>NC_133502.1:108680000-109930000 GCF_049354715.1 Callithrix jacchus | reverse complement strand
TGTGTGTTCCTTTTTGTAATATCATGTTTTATTTCATGGGTTTTTTTTTTTTCCTCTCTGAAGACATTAATTTTTTTTAACTTGTTGAGTTTTTTTTTCCCTTTACATAGTCGGTTTCTCTTAAGGTACCCTGTTGTGTTTTCTTTTGTTTTTTAATATGCCTCTGTCTTTTATGTTAAAAGCTTTTCTTTGATGTCTGATAATCTTTGGGTGTTTATCCATATTTTAAAATGTGGGTATAGGAGGCTGAATTGAATGCATGAGTGAGTCTTGTTGACTTTAAAATGGGGGTTATCTGACTGACGAGGCTTTTTAATTAAGACCCCTCTGATGTTTAGTATCTTTGTTTTTTCCTCTTTTGCCGGTCAGATTTTTAAAGAAGATTTGTCTAACTTCCTGCCTAATGGGTGACTGCTTGGCTGCCTGGGAGCTGAGTGGGGGAAAGAGTTGGGTATTTATTGCACAAATTTACTTAACCTTTCTCTTTTTTCTTATGGTATTCCTCAATGCAGAGATTAAACCAAAGGATAAACCTCCAAACATTTTACTAAAGTTAGCGAAGGCCAGTCACCTTACTGCATAGGGGTTGGTAGAGAGAGCCTGATTGCTTCTTAAATAGAATCACATTTTACATTAAATACATATATTAAAAACAAAAAAATTGGATTGCTGCCAGAAGTGGGAAATCAGTATCACTAGCCATAAATAGAAGATTATACATACACACCCTACCCAACCCCCACACTTCATTCTTGACCTGATAAAAAATAATCTTGTGTACACCTCGACCGCACTTTGGAAAAAACATTGTACTGTGCCATATGGCTCACCACCAACAGGCATATTTTTCAGTTCCTCAAGTTCGCTCTTTCCCCTGGGACATTCAAGGCAGGTGATACCTTATATTTCTTCACACCAAGCAAAGAAGGTGAGAACTCTCATTTTCTTTTTGTCAACAAAGTGTTTTATTTCACACAGTTTGTTATTGTGATACTTGCCTGGAGACTCTTGTTATATTGTCCTCCCAGACTTATTTAGAAGGATGTTTTTCTTCTTTGTTGTTATTTTTCTTGTTTCTTTTTTTTCTTTATTAGAATAGTGTTATGTTTGAAGCTCCCCAGTATATTTCAGCTGTGTCCCTGTGGATGTAAATTGTCTATAACTGATAAGATTAGTGCTATAATAATTCCTTATTCCTCTTACATGCCTATAATGTTTGAATTGTTAATGTGCTGCTGTTATCTTGGGTTTCCAAACTCTAGTAAAATGCCTTTAAAAGCTTCTATCTTTTGTTACTGACCCATAATGGATATAGATATCATGATATTGATGTCAAAGGTAGTTACTTCTATTGATTCAACTTTTCATTATAACTTTGCTCTGTCGATTTTGACATAAAAAGAAAGCTTATAGCTAATGTTTTAAAATTTTGAGACATTACATATAGGTTGATGCAAAAGTAATTGTCGTTTTTTCCTTTAATTTTTGCACCAACCTAATATACTGGACTGATTAGTGTATTAGTCCATTTTCATGCTGCTAATAAAGACATACCTGAGACTGGGTAATGTATACAGGAAAAAGGGTTCAATGGACTTACAGTTCCATGTGGCTAGGGAGGCCTCACAATCATGGCAGAAGGCAAGGAGGATCAAGTCATGTCTTACATGGATGGCAGCAAATAAAGAGAGAGAGGTTGTGCAGGAGAACTCCTATTTTTAATACCATCAGATCTCATGATACTTATTCACTATTATGAGAACAGCATGGGAAAGACCCGCCCCCATTAGTCAATTCCCTCTCACCGGGTTCCTCCCGTGACAGTGGGAGTTACAATTCAAAACGAGATTTGGGTGGGGACATAGTCAAACCATATCATTCCACCTCGCCTCCTCCCAAATCTCATGTCCTAAAATTTTAAAACCAATCATGCCTTCCCAACAGTCCCCAAAGTCTTATTTTAGCATTAACTCAAAAGTCCACAGTTCGAAGTCTCATCTGAGACAAGACAAGTACCTTTTGCCTGTGAGCCTGTAAAATCAAAAGCAAGTTAGTTACTTCCTAAATACAGTGGGGGTACAGGCATTGGGTAAATACAGATGCTTCAAATGGAAGAAACTGGCCAAAACAAAGGGGCTACCAGCCCACACAAGTTCAAAATCCAGTGGGGCAGTCAAATCTTAAAGCTCCAAAATAATTTCCTTTGACTCCACGGTATTGGGAAGCTCTGCTGCTGTGGCTTTGCAGGCTACATACAGCCTCCCTCCTGGCTACTTTTACAAACTGGCATTGAGTGTCTGTGGCTTTTCTAGGTTCACAGTTCACCCTGTCAGTGGATCTGTCATTCTGGGGTCTGGAGTACAGTGGCCTCCTATCACAGCTTCACTAGGTGGTGCCCCAGTAGGGACTCTGTGTGGGGGCTCTTACCCCATATTTCCCTTTCACACTGCTGTAGCAGAATTTCTCCATGAGGAAACTTCTGCCTATACATCCAGGTGTTTTCATACATTTTCTGAAATCTAGGCATAGGTTCCCAAACCTCAGTTCTTGACTTCTGTGGGCTCACAGTATGAACACCACATGTAAGTTGCCAAGGCTTGAGGCATGCACCCTCTGAAACAGTGGTCGGAGCTCTGTGTTGGCCCCCTTTCAGCCAAGAATGTCTTGGTGATTAACATTCGGCTCTTCATTACTTAACGCAAATTTCTGCAACTGACTTGACTTTCTCCTCAGAAAATGGGATTTTTTTTCTCTTGCATTATTAGGCTGCAAATTTTCCAAATGGTTATGTTCTGTTTCCCTTTTAAAACTGAATGCTTTTAGCAACACCCGAGAGTCACATCTTGAATGCTCTGCTGCTTAGAAATTTCTTCCACCAGATACCCTAAATTATCTCTCAAGTTCAAAGTTCTATGAATCTCTAGGGCAGGGGTAAAATGCTGCCAGTCTCTGCTGAAACATAATAAGAGTCACCTTTGCTCTGGTTCCCAAGTTTCTCATCTCCATCTGAGACTGCCTCATCCTGGATTTCATTGTCCATATTATTATCAGCATTTTGGTCAAAACCATCAAGTTTCTAGGGAGTTCCAAACTTTCCCACATTTTCCTGACTTCTTTTGAACCCTTCAAACTGTTGCAGCCTCTGTCTGCTATCCAGTTCCAAAGTCACTTCAACATTTTGGGGTATCTTTTCAGCACTGCCCCACTCTACTGGTACCAATTTCCTGTACCTCCACCCCATAATTCAGTTACCTACCCTGAGGTTGCTCCCATGATATGTGGGAATTGTGGGAGTTATAATTCAAGATGAGATTTGGGTGGGGACACAGCATATCATTGAAAAACCAGAAAATTTCAGGTTTCCTCAAAGCCCTAAGGCTTCTAATTTCACTGTATAGTAAGTACCAAATAAAACAATTCTAAAATTGTTTTTATGGTATTTTGTTTATTTTACATGACCTCAAGTATCCATTTGTTATCCTTTTTTAGACAATATGGTTCAGGCATAGAGAATTCTGAACAAAGAGTTCCAAGGTCTTACTATGTACAGGTCGAATATTACTTACCTGAAATGCCTGGGACCAGAAGTACTTTTGCTTTGGGATTTTGTCAGGTTTTCGAATATTTGCATATACAGACTGAAAGATCTTGGGGATGGGACCCAGCATTAAACATGGAATTTATGTTTTCTATATACATCATTACACATATCCTGAAGAGGGTTTTATACAATATTTTAAGTAATTTTGTGCAGCCTGTCAAATGAGGTCAGGGATGGAATTTTCTTCTTGTGGTGTCATACTGGCACTCAAAAAGAATAGAATTTTGGAGCATTTCATCATTTGAATTTATGGATTAGGGATACTCAATCTGTAATACTCTATGAAACTTTCTATCTTTTCATTTTCTCACAGAGCATCATAGAATTTTATTTCCAAATATGCATTGTTGCCCAATTGAATAAAATTGATAAAAATATCTAAGTATCTTGATTAGAAACTCTAATTTTGATATTACTCATTCTGTCGTCTTTATAAAGACTTCTTGGACTGATGGATCTCTATAGAATATGACTAGAAATGGAGTGTTCCTTCTCCCTGTCTTTCATCCTTGAATGATTTGGTAAACAGTTTCTTGTAAATTGTTCTTTGTTTTTCATTTTATGCCTTTACCTACGAGGTCTTCTAACCCCTGCTTGTCCTAGAACTGAGTTACAAATCCAGGAGAGAAAAAAAGGAAAATGTCTTTCTACTATTCCATAGTCAGCCAGATTAGTTTTATTTTCAAGGTAGAAATTTGACAGAAATTGGAACTTTTCTTCCTTACTGTAATCTTGAGCTCTAGGTATTCCACAAGTACTGCTAACATCAAGGATAATTTCTACACCGTCTTGACCAGGGCTCTAAGATTTTTTTCTCTCTTTTAAGTTTTTCAGTTTTAACTGCCTTTGCAGCTATAGTCCTCTTCTCTCTACAGTCTCTGTCTTCCTTCTTGGAGAAGGGCACAGATCTTTTTCTCTCAAAACGAGTAAATGTATTGTCTTTATATTGCTTCTTCTAAACATAACACATGAGGTATGTTGGAACCCTGGGGTTGAGGGACTTCTTTTGAGTTCAGAGCAAGATTTTATTTTTTCAAAGAAGCTTTCAATTTTACTGAAATTCTTTTTATTACCAGAAGTTGTAGTCTTTACCTTTTTCTGCCAGGGGACTCAGAGAGTTTGTATCTGGTAAAATTTTGGTTTGTAATTTCGATATTAGAAACCTCTTTTTATGTAATAAAAGCTCATTTCAAGACTATATTCAGGAAAGAAACTTTGTTTTTTCTATAAGTTGCCTAGATAGAACAGACAAGGACACTTTGTTCATAATCTGAGTTATTAAAAGGAATAGAATAGCTAGTTGGCTATATTGGATTTTTAAAGGAATAAAATAGCTAGTTGGCTATATTGGATTTTTTTGGTTAGTGTTAGTCTGTCACATGTTTAGCCTTTCTACATAAAGTATGGTATATCATGCAAAGTGAGCATATTTTGTGGTCAAAAAGATAAATGACATTTTCTTTGGGGAGCAAATCTAACCAGTTGTAAATTAGGTTGCAGTAGAAGAGCAGTCTTCAAGTAGTGTTAAGTTTTAAATGAATAGTTTCCATTAGATCTCTTTAGTTTTGGTATCTATAAAATGATGTGTTAATCTTAAGAAATAGATTTTAGTAATTTAAGTTTAATATGAATACTTATAGATCGTCGGGTTCCTTAGACCATACTTTCAATACTCAGTCATTTCTGTCTTCTCTTCTGTTTGCCATAATATTCTAAGTAGTATATCATTACAACCAGCAAGAAACCCTGATAATTAGAATTATACCTATGATAAAGTTATTGTGGTGAAAGCAATCAGTAATGATTTTTTAAAATTGTCTATAGTTTGTTAACTTCATAATAGAATATTCTGTTGGATCAAATTTTGATCAAAAGTATCTCAAGTGAATTTATTTGCTAGTTTGGGGAGCTATGCCCAAGTTAGTACACTTCATCATTCTTGTCTTTATCTTTCCTTTCTGTTCAGGGTCAAGAGGTTTGCTTTCTGTGAATCCTAGCTTTGATGGACATGAATAGAATTCTTTCATTTGAGACCATTATTTCACATAATCAGCTGAAACAAAGGCATTTTTCTCTGGTTTGCTCTTATTTGGGATTTGATTCCCATTGGCTTGGTTCCCTGAGGGGGGACAGTGTTTTCATAATTAAGACTTTGGCAGACATCCTGAAAGATGGAGTTATATTTTAAAATAAATTCCAAATGAATATCCTTTTGAAAAAAAGCAAGACAATGATTTTAACTCTTGGAGAGATTTCTTTTTAGAACCGAACTGCAAAATTTTGATATCCAACATCAAGAAGTAAGGTGTTTTGAAGGAACATGCTGATTTACAACTAAAATAAATCTTGCTGTCGCCAATCCAATATTGAAGTCCTTTGGTTGATCATCTCTACTAAATATTTATGAAAATGAGAGCTCTACTATTTAAGTAGTTGAGTGATAGTATGCTTTGATTCTCTATTAAGTAATTTTTTAAGTATTTTCTCATCCAGAGTTAGAGCATTGTGATCAGTTCTGGATACTGTGTTCTAAGAGGAATGTGCCAGGCACTGTTAAATGCTGGGGTTTCTAAGGCAATCTGACCTGGTATATGATGGGTAGGAAGCCAGCTTTTGAAGAAAATACAAGGTGTCATGGAATTGGATACAAAGTGTCTTAGGATCAATGATGTAAGATTGTCTTTGGGAGTGAGGGTCAGTAATGTTACACCAAGATGTGACCCTTGAGCTGCATGCTGAAGGAAAAGGTGGAATTAACAAGAAAAACAAACTGGAAGAGGGTATCTCTGGTAAAGGAAAACATGAAAGATTTCGGTATCTCTGGTAAAGGAAAGCATGAAAGATTTCGACTGAAGTCAGGCAGTCTGTAAAGGTGAGAGGGGAGAGGAACCTGGCAAGTGAGGGATATGAAACAATGTTGCACAAGAGCCTCTTTGCAGAAGGTTGAATCAGATGACTCATTTGTGGTGCCTTCATATGTGTCCCATTTCTAGGATTTTCATTTTCTTCATACTCAGTTGACTTATTTCATTAGGTATTCCCCCACTGCCAATTTTCTTGATAGAGACATCTGTACTTGTCTACTACATTTCCATTTTGTCTGTTCAGTTCTTAATCCTACGACATTTGGATTCTACCCATCTAACTATTGAAGCTGTGTACTTCTTGACAAGCCAAATCCAACATTATTCTTTGGCACTTGACACTATTGACTATTATCTCTCTTTTCTTCCATGACTTCTGGGCTGCCACTTGTATGTCTTTGAGGAGTGCTTCTTAAAAGCAAGCAGATTTTGTGGAAATTGAGTGGGTATTATATTTGGAAGGCATAAATTCAAATCCTGGCTCTAGCCCTTTGTATTTATATGGCTGGGAAACTTACTGGCATTTCTGAAACTCAGTATTCTTATCTATAAAATAATGGTAATAATATTTTGCTCATTTGTTAAATAATGCTTCTATTAAAATATTTAGGGTAGTACCTGATTATAGGCCTTTAATACTTTTATTATTTTTTACCGTTGTTTTCATTGTTATTATTAATGGAAATAGCAGTAGAATTCACTGATCTTCTAATAAAAGTATTTAGGAGTTTTTAAACTCCCTTTTTTATAACATTGGGCTTTTGGCCACTTGCTCTTTGTTCACACTTTCAAATAACTTATCCTCTGTAACTATTGTAGTCTTGAAACCAGTACTGCTTTCATTTTCTTTAGTAGGCAAGAATTTTTCTTCCTCCTTTCTTGTATTGGACTAGATTATGAGTCAGAGGGGCTCAGGCTCTAGATGAGAACTAATACCAACTTCATCTGATCTGCAGGGGTGGTGGTGGTGTCTTTCACTTTGAATGGGCACCCAATATAGTCATCAGTCATGTATAAAAATGCCAGAAGATTTTTCAGTAAAGATACCACCAGCATTTTATTTATCTGATAAAATATAATAGTTTGAGATCAAGTGTGGCATTGTGATAGGATCTAAGACTTTAGGAAATTAAGGTGGAAACATTACATTATCATCTCAGATGACCTTATTGGAATTTGAGTTTCTAGTTAGAAGAGGCTTAAACTATTCCTTTAGTGCAACTATTCCCAAGGACGTCCCAGAGTTGAATTGCAAATAATTTTCTTTTTCTTTTCTTTTTTTTTTGACAGGGTCTCATTCTGTCACCCAGGCTGGAGTGCTCACTTGACACAATCTCTGCTCACTGCAACCTTTGCCTCCCAGGTTCAAGTGATTCTTCTGCCTTAGCCTCCCAAGCACCTGGGATTACAGGAGCACACCACCATGCCCAGCTAGATTTTCTACTTTTAGTAGAGACAGGGTTTCACTGTGTTGGCCAGGCTGGTCTTGAACTCCTGACCTCAGGTGATCCACCCTCCTCGGCCTCCCAAAGTGCTCAGATTAAAGGAATGAGCCACTATGCCTGGACAGGAGTTTTCTTCTTCAACAAATCACTTACTATGTAAGACTATGTAAAGATGTACTTTAGTTGATTCCATACTTTTGTTCTTAGAGATATAATTTCTTTCCTATTAATATCTAATTTGTTAACCAAACTACAAACGTTAACATTAGTACTTTTTTGGCTGGGAAAATTCAATTTGTCCTATAAATTTTTTTATGTGGGTAGAAAATAGAAAACTTTAGGATACCTACCACCTCTACTTACGTATCATTGAACAGTTTACAACATCGTTTAAACAGAGCACCTACCCTTTTGCCACAGCAAATTAGAGGAATTATTTATGTGTGCTAAAAATATACCCTCATTTTAATAGATCTTAATGTATAGCTGAGCCTGTTTCTCATCAGTGGGTGAAAGAAAGGGAAACTTTAAGGTCCAAATCAAAATTGTTATTTATAGTATGAGCTGGTCAAGGAAGTTTCCCAGAGGGACTGACTTTTAAGCTGAGATTTGAGGAAAGAGGTAACAGGGAATAAAAGGAAGTATTTATTCAGGGAAGTGAATGTATGAAGACCTGGCACAAGAGAGGACCTGGTGGGTTTGTGGAGTTGAAACAGAGTCTCTCTGGCTGGGGGAGAGCATGAAAGGGGTGAGTGGTAAGAGTTGAAATAGGGTGTTAGGTGGCACCTGGACAGGTGTCTTGGTATCTTGAGCTTATGAATCGTATTTCAGTCTGTACTATAAGCTGTTTAAGTTTCAACAGTAGCTATAATTTTGAATTTACTTACCGTTTTACTTCTGTCGGTAGTCCAGTTGAAATAATAGATCATAGTAATAGAAGCTACCATCTACTGAGCATCTTATTATGTGCCATTCCCTACGCTTAATGCATGGCTCATTATTTCTCCAGCTTAAACAGTCCTGCAATGTAGTTGGTATTATTTGCCTTTTAAAAGGGTGACAAAACTGGGCCTAAAGGATTTTAAATACCTGTTTTGGATAATAGCCACTTGGTCTTGGCAGCACATGCTTAAATTTGGGAAGTATACTCCAAGGAAGTAATTACAAAATGAATTATGTGAGGTTGATGTTACATTGCTTTCAGGAGTGGGGCACATATTACCTGTTAAGCAAATGATTCTTTTTTTCAAAGGCTCTTTAATGAAACCAGTAAATACTTGGTCAGTAGTAAATGCTCAATATGTATTAGAGGAATATACTAATTAATGCAAACAATGAAGTATTCTGATGGCATCATTGTGTGTGTGGAGGGGAAAGGACTTGGGCCTTGCTCACTCAGTTTTCTCTTGTCGCTGATAGCAGCTCTTGACATGCCTTTGTGGAACCTCTAGGGATTTATGGAACACAGTCTGAGAATCATCTTCTCTCCTGGTTCTTCTGTAGTCAGATGACTTGGTCATCAAAAAATTTCAAGCTCTGTACCAAATTGGGCCATTATATCAGAGAGTTAATTTAATACAACACTTACTTTTCTATCCCTGAAAAATAATTATTTTACCATTTTTAAAATCCAGGGCTGATTTTAGAAATAGATACAAAAATTATGCTTTTTTATTTTCTTTGAAAATGTATGTTGAAAGTTTTACGGATCTTCTAGAATTTATCAGGTTTCCTGGTTACCAGAAACACCCCATCCCCTTGCAGAATACTCTCTCGCTGCCTGAAACAAAATAAAACAAAACAAAACTCATATTAACATTAGAACACAGCGGGGGGCATCACACTACCGGATTTCAAACTATACTACAAGGCTACAGTAATCAAAACAGCATGGTACTGGTACCAAAACAGAGATATAGACCAATGGAACAAAACAGAGGCACCGGAGGCAACACAACATACATACAACTATACAATCTTTGATAAACCTGACAAAAACAAGCAATGGGGAAAGGATTCCATGTTTAACAAATGGTGTTGGGAAAACTGGCTCGCCATGTGCAGAAAGCAGAAACTGGACCCCTTCCTGACACCTTACACTAAAATTAACTCCAGATGGATTAAAGACTTAAACATAAGACCTGGCACCATAAAAACCCTAGAAGGAAATCTAGGCAAAACTATCCAGGACATAGGAGTAGGCAAGGACTTCATGAACAAAACACCAAAAGCATTGGCAACAAAAGCCAAAATAGACAAATGGGACCTAATCAAACTCCACAGCTTCTGCACGGCAAAAGAAACAGTCACTAGAGTGGATCGGCAACCAACAGAATGGGAAAAAATTTTCGCAGTCTACCCATCTGACAAAGGACTGATATCCAGAATTTACAAAGAACTCAAACAGATTTACAGGAAAAAAACAAACAAGCTCATTCAAAAGTGGGCAAAGGATATGAACAGATACTTTAGGAAAGAAGACATATATGAGGCCAACAATCATATGAAAAAATGCTCATCGTCACTGGTCATCAGAGAGATGCAAATCAAAACCACATTGAGATACCATCTCACGCCAGTTAGAATGGCAATCATTAAAAAATCTGGAGACAACAGATGCTGGAGAGGATGTGGAGAAAAAGGAACACGTTTACACTGTTGGTGGGAGTGTAAATTAGTTCAACCATTGTGGAAGACAGTGTGGCGATTCCTCAAGGCCTTAGAAATAGAAATTCCATTTGACCCAGCAATCCCATTACTGGGTATATATCCAAAAGTCTGTAAATCGTTCTACTATAAGGACACATGTACACGAATGTTCATTGCAGCACTGTTTACAATAGCAAAGACCTGGAATCAACCCAAATGCCCATTGATAATAGACTGGATTGGGAAAATGTGGCACATATACACCATGGAATATTATGCAGCAATCAGAAATGATGAGTTTGTGTCGTTTGTAGGGACATGGATGAATCTGGAGAACATCATCCTCAGCAAACTGACACAAGAACAGAAAATGAAACACCGCATATTCTCACTCATAGGCGGGTGATGAAAAATGAGAACACATGGACACAGAAAGGGGAGTACTAAACACTGGGGTCTATTGGGGGGAAAAGGGGAGGGCCAGTGGGAGGGGGAGGTGGGGAGGGATAGCCTGGGGAGAAATGCCAAATGTGGGTGAAGGGGAGAAGAAAAGCAAAGCACACTGCCATGTGTGTACCTACGCAACTGTCTTGCATGCTCTGCTCATGTACCCCAAAACCTAAAATCCAATAAAAATTAAAAAAAAAAAAAAAAAAAATTAGTCAAACCATTTCTGAAAAGACTCGGTTGGTTCATTTTCCTTACAGCCCTTATGAACTGATAGGCGTTCTAATTAGAGCTAACTGGAGCCACTCTCTTTTGTCCTGGATGCCTAGTAGCTCGGTGCTAAATCTTAAGTCTGATATTTTAACTAATATACCTTCCTTTAGCCATGGCTTCTTTTTTTTTGGCAAGAGTCATACTCGAGTCATCTGACTTCATGAGCTCTTAAGCTCTACTTCCAGAGATAAAGCAGTCAGATGAATTAAACAAGATAAACTGTTAAGTGCTGTAAGCCCTCTGACAGCAGTACTAAACATGGCAAACCCATGACAAAGAACATAATATACTTTATGTCAAGAAGGATTAATTTTAGCTCTATCAATCACTGTGCATTATCAAGAAATGTCACAAGCAAAAGTAGTAAAGCAAAGAAGAGCACCCACGATATAAAGGACTATTTGAGCAAAATAGCAAATTTAAAAGTGATCCTCGAACCTCCTATGCCCTATATAAACTCAGACTTCTAAGTATGAACACCAATAAATATAGAACCTAAAAAAAAGGGAAAAAATGATAAAATCCATATATTAAAATTTTAGCATCTTAGTAATCTGAGGAAAGGAATATTTTGTATAATTCTTGCAGTTTTTCTCAGAATCTGTGTTATATTAAAAGAAAAACATTTTAAAATAACTTTGCCAATCTGAAATAAGTTCAAAAAGTGATAATATGAGCTACTAATAAATTATATTCTATAGACATAGGTATTTATTTAGTATTTTATCTTTAAATAAATAAAAACTGAAAGTTTGCCATATATATTCTAAGTAATAAGAGCTCTTCAAAAAATTATCCAATTTAAACCACTTTATTGTCACCTGGAAAAACACCTAGAGAAAAACAAATTTGGAGGTTTTGCCTGATGTTCTCTACATTTCCCATCAACCCTTATCTTGATAATTACTATCAAGAAAATAAATTTGGGGCCGGGCATGGTGGCTCATGCCTGTAATCCCAGCACTTTGGGAGGCCAAGGCGGGTGGATCATGAGGTCGAAACTCCATCTCAAAAAAAAAAAAAAGAAAATAAATTTGCCTGAAAAACACATAAAACAGATGATAATTAAGAATTACAGATATTTTAAAGGACTATTTTTAAAACAGGTGTGTATAAGGAATTGGTGGTACAATTGGACTGCTTTACAAACCTCATTACTAGAAAATACAAACTAAATGATTCTCAAGAAAAGACAAAACCATGAAAAATTAGAAATCAGGTACTAATCTCAAAAATTATAATTAGCCAGTTTGTGGCTTTGATTTTTGTTTTAATTAATAGGATATATATGCTAGTAGGCTAAAGGCCTACAATTTCTACCCCAATCTCTAAAAAAAGCTAGATTAATTAAATCAATTGATTAGCATTCTTTTGAAAAGTTAAATACACCCAAATTCATATTATAATTGCATATTAATTATTGAATATGGGGTAGAATACAGATTTTTGAATTAAATTCAAAGGTACAGCTTTTCATCTTTTTATAATTTTAATTCTTAAATGTTGCTTTAAAATATTATCTTTTATTTCTATAAAGTATATATATTTTGTTTTGTTTTGTTTTTCTTGAGACAGAGTCTCCCTCTATCACCCAGGCTGGAGTGCAATGACACGATCTTGGCTCACAGTAACCTCTGCCTCCTGGGTTCAAGTGATTCTTCTGCCTCAGCCTCCTGAGTAGCAGGATTACAGGCGCATGCCACTGCACCCAGCTAATTTTTGTATTTTTCTTTTTAGTACAGATGGGGTTTCACCATCTTGGCCAGGCTGGTCTCAAACTCCTAACCTTGGCCTCCCGAAGTGCTGGGATTACAGGTGTAAGCCACCGCACCTGGCTCAAAGTATAGTTTTAAAACAGATGATTTTTAAAAAAGTAAGCCTCAGGCCAGGTATGGTGACATGTGCCTGTTGTCCCAACTACTTGGCAGGCTTAGGCAGGAAGATCACTAGAGCCCCAGAATTTAAAACTGCTGTGAGCTATGATCACTACTGCATCTCTAGCCTGGGTGACACATTGAAGGGGGACAAAGTGAATAGAACACTTTGTCCTTTGTCCCCTAATGTGTAATAAATTTGTATATTAACCTCAAAGTGTCAAATGGATAAAAGTGGAACATGCTCCAGTTGAAAAAAACAAACAAAAAACATAAGGCTGAGAGCTGAAAGTAGAAATATATATGATTTTTTATTTCTGGTTTACAGATTGGTCAAGCTGTTTCTCATAAATCTACTTAGCTAACCAAGGGCATGATTTTTCATGATTCTTTTTTCTGTATCTCCCTCTATTATTTGGTGTTTCTGAGTTATTAAGTATTAATAGCTTTGGATCCTATTTAATCTGTGCTTTTTTATTAGTAATAATTTCAGCTATTTATAAATAGTAGAATGAAGAGAAATTAGGAAATGATATATATAAGAAAATATGAAGAAGGGAAGTATATTCTCAAATAAAAATACTTAGGAATATAATTAGGTTTAGGAAGCATTGTCCCATTTGTGAATCTCAAGTTAACTTTTATCACTAGCAAAATTAAACCGTAATACAGATTTACGTTTCTTTTTGTTTGTAAACAAATCTATATAATCTGTATGTTGAAATTATAGAGCAAAATTATTTCTGAAGTTTTTTGGAAAGTGATACCAAATAAATTAATTTTACTTTGAACAAACCTAAATTTCAGATTCTAGTAATAACCTATTCATGGATTTTTTTCTTATGGGACTGATAAGATCATCAATTACAGTCCTGTTTATGACCATTAATAACATAATTAGTCTATGAAAAGCCTTTTTACCAATAATTTTGGGAATTTTTTGGTCTTTGTTTTGGGCTTATTTTTAAGGCTTTTCTTTGAATTTGAGGTTCCCCTGACTTTGAGGGTTTGTTGCCTATGGGTTCATTGATTCGGTAGACAGTTATAATATTTAAAACTCATGATTATGTTTAATTTTCCCAAGCACTTTCAGAAATACATTTCACAAAAGTGGAGTGTTTAACTATTTTAATTAGATATTAAAAATATCTAATTTTTAAAGTATCTATATTAGATATAAAAAATAACAAAGCAAGAGTACGTCAGAGAAGTTGAGAAACTTTATCATGGAAAATGTGATCTAGAGAAGCTAGTGTAATAAAACAAATCCATACTCTTTAAATTTAAAGCTCAGTATAAAAATAGCGTTACTAACGATGCTAATTAATTAGATGGTTCTTAAGTAATTGTGTTAAATCTCGGTAGACAAGTTATTTCACGTGGAAAATATTAATGTTTGAGCTTAAATTATATTTCTATCTTCGTTTTGGTTGGTAATACTTCAAGTTAGCGTTCAATTAATGTAGTTTTTGCCCTGTTTCTTATGAATTAGTAATAATATTGCCCTAAAATATTAGAGATGTGAACTAAAGGGATAGTGACTTGAATTTGATCTAATGAGATGTAGGCAAATCAGAATGCCAGGTCTGCCACTTACTTATACTATATGGTGTTGAGCAAATCACTTTCAACCTCCTTGAGCTTCACTTTTTATGATACTGGTTGAGCATCTGTTATGAGCCATGAACCTGATTGGTGCTGTGATATAAAGAATTTTGACAATAAGGTCAAAGAGGCTGGCAGTTAAACAGAAGATGACATAGAGAATGATAATACCTGAGGTATACATATGGGGATGTGGGAGCAAAGAAGCGAGTCAGTTAATGGGAAGACGAAGTTGTGGGAAACTTTCTAGAGAGGGCAGTACTTCTTTAAGGTACTACCCAGTCTTAGTTGTCTTAGTTTTCTTATCTTTGAGAGATAATTTACCCATAATGAGGCCAGGTGCCAGTGGCTCATGCCTGTAATCCCAGCACTTTGGAAGGCGGAGGCAGGTGGATCACCTGAGGTGAGAAGCTCGAGACCAGCCTGACCAACATGGTAAACACCGTCTCTGCAAAATACAAAAAAAATGCCTGTAATCCTAGCTACTTGGGAGGCTGAGGCAGTATAATCACTTGAACCTGGGAGGCTGAGGTTGCAGTGAACCAAGATCACACCATTGCACTCCAGCCTGGGCAACAAGAACAAAACTGTCTCAAAAATATAACTAAAAGTATCATTAAAAATAAATAAATAGCCCATAAGGGTTATAAAGATAAAATGAAAAAAAAATTGTTGTAGTGGTGTTTTGCAAACTGCAAAGCATTGTACAGATAGAAGTACAAGTTACTGATTTGTATGTCACATACTCTGCTAAGAACTGGGAACAGGCAAATGGTTGCAGAGTAGTGTTTCTCAACATGTGGTACATGGATGTATTCTCAGTTATCTCTGTGCACGCATGCAGATGTATGTGCTTATTTAGATAAAGTTTATAATGAAACCACAAATTGAATCTATTAATAGATTAGCTGAATAACTGTAAGTGAGATTGCCACTCAATTTCAGTGTGTTTCATATTTGCTTATGATCTCTTTGGTATTAGGTTGAACTACTTTAATTGTTGTGCACTAATGAGGAAAAAGAGAACCAATTTTAATATGAAAATGTTAAAGCTAAGTGATATCACAGGGAAATTGAATACAAAAAACCCAACCTCATTGTACTAGCTGGTCCCACACTGTCATTGCTTATACCTCACTTTATGTTTGCTCATGTTTTAATAATATTTTTTGAACACTAGAGGTCAGCAGTCATGGTCCCAGGGAAGACTTCTTGATCTTCCAGTCTAGGTTAACTTTCCCTTATGCGCTCTCCTTGCCTGTGTACCTTTCCTTCACAGACTGTTTCATTAGTAGGAGCTTAATTGATTGATGTAATTAGTCTCTCCCCAAAACTATATCGTACATTGATGATCCAGGGACCGTGTCTCCCTTTGCTCCCACTGTAGTCCAACCTTGCATGCACTGTATGTCTGGCACGTAATGGGTGCTCAGTAAATGTTTGTTGAAATAATGAGTGAATTGGGTTATGACTGAGTTGCCTTCTAAATTAACAGTAATTTATTTATATGTTTAGTGTTAAATATGTGCAGGCACACACACTCCAATTTTTAAACTATAGTTTCTGAATAGTGTAGGCAGTCACTATCTGGTGTATCCAAAATGGAACATCTTTATCTCAGGTTGGGGCAATACGAATATCAGAAAGAAGACTGGGCATGGTGGCTCATGTGTAATCCCAGCACTTTGGACGGCTGAGGCAGACAGATCACCTCAGGTCAGGAGTTTGAGACCAGCTTGGACAACATGATGAAACCCTGTCTCTACTAAATACACAAAATCAGATGGGTATGGTGACATATGCCTGTAATCCTAGCTACTTGGGAAGGTGAGGCAGGTGAATCGCTTGAACCCAGGAGGCAAAGCTTGCAGTGAGTTGAGATTGTGCCATTGCATTCCAATAATGTTTTGCTCTATAACAAGAGCAAAACTCTGTCAAAAGAAAGAAAGAAAAGAATAAAGAAGTATTAGAATTTTTATTTCTATTTATTTTTACTTAAAAAAAGAAATATAACCAAGATATAGAAACTTACATGTATATCATACATATCATATATATAAATGAAGCATCCTGAGGAGCAAAAATGCAACTTGTTTGTTGCATTCTCTGTTTTCAGCAAGGTGGATTAATGGATTATGTAGTCTAATTTGAAACTAACTTCATGATATTGACAAGTGGCTTAAAAATTTTTCCACATATAACTTACAGATTGAAGATTGCATTAATATTGCAAATGGAAACAAGAAAAGAGCAGAATGAGTACCTGTTCAATTATTTGACAGTCATGTAACAGTTTAAAGAAGTTACCTAAATAAGAAGTTGGCTCTAAAAGTTCCAAATATTAAGAGTTTTGACACATGGATTTATGTCTATTATATGTATTATTTTCAGTTATTAACTCTTACACAAATATATATTGTGCTATAAAATTAAAAATGAAGTTTTCTCAATTAATGGAATATTTAAATGTTTGATCTTCAGCTTTTTATTTTGTAATTCATGAATTTGTATGTTTTGTAAAGTACATGCTATATTTATACACTAAACATGTATATAATTTATAAGTAAATATTTTTAACTGAGATGGGAACATGATCAAAAACATTTGGAAACTACTGAACTAAAAAGTTTCTAACAAGAAAGTATAATTTTCATGTAATAAAATCCACCTATTTAAGTGTACATTTTGATGAGTTTTGAAAAACATATATACCTGTATACATCACCAAAATCAAAATACAGAAATTTTCATTATCCCAAATACTTCTCTCTTCTTTGTTAGTACCTTTCTTCCCCATCCAAATTCTAGGAAAATACTGATCTGCTTTCTGTTATTTAGATTGCTTGGTCTTTTCCATAACTTTTTTTTTTTTGGTAGAAATTGATTTATTTAAAGAGAGAGAGAAACGGGGGAAGGAGAGAGAAAGAAACAGCTAACTCTCAAACTGACTGAGAGAATACAGAAAGAAGGAATCCAGGAGAAGAAAGCAGCTTCCACACTGAGTAGAAGGCAATAGAGAGAGAGATGGAGTTTAGGAGGGAAGACAGGCTTCCACAAGAGACTGTGGAAGGGGACTACAGAGGGAAAATCCAGAATAAAGAAAAACATCTTCTACAAAGGGTTCATGGAAGGAGATCCAAACATGGAGTCCCGTCTTTTCCACAACTTTTGACTTTTCAATATGATGTTATACAAATATATTCTTTTTGTGTCTGGCTTCTTGCACTCACCGTAATGCTTTGGGAGTTCATCCATGTTACTGTGTATATGAGTGGTTTATTTTTAATTGATGAATAATGTTTCATTATACCAATATTTATTACAGTTTGTTTATCCAGTCGCCTGCTGTTGAGCATTTGGGTTGTCTCTAGTCTTGAATATTCATGTATTCTTCAGGCATAGGTTTTTATTTCTCGTGGGTAAGTACCTAGGAGTAGACTTGTGGGTTCTGTGATAAGTGTTTGTTGAACCTGTAATTCCAGCACTTTGGGAAGCTGAGGTGGGTGGATCTCGAGGTCAGAAGATCAGGACCATCCTGGACAACATGGTGAAACCCCGTCTCTACTAAAAGTACAAAAATTAGCTGGGTGTGGTAGCACATGCCTGTAATCTTAGCTCCTCAGAAGGCTGAGGCAGGAGAATCGCTTGAACCAGGGAGTCAGAGGGTGCAGTGAGCTGAGACTGCACCACTGTACTCCAGCCTGCTGATGGACCAAGCCTCCGTCTCAAAAAACAAAAAAAAAAGAAAGGAAACTACCAAACTGTTTTTCAAACTTGTACTATTTTATATTCCCACATGAGAGTTCTAGTTGCTTGACATCTTTGTCAAACTTGGTATTGCAAATATTTTTAATTTTAGGTATGCAAGTGAGTTATATAGTGGTATCTCATGTTATTTTCATCTGCATTTCTCTGATGACTAATATTACTATCTTCTTATGTACTTACTGACCAACTATGTATTTTAATATCTCTGCTTACTGAGAGCTTAACTATTCTTCCATTTCTACTTTTATTTAATAGTAAGTACCTAACTTGTGTCTAATTAAATTGATTTCTATATACACTTACATAGGTGTAAGTAATCTTTTAAAATTTCAAGGGAAAACCTACCAAGGAGAGTAAGAATAAAATAACTTGAATAATGAAAAAGTAATGTAAATGAGGTCATGTTTTTGGTAAGAAATAAATGGAATACTAAAAATGATGTGAAATTAATTTTAGAAATCTTATCAGCTTGTATTGAGAAACTTGAGAATTTATGGGTAGGTGGTATGCTAATTTGAATAAACTTAAATGTGACCACAGCATGCCATGCACAGAGTTAGATAAGACACATAAGCTACACCATGGTGAGGTCTTGCTCACTGGGATCAGAATCAAAGTAAAATGACAGACATGTGTGCAGCTCATCCTGATAACTGTCTGACCAGAGAGGATTATAAGGTGCACTCCTATAATTCTGACTGGGAATTACTGACCTTCAAAGTGGAGATGACAGCTTTGAAAAGAGATCAGTAGGAATCTTCAATCTGCAGAATATCCTATTTGACCATAAGATTTTCAAAATTTAGGTAAAACTTTAGTGAATCTCTGTAGAGAACCTGAGTGTTAGTCACTGAGGCTCATTTCTTGGATCATAGAGATTAATGGTTATAATGTACATACTGCAAATAGTGTGAATTATATTTATGGGATAAATAATTTTTGTTGTAATTTTGTTCATGAACCTTGTATCATGACAATGATAAATTATGTAAATGTTGTTAGTGCTAATTTGAAGAATGGAGCTGGAAGAAGTCTTAAATGTTATCTCGTCCAGTTTTTTTTAACCTGTATTTTAAAAAAATATAAAATATAAAATTTACTATCCTAAACCATTTTTCATTACGTACAGTTCCGTGTTTTAATTACATTCACATTGTTGTGCAGCCAGTCTCCAGAATTCTTTTCCTCTTGCAAACCTGAAACTCTGTACCTGTTACAACTCCCCACTTCCTGATAACTGCTTTTATAATTTTGTTTCTATGAATTTGACTTATCTAGTTCCCATATAAGTAGAATCATACTGTGTTTGTCCTTTTGTGATGGGTTTATTTCACTTAGCCTAATGTCCTCAAAGTTCATTCATGTTGTAGCATGTACCAGAATTTCCTTTTTAATGAATAATATTCCATTGTGTGGATATATACCACATTTTGTTTATTCATTCCTCTTTCCATGGACACTTAGGTTGCTTCTACCTTTTGGCTATTGTGAATTGTGATGCTATGAACAGACTATGTAAATATCTTTTTCAGACTGCTTTCAATTATTTTGAGTATATACTGAGAAGCAGATTTTCTGAATCATATGGTAATTTTTAAATTCCGTTTTTAAATTTTTGAGGAACTGACATACTGTTTTCCGTAAAAGCTATACGATTTCACATCCCCACCAACAGAGCACAAGAGTGCCCATTTCTTCACACCCTCACCAACACTTATTTTCTCTTTTCTTGATAGTAACCATCCTAATGGATGTAAGGTGGTACTTTTTTTTTTTTTTTTTTTGAGACAGAGCCTCCCTCTGTCACCCAGACTGGAGTATAGTGGTGCAATGTCGTCTCCTGCAACCTCCACCTCTTGGGTTCAAGTGATTTTCCTCCCTCGGCCTCCTGAGTAGCTGGGACTACAGATGCCTGCCACCATGCCTGGCTAATTTTTTGTATTTTTAGTAGAGACTGGTTTTCACCATGTTAGCCAGGAATGGTCTTGATCTCCTGACCTTGTGATCCACCCGCCTCGGCCTCCTAAAATGCTGGGATGACAGGCGTGAGCCACTGTGCCTGGCTGGTACTTGTATTTTTCAAAGTCCATTTTTCTTTTTCTTTCTCTCTTCCTAATCTTTCACCTTCTTCTCCTATTATACTTTTTGTCCTCATGCTTCTGGCAAACAACTCTGTATATAAAATTGATCTTCCCAGAACTTCACAAGACTGGGAAACCTAGAGCTTCATTTTTTTCCACCCCTTTTATTGCTGAAGGGGCCAGGAGGATAACAGAAGAGAAAACACAGATCTCTTTGACTTTCTTATTTTAATGTTGAGGAAACTGAGGCCCAGGGTAATGAAGTGCATTGGCTGCAGCCACACAGGAAATTAGGACTAAAATTTCTAATTCTCTATTTAACCATTTTCTTAAACTATATAGGGGTCAAAGAAATCTTAAGAGATCTGTAATAATTTTTGGGGGGTTGTATTGTGAATTAGCTTTCTCAGGTTATCTAATCAGTAACTTGATACTGTCTGATGTATGGCATGTTTGTTCTATTGGGATGTGAATTGATCCTTATCTGATAGAAGATGGACTTCAGTTGATTTTTAGGAAAACGTTGAATTGCAGAGTGAGGAGATTATTCCCTCATCCATTTTCTCTCATTCTCTTGGAGTAGTCAGTGAGGTCATTTTGGTGAGGAGTATCTGTAAAACCTGGTGAATATTTGCTAGTCTTTCCCCATACCTATTGACACATCTAAAAATAGAAATCAGTATTCAAGCTTAGAGATACAAATGTAGAGAGATATAGCAACAATAGATGGCTAGATTAAATAACTGTTTTGATATGGTTTTTAGTGTTGTATTATAACAATAAAAAATAGAGGAGATTAGTTTTCCACTTTTTTCTTGTGTTTGCACTTGTTTTTCCCAAGAGATTTAAGGGAAAAATGGGAGAACTGTTAAATATATAAGATGAGAGGGGAGGCCAGGTGCTGGCTCAAGCCTGTAATCCCAGCACTTTGGGATGCCAACTTGGGCAGATCACTTGAGGTCAGGAGTTTGAGATCAGCCTAGCCAACTTGGTGAAACCCCAGCTCTACTAAAAACACAAAAATAGCTGGAAGTGGTGGCAGGTACCTGTACTCCCAGCTGCTCAGGAGGCTGAGGCAAGAGCATTGCTTAAATCTGATAGGCAGAAGTTGCAGTAAGCCAAGATCGGGCAACTGCACTCCAGCCTGGGTGACAGAGCAAGATTCCATATCAAAAAAAAAAAAAGAAAGAAACATGGCAGGTGTTAAATGGAGATGGCATATATACTGCCTTAGTTTGGTGCTAAAGAAGCAGACTCTGATACAAAGATTTGAGTACAAGTAGTTTATTTGGGATGTAATCCCTGGAAATAGTGGTAGGACATTGGGAAAATGAGGCAGAGAGGGGCTTTATTCAATACAGTTTTTATTATACAAGATACAACTGTGGATAATTATCACAGTGGAGAAATCTGGGAGCCAGTATTGTCCCACATCTCAGAGTTACCCCACTTGAGGGGTGAGGAAGCCTATGGTATTTATACACTTATTTATGTTGGTCATAGGCAGATGCTTACAAGAGTGGTTAATTTCCTGGTATTGCTGGCTGACATGCTGGTAGACAAAAAGGATACTAGGTGACCAAGAAATCTCTCTGGCAAAGAAATACAGGTACTGTAGTGAGAAGCTAGGCCAGTGTACGTTGAAGTGGTAAGGGTGAATGTATAGGGCACATAATGTTTACCACTTAGGAATTAGAATAATGACTACCTTAGGCAATCTCTATTGTGGCTAAGCATTTTCAAAGATATGTATTTATAGCCACCTTTGTTATTAGGCCATAAAGTCTTGCAACTGCAAAGGGTATTTTCTTGGTACCTAAACATAGTGTTTCTACTTGTTACTTGAGTTTGTTTTTAGATCCTTTTCTCAATGGGCAGAGCGCTGAGAGTGTCTGTTCCCATAGTATTCCTTCATCTATTTGAATAAAGACTGTTATTACTTCCTATTCTAGCCTTCTGTTCTCTACTAACCCAAATCACTTTAGGTTTTCTTTGTTATGCCATTGCCCAATCACTTAGTAATTTATATTACTCTTTCTTGGATTTCCTCCAGTGTCTTTTCATCTTACTTAAGTTGATGAGTCTATTTTCTATAACTACTTTTTAAAGATAATACAATTATTGAAAAGAAGTCTTATATAATTTAAATTTCTGGCCACATGTAAAACTTCATAATTTAATATCATCATTTGAATAGTAATTTAAATGATTTTAATTATACAAATCACTGAAATTATCCCCAAAGTCATAGCATATCTGTATCAATTATTTGATAGTTATTGTAATATATATATTAAAGCTGTATAAGTGGAAACACTCATTTAATCCTAAATACTTTGCTCTAATATAAATAAAGTATTACAGTTAAACAGTAAGAATTAATTGTGCTGCTAAAGAGATGGAATTGCTTACATTATTTTAAAGTCTCTAAATTTATTTTGCTTTATCTTAACTCCACTGGCAAATAAAAGAAGACAATTGGTGGCACTATGAACAGAAACATCTGAATTTTTGAAAATGGAAGCCACTGTAAATTATGAACAGGCAATTCTGATGTTTAAAGAACTTACCCTTGATAGCAACTAATAATATTCCCTTGCAGTGATACATATACAATGGTGAATAAATTGAATGACTTTGCTTCTAATCTTTCCCTTAAACATTAAAATAATTTAGTAATTATTTTGTTTAATTAAAAAAGGATTCATCTTATGTTAAAACAGTAATTTCAAGAATCTTTGCTTTTAATTATGTTCTTGGTCATTACTCCCACAGACATTTTATCCTTCTATTGTGACCATATGTCATTGTAAGAAACTTAATAAGTTAGTGTTCACTTTTCTGAGGGGAAACACCACATGTCCTAGACACACGCACCAATGTGAATTACTTATCTGGACATTGTAAAATAAAATACTAAATCTCAGTTTGCAATTGTATTGTATAAGCATATATTTTAGATAGTAGAGAAAGCAGAAATATTTTATGCACTTCTTTGCTTTTAATTATTAGTAAGCTATAATTTATTTACAGTAAAATGTACAGATCTCAGTTTCTGCAAGAAATGATTGTATAACCCAGACTTGAGAAGTGATTGTATAACCCAGACTTCAATCAAGGCATTTTTATCACTCTAGAAAACTTTCCTGTGGCTCGTCCCAGTAAGTCTCTACCCTCCCTGTCCCTCGATCCCAAACACAAACACTGTTCTGATTCACAGATTGTATAATTAGTAAGTGTTTTCAGTTTTTTAAAATCATGTACTTCATAGAAGATTTGAAATGAAAGAGTTGCCAATTTATTGAAGACTGTTTTGCACCACTGAGTAGGCAAGGGGCTGAATACTGATACTATGATTAGAAAAAGCAATCATAAAAATATATTATAATTTCCAATACTACTTTTTAATAAGTACTTTGTAGTTTAAACTGAATCCTACATATTACCTACATGTACTCATTGATAACTTGCTTTAGGGATCATTCAATTTTTTTTTTTTAAACAAGTTGAAATGTCCAACCAGCCATCTTAAAAAAATAAAATGCTCCCTAAACCTAATTGGTCATTAATTCAGCCCCAAATTAATCATCAGCAATTGGTGATCTATTTCTATAGTCATTTGTTCTTGGCTTCAAAATATCATTTGCTTCCACTAGTATAAAAGTATTCTTCATCTAAGTAATTATCTGATTTGTTGTCAGTGCTTACAAAGCCTTTTTACATCTTTAGAAGCAATTCTTTTATGGTAGAATTTTAATGTCTACCATTTCAATAAATTTTATTCTTGCGAAATAGCATATGGGTGGAGGTATTAAATAAGCATATCACAAAATAAGAAAAAAAACTACTTTATTTGGGAATTTCTATGGTCTGAATGTTTGTGTTTGTTTGTGGACAAAATTTATATGTTGAAATCCTTACCCCCAAAGTCATGGTATTAAAAGATGGGGCTTTTGGGAAATGATTAGGTTATGAGGATGGAGTCCTCATGAATAGGATTAGTGCCCTTACAAAAGAGAAGCTATAGAGACCCTTCTTTCCATCCACGGTGTGAGGACATACCAAGAAGATGTAGTCTATGAACCAGAAAGCATGCTCTCATAAGATGTTGAATCTGCCTTGATCTTGAAATTCCCAGCCTCCAGAACTATGATAAATAAATTCTGTTGTTTGTAAATAACCCAGTTTTTGCTGTAGCTGCCTGAACAGACTAAAACAAGAGTAGTTTCAGCCCTCTTCACTATCTTCATATCTTTTTCCCTTGGTGTGCCAATTGCCTGTGTGATTTTTTTCTGGAAACCTCGAAGCTACTTGTCATATTTCATTTTGTGTCTTCCTCCTTTCCTTCACCAAATCCTTTAAGGATTCCCTCTGTACTATTAATAGCATTTGTGATAAGTAGTACAGAAGAAATAGACATTCTTCCTGACTTTATGGAACAATAAAATTACCTATCTCTTCTCTACATCAGAACTAGCATTGTTTTTGCAAGGAAGCTAGTTAATACTAAGATGTAAGTGGATGACAGAACATGGAAATTAACTCTGTCATCTAATTCACATTATAAACCACTGTACTTAGGAGTCATTCTTTGTTGTGAGGTTCCAGGCAGGTGGGTGATAGATTTTAGGTGGCGAGGCATTCCCAGTAACTGTCAATTGACTGAGACTTGTTACATCACTTTGGTAATTATATCAATGTTATCTTTTGTTTACTAAGCCAAAAACCATGGAAACATCAAAGAAAATCAGTTATGGAAATGAGATCCCTGTCTATCTTATTTGTAAGACCATTTGCTTATTTTTAAATTATTTCAATGCCCTTTTACATTTAATTTTCTCTAGATTTTTTTCAAATTCTAAAACTTAACTGTGTTGTTCTCAGCCCTTTGAAATTGAAATTATCTTCAATATTCACTTTTTATTGCTTTACCTTATTCTTTCATTTTTAAAATGTCATACAAGTGCTAAATGCAACCCGTTTTAACTAAAAAGGATTCAGATAGAATAGAAGTACACAGACAAAGTGAAGCTTATTTTATTTTGTCTTGTCATCGTGGTGTCATTAAAATTTTCTTTTAAGATATCTTTTTTAAAATTACAGAAATCAGCTATATATCAGTTTGGATTCTCTAAACTGCTTTCACAGTAATATTTCTTAAAATATGAAAAGTTTTAGAAATGTAACATATTGCAGAATGTATTGCATTTTCACTTAGAGACAGAAGGGCAACGGTAAAACGATTTATGCCAGTGGAACTGAGATTGTGGATTAATTCCTAATTTACCAATAGAATTCTGTAAACATTGTAGTCACTGCATGTATGTAGATAAAACACTGTAACAGTTCTGGTTATCTTATATATCCTAACATCTTGTGAAATAGATTTTAGATTCTAGGGTTTGATGATAGCATTCTCCTGAATTTTCAGGAGGTACTTTACTTGTGACTTTGAGATTTTTATCTTGTTCTTTGATATTTTTTTGTTTTCGATTTGCTTATAACTTATATACTCAAACTTTTTGAGGAGAAATTATCCTTTTATTTTACCAAATCCTTAACATTTAGCAGAAAATTAAGGATTTAGGTTGTTATAAGTGTTAATCTTAGTTAGGGAATGTCAATGACAATAAAAGCAAAGAAAGGGGAAGTGATTCTGAGTCTATTTTCTTTTCCCTGGGGAATGCTAAAAACCCACGGAGGTGCAAAATGTTGGTAACAATTCCTTTGGAGCCTGTCTGGATTAGTTTCTTCTTGCTGTGTATCAAATTGCAATGATTTAGTAGCTCAAAATAACACCTACTTATATTATCTCACAGTTTCTGTAGGTCACAAGTCTGGGGGTGCTTGATTGGGTTCTCTGTTCTGTGTTTTACAAAACTGAAATTAATATATGTCTGTCACATGGGGCTTTTTGTCTAGAGATCCGGGGGAAGGATCCATTCCAAGCTCATTGAGTTGTGGGCAGAATTGCAGAACTGAGGCCTCTGTATTTTCTTGTTGGCTGTCTGATGGGATCGGTTCTCTGCTTGTAGAGGCTGCCTGCTTTACTTCTCTTGTGGCCCCTCCATTTTCAAAGCAACAATATGGCCGTACCTATTGACTCTGACTGCTGCCACTAGCCAGAGATGTACTCTTTTTTTTTTTTTTGAGGAGTTTCGCTGTTGTTACCCAGGCTGGAGTGCAATGGCGCGATCTCAGCTCACCGCAACCTCCGCCCTCTGGGTTCAGGCAATTCTCCTGCCTCAGCCTCCTGAGTAGCTGGGATTACAGGCACGCGCCACCATGCCCAGCTGATTTTTTGTATTTGTAGTAGAGACGGGGTTTCACCATGTTGACCAGTATGGTCTCGATCTCTTGACCTCGTGATCCACCCGCCTCGGCCTCCCAAAGTGCTGGGATTACAGGCCTGAGCCACTGCGCCCGGCCTGAAGCACTCCATTTTTAAGGACTCATGGGCTAGAGCAGGCCCACTTAATTTTAACGTCAGCTGTGTCATATAACATAATATAATCGGGGGAGGGATTTCTTATTGTATTCACAAGTTACAGGAATTAGAGTTTATAATCTTGGTTGAGGGGAGGCATTTTTATAATTCTGCTTACCATACCACTTGGAAATCTATTATCAATCTTCATAACCAGTGAGCTAGAGTGAAGCATATAACTGACCTATGAAAGAGCATTAAGAAGGCCTAAATCTTAAAATGAGAGTTGTGCTACAAGGGATATATGGGGAATGCTCCTTATTATAAAGATTCATTTATCTCTCAAATGCATGCATGATTTCAATACAATCCAACTGAAACATCTAGCAGACTTTTAGTGAAAGGTGAAAAGCTGAGTCTAAAGTTCATGGAGAAGAATCTACATAAGAATTGAGAAAGAGAGAGAGAGAGAGACAGAGAAAGAAAGAAAAAGAAACAGAAAAGGAGGGAGGGAGAGAGGAATAAAGGGAGGGAGGGAGGGAGGGAGGAAGAAGGAAGGAAGGAAAGAAGGAAGGAAGGAGGGAGGGAGAGAGAGAAGAAGGAAGGAGGAATGGAGGGAGGGAGGGAAGGAGGGAGGGAGGGAGGAAGGAAGGAAGGAAGGAAAATTTGCCAAAAACACGGACTACTGATAGAGAAAGGACTTGTTTTATTTAATCTCAGAAGATACTGTACAGTTATGGTAGTAAAAACTGAGTGATACCAGACCAGGAATAAATAAGTACATCACTGTATAAATGAAAATTTAGTTCATGATGTTCATGAATAGTAGAATAGTTAAATAAGTTAAGCTTCATCTATATAATGGACTACTATGAAACCAAGAAAGTAGTTGGTAAATGTATGTGTGTGTGCAGGCACACACATATACACACACTTGGAAACAGCTCCAAAGATGCATTGTTAAGTGAAAAAAAAAAAAAAAGAGGTAGGAAAACACACATATCTGAACTGGTTCATGTATGTACTTTCCTGTAAGAAGATACTACATCAGGGACCTGAAATGCTCACCTATGGTGTTTTCCTTGTATTTATGTTGAGCCCTGTAGCATATTCTCAACAGTGGACTGTGAGCAGCAGTACCATGTATTAGTTGTGATTCAAGACAGTTAGGAGCAAGTAGGCTTCTACAGTCTCTTAGCTCCTGCAAGCCTTCATCAGAGTGATACAACTACAAGGTCGTGGAACCTCTGTTAACCAGGGTCCCTAAGTGAGCCTGTGGAACAGGGCCTGCTGCACTACTAACCGTCACACAGACAGCCTCCCAATGGGAACTCCTAAGTTAGAGAGGTAACTTAGAAACATTTTCTAAGTTAAAGAGGTAGCTTTTTAGTTGGCCCTGGGAGGTTGTGTGTGTGGCAGTTAACTCTCCTAGTTAGTACAGACACAGATAATACACATGAGGGTGAGATTATTGGTAGGGGGTTAGAGGAATGTATACCATCCTGTGGTTAGACATTATCTCTGTGAAGTAGAATAGCAGGAAGTGTGAGCATAAGGAATACAAGTGCATTTTACTTGGATTATTTCTTTGTTTTCAAATACTTTATGAAACTGTATTTATGTATAAGTTTTATTATCAGAATATTGGGATCAGTAAAATGTGATGCTCCTAAAAAGTAGGTGATATATACTAGCAGTTTGCTTAAAAATTAACTTTACCCTTGCAGAGGAGTATTATGGTCGTTATTCTTTTTCTTTTCTTCAGGGATTTAGATGAATAGTAAATTGACATGATGAAACAGCTATTTCTGTTTTAATTCATGTGTGAAATGTAAATCTCTAAAGTAGAAGTCTTTTGTTGATGTCTTTATGAAGAGTATAATTTATAGCGTATGATATGCAGTGCAGTACTTTCTAATGTTCAATCTTTTGCAAAATCCCTCATGAATTTTTGCTTTATCTAAGATGCCCACTATATTGTTAGTTTTTTTACCTGTTTACTATAAAATTCCATAAAAGAATTAATTTAAAACAAAACTTTGTACCTAAAATGAAAAGCCAACATCTCTTGACATAAATATAAGATTTATCTTATATTCATAAAACTGAATGTAGTAAAAATGAAACAGTACTTATGGGATTTGGCTAGCTGCTCCATTAGAACCTTGGTTAAGCTCAAGAAAGCTTCAGTTAACATACCGAAGATTGTAGAGCCATATATTGCATGGGGATATCCAAACCTGAAGTCAGTAAATGAATTAATCTACAAGTATGATTATGCCCAAATCAATAAGATGCTAATTGCCTTGACAGATATCACTTTGATTGTTCGATCTCTTGATAAATATGGCATCATCTACCTGGAGGATTTGATTCACGAGATCGATACATTTGGAAAGCACTTCAAAGAAGCAAATAACTTCCTGTGGTCCTTCACATTAACTCCTCCAGAAGTTGGAATGAAGGAAAAGACCACCCATTTTGTAAAAGGTGGAGATGCTGGCAACAGGGAAGACCAGGCCAACAGGCTTTTTAGAAGGCTGAGCTAAGGTGTAGCCCATGAGTATTTTTGTCATCTGATCAGTTACTTAAGTGACTGCTTTCAAACTGAAAAAAAAAATAGTAATTGTTATAGGTGGTAAAGATGAGACCTTCTCCTTGATGAAACAAAATGATATTAAAGAGAATTGAAAATAGAGATAAGTTTTTAGTATATGATTTATTGTTATTTATGCCGTGCCTTTGTACTATCAATGCCATTATTCCCATATTTAGGGAAACACTAGTATTGTGGGAAGAATTCTAGGGTTAGTAGAGTCAGATGATCTGGAATCACTGCCAGCTGACACTGTCTGTGAGTTGTCATTATATCTTTGTATTTATGTCACTATTTGCAAAATTTTGACTGTTTGACTTCTCTTTCCTACCATTTTTATTTCGTCTAAGGATTTTTGCAATGATCAAATTAAATACTATTGCATATCACCATTAATAATAGTATTAGCACTAATTTAATAGTCATATATAAGAACTGTTTTTTAGGTTTAGTGCTTTGGCTGCCAATAAATAATTCATTCTTGTAATTTCTAGTACTATAACCCAAAAGAACCAACATCTTTACTCTCCTGCAAATATGCATAATATCAATAGACACCAGAAATAAGTATGAATCTGTATCTATGTATTCACACCAGCAAATACATTTAAAGTACATGTTCTAGGGCCTGTCTAGAGTTGCCAAACTTAATTTTGCGCAGGTAGATATTTTGATGTGCTGCTTTCGTTTATTGATATTTTATGTTTCTATAGTTTTGTTTATTTTTAGAAAGACTAGAGGAGTCTCTGGTTACAAAGGTCTCTCCTAATACTGCAGTAAGCTTGACATCTTTAGCTCATTTGCTCTTTCTGGTGACCATAGTATAATTTGGTAAATGCTTTTTCCTGTAAGTTATCACTTAGTTTAGTAGGATCAGCATCAGTGGGCTCTGCTGGGACCCAAGGGAAATAATGCTAATCCTGATAAAATATTATTCACTTCTATCACTTTGTAAGAAGTAGTGGTTACTATGTTTCTTTTAATTCACAAAATAGGTTTATTTATTTTAGGTAATATCTATCCTGTTTTGTCACTAAGAAATTCTAAATCTTTCCTGAGTAACATTCCTGCTCTCAGACACACTCCCCCTCTTGCCTTTGTAACCTGTTTTACTTCTTCCAATTAGCTTCTGCTCTTTGATGCCAGCTTATTTTGGGAGAAATAAATGGTAGGCATCTAGGGATGATTTATTGAGCGAATTCACTTCCATTTGATTCCTCCTTTCTCAGGTGGTCACAAGGTCAAGAGAGCCAGGACTCTACTGCTATGTTAGCCTTCATATGATTCTTCTCAAAAAGTTCAAGCATAACACTATTACACTTATGCTGTCCTCACAAGTTTGAGTTGCCTATAGCAATCACGTAGTTTTAGTAAATAATTCCTGTAAAGCATAAGTTTCACATTTTACTGCAACCCTGTAGAAGAAACAGGCTTTTGATGTTTATTGAATTTGAATCTGCTGGAAGCAACTTTTAAAGTCTAATGAAAGAAAACGATATCTAAAGAGCTAAGATTTTCTGAAAAACAGAAGAGCTACACGGTTTATAAGGGATAGGGTCATCTACCACGGGGCAATGTGTGAATTTATAAAGTAAATAAACAAATTTGATTTTCTACATAAAATGAATTCTGTCATTTAAATTAACAATACATTGTTTTCTAATTTTTGACATTCATCACATTCTCTAACATGGGAGGACTGACATTCCTAGAAGATTCATAGCAACATTTTAATTAACATTAGATATCTAAGGAAGTCCTTTGTAAATTAATGTTAAAGATCCAGGGAACCTTCTGGCTCTTGCTCAATAAACACAGTGAGAGAGAATTTAAGAAACATTTTTTCCAACCCCCTTAACCTTGCTTTTTGTTCTCTGTCATCCTGTGCTCATAAAGGATAAACATCCTTTACCTACAAACTACACCAAACATTCATACTTGTAGAACTTTTTTTTGGCAATATTTGTTAAATAGCCTGCAATATATAATTTATTTTGTTTTACTTTATTTTTGAGACAGGGTCTTGCTCTGTTGACCAGGCTGGAGTGCAGTGGTACAATTATGGCTCATGGCAGCCTCAACCTCCTGGGCTCAAGCAATCCTCCTGCCTCGGCCTCCTGAGTAGCTGGGACTATCTATATGTGCCAACATGCCCAGCTAATTTTTTATTTTTTGTAGAGGCAGGACCTCCCTATGTTGTCTAGGCTAGTCTTAAACTCCTGGGCTCAAGTGATCCTCCCATCTCAGTTTCCCAAAGTTCTCACAATTTATTTTACTTTTTTTTTTCTAAAGAAACAAGGTCTTAATGACATTGCTCAGGGAGGTCTTGAACTTCTGGGCTCAAGCAGTCTTCCCACCTCAGCCTCCCAAATTGTTGGAATACAGGCATGAGCCGTTGTGCCTGGTGCCTACTTTTAACTAAGACTGAAAAAGCTGTTTTCAGGTTTGTGATATCTATTTTCATTATCCTTGCTTATGGAAAAAATACATTTTTCCCTTATGGTTTTTTTTTTCTTGCATCTTCCCTTCTAGCAAATCTGCACTTTGCTTTTGACTTTTTGACTTCTCTCTCCTCAATTCCTTCATTTTCCTGTGGTTTTACTGGGCCAGAAATACTGACTGAGTTCTATTCCTTCTCTTTTCTCACAAGGTTACTTTCGTAATTAACTCCCTGCTTCTACTCTGGATGTGTTACTTCTCCACTGTCCTTTTATTAGTAGCTGTTATAATGTGGGTCCTTTTTCCTCCTGTTTCACATTTGGTCAGTCACATAGCAGCTTCTACCATAACTGTTCTAATATCCCTTGTTTTTAATCTGCTAAGAGCTCTCATATGTCTTGTAGGTCTGTTAAAATGATCTTAGTACAGTTTTTGACATTTCTTAAAACTAAAGTTTGAAATGTTTGGTGCCAACCAAATGTGTAAGAAATGCTCTTCTGTGTGAAAGGCAATGAAGATCTTGACATAATAAAGAAATTTTTACAAAGAGACTAGTATTGTTCTTAACTGACTGATAAGCTTAACAATTATAAATGAACTCATTTACTATTGAAAACGATTTCTGTTTTGAAGTGTGATTCATTTTATATTTCTTGAAGCACATCCAAAATAACATACTATATAAATTTGTCCTCAAAATATACTGATTGATTCTGTTGAGCTAGCACATTTTTCTGTGGTATATAATTTGTTTTGGTATTTACTTTTTTATAAATAATACAAATTACAAAAAAGGTACACAAAATTAGCAAATGCATTTGTAGTACAACATTTGAATAGTAATATGAGGTGCTTCCATATATTTAAATGTGTATCAGTAAGAGTGTTTTTTAATTCATCTAGTGTCTATGAATGTAAATACATCATTTATATTTATATTTGGGGGATAATTTTTTTTCCCTTCAGTTGACAGAATAAATTCTGGTACAGAATGTTATTACAGTCAGACTTCATTGCTGCCAGCATACTGATGTGTACAAGATAAGCTTTTAAAAATTAACTCAAGGTCATTTTAAACTTGGTATGTTCATATCATTTCAATTCATTTAACACTTAATTATTGAAATTGCTGGTTATTCCTGCTAATTCCACCATTGTCCTTCTCTCTCTAGTTCGTATTTTCCCCATTTTGGTTTTTAAAATTTTTAGTAGTAAAGATTACATTAAAAATTTTAAGTAGTAAAAGATATTTGTTCTCTTTGGAAATGCTTCTGGGAATTTATTTTGGGAAAGGCAATGAGATTGAGATGATATTAATTTCATAGAGCTTAATTATCTCTTCTCTCAGTGTTTAGATAGTACAAATAGTAAATGTGTCAGTTTAAAGACTTCACAAAGATGGGTAGGAAATAAAATTATTTGGGATGACAATAAAACGACTATAAGATGCTGGTTTCCCCATCTCTTTGAGAAATGCCCACCTGAATAGTTCCTGCACTAAGGTAATGGCAACTAAAATAGAAAATAGGCTTATAATAGATAACTTAGTAAATACTTGAATAGAAATTGTTTAACATAGTAGCAAACAATATTTGAACAATTCAAATCACATTTGATTGTTTAAGAAAGAGAAAATAGCATGCAACCTTACTTTAAAATTTCACCTTTGGTTTTTAATGATACACTAATGATATTAAAAGTGATCATTATCAGTCTCTTTTGAAAAAATAAACCCTTCTTTGTTTCATTATTTAAAAATTATACTCATTCACATTTAGAAGATTCTATCAATTTTATAATCTTTTTTTACAATGTGTTTTCCCAGTGCTGGACTCTGGGAATATACCAACAAATATAAAAATTGTTGCTGCTCTATATGTGGACTTGAGCCAGGGCTAGGGATGGGGTGGAATTCTCTTATTCTCATTTCCCATCCTGTTTCTGGGTGTATACATCCTGCTAAACTGGCTCTGTGGTCACAGTTCTCTTAGTGGACATGATTGACTTGACTTTAGGTAGAAGGGAGCGTATCATGGCTTTCCAATCCACCTTTACTATTATAACAAAGGCACAGCCTCACGGCCAAAACAACAAAAAACCATGACAAACTGTAAACTAAAAACTAGGTAAAGAAAAGGATTTTGAGGGTCTTAACTTCTTAACTTTTCACTGGTAGAATGAGACATGTATACATTTTTTTTGGTTCTTCTTTTCATTTTCTGCCCTTTTTTAATCCCTCTTTACTTCCTACACTATCTTTTACCTTTGAAAAAAAGTCTCCTCTTAAATTATAAGCAGTATGCCCAATTCAATTTCTTACCTTCACTAAGTCATTTCAAGGGCCTTGTAAGCCAAGATTCTTAAAGGTTGTCACAAAACTCATACATACCAGATTATTTGATTTGACTCTGTGTCCCCACTCAAATCTCACCTTGAATTATAATAATCCCTGTGTGTCAAGGGCAGGACCAAATGGAGATAATTGAATCTTGGGGACAGTTTCCTCCATGCTATTCTCATGATAGTGAATGAGTTCTCATGAGATCTGATGGTTTTATAAGGGGCTCTCCCCTTTGCTTGGTGTTCATTCTCCTTCCTGCTGCCATGTGAAGAAGGACTTGTGTTTGCTTCACCTTCCACCATGATTGTAAGTTTCCTGAGGCCTCTCAAGTCTTGTGGAACTGTGAATCAATTAAGCCTCTTTATAAATTACCTAGTCTCATGTATTTCTTCATAGCAGTATGAGAATGGACTGCTACACTGGATAATAATAAAAATGGTGTTACCTCTAAAATATGTATTTTCACTATTTAATTTGGTCTTCCATTCATTTTGTCAATTCCTTAACTTGGTAGGTAGTGTAAAGAATTATGCCCTATTTTTACATTGTACTGTAAAGTCACCATGTGATCAAGAGACATATTTATACATTGCTGTCCTAGACAAGTTAGCCAGCCTCTATCCAGATTTCTTTTCCAAGATTCTTGACATTTTCTATGTTTCATTTCTACTATAATTATAGAATCTCATGATTTTAAGGGACCCTTGAACATTTATTGTACACATTTATGGCTGAAACCAAATGGGATCTAAAGATGAAGTTTGCACAGACATAAAGGCAAGACTCCTGTTTTTGAAGTATTTCACAATTTCACCAGTTATTCAAGATGTATTGTAATTGTCATATAGACATAAACCATGCTTTGTATCGAAACTTAATTGCTTTGAGTCTCACAAAAATCCTTTTGATAGATTAGGTATCATTTTTATTTTACACACAAGGAAATCATTCTTAAAGAAATAACTGATGACCCTAATATTCAATATCAGCACAAAGACCTCTTAATTTCAAATTAACCAAATTTTCCACCTCATCCTATTGGCCCCCATGAAGGAAACCAGTTGAGAATATGAATTAGTACTAAGCTATGTGCTACCACTCATGTATTCATAAATTCTGAGAACAAAAAAAAGGAATAGTCTCTTATGGGATAAATTAAGTTACAAAAGACCTTTTAAAAAAACTAATTTTTAAAATATATATTATTGTTTTACATATTTCTGGGATACATGTGCTATTTTGATACACATATGCAGTGTGTACTGATCAAATCAGTGTAGTTGAGATGTCCATCACCTCAAACATGTATCTTTTCTTTGAGTTGGGAACATTACAATTCTTCTAGCTATGTTGAAATATGTAATAAATGTTAACTATAATTTCCCTACTGTACTACCAAATACTAGAACTTACTACTCTTTTTTTTTTTTTTTTTTTGAGACGGAGTTTCGCTGTTGTTACCCAGGCTGGAGTGCAATGGCATGATCTCGGCTCACTGCAACCTCCGCCTCCTGGGTTCAAGCAATTCTCCTGCCTCAGCCTCCCGAGTAGCTGGGATTACAGGCACACACCACCATGCCCAGCTAATTTTTGTATTTTTAGTAAAGACGGGGTTTCACCTGTTGACCAGGATGGTCTCGATCTCTTGACCTCATGATCCACCTGCCTCGGCCTCCCAAACTGCTGGGATTATAGGCGTGAGCCACTGCTCCCGGCCTAGAACTTAGTACTTTTATCTACCTATATTTTTGTACCCATTAACCAACTTCTCTTCATCCTCCCTTCCCCATTTCCCTTCCCAGCTGCTGGTGAAATTTGGTTCTAATATAAGTAATTAAATAAAAATTCTTTCTAAATATTACTTTCTTCTGTACCACAAATTTTATGTTGTTTTTATTATCTTTATATTCAAAATATGTTCTAATTTCTCTTGTAACTATAACTGCAAAAATTAAAAATAATAGGTTGTTTAAAAAATTAGAAAAGTATTTATATTACTACAAAATTTTTAATTAGGCCTCAAAGGAAATAGGAGATTTGTATTGGTTGTTGAGAGAATTTATGTAGAGAAAACAATATAAATGATGAGAAAGTAGCAAGAATATACGAGATTTTAATGAATGATTATAAAGGAGCAGAGAGGCTATGTTTGAAAATATTCATCAAGATTTACATATTATTAATGAAAGATTTTGTGTCCTGGTTGAGTTATTTTGTTTTTATCTAAAATATGATTGAGAGACACTTAAGAATTTAAACAAAGGCATTATATCATGAAAAAAGGGAGTATTTTTTAAAGTGCTAAAGATCTGTCTCCTGCTATTAAATATGTTATTTGTGTTTTTTCTATAGATGCTTTGTCAGGTTAAGGAAATATCTATCCTTAGCTTACGGAGGGTGTGTGTGTGTGTGTGTGTGTGTGTGTGTGTGAGTGAGTTTATGAATGGATGTTGAAATTTGTCAGATGCTTTTCTGGCATTTATTGAGGTGATCAGGTGTTTTTTTCTTTTATATTGTAAATATGGTGGATTGTATTTGTGGGTTTTTAAATATTAAACTGGCATTGCATTTTTGTGTTAAACCCTACCTGATTATGATGCGTTGTTCTGTAAATATATTATTGAACTAGATCTACATATATTTTGTTAAAAATTTTTGCATTTAGGTTTATGAGAGAAATTAGTTTGTAATATTCTTTTCTTGTAATGTCTTTTCTAGTTTTGATTTCACTTTTAGCTTAGCCGCATAAAAACAGTTGGGAGATGTTCCGTTGTTTTCTGTTTTTTAAAACATTTGTGTTAGATTGGAAATTTTTTTCTTCTTGAAATGTTTCCTACAATTTACCAGTGAAGCCATCTGGGCCTGGAGTTATCTCTCTGGGAATAAATTCAATTTTACATATATGATTTGGGATTGGGCATTTTGGGTCCAGTTTCGGTTATTTGTCTTTTATAAACTTTGTCCATTTCATTTTAGTTGTTGAATTTATTGACAATACATTGTCTTTATTAGCTTTTTAAAGATGTATACTGATGTTTCCACTTTCACCCTTGACATTTGTAATTCGTGTCTTCTTTTTCTCTTTGATAAGTCTACCTTACTGTTTATTGTTTCAATTATTGTTTTCTGTTGTTTTTCAGATTTTTGTTTATTTTATTAACTTTATTCTTTCTTTCTCTCTACCTATTCTAGATTTAATTTATTCTTCAATTTTTAACATAAAGTAGAAACTTAGATTATTGCCTTAGGTTTTTCTCCTTAATATATATATTTAAAGCAGTACATTTCCCTCTATGTGATGTTCTGGCTGCACTCTGCAAATCATGATATATTATATTTTTCAGTAACATTCAATTCAAAACATTTTCTAATTTCCCTTGTGATTTCTTCATGACATGAATCATAGATTATATTAATAAGTATGTTATTTATTTTACAAATATTTTGGACATTTCAAGATACATTTTTGTCTTTGATTTCTAATTTAATGTTTTTGGTCAGAGAGGATGCTCTGTATTGTTTTAATATTTTAAAATTTGTTGGGACTTGTTTTATTTTTCATTGTTTGAGCTTTCATGATGCATGTTCATGTGCATCAGAGGGTGCCTGCTCTGCTGTTGTTACATAAGTTATCACGTGAAAGTCACCTCTGGTTAAGTTGGTTGACAATTTCTATATTCTCAATGATTTTCAGTCTTTTTTGCATATCAATTATGGAAAAAAGAATGCTGAAGTCTCCAATTGTAACTGGATTTTTAAATTTCTTCTTTCAGATATATCAGTTTTTGCTTCATGTATTCTAAAACTTTGTCTTTAGGAGTAAACACATATGAGATTTATTATTTCTTGATATTTTTCTTAATAAAATATTTCTTCTTACCTCTGGCAAAATTCTTTGTTCTGAAGTCTACTTTGACTGATATTAATATAGGCAGTCCGTTTTTTCTAATTGGTAGTTGTAAATTTATCACTTTATAATATCCTTTTATTTTTAACCTGTCTCTGTATATTTAAAGTATGTTTTGGTGGATAGCATATAGTTGGATCTCACCCATTTTTACCCACTGTGACAATCAGGATTTAAATCTTGTAGATTCCAGGTAATTACTGATATGGTTGCATTTAATTCTAGCATCTTGTTTGTTTTCTATTTATCCTATCTGTTCTTTCATTTCCTTTAGTTTTGCTTTCTTTTAGATTTATTATTTTCTAGTATGACACTCTATCTTCATTATTATTTTCTTTAGTATTCAAAGATTTTAAAATATATGTATTTATCACAGTCTGTGTTCAACCAATAATTTACCACTAAATATATATGAATGTTACTAAAGGGTATTTTCAATTTCCTCTTCTGTCCTTTGTGCCATTTTTGTCATTATACATTTTACTTCTACATATGTTGTAAGCCCCTCCAGGCATTGTTATTATTTTTGTTCTACATAGTCAATTACCTTTTACAGAAAATTAAAAGACAAGAAAACAAAAAATTTCTAAAACGTATCTAAAAATTTATTATTTTGAATGTTTCTCATATCTTTATGTAGATCTCGGTTTCTATCTTGTATTCTTTTTCTTCAGTGTGAAGAACTTCTTTTGTCATTATCTTTGTATTCTGTCAGATTTAGTTTGTCAGAAAAAGGATCCCCCCTCTTCATTTTTGAAGGCTATTTCACTGACTATGGAAATTTAGGTTGAATTTTTTTTTTTCTCTCACTACTTTGAAGCTGTTATTTATTTGTCTTGGACTTGCATTATTTTCGACTGAGAAGTTTTCAGTCATTCTAATATTTGCTGCCTGGGATCTATCTTTTTTTCTGTCTGCTTAAATTTTTTCTCTTTATTACTGGGGCTAGCACATTAATTGTAATGCATTTTGGTGTAATGTTCTTTGTCTATACATTTTTAGCCATGTTTTTTGGTAGAGATGGGCTCTTACTCTATTGCCCTGGCTAGCCTCAAATTCCTGGCCTCAGTTGATCCTGCCAGTTTGCATTCTTAGTCTGTACACTGATGATGTTTTTCTATTTGTGTTCATCATTTCAATCAAATTTGGAAAAAAAAATCTACCCCTCTTCATTCAGTATGTTTTCTGCTACTTCTCTGGGACTACTAAATACTGTCCCTTAGTTCATTGATACTTTATTCCTCATTGTTTCTTTTTTTGTCTTGGTTCTTCATGGTAGCTAGATTTTATTGCTAGGCTTTCATTTTAAGTGATCTTTTCTTCATTGTATTATCTGCTTTTAAACCTAACCAGTGAAATTTTAATTTTAGATTTTGCATTTTCCGACTCTACAAATAGCATTTGGTTCTTCCTTGTAGCTTCTTTCTGGTTTTCTCATCATGTTCATGTTTTCCCTTAAATCGTACGTCTATTTATAATAGCTGTTTTAAAGTTTCTGCCTGCTACTTCATTTCTGTCATTTCGAGGTCTGTTTCTATCGATTGATTTTTCTCCTAATTACAGAAGAAAAATCCCTGCTTCTTTATATGTATAATAATTTTTTATTATATGCTAGGGATTATGATTCTTATGGTGTTATAAATCTGGATTTTGCTGTCTTCCTTTAAACATATTACATTTTGTTTTGGGTAGTCACTTATGCTGCTTGTAATTCAGATTGATATTGTGAAGGCTTGTCTTTTAGCTTTGATAGGATGGGCATAAAGTTGTCTTTACTCTAGAGCTGGTATAGCCCCACTAATAAGGCTTTACCCCTTCTGGTGTATCTACAGAATGTCCTAGGTGTTGATTGAGGTCTTACCACTATGGCTAGTCACATCTTAAACATATGTTAAACATACCATACACATGTGCAGTTCAGAAAATAAGGGTGAGAGATCCAAGAGAGTTGCTGACAGACCCAACAGAATCTCTCTTCATTTTTTCTGACTACCTCTCTAATACTCTGCTCCCACATTTTAGCTGCTGTTAAGCCTTTCCATTTCTAATCTTTGTTTCCTTATCTCAGTGAGACCTTCATTCTGTCCTGGTTTCTCTCTTCCTTTTCTGCAATGTGGAAAATTGTTCTAGGTCACCAGCCAGGATCATGGCAGGATTCACCTTGTGTCTCTTCTCTTAAAAATCACTGTCTTCCTGCTTTCACAGAATTATTCCAGGGTTTATGTGTCAGGGTGGTGACTTCACACACCATAATGGCACTGGTGGCAAGTCCATCTATGGGGAGAAATTTGATGATGAGAACTTCATCCTAAAGCATACAGGTCCCGGCATCTTGTTCATGGCAAATGCTGGACCCAGCACAAATGGTTCCCAGTTTTTCATCTGCACTGCCAAGACTGAGTGGTTGGATGGCAAGCATGTGGTCTTTGGCAAGGTGCAAGAAGGCATGAATATTGTGGAGGGTATAGAGCGCTGTGGGTCCAGGAATGGCAAGACCAGCAAGAAGATCACCATTGCTGACCGTGGACAACTTTAATAAGTTTGACTTGTGTTTTATCTTAACCACCAGACCATTCCTTCTGTAGCTCAGGAGTGCACCCTCCACCCCATGTGCTCGCAGTATCCTAAAATCTGTGCTCTTGCTGCAGTTCCCTTTGGGTTCCATGTTTTCCTTGTTTCCTTCCATGCCTAGCTGGATTGCAGAGTTAAGTTTATGATTATGAAATAAAGACTAGATAACAACAACAAAAAAATCACTGTCTTATGATCCTTTTGTCATATGACTGTAAACATTATTTTTTTCATTTGGCAGGGCATTTTAAGTAGTATCTACTCCAGTATGGCCTGAAGTGGAAGTCTTATAAACTTTTAATATGTTTCAATATGATGTGTAAGGTGTTTGATGTGTAAGGTACAGAGATGTTTAAGATGTGATAAGCCATAGTGGTAAGACCTTAAATATGATTTTATGTTTAATATGATTTTAATATGTACATATATATGAATTATTTTCAATTTTAAAAATCTAAGAGCAATATAAATATGCAGAATAAAAGATGACAGTTGTTTCACCCCTTTCACCTCTTTTCACCGAGTTACCACCAACTGCTAACAGTTTGGTGTATATCCTTCTATTATCCTTTATATGAATTTGTATACACATACAGACATATATGCTGATATATATATGCACACTCATATACATACATTTGATTTATATTTATATTTATATGATATCATATATAAAAATAAATATAAATTTATTTTTGTAGATATAAATCAAATCACACTGTAAGTATAAGTATTCTGTAACATAACTTTTTTAACTTAGTAATATGTCTTGGAAATCTTGCTGTTAAAGTACATATAAATTTTACTTTATTCTTTTATATCAGCCATGTATTCTATGGAATGGTTGAACTAAAATTCACTTGATAATGTCACATTTCATCATTGTTATGGTTTTCCTTTTTCTTTTAAATTACATATTTTTCGAAACTTTTGTACAGCAGCTCTTCAGATAGTGTTTTTTCTTATTGAAGAAGTTCACAAAAATGTCAAATGATATGCCTGTTTATAAATTACCTTTAAATTGCCTGAAGAACATATTTATATTACTACTAACTATATGTAAGCATTCCTGTTTTCTTAAAATAATGTCTTTGATTAATATCTTTTTGGTAATTTTTAGTTGTAGAGTGTAAAAAGTAGTTTTAACATTTACATTTATTGTTCATCTATAATTTTAATTTTGTGACCCACCTATGTTCTACTATGTTTTAGTTCTTTTTTTTATTGATTTATTGGGGGCATTTATATATATAGGATACTATACCTTATTAAATATACTGCAAACTCTTTATTCAAATATATATCTAGATTTTGAACTTTATTTGTAGTGTTAGTTGTCCTAAACTGTTTTGTTGTTGTTGTTGTTGTTGTTGTTGTTAGTTCAAATCTACCTGGCTTTTATGGCATCTTACTCTTGAATGTTTCTTGGGAGGTTTCTCCATTTTAAGTTTGTAAATATTTGCATTTAAATTAATTGCAATTAAACTAGAATATTAAATTAATTGCACTTAAACCAGAATATGTTTATATATTTACATTTATATGTGCATAAACACTTTAAAAAGAAGTTTTTAGTTTCTTGAGAACACTTCATTTTTCTAAAGCACCTTTAGTATTACAGCAAAATTGAGAGGAAAGTACAGATAGTTGTGTAAAACTCCTTCCCTCACACATGAATAGCTTCTTTCATTATCAACATTCCCCACAAGAAAGGTACATTTGTTATAACTGATGAACCTACATTGACACATGATTATCACCCAAAGGCTAAAGTTTATATTTGAGTTCATTCTTGGTGTTATTCATTCTGTGGTTTTGAACAAATGTATGATGACATGTATCTACCATTACAGTATCAGACAGAGTAGTTTTACTGTTCTGCAAGTCCTGTGGGCTCTGCCTATTCATTTCTCCTTTCTCCCAGTGCTTGGCAGCCTCTGATCTTTTTATTGTTTCCATCATTTGGTCTTTTCCAGAATGTCAGGTAGTTGAAATCCTACAGTATGTAGCCTTTTCAGATTACCTTCTTTCACTTGGTCATATGCATGCAAGTTTTCTCCATGTCATTTCATGGTTTGGTAGTTCATTTATTTTCAGTGCCAAATAATATTCCATTAATGGAAGTAATGGAAACAATAATATTCCATTGTTTCTATGTGTAGTGCATTTTATTCATCCATCTACCTTCTAAAGCACATCTTGGTTGTTTCCAAGTTCTGGCAATTATGAATAAAGTTGTTATAAACATGTATGCCTGTTTTTGTGAATACATAAGTTTACAACTCCTTGGGTAAATACCAAGGAACATGATTAGTGGATCATATGACTAGTTTATGTTTAGTGTTGTTAGAAACTACCAACCTGCCTTCCTAAGTGTCTGTACCATTTTCCATTCCTTCCAGCAATGAATGAGAGTTTCTATTTTTTTTCACATCCCTGCTAGCATTTAGTATTATCAGTGTTCTGGATTTTGGCCATTCTAATTCAGCATTTTATATTTTGGTATCTTATGATGGGAGAATATTTTCATATCCTTATTCTTCATCGGTATTAAGGTCTTTGGCCTTTTTTAAGATCAGCTTCTTACTGTTGAGTTTTAAGAGCTTTTTATAAGTTATAGCTAAGAATCCTTAATCAGATAAATCTTGCAAATATTTTCTCCCAGTTTGTGGCTTGTCATTTCATTTTCTTCACAGTGTCTTTCAAAGTAGAAATTATCCATTTTAATGAAATCCAGCTTGTGAATTCTTTCTTCAGTGAATTACACCTTTGGTGTTATATCTAAAACAGCGCCACCAAACCTAAGGTTATGTAGATTTTCTACACATTTTTTTAATAGGACTATTCATCTTTCTTTCTCAAAATTTTGGATGCTCATTTGTCTTTGGTTCTGCTTATTATATTTTTAACCATACAAACAGGTTTACAGTTTTATGTAAAAGTATTTTTTATCACTTCTCAATTTTGTAGCGAGGAAACGTTTTTCACAATTCCAAGTAAAACGAAATATATTCATTTTCATTTTATGCCATAATGTACCATAATTAAATGATCTTCAGATTTATTCTATATTGTTAAGTTTAAAAAGCAAGGTTCAGAACAGTGTGTATAAAATGCTATTTTTTTTTAGAATGTGGTGTGTGTGTAGTCACACATGGGTGCTTCTATACACATTCATACACATTTTTATGTCTAAAAAGATATAAAAAAGGCAAATTAAAGGATAAACCAAAAAATAGTGAAAATGGTTATCTATGGCTTGTTGCAGGGGGCAGTAAGTATGATAGAGGCAACAGGGATGAAAGCAGGATCACCTGTCCAAATATGTTACTTGTTTTATAGTTTCAACTTTGAAACCACATAGATATTTCATGTAATTATAGAGCAAAATTAAATCAAAATTAAATACAGCAAATCCTAAAATTAAAAGAAAATTAAACCATGAATTTAACTGTGTACCAAGCTGATGACTTATTTTAAGTGACTTTATAGTAATATTATTATACATCTCTAGGGGCATATATTTTAAGGGCAGAACAATTGAAGGAATCAAATAATATTTGATAATCAAGTATTACTAATATGATATTTAGTAATATGATATTTTTATTTTGAAACCATAAAATTTTATGATAAAGCAAATACTCATATTAAAATCTCTAGTGACCAAAATTTGTAGCATAAGAGCAAAGATGGGCACATGTATCAAAGATATATTTCATTTGTATATATTTTAAATTCAATAAAAAATTAGTATGAATTTATGATATGCATTTTTATCCTTCAAAACATATTTGTATTTTCTAGCTTTGTTCAATAAAAAGACCTAGAAATATGAATAGTACTCTAGCAGTAAGCTTTATTGAGTCTTAGTTGTAATCTTTGAATACCATTTTCCGCTAAGAAGAGCTTTTTTGAAGAAATGTCTGATTCCAGATCTTGAGTGGGAAATCTGACATAAGCCTGGAACATCTTGTTATAACAGAAAGTAGTAGAGTTAAGAAAGATAGCGAGGTCATGTCATAGTAACCAGTTTGAAGAGACTACCATTGGCCAACAATGGGATAATTTTGGCCAGAAAAAGACTGCTAGGATTGAAAAACATTAAATATGTTCAAAAGCTAAGAATCATAAAGATACAAACAAAACAAAATAAAAATCCACATTGATCACCTCTGGAGGGTACTGGGGGATAAAGTTATTTTCAGTACTGTAATATAAAGGAATCATGTACCTATCCTATTCTTCCCATAAGAACTTTATTTGAAAGTAATGAAATAATGAATGAGATTAATTTATTCTTTATAGAATGATTTTTACTAATAAATGAAGAAAGAATAATAGAATTAGACTACCGCAAGTTTACAACCTTTATTTATTAAAATGCTATCTGTAGGCAATAATCATACTAATATCCTCAGGTGAAACATGGGTAAGGAGCAGGATACTATTAATAGATAGACTCAGCTGACAACAAAAAGACCCCACTGGTCAAACTTAACAGTGCAGAGGGACAGCCAGTTGTTATATGTCAACTGATAGTGGCACAATAAAAAGTACACAACTTTTTAAAAAATTGAACTCGTTCAAGCCCTAACATGTACCAGTTTATACAGCATACATGAGATAGAGAGACAATTTAAATGACATTTCAGAATGCTGTTAACCAAATCTAAATGGCAGAAATTCTCCAAGATAAATGACCCAGTTTCTTGAATAAGTAATAGGCAGGAAATAAAAAGGATGGGGGAACTGTTGGAGATTAAAAGAGAAAGAAAATATCAACCCAAATGCATTATGTAGACAATGTTTGGATCTTGATTTGAAAAAAATCTATATAATAATTGGACTCATCAGGGAAATTTTAACAATGACTGAGTTTTTAATGATATTAAGGAATAGTTAATGTTATATATGTGAAATTATTGTGTTCAGGCTAAAAACAATTCTTATCTCTTAGAGATACAAATGAAAATATTTACCAGTAAAATGATATAATCTCTGGAATTACTTTTTTTTTCGAGACAGAGTTTCACTCTTGTTACCCAGGCTGGAGTCCAATGGCACGATCTTGGCTCACTGCCTCCTGAGTTCAAGCAGTTCTCCTGCTTCAGCCTCCCAAGTAGCTGGGATTACAGGCTTGTGCTACCATACCTGGCTAATCGTGTATTTTTAGTAGAAATGGGCTTTCATCATGTTGGTCAGGCTGGTCTTGAACTCCTGGCCTCAGGTGATCCAGCTGCCTCTGCCTCCCAAAGTGGATTACAGGCATGAGCCACCACGCCCAGCCTTCTGGAACTACTTTTAAATAATCTTGTGAAGGGGAAAAATGGAAAAGATCATTTATCTTGGATGACAAGTACATAGGGTTATTACAGTATTTTTTACACATTTGAGTGTTTGAAATTTTATGTTATGAATTGTTCTTAATCTAAAAAACTAATTCAGCTTTAATATTTTTAAATTAAAATGGAATCAAATTTCATAAATTACCAAAAAAAGAACTTTGCCTTTTTCTTTGGAGATGGAGTCTTGCTCTGTCGCCCAGGCTGCAATGCAGTGGTGCAATCTTGGCTCATTGAAACCTCTGCTTCCTGGATTCAAGCAATTCTCCTGCCTCAGCCTCCCGAGTAACTGGGATTACAGGCACACACTGCCATGCCCGGGTAATTTTTGGTGTTTTAATAGAGATGGGATTTCGCTCTGTTACGCAGGCTGGTCTCAAACTCCTGAGCTCAGGGAGTCTGCCTGCCTTGGCCTCCCAAAGTGCTAGGATTATAGTGTTAGAGACATGAGCCACCATGCCTGGCCAATAACTTCCATAATTTTAAACCTGAACAGTTGGAGTGTGTCTGTCTATACATTTATACCTGCAGAAATATTAACAGAATTTATTCAGTACAAATGTTGTACTTGCTCTGGAACCAACACATACTTATCTTGAAACTATAGCACGAATCTAAGTTTTTCTTATAAGTCATTCTCACATTTATCAGTAACATCAGAGAAACCTTTGAGATAGGTCTAATGCTCTGTATTCTTCCTATCATACCTCCCTCTTACCAAGGTCCTAATACTTATTTTTCAGGTACAGCAGGTACAGACTGTGCAGCAGGTACAACATGTCTATCCAGCTCAGGTGCAGTATGTGGAAGGAAGTGATACTGTCTATACCAATGGAGCAATGTAAGTTTATATGTGGAAGTCTTTTTAATTCCTCCACTCAGAGAGCACTTTTGAAACCCTCTCACTATTCCCAAGTTGTTTCCTTGTTTTCAAAGTAATTTTCTACTAGAACAGAGTTATTGAAGTTAAGCTGATGTTTAGAGCTTTTATCTATATTTATTAACAATATGCACTCATTTTCCTTTGACTTAACCCCATAGGTTTTTTTTTTTTAATTATTAAAAGTCTTATGCCCTTTAATAATTGTTTCTAGGTAGAGAAAAAAAATGTATATATCCCTTGTTAGTGATATCTGTATTTTAATGATAGCTTCTAAACTCCATGCTTTTTGTTTTTCTATGCAAGGTGAATTTTTATGTGTATGTGTGTGTAAATGAATATAAAACAAGTATATTAGGAATCTGGGATATTTTTAACATTTTGAAAATAAGATATTCCACATAAAATTGCCTGATACTCAGTAAATCTTACTTTCCTATCTAAACCTGCCCCCTGCCTGAAACCAACTTACCTCTTTTGCATCAACAATAGTGTGAATTTGTAAATTTATTTTATTTGGGTTTCTTAGCTACTTTGGAATGCGATGCAGAATGTTAGTAAAGGAACTGAGAATTATTGTAAGTCACTAGGATTGTTTCCAAGTTGGATTTGCAACCTGTTGACTTCCTTGGTAAACCTGAAATGAATTCAGGTTCTCTCACTGACTCTTCTGCCCACCTCCCACCAATGTTGGTATACCCCAGGATGATAACCTCTACTCTGTTTATTCTTATGACATCTACTCTTTCCTTGGGTGATTTCATTTATTTCCATGATGTCAACCTGTAAGTTCCATGAAAGAAGGACTTCTTTTGTTTTTTTCATCACTGTAATAACGCTTAACACCAGAAGCATGGAGGACATATGAGTTCAATTATCTATTGTTATTATAACTAAAAACAGAATTCTTGTTAGCTTTGTATTCATTTCATAATTGTGACCAACGTACTTAAATAATCTGAGCTTTTCTTTATTGTTTCTGTGGAAGTGGGAGAAGAATAATCACACTCTTATTGAGTTTCTGTGAGGATACAAGGAAATATATTTAAAGTACCTAATACAGAGCCTGGTACATGATACATGATACAAAACTGAAAGCTTTTCATTGACTCTGACTTCTCTCTTTTCTTACTATATTTGGTCCCTGAATCTACCCACATCACTACTGTATTTAACACTACCTCCATTACCTATAAAATAAAATCTAACATTCCATGTTGGCATTCTCCCCATCCCTACCTCCCTAGCCTTATTTTCTACCTTCTAGGCATAACCAACTTTGTGCATTTTTCCCCAAATATTCTCCTTTCATACTTCTGTTTTTGGTCATGTCATTTTCTCTCTGCTGACATAGCATTCTCTGTCTTCTCTTCTTTCCTCTCAGTCTCCCCAAACCCAGTCTAGTGTGATCTTTATAGACAGACATGTAGCCCCTTTTTTGTGACATAGAGTCTGACTGTCCCCCTCTGCAGTTAGCTTATCCTTCCCTTATAAAGGGCAATGTTGACACTGACTTTTACTTCCAGCATTTTACTATGAATGCTTGTTTATGTTTCCTATAGTAGGAAGAACTCTCCCTGAATGGGAACTTGGCATTTTATTTTATTTACATTTACTTAGGTGGCTGGCACATAATAAAGTCAATAAATTTCTGTTACCTTATTAAATCTATAGCTCTTTACATGTTTTAGACATACTGTGAATGTTTTTCACTCTACCTGTTTGTTGTATATGTCCAGGGCCCCCTGGAGCCTGATTTTGGAATCGTCACCATAAACTTAAACTACCATTGGCATTTATACCAAATGAAAAAGACGCCTGCCACTTCGACCTTTATGCTATCAGGGGTCTTTCTAGACACTACTAGAGGTCACCCAGTTGTCAGTTGCCATTTCATCTTTGTCTGTGACAAGTAGTAATGGTCACCTACAGGGGAATCTGAGAATGGGAGTTTGTAGCTTTCATGTCTGTTGTAGTAGACTCTGACAAGGGAAAAGGGCAGTTGGAATGGGTGTTGAGAGAGTTAACTGTATAGTATGTATCACAGTTATTTCTCATTTTGCACTGGTCCAAGCTAAGGTAGAGAGATTAGTCTGTTATGTATGAAATGAAGTACCAGTTGAGCCTAAAATCTGAAATCCAAAATACTCCCAAATCTGAAACTTTTTGAGCACCAACATAATACTCGAGGGAAATGCTCATTATGCATTTCAGATTTTAGATTTTCAACTTAAGGATGCTCAACTGGTAAGTATAATGCAAATATTTCAAAATGTGAAAAAATAAAAAATTTGAAACACTGCTTGTTCCAAGCATTTTGGATAAAGGCTACTCAACCTGTAACCTCAGTTTATCAAAAGTGCTTCATGAACCATCTAAAGAATAGTAAGCACTCAACAAACGTTAGTTATTGCTGTAAAATTATACACTTTTGTTATTTGTTTACAACTTTTCTTCCCTATTTACAATTCTAAATTCCGCATATTGTCTTGTGCAGTTTTAAACTGCTTTACCACTGATCTTAGGGTCTTTCACATAATAAGTAAAAATGAGTTGAATGAATTTACTCATTCATAAAACCTTAGAAAAATAGCATTTGTAAGGTGGTTCTTTAAAACTATAGGGCCCATTTAAGTGCAGAAATGATACAAAGCAAAATATCTAGTGGTAACATGTATTATCTATGGCCAACTAGCTCAGTTCGTTAGATCATGACTAATGAGGTCTAGGTCATGAGGTCATTTGTCACAAAGTCCAGTTAGCTTTGATCTGGTCTGTGTGGACTCAGATTGTATCCTCAACTCTAGCCAATAACGTCACAAATGTGCACTTTTGGTCGAGAGAGAAGTTGCATCTTTAAAAACCTTTCATTACTATCAAAGATAATTTTTGACTAAAGGTTCTGTAGCATCATTTTTATACTTAATAAGAAAAATCATTGTGTTGCCATGAATTATACTCAAAATTTAAGAACTAGGGACTATGAATATTTTTTCTCAAATATGACTAGAAAATTTTTTCAGCATAAGCTAATTTAATCTGTCTGCAATTTTGTGGTGCTGACATTTGACTATTAAAATTTTTGTCTCTAATGTTCATTTTAGAGTCTTTCTATGGCTTCTTTTTATTTGGTACACTTCCATGTGTGTTAGGAAAGAATATTCCATATTCTTCTATCCTACCACACTGAATTAATAGCAAGTTAGTATTTGATCCCTGACTTGGATCACAGTCAGAGTCCCGCTTCTGTGTGATAATAAGTGCTTTTTGCTAATGATACTTTCAGAAGATAGGGACTCTGATGTTTATCATGAACTTTTGAGCACTCAGTACATGGCCCTATAACCTGAGCATGCTTAGTAAGTTCACTAATGCTCTTGTCACCAGCATCCCCATGTCATGTAGCCATAATGCATGGGGTCTCATTCAGGAGGTGATGACAGCCCTCATAGATATGTGTCATCACTTATGAAAACTTGTAATCATTCTAATTTGATGATACTAAAGTGTTTACCTGGTTCTCCCTGTGAATATGGACAATTACTGCCAGCATAACAGGCTTAACAGTGTGGGTTAGTGAGTGAGCATACATTTCAATTAAACAACTGAGATTACTTTACAGCGCTAGATGTTGGAATAGAGTAGTTTTTTGCTAAAGGGAGAAAAAAGTAGTTTTTGCAAAAACTACTTTGTCCTTGCGTATATAGGAACCGATGCTACATCATTTGTGTATTTCCTTGAAGTAGTTTTTCCAAAATTTTCCCAAAGTCTTGATCATCATCTTTATTTCTATAAATTCTTACTATTTATGATATTTAATCATTTAGAATACTATGATTAAACCTGCTGGGAACATTGCATACCATGTAGAGAGAGAGTTCATTTCAATGGAAATGTCTTTGTGTAGCTAAGAAATAACTTTTTAAAAATAAAATGATTTTTTTTCTTCCCCCACTCTTTTTTGACTCATACTTTCCCCACTTGCTCCTACGTTATGCTAGTCAAAATGGAAATAAAGACATCATGCTGTATTATGGTCAAATTAAGAAATCTTTATTTTAAAGGATTTTCTTATATAAACCACTCTTTGAAGCTTGCCCACTGTTTACAATCAGTGTTTTAAAATGCAAAAGTATTCATAATATAGATATCTGTTCTAGTAGTCTTCCTGTTTAGATTATAGGTTTCCCAACTCCAGTACATAACTTCTCATACCATGATCCATTATGCATTAGTCCCATGAGAGTTCTGTGGTTACATGAGCAGGGAAACACTTTGTGATTTCCTTTCTCTTGAGAACCCTCAATTCCTGTTACCCTTTTAAGAGCTCTGAAAAGTCCTATAGCAATGCATGGAACCACAGAACACTGTTATCTGAATAATATCTAATAAAATCACATGGTATGCTTTGGGAAATGGTACACTAATATATATTGACATTGAATAATTGAAAATCCATTTTTAAAATATATACCTGTAGTCATCTCTTGAAAATCATGTATTAATGCATTTTTGAAGTCACTTAATTATTTTTCCATAAGGTTTAAATGATTAATAGGAACCTTAAAAGGGATATTCCTCGATCCCTTTTCTTCCTTTGTAAGTAAAATATTAAATTTCAGTTTTTGCAGGTGAGATTATGCTTTCTTCTTATTATTCAAATGCTCTCTCCTTTAAAAAAATGGTTACATGAAATTCTGTAATTGAGATGTAGGGGTGCTTTCTTCATTTATGTGTCTGCTGATGTACAACGCATTCTGACTGGTATAGGAGTTAGTTTGTGGATCTACTTGCTGTTTAGATTTCTCTTGAAGAGAAGACTGCCCTTCTGTGGAAAAGACTATGGAAGGGCACCTTATTCTCCCTCTAATACCTAGAACAATGGCCAATGATAGGTGCTCAATCTATATTTGTTGAATGAATTAAAGAAGGCTAGCATTTAATGGCAGGTGAGACAGGAGCTGACTATTTGGGGTCTTTAAGTATCAAGGAAAAATGAATGAAACTGCATTGAGATGCTGTTGAACACATCTTCTTCAGCCCCTTCCAAGCTTGCTTTCTTCTCCACATTACAATACAATTGCCCTTATTTAAAGTAATTGATGACCTTCTGTTGTTAAATTTAACAGCCATCCTTTTAGATTAAATTTACTTCGTCTTTAGCCATCAACCAGTCAGCCACTCTATCCTTAAATCAGTGTCTTTTTCTGACTTCTCTGACTCTATATTCTTCTTTTTTCTTCCTATCTTATTTGCTCCTCCTCATTCTTATTATTGGCCAGATAAGTTTTCTATGATTTTTGCCTCAGAGGCATATTGGTGTACATATTTCTCTGGTATTCTCTAAGAGAGACCATGTTTCTTCTACAACATGTATGACTATGTGTCATTCTCTTGATTATCATTTTTAACTGATCACTATTTTTCCCCCACTAGAATGTAAGCTTCATGTGTGCAGGGACTTGGTTTGTTTGCACTCTGTTCTCTCCATAATACCTAGAACAATGGCCCATGATAGGTGCTCAATCTATATTTGTTGAATAAATTAAAGACTAGCATTGAACGATAGGTGAGACTAAAGCTGACTACTCGGTGGCTTTAAGTACACCAGGAAGAAAATAAATGAAACTGAATTGAGATGCTGCTGATGTGACATTCATACAGCTTTCTTACTTGTTTTGTTGTTTTTTTCCTCTGGTGAAAAACTTTTGAGACTTACAACATGTATATGGTTACTCAGTTTTTCTTGTTTATAAATTTTTATCAGTGACTTCAAATCAAATCTTTTATAAAGCCATTTCTGCTAAAATTAATTTAGATCCATATTCATTCCCCTGACTTATTTTGTCAGGGCAGGTGACTCATATATTTACTGACTATGTATTTCTTTTCAGTATGCTTCAAAAACCATTATAGCACTGGAACTTTTGGTCATGATATCATGAGCAACTGCCAAAGAATATAAAATTCCCTTTTGTAACAGTAAACTTTGTTTTTGTTTTTGTTTTTTTAACTCGAGTCGGCTAAAAGAATTAATATTTTTTAAAACACCTTTTCCTTTCATTCCTGTGAAAATCAGGTTTCATAATTGTAGTATCCTTTAGTGCAATGGTTCTCAAAGCATATTCCCCGGACTAGCAGCATTCACATCACCTGACAACTTGTTAGAAACGCCAGTTTTTGTGCCCAGGCCAATTCTACAGAATGAGGAACTTTGCGGGTGGGACATAGGTCTCTGTGATACACCAGGCGCTCCAGGTGATTCTGAGGCACACTAAAGTGTGAGAACCACTGTTCTACCATACAGAAATAAAGAATTTAAATGCTAAGTAAAGATGTGCAGATTCTTACAAAATAATCACAGGATGGTATAAAATTGTGATTCCAATACTCTGTACATATCAACATATATAGTAATGAAAATACTACATATGAAGGAGAAAACTCAGTAAGTTATTACAAGAAGTCTTCCTGACTTGTAACATTTATTCTTGCATTTCCTCCCCAGTAGGTGTAGCAACAGCTCAATGAAGGCTTTTTATTTTTTACTTTTTCTTATAGCAGTTGAAGTCAGAAGAAACAAGTATGTCTTTTGAATATAAGTGAAAGCAAATGTTTTATTAATGATGGTAGTATTTGTTACTTTATATTTAATCTACTGTTTTTTTATTCTTATGTAAGTATATTTAATCTACTGTTTTCTTATTCTTATGTAAGAAGGAGAGGTTAAATATCAGGTCACTTAAATTCCTTTCCGCAGTGCCGTTTTCCTTTTTGTGTCTTCCACAAAATAGACATGTGATCTTTCTGGTGTATCCTTTGCCTTCAGTCTGATGTGAAGCACTTGAGAATGTTGTTTTGAAACTCAAAAAAGTAGTGCATGCTGGCCAGCCAGAGATGTTATTTGTTGAAGATTCCATATAATGTAGCAACTTCTTTTCAGGGCTTTGGTGGCCCATGTAAAAACTCTATAATTTGAAACTGTTTAAGGCAGAGGTTCTTAGTTTCAAGCAACAGAAACAAACTCTGGCCTATTTAAGACAAAGAATTTATTGAAAGATATTTTTGACTCACAGAATTTCCAGGAAGTCTGGAGAATCAAGCTGGAAAAAGGCAGGCACAAATGATGTCAGGCAGTCAGACCATGCACAAAACCATAGCACAGAGACAGTGCAGTACAGACACCACACTTCTGCAGCCATCCCAAACCCTGTTTGCCAGTGCTACCCCTGGATACTGATCTTGGATCCTGGCCCCACTGCCACTGTGAACTGACAGTGAATAAATCAATTAATCATCAGTTGTCTGTGTTCTGTGGAGCCCTGGAGTTCTAGGGTGGAGGAGAGGCTCCAAGGTGGTTGTACTGGGAGGGAAGGACAGAAACCGACTCTGCTCCATTATCTGTGTTCCCCTTCAACTGGGGCATGTTCCACTTTTATCCATTTGACACTTTGAGGTTAATTTAAAAATTTAATTGGAAAAGAGGCTATGCACCACTGGACTTGAAAATAATTCAAAAAGTCATTAAATAATGAGAAGAAAAGAGTGTTCAACCTTTTTTTATTGTTTGAATATTGACTGAAATAATTTTTCTGGCCAATTCTTTTCGGTAAGGAATGTGTGAGTTCATGGGAAATTTTCTGGAAAAAAAAAAAAAATGAAAAGAAAATTCTACAGCGAGAAATAAAATCTTTACTAGATTTCTCCAAAAACTAGAAATTACTTTCTCCTCCAAGTTTTTAGAAATAAAAACAAAAACAAAAAAGTGTAGGGCCAGTTTTTACCCTGCTCCAAAATATATGCCTACTTTCCTCAATCATATAGCGAGTTTTCTAAGAAAATTTTAATTTGCCATCCCTCTTTAAATCCAATGTATTTGGCAGTGTATACATGTTTCAAACAGAGGTAGCATAACAGAAAGAGCACTGCACTGGGAGATATCCAGACCAGAGTTCTAGTCTTCCTTCATCATTTCACTATCAGTGTCATACTCAGAGCAAGTGCTCTTGCCTCCTCACATCTTACTTTCTCCATCTGTAAAAGTGGGGTAACAACTTCTAACCTGTATGATTAACTTCATGTAGATTAAGAAAGATAATTTATCCCTTGACTCTTAAAAACATCCATTCCTAGTTTCCAAATGCACTTTTTGTGCTCTCAAACTTTTCTAAGATACTAAAAAGTTGCTCATTCTGGCTGCCTTTAGTTATTCCTCAGTCTAGTTCAGACATATAATGCTCTCACTGTACCGAGCAAGCTTCCAGTAAGATCACCTCCTACTGTTGTATCTAATTTGCAGGTTCCAGAATCATCTTACATGGCCCATCACAGCCATGGGCCCTGATTACAACTCCATTTTCTCATGGTGTACCTTTACCTCTCTGGCCTCAGGCCTTTGTTCAGGTTGTCTCTCTGGCTAGAACATTGCCCTACCTCCACCTACCCATAAGGCCTTTACTCTTATTCCAACTCAAATCAAAATCTGACTTCTTAAAACAGTCTGTAACAGTGGCTTTTCAGCTTTTAAAACTATCATCTACTATGAGAAAGTTAGGCATATATTTCATACTCTGGTAAGTACACACATACACGCCCAGACATTCACACATACGTCATTTATGTGTATATTCTGTATATGATAGAAACAACATTTCTAAAAATAATTCTTATTCTTATTAAGTGTAATAAGCACTGACCTTTTCTGGTCTAGTCCAGTCTCTTTTTTTTTAATGCTGTTATGACGTATTAAAATTAATTTTATGACCCACTAGTGGATCATGGCCTGCAGTGAAGAAAATTGTTTACATTGCATGCATGTTTAGTTTTTACCTACTTTAACCTCATTTCTTTCTGACAGCTTTCTCATTTGTTATATCTAAAATACTCCAGACTTCTAATTTCTTTCTAAATATCAGGATCTTTCCTGTGTTTTGTGCTATGCTGTGAGTTTTTATACTCTCTTCTTAAAATATTATTCTTCCTGTTTTCCATAGGGCTGACTACTTTTCATCTTTTAGTTTCAATCTAAAAAAACATCTGGCTTTCAGGGATAACATTTCTTGACCATCCTATCTAAAATGCTCTCTCTCATTTATTCTGCTTTTTTATTATATGTTTTTGCTTTCATAGGAATGAGGAAAACTTCTAATTGTCCTGTTTCATTTCTTATTTTTGCCCACTTACTCCTTGTGTTATGCAGCCCTGATAACAGTAGAGGTCGTGTCTGTGTTGTTTCTTTCATTCTATGTGCCAGAATAGATGCTTATTAAATATTTGTTAAAAGAATGTATGCAGAGTAGCCTAAAAGCAATAAAATGTACCCGTGCAGGATAATGGTCACCATATCTATATTCTCTCTTTATAATACAATTTATGGTGTGAGATTTACAAGCTATTTTATTTCCTTAATTTATCACTTTCATGCCATTGCTTGATTTTATAGTGACAAGCTTATTGGTTGGAGGATATTCAAAATCTTGGTAAAATATGAAGCACATAATTTAGAGATACTGAGTATCTGGAATTATGGATAAGACACCTGAAGATAAAGAAAACAGAAAAATTGGTTATAGCTAACATAAATTGTCATAATCATCAAAGTGAATATGTAAGGGAATATTCAGGGTCAACCTTAGCCAGGGTATATGCTAAGGCATGATGTGAAACAAACAGCACTAAATTACTGAATTTAATGAGTCAGAGACCTGACATTTACATAGAACCCTATAATAGAAGTCAGCTATGAAGAAGCTTCTGTTGGCAAATATAGACATATCGATGTGTTCACATTCATTACTGGATACATATGCAGAACAGTGGAAAGATTTCTCTTCTGCTATAGAAATAATATGGCATTATTTTCATGCCTTAGTCTATGGTAATCAATACAGAACAAACAAAATGAACACAGCAATATCTTTTAAATGTGCACAGAATTGCTTGGGGATTTATCTATTTCAGGAATGTACAGTCCAGAAATAGTTAGCTGCTTTTAATCTGATATGCCAAAAATTGAGTCGTTTTCTTGAACATATGTTTAGGAAATTTCTGGAGAAAATAGTGTACAAGCAGTAACTCATCTGAAGAATATATTCAGTATACAATATAAAAGATGAGCTGATCTGAGATATCAGAATTAAGAGAGTCTGTTTCTAGTACCTAAAAAAGAACTGTTTATTTTTGCTGTTGGTGCTTCTTTTTTAAAATAAATTCTTAAGTATTTATTCAGGAGCTTAAAGTATTTAGACATGGAGAAAACCTTTTAAGAGTTTTTTAAGAGTTACTGGTTACTTGTGCATGACTCTGGCTCTGGCTCCAGGGAATCCAACAAGGGGGTTCATGCTTGCCTTCTTACCTTTAAGGGACAATGGCTAAAGATATTATTTTATTATTATTATTTTTGAGATGCAATCTCAGTCTGTCACCTAGGCTGGAGTACAGTGGTGTGATCTTGGCTCACTGCAATCTCTGCCTCCCAGGTTCAAGTGATTCTCCTGCCTCAGCTTCTTAAGTAGCTGGGATTACAGGCATGTGCCACCACGCCTGGCTGATTTTTTGTACATTTTTAGTAGAGACGGGGTTTCACCGTGTTGTCTAGGCTAATAGCAAACTCCTGACCTCAGGTGATCTGCCCACCTCAGGCTCCCAAAGTGCTGGGATTACAGGCATGAGCAACTATACCGGGCCCAGCTAAAGATATTATAATCTGCTTCTGTTACTCAACCTGGTGTTTGAAAGTCTCCCTTTTCCAACTGCAAGTGTATTTTTGTCAAAGCCAAATTCAGAGAATTTATCACACTTTATTCCTTAATATAATTGTGTGAGTTTTTTCCCTTAAAAATCGCCACTCTTTACCCCAATGTGTGTTTATAGAGTAGACAAGCCTTCACAGTTCCATGATGGAGTAATGGGGATAGTTTATGGATTAGGTATACTGTTTAGTGACTTTCTTCCTTCTCCTGTTCTTTGGCCATTTTCTAGCTTATGAACTGACATCGAGGGCTATATAGAGATTATATATATCTGTGATGCATTTATTTGCATTACTGTTCTTTATTGATTATAATGATACAAAGAGGGCAAGCCCAAAAGCTGCAGTGGTTAAGTATCTTCAGAAATGGCCCCATCTTTTCCACGGCTTCCTCTTTACAATTGCAAGTACATAGTCAACAGGCCTCATTCTTGGTAATAATGGAGAATAGTGTAGTGCTAGAAAATAGTAAGGTACTGACAGATATGAAAAGTTAGGTTCTTTTTTGTGATGTAATGGTTGAGAGTATAGATTGAGTTTAGATTCCAAATCCATAATTTATCAGCTCTGTGCTTTGGACTAAGTTATTTAACCAATCCAAACTTATGTTATTTACCTTATATGTAAAATAGGAATTATTAATATAACAGCACCTACCTTATATAGTTATAAAGAAAATTTAATGAGTTAATGCCTAAGAAGCACATAGAATAGTGCCTGCTGCATAGTCAATGGTCAGTAAATATTAGCTATATTTTGCTATTGTTATGTTTTATTTGAGAAATCTACTTTCTAGTAGGAGGCTTCCTGAATCATCCTGCTTGGGTGATGAAAAGGAAAGGGGCACCATGTCCCGCATCTGTCAGAGTATTTATTGTCCTATATCTATTTCTACAACTTATTTGACTATACTTAAATACCAACATCAGATTGCGTTATTTTAAGCACAGTTAAGTGGGGCCACTGTCATATTCAGTAGACAGAAATTAAAATGACTTTATTTCTCTTTTTATCCAAATTTGAAATAAACATGGCTATTTTGTTTCATTAAATAAATATGTAAATAGAGAAATAAATGAGGTTTCCAGTTGGGAAATATAGCAGTGATGAGAAGAATAGTGTATGTATTTTAAATGACATTTTCCTATCTGTATAAAAGAAAATTCCCATGAAGTTGTTTCTATCATCACCCCAAACTAAAATTTTTACCTGGATTTGCTATAGGCCTTTCTGGAAAGGGCTATTTACCCAGTCTGAAATACTTTCAGAATACTATAATTATTTTACTAATATATATTGTAAATTACAAGTATAATTTATAATGGGTTAAAAGTACTTGTTTTAAATTAAACATAAATCTTGGAGTAGTTTAGCATAATTTCTCATGTTTTAAGAAAATAAAAGATTTATGATACAGAAATTTATGAAACTGGCTATTATGTCTAATGTACTTGTAAATATTTGCTGACTACTTAGTGTGCCTGCTATGTACCAGCAACTGTGTTAAGTGTTGAGATTACTGATGGAGGGCAAAGACATGGAGAAATTAACAACACATTGAGAGCTTATGTTTCAGTAATTCAAAGGAAAAGTACAGAGCATAAAACGTAACAGCGCTGTGAGGAGTGGCCATAGAGGGCAAAGGATGCAGAAAATAATTTTGAAATAAGGCGCTTCTGCTGAGAGTTTAAGGATGATTAGGACAAAGGAAGGGAGGTGGAAAAAACTGAAAAAGACTTTCAGGCAGAGAAATACTTGTATAGTGAAGCAGGGAGGCAAGAGGAAATGGCACTTTAGCAGGACCAGCAAAACGGTCAATATGATGTGAATGAAGAGAGCATTTGATAACATGGCTAACAAGTCTGGAGATTATGTAGGCATGAGCCCCTGATGATTTTTGTCAGGTGGACAAAAGTTTTGAACTTTTTCTGAAGGCAAGAGAGAAACACCGAAAGGTTTTTAAGCCAAGTTTTATTTTTATATTTGCATTATAGAAAATTCTCCTGGCAGCAGAACTGGAGATAGATTGCAAGAGCACCTGATTAGAGAAGGGAAAATCAATTGGCAGTTACAGGTTGAACATCCCTAATGTAAAATCTGAAATCTGAAATGCTCCAAAATTTGAAACTTTTTGAGCACTAACATGAGATAGTGACATCTTTGCTTTCTGATGGTTCAACGTATACAAACTGTGTCATGCACAAAATTATTTAAAATATTTTATAAAATTACCTTCAGGCTATGTATAAAGGTGTTTACGAAACATAAGTGAATTTCATGTTTAGATATGGGTCCTAACCCCAAGATCTCTCATTTTATATATGAAAATGTTTTCAAAATCTGAAAAAATCCCAAATCCAAAACACTTGTGGTCCCAAGCATTGTTGATAAGGTATTCTCAGCCTGTATAATAGAAAACATTTGAATTAAGGTATTGTCTATGATAATGGAAAGAATAATTGGAAAATTATTAAGAAGATAAAATTGACAGACTTAGCAACTCATGTCAGTCAGAGGGAAGAGTAAGCAATAATTTCCAAAGCTGAAGATAGTGGTGCTGCCCTCTACTGAGAAGCAGGGGTGTGGAAGAAAGAACGAGAGGGGAAGGAATCTCGTCATATGTTAAATTTTACACAACCTCCCATATTTCAAAGGAGTTCTGAGTAGTGATAACCAGTTGGCTGTTAGAAACCCAGATTTAATATTCTTAAAGTATAACTAGGAAGTAAAGAGAGCAGTGATGCCAACTTATTTAAGATTGTTTACTAAAAGCATGTATATGGTTATATAGTACTGTATGTGGTAAAGGTCTTTGATCTAAATAAAAATAAGAGCTCAAAATGGAAACCTCAAAAAATCCTAATATTTGATGTGCTAGAAAAATTGGAGACTCCAAAAGGCCCTTGAGAGGTTATGGTAAAAAAGCAAACAGTGGAAAAGAAGGGTCATAGACACTAAGGGACAAAAGAGGTTAAGATATCCAGGCCTTAAGATACATATAGGACATGGCCGAAAACATACACACCAAACTCTCAGGAATAGCTAGTTCTATGAGGTGACATTGAAGATAATTGTAAAAGAACTGGGAATTTCAATTTCATATTTGAATGTTTAAAATAAAATATGTTCTATACATATTTTTATAACTTCTTGAGACCTTAGTGTTTCAAAATAAAATGTTAAAAAAATCGTCTCAAAATTTAAGTTATAGTCAATTGAAAATTAAAAACAGATCAATCAAATGAGCTTAATCAGAAGAGAAAGAGGAGGGAAAGGGCAACATGGAGTGGTCCACAGTGTCATTCTACAGTTAGGTCACAAGAGATAAGGACTGGCAGGAGCCTTTAGCTTGGTATTTAGATGTGCTCAGAAGTGACCTTATTAAAAGCAGTTCTTATGAAAGGCTAAGGGTAGAAGCTTTACTGTACTTGTTGGAAAATGGAAAGTGAGGACATGAAGAGTTGGAATAGTCATCTTATGAAGGAGGAACTTAAGTGTGAATAAAAAGAGAAAGATGAGCAAGGGACTTAGGGTCCAAGGTGAGTAAACTGTTTGCTCAAGATCTTTATGGAGGTAAGAAAGAGATCCACGCAAGCCACTTTAGTCATGGAGGTTTACCGGCAGTCACCCAGGAATGTGAAATAGTCTGAGTATTGCTAAGTAGGAGCAAAGTCCACTACTCACACTGCTCCTACTTATTCCAGGTCCCAACTTCCCTAAAACTGGAATTTGTAGTACATTTTTTAAGCAATTGAAGAAGTTGCTGGGCAAGATTTCTTGGAGGGAAGAGACCTGATCTTATTTATATGCTGGAGGTAGGCACCAGGAGGGGACAAAAGCTCTGAAGTACAGAAACTAGTTGAGGTACTTATTTAAATGAGTGGACTCTCAATTTGAAAAGTAATTCCAGCTGTTTCTGGGAATGAAGTTTTGTACAAAATGCAAAACTTGCCATGTTCCAAAGGCTAAGCCAACCAATATATTTCAATTACATTCATATTAGAAAAGAATTTAATAAGGTGACATAAATAAGCTAGTAAATTTCTTTTTTTCTTTTTCTTCTTCTAAAGCCGAACAACAACTTATCCTTACACAGAGACGCAGATGTACAGCCAAAACACTGGAGGGAATTACTTTGATACTCAAGGTAGTTCCGCACAGGTGACTACTGTGGTCTCATCCCACAGTATGGTGGGCACTGGTGGGATTCAGATGGGAGTCACAGGAGGACAACTCATCAGCAGCTCTGGAGGAACCTATCTGATCGGCAATTCAATGGAGAATTCTGGTCACTCAGTGACACACACAACTCGGGCCTCCCCAGCGACAGTAAGTATTTGAGTTTGTAGTAGTTTAATTTAGCTTTCTAGTAGTCTCTAATGAACATTTCCTTTTATAGAGGGAAAAGAACAACACGGATGGGACTGGGGCAAGTATGTGTTAGACAGTTTTAGTACTGTGATAGTTTGTGGAATGTAGTATATGTAGTACTATGCAGAATGTTACTGATATGTATGCCCTCTAATCAGGTGAATTAGAGTTTTTAATTTTACTGGCAAGTTAGAGAGGTGATTTTTACTCATTAAACTGCTGGTTTTAATAAGCTGTCTTCCATCAGTAAAATACCTTAAATTTCTATGGAAAGAACTTACTTTCTTATTATGCTTACTTTATGAGATCAAAGCTAAGCAGTAATATAGAGGATAAAATATAGCTTGGAATTTTCACATCTTTCAACAATAATATTTATGCTAGCTCATCTCGAGAGAAGTTACATTATGTAAGGCAGCATTTCCCAAACCTTGGACATATAAGTTTTGCCATATTCTCATGCCACCTGTATTATTATTTACTTAATGTTTTCTAAGTTGACTCACTTTTAATATAGAAAATCATGTGTAATTTTTCCTAATACATATTGAAATCAGTATTTAAATAGTAAAATTAAAAATGTTTACCCATGTGCCCTATATAAGTTCATGTTGCATTCCACCAGAGAGATACTTTGAGAAGTATTAATATAGGTTATTTAGATGAAAAATATTTGTGTTGGCTCTGATCATAGATATGAGCAAATAGTATCTTAGGAACATATATATTTAAGTTATATTTAATAGATATATTTATTTTAACACAATGGGTGGGGTTTTGTTTGTTTGTTTTTGTTTTTTGAGGCAGAGACTCGCTCTCTTGCCCAGGTTGGAGTACAATAGCACAATCTCAGCTCACTGCAACCTCTGCCTTCCTGGTTCAAGTGATTGTCCTGCCTCAGCCTTCCAAGTAGCTGGGACTACAGGCACATGCCACCATGCCCGGCTAATTTTTGTTATTTTTTTAGTAGAGATGGAGTTTCACCATGTTGGCCAGGCTGGTATCAAAACTCCTGACTTCAGGTGATCTACCCTCCTAGGCCTCCCAAAATGCTGAGATTACAGGTATGTGAGTCACCGTGCCCAGCCAAAACAATGTATTTTAATGTACTGAAATGATGTAGTAGTAATAGTCATAGAAAGTTATACAGAATTTTACATCATCAAACTCTGTAACCTGAACTTCTGTTTTTCACCTTAACTAAGCATATGAGAGTGGTCCATTTAGAACCACATAGCTAAAGCAGCAACGAAATAGATTTTCTAGGTATTACATATAAAAGGGTGCCGGGGATTTGAATTAAGGAGATGTATCCTATTTTATCATCTCATCGTTTAGTTTATTCTTGCAATGAAATAGAGATAGAAATAAATTGGGGAGAAAATAGTAATATGAGAAACTTTATATTTCTCATTTTATGGAGTTTTTCCAGGCTATTATATGTACTTGGTAAGTACTTTGTATATACTTTGTGTGTTTGCAGTAAATTCATGTGTTCATACTTTCATCATTCAGTACCTTTTCCTTAATTTATTTTTTTACAAACTTTTTGTTTTAATTCACTACTTGTTACTAGCATCAGAACAGATGACTAGCTGGTCTGAGTGGAGAGTTCCTTTTTATGATTCTTTTTTTTGTAATTCTGGAGCATTTCCTATGTATATTTGTTGTCTCTTGCTTTTAATAATATTAAATACAGTTTTTTAAACCTTGTAGTCACACCAGTACATTTATGTTAATTAGAAACAAGGGAATTGCTACTAATAAACCATAGCTTCTCTGGATCTCAGTTCTTCTATCATTAAAATAAAGGGTTAGACTAAATGATTTTCTAATTTCCCCCTAGCTTTACAATCATAAGATTTACAAAAAAATTATAAAATATTCTAGATATAAAAAATAACTGTATTTTCAGCATAAAAAGAAAAGAAGTAGAAAAGGGTAGCAGTACAATATAGCACCCCTCCTATAGGCCACCTAGAAAATTATTTCCAATGAAAAGAAAATACTCACCATTGAACAAGGCCTTAGGAAAACTGAAAAACAGGACAAAATGTGCTCTTTTTCACTTTCATTTCATCCACCCTCTTTTATCCTAACATACCATCCTTTGAAATCCCATTCATTTCCTACCTCACCTTCTCTAGGCATTCCTATTTGCCTTCACGCTGATTCTCATACCTGTTTAACATCCTCATCAACTGGATGCGGGTATACTAAATTTACTTGCTCTCTCACTAAATAAACCAAATTGTTTATTCCAGCTCATGTAAATACAGTTGCATTGCTAACCTTTATAGTTTGATTATTCTTCTTCTATTTTTTGGTGGGGGTGGTTAAGGGATACACTTTGGTTTTCTATGTTGGTTTGAAAGGTGACATTACTTCTTAAGTTTTCCATTATACAAATTCAAAGTGTGATTTTTATTATATTAATTGGTAAATTAAACACATAAAATAACTGAATTATAAAAACTGGGAATGGTTGAAAACTTTTACAAAACACCAATTTATAATATCAATTGTATATATTAATTTTATACTAAAAATAATCATATTTGAGGTTATTTTGTTAATTTTTGTTAAGGATAAAAATTCTAAGGTGATTTTTTTCTTTTTGTTTTGTTTTGCTTTCTTTTTTATAGAAAAATTTCCTTTTTAACAGAAGGAGTATAAAAGTTAAGAAAAAAAAAGGGTAACTTTCATATGAAAAAATCACAAGGTCATCTCACCAAAGCCCTTATTGATTGATAGTGTGGTACTTGTCTAAATATACTTCTGCTAGTGTTTATTGTGTTACCTTGAATTTATTATTGAAAGGTATATTTAATTTAAGTGCCTTTCTCAATTGTACTGCTGCTTGACTCACAGTGAGGTTGTGATTCTCAGTTTACAGTTTCACATCTGTTACCGTAGTAAAATTAACAAAGTTTAAGTGCTGTGAAACCTACTTAAGATATCATATCATCCGCCTCTTGCCAAATGTTAGAAATGCTAACCATAGATTTTTGGTTGTTGTAACTCCTAAAAACCAAGGATTTTTTTTTTTTTAAGGAGATGCCATATCATTAGATTGTATAGGAGCACAATCTTTAACAGTTTGCTGGTCAGGACTCAAGTCATTTATTTCCAAACATTGAGCCCATCTGTACCATATATGTTTAGTTTTCTAACTGTTCTTTAGGGTTCAACCTATAACCTATAGAATGACTGATGCAGCCTGAATTGTGGCCAAATTTCTTGACTGAGAAATAGTCAGTTGGGTCATTCCTTAAGGGGCTATCAGTAAGTGGAATGCATAGTCAAGTAATTCAGTTGATGTAAAACTAGCTATGTTTGGGTACTTGGGAACAGCACAAACCAAACACTTTTACCAGTTCCTGTGGGGAAGTTTTCTGGTCCAGGTCTCAGAATAATTGCCTTGACCCTCTCTCTTACATTTACTGTACCTATACAGAAACACTTTTATTTAAAATTGTTAGGAATAATTTCCTACCACAAAGGAAGGTTTATTCTAATGTGCAAGTCAATTTCTTGAGATACGCTAACGAAAAAAGTGAATTGATTTGATATTGAAGCCACTACTAAGAAAAATTATTAGCACTCTTCTTACTTAGTCTAATACTCAACATAAAACCTAAAGCCGTCTTTCTTATACTAGAAGAATCTCTGAATCGTTAATAGAAAAACTTTATTTGAGCATATGAATTATTCTTATAACTTTAAATGAAAAAGATTACATAAAGATGTCTTAATTGTGGGGTTACACATTATAAAATTTTTCAGTTTTCAAGGTACATAGAAATGTCAGCATTTTTTCTGGTGAGGTTGTGGAGAAAATGGAATGCTTATACACTGTTGGTGGAGGTATAAATTACTTCAATCATTGTGGAAGACAGTGTGATGATTCCTCAAAGACCAAAAGTCGGAACTCTCATTCAACCCAGCAATCCCGTTACTGAGTATACACCCTAAGTGACAGAGATTGTTCTGTTATAAAGACACATATGCGTGAATATACTCTTTGTAGCACTATTCACACTAGCAAAGACATGAAATCAATCCAGATGCCCATCAATGATAGACTGGATAAAGAAAATATGTACATATACACCATGGAATACTATGCAGCCATAACAGAGAATGAGAACATGTCTTTTGCAGGAACATGGTTGGAGCTGGACATCATTAACTGTAGCAAACTAACACAGGAACAGAAAACCAAATACTGCATGTTCTCATTTATAAGTGGAAGCTAAATGATGAGAATACATGGACACATAGAGGGGAACAACACACACTGGACCTTAGAGGAGAATAGAGGGTGAGAGGAGGGAGAGGATCAGGAAAAATAACTAATGAATAATAGGCTTAATACCTAGGTGATGAAATAATTGGTACTACAAACCCCCATGACACACGTTTATCTATTTAACAAACCTGCACATCCTGCAAGTACCCCTGAACTTAAAATAAAAGTTAAAAGGTCAATATTTGTTAATTTGGTAACAAATTTTATATGAATATGTTATGATATCAATTACTAATATTCAAATTTAGTCAAAATAATATTTCTCTTTTTATTTACTGTGTCCTTTTATATGGTCTGTGTGTTTATAAATTATATATATGTATATAGATATATACATATATGGTTTTACTTATATAAATACATCCACATACATTTAAAAGGCATTTCCTGCTGATAATATTAAACAGCAACTTTCAGAAAGATTTTATAACATTTTTATTGAATCATCACTGCATATGGGTTCAGGTAAGTTGCGACCTGAATGTTAGGGATCTATTTATTGTTAGTATTTCAGTAGCACATAAACATTTAGGTAGAAGAACTGGCCACAGTCATAATTCTGAACTCATTATACATCTGTTTTCTAAGTATATCAACATAATATTTTCATTTGTGTTTTTATTCATTTGAAATTCCAATGTATTTTTTGTGATTATTTTTCTATATAATCATATCATTTATATAATTTTAGAGTTTTAGAACCTGAGCATACTTTTCACTTGAAGATAAAAAATTTGTGTATGTGCTTAGTGATTTTTTTGGTGCTCATCACAACATAATTTATCTTGTACCAGAGTATGCAATAATTACCAACCTGCTTTAAAAAGCCTTATTTACTCACTCTAACATAAAATTTTTATTCTTATAATTGGATATGTATGGAGTTTTTAAAATTTTTCTTAAAATCTAAGTAAAATTACATTAATCATTTCTGAGACTGTGATATGAAAGTTAACTTTTACACCTTTGTGTATATACATTTAGTATTTATATATGTTAATGGGCTATTGCCAGAATTAGATCCCACCAAGAGGCACAAGAAAAACATGTTGAAATTAATATTGTTCACATTTTTGCTTCTTTTGATAATTGTAAAATATTACAATTTATTTAATTATTTGGAGGAAAATTTGAAAGTCCATTAGCTGCTATATAAGTGAAAATTTGGCCTAGTTTATATAATTAATAGAAAGTTAAGAATTCATTTAAGAATTGTTCGTGCAATTATTTATTTATTCTTGGCTTTGCATGTTTATGAATTTGGTGTAAGGGAACGCTTTTTCTAAGGAGATGAATATGTGTAGCTCTTCAGGAAATAAAATTTTGCCTTCTTATTCTTTTGCTGTTGTGGTACCAGTGGCCACATGTTTAATTTTAAAATTTTAGTTAATTTATTTATATGAATTAGTTATGCACTCTTAAGTTGCACATTCAAAAGGTTTAAGAAAGTGCTTGAGTCTCTCTCACTCGTTTCCTAATTCTCATCCTTAAAGGCAACCAATATTACTAAGTCCTCTCTTATTATTATTATTTTTTTTTATTGAGACGGCATTTTGCTCTTTTGCCCAGGCTGGAGTGCAGTGGTGTGATCTTAGCTTACTGTAACCTCCACCTCAAATGATTCTCCTGCCTTTGCCTCCCGAGTAGCTGGAATTACAGGTGCCTGCCACGATGCCCAGCTAGTTTTTTTGTATTTTTAGTAGAGACGGAGTTTCACCATGTTGGCCAGGCTGGTCTCAAAACTCCTGACCTGAGGTGATCCACCTGCCTCAGCCTCCCAAAGTGCTGGGATTACAGGCATGAACCACCACACACAGCCACCAACTTCTTTAAGTATTATTCTAACAATATCCCAGCAGAATATTCAAGCAGAATATATATTTTTTCACTCCCTCTCTTTTTCTCTTTTTACACAAATGGTAAAAAAAAAAAAAAAAAAAAAAAAAATTCTTCATCTTGCTTTTTTCATCTAACAGTATGTCTTGGAGATTTTTTTTTTTCATATTAGTACATGAAGGACTTCCTTATATTTAAGGGAAATGATTATATTAGAAGGAGCTGAATTGCCCATCTGTCTTACCAGAGGAAACAAATTTTGAAATAATATTGGATTATTGGTTATGGCTACATTGAGACAGAAAAGCAATATAGTCACATGAGATGAAAATTCTGTTTAATTTTCATATATAGAGATATGCTTTGAAGAAGTTTTAAGTTAGAAGTATAGATAAATTGTGCATAAATCACAGTTCTTATTTTATATTATGAAACAGTAATTTCTATTTAAACTAATTTACTAAGTTTTACAGTTTAGCCTCAGTTAAAAAAAAAAAAACACTGTCCACTTATTTTGGCAGAGACAGGTATCACCATTATGATCTTAGCTTTTTCTGTTTTTCTATGTCCATTTTTCCCTAGGCAAACTGAACCCCTCAGAGTACCATAAATCGTCTGCTTCCTACACTTAGTCACAAATTGACTGAAGGTTCTGGACCTTATTTTCAAAGCATTTAATAAAATGGGACTTTGAATGACTTGTAGTCTCCATCACTTCATCTATATTCCATTCAGCTGTCAGTCAGTTCCACACTGAACCAGCCTCGAAGCTGATAAGATTTAGAGGCAATAATTTTACTATTAGGGCTGTAAGACATTCCTCTCCTAGAAATCTTGATAAACTAGCAAGTTAAAACAAAGAGAATGACAGGGTCCTTCATTGTCTCCTGAGCATAGACAGTGAATTCTTCTGAAATTTTAAAACAAAATATAATGAATTATTTTATTTTTTGAGCTACTTCATAATTGAAACAGCATTTCAGAACACAGTTGTATGGATAATATGGCAGAAAAAGCTAGATTCTGTGTTATACAAGATCTGGATCTTGTTTGCTCATAAATTCAACTTATAAATATTAAAGTAACATATATCTTAGGCAACCACTTATATGTCTTTTGCTTGATCCTTCCGTAGGTTTACAAGTCAGGTTTCATGTTAAGTTACTAGTTAGAAACTAACATAATTTTGTTTGTTTGTTTGTTTTTTGAGACGGAGTTTCGCTCTTGTTACCCAGGCTGGAGTGCAATGGCATGATCTGGGCTCACTGCAACCTCTGCCTCCTGGGTTCAGGCAATTCTCCTGCCTCAGCCTCCTGAGTAGCTGGGATTACAGGCACGCGCCACCATGCCCAGCTAATTTTTTGTATTTTCAGTAGAGACGGGGTTTCACCATGTTGACCAGGTTGGTCTCGATCTCTAGACCTCGTGATCCACCCGCCTCGGCCTCCCAAAGTGCTGGGATTACAGGCTTGAGCCACTAACATAATTTTTAAAGAAAAAACCCACCAACTTAATCCTTCACTTATAAAGATTAGATAATCCAGGTAAAATATAAAATGCATTGGTACAGATTAAAATATTAATACATTATAGTCTGAGTGACATTATTAGACTCAAAAAGTTTCAATACTGTCTATTCTACTGGCCCATGTGTTTAATTTAAAGGGGAGAAATACAACACTGTGTATGATCAATTGTCAGTTATCTGAGAGAGAATTTTTCCATATTCCTTTGCATATTAGTTCATCCCTCAAAGCGTGTGATTTGATTAGCATTTTCTCAGTACACATAACTCCAGTTGTTGTGTGTATTGGCCACAGAATTATCTGGTTTCTTTTAAACTCTAGTTACTGCATTTTGATTATAAATATTGGTGGCAGTAAATTTCATGACATAGGAGTTTTATAATCTAACTACAGACTTAGAAATAATTTTACATACACACTTAAAATTTACTAATTGTAAGTATGAGTGACTTTTTCATCTGTCTTATAAGAAAGGAAGATGTGATGTTTAATTGTGCTTTAAAAATTACAGGAAAGATGCAGTTAGGCAAAAGAAAGTAAATACAAAAATCAAAGGTGAAGAGGTCAGAACTTGTAGATGATATGATTGTGTACTTGATAAAAATCATAGAGAACCAAATTAAAAACTATAACAGCTAATCAGACAATTTAGTAAGGATAGTACATTTTTTTTTTCCAAGATGGAGTCTCACTCTGTCACCCATGCTGGAGCGCAGTGGTTCAATCTCAGCTCACTGCAACCTCTTCCTCCTAAGTTCAAGCAGTTCTCCTGCCTTAGTCTCCCGAGTAACTGGGATTACAAGCACCCACCACCACACCCAACTAATGTTTTGTATTTTTTGTGGAGATTTAGTTTCATTGTGTTGGTTAGGTTGGTCTTGAATGCCTGACCTCAAATGATCCACCTGCCTTGGCCTTCCAAAGTGCTGGGATTACAGGCCTGAACCACTGTACCCAGCCACAAAATTAATACACAAAGAAATCAATAGCTTTTCTAGATAGTTAGAAAATATAATGGAAACAAAGATCTCGTTTATAATAAAAACAAAAACTACCTGGCAACATACTAACAATAAGCTTGCAAGATCCAGTTACTGAATAAAAAACACCTTAAAGTTCCCCAGGGACACAAAAGGAAACTTGAATAACTGGAAAGGCATACCATATTCTTGGATAAGAAATTTCAGTATTAAACATTTAATCTCCCTAAGTTAACATAAAATAGTTCAACATAATCTCAATCATAATACCAGTAGTTTTTTTTTAATAAGAAAGGCTGTTTATATAAATAAACTTAACAAGAATTATATAGAAAATTTTGTAAAAAGAAAAATAATGAGGGATAGGGTGGAGGGAAACAACCCAACAGATACTAAAATGTTTATAAAATTATAGTAATTAAAACAATTGTCTAGGCACATGAATATACTAGTAAATGAAAGACTAGAGACCACAAGTAGGCCAAATGCATGCAGGAATATTATATATAATAAAGGAGATATTGTCTGTGAGTTGGGAAGTCATAGATTATCAACAAATGATGTTTGGAACAATTGAATATCTATAAAAGAAAATTAGATTGGTTCATATGTTAGTCCTTATATTATTAATTTCACTTGGATGGAAAAATGTGTTTTATTATTAGAGTGGGAGCATAATATAAAATTCAGAAGCTATAAGGAAAATATTGATAAACTCAGTAAAAGTGAAAACATTCTGCATGATAAAACCACAATAAAGGCAACAGTGAAACAACAAACTGGCATGAAGTTTTGATGTATTATACTCAAAAGTACTAATTTTAAAAATATGTTGACCACTTTTACAAATCCATCAGAAAAAAAAAATCCCAAAAATGAAGCAAGTACAAGAACAGGCAATCCGATGAAAAGGAAGTGAAAAACAAACTTTTTGTTACAAAGAGATAACACTTTTCATCCCATGCAAGCAATGTGAAAGAGGGTGGTAAGCCTTGCAAAGTGTGTAGGGAAACAGGTACTCTCAATAATGATTGATGTGAATCTAAATTGGCACAAAATTGGAGAGCAATGTGGAAATTTTTCATCAAAATTAAAAATACACATATCCTTTGACACGGTGAGTGTATTTGCAGGAGTTTATCATATTGATAACACTCTTATGTATGTGAAATGCTACATAAAAATTAAATTTGTTGTAGAGTTATTTGTATTAGAAAAGGATTGGGGCCCAGCACGGTGGCTTACACCTGTAATCCCAGCCCTTTGGGAGTCTGAGGCAGGTGGATCACTTGAGGTCAGCAGTTCAAGACCAGCCTGACCAACATGGTGAAACCCTGTCTCTACTAAAAATCCAAAAATTAGCTGGGCGTGGTGGCAGGTGCCTGTAATCCTAGCTACTCAGGAGACTGAAGCAGGAGAATCGCTAGAACCTGGGAGGCAGAAGTTGCAGTGAGCCAAGATTGCACCATTGCACTCCAGCCTGGGCGACAGAGACTCCATCTCAAAAAAGAAAACGATTGGAAAATGCTTAATTATCCATCAGCAGGAAAATATGTACTTAAATGTTAGTACTTTTATCTCTTTCATGGTATATATAGCCCCTAGGTAATGAGGCAAACGTGTGTGTGTGTGTGTGTGTGTGTGTGTGTGTGTGTGTGTGCTATGTAGCATACATATATATATAGGCAGCATATTAAAATGTGTGTATATTTGTGCATACATATGTGTGCACACACACACACACACACACGAAAAAAAATCTCCAAAACATATTATTGAGTGAAAAAGCAAAGGGTAGTGTTTGGGGGTGTGTGTAAATAGAAACATATATTAGTATGTGCTTGTATAAGATAAGGATATCTTATTTTTTTCTTTTTGAGATGGAGTCTCACTGTGTCACCTAGGCTGGAGCACAGTGGTGCAATCTCTGCCCACTGCAACCTCTGACTGCCAGGTTCAAGTGATTCTCCTGCCTCATCATCCCAAGTAGCTAGGATTATAGGCACATGCCACCACGCCCAGCTAATTTTTGTATTTTTTGGTAGAGATGGGGTTTCCCTGTGTTGACCAGGGTGGTCTCTAACTCCTGGCCTCAAGTGATCTGCTTGCTTTGGCTTCCCAAAGTCTTGGGGTTATAAGCATGAGCCACCACGCCCAGCCAATCCTAAAGATAGCTTTAGGAAGGATACATGAAGAAAAAAAGGTGGGAGGCATGTGAATATATTATCTGTTAAAAAAATGAAGACACTTGTTACTTTTAAAAATTCCAGGCAAGCTGGGCATGATGGCTCATACCTGTAATCCCAGCACTTTGTGATGCTGAGACAGGAGGATCATGAGGTCAGGAGTTGAAGACCAGTCTGGTCAACATGGTGAAACCCTGTTGGGGCCCAGCACAGTGGCTTACACCTGTAATCCCAGCCCTTTGGGAGTCCGAGGCAGGTAGATCACTTGAGGTCAGGAGTTCGAGACCAGTCCGGCCAACATAGTAGAAACCTGTCTCTACTAAAAATACAAAAATTAGCTGGGCGTGATGGTGGGTGCTTGTAATCCTAGCTACTCAGGAGCCTGAGGCAGGAGAATCATTTGAACTCAGGAGGAAGAGGTTGCAGTGAGCCGAGATCGCGCTGTTGCACTTCAGTCTGGGCAGAGACTGTCTCAAAAAAAAAGAAAAAGAAAAGAAAAAATCTCGGGCAAGCTCTTAATGATTATAAATTATATCTTTTGGTCATATTCCCCAAATACATGTAGATAAAACAAACCCTGTATGTGCCCAGTATTAATATTAATATTGTCTGTGAGGTGTCGCAGTTCACATTAAAGTCTGTTCTAGGTTTCAGATAAAGTCCTCATTTATTAGACTGTCAAAAGTCTAGACAATGAATATTGGCATTAAATTTAGTTGAAATTTTTAGAACCATTCTTATTATTCAGTATTTTGGAATGAAAGTTAATGTTTTGTATTTGTATTTGTGTACTGAGAATCTGTGTGTTTTTTTTAAGTCACTGACTTTCTCAAACATTTATTGAGGTAGTACTGTTGACCAGGCATTGTGCTTCTGTGAATTTTAGGGTTTACAGTATGAGCTAATGGAGCTAGTTCTTGCACTGAAAGGTACCTAATCCTGCAAAGCAAAAATAGAAATTCACAAATAGCCACCAGACTTCTTTTTAGGGTTAGTTTCAACTACTTTCTTGCCACATTATTTTTTAAATCACAAATGTTAATACGTTATCAACTGATTAATTTTAGATTCATCAAAATGGTGCTTAACCTCCTGGTAATGTTCCTTATATAAGTTCAAAATTACCTAAAGATTGGGTAGAAATGGGTACCAAGAGAGTGAGAGAAGAGCATGAATGCAAACAATACTTAAGATTGCAAAATCAGCCTTTAAATAGAGTAAACTGGCACCATTGTAGGAATGCCCATTACCTACCTACTTATATTCTCTTAAGTAGTCATTGCAGTCTGACCCTGACAGCAACAACAGAAAAAGATCATATTTTAGTGCAACTGCTTTCAAACTTGAGTGTGCATCCTTTGGAGCATGGATTAAAACAAATCACTGGATCTCACCCCAGTGACTTTCGATTCAGTCAGTGTGGGAAAGGGCCCCATAATTTGCATTTCCAACAAGTGCCCAGGGGATACTGACAATGTAGGTCCAAGACCACACTTTGAGGAAGTCTTTTTTAGTGATTACGTAGGCTAACTACAAAGTGAAAGTGTTCTTGGTACTCAGAATAAACTGCAAAAGGGAGGGATCATTTGAAAATGTAAGATGGAGTTTAAATCCTATTATTTAATTCTAACTCAGCAAATTTCTGAGGAGTAATTCCCAAGTGCTTACCCCAAATTTCTGAGGGGTAAGCTCCCAAGTTCTTTTGTATTTGATGTCTCAGAAACTAGTTTTATCATCACAGACTCATAGGCTTCTAGTGATGGTGGAGGAATCTGGGCTCCACAGAATAATCAAAGACGTCCAAAAAGACAATCTTGATTTCACCCTGACATCCCCACATAAGCCAGATGTTCTCAAAACACATTCAATTTATACAGGTTTCTTATGCAACCCATTTTTTTTTCCTTTTGAAAATGTTCAGAATAACTTCAGGTTACAACTTTGATACAAAATTGCCAAAATTTCAGGTTGAAAGCATAATAACAATTTTTTTCTCTAGATGTCATAAAATTATCAGTGAATAGAAAGGAAATGATTTCATGTATTTGAACATTTATCAAACCTAAAACAAGATTTTGTCTTTAGCTGCTTTCTGGTTCAAGAGGACGTGAAAAGCAAAGCTGGCTGGATTTGCTTTCTGGGCTTTTTAAAAATTTACTATTAAAAGGACAGCTTATCCTGAATCTCTCAGTTAAGCTACTTTTTGACATTGCTGTGGAAGTAATGTATTTACATATTGTTTGAATATGCAACTTAAAGAGCAGTATCATAGCTAGAATCTTAGCTTGATTGGTGATGTTTCTGTATATATCTGCCAGGTCTGCTGAGCTCAAGGAACACCCTGGAGATCCTTAGAAGAAGGTATCCGTTGGCTAGATGGGAACTGGTACTGTTTTAACTGCTTAATACAGAGTATTTGAAGTTTAAAGCCACAAACTACAATGAGAAATACCTTTACATTGTGGCCCAATACTCATCTGCACAAAACATATATTCGTGAGTGCACATCTACATACAAACATGACTATGTATATATATGTACATATATACATATGACTGAAACTAAAGTTTCATGAAGCAATACTTATCCATACTGTGTACAGTTAATTCTGATTGTTTTGTACTCTATTTACTTAATTTTTTAGAAATGCTAATCGGTACTTACATTATTGATTTTGTAACCCACTATTTAGTTGCTCCTTACATTCTGAAAAACACTGCTTTGGGCAAATTAAAGAGGAGTTAAAGCATTAAAAATACATATATGAAAGACCTGGGAACAGAGTCTCCATTGTAGGGGTTTGTTTTGTTTGGCATTTCTAACAGGTACCCAAATGATTTTGATACTGCTGGTTCAGGACCACATTTGAAGAACTGCAATTTTAGTGATTATAGAGACTAACTGCAAAAGGAAAGTGTTCTTTCGTTGTTCCTGGTTGAATGGCTACTTATAGGATGTACCCTCCTCTTCACTCACACCAGAAGGCTGTCATTTCATACAGGTGTGAGCGGTGGCTATATGCTGATGCCAGCCATCACAGGTACCTTTTCTAAACTTAAGTGTCTAAGTAGAAATGTTTCTGTCTTACCTGATTTCAGATACAAACAAAATTTAAAGTCCTAGAGATCAGAAGAGAAAATACCCAGGAGGAAATTCTTGGTTTTAAATGTATCCTCTTCATTAAGATTCTCTAAATAATTTACTGTTTTCACAAGAAAACAGAAATGCTATGTCTTTGAGAAATCACTCACTGAGGAGGTTAACAGAGTAATCTGTGTTAACAGGCAAATGCAGTTGTTATACATTAGGTAACTATTTTTATGATTAAAATTTATCTAGTTAAACCTTTTTGTTGCCTAGTAACTTCATTTTAAATCATTTTTGAGTAATACTTATCAATCATTTAAAAAATTTTTCAATTAGAAAGTAAATCATTTGTTAACAGTAAATCATTCAGCAAATTTTGATTTCATAATCTACTCCTCAGAACATAGCTTCATTACAACAGAAGATAACTTTATTACAAATTTGAAATATTTCCACTTTATTTATATTCATGTTATATTTGTATATGATGGCAATAATGTTGAATAATCATAAAATCTAATGATAAATCTTGGATTTCATTGTTAATACCCAAGGATGTCTACATATCTCAAGAAAATCCAGCAATCCCACATAACCTCAGGTTTCTAATCTGTTAAAAAAAGAGATATTCCTTACCTTTCCTATTTTACAAAGTTGTTATGAAGATACAATGAGAATTAATATAGACTTTGTAATTATAAAGCATTGTACTGTTCTATTTTCCAATCACTTTAACAGTTCTAGAAAAGAAAGTGTCTACCATGAAACCAATTTTAATTACAGTGATAGTTGAATATACCAGTCTTGACCTTTAGTCTTTTAACAAAAGATTAAAAAGTCATTTCAGAGTCAAGAAAACATGCCTTGACCTATAAAGGCAATAAATAAGATGATGTAATTACTCTTTTTTCCTGCCTTATTAGCATGTAATGGAATGACACGTTAACATTTACATTAAGAAAGAGTTCTAATTGTGCATATATATGATATTCTGTTTGGGAAATTGCATAGATGTGTATGTAACCAACATGTCCAGGGAAGCCTCTTTTGGTTCCATGTAAATCATACAGAAGACAACACCTCTTCCTAGTTGGCTGCATTTCAAACTGAGGTTTACCTTTTTGGCATTATCAGCTGCCCCTAAATGATCCCTGTGCTCCAGCCAGTCTTGATTACTTGTACTAGAAGCATGTGCAAGTGGCATAGTTTTTACTGAAGATTTTGTAGGGGAAAGCACTGTTTAGCATCATACTCTCTAAAAGACAGTCACACAAAGCCTCTTTGTACCACCTTATTCTCCCCAGTCTGTCCTTTTATTTTGCCAGTGATCCTTCAACTTCACACTTTCCAGGTCTGGGACCATTCTATCTCCTCTAAATCTCAAAATCTCTCAATGCTTCAGTGAACACTTAAACCTGAGAGCAACTCTGCAAAACAAAGGGCCATCCTAGGAGGACTCTCCTTTAGAAGGCAATGGGGACTTATAGTAGAAAAATGTGTTCCCTTATAATAGGGAAAATGTGGGATTTTTTTTCCTATTACATTTTTCTTTTTAAAAATATGTATTGCCTTAGAAAAAATAAAATATTGATCCCTTCTTTGAGCATGGGAAAAGAGAACACAAGCACAACATTTACTGGACATCATTTGTCTCTTCTCCTCTCCACCCTCTTTTCTGCTTTGCTTAGGTAAGACTTTTCTCCAAAGTCTCTTTTTTGATGCTGATTTTTGGACAAATATGGCACAAGTCTCAGGTGGCTCTTGAGTACTTAGAGACTGTCTGCCTGTCCTTCATTCCAGCAAGGCAGCATTAGCGTCTTAGTGATTGGGAAAGTTTTTAGCCTGAGTTTTAGGCCACAGATTTATTGTACTGTCTCTGTCCCCCAGCAGATAATAGCTGCCCTGCACCCTACAGGTCCTTCCTAGAGGGGTTGCTGTATCTCTGTTGGAGCTCCACTAAATTTTGTACTTTTTCTTTCCTGGATGTGAAATATAACATCTCCCTTGCCCTTTCTGAATTCCTAATCCTACTTCTGAGAAATCATGGAAGTTCCCTTTACTGCTGTGGTCCGTCACAAAATACACATGCTTGGCATACTGAAAAGAAATGATGTCCTCTGTCTTATAGAATCTATGCATTTTTTTTCTTGAATCTACCCGACAAGAACAAAGGCCAGCTCATTGCCTGTGTGGTCATATTTTTATCACATTTGTGACCATGCCACTTTGTACACTGGAAGCAAATTTATTGGTATAGTCTCTAGCTCTCCAGGCTTAGCATGGAGATCATTCTGCCCAAATGAAGATAACTCCGGGGATGGTGCCTTTCGAGGATTCAAAGTTTGGTTAGGGGAACTGACTCACATATGTGTTTACTGTAATTCTCCAGTTCCTGTCTAGTGCCCCAAATATTTTCTTATAGCAACCCATACACCCTTCCTCTGTTTGTTCACTCAGTCGAACTCACTCACAGCAAAAGTCATTGCATGGGGGTGGGTTGTCTCTATACTTTCTGATGAAATTTAATTTACTCTGAATTGGCTTCATTGTAAACCACCGTCTCAGCATGTTGCTCCAACCAAGTTTGGTTTTTCTATTTATGTTCCTTCCATAGCATTTTGTCATATGACACATGGCAAACAGGCCTTTTCATCTTCATGATAATATCTGGTCAGAAATCTGGCATATAAATGTAGCAAGTTCTCCACATTACCTGAGCTTTGACTCTTCAACCTTTGCTGAGCTTTGAGACCACATATAATTCCTTTATCATTTTTCTGCCTGGAGACCAGCCACACTGACATTTCAACAATCTGTCTAAAGGCAGTGCTGAATCCCCCGCCCACCTCATCTTCTGAAAACTTTGCTGGCTTCCATTTCAAACTTCCACTGAATGGAGGTTTCTCATTTTTGACTAAGAACCAACAATCGCTCACCCTACCATTTGATCTTAGAGGAGTTGCTGTAGCTTCTTACCTGATTTTTAGGCAATAGTATAGGACCCTCATGAACCAATCTTCACTCCCAAGCACCGTGTACCCTAACATTAGATAATCATGGGGAGGAGGTGTATACCATTAGTGACTCATTACCAGGGTGATCATTTAATAGATACATGCAGGCAGTATATCTTAGTTCAGAAAATTGATTTTTTAAGAAAATAAAAGATATTTTCATAGTCTAAAGCTTTATAAGTTTAAAGGGCAAAACATGGAGAATGTTTACTATCCCCATTTTTAATGGAAAAAATTGACTTTTTAATCTAAAAAAAATTTAGTTCTCTGTCATTAAGTAAAAAAGGCAAAAAAAAAAAATTTAAAGAATCTAAGAGAAAGGAAAAAGAGAGGAAAGAGCAACACTTAAGAAGAGATATATCACTGAGGCCTTGAATTAGTTTAAATTAGTCTAACTTAGGTTGTCACAGGCCTCTTGTTAATGTGATTACAGTACTTTGCACTACAGTGGAAATTTCAATAACAAAATGATCTGTATTCTTAGAATAAAGACTATGCAGCAGAGAAATGAGCAGGAAAACATTTTAGAGTCTATTCATGTCAATGTGTTTGATACGTGTATTTGAAATGTTCTAATCACATAGTGATGAAATAAAGGCCATTGTGTTCATTTCAAGTAAAAATAAGGCACTATCAAGCCTTCTCCCTTAGACTCCCACCTTTAGAGCTGTAATTTGAAAATATGTTTGTATTCATCCGTTTCATTCTACTGCATTCTTGTTATCAGTTTCTCTCCTCAATCCTGGACTATTATCATTGCTTTTGATTTGGTTTTCCTGTCTAGATTCTCTCCTATCCTACATTATATCCCAAATTATTAATAATATATAAAGTGATATCAGATGAATTCCCTTTCTCAAGACTTTTTAACAATTGGCCCACATCCTATGTAATTGAACACTCCTAGCCAAGAAATTGCAGTCTGTATATATTTACCTGTTCCTAAAGGAACCTTATCATTTAGCCAATTGTATTAGTTCATTTTCATGCTTCTTATAAAGACATACAGGAGACCAGATGATTTACAAAGGAAAGAGGTTTAATGTATAACTCACAGTTCCATGTGGCTTGGGAAGCCTCACAATCATGGCAGAAGGCAAGAAGGAGCAAGTCACATCTTATGTGGATGGCGGCAGGCAAAAAGAGAGCTTGTGCAGAGAAACTCCCGTTTTTAAAACCTTGAGATCTTGTGAGACCCATTCATCATCAGGAGAACAGCACAGGAAAGACCCACCCCCATGATGCAGTCATCTCGCACCAGGCCCTTCCCACAACAAATGGGAATTATAGGAGCTACAAGATTAGATTTGGGTGGGGACACAAAGCCAAACCATATCACCAATCTTACCCTTCCTTGAACCTATATTATGCAATCTTATCTTGTTTGCTTTGCCTAAAGTGTTCACTAACCTGCCCCTATCAGGATGCCAGGCATTATTTGTCAAATTTCTACTAAAGAACCACCTTACCCATGCTTTGTCAAACTGTAACAGCAAGGAGTAATTTCTCTTCCTTCCTGTAATATTCAATTGTTTAATTCATTCTGTTTGTGTATATATATGTATATATGTGTGTGTGTATATATATATATGTATATATATATATATATATGAAACTGCTAGTTTAATGAATTTCCTACTATTAGCAGCACACACCATAGTTATATTGGGAGAGGGATAGTTGTTTGATTTTTATATTTTAAATGATTTTTATATTTCAAATTTAAATATATTTAAATTTGATTCTTATATTTTTTAAAAAACTACAAATTCCTTAAATCTGAATCACTTTTAAATTCCAGCTACCTGGTATTCTAATCATTTTCGTTGTATGAAGCTGCAAGGATATATCTTTGTTGAGGGTAGGAGCATTTCCTCAGATGATATGTGAGAATATTACATTGAACATTTAAGCCAGTAATCTTTTGGATCAAGGAGCCTACTTTTTTTTTGAGACGGATTCTTGCTCTTTGACCAGGCTGGAGTGGAGTGGCATGAGCTCAGCTCACTGCAACCTTCATCTCCCGGATTCAAGTGATTCCCCTGCCTCAAGCTCCAGAGTAGCTGGGACTACAGGTGCGCACCACCATGCCCAGCTAATTTTTTATATTTTAGTAGAGACAGGGTTTTACTATGGCCAGAATGGTCTCAATCTCCTGACCTCATGACCTGCCTGCCGCAGCCTCCCAAAGTACTGAGATTATAGGCATGAGCCACTGTGCCCAGCCAATGAGCCTACTTTTAAGCAAATTTTCCATCAGTGTTAACTGATCATCATTTCCTACCTTAAATATGACAGTTATGGGTATTATAATAAAACATCATTTAGTGTTAAGTATATTTTTACCTAGGAGAATTTTTCCTAAAGAATGAAGTTAACTTTTTAAATGATCTACAATAAACTGGAAGCATGGGATCTTACCAGTTCACTTTGAGATTAGTATTTTAGGTATCAGATGCTGATATATACCATCTTTTTCTTGAGATTGGCAAACTCTCAGACAGTTGAACAAATATTAACTTATATATCTAATTTATAGTAATGGAAAAGTTAACAAATCAGTTTAACCCTTGATGGGACTGGTAGAAACTTAGGCTAATTCGCTAACATTTTATCTAGCTAATTTGCACACCATTCCTCTATCCCTCTATACAACCCCTCCCCATATGCATAAAACTACCCCCTTGAAACTATAATAAACCCAAATCATGGGCTAATTCATAGGAGTGACATTAGTAATCCATTTGGAATCATACAGCTAATTAATCCTTTATAGCTTTGTAACTTCAAAATTCTGACTCATTAGTACTTTTCTTCCCCATTTTTGCATTATTCTTACGGCCTCTTCCTCACCCTCACTTTCCCACCATTGTCATAATATATTCTTATGGGTGATAGTCTCTTCCCTTACTGTTGTCCCAGAAGCTTTTATTCAGTCCACAAGCACTTACTGAGCACACTTTCCTCTTACCTATTTTAACCTTACTAGTAGCATGGCCCATTATACCTAGCAAAACCCATCTCCTGGCTTTCTCTGAAAATTAGCATTTTTCATACATCCCTACACTTTCCTCAAAACCTTAATAACATCACCTTTTCCCTGATTCTCACATACATTATCTACTTCCAACCTATTTTTTCAGCCTCACTCATACCACTCCCATATATATATGAAATGTATATATATGGGAGCCCCATTTTGTATATATATTCTTGCCATTTCCCAAATAGGGACACGTCCTGTACTTTCTTGCCTCCTGGCTCTGTTAAGTTGATTCTTCCTAGATTTTCCTCTTACCCCCTGAACCTTTCTTTTAATGCATGGATTTTGAATTCAGAGAGTCTATAAACTAAGAAAATAAATGCAAATTTTGTAGGCATTCTTACATACATTTTTTTCCAAGTAGAGAGTTCACAGTTTCCATTACATCCTCAAAAGGGTTGAATACTACTCAAAAGTTAAAGACTTTATTTTCTTCCACCTTCCTGAACTATACTTATATTTTTGTTACAAATAGTCTTGTTTGGTGCATTAGTCTGTTCTCATGCTGCTGATATAGACATATCCGAGACTGGGTAATTGATAAAGAAAAACAGGTTTAATGGATTCACAGTTCCAATGTCTGGGGAGACCTCACAATCATGGCAGAAGGCAAAAGGCACACCTTACATGGCAGCAGGCAACAGAGAATGAAAGCTAGGCAAAAGGGGAAACCCTTTATAAAGCCAGTAGATCTCATGAGACTTACTCACTACCATGAGAACAGTATAGGAGAAACCACCCCCGTGATTTAATTACCCCCCACTGTGGGTCCCTCCCACATGATCTTTTGCACATGACCTTATATATGACAGGCACACAGTTGCTATGTATTTTTTATAAAAAACAACAACCCATCCTTTAAAAAATATAATCAGGGCTATGATCCTTTCATGTGATTAGAATTCCGGTCAATGTATTTTAAAATGATTATAATAAATACATGTTAACTTTTTGTATGCTTCTTGGAAGTTCTTCTCAGTGAGGTGGCAACTAAATGTCCCAGTTATCCCACTGGACTAATTAATAAGACTCAAAAAATTCAGCCCATGGGTTTCCAAGTAGGCTCCAACATGCATGCTGAGGCTGGTGTCTTCCTTGTAGAAGAACTCAGTCTTTATTTCTTAGTTGTCCTATCATTCTGTGTTTTTTCCTTTGTGTTTCCTGGGCTCCACAAATTCAGCACAGGCCTAAGTCATTTAAGCAGAAGATTCCTAAAGCCAAAAGAAATAGCCCTTTTGTTACCTGTATTACAAAGTAACAACACAAAGAAGCAGCAAAATTCTGAAGGTCCAAGGCATTCTAGAATGTCAGTATATCTATTCCTGGGGAATTCAGTTTCACCTACATATTTCCTTGCTCCTTTCCAAAGCTGTTAAAAAAAACTGGCCAGAAACAAGAAGGCCGTTTCCTAAAAGCCTGGCCTTTTAGGGAATCATCTGGAAATCTAGGACTACCATAAAGTAACAGCTTTAGTAACAGAAGCTGACTTTTTTTTTCCCAGAGAAAGAAGTGCTGGTTTACCCAACTGAAAGTGATTATTAACAAACCCAGAGCATGGACTTCTCCTTTAATGTTCCTCAGTAATTATATATCTGGTAATTTACCTTTCATTTAAAATTATAATATCAGGTCGGGTGCGGTGGCTCACGCCTGTAATCACAGCACTTTGGGAGGCCGAGGCGGGTGGATCACGAGGTCAAGAGGTTGAGACTATCCTGGTCAACTTGGTGAAACCCTGTCTTTACTAAAAATAAAAAAATTAGCTGGGCACAGTGGCGCGTGCCTGTAATCCCAGCTACTCAGAAGGCTGGGGCAGGAGAATTGCCTGAACCTAGGAGGCAGAGGTTGCGGTGAGGCAAGATCGCGCCATTGCACTCCAGTCTGGGTAAAGAGCGGTAACAAGAGCGAAACTCCATCTCAAAAAAAAAAAGAGCGAAACTCTGGCTCCAAAAAAAAAAAATTATAATATCAAAAGTTATGGATCATTTTATTTTTATTTAGTAGACTGAAATCTTACCTCAAATTCTCCGAACTCAAACTTTAAAGAAAATGTAGGTATTATGGCAAATGAGGGTTTTGAGCAAATTCTTCCTGTGAGTGAATTATAGTCACATGAATCCTTTCACTTGTTTTCTGTTTGAAAACAAAGCACTTACTGATCATATTTTAAGAGCTATTATACCAATGTTCATTATAGTTTCACAGCTTAACATTTTGGTAAAATGTTTGTTTATTCATTGCATTTATATTACTCTTTCTGTAATGTAGTATCTCTTTTCATTGGTGCAATATCACTATTTTCAAGTATAATAATAAACTGCATTAACATCCCTTCTGGCAGAGAAAATGTTTTAGAAGCCAGTTTACTTAATTTTGTTATCTAAAAAATGTTAACAGTAGGATAAATTGTATTATATCTTCCTGTGAATTAATTTAATATCTATTTTAAGGATTTTTTATGATTTCTTAACCTAACGTACTATTCTCAGTATTATGTTTTATTAACTCCAGGGAAGATTTAGCAACGTGGGAAAATAATGTAAAATAAAATTAAAGCTATCCCCAAGTCATTTAGAAAAAAATTAGATTTAATGTTGATATAATTGATACTGAATGTTCTGTGTATAAAGTGTTTTATAAAGAAATTGGAAACTTTGTAGAAAATTAAGACTGCTATGGATATTACAGTATTATTTTTCTTTGGGAGGGGGCAGTATCTTAAAATTTCAAGGCATTATCAGTTTCCATACCCAAAGTGTAAGAAAGTTAACTATGTTTTAAAGCTTTAAATATTTTTATAACAGCTTATACTGAATTGTTGATGTAATCAGACTGTTAAAATAATTAAATCAATTTTCTCTCTTAAATTGCATGGTATGATTTTTTTCTTTTGAGTTTAGCTAATATTGATGATATAGCTCAGTATCCAAATACAGGGTGTTCAGTACCTGTTTTTAATGGAACATGCTGTACTACCAGGAGCTGAAAGATAGATAACTTTATCCTCTTATTATATATGAGGTTATTAGGAATGTATCACATTTATCAATAACACCTGGTACTTAATTCATAATTGCTCATGGTATACTGAGATTTCACTGAATAAAGCTGTTTCTGTGGCCGTCCCTTCTCTTTGTTGGCTCTGAATTATTTTCTCTTCTACATTCCATTTCTGCTATCATTTCTTATATTTCTGCCTTACCACCACATCCTAAATATAATGTAGGGACCATCATTACCTCTTCATGTTTGTTCATACTAACAACCCTCGCTATTTCCAAATTTTAATACAGGATTAACGGAGAGATGTGTAGATTTAGCAACTTTTGGACATTAATGAAAGAATCTTTGTTCATTTGCATTAAAATGTTAATGCATACTAAACTCAGAATCTGCAGTGTGATTTTCCTTTCATGACCCAATAGCACTAATATTAAATACTCTTTAGGTGGGAGACTATTTAGAAAGAGAATGGTTACTATCCCACACCCTTAACTATGAAAGTCAAGAATGTTTCTTCATCAGGAGAAGAATCCACTGGGGTTCCTGCTCCTCAGGTCTCCATTCTGATTATAATTATGGAATGTTCAAAAAATGTTTACTTTGTGAATGGGCTTATTGTTAGTGTGCATATTTTTATTTTATTCTCTGGAGGGTGGGGAAGAATGGGGGGAAACACATTAAGTGATAGCTGTTCATTAGCAACCATTGAAGAAGAAATTGAACTTTAAAGAATCTATCAGAAATTCTCTGGTCAGCCTTTTATTACTATCTTGTCTTGAGCCCTGTTTTTAATGACATCTATTATCAGATTGAAATGGCGATTGAGACGCTGCAAAAGTCTGACGGTCTGTCCACTCACAGAAGCTCTCTTCTCAACAGCCATGTAAGTTGCCTCTTCTTCGTGTACACTAATCTCTTGCTTGTTCTGCATGTGTTGCTTGCCTCTAAATGCTTGTTTTATTTATTATTTATTTTGCTTCTTAACCTTCCTTTCTCAGCCCCTAATGATCTCTGTGTCATTTAATGGGTAATGTGTACAGTGAAATATCCAAAAAATAGTCTCCAGTATATTGCTTTATTAGGTTTCTGTACTCTTTGGGTACAGATAAAATATTTTCAAGTTAGTAACAAGTTCTTGTGTATTTATAAAAGGTAATCAATAGTAATTTTCAATATTTATAATGTTTTAGTTTGGTATTTATTATGAAGCAAATACTTGTAATCTGCATCTGTGTTAAACAGTTGTGTCTACTTGCCTGACCAATAATAATCTTTAAGTACAAAAAAGATTGTTAATGTCAAATCCAATGATGAACTTTGAAAATTATTTGTTTGCCAGTAAGACTGTGTAAGGTGGTCAGTAAACAGCCCCATAGTTGAACTCAGGTCCTAAGACCTAAAGAGAAGTGAGAAGTGAACCAAAAGAAAAAGTGACACTGTCGACAAGCCATAAATTGCTAACTGAGATTAAACAGAGTTAATCTCATTATAACTGAGATTAAACAGCATTACCATTACTATTTCCTGAAGCTGTTCCCTGTTGTCAGATGCAGATATCACTATGACACTGGTAAGTGTAAGAAGGGTGATGATAGTTTTGTGAAATTATAAACATTTTTACCAACCGTTCACATTTGGGAAACCAATGAAAATGCTAATTAAAAATTTGTTTTGTTGAGATGATTTCTGAATATATGGAAAAATGTAAATAGACCCATGATTTAAATTCTTTTCAGATAGATCTGCTACCTTAACATTAGTGACATTTTAGTAAGAATTAGACTTTTCTCCCACAACTATTTGTTCTTAAATTTAAGGATAAAGTATTCTGATTTCTTTTTCATATAACTGAAAACTCAAATTAGATCGCCTAAATGAAAGTTTTTTAATAAACCTAAAACTTAAAATGTTTTCATTGTGCTTTTAATAATGTTTTAATTTTTATATCCCAAAATAGTGCTAAATACCTCCTCATGTTCTTACACATTTGTTTTTAGATGGGGTATTTTGTCTTGTTTCTTTTTCAAAGGAAAGTATCATGGAAAACAAAACCAGGTTACCCAACTTGGAGAATGCCTATAATTTTGGTGAAAAATTATACATATAAACTTAAAGATAATAGTATATATTCTGGCCCTTTCTTTTGAAACAATTTAAGAAATATACATTTTTTTTTGTTTCTGAAAATTGGTATTTCGTATGTCACTCTTTTATGTTTCAGACATATATTCCTGCTATGTTGGCAATAGTCTGTGGTTGTGTCAAAAGCTGATTTCCTGTATACTACTAGGATGTGTGTGTGGGAGGGGTGATGATCAACTAGTATTTATGCTTTGGAAATGGAAAGTGAAAGTGTTCTCCCTTTTAGTCAGAAATGTGCATGGACATAGAAAAAAAATGAAGTTTCTAGTTACCCTTTTCACTTTCAGACTTCCACGTTGTGCTTTGATACTCAGAGTTCATTTTTACTTGACATGTATACTTTAATAAAATATATGTCCAATTTTAATTTTAACTTCAGTTATTCATCTTAATATTTTTGTGAACAATAATGGAGGTATAAGAACACGTTTTTTAGATATTTTTAAAATGTATTTGTTGATTTGTTTGAAGCTTTTCAACTATGTCAGAGTTCTTCAAAAATCAGTTTTCTCTGTAGAATTCATCAAGGAAGGCAATTAGCAAATATTTATTGCAAAATACAGTTGCAAGAGAGTAAGGATTTTTGCATGTTTTATTCATCAAGGCATCCCTAGTGGCTAGAACAGGGCCTGGTACCTAGTAGATACTCACTAAACATTTGCCAAATGAATAAAAAGAAAAAATAGAAGGGAACAGGCCTTATGTCACCTTCATTATTTTGGAATCTATGATGCCTTTTCCAATCATGTACATTTATTTGGAGACTGATATATTCATTGTATTGTTTCCTTTGTTTTCAAGTTTGCTTCAAGTAGGTGTATATTTGAACATTGTTGGTAAAGGGTGGTCTTTTTCTGGTATACCGTCTAGTTAAAGAATATATGGTCACTCTTATCATTTCTCTACAGGCAGCCTTCAGTTTAAGAGTAAATAACTGTTTTTCTCTCTGAACAATCTAACCTTTTAAAAAGTCCTGGGCAAGAGTGACATTGTTTTTCTCTTTGTATTTTAGAATGGAACATTAGATTTGGCTTTACAGAATTCTGTTAGTCTAATAATTTTTTGTTTAAGTATTTTTGTTTCTAATTTTTTTGTATATGAAGATGTTGTAGGTTTGTGATGGTTAGTCTGCCTAAATTAAGTTAGACTATCTAATTCTTTTCATTGCAGACTTAAGTTTATTTTATACATTTTCTCAGTGTTAATGAATATAAATTAGTATTTTATGGTTGTAGTGTGTTCACTGTTTACAAACTACTTATTTTAGATTGTAAATTTGAATTCAGAAATGTTGTTAATTGCCCCCAATAATCACATAAAATTTAAGATTGCACATTTCTTTAAAATTCCATTTGAAATTTATGAAAAGCTTTAGCCATCTATTTTATGTACTTCTCACAATATAGCAAATAATCATTTCATGTTCTTTGCTGGTTGTAACTATCAAAATATATTCAGCTCAAAGCAAAACCTTGTTTTTTACTCACTTTTCCTTGACTTTGCTGTATTGTAAATATAAGTTATTACAGAAATAAGGCCTGTTAAAATGCATAGCATTAGTAAACTGAACTTAAAATGAATCCTGATGGATAATAATCCATCTGGGAAAAAATGCCAAATGTTACATTTAGATGTTAATTGGGCAGTGCAATATTTATTTATTTTTATTTGTCAATCAGGGTTTCCCTTTGGGAAAAATAGAAACCATTCATCTTTAATCTATCTTGATTAACACAGATTAAATGCAAAGGTTGAAAGATGCAATTATCTTGGTTTACATCTATAAATGAGTGTATATTAGTTCATTATTAGAAAAATCAAGTTTTAAAGATAAAGGTTAAAAGTTCCTATAGGATTTTATAGGCTTTGAAGTCATAAAAGTTAACAAACATTTTACAAGACATTTTATGAAAGAGCAAAAGAAATAATAATTTATTTCTAAATTATTGGATGTTAAGATTGGGAAATACTAATGTCCAAATATATTGTATTAAAGACAAAACCCAAGGAAACAATATATAACAGGCATTAACTTCCTTTGGGTAGCTCATGGAGCCTCTGCCTTTAGGTTGCACTTAAACTTATATGGAAACTTAACTGCCAAGTTTCTCTTTGAATCAGAGGAATGCTTTCCAATACTATGTTTTAGACTCAAATGTCTGATTTATAATTTCATCACTGTGTCAAAATGTAAAAGTTAAATACTGGCATATAGGATGGAGATTACAATCCCCAGCCACATCTCAAACTCTTATCTGGTGGATCCTTTTAAATTAATTTCTATTAATACAGTGAATTTCTAGGGGATACAGCCTGAGATGGGGCAGTTGTTGACAGTCTTCCTAGCTGGGACCTGCAGGGCTACAGCAAAGCCATCTCCATCCTTTCAGGGCTTTTACCTCCACTTGACTTCCTTCTGCTCTCTCAATGAGCTCTCCAGGCTTCTGGCAAGGAATACTGTTCCTCCTTCTGCGTATAAGGGGTAGGAAACAAAGCATAGCTTTGCTGCTGTCAAAGTAATACTCATCAAAATACCTGTTCTTGTACCATTTTTCAAACTTGTGATTTATGTAAATATACATGTATATGCATATATATAATAAACGGATTTTTAAAAACTAGTTTAGAAATGAAGAATTTAAACAGAATTTCTTCAGTTTAGAAATGTAAACTATATAAGAAGAACAGTTTACAAAACAGTGCAGATTTTTTGACTTGCCTAGCCATTTCAGAGACCCACATAGCCAATCCAGTAAAAACTTCACTTCCTGTAAATTATTCAGTTGGGATATAAGTAATATCATTTAGGCTTCTAAGTAGTTTGTGCCAGCATTTACTATAATTATCTCACTATTTGTATGAAAAGTTTTCTTTATTAGGAGTGGTCCGATTAACCCACACATATATATATGTGTGTGCCATTTGAGTCCAATGGTATATTTACATATATTTTACATATATATGTATAAATACACCATTGGACTCAAAATATTTTATGTTAAACTTTAATATTTATACTAGCTTTTCTTTTATAAAAGGTAATTTATCACAGTATTCTTCAAATATTCTATGAGATTTTCTATTTCAAATTTTATAGTTAAACTTTTAGTCTACAAGATAATTTCTATGATCATGAAAAATAAGCTCTCATTTTGATATATTTATACTCATTTTTAAGTAATTAGATATTGCAAGAAGACTAGTACACAAGTAGGGCAGTTTTAAAAATATTTTATTTGTATCTTGTTAATTAAAATTATTTTCATTTTCATTTATCAGATTAAAATTACATTAGCTCTGTTTTTATTATTTGTATACTCTTGGTTGTAAAGTTCATATTATAAAATTGACTAATTCCATTTCTGGAAAAAAATGCCCTCTAAGATTTTTCTTCAAAGTATGTCTTCTGTTCATTAGCAAAGGAAGTAATATTGATTTCTTGACTCAGAAGAAATCATAATATTATACCTTTGACAATATGCATAATTTTATGAGGATACGTAAATATACTTACAAACATATCTTCGGCATTTTTAACTTACACATATTGTGTGTTCCATGTTTGTGGATTTGGAACCTTCATTAGTGTAGTTGAAAAATACAACTGTTTTTCAAAAAGTATTTACATTTTTTATGTTTTCCTTTCCATAATTTTTTTCCTTGGTGTTTTCTTTATAGTCCTTGATATCGAGAACCTATATGCCTTTCTTTAATATATTAAGACTGCTGATAGAAGGTGGTCAACCCTTGCTCTGTCTAGTATGTGTACACAAAACAAGAACCAGCACTGTTGTACAACACAGCTCACTAGGACTGCCATAACATCACACAAGTGCTTCCCAATCAATCATTTTACCAAAGCATGTGAATGAAATATATGAATCAGGTTTTTATTGCTGCATTTTATATGTAGTCTTTCTCAGCTATACTCAAATCTTAAAATTAAAAAAAAAGAAAACCCACTAAAGAGACATGCTTTCCCACTGTTATAGGCAAAATACTAACTTAAACCTTAGTGACTTAATTTCCCAATCAGGCTGCCTTATCTGTTTTACACTAAATGAATATGTTTAGTAAACCTATTCTGTGTGTCATTTAGAATACTCAGAAATCATGTTTAAGCACCTGTAGAAAACATCTTTACTGACAATCAGGCTAGAGATGATTCATATCAAAAGAATTATTTTGGCCTGTAATACTTTTATGTCATTGTAAAAATGAATGTTTATTTTGTGTCATCTTTTTAAACTTTTATAGGTCAGGCTTATGTAAAGAGGTACTATGTGTGTTTAAATGTTCATATTCATTTGCATATGTACCCTGTGAAGGACTTCAAGTCTGTCTGATCAAACTCTGAATTTTATTTTTAAAAGTACCCTGGTTCATCTTGTAGCTTTGGTAGCTATATTTTCTAAGCCAACAATCAATATGGGTTTAATGACAGAAGTTTAATTACATAAACATCATGTAGGAATATTTGACATTAAAATGGCTTTTGGAAATTCAGTTGTCATGACTAAGGTCAATAATTCTGAAAATATTTTAATGAATTTTAAAATTAAAAGTCTGAAAATTCAGGTTTTAAGTTTGATTGCAGTTCTTAAAATTTGTTAAAAAGAATTGAGAATTTTTAAATTTATTTACATGTCCATTTTATCATTTTTAGTATCTCATTGCAAATTCCTAGAGTAAAGGGATGAGAGCACATTTATTTTTGTATCACTAGATGCTTGGCACATTACCTGGCACATGGTTGGTGCTCAGTAAATGAATTATTTGGCTTCTATAATTTATATTTAACTTGAATGTGTGTTAAATGTCAGCACTTTATTATACCTATCTTATATATGGCATGAAAATTTTGTTGAGACAAGTAATGTGAAGTATTTAGTGCTTTTGTGAAACATTGGTCTGGAATAATCAGGAAATATGAATTGGAAACCAGACTCAGGCATTGAGACAATATGTGACTTTGCGAAAGTTATTTAAGTCTATTTCAGTTCTCCTAATGAATAAATAAATGAACAAAAAATTTAATTTTGCTAATGTTAAAATTCAATAATATAGACCTAGATTCAATTTTCTAAAATTTTCTTGTACATTCAGTGCTTTAAATATCCTTTTTAATGTACATAGAACAACGTAAAGCTTTAAAATGTGAATATAGACTGAAGAAGTGTTGCATTACCAACTACCAAAATTATGAAGAAACACAGTTTTGAGGCAGAAAAATTCAAATGGTTGTAATAAATGTTTCTTTCCTTTTCATTGTGAATAAACTCTTTGCCAATGTCTAGTCAGTTTATTTTCATTTAGAGAAGAAATAACTGAATTTTGTCGTTTTTGCTTTCAGAATCTGTCCTGATAAACAATGTAGTTATTATCTAGTGGTAATTTGAGATAAATAAATTAAAATTCTATAAAAATGAATATAACTTGAATATAAACACTCATACCAGCCAGCCTGCTGTTCATGTGTTATAACAAGCCAACACTAAAGCCATTCAATGGACCATGGTGTCAGGCTTGGTAGCATGTTTTGCTCTGTAGTAGTTAAATTTCCGATACTTACGACCAGTTAATGGAATTATTTGAACTCCCTTAATAGGTGTCTATTTCCAAAATTGCAATCAATACAGGGAAAATTAGTATGTCTCAATGTGTGCTTGAATATTTGAAGAAATGGATATTGTCTGAGATCCTTAGTGATATTCAACTATTGACAATGTTTCTGACTGTTTTCAAAGGCAGATTACCAGCCTCTGAATTGCAGCAGTTTACTCTGTCATAAGACTTGATGAAGAACTTCTAAGAATTTCTGTATGTTACATTTGCAGTGTCTTGTAGAAATTTTGGCAAATTATGTGATTTATCTACGTTTACTGTGTCTTATTTCCCTAGCTCCAGTGGCTGTTGGACAATTATGAGACAGCAGAAGGAGTGAGCCTTCCCAGAAGCACTCTATACAACCACTACCTTCGACACTGTCAGGAACACAAACTGGACCCAGTCAATGCTGCCTCTTTTGGAAAATTAATAAGGTCAATTTTTATGGGGCTACGAACCAGGAGATTGGGCACTAGGTTAGTACTGAAAAATATTATCATAAACTGATCTCTCTTTTTCAAACTAGGGCAATTAAGTATTTTGTTTAAACAAAAGTACTTGATTAAAGGTAATATATAAGGAAATACATAGAATGAGCTCAGTTGATAACATCCCCAGGAAAAGGAAAGGATGTTATGTAGTGACTATTTCCAAGCCAGAATTATATGTTATCTAAAACATTAACTGAGCAAAAATTTGAGAAGAGCTGATTCTCAGACTACATAGAAACTAGCAGACCAACCTGTTAATGCAAGATTTGCATATGGTGCTTTAAACACACACACACACACACACACAACTGTATTTTTGAAAGAAATCATACTAACGATGATGAGTTAAGTGACATAGTAAATGTAAAACTATGTTATCTCTTAACTCTTGCAAAATTTCCTTTGTCTTTATAAACAACGCTGTTCGGATAGAGTAAGAAACTAAAACAGTTTTTTATTTCATTTCTGGAGGTGAATTAAAAATCCTTTGGTAAACTTGCAAAATATTGTTTAAATTCCTCAGTGATATGTTAGTTCTATTTTACCTCTTATTAGCCCCTACTTTTTTTTCTGCTCTTAATGTGAAACCATATGTACGTGGAAGTAAAAAGATTGTATACTTCAATTGAACTGAAATAATATGAAGAAAAAGCTTCTGGTTTTTTTTTCTTCGGAAATAAATATGAGTGTTTTCAGTAACCAAAATACGATGAAAAGAATACTTAGAACTGTGAAGCTTCATTTTTGTCTTTCCATATTTCTATAAATGATCATAAGATAAATAAGTAGCTGGATAGAAGGATATGAATGTTTTTAATTTCCCGAATCTTACAGAAATCATATAAAAAGTTAAAATAGAGACACTATACTATATAACATTAGGTGATATACCCTTAATTAGCTATAAAGCACAACTTCAGAGTATTCTAGTAAAGAGTTTCAATCTTAATAAAACAAACACAGCATTAGTAATTGACTTTATTAAAAATATATATCAAAAAGAGGGAGAAAAGATTGATCTTTTTCTCACCCATCACAAGACTCATGACTAGGACCCCTATAACGAAAGATTAACAAGAGAAAAGCATATAATTTGTTTAATATAAGTTTTACATGACAGGGAGCCTTCAGAAATGAAGACCCAGAGAAACAGAGAGAACTGTATGTATTTTATGCAGTCTGATGAAGTAGATAGTTCTGGAGAAACATGATTGGACAGAAAGGGGTATGATCTAATGGTTCTAATCTGGGGGAAACTCAGCAAGGCCTGTTTTGTTTTCGTTTTTGTTTGTTTGAGACAGAGTCTTGCTCTGTCACCCAACTCCACATCCCGGATTCAAGCAATTCCTCTGCCTCAGCCTCCAAGTAGCCCGGATTATAGAAGCCCCCTCCCCCCCCCCGCCGCTGCACCACACCCAGTGAATTTTTGTATTTTTAGTAGAGATGGGGTTTCACCATGTTGGCCAGACTGGTCTCAAACTCCTGACTTCAGGTGATCCGCCTGCCTTGGCCTCCCAAAGTACTGAGATTCCAGGTGTGAGCCACCACTCCCAGCCCAGTGGGGCCTGTTTGTTTAGATTTTTCTGCATCCCTGTGTCTTCAAAATTAGGAACATTTTTTTTTCTGCAAGGTATAGGAGGACCCCTCTGGAATGAGGGTCTCAGGACCTGTTTCCAGGGGAAAGTGAGCTAGGTTTTTATGGCCTGCTTCAGGGGAGGAGTGAGGAGAATTTTTTTCTAGTTTCTGTGGCCCACTTCTGTTATTTTCCTCAAATGCCAAGGAGCCATATTTTGGGATAGCATGTCCTAAACCCCTTCACTGTGTCAATTCTGAGATTTACAAGGTCTATATGTATTCAAAGCATGAATTACTGCTTTCCTGTTGCATTTTAAGTGATTATACATTTTAGATTGTTGAAGGTTTGGCTCTCTCATAAATATATTTCCTTCTTTCTATACTTCAAAAGATAGTATATTTTAAAGTGAAGAATATGATTGTTATTCACACTAAAGGAATAGCTTTCATTCCCTTGAGAAAAGCTTTTTGTTTCTTTAGTTTTATTTTTTTTTCAGAACCACAGAAATCATTATTTGGGGACCTAACCTACTATCTCCTAGCTGATGGCTCTGTAGTTACACATACCGTGCCAATATTTTGAAACTCTGGGCTTTATTCAACATTCTAATAGCTGTATTGTTGTGCTTCTTTTGTTACTGAAAGGGACTTCAATGGGTCCTATTTTGAGGCTCCATTCAAACCTTGAAACACATCTTTAAAATAGAAAGGGACAAAATTGGGGTTGTTTGGTTTTTTGAATGGGTAGAATCCATACTCTGTAAGTAGGTATTGCAGTACTGCAGCTTTTACTTTCTGGTGTTCTGGGTTCCTCCCACTCCCCACTATGTAACAATTTATGTCTCCTATTTTTTTTTTAATCATGTGTAGTGTTTGCATTTAGGTTTGTGAGGCAAAGCCTAGAAAAATAAGGAGAAAATAAATACTACGGAGAAAGTTTAAACAAATGAAGTGTCGTGAAGATGGAATTGTAATGTAGAGAAACTGACAATGGTAGGAGTGAGGTACTAGACATTCTTTCTACCATAGAAACTTTTAGCATTTACATTCTACTACCAATCCAAGGAACAGAAGGAAAATTAAGATAAATCATGAGGCAAACTATATCAAATACCCTTTTTAAAGAAAAGCAAACTATATGTAGAAGTATTATTAATATTGTCCATTAATAAAATAATCTGGTGAAACCACTCAAACCAGAAACAGATCCTTCCTAAAGTTTTTGGACCTAAGTAAACAAAAAGTAAATCAAATCACTGTTTTAAACAAAGGCAAATAAATAGGTACCTTTTGTTAGATCCCATCTCCAAATTAAGTTTGTGTAGACCACGGAGGAAACTCAGTAAGGCCTGTTTTGTTTTTGTTTCTCTCCCCCAACCATTCCCAGTGAAATAAAAAGAACCTCTCCCTCCCAACCCAACTAAAATGTTAATTTGTAGGGAACCAGAAAGAAACTAGGCACCCCATGTATTTGAGGTATCAAGAGAGACATCATTTTCCTCTGTAGTTTGTCTTGTAAGTAATGCCTCCTGCTTCCTACCCTACCTCTACTCCCTACTCTCCTCCGATTTGTACAGAATAACGCCACAAATTGGGTATGTGGTATTTTTGATTTTGCTTATTGCACTGTTCTGCAGTGGATTTTTGAGATGAGAAATAATCTCTGCAGGTGGAAGGCCTTTCTTTATGGGTATTACGTTTTTCTATCTGCTTTACTGTGCTGAAACCATGTAGGTGTTTGGATGCCCTGTTTTCTTTTTTTTTTTTTTTAACTAGCAGTATTATTTATATAATATGATTTTAATGTCTTTTCAAATATATATAAGGCTCATTTAATATGTTTTTAAATCTTGGAGGTATAATTCTGCTCTATTTTTATAAAAAAATATTTAATCCACACTCTTCTTGCATTTCTTTTTGTAAATGGAAAACAAAATTGGGAAAAGCACTGATGTATTGCTATATATAGACTTGTGAAAAACTACTGTTTTCTCCTTGCAAGAATTTACATATTTAAAATGATATTTTTGCAAGAATTTGCAAATTCCATTCACAGCAAAACTTTATCATTTCTAACAGCAAACATGGTCTTTCTCATGAACATGGGGAAATTATGACTTTTATTCCAGGTGGGAATTTGCCATTTTCACGGAGAAATTTCACCATGTCTGTGTGACGCATCTTTTTTAACCTGCAAAGCTGATACAAATCCATAAAAACAGAAACTAATAAAATGTGTTTCAAAATCAATAGATTTAAGGCTTACTTTGTTTTTATGTTTCAGAATAGTAAATAAGTCTTTACTACTACATTTTATAACAAACTTAAAGTTATCTTACTTCATCCTCACTGAAATCAAGAGAAAAATGTTGACCTTATCCAGGAAAGTGGAATTAAGATTTTTTTCTTTCTTCTCTATACACACTTTACAATAAATACGTATTCCATTGAATAATTTGGTCTGTTATCCTGTTAACTAATTTTTACTGGCCAAAAACGTTTTCCTATCATTACCCTTCTCAATTAAAGTTAAAATAGAAATTAGAAAATGAAATGTAATTTGTGTGAAACAAATAGACTGACTAATATTTAAGTGAAAGTTTATAAACCAATATTTTTAGTAGGGCCTTCAGCTGATTGATTTAGAATCTTATTTTGATTCTTCCAGTTTTATCACCATGAAAATATAAAAGTATTCGGAACAGGTATATCATAAATATGTAACATTAATATACTGCTTTTACCAAATTTTTCTAAGTGTAAAGTTGAATGGACATTCCATGTGATTAATGTTAGTTTGACTGACTTTTGTTTCTAATATTTATTGTTCACTAATGAAGAGGAAACTCCAAATACCACTACTATGGGATTCGTGTCAAGCCAGATTCCCCTCTTAATCGTCTGCAAGAAGACATGCAGTATATGGCTATGAGACAACAACCCATGCAACAGAAACAAAGGTAGACTTTGGAGTTATCGTTAATATGTCCAAGCTGTGTATTTCTTAGTTGTTTGGGTCTCCTTTTTTCTGAACAAATACCTAAGTACAAAAGGATGTTCTTATTATTGGCATACTTTCATTATGGATAGTTCGTAAATATGATTTAGAATTTCAGTGATCCTGCCTGTTTTCCAAATTTCTAAAAATTACTTATCAGTCAGCCTATTTGGCCCCTTTTAAGTTAAGTGTGACATCCCAAACTGTTCAGACAGGGAAATGAAACACAAAACATAAGGAGCATACCCAAGCAAATACCACATGGAGAAATTTGTTTCAGTATTTATGAGCTTCTGACTTGCTATTCTTCACATCCCTCAGTCATTCTTTTTGACACAGTATGAATTCTTGCAGAATGTTTGGGATGTCTTACATTTGCTTTGAATCCAACTTTCGTAGATATAGAATTGCTGATATTAGAGTTGTAAGAGATCTCAAGCATTCGTGAATGAATGGATGTATGATGGATGATGGGTAGACATATGAACAGATGGATGAATAGAATCATAGATCTTAGAATTGAAAGATATGTCAGCCTAGTCTGGCCTTACAACCTTGTGGTCATCAAAGCATTAATAGCCTCTGTTTTTCAGATAAGTTCCAGAGACATTAAATCATTTGCACAAGCCCATAATAAAGTTGCATAGCCAGGGGCCTTCTACTCCCATGTGACTTACATCACAATTTAGAGTAAATTGAAAAAAAAATCCTTTCCTCTTTGCCAGCATAGCTCAACCATGACAGCAATTATGATTTTCTTTTCAAGTGAGCATGCAGAATCAGATAGAGACAGGAGGTCTCTGCATAGGTCCCAATATATTGATCTGTGGGTGATTAGTTGCCTTGGCTAATCTCCCCATTCATGCTAGTTCAGTCAGGACCATTAACTCTAAGATAATGTCAGAGAAAAGAATATATCACACAGTAATTTTATACTATTTAGTCAGCCAACATTGTTTGAGTCTCTACTGTGTGTTAGGCCCTGCATGCAGAGATAAGACACGGTTCCTATGTGTGAAGAGTTAAGAAATTAGAAGGGGAGCCACATGGGGAATTGAAAAAAAATGGAATGCAGTCTAGGAAGTGCTAAAATAAAACTTTGATCAAGGGACTATCACAATACAGAGGAGTTTTCAACAAACTCTGGGAGAAGGGGAGATTGGGAAGTTTCTAAGAAAGTACTGTTTGAGTAGGAACTTAGAGTAGTCATAAAACAGAAATATATTGCAGTAGATGGAAAATGCACCTAGGGGTGAAGTCCATGATGTCTTTGGTAAATGGTCCATGATTTATTTAGTTAGGTTGGTATTATGGAAGGAGAATCAAGGAGTGGTTGCGTAGTTTAGTGGGAGATGAGATCTTAAAAGTAGTTTGGATCATATATTAAGGGATTTGCTTGTATATAAAGCTAATAAGTTTGTTCTTTGTGCAGAACATAGCTTTGAAGCTATGTAAGGCTTTGAAGCAAAACAATGAAACTTTGATTTTTTCTAGAGAGATGACTTTTTGATTTTGGGCAAGACATATTTAATGGAAAGAGACTGGAGGTAAGGATACTTGTTAAGTGGTTTTATAACAGTCATAATTTCTAGTGTAAGTGTTCCAGACTGAAGACTCAGTTCAGGATTGCTATTATATAAAAGGTATCTTAAAGGTTTCAGATTTTTTTATGAGAGATTCTCAATCTTATTTTTTTAATTGCTGATTCTTATTTTTTGATGTATAGCCAGTGAGAAATAAGAGGGGCTCTGAAAAAAATAATAAAATAAATTACAGAATAGTACCTCATAGAGTTGGAGATAGCGTTTGTGTGAGTTGCGGTAAATTATTACTGTTTTGAGTTATGATTGCTTTTTGTATCTGTTAATGGCAGCACTTATAGCCTTTACTTTCTGCTGTGATTTCTACACTAATGCATAGCAGCACTGCATAGTGGAGATGATGATGATATCAAGAAAAAGAAGGTTTGCTTCAGAAATAACATATACTCAAACTTAAATGTGAACAAAAACTTAATAAATTGTACCTAAGACAGTTGAAGCCTATGATTTGACTGCAAGGAATTTCCTGTGATTTAACTGCAAGGAATTCTAGCAAGCTTTCATAGAATTAGAAGCCTTCAAGGAACTTTCTTTATAAAAAGCCTGAGTTACAGAAGCAAGGCCCAGGACTTTCTGTGGTCTTCTCATGAAACATATTCTGTAAAGATTAGCAAGCCATAAAAACCCCTGCATTCTCAGGACAGTGGTACTTGAGTTTGGAAACAGGTAAAAGATGGAAGTATTTAAGAAATGATGCAGAAATTCAGTAGTATTAATAAATTAGGTTTAATTCTTATTTCTTGTGAAGTAAGAATATGAAAGAAAGAAATACTGAAACTTCCTTTAATTTGTTGTTGTTTTTTTTTTTTTTTAAAAAGATGCATGTTTAGGATTATGGACAGTTCTTGAAATGGTGTCTTGCTGATTGCAGCGTTAGTGTTGCCAATTGCATGGGCCTCTCTTTAGGGCAGCAGGGTCTTCTGTTGTCTCTCTGAAGGGATCTGTCCACTGGCAACACTGATGAGCCTTAACTGAAACCAGTTACCCTATTGTGCAGAATCATTTAGACAGGAGAGAAGGAGTTTCTTTTCATGGGTGTGGACATAGTCTAATTTAAGAGTATTTGTTGAAAACAATGAGAAAATAACTTTAATAATTTAATTTATGGCTTAAAAACTTTTTTGAATGATTTCAAAATTCAAATGATTCTACTTTGTATAGTAAAATTTATATAAAGGGATTGCCAGTCTCTTGTAAAAATACAAATGACCTGAAAGGTTTCAAGTATAAAATAACAGGTATTTAAAAATATTCACATTATTTGAGTACTTCAAGGTTTATTGAATGATCCATGTGTGCTTATCTTTCTTTTTTGTGTGTGTGAGACGGAGTTTAGCTCTTGTTACCCAGGCTGGAGTGCATGGCACGATCTCGGCTCACCGCAACCTCCACCTCCTGGGTTCAAGCAATTCTCCTGCCTCAGCCTCCTAAGTAGCTGGGATTACAGGCACGCGCCACCATGCCCAGCTAATTTTTGTATTTTTAGTAGAGATGGGGTTTCACCATGTTAACCAGGATGGTCTCAATCTCTTGACCTCGTGATCCACCCACCTTGGCCTCCCAAAGTGCTGGGATTACAGGCTTGAGCCACCGCACCCAGCCCGCTTACCTTTCATAATGTAAATTTATTTTTTATATGTTCTTATAGTGAAGAAATGCAAGTGTATAAAGTGATTATTTTGTTCATTAAATTTAAGTTTTAGAGCTCAATTTTTACATTATTCTCATGAATTTGGAATTATACTCAAGTGATAATAATGATTATTGTTTTTATATAGCTCACAATTTCTTGAGCTTTTTTTATACAAGGTGTCACTTGAAGGTTTGATAAGGTGGTAGAGGAAATCTCCATTTATCTGTGAATCCGATTCCCAGCAATACCACTGTATGGAACATAGTCATGAGTCTGAACGTAAATGTAAACAACTTCTGATTGGAAAGCAGATGTCACAGAGCCTACAGTTTCACTTAGTTAAAAGATGAAGCCATTCTCAAACCATTTTACCTAAAATAAAGGAGATTAGAGCCCCCTTGATTCACAGGCAATCATGAACAATGACAGCTGGCAAGAAGAAATAAAAGTAGACAGCGTCTTCTATTTACTTTAAAGTTACTCAATACAACAGTTTTTGGACAGTCAAGGGAGGGGCACATGGACCTAGGCACTCCAGTAAATACTTCAAATATCACTCTAGTGACTAAAATATAGTCTAACAATGTAATAACTGCTTTGCATATTTATGGCATTATAGGCAATCAAGGAGAGGTAAAATACCATGGTTAAGAAGACAGAAAACCTTCTATTGAAAATACTTCATATGAAAATAATGTTTTTAACACTGATATGAGGTAGTCTTCAGTTTTTGACAAAATTCACTCGTGAACTAATTTGCCTACCCTAATTTGGATAATAAGTAAAATTATTATAGAGCAAAAAGGAGATCAGTAATTTCCATCTCTCCAAACTAAGTAAAAATGTTTGCTGCAGTTTAGTTTCAATACGTAAAAGAAGTATATAGAGAGTGTTGGCACGTAGATTTTAGATATTTTTCCAGATTCCAGTAGTAAAAGCCAAATGCTTTTGATAGTGTGCTTGGCTGGTTTAATCCCAGTAGCCATTCCCAAAATATTAAATACTATTTACCATTTCTTCAACAAATACTTATCAATTGTTATTTGCATGAAGAATCTGTCAATTACATCTAAAAGATATCACACAGAATCGTAGAATGTTAGAAATGGAAGAAAGATTATCTAGTCCACCTCATCTTCTTGATGAGAAACCTGAAGTCCCTAAAGGTTAAATAACTTATTCACAGTCATATAGCAACCAGGATAAGAACTCTTGTCTTTATTTTCATGAGAATACCACCCTCAAAGAGGTAAGATAACCCAAGCAGAAACACACACACACCAAAATATTTGCATATGAAATAAAGGGAGAAATCACATTTTAATGATTGTGTTTCAAGTAACTGAGGAAATGTGCCCCCTCCTGCCTCTTTGCATGGTCTCTTCACAGCAATTGTATTCTGTGAAAGAATGAACCTTTCTTTCACAGAATGTGAAATAAGAATATCACTAAGAAGTGGTCATTTGGAAAGGTGATACAGCAAGGCTACTTTTGCTTTGGCTATAGATAAATGTAAAAGTATGCACGTTCTTTTAGAAGTAAGAAAGGAATTTTAAGAACCTTTATCATTAGATGGCCTTTCTTGATATAGAGTTCATAGACTAGTTAAATGAACCCTAAATTTAGAATTGGAAACTGGGGCTTTGAGTACAGGCTACATGGGCACTTATACAGAGTGTATGACTTAACCTCACTGAGTCTCAGTTTTCTTCATCTACAAAATAGAAATTCTTAATAGACTTATCTCACAGATTATTTTGAAGTTCAAGTGAAATAAACTATCTAAAAGTTTTTGCAATAACTGGCAATGTTCAAGTGTTAGATAATTATTATTGGGATCATTATTACGCAGTAAGCACTAAAGAAAAATATCTTTTTTTTTTTTTTTTCTTTTTTAATTTTTTAATGGATTTTAGGTTTTGGGGTACATGAGCAGAGCGTGCAAGACAGTTGCGTAGGTACACACATGGCAGTGTGCTTTGCTTTGCTTCTCCCCTTCACCCACATTTGGCATTTCTCCCCAGGCTATCCCTCCCCACCTGCCCCTCCCACTGGCCCTCCCCTTTTCCCCCCAATAGACCCCAGTGTTTAGTACTCCCCTTTCTGTGTCCATGTGTTCTCATTTTTCATCACCCGCCTATGAGTGAGAATATGCGGTGTAAAATTGACTTTAAAGCAACAAAGATCAAAAGAGACAAAGAAGGCCATTACATAATGGTAAAAGGATCGATACAACAAGAAGAGCTAACGATCCTGAACATATATGGACCCAATGCAGGAGCACCCAGATACATAAGGCAAGTTCTTAATGACTTACAAAGAGACTTAGACTCCCACACAATAATAGTGGGAGACTTTAACACTCCACTGTCAATATTAGACAGATCAACCAGACAGAAAATCAACAAGGATATCCAGGGCTTGAACTCAGACCTGGAGCAAGCAAACCTGATAGACATTTACAGGACTCTCCACCCCAAATCCACAGAATACACATTCTTCTCAGCACCACATCACACCTACTCTAAAATTGACCACATAATTGGAAGTAAAGCACTGCTCAACAAATGCAGAACAACTGAAATCATAACAAACAGCCTCTCAGACCATAGTGCAATCAAGTTAGAACTCAGAATACAGAAACCGACCCAGAACTGCACAGCTTCATGGAAATTGAACAACTGGCTCTTGAATGTTGACTGGGAAAAATATCTTTCTTAAGGAATATTTAGTGTTTTGGAGGAGAAGGAAGCCTAGCAGTTGGTCAGGTTGGGCTTCCATTTCTCTATACCTCTAGGCTAGTAGTTTCTAATTTTAATTGATATTAATAGTTTATGATTCCTTTCATACACATTAATTCCCTGGGATCATTACAGAGTTAAGCATCTAGAGCTGGCAAATTGATCTGAAGCAGCTGAGGGAGGCAGGAGTCTTTAGTGAGAAAATAATTGTGCCTGTTTATTTGTCTTTGGAGACAACTAAGGCATGTTGGCATTAAGATATTTAATGTTCACTATGCCACTGCATTAGTCCCTGATGTAATGATCACCTTTCCCATTGAAAAGAGGAGAAACATAAATGATCACAACTCAATAACTACTGAACTGTAGTAATTCATGTAAAGTTTGTTAATAATAACAGTCACCACTTGCTCTCATGAGTAGTATTTATTGAACATTTAAAATGTTTTTCAGTAAACATATTACATGCAAGATCTCATTTGGCAATTATATTGTTATTTGCTGATAAGGAAACTGAGGGACCCTTAATTTTGCTGTATTCAAGCTCACTAATTTATTTTTTTCCTAGAGCAAGCCTCAGATACCTTTTGTTGTTGTTACTTATCTTTCGGCATCCAATGGAGCCAGATTGTCATTCTCTAAATAAAGAAGTTGGGAAAGGATTAGAGAAGGGGCCAAACATGGATAAGAGAAGGGGCCAACCGTGGATAAAAGAAGTGTCATGCATACTTGTAGCAAGAATGTATCAGTTCTATTTAGCTAACCATAAACCACTTATGCTTATGCTTAGAGGACTCAATGCAGAAATTCATGAGATCAGAGAATCATGTCCGCCTCTTTCAGCACTGCATCCTCAGCACCTGGGAGAGCTCTAAGCACATTGTCAGCTCTCTAAATATTTGTTAAATGAATGAATGACCCACAACTCCGATTTTCACCAGCAGCTTCGACCTCCTCCTATACCCCATTTCAACTTAATTTTTTCCACTTCTTCTTGCCCAATTATAGATGTAAAGCTAATGAAGAGACAAATACTCACAGAGCCACTAACAAGAATTGAAGAGATGGGATACCTATCATTAACCAATAGGGTTGATGGTAAAAATAATTTAGATGTATTATCAATATATTCAGTATGACTTCAAAGTTAGTTACCATTCTAAAAGAATGGAACTCTTCATATTTACTATTTTCTTTTGCTCCATTAGTGTATATACTACTTGATTCATTTCAGACATCAAGTCATCTAAAGACTTTGTGGGACAGTTTTTTCCAAAGAAGATTACAAAATTCCCGTAGAAAATTCTAGCCTCCTGCCCTTGTTTTGAGCTCAGTATTTCAATTTATTCATGCAAATAAAATGATTATATGCTTTCTGGAGTTATAAACATAATGATGACTTTTTGTTTATACAGTTTATATATTGTGTTTTGCATGTACATTTTTTTTCAGCCACCGTGAAAGGATTTTCCAAATGTTTCATTTAATCTGTTGAAAATCCTTCCACCTGGTGCTGTTAGTTGAATGTAATGGTAAATATATACCATTCTTTGCCTTCCATTGGACTGTTTTAGTGTCCATGTGTATGGGATTGACAGAACATTACTTTTACAGTAGAGTTACAAGTGTCCAAATCCTAAATAGCAGCTATGAGTAACCCCATGGGGAAAGATTCCTAATTATTTTCTAAGTTTTCTGTGTTAGTGACAGGTTTTATGCATACAGTCAGCAATTAAAGCATTAGAGTTTCTTTTATTTCTTAATCATTAACAACTTTAGCACTGATTGCCCATGGAGTTGCAAGCTGTTAAAATTATCATTTGCCTCTTACTAATTTTGAAACCAAGAGCTGTTCCTTTATTTGATGAAGCATAGATCTTTCTCCGAGCATACACAATGCAAGAGTACTAAGAGTTTACTCTGGAAAAACCAAATCTGAACATAATTAATTTGCAAAGTAAATGGAAGTAAAGGGAGGATACTCTTAAATATTAATAAGTTTAGTATTTTTAAAGGATTCAACAGAAAACGTTTTTTGTTTGGCTTTTTTTCAATAGAAAGCTTTCTTGGGTTTTTTTTATTTATTATTCTCCAAATATGGTGGATTTGATAAAGTTTATGATGATTATTTTATGAAGAGTGTGAAGAGTCAGAAAATCTTCAAGTCATGTTTTAGTGCTAAAACGTCAGTTAAAATTCAACAGATTAACATAATATAGAATTATTATGTAAGCAAATAAAATATAAAAGACATCTTGGAAAAATTATATTTATATCCAGCCTTTTAAAAACCATATGCCTATAGAGGCCTACCCATCATATGGTATGTGCTCAATAAATATTTTTTAAATGGATTTGATATGTGTTAAAATCAGTTGAATATGATACGATAAAATCAAATATGTTACCTTAAACATTCATTCATGTAAATATATTTATTGTACATTCCAAATATAGTTTGTTGGAAAATACAAAAATTGATGACTTATTTTGTTTAAAATGATGTTGTTTTAATATTAATTGATGTATATCTATAACATTGAGCTAAAGGAATCTGTTTGGGTCCAAGAGGCTCCTGTAGAGTAGGGCTGTACTAGCTACTTAAGAAATATCTCAGAAAAGTGTTAGAATAACCGGTTTCTAAGCTCTATTCCCAAATATTTTGGGGGTGGGTCTAGGGTGAGCCTACACATCTGAATTTTTTGAAAAGCTACCCAGATATTGATATGCACTTAGATTTTTAAAACCAGTGATAATAATCTACAACCACTGCTTCCAAGAATAATCAGTTGCTACCTATTTTTGTTTAGCCTATTTTTAACGTGATTATTCTTGACTTCCTGTTAAACTTCCTCCTTTGGGAAGACACAAACTTCTGAGGGTGAGGGTAGGGATAGGATATTTTCCTTAGTTAGGGTACCAGGAAAATGAGAATCTAGGCTTTCTTAGTCCAGTATTTCTGATTTCTGGGGATTTTTTTCTAAAAGTTCCAATCCATTGCCAGACAATACATTGTGGATATATCACAACATGATTCATTACTTCAAGCTGGAAAAGCAAAAGTTAGCACTACCTGGAAGCTCTCCAGTATTTACCAGCTTACCACCTTTTTCCCCTAAAAGTTGATCTTGATGCATTTTTCACCTCCCACATAATATAGTTTATTTCTAATTAGTGTTTCCCACTCAGTATCATGAACTGTAATAAAACATTATAATGCATCATGATTTTGATTCCTTATCAAAAATAAAATCTCTCCTTCCATTAGGAGCTTCCATTTGCAATACTAACAGCTGTCTCCATCTTCCTAAAGAAGCAGACAATTTTGCTTGTAGGCTATAGGCTTCAAAGCATTGTGTGCAGTTAGATTGTGATGTAACATCTGTCTTTTGAAAACCTACAGTCTAAGTGAAATATAAGTCATTTTCTTTTATGGTTAAATTCCACTTGCCCTTGATATTTGTGCCAGTTAAACATCTGTAGTATGTTAAATACTGTGTAGGACAAAGAAAGTGACAAAGCATAGCTGGCAAAGTCTCATAATAACTTTATAATCCTGTATTAAAACTTAATGTAATTGAAGTCTATTGGAATTATTTTATTTTTTTCCTTCTCCAGGGAAAATATTAATAACTCAAATTCCTTGAAACACTTTTGTTTAAGCTCTATGAGTCCCAAACTCCATTAACTTAAATGAAGAAACATGGTTAAACAATTTTAGGCTATTTTATTAATGAGATACAATTCCATAGCTGAAAAAGGGAAGCTAAAATCAACTGAAACTTGGAATGGATCAATAAGAACAAGAAACTTCCCTTAACAAAATAAAGTTAAAATCATTTAAGTCTACTACAACAGAATGGTTAGCAACTGCTCTCCCATACATGTACACAAAGTACTTGCCTCATGAAGTTTCTTTGCTTCTCTAAGTTGATTCTTCAAGGAGGAAAGAAAATCAGAAAATCGTAAAATTTTTTATAAACAAGACTTATAGCACATGATAACACTAACTGTTCTATTATCTTTAGATATGGCCCCAGTTGAAAAGTACCTCCCAGAAGGTTTTTCCATTAAATAAAAGATTAGCCCTGAGTTCTTTTCTCTTGTTAGAAAACAGCAGTCAATATTTTGGTAATGAGGAGTCATCACTAAAATTATAATCATAAGGATGAAGAGTATTGTACTATTTTCCAGTCTCTTCACCCTCTGACTTTATTTTTGTTTTTCGTAGGTATTTGTAAGATACTGCCACATAAGAAATAAATATAAATGTCATTTTGAGAGATTTGTCAATTTTCTTGAAAATTTCATTTATCTAAGTTGTAATTGATAACATCCAAGATTGATTCATTTCCTAAGGCAAGCTCAGCATTAGTTTGTTTGATGTTCTACCAGCTTCAGTCATTTCATGTCTGTTGTCAGCATGCAGGCACCTTTGAGTATGTCCTGTTCACATCTTAGGGGCATTGTTATTCATAGTAACTTCATATTAATGATACAGTTGAATTATGGAGTCAATATAGGTGTCAAGTGTCTGGATGGTGAGAATATTAATTTATTTTGTTTATAAACAGAAATAGGGGAAAAAAGAATGGAAGGATAGGATAATGTGACTATTATCTCTAGATAGTAAGTTTATTATAGATTTTAATTTTTTTCTTATGCTTTTCTGTTATTTTCAAATTTCTAAAATAAAGAAAAGTAAGTAGAATCAGAGAAAAAGAAGAAATTATAGTTGCTGCCTGCTTGCTTATTTTGTTTTTGCTTTTTCTAGGAGACTTGGCTAGGCTTTTTTTTTTTTTTGATGTGATATTTCTTTTCCAAGACATATTTCTTCTTCCTCATGCCACTGAAGCACATTTTTTCTATTTTAGCTATATGGAAAGTACATGAGTTTGTATGACTAGGACCTAAAGATATGTAACTTTAGCTGACTTTGATTCTTTATTTTAATTTGATAAACTCCATTTGTAGATGGATTCTTGACTATATTTTGCTACAACTGATGCTTATGGCCTTTGTATTTGAGGATGTTGATAAGTGTCATGGAGATAAATGTGTTGAGATGCACCAAAGGTTCTAGGAGATATGAAAAACAACACAATAGGATTTGTAGACTGATCATGTTTTTGAGATACTGACTGAAAGCCATTCATCAACATTTCTCAGGCCTGAGCTCCTAGATCATTGTTCAGGTAAAAGTTCTAATATATCCATTGGCCATTAAAAGTTACTTTCAAGCTGTGTATCAAAACTTAATCATGGACATCTTTGCTGCTGCTGTCCAAAGAAATACCTTATATAATTCTTTCATTCTTAGGTAAATTTCTGGATTTCCATAAATGGGCCCCCTTCATGCACCCCTTCAACCCCTTTTTTCTTTTAATAATTGAAAAAAAATCTGCATCCTAACTTTATGAGACTATCAAGGAAAAAGAAATCCTACAACCATCATGAGACATTAAAGAATATAGAATAAAATTTAATGCTTTGGGAGTTTCGGGTAGTACAAAAAAGCAAGGAATAATTTGGTTTATTTGTTTTTTCCCATCTAATATTTTTAGGTACAAGCCTATGCAGAAAGTGGATGGGGTTGCAGATGGTTTCACAGGAAGTGGTCAACAGACAGGCACATCTGTTGAGCAAACTGTAATTGCCCAAAGCCAACATCATCAACAGTTTTTAGGTATGTTAAGGTGTAATGCATATTAGTTGCTACTAGGATTTTGAAAAGAGAACAATGGTAGTCTTTTCTCCAAGTGCAATGTCTATTATAGATGTCAATGACATAGAAAGATTTTTTTTTGGTGCCAAAATTATACACATCATATGTATAGTAGTCCTAGCTTCTCTTTGCCTTTCATGTTTATTAGAGATTATTTTTAAGAATATTGAGCTATATAGGACTTTTATGCATATGGATTAAAGACTCATTGCTATGAAATTGTTTTCCAGAATTTGTATTAATCAGCTTTTATTGTCAAAATTATGCTGTTACTTTCAGTAGTAACTTCAAGTGCCAAAAGGAATTCTCATTTCCTATGTATAAAGTTACATACTCACAGGCTCAGATTAGAAAAAAAATTATTGTAAACTTTTAAAAAGTAATTTATGCTTTTAATCACAGCATTTTCTCTTTTTATGATTTATAGATGGTTTACATGTTTCTTGTTATTGAAAGAGTTAGGAAAAGGAACTTGCATATTTTTACCATAGCCAAAGGGGCAAAACAAAAATGGCACTTTAATTGACAACTCTTCTAGAGATGAACATGCATATTTTCCATATAACAGATCAAGATAAGTAGAAGCTATCAGAGAGTGACGGTGTGTATGTGTCTGTGTGTGTGTGTATATGTGTTTATGTGCACTTTCTGACAAAGACAACTAAAATAGACTCTCAGGTTGGAATAGTTACTAAAGTTGAAAACATCATAGCAGCATTTCTCAGACTGAAGTCCTCGGGTTACATTTCTGTGCACCCTTGGTCATTCAACATGAATTTTATTTTGTGATTTTCATTTCAATTATCATCTTAAAAACTAAGCATATTGTGGATTACCTAGAAAACTAGAACTAAATACTGTTCTGCAATTTTAGTTTCCATATTTGTACCTGGATTTATGATAAGACAGGCACCAAAATATCTTACATTAATTGTCAGAGCTAGTAAGAAAAGAATAGAGAGAGACTTACTATGTAAATTACATTTCCCTCCCAAGGGAAGCCTAAATCATGTCCCTGTATTCTGTGTGGAGAAAAGTTTAACATTCATTTGCACTTAGAAGAGTAATGGAAGAAGCAGCCACCATAAAGCACATGTTGCTATAGACCTACCAGACCCAAAAGATCCTGTGCTATCCTTTTGCAAGAGATAACTTAGTTACAGGACAGGAGCATCATCCATCACATCAAATTAATGTTATTAAGTTTTATGTTATTTTTGTAGTTTTCTTTGTATTTACTTTGTAGTTCTTTTGGTTTATGACTCTATAACAGTTATGAACATAATGAGTTTAAAGCTAGATTTTTTTAGTAATGAAGTAACATAATAAAAATATTTAGGTACTAGCAAGCTTGAGATATTTTTCATTTAATAGGGGCCTTGTGTTGAGAGACACTGTGATATGCAGTATGCTATTTGCAGTATAATTGTAGTGCAAATTTTGTTTCTAGAAAATTCTTAAGAATTTCTAGACAAAAGTGTTCCCTTTATTTTTATATTTTGTGCTGATGATGGTGCTACATTTTGCTTGTAAAATATTAATATAAAAAATCCTTGCTCTCTGGACCTCTGACCTTTAAAATTTGTTTTTCTTTTTGGTCTTCTTAAATTTTTCCTCATTAATCTGTAATTGGCACCATCCACAATAGCATTTTTCTGTTCTGTTGTCATGGTAACAGATGCATCTCGAGCACTTCCAGAGTTTGGAGAAGTTGAAATCTCTTCTCTGCCAGATGGTACTACCTTTGAGGATATCAAGTCACTGCAGAGTCTTTATCGAGAGCACTGTGAGGTAAGTCTTTTCAAATGTAGTATGAACACATGCTTGGTTTTGCCAGACAACTTGCTAAAATAAAATAATTAAGCTTATTCCTAAAGGAAAGATGAACTTAGCACTAATTCTTTTGAGCATATCTTTTAGCACTAACAAATTCATTTTTCTTCTTTCCTGTCTCAGAGTGGAGAGATGAGGAATGCAGAAAAGTGAGAATAAATTTTATTCTCTATTTCTTAAGTCTATCTTAATATGAATCCTTTGATGCAGCAATTCCGCTTCTAGGTATTTGTCCTACAAAAATACTTACATATGGGTGGCAAGGCAAGTGTACAAGAAAATTTGTTGCATTATTATTTTTAATGCAAAAGATTGGTTATAATTTCTTTATCAAATAGGGAGATGGCTGTAGAATACTATACAGCCATCAAAAAGAGTAGGCAACTCTATAAACGTATTAAAATGGATCACTTTGAGATTTAAAGTTAAAGGAAAAAGCAAATGTAAAAAAAAATGTGTATTTTCACTTGAGTGAAAAATTGTGTGTGTGTGTGTGTGTGTGTGTATTAACAACTAGTTTGTTGTTACTGGGGTTTTTGTTTGTTTTTTTTTTAAGGAAACCAGAATATATCCATTTTAAGCTGTCCTTCCTTGTGGTTACCTTGTCTTGTTGCATTATCCACTTAATTTATCATTGTTGCTGACAATATATGTTTTTGGAAGAAAAATATATATGTGTGTGTGTGTGTGTGTGTATCTGTGTGTGTCTTCCTCTTCCTTTATATATATATGTGTGTGTGTGTATGTGTGTGTGTGTGTGTATACAGAAGGAAGAACAAGAAAATGTTAACAGTGGTTGCCTTTGTGAAGGAAACTGGGTGACTGGAAGTTAGAGGAGACTCCATTTTTCAACAGACCTTTTTTATCTTTTGAATTTTATATCATAAGTATATATTTCTATTAAAAATAATTTCTGGAAATGTTTAATAAAGCACCTTACATGTTCTTTCCATGGATCATTGAGGCCCCAGTTTTGTTTGTTTCACTTTTATGGTTAATTAGGGTTTCTTTTGGTGTTTTCTTTTTTTTTTCCTCTCTTTTGAGATGGAGTTTCACTCTTGTTACCCAGGCTGGAGTACAATGGCGTGATCTCGGCTCACCACAACCTCTGCCTCCTGGGTTCAGGCAATTCTCCTGCCTCGGCCTCCCAAGGCATGCGCCACCATGCCCAGCTAATTTTTTTTTTTTTTTGGTATTTTTAGTAGAGACGGGGTTTCACCATGTTGACCAGGATGGTCTCGATCTCTTGACCTCGTGATCCACCCTCCTCGGCCTCCCAAAGTGCTGGGATTACAGGCATAAGCCACCGCGCCCGGCTCTTTTGGTGTTTTCTAACCCTGCTCCTACTGTCATTCTGAGTCTCCCACATCAGAGGCTGGCTTCACTGTCTAGGAGGGGAGCTGTCTCCATACCAGCATATTAATGTACTACAGCTCACCTGGTAAATACAGGATGGGATAACGGATTATAGTAAGAGTTTTCTTGAGTGCTTCTCCTTTTGAAAGAAGAGTCTATTTAGAATTCAATTAGCTTTATTCCAGGGATATTTGTGATCTACTTAGGAGTAAAAGATGATCCTTTGGATTTCCTGGGCAGTCCTCCTGACTGCTGACAATGCGGTATGCAATAAGAGGTCTTATCTCATAGAATTAACAGATATTTTCCCCCACTCCAGAAATAAGAATTGCTAGAGTAAATCTGAGTGCTTGTCAAGGGTACTAGATTATTAACAACCAAGGGCAGGTTCTCTCCTTATTAACGAAGCATGTGCCAGATGTGTTCTTCAACATTTCTTGGAATGATGAAAGCACTTAATATTCATTTTCCTTTGACTACTACACTTTTACCCATGTTAGAGAATTTCTAGATTATCCTTATGTATATAGAAAAAAATTCTTCCCATATCTGTCATCTTATTCAATAAAGATTTGTATAAAGATTCTCTAAATAATTTCTCATTCCTGTGTGTTCAAGTGAACTTTGCTTTAACTAAACCAGCTTATATGTACTTTTCTTTTAGACAGAGTCTCACTCTGTCACCCAGGCTGGAGTGCACTAGCACAGTCTCAGCTCACTGCAACCTCCACCTCCTGGGTTCGACTAATTCTGCCTCAGCCTTCCGAGTAGCTGGGACTACCCAGCAGGGCGTGGGTGTGCACTGCCACGCCCTGCTAACTTACTATATTTTTAGTAGAGACAGGGTTTCACCATGTTAGCGAGGCTGGTTTTGAACTCCTGATTTCAAGTGATCCACCCGCCTCCGCCTCCCAAAGTGCTGGTATTACAGGCATGAACCACCGTGCCCAACCAATATGGATTTTTAAAAAAATTTCAATATTTATTCAAAAAGTTGGAGCATAACTTTTTACATTGCTATAAAATGTACAGTAAGATTATTCTAAGTGACAAATTCCCCCAAATAAGATGGAAATAGTCTTTGGATTATAAGATTTTATTAACATACCATTTTCTAAAATAAATATACTTTATATGAAGAAATAAGGACATATAATCTGTGAGGAAAATGGCAGTCCACAGAATGATCCCCATTTATTTCAGAATAACCAGTGTTCATGCTATCTTTCTCATACAGCTCAGCAGCATATATAAAAAAGAAAAATTATAATTGTTTTTTCCTGTTAATAAATACTCATTTTGAATAAATATGAAAAACTTTTGAAATACAGCTGCTTGAATCTCATATTTAGTCCTGTAAATAGTCATTTGCCCTAAGCCCGTAGAATATGCATTATTTTAATTTATATTTGCCTATATATTTTAGTCTGAACATATTTGAAAGTAGGTGGACAAATGATAAAATGTTTTATTCATGTGTAAAACTGCCTCAAATGAAGCTGATACAAATGTCTTTTTCTAAAGAGTTATTTGAGATTATTTAATTTGAAGAGATACTGAATTTAAGATACACTGAAATTCTTTACTTGCCTAATTATATTTCACATTTCCTACGGTATATATTTTTAAAGAAAGATTAATATACCCACTTTGCGTATTATTTGGAATTCTCACAATTTGTTTGTCAAATATATTTTTGTAAGTATCACTAGTTTTGTTATGTAAGGGGCAAATATAACTTTTTATACAAGTTGCTGAAACATTTTCTTTTAACGTAGATTAAAAGAATAGTGTTTTTACAGCAATGTCATACAAAGAAGTATGTAAGGTATTATGTGTAAGATATTAATAGTTGCTTCACACTTTTAGAGATATCTCTTGGATTGTGCCTAAGCTACGATTGAGAAAGCAGTTACAAAAATTTGCTGTTTGAGAAGATTTTGATTTTTGCTTGGATGAGGGACATCTATATGCCCTTTATTTTCAGGGCTTGCATTTTGCTTGTTTTTGGTTTTTTTTTGAGACAGAGTATGGCTCTGTTGCTAGGCGCCAGGCTGGAGTGCAGTGGCGTGATCTCGGCTCACTGCAACCTCCGCCTCCCAGGCTCAAGCAATTCTCCTACCTCAGCCTCCCGAGTAGGTGGGACTACAGGTGCACGCCACCATGCACAGCTAATTTTTGTATTTTCAGTAGAGACAGGGTTTCACCATGTTGGCCAGGATGGTCTCTATCGCTTGGCCTTGTGATCCGCCTGCTTGGGCCTCCTAGAGTGCTAGGAATACAGGCGTGAGCCACCACGTCCAGCCATATTTTGCATTTTTATTGTTACTGAGTAATGTGTTAATTAATTTGTCTCCCTATCTTCATTTTCAATGTTTAACTACTTGCAACATTTTATATTCTTAGAGTATATTTTATATCAGTTAGTCTCTGTATCATGCATAGTCCAGCTTTATACAGATAGCCCAAACTTAGCAAATATAAAGTTATGGTTTGCTGGGTTTTTTTTTTTTTTTTTGAGACAGAGTTTCGCTCTTGTTACCCAGGCTGGAGTGCAATGGCACGATCTCGGCTCACTGCAACCTCTGCCTCCTGGGTTCAGGCAATTCTCCTGCCTCAGCCTCCTGAGTAGCTGGGATTACAGGCACGCGCCACCATGCCCAGCTAATTTTTTGTATTTTTAGTAGAGACGGGGTTTCACCATGTTGACCAGGATGGTCTCAATCTCTTGACCTCGTGATCCACCCACCTCGGCCTCCCAAAGTGCTGGGATTACAGGCTTGAGCCACCGCGCCCAGCTTTGGTTTGCTGGTTTTGCCTAAAACACTCTTACAGACTCTTTAGATTGTCCACTGATTTCTTTTTTTTTTTTTTTTTTTTTTTTTTTGAGACGGAGTTTCGCTCTTGTTACCCAGGCTGGAGTGCAATGGCACGATCTCGGCTCACTGCAACCTCTGCCTCCTGGGTTCAGGCAATTCTCCTGCCTCAGCCTCCTGAGTAGCTGGGATTACAGGCACGCGCCACCATGCCCAGCTAATTTTTTGTATTTTTAGTAGAGACGGGGTTTCACCATGTTGACCAGGATGGTCTCAATCTCTTGACCTCGTGATCCACCCACCTCGGCCTCCCAAAGTGCTGGGATTACAGGCTTGAGCCACCGCGCCCAGCTTTGGTTTGCTGGTTTTGCCTAAAACACTCTTACAGACTCTTTAGATTGTCCACTGATTTCTTTTTTTTTTTTTTTTTTTTTTTTTTTTTGAGACGGAGTTTCGCTCTTGTTACCCAGGATGGAGTGCAATGGCGCAATCTCGGCTCACCGCAACCTCCCCCGCTGGGTTCAGGCAATTCTCCTGCCTCAGCCTCCTGAGTAGCTGGGATTACAGGCACGCGCCACCGTGCCCAGCTAATGTCCACTGATTTCTTACATCTTCCATGAATCTTGTAGATCTTTGTGGGGATGTTTTACCTTTGCCTCAGTGCTGATGACATGGATCACATTCTACTAACGACTTCTGTCTTTTAATGCCCAAAATAATCACAGAATCATGTGTTCTTGGCACAAACAAGTTATTGTTTGGTTTTGTGACTGCTTTTACCTTATTTACAAACTAATTGCAATGGCAGGGTAAAATTAAATATCATCGCCAGTTAACAGGGAAAGTGGTAGATTTAAACACTATAAAAATGTCTTTGATGCATCTGGGAAATAGTTCTAGGAGATAAAATTAAGCAGAAAGAGGAGGTGAGGCCGCCAAGATTTGAAAAGCAAGATAGTCTTAAAGCTGTTCTGTAAAGAAAGTGTGCAGAGATAGGATTGGATTCTCTAATGTTGAATGCTATGCCCAGAGAGGCAGTATCCACTGAAAGCCTGCTGACTCCATGATTTCTGCCGTAGCCTCTGTCTGGCTGGGAACACACTGAAACCCCTGGTCAGCTGCCTTAGACAGAGCAAATTCTAATTCACCTGTAACTCCATCTGCCACACAAAAGCACCTCCACACCCTTCGCTTTCATCCTCTTTGATGGTCAGTGGTTAGCCCAAAGAGGACTGATGTAAATTGAATCTATGTTCTGTACCCTTCCATGTCTAAGAATAGGTAGGGTGACAATAGCTATAGAGGCAGAAGGAAGTAGTAGGTAAAGGAATTTGAAAAAGAAAGAAACTGGAGAGGAAGGAAAGCAAGAATAAAAACGGAAGAAAAAAGAGGTAGAAGTGAGGTGACATGAGTCCATTTTGAGAAGAATGTTATCCTGCTTAATCTTTCATTTTGTTTTTTTAGGCAATATTGGATGTTGTTGTGAATCTTCAATTTAGCCTGATAGAAAAATTGTGGCAAACATTCTGGCGCTATTCTCCCTCTACTCCAACTGATGGCACTACCATTACTGAATCGAGGTCAGAATCAACATCTTTTCCAATTCATTTTAATGGCTGAGTAGATGTCACAGCTAATAAATTAGAGATATGTATACCAGTTGTGAACCTTTCTTGATAACATTAATTGAATAGATTGATGTTTTGGCCATTCTGGAAATAAACCACGAACTGCTCTCTTGAGGTTTCAGTCTGTATGTATAGCTCCCATTTGTATTGATTTTGGAGACTGTGGTATAGTTATTTCATCCTCATGGAATTACGATCATATCTGTGTTTCATACCGTCAGAAAATATGAATGTGCATAGACAGCTCTGGGGGAGTGTTTAATCTATCTATCTATCTATCTATCTATCTATCTATCTGTCTATCTATCCAGCTGTATGGCACCAGTGCAATGGTAGTATAGTTCTAACTTCAGTAATATTTGGTAAACTTAAACTATTTTTAAAGTCCATTTTCTTTTTTATCCTCATTTGCCATCTATTCATTTGCTACATTTATTCACACCAGCAATCTGAGTGAAATAGAAAGTCGACTTCCGAAAGCAAAGCTGATAACTCTGTGCAAACATGAGTCTATCCTGAAATGGATGTGTAACTGTGACCATGGGATGTACCAGGCTTTGGTGGAGATTCTCATCCCCGACGTCCTTAGACCTATTCCTAGTAAGTTAAATGCAGACGAGTACGGATGCTTTTATTCTCATACATTCCACTTAGGAAGTTTTGAGAAGTGACATTGCAATCTAGAATGATTCTAATTTCATTTAGATTTGCCAGATAGAAAACATGCAACACAGAATATTGCATAAAAGCAGCCTAAAGCAAAACTGTACTAAAAGGGAAAAGATTATCTATTTTTCAGTATATATATATATATATATATATATATATATGCCAACCTGTAGATATTACAGCCCAGTAAACTAATTCCAAGAATACTACAAGGCCAGTCAACCATGTAAAAATTATTCTACCCAAGGACAGAGTCCCCTTCATAAAGCCAAAAATTATGGAAATCTGTCATTGCTAGGCCAGCCTCCTTCATGGTTGCTTTTGATTTGAAGTGAATCTGTCTTGATTTCCAGTGAAGTTGAATTCCATTATAACAGCATTTTCTTTGTCACCTACATCATGTTAGGAACTACAAGTGCAGTTTCCATTAACAGTAATGGTTAACTGGCATTTTGAGAGAAAAATCTTTGTAACTACACAAGCATTGTAGTCCCACTATGAAGAAAATGGGAATTACATAGATAGGTTAGATTACCTTTTTAAGTGATGGTGCTTTTTAAACTACTTTGTAGCAAACAAAGCTATTTTCTGCAAGTATCTATATAAACGCTACCACAGATATTGTTAAAGGCAACTGAAAGTATTTTATGCCTACATCTGTATAAGTACACACTAGTGACCTTAACTTTTTAAGAAATGAGACAGTTTTTATTTTATGTTGACATTAATAAAGTAAAAACAAGCAGCTTGTGAAATTGGCTACTGCGTAGGTAAAGTATACTCTTCACAGATGATTTGTGTTATTCTAGAAAATATGAAAATAAGAATTTAGTAGAACAAAAGGGGAAGAATTGTATGCTTACACTTTTTTCTAAATAGTAAAAGACAACAGAAGGTATGAGATCTTTAATATGTTCCTGACCACCTTAAAATGTATGCTCAAATATGTTTCCATATAATATTAATGAACACACATAAATTTATGTAGGAATAAGTAAAAAAAATATTAGTCGATGTTATCTCAAAATTTTCTAAATTGCTTATATATTCTACTCTATCTACACCAAGTTTCCTGACTAAAGGTTGATTAAAAGTGATTTTTTGGAAAGTTTCACTAGCTAAATTCTCTACCGATTTATGTTCCAGAATTGGATTTTCCTTGTTTTTCTCTTGCTTCCTGTGCTCTGAGTGATAATCCTTAGAGATGTTTATAAGAAGTTGCATAGGGTAGCTCATTAGCCTATGACATCTTGTTACCAACATAAAATTTTTCTCATGAGATAAAAGAAGGGATGTCAGCAAGTATTTTCTTTTTTGAGGCAAATTAACAACATCAGTATTCATTAAACAGTTCTAAAATCTTTTGCTTCTATAACAGCATCATAAGCCTTTAACTGGTGAACTTAACAGTTCCCTAATTTAAATCTTGTATCAATTTTAGTTTGATTTAAGCCCATAACTTTAGGTACACAATACACTGACCTTTGTCTTTTGCAAATTTTGATTTGAAAACCTTTCTATTCTGTCAAAGAGCTTGTCTCTACATTCAGCCGACACCTAAGTAGTTTTATAGTTTCCCTGAAATTATAAGATGCATTGATCGATATAACACTCTACCAGGGAAATTTGGAAATTTAATTCCTGTTCTTCAATGAGGTATAACAAAATAAAGCTTAAACTACAATTTAAATAGCTATCTTCTGTTTGTATGCATTTTAATATTAATCTTGAGCAGGTTGAAACAAATCAGCTTTAGAATAGAATTTAAATTCCAATCCATCCATTCATGAGCCTTTGAAAGTTGTCAATCTGCACAATTTTGTACATGCAAGAATCCCTATAGAGAGAACGAACCTAATTTTATTTTTAAAAATTGTATTTTCCTGGCTACTAGCACTTCACTCTACCATTTTCTGTCCAGATGGGATTTCTTTTTTTAACTAAAAAAAAGTCTGCACATCACACTAATTTAAAGTCAGCTTGAAGCTACTATATTCTAAAATACATTTATCTGAAAAAAAAATATTAATTGTATGAACACTCAATGGGCAACACTTGAATGTACAATTACAAGTATAAACAAAGGTGGCCCAGAATATGATTTAGTAGGAAAAAAAAAACTTATAATTATTTAAAATACAAAATATATATTTTCTTATCTAATTTTCCTTGCATTAAATTTATCTAGATAAAACAAGGTCCATAATAAATATTTTTAAAGTAACATTTATAGATTTGGGGGGTACTTTTCAGATTAAGTAATTATTGTACACTCATTCTAGGAAAAATGGAAAATGCAGATTGCCAAAACTAACCTTGAACAAATTTTTTTTCACTCTTTTTCATTTTCATTCATCCCTGCCCTCCATGGTTCTAGCACATGATACAACAGAAAAATATTTTTTTTCTTTTTCCTTTTTTTTGGCTAAAGTGGGAAGCTTTGGAGGTTTCAAGAGATTGATTCTCAAGAAATTTCAAATTCAGTGTTTCCAGTAGGTGATCCTCGTGGTTAAGGATCTGCACTGCTTTAGTATTTTTCCTAGCCAACATTTAGCCCATTCCAATCTTGTCTTCCAGTTTTGAATAGTTAAATCTCTTAAAAATGCATTTAGTTGTCTTTATTATTGGAATAGTAAAATTTATATTGTTTGCAAATAACATGAGTAAGTGAAATTATTTCTAACACCTGCTCTTAAGAGAAGTCATAGAGAATCATGTCAGACTCATTTGAGCACAGAAAGAAAAACCAAGGAATTTAAGCCTATTAGTAACATTAATATTCTCGGGGCTGTGTTTCCTATAGTAGACAGCATATTTTGATACCCACCCCATTATAGAGAAGCTACAAAGTTTAATTTTGTGCTGTGGGTGCTTCAGACACTTACCTACTAAATATCTAAAATTTGTTCTCTACACTACTGCGGAGCCTTAGGCACAGAAAGTAAAATACTATTAACTGAATTACTTATTGAACAAGAAAAGTATTCTGTCTCTAATATATAGCAATCTCAATAAGCAGATTTTTTCTAATAAAATATTTATAGTCATCACTGATAACTGAAGATGCTTCTAATCATTTTATGACCACCATAAAATCTTCTGTCATGGGACCTATCCCTATTTCAGGTTTTAACAGATACATCAAGAATACGGAATGAACTATTTTAGGAATATCTTAAGAATATGGGTTTCTGTGACTGCAATTTTATTCTACTGATCTTTTATCTCTACCTGCCAAGTGAAATGGAAAATAGTTATTCAAAAATTTCAATTCAGACAATTTTAATTTTTACCCTTCAACAATGAGAGAATTACTCCAATTCATAGATTTTTAAGTAAATAGTTACACAAAGAGAGAAAGCTTTGCATTATTTTTCTTTTTAACAAAAGAAATGAAAATAGATTAAGAGCTTGAAAAAACAAGATGAAGAATTTCTAAGAAAATACATAGCCTTTAGCACAAAACTATTAATGAAAGGAATGCTTTTTTCAAGCACGAAAATTCTATAAGTATATTCACAACTGGTATATGTTGCTGTAAGCAAAAATGTTTGTATCCTTTTTTTCCCAAAATAGTGTCATAACTATCAGGGAACAAAATAACTTTAAAAGAAAAAGCCCAATATATAATTCTTAGATGCTTTAAAAAGTTAGAAATAATGTTAAAGTGTCATAAATGAGGTCAATACGAGTTCTGTGCTTTATCAGATACGTGTACAAGCGTTTTCTTTTATTCTAGCGTAAAGATTAATATTATTTTATACTTTTTTCATTCTGCTTTTATTCTTTAATGTTTAGGTGCCTTGACCCAAGCCATTCGAAATTTTGCAAAAAGCCTTGAAGGTTGGCTTTCCAATGCCATGAACAATATTCCACAGAGAATGATACAAACCAAGGTATACTTTATGTCCTTGCTTTTTCTTTTGTGTTTAGGAAATTATTCTGAATCGTCAGCTTTACATCTATCCCATCAAATGGTATTATATATATAAAATGTTGAGGTTATAATATATATCATCTTTTAAAATTAATTTTTATATTTGTATTTTATAACCATGTAATAAAGAACTTGCACAAGGGATGTTTGAGAATGTTCCTTTCAAAGAGACTAGAGAAGCTTCTTAAGTGTGGTGCATTTACAAGATCTTTCTAAACAATTATTAGCCAAATATATATATATATATATATATATATATATATATATATATTCTAAACTATATAAGAAGCACATAAACCATAAATGTTTAATTTTAAATATTAAAGTAATAACCTAGAATATTCAAATAGTTTCCATTTGAAGGAATTTTCTATTTCTAAAATTTCCTCCTGTACGCAAAAAAGTTCATATAAATTAATATTCTTTTGCTTTTTCAGGATGTTTTGGGGTTTTTTTTTTTTAAACACTGGAGAATGCTTTTATGAATCAAGTGAATAATGAACTCACAATTAATCAATATATCTCAGGAATGTGTATTATTTAGCTAGAGATGTAAATTTTAGTCTGTATTTTTTCTTCTATCAGCCATGTTACTTTCAGTTTATCTCTGAACACATCCCCATAGCAAGATTGGACAGAGTCTAAATTTTTTTTAAATGTTGGTACCAGAAATCACATTTGTGGCTTCTTGTCAATGACTGTATTTACTATCAGACTCCAACAATATACCTTGCCCTTGAATCTGGTGGCAGAGTTGATAAATTGAAGTTATTTTAGCTGACAAACCTCTGTGGGACTGTAAGTAGCCTCCAGTTCTTTTGCTTGGGCTTAAAGTTTGCAATAAACATATAGAAGGCAACATTTCATTGATGTGCCCAGATTAGATTGCTCCTCTAGAGCTGTGCTGTCACAGTAGGGCCAGCCACTTGTTGCTATCCCCTAGGGCCAGCCTCGTGTGACTATTTAAATTAGAATTTTAAATTAAGTGAAATGAAAAATTTAGTTCCTCAGTCACATTGGCTGCATTTCCAGTGCTCAGTAGCCTCCTTTGGCTGCTGACTACCATATTAGGCAGCATATATGTAGAGCATGCCCATCACTACAGAGAGTTCTCTTTGGCAGTGCTGTTGTAGAGTACCACATTGAGGTGTGCAAAAAAGAAGATTGTCTTTGATTATGATCGAGGAATCCTTTTCAACTTTCTGTCCGTCACATTTGTAATAATATCTCAAACAGCTAAAGCACTTCCTTTCCTGGTATTGTCAAAGTTAATGTGGTAACAATCCAGTTGCAACATTGGCCATCTCATTGACCTCCAGAGTTGGCTTGAATGATTCACTACAGTAGAGGGTGCAGTCTCTTCTGCTTTCACTGATATGTAGTCTTTTTTTCTCTCTCCACATTCAATTAATGGAGACAATTTACCCTGACATAGGAGACAGCCTTCCAACTACTATGCTTTTAGAATCAAAATGCCCGGGTTAGTTCCTATCACTAATGGAGTTTCTCTGCAATCTTGAGCAAGCTACTTCTTTAAATCATAATATGTGTCTAATAGGATAGTTATGAGACTGGAATAAGATAATATATGTAAGACACTTAACCCAGAGCCTGGCACAGTATATACTGGATTAATTTAAACCACAAAAATGGAATAAGATTCCTTTGTGAGGGTATGTGAGCTTCCCCTGAGTTGCAAATAGTCCTCAAACATCTCACTGTCAAGATACAGCATCCTGTTCCCTGTGAACACCCTCTACCACTCCCAACTGATCATTCAACTACTTGCACCTTATATACCCATATAGCGATTGAGTACAATACTATACATCCCTGTAAATATGTCAGATTTTAAATATATTTTTAAAAGGTTAAAATCATTAGATCTATATTACACACATAACAAATTTCCTTGAGATTATGAGATTTAGATTTTATTTAGAATTTTTTTTTGCATTATCTTTGCTATCTTTCAACATAACTATACTCAGGATCTGAACAGGAAACAAATCATGCACCCAAAGGTAGGGATAATCTAAGAATGTTTAAGAAGAGTTTATCTCCAAAGGTATGAACAAAGTTGAAAAAAATCAAGGAGGATAGTAAAGCATCCCAGGGCTAGCAATAGTGGGAATCCTAACCATCCCTAGGAATGAAGGGGTGAAAGGTGAAAGCTGTGGCATTAGGAGCTCCACTCTTTCCTTCAGGACTGTGGTAACATTAGAAAAAGAAGGCATGCTCTGCTAAAACAGGCAGCAAGCAGAAGTTGTAGAGAATAAGTACCCTAGCAACCACTGTTTCTTCCCATTCTTCCATCTCCTGCCAGTGCCTGTCATTGGTCAAACCCAGGTGGAAGCCAGAGAACAAGGTGGGAGGTTAATGTGGTCCATTCAGATCAATCTTCCTGGGCACAGAACAAGATGAAGAAAAATGGAAAGTAGATTTGAGAGGCAAATAGAGATTTACTGCATAGCCCTTTTAAAGAAACTCTAAGTCCCTGTAATCCCAGTACTTTGGGAGGCCAAGGCAGGTGGATCATGAAGTCAAGAGATCGAGACCATCCTGGTCAACATGGTGAGACCCTGTCTCTCTTAAAAATACAAAAAATTAGCTGGGCATGGTGGCGCGTGCCTGTAATCCCAGCTACTCGGGAGGCTGAGGCAGGAGAATTGCCTGAACCCAGGAGGCGGAGGTTGCGGTGAGCTGAGATCATGCCATTGCACTCCAGCCTGGGTACCAAAAGCGAAACTCCATCTCAAAAAAACAAAAAGAAACTCCAATTCTAAAAAATGCTTCTTCTGATTGTTTGCTTTTGATAATTTCACCTCAAACGTACTTGATTCTACAAAATAAAGGTAGTAAGAATACATCTGAATGGTAATGCTCTGACATGCATTTTCAAACTCAAAGAGTAGGAATTTTTATTTCTCTTTTTATTTGAAAAACCAAACTGTACATTCCTACTTTTAAAATTTGCCTAGTTTCTAGTTGACTATCCAAAGAGCAGTTAAAAAGGAATGAAAACCAACATTTTTCCTGCTTCCCTACTCAAGTCATTTCTCACTGTAAATGAGTAGTTACTTGCAAGACTGGTTTAATTTTTTCTTTTTTGAGACAGAGTCTTGCTCTGTCACCAGGTGCCAGGCTGGAGTGCAGTGGCGCAGTCCCAGCTCACTGCAACCTCCGCCTCCTGGGTTCAAGCAATTCTCCTGCCTCAGCCTCCCAAGTAGCTGGGACTACAGGCGTGCGCCACCACATCCAGCTAATTTTTGTATTTTAGTAGAGACGAGGTTTCACTATGTTGGCCAGGATGGTTTTGATCTCTGGACCTCGTGATCCACCCATCTCAGCCTCCCAAAGTGCTGGGATTACAGGCATGAGCCACCACGTCCAGCCTAAGGCTGGTTTAATTAATGCTACAGTCAGACATCAAAGAATGGGGAAGTTTGTTTTAGTCTTGACCTCAACCTACTAAAAAGAAAAATAATACTTGGTTTAGAGATTTAAATGCTATAATTTACAAGTAAACTCTCTCACCAAATGAATTTTAAATAAGTGTCAGGGGAAAGCATTTAAAATTTGGCAAAGGAAAAAAGATTCGAAGATTGCAGTGATTTCTTTTACTGGAGAAAACAGAATCCCAACTTAATTGGATTGCTTTACAGGTTGCCGCTGTAAGTGCCTTTGCCCAGACTCTGCGAAGATACACATCGCTCAATCACCTGGCCCAGGCAGCTCGTGCAGTGCTTCAGAACACTTCCCAAATCAACCAGATGCTCAATGACCTCAACCGTGTCGACTTTGCCAATGTCCAGGTACTCTGTTTTCTTGTGAAGTATGTCTCTTAAGGAAAGATACCCTATTTGTTCTTAATGTGAATCATCAAAATTTGTTTTCAAAGTCTCATCTATACACAGGCAGTGTCTATATTCACAGTGTCCTGAAAGAGAGGAGCTTGACCCAGATACAGCTATACTGCTCCCTTGTTTGTGGTTAAAGTCAGCTCACATTTACAGTTCTAAAAGACAACATAATGTATCACCAGGACTTGCTGAATAGTTAGTGGAATAATAAAGGTCACAGTCATTAAAGACAGGCAAGAAATTAAACTCTTTCATCTATAAGCTGTGAGATCTTTGGCAGTTTACTTAAGTACTGTGGCTTCACTTTCCCCACCATATAGCACCTATCTGAGATTATTGTTTATGTCTTTAATCATTTGTACCATGACATGCAGAGATATTTCTAAGTTAGTGCCCCTCCTTGAAAAACTAAGAACAATTCTATTTCGAAGTTTACTATAGCTGTCTAGTAAGTATTTATTCACTTGAAAAGGATTATGTACAGTAAGTTCAGCTATTGTAATAGTCCAATGAAAAAATATTTTTAACCTTGTGATCAGGTTACCCACTTGTACTTTAAAGTACACTTTGAAAGCTAAGTTAGAAACATTATAGAATTTCAATATCAACATTTTATTTCTGACACTAAAGGAATGAATCTAAATGTTGCCATATATAAACAATACCATTGTCCACCAAAAGCATAAGCAACAAAAGGAAAACTACATAAACTGTACGTAATCAAAATTTAAAACTTTTGAGTTTCAAAAGAGACCATCAAGAATGTGAAGTGACCACCCCAAGAATGTGAGAAGAGTTTTGCAAATCACATGTCTGATAAAGGACTTGGATATAGAATATATAAAGAACTATTACAACCCAGTAGTAAAAGACAACCTGATTAAATATGGACAAACGTCTGAGTAGATAACAGACAAATAAAACAGACAAATGGCCAATAAGCACATTAAAAGATACTCAATGTCATTAGCCATCAGGAAAATACAAGTCAAAACCACAGTGAGGCACCATTTCATATACTCTAAAATGGGTCTAAGCAAAAAGACCTATAATAATATATCCCATTGGTGAGGATGTGAAAAAATTGGAAACTCATACACTGCTGTTCAGAATATAAAATCCTGTAGCCACTTAGGAAAACAGTGTGGCAATTTGTCAAAAAGATAAGCGTGGAGTTATCATATGATTCAGCAATTCAACTCCTTGTTATATACCCAAGAGAAATGAAAACATGTCCACACAAAACTTATGTATAGATATTCATAACAGCACTGTATCAGCCACATAAAAGCAGAAACAACCCAAATGTGCATTACTGATTAACAAACAAAATGTGATCTATCCATGCAATGGAATATTATTGGGCAGTAAAAAGAAATGAAGTTCTGATTCATTCTACAGCATAGATGAATCTTGGAAACATTATGCTAAAGTGAAAAAAGCCAGGTACAAAGGACGACATATTGCATGATTCCATTCATATGAAATTCAGGAATAGATAAATCTGTACAGACAGAAGGTAGATTGGTGGTTGCCTAGGGCTGGGGGATTGAGAAGATTGGGAGGTAACAAATAAAAGGCCTGGGGTTAATTTTTGAGAAAAAATGAAAAGGTCTAAAATTGATTGTGGTGAGTGATGTACAGCTTTGTAAATATACTAAGAGAAGCCTTTGAATGGCATACTTTAGATGAATGAATTGTATAATATGTGAATTACATCTCAATAAGGCTGTTAAAAAAACAATACCATTGTTTAAAAGTAAACTGATTATCATTTTATTTTCTAGATATTTTAATTTCTACTTCTCACCTACTTTTATCATTTAAAATATACCAAAAAGTAATATTTGGGCTTGATCCATTGTAGAGTATAATAAATTAGTTGCTCATTGTGGTCTTCATGGATTGGGTTCAAACTTCTGTCTGTCTATCTATCTATCTATCTATCTATCTATCTATCTATCATCTATCTTTAAATTATTATATAAAGTTTTTAAAAAAATATCCGTCTACAAAAACACAAACACACATACAAATATGTTCTTTACAAGAACAGACTTTTTCAGCTTTACAAAACCATCTACTTTATATATTTCAATATAATTTACATTAATTGAATAAGCAAGAGCATTAAAAGTTTATATTGCCTTAAAATCTATACTGTAACATTTATTTCAAATCTTTTTGCAGGAAAGATATGTTTAAAAGTATCTTTTAAAAAGTTGAAGAAGGCAACTTCTAGTTTCAAAAGTAATTTAAGCTCAGTAACAGAAAACATTTTAAAGAATTATTTCTAATATCTGAGAAAGGGTTTCAGTGTTCTGTTAGCATTATTATATGTATAAATACACATATGTATTTGAGTATCTGCAATTCAATGAAGTATTTCTACAAATGAGTTCTTCCCTTGTTATAAGCATTAATCTTGATATCTTCGCATATGAATGTTTAGTGTTATATCTACTAGACTGCTTACCCTCCCCACCAACTTTGAGAATACCCTTTCTTTTCCTCTATTTTTGAGTATCATGTTTTTCTGGATCTACCATGATACTCGTTGTTGCTAAAACCAGTATTATTCAGCATCTGCCCTCCAAAACCTTCTTCCTTTCTTCAGAGTACCATGACACAATAGTGTGCCCTTCATTTCCCCCTACATTTTACTTTTGACACTGCTGTACATTTTAATGAGTAATCTCTTTCTCAAGTTAGCAGTTTTCATCTTTAACACCCTTGTTTCTTTCCTATTCTTTTCCTTCTTTTGCCAGATTTTCCCAGAGTCCTTTGCCTCTCATTTCACCATTATCCCCATCTTCAGTTCATTTGGAAGTCATCCCAACTCCTATAACATGAACCTCAATAATCTGACAAGATAAGAATGACACTCTTGTAATAAGGAGACTTCTATTTAAAAGAATGAAATTACATATGTGTCAATATTATAATACACTAAGAGCTTAAAAGTACCAAAAGTTCTTTTCAGGATATCCATATATCATTTTTCACTACTTTATGCTCCTCTAATTAAATTTTCTTTTCTTTGTGCGTTTAAGATAATTTTTCTATTGCAGGATAATTGGTTTCCTGTTTCCTTATTAATTGATAGTATTACAATGGCATCATTCTCTAATTTTTCTGTGTGTAAATGGGTAGGCTTTGAAATCTACATTACGGGCTAAATAGGTTTGGGTGAACTGACCTGATAACTTAGCTATTGCACATACTTGTGTTTCTGTATTTAAAAGGTATTCTGATTTTGAAACTCATGACTACTTTTCATTTTGGATATATATTTTTTTATGTTAAGGAAATCTCTAAATATCCTTAGCTTTTTCAATTATAGACTTGAAATATCTATATTTGTTTCACAAGGGAATATTTACAATGTGCTCTATTGTTAGTATATTTTCACTTTAGAGAGTAGTAAAATGAAGTATAATATAAAGTATTTTGAAAAGCCAGAATAATGTGCTGTGGTTTTATTTCTCTAAGTTTGGTTTTAAATTATCTTTTCTTGGCAAAAACTAACTTCCAAGTAAATAGTGAGCTTGAATTTATGGTAAAAAATGAAATTAAATTCCTTCATGAATACTGGTAAGTTTCTCCTTCCAATTATCAATGTGCAAACAAACAAAAACACCTATCCTACTAATTACAGCTTTATTTATAATACTAAAATGTTGGAACAAACAAATGTCTACTAACTATGTGGGATTGGTTATATAAATAATGGTATATTATGCAATAAAACAAATTCATTCAGTGGACAATAAATATAGGTCTAATTTGCCTACATGGAAAGATGGTTATTATATATTACTAAGTGAAACTAAGCAGAATAGCTAATAGAAAATATAATTTGATCTCTCATTTTAAACATTTAAGTATGTATAAGAATATAAAATGTATAAATATTTGAATAAGAGTTTTATAATACAAATATATAAAATATTAATGTATGCATAATATAGTATATGTATATATGATAATATGTGCATAGATATATTTATGTATGCATGTGGAAAGTCTGAAAGGTACATACATCAACATGTTATAATCTCTTACTGTTGTCATTTTAAGTATTCTTAATATTTTGTTCCTTTTTGCTTATTCATATTTACTTTTTTTATAATTATATTTCAGTCTACTTAAAACATTTAAAAGTGGTATTTAGAAGGTAAAATCTGAAAAGATTTATGACTAATTAGATAAGAGAAAAAAAGACAGTGAATAGTATCATCAGCTGCAATGTAGAAGAAACAGTATGCTTCCCTGGGAAAATAAAATAAGTTGAGTTTGGGGCATTTTGCATTTGAAGTGCCTCAAGGTTGAAATTCCCTCAAATAGGTAAAGTCTGTAGGATCAGGAGAGATACTGGAACTAGAAGATGGAGATAATGGATTTATTCAGTTGAAGTTGTCAGTTCGAATGAACTTATTTTTTGAGAGCATATAGAAAAAAGCTATAGACACTCTATTGAGAAAAATTCATATATATATGTATATATATATGAGCCTCTAAGACACTTCTCCAAAGACATCTATCTTGACAAAATTATCTGGACACAGTGAACCTAGGTTAAAATTTTTCATTAAATTTTATTTCTCTAATTTTATGCTTAGGGAAACTGATAAATTAATTGCTTGAGGTCAGTTTTGTTAATTAAAGAACTAAAGTCTATATCTTCTCATTCCTAGTTAAATATTACATTACCAAAGAATTATGTTTTCCTTGAGTGAATAGGTTTTTTTAAATATCAAAATACAACATAGCACTAGAAACATTACAAAGCTTACAGCAACCACTGAAAAGTAGCCTTAAAAGTTCCTATTTTCATTGCTGTTACCAAACATGAAATTTCCCACCCAGAACCAGAAGGAAAATTGCAATAAGCACATTTTTTGGCACAAAGCATATCTACATTTTCTCCAAAGAGTTTTTGTTGTTGTTATTGTTGTTTTCGGTTCTCTGAATTAATTTGCATTCATAGCCTTGCCTTGATATCCCTTGATATTTCTGTTCCCAATTCATAAAAGTCTTAACAGCATATGCTTCTACCTAGTACCATTCAGTATTTATTTCTGTTTTAATCTTGAGGGGACCACTTTTGGTCAATTCTATCTATTTGTCTGTCTCACTTACCCTAAATTTCCTTAAATGAATTGGTTTTAAAGTTTTATCTGATGGGAAACAAAAAGATAACTTTTGAAAGCTGAATAGAATGGAAAACCCTGCCTACTGTAGGTTCAGACTTCTATTTTTTGAAGTAATCATGTATTTTAGTCTTTTACACAGACTAGTTAATATAGAAAAACCAAGTTATACTTATATGTGACATCACTTTTTTGTGTACCAGAGTGAGCAAGGAAATATATTCATCCCTTAAAACTGACAGATTGTGTTACCTTAATAATTGACAAGTCGTTGTTTATTTTCTGGATTCACTTAACTATTTGAAGCTTTTATTATAATTTTCTGTTTTTGCATCTGGTGTGTGTGCTGACATTCAATTAAAGGATGCTGAGTTGAACTTTTTCTTTGCTTTCCGTGTTACTGTCTCAGGAGCAGGCTTCCTGGGTGTGCCAGTGTGATGACAACATGGTTCAGAGACTAGAAACAGACTTCAAGATGACTCTTCAGCAGCAGAGCACCCTGGAGCAGTGGGCTGCGTGGCTTGACAATGTGATGATGCAAGCACTGAAACCCTATGAAGGAAGACCCAGTTTTCCTAAAGCCGCCAGGCAATTTCTGCTAAAATGGTCTTTCTACAGGTATCATCTAGGTTTTTCCTAAGCTTTCTTCTTCATATTCTGCAAGTATGTATGTGGATATGTATGTGTATGTCTATGTGTATGTGTATGCTTCTCTGACAAAAGAAAAGAAATGAGTAAGGACTTTAGTTTGTAGAAACTCCCTGTTATAACTACCTTCAACCCAACTCAGTGATGACAACATCATAGAAGTGTATCAAGAAACTTAGGGAAACAAACTTTCTTCTAGGAAAAGAAATCTCTTGCTCAAAGCCCTGTGTGTTCTCAGATGGGAACATCTGAGATTCCAGTCTAGATAATGTGTTCAGCAGTAATCAGAAAAGGGCTACTGTCCTCCCTCTTGCAACATACATTATTTAGGCTACTTTCTTGAAGCCTAACACTAGTCTCATTTTTGTTCTCTAGTTTAGTGATGTTCAGAATGTGGTTCCTAAATCAGCAGCATCATTATCAATTGGAAACATGTTAGAAATGCAAATTCTTAGCACCTCCTCCAAATCTACCACATTAGAACCTATAGAGGTAAAGCCCAGCAAGTCATATTTTAAAAAGCACTTCAGTTGATTCTGATGCATGCCCCAAACTATCTATTTAACTTCTTAATTTTATCAGTTGTAACTGTTTTCAAACCTGGCTGCACATCAGAATTAATGTAAAAAAAGGAAAAAATCCTAGATGCCTCCCAAGACCTACTAAATCAAAATCTTGGTCGTTAAGAGATAGCAATTAGAAATGGAGGTGATCAGGAATTTTTTCAGAAAGCTCTCCTGGTGATTCTAATGATAGCCAATAATCTATTAGACAGTAACACAGCTTATTAATAATATAAATCACTTTTTTACTATAGTAGTATAGATAGAAACATGTATTTTTGTAGACATAGAAGCACCCAGAAGAAAAGAGCTTTCTGATTACATGGCATACATCAAATGCTGGGATGAGCTGTTGACCATAACTCTGCCACAAAGATTAAAACCAGCATTTATGACCTTTGTAGGTCAGTGTTTCTACCATATATGTAGGATGGAACTGGCAGGTGGAATTCTCTTTCATAAGTTGGGTAAATTATATTTTTAACTCTGGCATTGGTTCTTGTGGTGAGAGTTCAGTTTTGAGCTTCTTTAGATAAAACTGCCACACTGATTTGGCCCTAAGATTAATATCTGCTGTAAAGTATAGGCAGTCTCTAGTGTAGATTCTGTGCAGCCATGAACATATCAGAAAGTGGTGGCCACACGACATTTACCCAACTGTATCTGTGGCTTTGGACTATGATAGTTATCATCTGGACATCAGTGGTGAGTCCAAAGCTAGTTGTGAGGAAGGAGAGACTGTGAATAACACAATTTAGGAACTAATAGTACTTATAAACTCAGTGAACCCAGACTGTATAACATATTGTTACCACCATTGGTTATAATGATGGAATCAGAGGTTTTTTAATTTTGATGGTAGTTCCTTTGGTTTTATTTTAAGTGACTTTTTTCTTTCTCCATTGATTTGGTCCAAATTCACATTTCTTAAACTGAAGTAAACATAGATCTATATTACCTGTTTCATTAAGAGTTACATTGTCCTAACATCCTGAAAATTGCTGTCTAGTGTCTACCCAAGGGTCAAATGCAATGAAAGAAAGCCAGCCAGTTTTTTGCTGTTGTTTGGATTTTGTTTTTGTAGTTCTACAGATCCACAGTTCTGCCTCTCATATATTTAATACCTTTAGTCCACATAATTCTAGGAGCACATTAATAAGGTGTTGTCTGGCTCTGTAACCCATTGGTATGCATCAGTGAAGCCAGTGCTAGATTTAGATCTGGGTGTTAATGAGAAATGTGTTGACGAGAAATTAAGGTTTCCTGGGAGGATTTGAAATGCATTACCACAGTGTTCTCAAAGTAGATACAGCAACAGTTGTAGTATTGGTAGAATTAGAAGTTTTAATTTGGGAACAATTTTTAGGATTTCAGATATTTTCCCAGTTGCTTGAGAGTTTATTTTTCATTTATTGAGTGTTTTTCTCAGAAAATAACATAAATGGTATATGTGCTCCATGATGATTGATGAAACAGCAGTACACTGACTGGCTGTTCCAAAACTTACAGCACCAAAGGCAGAGTCTGTCCTCTACATCTAAAAAAAACAAGGTGTTTTTTTTCTGCCTACGGCATTCTTATGTTGTTAGTGTCAGACTTGCCCTTACTTCTGCTGTGGTTGTTGGGTTCTTTTTCTTCTATATTTAGTTGATATTGTTTTAGAAATACATCCCTAGAGCCTTCATCTCCAGAGATCTGTTACAGGTATCTGGCAAGGAGAGAAAATTACTTACTTGTATTTCAGTTCTCTGCAGATGTACACACCCAGTAGATCATCACTTACCTGCCCTCTGTCCTTCCTGAGTTGGGGATAATTGGCTTGTTATTATTAGACACTATTATGGTTATTATTTTCATTTCAAAAAGACTCGAAGGCGTACAGTTCAGGGCCCCAGAAGGAAAGGCACATTCAGACAGATGCATATCTCCTGCTGGTAGGCAAAATCAGTAGCTTAGAAACTTGAACCTTTAATATCTGAACTGTTTTTTTCTGAGACATAAGAACATATTGAGTAATAAAAATTGCATTCACTATCAGAGAAGCAGAATTAGAATATTTAAAAATGTTTTTGACATTACAGATGCCAAAAATTTGTAAATTAGTAAATGCCATTATAAATTTGATAATCACATATACAGACACTTCATGTTCTGAAATCAGATGCTTAATCTTCTAATTTCTAAAATTCTTTGTATATATTTACATGCCTAGAAATATAGAAATGAACTTGCAGAGAATCACGATAGTAGCAGTTGATATAGCACTGCAAACAGGCTCTGCTCTGAATGGGGGCTCTCTCCTTGCCTAACCTGGCTTTAAGCAACTAAAGGTGGTTCCCTGGGAGGTAGGAAAAAAAAATCACTGTCTTTCTTGGGTAGAAATGGAGATGTTATGTGGGCCATTTCTCAGCTTGTGTGTTTTGTGAATAACAGAAGAGAGCATTCTTCAGGGCCACCCTGAAGGTCATTCAGATATCCCATTTTTAAAGAATGAAATGTATAGCTTTGATACTGTGGCTTGAAGGTAGGCACAGGGTGCCTACTTTGCCTACAACTGGACAATATGTGACTCTTCCAAAAAGTAATACTCTTTTTGAATCAACTGTAAGCACTTTTCAAAGAGAGTTCACGTAAGGATCGCAGGTGTGATGTTCTCACCTGAAGGGTGTGATGCATCTTCAAACACTCAGAAGAGGCAGGTTGACTATCATGTGTTAGGGTATGTGTTTCGATTTCCACACCACGAGTTATAAAGATAAATATACAAAGATATTTCTTGTCCATTATAAAATAATTGACGTTTACAACTCTGATCTTAAAAAGAGTTGAATTCACGGTAACTTAGCAACAATTCAGTGGAGTCAATTTTACAGCATATCTTACAGAAGTCTGAATCGGACAATAGGGTTCCAATTAAACTGTTAATTGTGTCATTTAATACTTAGCATGTAGAGCGGAGGCCTGACACGATAATAAAGTAGATAACAGCATTAAGGATACAATTCAACTGATTCTTTTCTAAACATAATGACAATAATTTTATGACATACTTGTCTACTTGTCAGTTTTTGAAATAACTACGTATTATAATTGAGAATATTTAATAATTAAACAAAAAACTTCCAACAATATTTAGTATTACATGTGCATTTTATGCTGAAATAAGGTGACTGCCTAACCATCCAAAAAGTTTCCAAAACACTCAGAATGAAATCCAAAGGCCTTATCATGGCCTACTAGACCCTATACAGGCCAGCCACTAGGACTCCACTAGGACCTCCAGACCCTATCATGTATTCTTCTCTTTGCTCACTGCCTTCCTACCATATTAGCCTCCTGGCCACTCTTTGAACACAGCAAACAGTTCTGCCTCAAGGTCTTTTATTTGCCCTCCTTTCTGCCAAAAAACTCTTAACCTGTGTTCATTTCCTCACTGCAATCCAGTTTCTGCTCAGATTCTGACCTCCTCAGAAAGAATTTTTCAGATACCCCAGTTTAAAATGCCTGCCTCCATCACTCTCCAATCTCTGGCCCTGATTTATAGATGTATTATGTATTATTCCCTAACTTTATATTTTATATCTACCTGTATATTTACTGACTGTCTTACCTAAAAGAATGTGAACTTTTTTGAAACCAAATTTTGTCTGATTTATCTGAACCAGGACCCTGCCATAGAGTAGGAACACAATAAATATCTGCTGAATAAATAAATATGAGTTTTCTTGGAAAAAGTTGAACTTGCCTTTCTAAAATGATATCAGAAAACTACTTGTTATGAACATTCTCCTTAGTTGTTCAATGATTTCAGGGTTATTACATTTTTTTTTTAATTTTTTATTGGATTTTAGGTTTGGGGGTACATGAGCAGAGCATGCAAGACAGTTGCGTAGGTACACACATGGCAGTGTGCTTTGCTTTCCTTCTCCCCTTCACCCACATTTGGCATTTCTCCCCAGGCTATCCCTCCCACTGGCCCTCTCCTTTTCCCCCCAATAGACCCCAGTGTTTAGTACTCCCCTTTCTGTTTCCATGTGTTCTCATTTTTCATCACCCGCCTATGAGTGAGAATATGCGGTGTTTCATTTTCTGTTCTTGTGTCAGTTTGCTGAGGATGATGTTCTCCAGATTCATCCATGTCCCTACAAATGACACAAACTCATCATTTCTGATTGCTGCATAATATTCCGTGGTGTATATGTGCCACATTTTCCCAATCCAGTCTATTATCAATGGGCATTTGGGTTGATTCCAGGTCTTTGCTATTGTAAACAGTGCTGCAATGAACATTCGTGTACACGTGTCCTTAAAGTAGAACGATTTATAGTCTTTTGGATATATACCCAGTAATGGGATTGCTGGGTCAAATGGAATTTCTATTTCTAAGGCCTTGAGGAATCGCCACACTGTCTTCCACAATGGTTGAACTAATTTACACTCCCACCAACAGTGTAAACGTGTTCCTTTTTCTCCACATCCTCTCCAGCATCTGTTGTCTCCAGAATTTTTAATGATCGCCATTCTAACTGGCGTGAGATGGTATCTCAATGTGGTTTTGATTTGCATCTCTCTGATGACCAGTCGGACGATGAGCATTTTTTCATATGATTGTTGGCCTCATATATGTCTTCCTTCGTAAAGTGTCTGTTCATATCCTTTGCCCACTTTTGAATGGGCTTGTTTGTTTTTTTCCTGTAAATCCGTTTGAGTTCTTTGTAAATTCTGGATATCAGCCCTTTGTCAGGTGGGTAAACTTCAAAAATTTTTTCCCATTCTGTTGATTGCCGATCCACTCTAGTGACTGTTTCTTTTGCCATGCAGAAGTTCTGGAGTTTGATTAGGTCCCATTTGTCTATTTTGGCTTTTGTTGCCAATGCTTTTGGTGTTTTGTTCATGAAGTCCTTGCCTACTCCTATGTCCTGGATAGTTTTGCCTAGATTTCCTTCTAGGGTTTTTATGGTGCCAGGTCTTATGTTTAAGTCTTTAATCCATCTGGAGTTAATTTTAGTGTGAGGTGTCAGGAAGGGGTCCAACATCTGCTTTCTGCACATGGCTAGCCAGTTTTCCCAACACCATTTGTTAAACAGGGAATCCTTTCCCCATTGCTTGCTTTTGTCAGGTTTATCAAAGATTGTATAGTTGTAGATATGTTGTGTTGCCTCCGGTGCCTCAGTTGTGTTCCATTGGTCTATATCTCTGTTTTGGTACCAGTACCATGCTGTTTTGATTACTATAGCCTTGTAGTATAGTTTGAAATCCAGTAGTGTGATGCCCCCCGCTGTGTTCTTTTTGCTTAGAATTGACTTGGCTATGTGGGCTCTCTTTTGGTTCCATATGAAGTTCATGGTGGTTTTTTCCAGTTCTGTGAAGAAAGTCAATGGTAGCTTGATGGGGATAGCGTTGATTCTGTAAATTACTTTGGGCAGTATAGCCATTTTCACGATATTAATTCTTCCTAACCATGAACATGGAATGTTTCTCCATCTGTTTGTGTCCTCTCTTATTTCGTTAAGCAGTGGTTTGTAGTTCTCCTTGAAGAGGTCCCTTACATTCCTTGTGAGTTGTATTCCAAAGTATTTTATTCTTTTTGTAGCAATTGTGAATGGCAGTTCGTTCTTGATTTGGCTTTCTTTAAGTCTGTTATTGGTGTAGAGGAATGCTTGTGATTTTTGCACATTGATTTTATATCCTGAGACTTTGCTGAAGTTGCTTATCAGTTTCAGGAGTTTTTGGGCTGAGGCGATGGGGTCTTCTAGGTATACTATCATGTCGTCTGCAAATAGAGACAATTTGGCTTCCACCTTTCCTATTTGAATACCCTTTATTTCTTTTTCTTGCCTGATTGCTCTGGCTAGAACTTCCAGTACTATATTGAATAGGAGTGGTGAGAGAGGGCATCCTTGTCTAGTACCAGATTTCAAAGGGAACGCTTCCAGTTTTTGCCCATTCAGTATGATATTGGCTGTTGGTTTCTCATAAATAGCTTTTATTACTTTGAGATATGTTCCATCGATACTGAGTTTATTGAGGGTTTTTAGCATAAAGGGCTGTTGAATTTTGTCAAATGCCTTCTCTGTGTCAATTGAGATAATCATGTGATTTTTGTTTTTGGTTCTGTTTATGTGGTGAATTACGTTGATAGACTTGCGTATGTTGAACCAGCCTTGCATCCCCAGGATGAATCCTACTTGATCATGATGAATAAGTTTTTTGATTTGCTGTTGCAATCAGCTTGCCAATATTTTATCGAAGATTTTTACATCTATGTTCATCATGGATATTGGCCTGAAGTTTTCTTTTCTTGTTGGGTCTCTGCCGGGTTTTGGTATCAGAATGATGTTGGTCTCATAAAATGATTTGGGAAGGATTCCCTCTTTTTGGATTGTTTGAAATAGTTTTAGAAGGAATGGTACCAGCTCCTCTTTGTGTGTCTGGTAGAATTCGGCTGTGAACCCATCTGGACCTGGGCTTTTTTTGAGTGGTAGGCTCTTAATTGCTGCCTCGACTTCTGCCCTTGTTATTGGTCTATTCATAGTTTCAGCTTCCTCCTGGTTTAGGCTTGGGAGGACACAGGTTCCTCCTGGTTTAGGCTTGGGAGGACACAGGTGTCCAGGAATTTATCCATTTCTTCCAGGTTTACTAGTTTATGTGCATAGAGTTGTTTGTAATATTCTCTGATGATGGTTTGAATTTCTGTGGAATCTGTGGTGATTTCCCCTTTATCATTTTTTATTGCATCTGTTTGGTTGTTCTCTCTTTTATTTTTAATCAGTCTTGCTAGTGGTCTGTCTATTTTGTTGATCTTTTCAAAAAACCAGCTCTTGGATTTATTGATTTTTTGAAGGGTTTTTCGTGTCTCAATCTCCTTCAGTTCAGCTCTGATCTTAGTTATTTCTTCTCTTCTGCTGGGTTTTGAGTTTTTTTGATCTTGCTCTTCTAGCTCTTTCAATTTTGACGATAGGGTGTCAATTCTGGATCTCTCCATTCTCCTCATATGGGCACTTATTGCTATATACTTTCCTCTAGAGACTGCCTTAAATATGTCCCAGAGGTTCTGGCATGTTGTGTCTTCGTTCTAATTGGTTTCGAAGAACTTCTGTATTTCTGTCTTCATTTCATTGTTTACCCAGTCAATATTCAAGAGCCAGTTGTTCAGTTTCCATGAAGCTGTGCTGTTCTGGGTTGGTTTCTGTATTCTGAGTTCTAACTTGATTGCACTATGGTCTGAGAGGCTGTTTGTTATGATTTCAGTTGTTTTGCATTTGCTGAGGAGTGGTTTACTTCCAATTATGTGGTCAATTTTAGAGTAGGTGTGATGTGGTGCTGAGAAGAATGTGTATTCTGTGGATTTGGGGTGGAGAGTTCTATAAATGTCTATCAGGTTTGCTTGCTCCAGGTCTGAGTTCAAGCCCTGGATATCCTTGTTGATTTTCTGTCTGGTTGATCTGTCTAATATTGACAGTGGAGTGTTAAAGTCTCCCACTATTATTGTGTGGGAGTCTAAGTCTCTTTGTAAGTCATTAAGAACTTGCCTTATGTATCTGGGTGCTCCTGCATTGGGTCCATATATGTTCAGGATCGTTAGCTCTTCTTGTTGTATCGATCCTTTTACCATTATGTAATGGCCTTCTTTGTCTCTTTTGATCTTTGTTGCTTTAAAGTCTATTTTATCAGAGATGAGAATTGCAACTCCTGCTTTTTTTTGTCTCCATTTGCTTGGTAAATCTTCCTCCATCCCTTTATTTTGAGCCTTTGTGTATCCTTGCATGTGAGATGGGTTTCCTGGATACAGCACACTGATGGGTTTTGGATTTTTATCCAATTTGCCAGTCTGTGTCTTTTGATTGGTGCATTTAGTCCATTTACATTTAGGGTTAATATTGTTATGTGTGAATTTGATACTGCCATTTTGATGCTAAGTGGCTGTTTTGCCTGTTAGTTGTTGTAGATTCTTCATTATGTTGATGCTCTTTAGCATTTAGTGTGATTTTGGAATGGCTGGTACTGGTTGTTCCTTTCTATGTGTAGTGCCTCTTTTAGGAGCTCTTGTAAAGCAGGCCTGGTGGTGACAAAATGTCTGAGTACTTGCTTGTTTGCAAAGGATTTTATTTTTCCTTCACTTCTGAAGCTCAGTTTGGCTGGATATGAAATTCTGGGTTGAAAGTTCTTTTCTTTAAGAATGTTGAATATTGGCCCCCACTCTCTTCTGGCTTGTAGTGTTTCTGCCGAGAGATCTGCTGTGAGTCTGATGGGCTTCCCTTTGTGGGTGACCCGATCTTTCTCTCTGGTTGCCCTTAGTATTTTCTCCTTTATTTCAACCTTGTTGAATCTGACGATTATGTGACTTGGGGTTGCTCTTCTTGCGGAATATCTTTGTGGTGTTCTCTGTATTTCTTGCATTTGAGTGTTGGCCTCTCTTGCTAGGTGAGGGAAATTTTCCTGGATGATGTCCTGAAGAGTATTTTCCAGCTTGGATTCATTCTCTTCGTCCCCTTCTGGTACACCTATCAAACGTAGGTTAGGTCTTTTCACATAGTCCCACATTTCTTGGAGACATTGTTCATTCCTTTTTGCGCTTTTTTCTCTAATCTTGGTTTCTCCTTTTATTTGATTGAGTTGGTCTTCGACTTCAGATATTCTTTCTTCTGCTTGGTCAATTCGGCTATTGAAACTTGTGCATGTTTCGCGAAGTTCTCGTATTGTGTTTTTCAGCTCCTTTAATTATATTCTTCTCTAAGTTATCCATTCTTATTATCATTTTCTCATATCTTTTTTCAAGTTCCTTAGTTTCTTTGCATTGATTTAATATGTGTTCTTTTAGCTCACAAAAGTTTCTCAATATCCACCTTCTGAAGTCTTAATTCCGTCATTTCGTCACAGTCATTCTCCGTCCAGCTTTGTTCCCTTGCTGGTGAGGAGTTTTGGTCCTTTCTAGGAGGCGAGGTGTTCTGGTTTCGGGTGTTTTCCTCCTGTTTTCGCTGGTTTCTTCCCATCTTTGTGGATTTATCCACTTGTCGTCTGCGTAGTTGCTGACTTTTCGATTGGGTCTCTGAGTGGACACCCAGATTGTTGATGATGAAGTATTTCTGTTACTTGGTTTTCCTTCTACCAGTCTAGCCCCTTCGCTGTACAACTGCTGAGGTCCACTCCAGGCCCTGCTTGTCTGGGGTGCACCTCTAGCAGCTGTGGCACAGTGAGGGATGCTACCAGTTTCTTTTTCTGCTATCTTTGTCCCAGGATGATGCCTGCCAAATGTCAGTCTTTTGGATATAGAGGTGTCAGGGAGCTGCTTGAGGAGACAGTCTGTACTTTATAGGAGCTCAATTGCTGAGCTGTGAGCTCTGTTGTTCATTCAGGGCTGTTAGGCTGCTATGTTTGATTCTGCTGCAACAGAGCTCATTAAAAAAACCCTTTTTTTCCTCAAATGCTCTGTGTTGGGGGGTTCGGGCTTTATATTTGGATGTCCATTGAGGTGTTCTGCCCAGCTAGGAGGCAGACTAGCCACTGTTTGCCTGCCGAGGCTCCGCCCTGCTGTTCTGTGGTTCGCCCTGTTGCTGCAGGCTCTGCTGTTCTGCTGTGGTCTCCACCATGCCCTGCAGCGGAGTCTCTCTGTTGTAGCGGGTTGCCTCGGCAATGGCAGGCTTTGTCAGCAGTGGGCGTGTATCTCAGTAGGGACCGGTTGCCTCAGCAATGGCTGGCTGCGTCAGCAGTGGGCGTGTATCTCAGTTGGGGTGGGTTGCCTCGGTAATGGTGGACGCCCCTCCCCCACAGAGCGTCTCGGACCGTCTGCACGGGGATCGTTTGAAATCGCGGTTTTGTTCGTCCCACTGGGCTACCCCAAACGCTCTGTCCCTGCAATCCCCTGGGCTGGCCCACTGTCCAAGTCTCGTTCAGTCTCAAGTCCAGCCCTCTCAAGTCTCAGGTTGCCGGTTCAACAGGGCACCTGGACAAGCACGCCCTATGGGGAGCGCTGGGTAGGGCCGGCTGCCGCCACTCCTGCTGCCGGCTTCGCCAGGCAGAGATACTGCCTGGCGTCCCGCATCTCCTTTATACTTGGGAATTTCCCCGTTCTGTGGGCAACAAAGATCAGTCTGGAAATGCAGCTCCGACTCACCTCTCCGTAGATTCAAGGAGAGCTCCAATCCTGGGTTGTTCTCACAGCGCCATCTTGAGTCCTCCCCCTGGGTTATTATATTTTAAGAAAAATACAGAGTCCTAAAATTTGAACTTAGAAATATATGAAAAATTTATTCTGTATCAGATATTTATTCCTGCAAACATTTGTTAACATTCACCTGACTCAGTATTGTTTTTCTATATTACTATATAATGAATGTCATATTTTAAAATAAATATTTTTATTATGCAGTTAATATGTGCTCACATTAGAAATTCTGGTAAATACAGGCCTGTACCTGTAATCCCAGCTAATTGGGAGGCTGAGGCAGGAGGATCACTTGAGTCCAGCCTGGACAACATAGTGAGTTAGAGACCAGCTGGGGCAGCATAGTGAGACCCCATCTCTAACAAAATAAAATAATTAGCTGGGCATGGTAGCAAGTGCCTTTGGGAGGGGAAGAGGGTAAGATTATTGGAACCCAGGAGTTCGAGGTTGCAGTGAAGTATAATGGCATCACTGCACCCCAGCCTGGGCAATACAGCAAGATCCCATCTCTAAAAAACTTAAGTAATTTTTTAAAAAGGTAACCTAGAATATACAAAAATTTCTACCCAGAAATTACTACTGGTTAGATGTTTTCTTTTTGTGTTAAATAAAATTGGGATCCAGTTATTTACCACAGACTGTTTACCTATATTTTTCTCAACATTTTTTATTTACCATCATATCTTGAACATTTCTTGCCATTAAATATCTTCAGAAACATAATGTTTATTGTCTTTGTATTATTTTATTTTATTATGTTTATGCGTCAGATATTATTTAAACATGCCCTTTTTCTTGAACATTAAGATGGGTTTTGGTGTTTTGATACAGTTTTTAAAAATACTGTTATGATTATTTTCATGTATAATTATACATGTATCTTTGGATAAGTTCAAGTAAAAGGATATAAATGTTTAAAGTGACATACTAGTTTAATGAAGTGTGTGATCTCAGTGCTAATAAAGTATTAGATATTTCAATTTATTTAGGAGTAGGAATTTTTGACATTTGGAGAGTTTTTATGTAAATGAGCTCATATCTTGCTTCAACTTAAATATTATATTATAAACACCTTTCTATGTTACTACTTATATTTCTACTTTATTTTTATAATAATTGCATAAAATTATTTAAATGAACCATAATCTAATCTAATCTTAAAAGATTATCTTTTTAAGGATATTTACCTTTTTCTCCTAGCTCCTAGCTAGTACAAATATTGTGCTGCAGTTTTAACTATCTTTGGTCATTTGTGTAAATTGCTAGAATTAGATTTCTGGATCATTTTAAATTTTGACACGTACTGCCAAATTTCCCTCAACAAAACGTTTAAATACAGTAAAGGAGAGTTTTCCAAACCAACTATAACATTGGGTCTTTTAATTTCTGACAGTTTTATAGATTGTATATGGTATCTTACTTTAATTTTCATTTCTTTAATTCCAAATAAGATTAGTCATGTTTTTGTATGTTTGTTAGCCATTTGTCTTATACTTTACACTTTTAAAATTTGAAAATTTTAAATATTTGCTAGCTTTCTTTAGCAAGATAAATGCAATTAGGAGTAAATATTCTATTCATACTTTGCTTTAAAAATCATTTATTTCATGTCATTGTTAGTATTGATAAAAATGTTATATAACATTTTATTTTTGTGTGGCTTTTGCTTTTTTTTTAGCAAGTGATTCACTGCTTTTTTCTGCCATAGGAATAGAAATATTTATTTTCACATAGGTATTATGTTATAATCTTATAAATTATTTTTACAAATTGGTAATATGTCACTGAATTTTAGGAAAAGTCATGGATAGAATCATATATAAAATGTCATGTATTTTGGCATGCAAAGGAAAGTATTCACTTATTTTTAATAATTATTTATAGAGTTATAAACTTTAGGAATTCATTAAGGTAATCAGTTCTAAGATATCATTCACTAGACCTAACTATTTATAATAATGAATATATTGTTAACACTAATGTATATAATAGTATCATTACATGGATAGTTTTCTTATGATTTCACATACATTATGTCAGTTGACTCAGGGTAAACTTTAAACCCTACAAAATACTATGTGATCACAGTTGAAATCACATCGTGGTAACTTGGGTCTATATAACTACAAACCCGTGCTTATCATTATTATTATTATTATCATCATCATTATTTTAGTAAATAGATTCACAGAAATGAGAAGTCCTCTGCCATCATCAAATAATAATTGCTATTCTTGCTACCCATAAATAAATGAGGATGACGAAAGCTTCTCCTATTTTGTGTGTTATAACCACAATCACTTACATTTGAATAGCATTCTATTCATTCATAAGTTGATTTCACATCCTTTAACTTATCCTTTAAATAAGCATTTTAGTTAGCTAAGACTAAAAGTAGGGTCTTGTTTTCATGCAAAAGGAAAAACATCTCGGGGAAATGATCTTTTTTAGGTCAACAGTCAGTTAATGAAGAGACAGAATCTAAGGCTTCTGTGTTTCAGATGGACAATGATGATCTGTCATTTGCCAAGTTGAATGCATACAATTTGATGTATTAGTAGTCTCTAAACAAGGTTGAAAAATGAAACAGAAAAAAGACTGTACTTTTGTTTTTCCATTTGCCTGATATTTTATAATTCTTTACTGTAAAACAAGGCATAGGTGAGATTTTACCTCTTCCTCCTGAGAAAGAATAGTTGTTCATAGGCCAAAAATCTTTAGGAAAAGGCCACTAAATGAAAGTGATAAGAAACATACACATACATACACTCAAACACACTTCACTCTGATTCTAAATTAGGAATATTTTAAGGTTTAAAGTGCATGAACAAGCCTAATGATTGGCATTTTGAAGCCAAGATTTTATTTTGGACTCATTTCCATTTTAAATATAGTAGAGTTTATTATTGGTATTTTATTAATAATATTGCTTATATTTTGGTATTATATACATTAAATGTTTGCCTTTTCTAAGATGGACATTTCTTAATTGATCTTATTATGCTTATTTTTAATGGAAATGTGCCTTAATTTAAATGGAAATTGTTAAGAAAATGGAAGCACTCAATACATTTGCCTTCCAAAAACATTGCTGGAATCTCTGTACATGCTTGCCTATATTCTATATTGCCACATCTGAGAACATTGCTTAGTATATTTTGTAAATTTTGTCTGGCAGAAATACATATTTTTCTTAATGCATACCCCCCAAAGTCATTATCATTGAGAGAGTACAGACTGCCAACCCTCATCAATAAGATTTTTACTTCGAGTTGCTTTTTCTTAGGGTATTGATGAGTGGAAATATTTTTGTTCAATTCTGATTAATTTGTGAGTTTGATAGAAGGAGCAGACTTGCCTATATTAGTAAAATGACTTTTTCCATTAAGACCTATCTGTCTCTAAAAAGGATCAAGTCTCAGTGAGAATTAACCTCTTTATCACTCTATTTAAATGAGTTGAGCCAACTGCTTTCAATAGTGAAATTATTTCATGGCAGGTTTTATGCTCTACCAACCATATAGGATCCCAGCTTGATATTTTTAAAGAGTAAAGATAGGTTGAATGCAATTCTTGTCACTAATATTAACTGCATATATGTCTTTTCTCTTGGAACAGCTCAATGGTTATTCGGGACTTAACCTTACGCAGTGCTGCTAGCTTTGGCTCCTTCCACCTGATTCGTCTACTCTACGATGAATATATGTTTTACTTAGTAGAACATCGTGTTGCTCAGGCAACAGGAGAGACTCCTATAGCAGTCATGGGCGAGGTAAGAGAGGCTAAAAGAGCTATGACCCACTGGGTTTTAAAAAATAAACTAGAATTACACTTCAGTCTAAATATTAATTATTGATTAAAACCATGGTTCCTAACCAAGTCAGCCTCAGACCCAGGAGGGGCTGTGTAGTTATTGCAAGGGTTCCTTAAATCCCTCTGTTCATATGTTCTTAATCAAAAGATTCTAAAATTGTAGAGTGTATCATGTGAAAGTTCGTGGATTATCTCTATTATACAGGTGCCTATGTAAAAGAAAAGCTTGAGAAACACTGGAATATGAAAAATATTTTAAATGGGAAAAAGACTGGTGCTTCTGATAAAGCAGATAGCTAGGAATACAAAGGAAAATGTTTGAATATTCTAGGCTATTCTTTTGTAGACTCTTTTTTCTAGTCCCCATGAACAAAGTAAATGGTTGTATTTTAGAAGGATAAAAATGGTAATGATGATAACCAACATTTTTTGGACACTTACTATGTGCCAGGCACAGATCGATGTTTTTTACCTATAATACAGCACTTAACACAAGTCCTTGAGACAGGTTCTACTTTATCTGTTTGACAATAAGCATCGAGGTTTATGTAGAAAGCTAAGGCACAGAAAAGTTAAACAATTACTCAGCTAAAAAATGGTAGAGATTTTTTTTCGAACACAGTCTGATTTTCAAACCCATGCTTCTAACCACTAATGATCTGAGGGGGAAAATTCTCTTCTTCAGAATTTCTGGATAGTAATCAAAATGGCTTATCTTCAACAAGTGTCAAAAAGCTAAAACTGAATATGAACAAGACCTGGTTAATATAATGAGGAATAGATGCAAATGTTCAAATGATTTAGCACTAGCTTGTTGTTATATTGAATGCTGAAGGCAGGGGTGGTTTATACCTTGTTGAATTAAACCAGATTAGAAAATGTGAAAAATTACCCAAGGCAGCAAAAAAGACATGTTCACTTTTAAACTAGGTGTATGTGTGTATATAAATACAAAAGAATGAAAATATACATTATTAGATGCTGTTCCTAGTTTAATATAACAAGTTATACAATAAAATATATTAAAATACTTCAAGGACCTCCATAATATTCTAGTGTAAATAAAATACATGTCAAACTTGTCTAAAAGGTCAGTTAAAATATTCATCTTTTCCACTTCTTTAAAACCCCTTGCTGTATAGCAATCTATATGTCTTTGTATGATGTTCCCTGATGATGATTAATCTTAAATAATGTCAAATATATATGTGTGATTAAGCAGGAATCACTGTGGCTTTCCCATTGTAAGCAGGACCTCACATGACCAAAACAATCTGGACTTTTCTTACATTTGACTTCCTTTCATTGCCTCTTTCTTTACTTGCTTTATAGATGCCTTGTTAGAAAATGCCCAGTTAGGGCCGGGCGCGGTGGCTCAAGCCTGTAATCCCAGCACTTTGGGAGGCCGAGGCGGGTGGATCACGAGGTTAAGAGATCGAGACCATCCTGGTCAACATGGGGAAACCCCGTCTCTACTACAAATACAAAAAATTAGCTGGGCATGGTGGCACATGCCTGTAATCCCAGCTACTCGGGAGGCTGAGGCAGGAGAATTGCCTGAACCCAGGAGGCGGAGGTTGCGGTGAGCCAAGATCATGCCATTGCACTCCAACCTGGGTAAGGAGAGCGAAACTCCGTCTCAAAAAAAAAAAGAAAGAAAAAAGAAAATGCCCAGTTAGCATGTGGATTCAGTACTATAAAATTTCTCCACTCAGGGTTCAAGACTTCAGAAATGGACTTTGCCTTTTAGTATACTTAACACATTTTCCGTGTACCTCATATGCTCTAGGACTTCTTTAACAGGATAAACAGGATAATGATAGTGGGGATTCTCCTTAACACCATGTGGCTAATCCTGATGCTTGACCTTTGGTTTACCAGATGCAAGTATGCATCTCTAGGGAACAAAGGCAGTGGACATAAGCCATTCACACCGTGTGAAAGCTTAGCAATCTCCTAGTATGCTTGCACAGGTGGCACCTGAATTAAAATGGGCTAATCAATAGTGCCAACTAACCATAATCGGTATTCTTTTTTTCTCTACATGTAAACAATCTAAATGAATATGACAGATTTTACATGAGACAAAGATATATATATATATATATATAATCTAAATTAAAAGCAAACAAGGTCAAAGATCTAAGCGTCCTTTTTGATTTCTTTGCTTACTCAGTTTATAGGAAAGCTGTTTGACCAATCTATGCTCATCCATTATTTACCCTAAAAGGCAAATTAAGGCTAATTTTATTTGATCTCCCCATACAGCATTGATGCCTCATATAACTGTTTGCTCTAATAAATCTGTTGGTCGTGGTCATACTTATCGTATCTAAAATTTCTTGGTTTGGGGAAAAAAAGAAGGAAATTCAAAAAATAGGAAGTCTGTTTTCTCACATTCTCCTCACATTATCCTAAGCCTACCTTCTCTTGGTTCCCTTGGTGACTTCCTTTTCTGATCACTAAATCCAGATATGCTTGGGTATATGGTGGGAGCAACACATCAGGCCAAAATCCATTGAAATCTATAAAAATCACCATAACTCCCAGTCACAGAGAGTGGTATGGAATAATGAGTAATAATAGCAACCACAAAGACAAAACATTTGTCACTATTTATTGAGAGCATATTATTGACCTAACAAAATTAATAGTCTTGCTGTATCTACTAATGGCTCTTTCTCAGTAAATGGCACCACGATCCTTCCAGCTGATCATATCAGACACGTGAGCATTCCCTTTTTTTGTCCTTCTATCTTATCTTCCATCTCCGACCAATACTTAGTCTTCTGTCTCTCAAATCCCTCATAGTGCAGTCAGTATCATCTTATGAAAATGCAAAGCTGACTGTGCCATCCCCCACTTGAAACGCTTCAGTGGCTTTCCCTTCTGTTACTAACATGAGCTCTTGCATGATCTGACCCTGCCCCTCTGATCAATATCATCCTCCCACTTCCTACTCTTTCTGTTCCAAACACAGTGGCCTTTTCTCTGTCCTCATTCACCAAGCTTTTCTCATCCTTGGACTACTGCATGTAAATGGTTCTTTCTACCTGGTAGCCTCTGCCCATCTCCCCGTGCCCATTCTAACTCCTACTTCATGTCTTAAAAATCAGTTTCCCAGGGAGACTCAGTTCTTACAGAATACCTTAAATAGTTCTAGTCTTTCTGATTTATACACTTGTCATTCTAGAAGCTCCACAATACTAACTGCAGAGTTCTTTGTTTGATTTGTATAAGCAAAGATGTAGTACCTGGAAACAAGGACTTTGAGTCAAGCGTGAATTCTACTTCAGTTCTGTCATGTCTAGTGGTAAAGTCTTGTTGACTTGTGTTGAACTTCAGATTTCTGATCTCTGAAACTGATTTATCATTTATTAAACAAGATTTTCTTGTGCAAATACTCTATGCCACATCTATCATGATTGGAATATAATGATGAACAAAATGGATTTTTACCCTGCCTTCAAGGATCTTACATTTCAATGGGGTATACATATTTAAATAGTCACATAACTATACCTACAAACTTTGTTTTGTGCTGTGAAGAAAAGTTAAAGGGATATAAGAATGCTTAAAGCATGGGGTGCTAAATCTAGCCTAACTGGAACAGGCCTGGTCCACTTAGGCTAGATTTAGTGCCCCATGCTTTAAGCAGGGATGTGTGAGGTAAGAGCCAAAGGACAAAAGATATTAACTCTGTGAAGACAGAATCTGAAGGAAAGGGGTGAAAAACACCCTAGGCACAGGGGAATGTTCGCATAGCCAAGGGGAAGTTTTCCTGGGAAACCTAAGGTTCGAGCACCAGGTAAACCAAATTAACACTGCCAAATTCAACAGACAAGAGGAGAAATTGAATTCGGATAGAAGGTCAAAGATTTCAAGTGAAGCTAACACCTACATAGCAATTGTGTGCCAGGTACTACACTAAGTGTCATATATACATGTTAATAACTTCCCACAGACCTATAAGTGGATACTATTATTACACCTATATTACAAATGATGAAATGAGAGGCTGGGCACAGTGGCTCATGCCTGTAATCCCAGCACTTTGGGAGGTCAAGGCAGGTGGATCACCTGAGGTCAGGAGTTTGAGATCAGCCTGGCCAATATGATGAAGCCCTGTCTCTACTAAAAATACAAAAAAATTAGCTGGGCTTGGTGATATACACCTATAGCCCTAGCTACTCAGGAGGTTGAGACAGGAAAATTGCTTGAACTCGGTAAGCAGAGGTTGCAGTGAGCCTAGATCACACCACTGCACTCTAGCCTGGGCAACAGAGCAGGACTCTGTCTCAAAAAAACAAAAACAAAAAAGAAAAAGAAGAAGAAATGAGACACAGAGCCAACAAGTAACTTGCCCAAGGTCACACAACTACTAAATTGTGAAATCAGGTTCTGAAACCATGCAGTCTGGCACCAAAGTCCTTGCTGTTAATCTATCATGCTTATGACTTGCTACAAATTGGGGTAGGATTGGAGCAAGAACAATTTCAGGGACAAACCTGCCAAATAGTCACAAACTTTGCTGGACATTTATTTTGCCTTTATAGGTGCTTTCTTTGAAGAATGTGTCAGTTAAATAGTTTCATAAACAAGGAAAAAGGCTTTCCTTTTAAAGTAACATAAGAACAATTAATGTATCTTTTCAATAATGTTAACTCAGTAAATGAGTTTTAAAATTAACATTACTTACATTATTTGAGCAGGCAAGCAGAACAGACCAAACGTTTTACATATAAACAAAATATGCAAGCATACAAACTATTACTTTTGAATTGTAACACTGTCATTTCAATGTTATAAATGTTTTTGTTGGTGGTGTTGAAATAAAGACTACTATACAAGGACCCCCCTCCCCCTGCCCAAACTGGAAACAGCTTCACAGTCCAAAAAAGTTTTCCTCTAAACGTCAGTCTACTACTACGTTAATACTGACTAGTAAATTATTTAAAGCATATGCAATTCTAAAGTTTCTTTTCTTTTTTTTTTTTTGTTTGCCTTAATGATAAAAAGGAAACAATTTACTTATTGCTAGAATTTGTATAATTTTTAAATTTTCATTTAAATATTATAAATTTGTCTATAGGCTTTCTGGCAGTCGTGAAATTGTAAGAGTAGGAATAAAATAAAATAAAGTTGCATCTGCTTACATAACTATTAATTAACAATTTTAAAAATCATAAAGCTTTCTGTACCACTCTGACCAGAAAAATTGAGCAGAAAAATGTCCTTTTATTCAAATGTTATGACTATTTAGAATCTTTCTGCTCTCTTTAAAATACACATAGTCCATTAATATATTCACTAAATCTGTAAAATTTTTATTGCTTCACAAAATTATTTTGCTACAAACCTTTTAATAATCTATTAAATATATCTAAATTCTTGTAATCATAATTTAATTATACTTAATACTCTCTCTAAGCCACCTCTTTAGCCATTTTCATATCAAGAAAAGCCAGTAGAGTCTTTAAGTATTCAATTGCGAATATCAATATAGAAAAGGTAATATTTCAGTAATATTTTTAGAAAAAAAATTGACCTGTAACAATATACCATCAAAAGAAAAATGTCTCGGATTCATCAAAATTGATGTACTCAGTCAATTTTTTTGGAAGGAAGAAAAATCTTCAAAACCTGAAAACTGAAGAAGTGTAATAATTGAACAGGTTAGCTTTTGGGATAAAAGCTTAGTGAAAGAATTCCATTTGGTGGAAGTAGAATTACAGTCATAGTAAAGAAGTATTGGTGCTTAAAGTAAAATCAAACCAAAGAAAAACAAATTTTAGTGAACATCGTGCTAGTGTGACTAGGGAATACACTTTAAATGTCCCTGTTGAACAATAGACTTGTTCTAACACAGTATTTTAAAAGGAAAGAACATTATCACAAGTTGAGATAGTTTGCAGGAAAAAAAAAAAACAATCATGGAACAGTAGTAGCTTAGAAAATGTAAGGAATACTTGTCAAAGTTATATTGTTGATTGTTTATAGTAAATCTTATTATTTATTATATTATTAATTTTCTAGTTGAGGGCAGGCCTTGTGCCAATCACTATGCTAGGTGTCTTACATTCTTATTTAATATTCACCTAAACCTTGCAAAAGATGTCTTAGTATCCCCATTTTACCATGAGGAAAACAGAAATTGAAAGTTGCCCCAAATCAAAACTAGCAAGTGGTAGAACTAACTTTAGAAAGTAGGACTGCCTCACTTTAGATAGTCAAATGGGATGGGCTTAATCTATATTTCAGTTTTTCACCATATAAATTACTTATAGTTTCAGAATAGGGACTATATGCAACTCCCCCAAACACATAGACACACATTTTCTCTCTGACAATCACAAGCCAGGTGCCTAGCTTACAAGCTTTATGATTTTATAATTATAAGGCTTTTTTTTCTCTGCCTTACAGGATGCTTCTTAACGGTCTTGCTGTCTATCCCCCGTTCCACTTTTTGTTAGTAGATGTTTAGAATATGCAAACTAAATGGAATATTAGTCTAAGCAGATTGCATTTGGAAAAAAACTAAGTCTACCAGAAAATAACAAATTACACTCTATAGCTCCTCTACACCCATCCTGAGACCAGACCTAAATCAAACATTTTTTTTAAGAAATCATAGTTCGGTTTTAGTTGTAAATCTGCTCTACATTAGCACAATTTATGACAATTTGAAAATAAAAGTGATCCCAAACTTCCCAAGAATTGGCTCCATGTCCCATTTTTCTTCCTTTTCCCTGGTTTGTCATTCTGTTCATTTTTCTTGTTGCATTTGAGAAAAGAATCTGTTGACTTGGCAGCCCAGGGTTATGGTTCTTTCCCTCTGGGATCCCTGCTCATTAGCTTCCATTGCATGGCTTTCTTCCCTGCTGGCTCTGGGCTATAATCTCTCCTCTCATTCTCTTCAGGGAATGGAGAAAACTTTGCTTATAACTGTGGTCTAAATCACACAGTAGGTACCCAAAAAATAGTCAAGGAAGGAAGTACAAAGGAGTGACGGAAGGACAGACTACCAATTGATAGGATGATCTCCTTGGATTTCATGATTGATATACTCGATTTCTTTACCCTGGGGGAAGAAAAAAGTCTTAGACCAAAAAGTGTACCTTCTCCTTAGAAAGTGCCTGTCAATACTATTTCAGAGAAATGAAATACGGGCTTTCGTAGGTGCTTACAGCGACAGCAATTTTCCTAAAGTACTTAGAAGTGGGGAAAGAAACAAAAATAGAAGTTGAAGACTTTTTAAAATACTTCAAGGACTAAAATGGTCACTGTAGACATTAGGAGAGACATCTCAGCACACAGTCCTCTTCAGCAAAGTACACCACTAAGTTATTTGTTTAGTGAAGAATTTGTCAGGTAGCACTGCAGCTATTTGGGCCGCCCTAACCAGAGGAAAAGATTCCCTGCCATAGAGTAAGCATGATGGTGCCACCTACTGGCCACTTTACCGCAATCTGTCATCCTGTGCCTAGCCCAAGTGGCTCTGGCTTTGAGATTGTCTTTATGGTGGTTTTGCTCTCAAACACAGGTCAAGATAGTGGTTGCTGGACCCCCTTATAAAGAAATAGCTCTTGTTTGGGATAGGCAAATTCCTAAACTCACAGGAACGGTTTTCTGCCTTTCTTTATGCCATCCTTACATGAAATATACTGCCATAAAATGTCATAAAAATTAGAGATTCTCTGCAAGAATATGGGCCTTGTGTGATGATAATACAAGCACTTTAAACCTGATTGATATTTGTAAAGGTTTTCATAGCACAAAGAGAACAGGTTTCTAACTGCCACTCTGATTGTCTCTCCAGTTAATGATTTCCAAAAAACAGAGGTGGTATAATCAAAATTAAGATATCGTCCTCTGATATAATAAATTAATGCTATGCTTTCCTATTAAATAACATAGGGGAGCCAGTGTTAAATTAGGAGCAAGGTTCATTCTATTTCCCCTATAGCTTTACCTGCATAAAGGATGTGCTGCCTGGCCTAACCAGGCAATTTGCAGAGCTCAGGATACCGTATGTCTAAATATTTTAAAAGTTATGAATCAGATTATAAATAAAATCTATCCACCTACCTTGACAAATATGTCTTGATAACAACTTGGAAGGCTGAGTTTGGATTTGAAATTCTGTCTCCGCTGAGTTCCATGCCAGGAAATAGTGACGTAGACATAGCCAGCACCTGTCCCCAGCCTCTGATCCCTATACTGCTTCATCACTCCCCATCTTATAAACAGCTTTGTGCTCAGATTTGTGGATACCTCAGCCCAGTGTTTAAGTTTTGTCTACCTTTTTCAAACAGCTGCCCCTTTTTGGCTGTCCCTTCATGCCTCTGAATGGTATATTTGGAGAAGATACCTGCCTGGGCCTGGAAGGGAACTCAGAGCCATCGGACAGGGAATTCTAGGGTCTCAGATAACAAGAGATGGTCTGGGAAAAGGGAGGGAAGCACAGGCTCTAAGAAGTCACATCCATTGGCTCTGTAGCCTCCTTACACTGTAGGAAAGGGAATGGCAATTGAAAAGACAAAGCAGAGTTCTCCATAATGTGGGTCTTGGGCCAAACGCCCCTCTTGCTTTGGCTTTAATGGTGGTGTTAAATGGTCCTGTTTTTGAAACTACTTTTCTCTTCCAAGACAACTAAGGCCAGTATTCTAAGTTGAACACTTTACCACCTGCGCACTCACTCATAAGTGTGTCTTAGAGATTTAGAAGCAGTTTAAAGGTACATCTGCTGCTGTGTCCCCAGGGCAGGCAAAAAAGCCTGAACAGTTAGAATCATGATGTAAATATGCTCCCCTATGTACAGAGTGGCCAGCAGCACACATTGCCAAGATGGCTGGCTAGCCCAAAAGAGCAAGACCAACAGAACTACAGGACAGAATTTGCCATGTGTGGAGCAAACTACCAGAGATCTTGGCCTTCTTAGCAGGTTTCAATAAAAACTATTTAAAGATAGATAGAAAAGTACACATACACATATATAGAAAAGTCACCAAGGAACACAAGGTTTTACCAAATGGAATGTTAATAATCCTTGCAAATATTATAAAACTAAAAATTAAAGTCAGCAACTTTTTCCTCAGTTGTAAAACCATGTATCAATGCTAAATGCAAAATGCTTTGATTTATTTGGTTCTTGTTTGGGAGACATTTAAAGAAAATAATAATGCTCTGGATTCCTTATATTGAAGTTTCGAGATTTTCTTTCCACCTTGAAAAAACATCCAAAATATTTGCCATTACCTACTGTTTTTTTTATCACTTTTATTAACTAAGGTTAATTGAATTGAAATCTTAGGAGATTGCTGAGCTATGTATTATTTGTAAAATGTTACACAGTTCAAGCTAAGTATAGAATGTTGAAAAGATAAGCATTGAGTAAGGAAGTTCCAAATCTGCATGTGAACAATCTCCCTGATTCTGTAAAAAAGGCTTTAAATGGCCTTATTTCTTCGTTGACTTTTTTGAAGAACAGAGAGAAAGACTCAGGTCAAGGTTTACCTGCTGATACTCATAAGTTCATCAATAAGTTGATCAATTATTTCCGGTTGTGTAATCACCCCCATTATAACAAACACATGCATGCACAAGCACCTCCTCCATGCTCAGTCCAACCCTTCTCATGGTATTTGCTTGCTTGAATCATAAGTGGCTTGATCAGTACATAAACTGACTTCTGGCTTCAGCCCTAGATTGAGTTTACAGTGTCAACCTGAAGTCAAAGCATATGGTACCCTTCCTGGAATCCTACTCAGCTAGAGGCATTTATTTCATTTAAAATCACCATCTTATGACCTTATTATTAAATGGAATTCTACAGTTTTATTAATAGTATTTGAAAATTGAGTTTTAAAGGTAATATGCCATGGTAGAAGCACTGTTCTAAGTCCCTCTGCAAACAGGAGCAAATTCAGTCCTCATTTTAACACTGTCTGTTCATTTATTGGGAAGTCTAAGGCTCAAAGAATTTAACTTGTCTGGAATCACATAATTTTTTTGTTTGTTTTGTTTTTGTTTTTGAGACAGGGTCTTGCTCTGTTGCCCAGACTAAAGTTCAGTGACAATCATGGCTCACTGCAGGCTTGACCTCATGGGCTTAGGCATGGGATCACAGAGTTGGTTGATAGTGGTTGAGCTGTGATTCAAACCCAGCCAGGCTGGCTCTACTTCTTACATTGTTCCTCCTATGCTGTGCTCCGTGGCTGTATTTAAATTCCGTATGTCCTATTTAATATCTTAGCAACCTGGGAAAGTTATCTTTGCAACCTGGGAAAGTTACATATAATATCCTTGCTTGAGTCTTAGTTTTCTCCTCAACAAAATAAGCATAAGGACATTTCTTCAGAGGGCTTTTGTGAAGATTAATTTAGGTAGGTAAGTAGAGTAGATAGGCAGGCAGACAGACACATAGTAGGTTCCCGATCTTTGTTAGTTGTATCTCCTTCCCCTTTCCATAAATACCTAAGTATCTGATAGGTATTTGATTGCTTTCTACTCTGGATGAGATTTTAAGAAATCAATTCTGCTATGACAATCCAAGCAATAGTGGATATAATTAGATCATCATTTTCTGAACCGTACAAAGATAAACTTAAAAGCTGAAGTTGATAAAACAGATAATAAAAAGACAAATGAAGGCATTGATAATACTGTATTGCAACTGGAAGAAATACCCTGCAAACAATTTTTGAATGTTGAGTCAAATGATTCATGGAATTAAAAAGAATCCAACAGCATTCTTTGGTAGGTAGCCAACGTGGTAATCAAAGGCAAACTAATTCAATGCTTCGAAAAACACAACCAACAAAATAGACTGGGGAAACAAGTCAATTAGAAAAGAAAATGGGAACATTGGAGAAGAAGCATAAACATAATTAGTTCTAACTAGACAGTCATAGCTAGACTGGAATTAAATCTTAACAAGCAGAAATGAATGAACGGTTTTATAAGTACTTGTGAAACGGAAAGGATAATATAGAGAATTTAAGCAAGTTAAAAGGTAACTTCCCAAAGAGGTATCTTATTCCAACCACAAGATAGAAACTACTTCAGAAAATGTTATAATAATTTGTTCTTTGGGACTGTGACAGCTTAAAAATCTTCTTTCCTAGAGCTAATGATTCATTCACAGAAACTGGCAAAATGTTTCCATATACACATACATATTTTCTCCCATACATATGTTTATCTAAAGTTACTGTTGCTGGCAGAACTGGTCTCCAAGGTGGCTGATGACCCTCAAGTGAGTAGCCTTTTCTAGTTAACGTTTTTCACATATGTGGCCTATCTGTTGCTGATGATCATGTTCCCAGGTCAGCAGGAATGCTTGTGATAACATGGTATTTGCTTTGTGTGTTCTGGTGTGTCCACTTCCTGTGGTCAATTCCTCCATCTGATCACATGCCAGCACCTTGGCCTCTGACTGCCTGCCTGCCTGCCTCTGCACAAAATGGATCCTCATGGAACCATTGAGAAGTGCTGACACAGAGGGCTTTTCAACGTCTTTGGGGCTGCCTGTGGTGCAGCTGGTAGCATGGGTTGGTGCTCATGAAACCAGGATGTATCCTCTTCCTTAGAGTGTAACTTTAGAGTTACTGATAGAAATTCACTTGGATATGGAGCTTAAGACTGCTCTGGCCCCACTACCCCCTAGTAAATTTTGGTTTCCTCAGTTTTGATTTCCACTTCTTTCTCTGAATGACTTCATTAACAACTTTCAGCTCTGTGAGCCTCATAGACTTTTTAGACGCATGTGTAGTTTCAACAGCCTAGACCTTGAAATGCATGCTGTAAATACTTTCAGACTCATAGGAACTTTTATATGAAATTAAAAGTCTGTAAATGCCAAATAAAGTACAAATGTACAAGTGGAAAATACATCATAAAAGATTAATTGATTCTTATATACCACTGTGCCTTACACTTAGTGAAGAACATAAACAAAATTGAGGAAAAAATTACTGTGTTCCAAATAGCTTAATCTGGTTGGATATGTTTTCTTCAGTACTAGGGAAAAAAAAGTCATATGTTTCACTCAAGCTAATGTGATAATTTTTAAAACATAATTTATGTTTCTGTGACAAGCAGTAGAATGGGCCTCCAAAGATGTCCACATCTTAATCTCTGGAACCTGTGAATATATTAAGTTACAAATGGAACTAAGGTTGCTAATAGGTTGAACTTAAAATAGGGAGATTATCCAGGTGTGCGCAGTGTAGTTACAAGGGTTCTTAAAAGTGGAAGAGAGAGGTGGAAGAATTGGTCAGAGTGATGCAGTGTGAGACTCAACTCAACATAGCTAGCTTTGAAAATGGAAGGAGGCCAGAAACCAAGAAATGTTGACAACCTCTAGAAGCTGGAAAAGGGCGAAAAAATTCTTTTCTAGATCCTTCAGAAAGCACCACAGTTTTGCCAACACCTTGATTTTAGTGACTCCAAACCCTTTTGGCAATTCCGACCTCCATAATAAGATATTAAGTTTGTCTTGTTTTTAGCCACTAAGTGTGGTAATTTGTTACAGCAGCAACAGGCAGCTGTTACAGTATGAAAACAATATTGCTCTGAATGAATATTGCTCATTGATTATTTATGGATTATACATTCTTCCTCCAGTTTATTATTTTTTCTTGCTTCCACCTCCACTTGGCATACATCTTACTGTCATTTCTCCATTGATGACCCACCCTGAAAGCTATCATCATCTGGAACACTCCGTATTTGCATTTTCCTATGGAGAACTTCTATATTAGACTCTCTTTACATCTTCACCTGCCATCCATATTGGAGCAATTATCTCATTAGGGAAGCTTGCTCCACCTGAATTAATACACATGTAAACTTTTCTCCATTCTCTTGTCTTGCCAACTTTCATTCAGTCCTTTCTCTCATTCTAGGCTTCTTCCTTCTTCATTCACTAATTCATACAGTTAAATACCAGCTTTGGTCTGTCTCTCTTTGCCTGTGTATGTAAGTACCCAGCGAAAGTGGAGGAAGATTATTTTTCTAACTCATTTCTGTCTTTAAAAGCTGACCCCCCCCCTTTTTTTTTTTGCCTTGTGACCTTCATCAGTTGATACCCATATGCATGAGCTGTGCTCTCTTGAAGTCTCTGGTTCCATATCCTTCCTGTGGCCCAAGTCCTTATATACCTTTCTCAAAGATAAAATCTATTGTTTCTTTCACCTCTTAATGAGCTGGAACAGGTATTCCAGGGCCTTACAGGCTCTTCCTCTAGCCAGGTGTTAGAAGACAGTGGTCCACAGGCCAAATCCAGCTCTTCTGTTTTTGTAAATAAAGTGTTTTGGTTTTGGATGGGGGTTATTGATTGATTGATTGATTGAGACTGGGCCTTACTCTTTCACCCAGGCTGGAGTGCAATGGCTGCAGCTCACTGCAGCCTCAACCACCTTGGTTTGGTGGGTGATCCTCTTACCTTAGCTTTCTGAGTAGATGGGACTGCAGATGCATGCCACTATGCCCAGCTAACTTTTTTGTATTTTTTTTTTTGTAGAGATAGGGTTTTGCCATATTGCCCAGATTGGCCTCAAACTCCTGGGCTTAAGCAGTCTGCACACCTATGCCTCCCCAAGTGTTAGGATTACAAGCATAAGCCATTGTGCCCAGCCCTGTTTTTGTTAAGTTTTATTAGAGCTATATCACACACATTCATATACCAGTTATCTGTGGCAACTTTTGCACTACAGTGGTAGAGTTGAATAACTGTCACAGAGTCTTAATGGACTACAAAGCCTAAAATATTTACTCTCTGGTTCCTTACTGAAAATTTTTGCTGGACCCTGTTCTAGACCATACACTTTCATACTTTGCTGCCACCAGTTTTGTTTTGTTCTGTGGATGATAGTTAACAAAGTGATATCAGACTTGGACATAGAGAAAGAAACAGAGAAAGGAAGGATGAAAATGTGTGTGCCCGTAAATCTGTAATCTGGAAATACAGGGAGATTTTCTGAAAGATGCGATTTTTCTATACAGGCTATTTACCTGGCTGCTCAAGATGGCTTGTCCTTATTAAAAGGGCAGTTATGTAAGATGCAGTTCTTTTGGTATCTTTTCAGAGTACTGAGATAGTAGAGTCAGACTGATTATTCATGTCTGGTCTACAGTTCTTGGGAAAACAACAGATATGTGTGGAGAAATGCTGAGTTTATGATAAAATTAAATTGTTTGCTAAGAACAGTGGCAAGGAAAACCTAGCTGCCTCCCCCAACCAAGTGGAAAACTACTTGGGGCATTCTAAAGTAGCAAAACAGTATTATGTGTATCATACACCAGTTAAAACAATTCTTTAAGCACGGAATATGTGACCCCGCCCCCATGACTTCCTTGTGGAGAGTACTTTCTACTTTGTCCTTGATTAGTGGTAAGCAGGCATCAGCTGCCTACCTAGTTTATCTTGGTTCTATGAGAAAACAGAGGACACCTGCTGTTAATAATAATCACCTGTTCGTAGACAATAAATACGTGGGTCAATATGCTCGAAGCCCTTAGCCTGGAGTGCTGTAAGCTCACTAAGGCTTTCAGTTCAGAAGGCTGTTCATTCCCAGATAGTCCCACTTTTCTGTTCTATCAGATGTCTGCTGCTGCCTTTTTTTTTTTTTTTTTTTTTTTTTTTTTTTTTTTGCAGAAAAGTGATTTATTTAGGTAGAGAAAGAGAAAAGGGAGAAGAGAGAAAAGTTTCATGAAGAGTGTGGAAGGGGACTCCAGAGGGGAAATCCAGGAGGGGAAAGAGAGCTCCCACCATGTGGGAGGGCCTTCCAGAAAGCTGGAAATCTGGGTGTCTGCTTCTTAATGCCTTCAGCACCGCCTGGGTGGGGAGATCTGCCGAGCTGGACTCGGTAGATAGTCTTTCTCTACGGCCTGTTCTAATTTCCCTTCGGACCGTTTCCTGTTTCTCTCTCTGACTGATAGAATGTGAATTCAAACATTGAAGGCCATATGCTTTCTAACTGCACAGCACTTTTTAAATTCCTTAGTTTATATTTCTTCCTCCTTGTGTGGGTGTCGCGCTTTCTCCCCTCTTCCTTTCCTCCCTTCCCGCTCTCACCCCCCATCCTATCTCATTTCTCTTTCTCTCTCTCAGATTCTAAACCAAGGAGAATATCTGGTCTCAAATCTAACAATACTGTATTTACTACATGACGTTAGACAAATCAACTCATTGTTTTCAGTAACTGTAAGAGGAAATCTAAACTTAGCTTGCCAGATTCCTAAGTTGTTTCGGTGAGGCTGAAATAAGGAAGTAAATTCACTCATCTAGTAAGTATTTATTCAACCTTTAATGTGTATCAGGCACTATACTAGGTTCAGGGATACGTTTTTGAAGAGAACAAATGAACTTCTTACCCGTGACATTTTTGTTGGAAGGACATACAAACATGAGGAAACAATAAGCCCTGCAGGTTGTGGTGGGTGCTTTGTAGGAAGTGAGCATGATGCAGTGACTGAGAAAGACAAGGATGGCAATACTCAAGGCTGCCAGGAAAAGCCTCTTCAGGGAAGCAGTATTGACAGTGTGACACTTGAAGTCTGTTTAAGAGAAAGCCTACGATATACTGAACCACAAACAATGAATAGTAGCCCCCTCTAATCCTTTATGTAAGAGGGAAAATTACAAAACAGTAAGTTTTCCCAGTTTGTGATTATGTCACTTTATAATAATCTCTACTTTTTTGTGAGCTTCTTTTTTATTTTTAATCTGAATCTTTTATGCTTCCTCCTCTTCTGGTTTTGGGGTTTTTTTGTTGTTTTGTTGTTTGGTTTTCTGTTTTTTTGAGACGGTTTCCCTCCTGTTGCCCAGGCTGGAGTGCAATGGCATGATCTCAGCTGACTGCAACCTCTGCCTCCTGGGTTTAAGTGATTCTCCTGCCTCAGCCTCCCAAGTAGCTGGGATTACAGGCATCTGCCACCACGCCCAGCTAATTTTTATATTTTTAGTGGAGATGGGGTTTCACCTTGTTGGTCAGGCTGATCTCCAACTGCCGACCCCAGGTGAGCCAACACGCCTGGCCTCTCTTCCATTTTTGATTTGTGCAGGTCTGATCTCGTCATCTGGCCCCTATCTATGGTGCTATTTTCCTTCTGGCCTGCTGCTGTTCATGCACTTCTTTCCTGCTGCTTGGCCTGCTGTATGTCATAAACCCATGCAATTGGTTTCCATTCCTAAGATTTGAATCCTGTACGTCTAACACCTTCCTGAAGATTTCCTAAGCTGCTCATTTTTCTGCAAACCTACCTACCCTTCAGAATATAGGGAATGTCTGCTATTTAGCTCCTGAAGACAGAATGTTTCCAAATTGATCTGACTAGAATTGTCTGCCATAGTGCCTGGCATGTAGTAAACCCTCAATAAATATTTATTGACTAAATGAGTGAGTGAACTAATTTTGCTAATCTCATGCAGTCCATCTGTAGGGTTAAAGTGTTTTTCCCTCTATAATTTCAGGTCTATTTTCCCTTCACATGTAAAATGCATATAAAAGCCTTTACCTTCAGCTCTATTATATAGTACAATCTTTTCTTCACAGGATTTTTAAAATTTTTAATATACTCTCTCTATTTGCTGTATATGTGAAACTTTGTAATTGATCCCAGAGAGCCCTTGAGGCATTGACAGTGTCTCGGAGATTCTTTGTTCATTGTGCAGTGTAGTGCGTAATGACAAACCTCGGCATTCAGTATGTAACTGGATTTTTGTTAATGATAATCTCTGAGATTTCGGCTGTTTCGATTTCTGTTTTCAGCATCTTGAATTATCACATATATTATTCATATTAAGTAGAAATGTCTAAGGAAAATCTTTGCGTTAAGGAAGTTGTCATGTTTTCAGAGTTAAGTAGCAACTAAATGCAATGTTTCTTTTGTAGAAAATTTTCAAGTATGGCCAAAGTTTGGTAGATACTTTGTGTGATATTATTGATCAGCAATGGCAATAATAACTTAGCTACAAACAACTTTCAGAGACTTTTCAACAGCAAATACTCAGTTTTTACCAGTGTAAAGGTGTGTTTAGAATCATCACTGCCAACTCATTTCAAGAACTTAAGTGTTAAGTAGTACCTTAAATCTGTATCTTACTGTGTTACATCCATTAGAAATAACTTGTAAATGATCCTTCAGTTTTGAACATTCTATGTTTATAGTTCTAAAATCTTTAATGCCAAAAATTGATTTTAAAAAATCCCTTTGGGTTTTTTTGTCATTTAGATTATATTCCTTAATTCAAGAAAACCTACATAATTTACACTATGATTTTTATTTACACTTACACAAGGATCTGACCTATATGATCGGGAACAACTTAAAAACTTCAGTATTTATGATTTGTATTTATGGCCCTGTGGGATGTATTAGGTCGGTACAAAAGTAATAGTGGTTTTTGCTATTACTTTTAATAACTCTAAAAAGTAACTCTAAAGCAGTGGGACAGACTTTCCAATATACTAATAGTTACATGTCTAGGAGGCCTCGTCTCCTTGAAAGCAGTCACCTAGGAAAGCTACACATTTGTTCCAGTAATGCTCCTATGGCTTAAAAATGTTGTGGAATGCCTCCGAAATGCTAAGAAATAAAATGACATTATTTTAAATATCCTGAATTGTGTCCGAGGTGAATTTAATTTTATTGAGTAGTCAAATAATCCCAGGACCAAGTATATAGTAAATGAAATCTGGAGAGTCGTTTGGAGCCATAGTTAAATATAAAATAACAAGATGGGCTTTCCTCATGCTACATAAACTTGAAATTGATTGTTCAAGAGAAATTTCAGAACCCTTGACGTTGGAATAAATGTATACACTCCCAAGGTACCTACTAGTACTTGTCTAGGTGGGGGAAAAATATGTGTATGTTTGCAAAATAAGATGAGTTTTATTACTTTATAGACAAACCTTGCAGATGAAAAATATACTCCTATCATGGAACTCTTTATAAGCAAACGTCTGAATATAAGTAGAATTTCTGCCTCGTCCTTTCTAAGCCTGTTGAGAAATCTGAATTTCTAACAATGACTTATTGCTTTAAAAAAAAATAGTGATGTTTACTGTGTAAAAAGTAGATGCCTCAGTTTATCTTCACTTTTTCCTGATTAGTTTTGTTACTCTATTCAATTTTTATCTCAGTGTATCTATCTTTGTTCACACTGAGATTCTCAAAATGTGTTTTTTCATTGTAAAATTATCAAACTGTTGAACCAAGTTAGAAAATAATGTCTAAGCTGAAGGCTATTACTTATTCTATATTGTTTCAAGCTCTTTATTGTTCACATTAGTAATCCTCAGATGCCTTTTTTTTTTAAAGTGGGACCCTAATATCTTAGTAAATAAGAGCATCAAATTTAAAGAGAAGTCTCAAAGATTTTGTAAAAATAAATACCTTCAATTTTGGAGTTTCTATTATATTTTCATTTTTACTAATAAAATCTTTAAAAATAGAGTTCAGCCAAAGTGCTGGATCCTGTTTCTCTAATGTAGAAACTTCCAGGTAGACTCACCAGCCAAGCATGGGGGATGGAGCTGATGTGTCCTGCTTGATTAGGGCTTTTCCAAATTCATTTCACCACATTCGTCTTTATCCAAGTCATCCAGGCCCCTATTTCTTCATTGCTGAGTTGAAATAATAAAGGTAAAGAGAAGCATGGAAAGCAGAGAAAATTGTTATCCTTCTGCAAAGAGGCTAAGACAGCTAAATTGTGACATAATTTAAACTGTTCAAATTTGACAAGTTTGACTGGAAAATTATGAGACCTGTGTAATTAGAGATCAAAATGGCCACTAGTTTACAGTTTAAAGAGTCATAGAGTGGCGTTTTTAACCACAGACTGATAGAATATGGTTTTGTTCTGCCCAATAGTAACTATTGCACAAATGACTATTGTTTTGCAGTTTGGTGATTTAAATGCCGTGTCTCCTGGAAATCTGGATAAAGGTAAAAATAAAAAATAATGTACCTTTTTAAGAACTTTTTTTTTTACTGACAAATTCTCATAGAGGAAAATACAGTATATGTTTACAACACTCTGATTTTGTGGAAGTGGCATAAAAACCCTAAACAAAGATGACACTCATGTCTTTTCATTATTTTTTCATTTTTCTTCATCCCTGTACCTTCTACATGTGAGATACATTAAATGCAGATAATTGAATTTAAATGTAGTTATAAACTCTTTACACTTTTTGCCTGAATTTCATTACAAGTGACAAGAAGTTATTTCTGACCATTGCTAGAATCCTGGAGAGAAGTGATAAAATTGGATGAGACATTTTCATTCAAGGCCCACCAGGCAAGAAAAAAGATTCCTCAGCCCACCTATTTCACCAATTCATACTTTGCTGTAGATAAAGAACTCAGAGATAGGAATGAGGTTTACTATAAATGCAAGATTAGTAGTGGTGTAGATGAAGAAGGTAACACATATATCTCTGAAATTTTAATACCAGCATTGTCACTAATATGCAGTATAATATGATAACATGATCAACAAAATTACACAGTAAAAAGCAAGATGGACTTAGCAGGAGATAGACTAGGGATAGAACACACAAGTCTTACCCACCTTTATAAACAGAGCACAAACAAAACAATACTGATAAAAACACCAGTACAATTTTTAAAAACAAGTAAATTTTCTGTTAAACACTGCAGGAAACAGGGCTCTTTCTATTAAAAGGTGGTGGAGAGAGAGAGGTTTCTTGAGGTTTTAAGGAGTTGTTATGGTTATTGGCTATCAGAGACAGGTACAGAATGCACATAGACTGGGGAGAGCTACGCACTTAACCCTTCCAGGCCAGAGCCATTGGGGAAAATGAGGTAAAAGGAAGTACTTGGGGAGTCTGCAAAGAGGTGCAGTGCTGTTCTCCAGAGCATGCTATATTAAGGTACTCAGTACACTAGAAACGCAAGGAGATTTGAAAATTAAGGCCAAGAAAAATTGTTGCTACAAATATATACCCTATAGGATTAACCAAATAACCCTCAGAAAAATAAGTCAGTGATGATATTAATTAGTAATTTTAGAGCAAGAGAGGTGGTAACTGAAACTCATGTCCAACATAAAGCAACACTGATAATATACTCACACCAAAGCTTCATAACCCAAATTCAGGAATTTCATCATGGGGTGCCCAGAGTTCGGTAAAGTTTTACTACTCAGTCAGAGACTGAGTTCCAGCCAGGCTTCTTCACACCATACTGAACCACATGGTTTTCTGTAAACTCCTGTAGCTCCTAATTTTAGTTTTTATGTACCAAATTTCCATAACCTGAAGTAGATTCCTAGGAAGTGTCTTTGAGTTTTTAATAGAAGCATAAAATGTCTGCAGAATTACATTCCTTTGTCCTTAGGACCTGGAGAATGGGCTGGCTTTTATAAGTTGCTTTGTAGGCTCTCCAAAGGAAACCTGTCACCCAGAGACAGATCTAAGCAAAACCTACCTGGAACATTTAAATTTGTCCAATATGTTACCTCACTGCCCTTTCCATCCACAACAAAATAGATAGAAGGACTTTCCTCACTTTGTCTCTACTGCCCTCCTGCTTGAAAATGATTTTTTGTCTTTTCAGTGCTGCCCCTTTTATTATTTTGACACTAATTTCTTAGGCACAGGGAAGTATGTGAACAGGTAGCAGAGAAGCAGTATGACTTGTCCTCACCTGCTGGATGTGGCGGTGCTGGTCCCATTTACCCCCCGACCTCTCGATGCCTCTTGATATAGAGTCATATGGGCATACTCAGGGCCTAAAGATTGAATGTGAAATCCTAGGAGTTTCTGTGGGCTTCTCCCACAAAATGAGAATTCTTGTCCTTGATAATAAAAGAGATATTTGCTCCATATAAAAATTTCAAGTACTACAGAGAATTAGTAACTATAGAAAGTGAAGCTTTATCATCACAACCCTAAGAGACTGCCACCATGAAGAGTTTGTGTTAAGATCCTTCCAGACATTTTTGTTTTATGTATAAACACATGCAACACCAAAATGTATCATGCAAACATGTTTCAAGCATACCCTCTTGATGAAGCAAATGTCTACAAAAGATATCCCTCTCTCTGTAACCCCCAACCCTTTGAATATACTTGTTCTGACACACTGTAATATTATCATTAAGTTCATTTTCCAGAGGCAAAAAGGTAACTAGATAAAGTAGGCAGGCCAAGATATCTTTTGCCTCATCTAAGAGGACTTCTTTGTTTTATTGGTCATTAATGCATGACACACATTTGTAGCCAATGTATGTTAATCTCCACTTGTTTAATCACAAATTGCCATTTCTCAGACCTTGCTCCCGGTGGCTGTACACTGTACAACCTTATAGGTAAGGCCTTTACTTCTCGCTGCTTTCTTCTAGAAGCATCTTAGCCCCAATCATAATGAAATAAAAGTCAAAGGGCCTTATTTATAGAGACAACTGCATTGGCCGAGATTTTTGCTGTGGGTGTCTACCAGCTGTAAAGCTGCAGTCTTACTGCTTGCAAAGAATCCAACTTAATCTGACCAAAGAGATACTTCTTGTATACTCACTGTATGTGATATGCCATAGAATAATAGAGAATGGAGACCTGACTCTGTTTATACAAGCCACTGTAATTATTCCTCTTGAAGAGGTATTCTGAGGAGACTCTCACACAGTAGTAAAGCTGTATATGTGCATTTTCTCTCTGTACTGTACTTTTCAATTTTAACAGTGCATGCTGGAAAAAATTAAATGGCATTCCCTTATAATGATGCTTTAGTTAATATAAAATGTATTACAATTTGGGGGTAACAGTGACTATGTAACACATTTAATTTCCAGAAATGAATACCAGCTATTAATAGTGTCAGTTGCCAAGGATGGAAATACATTGCACATTTTTAATCTGATACTACTGTCTCAGTTTTAATAATTTTTATAATAAAAATTAAGGGTTTATTTTATACTGTGACCATCTACAACATTGATGAGTGCCAAAAGGTCTCTAGAGCAGCCTCTGTTTATACATGCAGTAGTAATATTATCAACATAGGTCTCACCCACATTAACGTTAGCATAGATAAAATTTATATTTAGTGTAGAATTTTAAAGGAAACAAACCAAAACTTTTTTTATGTTTGCATTTTCAGCTCAGTACATTTCCCAGAAGCCAAAGTGACTATTTTATTATAACACAAATTATGCCATTATTTAATATAAACACCAAGGGAGATTCCAAAGTTCTTTTTTAAAAACTTAGTGAAGTATCAATCACAAATTGCCAAAAATAAATTTTCCTTGCTATGTTTGAAAGAATTATAGATGCCTAAATATAGCATTTGAGGAGAGCTAAGATGTTTGCTTTCTTAATGTGCTATATATTAAAGTGTTTCTAAAGCACATGTTGATGCTATTTTCTAATTTGTCTTCTGATAATAGTCTTGATATTATTTGTTTGTGCAGATGAAGGCAGTGAAGTAGAAAGTGAAATGGATGAAGAACTGGATGACTCTTCAGAGCCTCAAGCCAAAAGAGAGAAAACAGAGCTAAGCCAGGCATTTCCAGTGGGCTGCATGCAGCCTGTTCTCGAGACTGGCGTGCAACCAAGCCTCCTGAATCCAATTCACAGCGAGCACATTGTTACAAGTACTCAGACTATAAGACAGTGCAGCGCTACAGGAAATACCTACACTGCAGTCTAAAGAATATTAAAGTGTATTTTTCCAGCTTACATAACCCCTGTTGATATTGGGCTTAAGTTGAAAATTTAATAAGCCTGAAGGTCGACTGTTGTCAAATTCTATCTGTGCTGAACATTAACTTTTTGGAGTTGTGAAATGGAATGGGTGTATGTATTTTGGCAGGTCGTTTTATTTTTAACGTAAGCAAATTATTTGCCTCTTAATAATGAATTTTTTTCCTTAGTTTCAGGTGTCAAGAAGGATTTTTACAACACTTAATGTCAATGTTTTGTTTTCTTAAAAAGTAATTTACATTTTTTTGTAGCTTAAAATATTTTATTGTTGATTGTTAGTCTGGGTGTATGATTTCATGTGTAAGTTTTTTAATTAGATGCACTTCTGTGAAATATCAAAAGAAATGAATTTTTTTGATTTACACTGGAGGCATGCCCATTTGGCAGCAGATGCATCAAATTTGCTTTTGAAAGGTGCTTTTCATTGGACAGAACCATAAGACACTATTTTGATAACATTTTGAGTACGGAGAGAGAATACAGAGCATTTTTATTATAGTGCTAGAGGGTTTGGAAGGTCATCTATTTTTCTCTGAGGAAAAATTGAGCTGTGCATTTATCAGTTCAGAGTAAATGACAGAATTGCAAGAGATTATGCTAATATGTACATAATTTGTGTACATAATTATTAAACGATGTTAACAATGCAAGCTTCCGTTAAACATTGAATTTTAACTATTATTTGCATACCAATTCCTCCGTTTAAAGACTACTGATTCTGTATTTGGGACCACTGCACAGATGCATTCTGCTGTTAAGTGGGGGCTGTTAGAGTTAGATACTGAAGCAGAAAAAAAATGACTTGACTTTTTTTTTAAGTGTACATGCTACTTATGCTGAGCTGGACATACAGGAAACCATTCCATTTGGATGACTTTCTTTTATTCCAGGTCTTTTTCCTAATAGTAGTTCAATATGCTGCTATTATAAAAGAAAATGTATAGAATGCAAGGAATGTAGCAACCTACATAACATTATTTCCTTCAAAACTATTTCCTGGTTTCTAAAATATGTGGATTTAAATTGTAAACAGAACCTGAAGGCAGTGTAACTGGCACACCTCACTGTTACTTATCCCCGATTCTGTAGGATTTGGATAGGTGGCTGGATGGACCATTGCCATTGAAGAATGTACATCAGGGATCATCGTACCTCGGCTATTACATGGTGCCTTAAAACAGAACTGAAGCTAAGGTTTAGTAAGGTTTATTTTGTTCATGTGAATAACTCTTCAATCCATTTGACAAAGTGTGCCTGTCATTTTCAGATTCCCGAAGTAAGGACAGGTGACATGTTCTTCAAAGGAAATTTAGGGAAAACAAAGCAAAACAAAAAGACAAAAATCAATTTCCCCCTTTGAGTGACCGTGAATCTATTTTTTATTCTTAGAGCTGCATATTTGCTTAAGGGTGTGGAATAGCAGGCTAGTTTTAATACCAACTTGTTACATAAAGTCATATATGTTTTAGACCATTCTTACCTAGTTACTGTTTTAGAAAGTTAACAAAGTAAGCAGATACTTATCGAAGTGCATCTTTTCAGTCTAAATGTTTGTCTGTGTGTCTAGGTGCCGGTGTGTGTGTCCACGTGCACACATGAGTGCCCATGGGGCAGGAGTCTGCTACAAAGTCAGAAGGTGAGATCCTAGAGAGTTACACCCAGCCCTATTTTAATTTGCATGAAAACCCAAGGTTCTTTTAAGCCCTCAAATGATTAAAACACAAAAAGGCACATCTGTTCATTTAAATAGTTGTAAAATACTAATCAGCAAAAATAGAGAATAAAGCCAAGAAAAAAAGCACAAATTGATTCACAGATTATTAATGAGGCCTGTATTAAACCCAAGATGTTTATCTTTCCAGTTGTATTGGGGCAGGGGGGTGGGGGGGTGGAAAGAAGAGGTGAGCTAGTCTGTAAAGTTAGAAATACCAAATGGCTTATCGGGTAATACACGGTATATTTAAGCTGTTGTTGCTTGATTGCCTCAGACTACTCAAATAACATGAACAACATTTCTTAAGTAAAATTTAAATCTTTAGATGTAATTTTGAAAACTGATCCAAATTTTTTATATACAACTCATCTATTTGAAAGTCTTCACTAGCATAGTAGCATCGCCATCATCTAAATATCATTTAAATTGCCGTACCTCTTTATCTTCCCAAAAAGACAATGGATTTGTACCAAAACACACACAAAAAAGCAGACAAAACATGGTAAGCTGCAAAGGATCATGTATCTACTTTATTGTGCATAGGAAGTGTTTATAGGCAAAATTAAAATCAAAAATTGAAAAGATACTCTTCATTCTGGCTCTCCTTTCTGAATGTTTTCAGTTTCCTGTCTCTACCCACCATCCCTTGAATGATACTATGTATTGGACCAAATGTATTTTACTGGTTTAATTTTGTTTATTGAATGACTTTAAATGTATTTATTATCATTGTTTCCTTTAATTTAATGTTGGATATATTTGTATCATTAGAGGAATCTGATAATGATGGGCAAATTTAGATTGATGAGACTTAGGGACTGGGGATGCTCCAGGATTCAACATTTCTTCCAATTGTTCATGGTTTGTTCTAAATTAGGACAGATTAAGAACTAATAAACATTATCACATTTGAACTTGATTCAATAAAAATATTCTCATCTCCTTTATGAATATTTAGGCATATTCTTTGTGACTACTGTAAATAGTTTGGACCAAAACATAAAAGCAGACCTATGGTTTATGTTACTTCCAGTTATTTGTAGTTTACAGTAAAACATGAACACACATACACACAAACATTTTCATCAATTTAGAATTTGAATCGTGAAATATATGAGAAAATAAAAACATACATTTGAACAAATTAAGCAATGACATTTATTGCATTTATTTCCATTTTTCCCTTTTTTCATTCATTGAAACTAGGTTTTCTAAATAGTATTAGACCGTAACACTCTAAGATTTATTCACAAATGATACAAGTACACATTTTAAGGACTTCTTTGTATTTCTTGCAATTATAACCAATCACTAGTCATGAAATATTATTGTATAAATCAAGTGCTACACTTTCAGTGAGGAAGAAGGTTAAGGAAGTTATGTTGACCATTTTTAAGTTTCAGAAAAGACATTTTCATATGATAGGATTGAGTATCATGGGTATAGTTTGATCTTGACATATACTTTGAAAATCATACCCAAAAGATTTGCATTCATGAAACCAGTGAACAATAGGGTGGAATGGATGAACCATTTCCTTGGAAGACAGGGCCCAATTTTCAATTTTTTCTTTGGCTATCAAGTTGCTAGTCACTTATTCAGGATTTTCATCCAAACTGTGTTTGGACTGACTGTGTAAGTCTTACTGCCTTTTCAGAAATCTGCTTTCCTTTTTGTGATTTTTCTTGTACTGTATAGCACGGTTTATGCACCTCTCTTTAGATGGTGTACTTTAAAAACAAAAGTAAAATTTAGAAAATGGTTTTAACACTGCATACCTGAAATTAATAGTGTGCAACATTGACTGCCTTTGATTTCTAGTAGACAAGTAAAAATGAATACGTTCTTGTAGAATGCTGTAAAAGTCATTCAGGAATGAATGCGGTTTTAGTGCCGTAATCATGAATCTTTTTATATGAATGCACTGTCTAAAAGTGCTAAATGCATTTTCAAATTTTTAAAAATTCCTCAGATATATTTGAAATGTCTAAAATAATGCTGTGCTTGAAACATTAGTGTAAAAGAAAAAAGTGTGTCACTGTGATGTTGGTCCTCCCTGTGTGGACAGAAGTAGAAAGTAAAAACTTGGCAATTCACCTTTGTGTACAATTTGAGGCAGTGGTTATATATAATGAATTGACCTTTATTATAACCCCTCTGCACACACATTCTTGGTGAGAAAATAACAGCCACCCACAAATTAAGATCAGAACTTTTGTGATCTGTATGAATCACACTAGAACATGGGGGAGGAGGATTGGCGTGCAGTGCTATTGAAAATTGGGCTTGTTAGATCAGAACAACCTCCATGTATATGGTTAGAACAAATCAATTAATGGAATCCTAGTATTTCTGCAAGTTTGGTGATTTTTAAAAACTGGAATAGAAGCATTAATTCAGTGCTTAGTTCTAGTATTAGAAAACCCCTTTGATGTAATGCCTTGTATTAACCCTTTGAGCATTGTAAGATATACAATGGGGGACAAAAGCCTTTCAGATCATTTATTTAGACTTAGACCGGTAAAGTATACTCTATATCCAAATGTCTAATTATGCTGTTTTTTTAAAGGGGGGGTAGGAAGAGAAAGTGTTTCCACGCCGAACACTTGCATTTTATATACAACTCTTAATTTTTCTTCAAGAGGGCTTGATATATTTATTCCCAAATATTCACTGCCATCTAAGTAAGTGTACTGTTTACAGAAAGAAAAAAAAAGAATCAAACTTTTCTAGCATCACACCATAGTCTCTAGAAAAGGAGGACAAATACATGGGCCTGGATAGACCCATGTCATAACTGATTTCTGCACATTGAAGGTACCTAGATTGCCTTTAAAAGGTATAAAGAAAGGGTTAAGTTTCTTTATTTTCTTTTTTTCCCAAAACAAAACAAAAGATCTCATTTATTTAGCTTTAGAAAATACAAGTGTAAGTGAAGCCTTAGGAAGAAACGAGTTCGAGTGGATTAAGAGAATGTGAACTCTTTGGGGCAGTTAGGCTATTTGGAGTTAGATCGCTCATAAAATATTGTTTGGGAATTTCGCCCAGGGCATAATTTTATCTATGCTCCAAAACTTTAATACTTTGTCAAAAAATTATATATAGACAGAATGGAGAGCAAAGCACTTGATTTTAAGCTCATTGTCAGGAGATGCTATGACTACTGCTTCTGGTATCTCTAAATGTCAGTCTGCTTACACCATTGCTGATTTTGTTCAAGGGAATCTCTTCATGCACTTGATTCCCTCTGTTCCCTGTGTGATCGAACATGAAAGCAGTGTTGTCTGCAGATGTGCTTGTGCTGCCCTAGCTGGGCGCAAATAAGAGTGTAACCTATTCTGATGTCTGGTGAAAGGACATCCAAAGCATAGTGCAAGTATGCCGTAAACGTTGCTTTTTAGGCAGTTTAGGAAGTCAAACCATGCAAATTACTCATGTGTTAACATGCAATACTCAAAGGGTTTTAATTTAACTCTCTTCTTTTGAATTCTTCATGATGATTTACTGTAAATGCTTCTCAGTTTGCATGCCTTGATCATTGCTGCTAGTGATTTTATGTGCCAGTAGACCTGAGTTTAGTTTACCAATTTTACTTAAATAGTAAAAGCCACTTACAAAGTGACTGCCTAGGATTTTTTTTCCCTTTCCTTTAAAATAATTGATAACATGGTTTTTTTTTTCTTAAGAAAAATGTGTTTTGTCTCTTATTTGATTCTGATTTGATTCTTTTCCCCCCGTCTTTCCTTTGTTTTTTTAAATAAATTATGATGTTGGGATTGGAAGCCCTGAGTAATGAAATCTTTGGTAAGAATTGTTTATGTAGCTCAATAATGAGGACAACAAATCATTTTTAGAAGAATTTTGATTCTGGGGAGGAAAGAAAATATTAAAACTCCCATTGACTGTTGATAACAAAGTAAATTTTTCCTTCAGTAAATTAGTATTTTTGAAGAAACAATAGCCTTGTTTTAACCTGTTAAACACAATTTTAAATGATCCAATAAAGAAGCTACTGAATTGTATTCATTTAAAAAGCATCTTTTGTACCAAAGCAAATTTTTTTCTCTGCTCATCTCCATCATCAATTTGGACCTATGGTGGTGACCAATGCGTTGGTTACAGAAACTTTAAGTGAGTGCCTTGAGAAAACTCGGAAATTTGTGCCTGAGGTGGTAAACTTTTAATTAGGTTAATTGTAGTGCTTACCAATCAGTAACTCCACTATCACTCAGGGCTTTCGTACCTTCTAGGTAAAACTTCTTTCATTGTGTTTTTTTAAGATACTGTATTTTTTTTTAAGTGCCATCATTTAAATTTCACTTAGTAAGTGGCCGATTACATTATTCAGTCCCACAAGCACAGAAACATAGCAACACTAGGAGATATTTGAACATTTATTTTACAATCGACTGAATATATTATGTAAATGAGGTAAGCAACTTTTGTAGAGATTGTATGTGTGAGATAATGTAATGTTCTTTTCCAGTTTTTGGACTACAGTTGAATAAACTTTTTAATTATTTAAAAACATCTTTACTGAATAACATGTGATGGTTTTTTGTATAATGTATTTGATTTTGTAAATACGTATTTCCTGATGTGATTTTTGTGAGAAATGCTAAATCTTTTAGTATATCATGTCCTCTCAAAATTGGCAGGAGCTAAATAATAGTTTGTGGGCGATTTGTATTGTGTACTGTACAATAACTGGGGAACTTTTATAATTATAAAAATATATATTAACTTTTAGTGTGTTGTTTAAACAAATGACTGGAACATACTAAAGATATTAGTAGGATTTTTCTGAATATTTCAGACTTGAACTCAGGCTAGCTTTCTTGTGTTTTTCAAAACAAAATGGTGTCTTGTCTTTTAAAATCAATAAATTTGTTTCCTTGTTACAAATACATTGGAAATGGCTTGGTTTTTTCCCCTCAAATCACTGCCTGAAAGCTGATAATACAGTACCTCATCTGGAGGGTAGTATCTGTCATCCATTAACTTAGAAACAAAATTAAGTTGTTTTCCTTTTTTGTGTCAAATGAAATTGGCAATATTTACATGTGAACAGCACAAAAAGAGAAAATTATAAGCCCAGCAGGGTACAAATCTTACCCTCAAAGGAAATTAATGATTGAGTGCTATTTAATTTCAGAAGCTGTCACATTTCCATTGTAAATCCAGATTTTTGGATGTTCATAATCTGTTTGTTTTATGTCACTTCACATTGATTTTAGCACTCAAGTTCCTTTCTTACATTGAACTTGCTTATTAAAATTTATTTTAACACACTTAAGATATGCTGCCAGTTTTTTTCTTTAAATATCTACAGGGAAATTCACTTTTTGGTGTACAATCCTATGAGTATTGACAGACACATACAATCATGTAACCACCACCCTAATCAAGTTTAAAATGATTTACCTAGCAGACATTTAATTTTCTTTCAAATCCCAATATATATAGGGCCTTCTCTTAGAAATTTACATGGGGTTTCTTTAAAAGAAAGAAATACAAGGCAGAAATACCCTTTTGAGACTCTCTAGCATGATACTTCCAAGATCGCTCTGTAAAGTTATCTCTAAAACTACACTATTGCCAGGTACAGTGGCTTACGCCTGTAATCCCAGCGCTTTGGGAGGCCAAGGCAGGCGGATCACGAGATCAGGAGTTTGAGACCAACCTGGCCAATGTGGTGAAACCCCTGTCTACTAAAATTACAAAAATTAGCCAGGCATGGTGGCACATGCCTGTAGTTCCAGCTACTCGGAAAGCTGAGGCAGGAGAATCACTCGAACCCACAAGCCAGAGGTTGCAGTGAGCTTAGATTGTACCAATGCACTCCAGCCTGGGCGACAGACAGAGCAAGACTCCATTTCAAAAAAAAAAAAAAAACTACCCTATTGGCTTAGCCCATGGAAACACCAAATTCATTCCAACTTGCATTGATCTTTGAGCCAGTAGCTTAGAAATGTATCCAAATAATGTAATTTAATAAATAAACGGTAGGCAAAATTATAGCTAATAGTAGAAACAATACTAAACTAGAAAGAAAAATAATCTGACCAATATGGGCATTTTTATGTCGCAGCCGTTGCCACTTTTTAGATATTTGGAATTTCCATGCAAAATGAAGAGTTCCCAGTTTCTAATCTTATTTTCACACTTGATTTCTCTTGGAAATTAGAGGTCTTTCAAATCTCTTGTAATTAGTGCATTACTTGGCTATAATACTCTTCCTGCCATGATTTTTAATAGTATTTTCTTATGCTTTAGAACTCAGACATTTTAAAACTTGAATTTAGCCTACAACCAGAGAAATGTAACTGGTTTTATTTATCCATTCAATCCACCAAATTTTTTTTTAACTTTGGTCTAAATGTAATGTAGTTTCTCTCTCTTGCTCACTCTTTCTCTGTCTTTGAAAATACAAATAAAAGGTAATGACGTTCCTTAAGACTATGGAGTTCACATAGCTAGTGTCTCATGATCAGTAATCACAATAACCTGGAAGGAGACAAACATTCATGTGAATGTGGAGTAGCCTCTAAAACTGAGGCTTTAACTTGTATAAAACTTGAAAGTTCTGCAGACACACAAGTTCTTTGTGTGTCTGCCCATATTTCTGCAAAGAAGTTTCATAGCTTTCATCACATTTTCAAAGGTATATGCAACCCAAAACTGTAAAACTTACTGTTTAGAAGGTTACCACTAAATTTCAAACTTAATTTAAGCTTATAAAATGGCAACTCTAGAAATAGCTTATTAATAATTACTAATAGCATATTGATTCCTTTTGTGGGGGGGAGGGACGATGGAGTCTCACTCTGTCATCCAGGTTGGAGTACAGTGGCGTGACCTCGGCTCACTGCAACCTCCACCTCCCAGCTTCAAGCAGTTGTCCTGCTCAGCCTCCTGAGTAACTGGGATTACAGGCATGTACCACCACGTACAGCTAATTTTTGTACTTTTAGTAGAGACAGGGTTTCATCATGTTGGTCTCGAACTCCTAACCTTGTGATCCACCAGCCTCAGCCTCCCAAAGTACTGGGATTACAGGCATGAGCCACCATGCCCGAACTGATTCTTTATTATTAACAGGAAATAATAAACCCCAAGCATTTTTATATTTTTAATAGATTATTCTCTCTTGGGTTCAAAAAGCTGTAGTGAAGCCTTCAAACTATAAATCCACTCTATTTTTATACTCAGGTTGCAATGCAATAGTAACAATGCCAATCAAAGTCAAGATGGCAAAATTCAATCAGAGTTTCTGAAGAATTAACTGATTTTAAAGCTATTGGTGATAATTCTTCATCTAGAACTGTATCCACTCATGACAAGAATTAGATGACACTCCCACAGGAATGGAGGAAAGCTTAATGGAATATTTGCAAGGATGTGTTAAGGGTTAATTTTTTCTTTTGTCTTTAATGATAAAATGTTTATATACAACAGTTCTGTTTATATAAAATATGGATAAAAGTTGGGTAAATAAGTACTAAGACCATTGCTATAGTTCCCACTTCCCTAGTTGGTCATTAGGCCTAAATTGATGAACACATCTTACTAACTCCTCTATTGCATGTTCTTACTCTGCCAGGGCCTCTTAGGTAGGTTGCTGGTAGGGTGACTCAACGCTTCATTCCTTGAAGTCTTGTCTTTATTGGGTTATCATAGTTTTCCATTGACTCTGAAGCTGAGACTCCTGAGAGGACAAGTTGCAAGATAGTCCTCCTGGCTCCAGTTATGAAGTGATAACCCAGCTTCCTTTTTATAACTGCAATTAACTACCTGAATCACTAGCCTTCCTTACCTGTTGGTTCAGCACCATGAGAAACCCAAACTGGCCAAGGGATAGTCTTAGGACTGACTGTCTCGGCTTCCAGTTTAAACAAATCATGATTTGTTTCTCAAGTGGAAGCAGTCCTGCCTTGAATACTTGGACCTCCAAAGCCACTAAGTTCAATGTTTAAGGCCTGAAAAGCAAAAATCTTGTAAATGGCTTATTTGGTGTAATAGAGGGGCTACTCCCAACTCAATTCCTTGATTCCAGGAACTATGCATTCTGACTGAGAAAAATGGTGCCGAATATTGATGGATATCTGTCGTCTCCTAGCTGACATCATGGCTGAACCTTTAGCAGGCTGTTCTATTTCTTGTTCTATGGAGTGAGCAGCTTCCGTGTGATGAAACATGAGACCTCTGAATTTTGTGATGAAAGCCCACATCCCTTTGCCATGTGATTAGTTTTATAATCAGTAGTAGGATCCTGTAGGATATATTCATGAATAAAATACCTATAAATGGAAGAACGATGGAAAAGGCAAATCTATAGCTGGAACATTTCTCTATGCCTTTAAGAGAGTTGCTTTACCCGATTTGATGAAAAAAGATCCTATGTAATAAAAATACCAGTTGGTCCCAGTGGGGAATACAGCCACTTCAGGAGGCTTAGCACTCATTTCTGTCATGGGCAGGTTGCGCTCAGCAGCTCAGCAGTAGCAATGGCCGTATCAGCCTTGGTGAGGGGGAAGTCTGTGTTGCTGAGTTGCTGAGCCCCTGAAGAGCCTTATGCATTCTGCTATGGCCACTTTGTACTTGGGCCCATTTGGCTAGTGGAGGTGGCTGATGAAGGAAGTGGCTGGCCATCATTCTCAGATCTCTTGTCTGTTGAGAGTCTCACCCGCACCGAAATCTGGTGGGCCACATAAGATACAAGTATTCTCACGCTCAGTGTCCCTTCAAAGAGGCCCAACCACATGTTCTCCACCAGATCCTCTTGTCCCCATGCTTCCAATCTTGTGCAAATTCCTGACCAAGAGTTTTAATCTGCTTATCAGCCACTGCTAGCCCCTTGCATGTCAAGAAGACAAAAGATGTAAAGTAGGAAGTTCTGACAGCCCAGAGGAATTCCCTTCACAACTACCTTCCAAGGGCACCCCCGAATGACACTGGCAAACAGCATTTGCCACATAACAGACCCTAGCTGAGCCCAGCATGAAATGCCAACCCAAAGAATTAGGATTGTGGAATAAAGCATTTCTTATTTGAGTTTCCAGGTTCATGGAGGATTTCCATCTTAGTCTTAAAGTAATTAACATTCTCCTAACTTAGAGATAAATAAGATAATTACATGAGGGAAGTGTTCAGGACTGGGAGTCAGAAGCCTGAACTGTCTGTCTTATTACAAGTCTGCAACACACTAGATTAATATTCTTGAGAAATTCAGTTAACTTCTACAAATCTGAGTATATTTAGACGGAAAATGAGATCTCTTGCCTAAGCAATGACTGGTAAGGATGGTATATCTATGCTGGTTAAGAGATAGTCTTAGAAGTCAGGTAGGCCGGGTGCAGTCGCTCACACCTGTAATCCCAGCACTTTTGGAGGCTGAGGCGGGTGGATCATGAGGTCAAGAGATTGAGACCATCCTGGCCAACATGGTGAAACCCTGTCTCTACTAAAAATACAAAAATTAGCCAGGCGTGATGGTGCACGCCTGTAATCCCAGCTACTTAAGAGGCTGAGGCAAAAGAATTGCTTGAACCCAGATGGCAGAGATTGCAGTAAGCCGAGATTGCGCCACTGCACTCCAGCCTAGGTGACAGAGTGAGGCTCCATCTCAAAAAAAAAAAAAAAGTCAGGGAAATCTGGGCTTGAATTCCAACCCCACAACCTGGGCGACAGAGTGAGACTCCATCTCAAAAAAAAAAAAAAAGTCAGGGAAATCTGGGCTTGAATTCCAACCCCACAACCAGCTAGCTATGTGACCTCACTGGGTAAATTTAGTAACACACATTTATAAGGCCTTGCAGTATTTGCTAAATACTTAGCAGGTACTCACATGTGGCAAGCTCTCAATAAATGCTAACTTTTGGCGGTAACCTGCTTTAACTACCCTCTAAATTAAAAGTGTGAGAGCTTCTTAACTGCCAGTCAGTAACCTTGTAAAATGGGCTCATCCTATCATTTCCAGGTAGAAATTTATCTAGAATGGAGACTGGTTGACTCAACTAGGGTATTGTATAACTGTGATTAAGCTTTGCCAATAAAATGTCTAGAATGGAGACTGGTTGACTCAACTAGGGTATTGTTTAACTGTGATTAAGCTTTGCCAATAAAATGCATACTTGATTTAAACAAAGAAAAAAGAAAATAGAAAAAAAAAGGAGGAATTTTCAGAACTCTAGACCCGAGACAAAAGAGAATCTACTTTCTCATTCAGTCAATTCAGCCTTCCCAGGAGGTAAAAATATTTCCTCTGGATGCTTAGATGCTTCTGAGCTTCTCCTTCCTGCATGCATTCAAAAATAACCATTGAATCTCCCAGAGTTTCTTTTAAGTATTCCAGACACCCTGACAACAGTTTGGGGATAGACTGTCCCCATTTCTCTCTGTAAATTATTTTTTTAATAGTCAGCTCCTCCGCCCTTTAAACTTACCTTGTTTTTAGTGGACACAGTGGCTGGACAGAATCCCACCTCTGAATCTTTTTTTTTCTTTTTTTTTTTTTTTGAGACAGAGTACTGCTCAGTCACCCAGTCTGGAATGCAGTGGCTCAATCTCAGCTCACTGCAACCTCTACCTCCCGGGCTCAAGCCGTTCTCCTGCCTCAGCCTCCTGAGTAGCTGGGATTACAGGCACCTGCCACCATGCCCAGCTAATTTCTGTATTTTTAGTAGAGACAGGGTTTCACCATGTTGGCTAAGGTGGTCTTGAACTCCTGACCTCAGGAGATTCGTTCACCTTGGCCTTTCAACGTGCTGGGATTACAAGCGTGAGCCACCTCGCCCTGCCCTGCCTCTGAATCTTACAGAACTTATCATCTATATCAGAGGCTGTGCATTAGCAGGCTATGGACCACAGGAAAGTGATATTCAGGTTACGTGGTGTTAAGATACAAAGGGCTTTTGTGGTGTGTGTGTGTTTGTGTGTTTATTTTATTTTAATTTACTGTCAGAAATTTTAAAGTATCAGATCTCACAGTAATTCTGTCAAAGTAAAATCTGGTTTGTAGTTTCTCTTGAGCATTGGAGGGTCTGGCAGCCCTGAGCCTTCATGCCCACATGGCAGTCTGCTAGGACCAGAGAGACGGGGCTCGTACACTCCAGGTGGCCCTTCTACTTTATGTTGAGTCCATATTGCTGCTTTGGATCCACTCTATTACCTTCCTTACCCTGTAGGCATGTGAGGTGTTTTTTTATTTTGTTTTTAATCAACACATAGTCACTGCATTTTTATGGGCTACAGTGTGATATTTTTAGACATGTACACCTTGTGTAATGATCCATACAGGGCATTCAGCCTATTCATCATCTCATACATTTATCATTTCTGTGTGTTGAGAACATTCAAAATTCTCTTTTGTGACTCGTATTCATTTTTGCATTGCTAAAAGGAATACCTGAGATAGGATAATTTATAAAAAGGTATATTTGGCTCACAGTTTTGCAGCCTATACACAAAACATAGTGCCAGCATTTGTTTCTGGAGAGGCCTCAGGAAACTTGCAACCATGAAAGACGATGAAGGGGGAGCAGACATGTCACATGGCAATAGGGGGAGCAAGAGAGAGAGGCAGGAGAAAGGTGCCAGGCTCTTTTAAACAACCAGCTCTCACAGGTGAACTCACAGAGTGAGAACTCACTACCACAGGGAGGACAGCAAGCCATGAATGCAGGGTCTACCCCACAACCCAAACACCGCCCATCAGGCCCCATCTCCAGCACTGGAGATCACAATTCAACATGAGATTTGGAGGGACAAAACATGCAAAGTCTATCATAGCTATTTTGAAATAGACAATACAATATTATTAACCATAGTCACCCTACTGTGCACTGGAACACCAGAACCTGTTCCTCCTATCAAACTGTGACTTTGTACCCACTGACCAACCTTTTCTCTGTCCCCTCCTCCATAACCTCCCTGCCTCTGCTACTTACTTTTTCTACTCTCTATTTCTGTGAGGTCAGTGAGTGAGAACATGCAATCTTTGTCTTTCTGTGCCTGGTTGATTTCACTTAACATAATATCATTCCAGGTTCCTCCATGTTGCCACAAATGACAGGACTTCATTCATTTTTATGGCTGAGTAGTATTCCATTGTGTATGTAGACCATATTTTTCTTTATCTATTCATCCATTGAAGGACACTTAGGTGGATTCTGTATCTTGACCGTTGTGAATAGTGTTGTGATAAACATGTGAGTGCAGATATGTCTCTGACGTACTGAGTTCATTTCCTTTGGATATATACCCAGTAGTGCCTTTGAGTTTTTGGCTTGTGGTTCACATGCTCTTAGCATTTGAACTTCTCTGCCAGATACAATTTATCTATCAAGCAAAGACAAATGAGCAGTCCTCACTCATGGCACATAGAGTGGAACTGGTAGCAGGTGTGTGGCCTCCCTGTTGCCTGTCATGCTCTGAGACAGAATGAGTGTCTAGCATGGCTGGACATCAGACTCGGAGAGAGACACCAGCCCTTGAATTGTGAGCTTTAATCTACACAATTAGAGGAAGTACCAGCCCCACCCTTGGAGCGATTAGATACTGGCACCCAGCAGCAGTATGTGCTGTTGAGAAAGTCGTCGTCTTCTGCAATTTCAGCATTCATTGAACAAGAGAGCACCATTCTCTCCCCGGACATGTGTTCTAAGCCTTGAGTTGTGTGACATGGAAAATCAGTGCCTTTGGCATTTATTCTTCACTTCAGCATTAGCCAGAATTGACTGCCTTATGCCAGAAATGTGGAAAGTTTTGAGATAGTAAGTTTCAGGCATCTGACAGTTTCTGCTGTGCAGAAGGCCAATCTTCTTTTAAAGAGGGGAGCCTGCAGGGAATTTTCCTGGGAAAAGTTAAACTTTACTTTTTATGATTTCTTCAAGTTCTTCCTATTTCACTGTAGCCCTTGCTAGCTGCATTTTCATGATTGACAGATATTTGCTGGTTGTTTGACTTTGCTGTAGAGTTTCACAAATCTGGCAATCAACCAATAACTTTTGGTTCTTCAATTACTTACATAGTAGGAAGGACAGGAAAAGACTATGCCTCAAAAGCTACCTGTTGGCATCTCATTAATGCCTTATGTCTGCATCCTAAAAACAGGAAAGCAGGGCATATCTTTAATAAAAGGGGTCAGATTACTATTATCTGGCAGAGGATGGGGCAAGAGATTCTTTTAAGCAAAGAGAATAGCAAAGGTTTTCACACTAAAAGAAAGATCTCAAAGCAAAGGCTATGTCTCAAGATGATTGAATAACATTTTTTAAATTAAATTCCTTTACGCAAGGCCTAAAACCAACTGGTAAGAAATATTTCTGACTGAACCCACAGAGACAGTGTCCTTCTGTTTTGTGGAAAAAATGTAAAGGAGATGTCAAATTAACACGCTTAATTTCTTACAAGTGTGATTACCATTTTCAAAGATCTTTTTATATGTCTAGCCTAGTAGAATGGGATGCTGCATAATGAAGAGAGAAAGCAAAAGTAGACAAAGTTTAGAGGAAAGGATTCAACTCCGTGAGATAATAAAAGATTTCTAAGGAGAATTTCAGAAAGTTTCTGGCCGGGCGCAGTGGCTCGCGCCTTTAATCCTAGCACTTTGGGAAGCCGAGGTGGGTGGATTGCCTGAGTTCAAGAACAGCCTGGGCAACATAGTGAATGAAACCCCATCTCTACCAAAATACAAAAAATTAGCTGGGCATGGCAGCGTATGTCTATAGTACCAGCTCCTCGGGAGGCTGAGGCAGGTGAATTGCTTAAACCCAGGAGATGGAGGTTGCAGTGAGCCGAGATCATGCAGTGCAGTGGCACTACAGCCTGGGCAACAGAGCAACACTCCATCTCCAAAAACACATAAAAGTAAGTTCCTTATTAGATCAGAACTCTGGAAAGCTCAAGGCAGCAAAATGCATCTTATTTATCTCATCACCTCTCAATTCTCATGCTGGTGTTCCAGGAAGGTCTGGGTTAACAGCTGGTCCCTGGGTCTCCCCTCCAGGCTAAAGAATTGACCTTGAAAATTTTGAAACATAGTCCTTGAAGAGAAAAGAAAGTCCTATCATGCCTGCCACCTACAAGATACTTACAGTATCCAAGAATCTTCCATAAAATGTATTTGGCTGTCAAGATTGTTCATTGTGAAACTTGTAATTTGTGATGTTTATGTATATCACAGAATGAAAGTTAGTCACTTACCCTCATGGGGGCCAGATGGAGCAAAGTATTTATGCCGAGGGCCCTTAGACAAAAGAGTTTCCCTATGCTGATGAGACCTGTTTTGCATCAGCTTATTTGCTAGCCCTGAAATCACAAAGTATTCCATGCATGACTGGGAACGTGGGAAGCTGTGTCTGAGTTGTCTGAATACAAATATAAATGTACTATATACTCCAATTAAAAGGAAAACATTGTCAAATGAGATTTTAAAAATGTAACATTGCATACAACTAAAAGGCTCGGAAAGGTTGAAAATACAAAGATAGGGAAGAAATAGAAACACAAACTATTAAAAACTTAATGATAAATCTAATAAAAGATATGCAAGACCTGTACCCTGAAAACTATAAAATATTACTAGGGAAAATTTAAACTTAAATAAATGTAGTGATATACTGTGTTCATGGGTCAGATGACTCAATGTTATTAAGATATTAATTCTCTTCAAATTGATTTATGAGTTTGACACAATCCCATTCAAAATCCCAGCAAGCTTTTCATAGAAAATGGCAAGCTGATTGTATAATATAATACATATGGAAATGCAAAAGACCTAGGATAGCTAAAACAGCTTTGAAAAAGAAGGATAAAATTGGACGAATATCGGTACCTAATTCTAAGACCTTTATAAAGCTACAGTATTCAAAATAGTGTGGTATTAACATCAAGATATCTCAGCGGAACCTATCAAATCAATGGAGCAAAATAGAGTGCAGAAATGAACACCCACATTTATGGGCCATTGATTTTTTTACGATTTTTTTTTACGCGTAGGCAGTCAATTCACTGGAAAAGATAGGCTTCCAAAAAGTGATGCTGGAACAAGTAGGTATGCGTATGTGAGATTTGATCCATATCTCACACCACACACAAAAATAACTCAAAATTAATTATAAATGTAAATGTAAAACCTACAGCTATAAAACTTTTGGAAGAAAACATAGAAAAAATCTTTGAGACTTTGGGTTGGGTAGAAATATTTTAGATTTCACCGTAAGCATTATCTATGAAAAAAAATTGATAAATTGCACTTTATCAAATAATAATTTTCTGTTCTTCAAAAGACACTGCTAAGAGAATAAAATGGCAAGTCATATATTAAGAGGCAATTTTCTTTGGGTCTCATGTTTCTGCAGGTGTTCTGAGCAAATGCATTCACCACTTTTGTTCTGAACCATCTCATCAAAGATATTTATGCAGCAAAAAGACTTGGAAGATAGAGATAATGGCTTCCTGTCATTATGGGCTGGGTGACTTTGTTTCCTGACCAGTATTAGAAAGATACTGTCTTTTGGATTTGGAGGGGCCCTCTTTAAATGACTATGGGTTCCTAAGCTTGGAGTTTCTCACCTGTGGCATAAACCCACTTTGTCTGTAGAACCTCCCTGGGCCCCGACACAACACCTTCGTGGGTCTTGGGTTGGGGTGGGCAATGAAAGCACATGTGAATGTGAAGCTCATGCTGCTTGCTGTGATGGTATCAAGTCCCTTTTCTCAAACCCATGAGCTGCCATCTCCTGTTCATATCTTGGAAACTGGCAAGCTCACTTGTTTGTTCACCAGCAAAGTAAAATATCAGATCCTTCACAGTCCTTGACCCCACAGACTGGGAGAAAATATTTATAAATAATATATCTGATAATGGGCTGGTATCCAAAAGATGTAAAGAACTCTCAAGTTCTATTTTCTCCTGTTCTTTAACGTTCTTCTACAAAATCACTTCTTAAAAATAATTGAAAAATTAAACTCTGGCATGAGGGGGGTCTCATAATCACTGGTAAATAAATAAATAGGTAAGGTGCTGCCACTCACATCTGTAATCCCAGCACTTTGGGAGGCTGAGACAGCTATCACCTGAGGCCAAGAGTGTGATATTAGCCTGGGCAACATATCCTATCTCTAAAAAAAACTTTTAAAATTAGCCAGGCATGGTGGTGAGAGCCTGTAGTCCTAGCTACTTGGGAGGCTGAGGCAGGAGGATCACTTGAGTCTGAAAGGCGGAGGTTGCAGTGAGCTATGATAGTACCACTGCACTCCGGATTGGGTGGCAGAGCAAAATCCCCTGTGTTTAAAAAAAAAGAAATCTGAAAACCCAAGGTGTTGAAAGTATATGCATAGTACTTAACTGTTAACATTACATATTTGGATGAATATTTATTTAACATTGGTCTCTCTTTAAATTTCAAACTTCATGATCTCAAGAACCTTTCAGTCTTGATCATTACAAAATTCCCAGTGTAAAGCAGTGTTTGGTATATAACCAATGAGCATTTGTTGTATGAATTAAGAAACCAATTCTCTTATGATTATACCTAATGATTATATGATTTAAGGTTTTCTCTGCTATTACAAATAACTCTTAATGATTCTTCTCCACATACATTTCTAAAAGTGGAATTTGGGGGTCAATCAATTGCTAAATTGTAAGCCTTTGGAATATGTTGCCAAACTCAATTTTGAAACCTTGAACCAATTTATTATTCCTTCAACAGCTCTGGCTCAGATCATTAGAAGCCAATTAACTGAAAAAAAGTAAAAACATATTATATCTGATCTAGGACTGTTTGCCATTTTACAAGCAGAGAAACCAATACTTCAAAACTTCTTAAATAACTAGCAAATTGTTTACTCAGAAAATGATATTTGATTATTTGGAACTTTTCCCTCAACAACTGTCATATTACTTTTAGATGCACTTCGGGTAAATAAATATTTTATACACCAAGTGATCATCCTAAATTTGGAGTGTGAATTGTAAATACAATGCTAAGCACTTACGTTAACATATTATACCTCATCATTTTGATGGTAGCCCATTAAATATATATGCATATTCTCACTTCATTGTATGTATTAAGGAAAATGTTCTTTAAATTCAATATGAAAAAAATAATTTTTATAAAGAAAGCTTTCTTACTTAAAAAATAATATCACACTAAAAACAACCCAAGTTCCTTTCAAATGTGGAATGAAAAAGGAAATTATAGGCTGTTCACACAATGGAAACTATATATTAGTAAATTGAACGAAGTACAAGTAACAAGGTGATAATTCTCACAAACACATGGAAACAGGAGGCCAGATATGAAAAAAATACGTACTACATTATTCTATTTATAAAGTTCAAAAAGAGGAAGAAGTATGCTACAGTATTGTTTACCTTTGAAGAGAAGAAAACATTTGTACTTAGGAAAGAGCTCAAGGCCACTTTTAGGTGCTAGCAATATTCTAGTTCTTGATCTATATATTGGTTATCTTTGTATTTGCTTTGAGGTAAATTTATTGAGCTGACTTTTTGAAAAGCTAAAATTAATTTGGGTCCAGAATCCCCTCTCTAGTAGAAGCTTAATGGCTTAAAACCCCAAATCCAATTAATAACTTTTTGAAGTGCAGGGAGCATTTAACTTATGCTTTCATTTGAAAGACATCCTGAATACTTTTCTTCATTTACTTTTAAGACATTTTCAGCAATATCTTGGACCAGAAGTAGCCATGAAATGTCCATGTTTTAATAACCACAAATGAATACTGCCTACCTAATTTCTTACATTTTATCACAAAAGGATAGATTTGTTGGATTTAATTTAACAAGTGAATATTAAAAAATTTCTTTAAAAAATCTCTGGGCATCTGAAAAGTTACAATTAGAGGCTACAATTTTAACTAGATCATCTTCGAAAAATCAGAACAGGAAATTTTGGAAAGTCTCCAAAATTCACAAGCTGCAGAAATGCTTCTCAATGCTCTACAGTGCCCAGTGTTTTTCCACTTTGCCCAAATGGCTATTCAGATGATTAACGTCAGCAGGCTCGGTGCATTTGAGTACTAGCTCTGTGATCTTTACAATACAGAGACCTCAGTGTGATACGTGGCAGACAACCAAGACCACAGAATGTGTCTGGGGGAAGCTTTAAGAAACAGCAGCTACTATGGGCAGGAAATCAACCTGTCTGTGTTGCAGAAATAGGACAGTTTACTGGCTTGATAGGTGTGCTATCACTGTGATATGCCCAATCCCAGACAATTAGATTTAGGATGCCATATGGCCATCCTGAATGAATGCATAATCTAAAATGTCACACAGTTTAGGACCAGCGGAACAGCAACAATCACACACAGAACACTTGTGCTAAACAGTGTCATGCAAATGAAGAGATTCTGAGAGGGGTCACCCCCAGGGCTTGTCCACCCCACTCCTCTGGCAGCTCCCACCCTTGCTTACTATCAATTACTGAGCAATGAGAATGTTCACACTCTGTTTCTGCCCTCCTCTCTATCCCACCATTCTATTCCCAATTTTTAGTGAACATGACTTTATTTTACAGCCCTAGAATATTTCAGCATTTTATTAGAGGCCCAATCCTGACAATGATCTAGTGGTGCATCCATCCTAACATCCAGTTTTACAAGGTGGCCTGGGAGAATATAGCTGTGTAGGGACAAATAGGTGTCATATTTCACAGACCATGGCTGATTCTCCTATAACAAAAGACAGATTAACAAGAGAAATGTATGACAAAGTTATTTAATCAAAGTTTTTTGTGACATGAAGACCCCAAAACCCTGGCAAAACCATGTGTTTTTGTAGGTTTGTTGGGGGAAGCAGCAAAGGAGAAAGGACTTACAGTGCCTCCATAAATTGGTTATGAGTAACATAAACTGGGAACAACAAACCGCAGCAAACTACGGGAGGCCTCTGGGGAGGCAAACTTCTCCACGCCTCAGGTTTCAGTACATGGTGACCTAGGCTCTGTTACCATAAACCTTGTACCCAAGGATGTAAAACCCCTTTGTAGCACTATGACGTAGCCAGACCTACAGGCTCCTGGTAAGGCCTGCGTTCCACCCGCTGCACACAGATAATAAGCTAAAGATAACCACATGTTCTTGTTTTGTGAAACTCCCAAACCACCACTGTTATCACTCTTTAGAATGACACACCAGTTCCGGCTCACTGATCCACTCCATCATCAAACACATTTGTGATTATTGTTTTGATTTTTGGTTACTGAAGTGTAAATCTTAATAATACTTTAAAAACAAAAGGAGACTCTTCCAGAAGTAATCACATTCGGCCAGGCGTGGTGGCTCACGCCTATAATCCCAGCACTTTGGGAGGCCAAAGCGAGCGGATCACAACGTCAGTAGTTCAAGACTAGTCTGGCCAAGATGGTGAAACTCTGTCCCTATGAAATACAAAAATTAACTGGGTGTGGTGGTGGGCGCCTGTAATTACAGCGACTTGGAAGCTTCAGGCAGAGAATTGCTTCAACCTGGAGGGCGGAGTTTGGGAGGTTGCAGTGAGCCTAGATTGCACCACTGGACTCCAGCCTGGGCAAAAAAGAAAAAAATTACAAATTAAAAGTAATCACATTGCACTTCAGAAGCAGAGACTTGCCAGCAATCTCGCAAATGGCAGACTCTTCCCTCCGTTAAAAACAACAACTTGTTGCTTCTCTGTCACTGGGCATCCAACCACCCAAAATGGGTGCAATGTGGTAGCTAAGTGGTTGCTACTCACAGTAGTGTGAAATTTTGAATAGTAAAAGACAGTCAAACCAAAGATGGTCAAACCAAATGCCTAACATTGTACAATGATCAAAATTATACAATGGAGCATGCTTTTTGATGATTAGGTCCAAAGTTATGGAAAATATTTGATGTCCATGATATATTATCAACTTCAAATGCAGATTAAAAATAATTTTAGACACAGATGTGTAGGAAAAATATGTGGAGGATATGCATCAAAATATTAACAAGGATTGTCCCTGGATGCATGAATTATGACTTCTATTTGCTTTGCTTTACTTTCTGTAGCTCCTACTTTCTTTGTGGAGAACTTGTGCAACGCTTGAAAGCTAAATAAAAATGAATAAATCCACCTACTTAATCCACCCCACCCCAAGCCAAGAGAAAAAAACAGGCAGCATGTGTGGATATTTTGTTCTTACAGTGCCTTCAGCAATCCGACCACAGGTCTCACACGCCGTGTCAACATTGAGTTGTGCTGGTGGTTTGTATCCTCTTCTCACTCCTCCAACCACCCCTCACAAAACATCGGCTGGAGCCCTAGAAATTTCAGTCATTCTGACATGACTTTGTTCCTGCTCCACTTTATTTTGAATTAATGAGTTCTCTTCTCATTGTAGTAATAATTGCTACGGAGTTCTATAGAGACCACACCTGGCTGACTGTGTTGAGTTCTGAGCCTCTCAATTGCGAGAGGCTGGAAAGATTTGAGAGAAGATTGCTAAAAGTACTTCAGGGGCCCTGGAGGCACTGATTTAGGAGGCGGAGGAGAGACAGGCAGATGTCAACCCTGCACTGACTAAACAGGGAATGTGGGGAAATGAGACTTCCGGTTTATGAAGACTGTAAATACCAGAAACACCCCACAGGGTAAGTGAGACTCCCTTAGGAGGCATGGAACGGGGGGTGGGGTGGAAAATGTACGATGCACAGATTTCTGGGCAGTATAATTCTGCCTAAGAATGAAGAAGAAAGTGGAATCTGATTAACGTGGCCTGAGAATAAGAAGGGTGTTCACCCCAGGTCGGCCAAACCACGAGAAAGTATTTAACAAAGGGAATGGGGAAGAAGAAGGAGAGTTTTGGCTGATGGTGTGATGTGATAAGGTTTAAAAGACCTTTCTCCTGTTTGTTGGGACGACTGTTATGCAAAGCAGGCTGGAAAATTGACTTAAAAAGTCATGGAAAAGAGAGGAGTGTGGTGGAGCAGTGTGGAAAGAGAATGGAATTTCGAGTCTAAGATTCCAGTTTTTGAGCGCTGACTCTGCTGACTTCGGGCTCGTTAATCTCTTTGTATGAGCTTTAGTCTCCCTCCCTGGAAAAAATGAGGAAAGGACTCCTCTGAGTAGTTGCGAAAATCCAGTGGGATAGTGGACATTAATGCCCAGGACTTGTGACCTCTAAGGAGTTCTATTTCGGGAGATTCGGATCATAGGACTTGGTGACTATTTACATACAGGTGCTGAGGGAAGCGGAGACACAGCATTCAGCTATCTTAACCTATCTTAAACCACTCTGCCGCTTCTGCTTCCGTTTAGGCCAAGTGCTAACCGATCTAATTTGCTGCAGATCCTTACTGGCAGCTGTGGTGAATGCCTATGGTGGGGGCCCAAGCACAGGTTTAGTTTTATTTTTTAAAGGTTTCCATGTGATTTCAATGTGCAGCCAAGATTGAGACCCACTGAGGTGGGGTAATGAGAATGAGGCACACAGCCTGGAAAAGAAAGAAGAAATGAATCCGTGGTGAAGTGTAAGTCTCCTCTGCTCTCAGTTCTCTCTTGAGGCAAACACTTTTAATCAGTTTCTTTTTTTATCCTTCCAGAGAGTTCTATGTATAGATCAGAACCTATTGTGCATCTTGCTTTTTTTCACTTACCACCACACCGTGGAGATTGCTCCACATCAGTACTATCTAGTCTCCCACCTAACACAGCTACGTTGTATTCCGCAGTATGGCTGTACCAAATGTATGCAATCGCCTTATTAAGTTGTTTGCAACCTCTTTCAGCAGTAAACACCCTTGTCCACACATTTTGAGCATTTGTGTGATTATGAAGTAGAGTTGCATCAAAAGACATTTGAGTAAGCTCTTCTAAAGAGAATTAAAAATTGCCACTAATTTGGGAAAAGATGGATTGTTCTGTGGCCATAAAAACAAGGAGCCACCAGAACTGAGACATACCAATGGATTCATGCTCACCACCTTTGAAAATTGGCCAACCCTGAAAATCAGACTTCCAAAAGAATCCATATAAGAACAGTAGTTGATTCCATGCAGAATATGCCATTATAACTCTATAGGATATGTTGTTACTTGAAGAGAACTGAGGGGACTTCAGGGCAAATTGGTGATTTTTGCTTAGATTTTGACTTTAAAATCTAGCCTCATTCATGAGATTTGATTCCAGTCCATCTGTAGTCCATTTTTAGAAGTGGAATTGTTGAGTAATAAGACATGAGCACTTTGAAATTTGGTAGATTTGCGTTTACCTATCCATGATCAGTGGCGTGCTACTTATTTCTCTGTCCCTTAACTGAAACAACTTAAACAAATCTTTTGCAATTTTACAAAGTGAAAGAATATTTTCTTCAGATTTTCATTTCACATTTTCCAGATTTAATAAGCTTGAGCATCTGATCTTATATATACGTGCATGTATATATAATGTATACACTCATACATATATAACTTACTTTGAATTTTGTGTGAATTGGTAGTTTATAGCCTGTAGACTAGTGATTTTTGAAAATCATCCTCAAAGATGATCATTTCTCTCAATTGTAGTAATGTACATGAAGAAAGTGAAAAGTTGCAGTAATTCATTTTTCATTAAAATTAGTTCACCAAGAAATATGCTATTTTGCTAGTTCATTTCAAATATTCAGAAAAACAACTTATATTTGTTTGAGGAAAAAGATCTAGATTGTTTTATAATAGAAAGGAGGAGAAAAATCTTTGCAAGTACTAAGGTTGAGGTAGCTCTCTGGTCCCACTTGTGTTAAGTCTACACAAGTTAAAGTGGTTTTCTATTTTTAAAGAGCAGAGATTGCAGCTGTTCTAAAGCACAGTCCTCTCAGTGGGTACCTGGGGAAGATAATTGGCAGGTACCACTGAAGGTCGATGTGAAGCACTGAACACTGCCCACTCTGAAAGACCTAACGAGGCCTGGGATCTGGAAACCTGCAGGAGGCTCAGCTCACAAGTGGCCATTTGGGAGTGTTTCTGCCAATGGCCAGCAGCTACGTTCCTTCCTTATTTGGGAAGGTCTGTAAAATAACACCAATACATTTTTTTCTGTAGCTTTTGGTATTACTAGGTACTTTTATATGTATTATTCCTATTGCCATGCCTTAGGCTATAGAAGTGTGCCTGTTTTCAGGAACAGAAACTAGCTTTAAATTAGCCCAAATAAATAAAAATGAAGAAGGCCACCCTGGCCATTATGCTAGGGGTTAGTTTTGTTATCATCCCCCTTTTATCAGGAGGCACTTGAGGCACAGAGTGGTTAAAAATGTATGCTAGCTTGTAAAAATGAGATGGAAACACAGATCATCTGACTTGGAAGGCTGTTTTCTTTCAGCATAATAAATAAAAAACTATATACATAAATATCAAAAATATTCCCTATTCAGCATATGATAGGAATCCTTTTTCTATATTGACATAATTTTCCAAATATAAAAATTAGTGCCGAGGAAGGAGCACAGACCTTTATTGTAAAACTACAGAAAACTTGAATTTATTTTGAAAGCTTCCCAAATTAATGCTGTATCTGACAAACAGCACAGCACAGTAGGCTTGGTTCTGATTGTAGAGCACGGGAAAGCTAAAATGGTCTATTTTACACTTAGGTGTATGTAAAAATTGTTTTAAGATTTATTTTTATTGTCTGCAATTAGCTTGTATATAGCTGCCTTGTCTTCTGCCTCGGGAACTGAGCTGTTTATTTCTCTTCTAAGAAAACACACATCGCAGTGCACCTCGACTACAAGCTCAGCGATATAGTGTCTTCGTCCTATTATGCAATTTCTATTTTTAACTTGTACAGTAAAACGGTCATACTAATAATGTCCTCATACCAAAAGTTAATTTTGATCCTTGAAAGGTAAAAATTTGCGTGCTCTGTGCGTGCCAGTGTTCTTGGCAATGTAATTGAGCAGTTTTTCCCCAGATCGTCAGTATAAATCTGACAAACTTGGCAGACCTAAAGGAACTATTGAGCCGCAAATCTTATTGTGCTTGTAAGATTCTGTGCTTACCACCGATTTCAGTTTTTTATTAAGGAGAACTCAGAAAGAACAGGCAATGCATTTGAAGAAATCAGAGACAAAGTAGATTCTTAAACAAGGACAACCCAAGAGATTAGTGGCTCAGCTTAATTGTTTTTTTTTTTTGTAGGGAATGATCCAATTCTGAAACACAAGAGTCTTCATGTTTGCTTTATAGTTGCAAGGAGCTAGAGACCTCAGCAGTTTTCTGCCAATGCCGTGTTGGCTGTGCAGTCAGTTCTAGTGTCATGTTGTGGTTCTTAATTTTTAAGAATACCTTCCTTTTCTTAATTTCACATTTTGATTATACCTAATATATATATATATATATATTATCTCTCCACTTTTAAATGGATATTAACTGAGTTTTTGCCACAGGCCAAACATTGTCATTCATTCAACAAATATTTTCTGATTGTCTGCTATGATCACAACTAGGTTAAGTGTTGTAGTTTTAACAATGGGCAAAATAGATATTAATGGAGTTTATAAACTCTCTCTCTAAGGGACAGAGATATTAATCAAATATCTAGTTCCAATGCATATAGTTCCAATATATCTAGTTCCAAATATATAGTTCCAATCCATGATATGTGTTCTGAAAGAAAAGAATGAGGTACCCTGAGAGAATGGGAATTGATTTGCAGGCAACTCAGGGATGATTTTCCTGGGCAGTGTTGTTGCTTTCACCTGCATTATTCACTAAATCTTCACAGTGAGTCTTTGGTACAGGAGTTACCATCCACACTTTGCAGATGAAGAAGTGGAAACACAGAAGAGGTAAAAGTGTTCTTTGCACGATGCCTCAGATGCTTATGTAGCAAATATGAATGAAAGGGGAGTGCTGATTTGTTGGTATACACACGGAGTTAAGGCTCTTTAAGATAATTCTATCCTTCTTTTGCCCCTTCCAGGAACTTTACTTGTGTCAACCTGTTCCTAAGAAGATAAGCTATTATTATAGCTTTGAAATGATGGGGAAATAGTTTCAAAATGTGGCAAAGTGAACTACCCACAAGTACTACACACTTGAAATTGAATGATACATTTATTGTCTTAGTCTGTGAGGGCTGCTGTGACAAAATACCATAGACTGGGTTGCTTATGAAAACTAAGCATTTATTCCTCACAGTTTTGGAGGCTGGGAAGTCCAAGATCCAGGCACCGGCAGATCCAGTGTCTGGTGCAGACATGCTTCCTGGTTCACAGATGGTGCCTTTTAGCTGTGTCTCTGCACAGTGGAAGGAGAAGGCAGGTCTCTGGAGTCTCTTTTATTTTTTACTTTATTAATTTTTTTAACCAACAAGAATGATCTTGACAGGGGTATCTTTTTATTAGGGTGCTAATCCTAATCATCAAAGCTCTGCCTCCAGGACCTAATCACCCCCCAAAAGGCCCCACCTCCTAACACCATCACCTTGCAGGTTAGGATTCTAAAATATAAATTTTCTGGGGACACAAACATTCAGACAGTAGCAGTTATCCTCTATTATCAGTATGTAATTCATCAGCTTCCTGAATTAGCTGCTGCAGGTTTAAACGTGCAGCCTGACTTTGGATGCCACTCCTCCCAAGCTTGGAACAGAGCTGCTTTAAGTCCACAGGTGTCAGAATGGCAGCACCAGCAGTACCTAAGATTTCGTTAGAAATAGAATTAGAAGTAACAGTTCTTGGGCACTGCACTAGGCCCTCTAAATCAGAATCACTGGAGGCAGAGCCCAGCAATCTGCATTTTAACAGTCTCTCCAGGTGATTCTCATGCATGATAAATTTTAACCAGCATTGCCCTTCAGAATGTGGACTAACGTTACTACTGGCCTAAAGGTAAATCTGCAACCATATGATATTTACAAATGAGTTGATGCATGTAGAGCAATGAATAAATATTAGCTATTCTTCTCTATACATGGAATATTAAAATTGGAAAGCAATACCAAGATTAGCTGGGATAGCAACTTTCTTTTATGAACTTGAAACAGATATCGATACCTTAATTAAGTATATACTGATGCATTTTTAAATGTCATCTGTTTTATTCTTTTCACTATGTTCTCCAGTAAATCAGATAACCAAATGTATTCTGGTTTATGGTCAGTTGCTGAGAGAATAAGAGGTGTGTCAGCTACTTTACTATGTCTGTCTTGTAATTCATGCTTGAAGATTAAGAAAACAACCTTATGAGAAATCATGTATAAATCTCACATAGACACATCAGCTCTCTGGAAAGAGCTTCAGGCTGATGATCAGGGAAATCCTATCTTTGTAGCTGTCTCCTGCAGGGGTTCTCACTTTGGATTTGAATGTGGATTGGCAAGTTATTCATAAGCACATTATTTTTCCAAAATGCATCCCCAACCTCCACTTCTGTTAATTTTCCAGCTTGCTTTCCTTAATCTACATTGTTTTCACTTCCATACAAATAGAAAAATATAGCTGCTGGTTATGTATTTGGTAAATTTATAAAACATGCCACTGTGCCTCTGAGACTGAGTATGATATAAATCACAAGCCATAAATGAATGACTGAACAACAAAAACTAAAAAGCTGAAACTCACATGATTTTGTAACTAATAAACCTTTTTTTGCTGGTCAAGGGACAACTGAGTCAGGTCTTCTTTTACAGGGGTTATTCACACTGCTTTTCTCTTTCCATTAAAAAAAAAAAAGCTGACTTAATGCCAAAATTAAGAAAAAAACAGAAATAACTACTCTAACATTATTCCCATAATTGCCTTCAGGTGAGGGGATGTGGTTCATTCAAGCTTTTTACCTTTTTCATATTTTCTTCAGCAAATACTCATGATGGCCACTGTATGTTGAGTGCTTGCTATATAGTGCTATTTAATTTGCACAAAAAGCCTATAGGGTTATTATGGGTTTACTGTAATGGCTTCCCCAAATTCAGGGCATCTAAGTAATTGCCCCATTTATCCAGGCAATAAGGAGTGGGGCTGGGGTTGGACCCCAAATCTGCCTCCTCCAGAACCCATTAGCATACTCCCCAGCATGGCTTGCTCCTTCCTTGCCCTTCTGCTCCTGGGGGCTCCTTTCACATCCCGCTAGTCATGGTCAGCAATCCTGGACTTGGTCTTCTAGATAAAATGCTCCCTTCCCATGAAGCAGGCCACATTTCTCTCTCTTATCCTGTCTCATCCCACACCACGCTGACAGACTGAAGCACTGAAATGAGGTAATGAGAAGAAACTGTACCCTGAAATAAGAGAAACTATACCCCAGATGAGATTTTTCCTCATGAACTATAGACAGCCCCTCTCAGCGTGTTCCCAGGTCCTACCTTTGCTTCTCTCTCAGCAGGCGCACCCTCTCTTTCTGAGACCAGACCACCTCTGTGACTTCTAACTTGGGCCATCCCATGCACTCTTCTCAAAAACCTGACCTCACCCTTCAGAGTTGCTTTTACCTTGGAATTCCTTCTCTTTCCTCCAGAAGCACCTTTCCCCAGTTGGATTTATTCAGGCTGGAATCATGTGCTGATGACGTCAGTAGAGCTGTTCCAGGTAGTCTCTGGCATCCAGGTTCCATTGGGAAGAGTGGGGGAGGCGAAACATCTTAAAGCTCCTGATAGCACACAGGCGTTGCCATGCATCTTTCTTTAATTGGCTTGTCTACCAAAATGGTATTTATTTATTTATTTGCTGTGTATCCCTAAAAGAATTTTGTAAATTCAGATTACTGTTAGCAGTTGAACGTATAGATCTGCAGCAACCTCAATTCTTGCTTCCTTTGAAGGAACAATTTGAGAGGCAGAGGAAGGAGAGAACAAGGCAAGTTTTAGAGCAAGAGTGAAAGTTTATTAAGAAGCTTTAGACCAGGAGTGAAAGGAATTAAAGTACCCTCGGAAGACAGCGACTTGAGAGATCAAATGCATTGTTTGACATTTTGACTTGGGGTTTTATTCACTGGCATACTTCCTGGGTCTTGGGTTACTTCTCCTTGATTCCTCCCTTGGGGTAGGCTGTCCACATGCAAAGTGGCCTGCCCCCACTTAGGAGGGGAGTGTGGTTATTGGATGTTAGGAACATGGCTGTGCTACAGCTAAGCAGGCATAGGGCAGCAGGCATAGGCCAAGGTAAAGAGCCTAGCTGACTCAGTGGGATTGGGGTGCAAGTGCACGGTCCCATGTCTTGTATAATCATAGCCATGTAGACACAATATAGTGAAGCTCCCCACTTGGCTCTCAACCACAATTGTCTGTGTAGTGTATAAATGTACCCTGTGAAAGGGCTGCTGAATAAAGCCATGTCCCATTTACCTGCTGCCTCCCGAGTGTTCTTCTAGCTCCCTGTCCCATATCCACTCACTCTCCTCAGACCTCAGCTGGGGCTGGACCCCAACCGTGAGCATGACACTGGAGTTCCTCCCTTCCCAGTCTAGCATTCCTGGAGGAAGCTTATATACCAGTTAAACTCTGCCATTTTGCCTCTTACTGCACATGCTTGAGCCCATGTGCCCAGTTCCTGAGATCTTATTGAGAAGCTGCTGATCATCAGTCTTGGGTGTTTTCTATCTATTAGAAGACTGCCTTTCCCTGGTGCCAACTGTGGCCAATTATTATTTTACTATTTTAGAGAGCTAGTTAACAACCACCTGACCATCACCCGATGGTCGCCTGACATTCCTGATACGTCTGTATGGTGGGGAGTCCTCTTCTGCCTGCTCATGCCTGACTAGCTACCTACTGTAACATTACCTGCACACATTTTAAAGTTGACATGTAAAATGTTTCAAGTTTAAATATGCACAAGAATATTATTTCCAGTTCATTGCTAATATTGACATTTAGAAATAGTTATAGTCACATTTTAAAGGAAGCCAGCGATTATAATTAATATGGTTATTTGATATTCATTATCATCCATTAAAATATCTGACAAGCTCTTATAGTCAGAAATTATATATATTTTCTTGATCTTCTTCAAATCTTATTTTCACTATACTTTCTCCATAGAATTCTATACTACTTGTAATATATTTTATGCTTAAACATCTGTTATCCTAACCTTATCATACCTGCTACAACTAAAATGTATATAAATTTAAATGCAACTTAAAAATATTTCCATGACCATATGTCTCATTAAAAACTCTTAATTTAATTATTACTATACTTTTGATTACTAATCATCGATGAAGATAGCCATGAAGGTAAGGGAATTAAGTGTCAGGGCACCTCAGTCCATGGCTACTGTGATTGCTGGAAGTTGCCAAGTCACGCAGTAATTTATCATCAAAGATTATTATTATTACTATTTTGAGACTGAGTCTTGCTCTGTCACCAGGCACCAGGCTAGAGTGCAGTGGCTTGATCTCAGCTCACTGCAACCTCCGCCTCCCGGGTTCAAGCAATTCTCCTGCCTCAGCCTCCCGAGTGGCTGGGAATACAGGTGTGTGCCACCATGCCCAGCTAATTTTTGTATTTTTTAGTAGAGAGGGGGTTTCACCATGTTGGCCAGGATGGTTTTGATCTCTTGACCTGGTGATCCACCCGCCTTGGCCTCCCAAAGTGCTGGGATTACAGGCTTGAGCCACCGCGCCTGGCCCATCAAAGATTATTTTTAACCATCTCTCAGTTGGCAGCTTAATAGGTCTCCCTCAACTTTATTATGAACAAAGAATTAGCTACCATCTGAGTTTTGAAATGATTACAGTCATTTGCTTTCTCGACACCTATAGCAATATTTTGAATTGCATCTTTTTCTTGGTGCTGTAAATATGTTTATACCTGTGGAACTAGATACTAGATGTCATAAAATTTAGGGTGAGTGAGAGGTATGCCTTTCCTTAACAAAGTAAGCACTGAGAAGGGGAATCTGCATCTTCATTAGTGTTTCTCAGATCAACTTTAGAAAAATCTATTTGTGGAAGTAGAGGGTCTGGAAATTTATTTCCTCAAAATACTTCGTCCTGGGTCTTAATGTACCTCAGTTTGAAGACCACTGGTATAGAGAGTAAAAGTTGGGTCATCCTGTTTCTCTATCTCTTTATTCCTCTCCTGTCCCAGGAAAATATTAATTTGCAGAATCGATATAGGTTATTTTTCAGGGAAGATAAACATGGGCCAGGTGTGGTGGCACACCCCTGTAATCCCAGCACTTTGGGAGGCCCAGGGTGGCACGTGCCCATAGCCAGCTACTTGGGAGGCTGAGGCAGAAGAATTGCTTTAACCCAGGAGGTGGAGGCTGTGGTGAGCCAGAGTCGTGACATTATACTTCAGCCTGGTCAACAAGAGCAAAACTCTATCTCAAAAAAAAACCCAAGACAGACAAACATTCTTATTTCTTCATAATGTTTCTGATCTTTTATAACGAAGTCCATTTTTTTCCCTGTAATATGCAGTACGTTTTAGTTCCTCTAGTAACCCGGGCTAGTTACCATGCCCTCCTCACTCTGCCTCCTCCCCACAATCCTCTCAACCTGTCTTCTCTCACATCTTCCAGGAATAGGAAGTGTGTTCATCACCAAGTCACACACACAGGAGCTGGGCCTAAGCTTTTGAAATTATATCTTGTAAGCACATTCTCTTCTCTAGTGGTGGCTACCAGGGAATGTGTGGGTTCCTTCAACAGTGGCCCTCCAAAAGATGTTCTGACTTCCCAGACCTGTGAATGCGACCTCACTTGGAAAAAGAGTGTCTGCAGATGTAATCAAGGATATTGAGTGGAAATCATCCTGGACAACCTGGACTGGCCCTAAATCCAATGGCAAGTATCTTCATAAGAGACAGTAGAGGAGAAGACACGTGAAGATGAGGAGGTAATGTGATCATGGAGGCAGAGGCTGGAGGGATGCAGGCAAGGCAGCCAAGAGACATGGAACACTTCCAGAAGCTGGAAGAAACAGGAAAGGATTCTCCCCAGAGCCTCTAGGGGAAGTACAACCATGCTGATGCCTTGATTTCAGGCTGCCAGCCTCTGGAACTGTGAGGAAAATTTTCTATTGTTTGAAGCAATCAAGTTTGTGGTAACTTGTTATAGCAGCCCTTCGAAACCAATACATCCATCTAAAGAAATAGTAAATGAGGCTGGGTGTGGTGGCTAACGCCTGTAATCCCAACAATTTGGGAGGCCAAGGCAGGTGAATCACAAAATCAGGAGTTCGAGACCAGCTGGGCCAATATGGTGAAACCCTGTCTCTACTAAAAATACAAACACTAGTGGGGCATGGCAGTGCACACTTGTAATTCCAGCTACTTAGGAGGCTGAGGCAGAAGAATGGCTTGAACCTGGGAGGTGGAGGTTGCTGTGAGCTGAGATCACACTGCTATATTCCAGCCTCAGTAACAGAGCAAGACTCTGTCTCAAAAAAAAAAAAGAAGAAATACAGTAAGCCAAAGTTATCAATGATTAATGTTAGCATTACTATAAAGATTTCATAAATCATTTGTTTTGAGGAACTTCAAAAAAAAAAAAAAGAGGTCCTTTCAGCCTGGGGCAGTTTTGTTCTTGGCTATAAACTATGTGAGAGGAGCTTGAGGAAGCACTTTATATTCTGAGAGGAAAGTGAGTTAGTTCAGAGGCAGCCTCTTATTTTTATGACCAGATCCTGACTTATGTCCAGGCAGAATAGGTGAAACACTGTGTAAGATTTGATCTGAGAGGCTTGGGAAGCCTATGAGCGAAAATACCTCATCTACCAAGGATATGTGACCTAAAAGCAACGGGATTCATTTTGGGGGGTTAAGGCAGGAGCTCTGAACTTAGATAATCTAGTAGTTACTGGGCTCTCTTTGGTATTGTAAAATTTAGTCTAATGTTGTTATTCATGGCAGTTATATTCTATGAAGGTGCCGTTAACGTTCCTCCTAGGGGAAATACTTAAGGTTAGGTTCCTGCAAGCTTCTGGTCACAATGTTGTTATCCATCCATCAACAGGTGGGAAGGCGTGTGACGGTGGAGTGGGATGCAGTGTTCCATGACCTTTAAACCAGACTCAGAAAATCTCAGTCCTAAGGGCTTACAGAGCATGAATCAAAGACATTCAGCAACAGAATCGGAGAATGAGAAAAAGGAAAAAGAGTGCTTAGATGATTGAGAAAGATGAGACAGACAGAAGGAGGAAAATGTCTTAAAGGAAAATGGGAGAAACCAGAAAGGGCTGATCAGGAACTAGGAGAAAGAAGAAGGTGTGGGGGGCAGATAAATGAGGCCCAAGATTTCACACAGCTTGTCTGGGTTTAGCAGTCCCACTTGGGAGCTCTGAAGTCATAGAACCCAGGACTTCTAGGGAAACCGGTTATTCTCAGGCCAACCTGTGTAGTTAAGAGGAACATTGTCTTCAGAGGATCAGAATGGATTTATAAACCTTGCTTCCTCCCTGCAATTCATTCTATTAGGAGGTCACTGGAATGGGGGCACACAGAAAGCGGTTCAGCATTTGAAGAGAAGGTCCTTTTATGGAACATGAATCTGTAAGCGTGGGGGATTCTTGTCAAAAGAAGAACTGCTTCTTTTTCTTAACTCTGCAGTGGATCAGTTTCTCTGCACAAAGGACTAAGGAAGGGCCTGCTAATCAGTTACTCAGGGCTTGGAGAGTCCAACCTTTGAAGCTGGGGCCAAGAGACTGTACTGGTTAGCTGCTGGAGACAGGCATCAACTTTGGGACAAGAGTCCCTGGCTCTGCCGGGCCACTTCTAGGGAAATGGTTCACAGTACAGCAGCGAGTAAACCTTCAATCCCAAGTTAAGTAATGGAAGACGAATATGGTCATTCGGGTCCAGTCAGTTGCACTAGTGTCTGTGGGGCTTTCCTACCACGTTGCTGCTGCTCTCTAGACACTGTCAATAAAAAAGAACTCAGCACTTGGGACTGCTGCTCACACGTAGGTGCCAGTTGCGCCAGAATCACACCAAGAACGAGTGCCCACTCACCAAGCAGAGAGCTTAGGCCAAGACCATTTCCAAACGGACGCCCACGCCCGCAGAGCGGTCCCAGCGAACAGCAGGTGTCACCCTTTTGCTTCCAAACCCCAACCACTTTCAGGTGCCTGGTGCACTCTCCAAACTTGCGTGTTCAGGGCTACCGCCCCGCTGGGTTGTTGGGCCCATCTGCAGGTCTACAGCGCGCTCCTGTGTGGTGGGTGCGGAGTTGCAACTTTCTAGCGCGTCCCCCAGGGGGATGAGGGAGATGATTCCGAGGGCATTAGGTGCCAACAGAAGGCACTGGGCTTCTCGGAGATCGAAGATTGAACTTGGAGAGGGAGCTGGTGAAGGTGGTACGCGCTGCTTCCAAGTCCCTCCCCCTTGCCCTAGCAGTTTCTCGGTGCCCGGAGCAGCGCCGGGGAGGCTCTGCTAAGGCTCACAGGCAGAAGCGGTTGGACCGTGACAGCGACCCCGGCTCCAGCCTGGGTCCTGGCACGCCTGCCTTACAGCGTGCAACTACGCTTTGTGACCGAGGAGCAGCTCTTTCGGCCTAGGCAGTTCTTGTGCCCCAGCTGGAAATCTCTGCGGCTGGAGGTGCACCTAGCAGGGGAGAAGGCGGACACAACGGTGACTGACGGTGAAGTACCAGGCAAGACCCCGTCATGCCGAGTCCCACTCGGAAGTTGCGGCTCTTTTGCGTGCGAGAGCGGTAATAGGAGCGCGATGTGTGCTCTTTAGCGCACGTGTAGGGATGCGAGTGTGTGCGCCCATCGCGCCTGCAGGCAGTACGGCTGTGTGCGCTTTTTGAGCATGTACGGGAGTGCGTGTGTCCGGTCGCTGCGCGTGTACTGCGGTGTGCTGTGTTGTCTAGCGAGCGCGTGTAGAAGTGCGGGTTGCGCACTCTGGGTAAAGCTGAGCAGGTGTGCACCCCCAGCAACTCTCTGAAGGGAAATGCGGGGCTGTCTCTCTTGTCAGGAAAATGTCCAGATAGATCCCTTCGTAACTTTATTGCTCTCAGAGAACTCAGTAGCTATAGGCAGAGGGGCTCTGAGAACCAGCCTTAAGAGATGCCAAAAGTGGGGTGAGGAGAAGAGAGGCCTCTGATCTCCTCGCTGGAAATCTATTCAGGACCAAAACAGGAGAGGCGCCAATGCCTCAGTATTTCCAAGCCTATGTGTTTCTCATTCCTTTCCAGAGGACTAGGCCACCTTACAGTTGCACCTGAAGCTTTCTGGTGAGCGAAGCTGTGAAACTGAGGAAGGTCTGAGCGGGGTGTACACCAGACTAAGTGGCTGTTGCGGTCAGTGTGTCATTTGACATTATTTTCGGGCATTATTTTTTGGTTCAACATGTGGCCTTCACCAAGAAAGTGCAAGCACATTTTCCTGGGCTCCATGAGTTGTGGGTTTGTTAGGGGAATGCTTTTAACCTTGGTAGGACCCCAGATCTTTTTGAGAATTTGAGGACACCTGTAGACTCTGGCTCCAGCAAGTGCTCATACTTGCTCACAAAACTTTGCATAAAAATAGGAGGGGTTCACACTTCCTGTCCCCAGCTCATATTAAATGCCTGGCTCTAGTAAATGTGGAAAACAGAACCCCTAAGGCAGCTGTGAGTCTTCAGAGACTTAGGGAGTTTCTTACCACCCAACTTCTCAGAGTCTGAGTGGAGTTGAAAGTGTTGGTTCCAGTGGGAATTTCAGGTAACTGGCAAGTACCACCTTCTCCCTCCTCAGTGATAAGAATACAAGTTCACTGCTCTGTCTTCAAGGACTTAGAACATGGCCAGGTACACAGTAGACAATAAATGCTGGTTGCGGAGCAAAAGCAAGCCCTGGGATGTGTCTTCTCCCGTTACTGTAGGCTGGGATGGGCAAGTGTGGGTCTTAAAAGAAAGTATTAAATACCATTTGACTAGTGTCTTTGGAAGCTTGAGACTTGACAGTGAATCAAAAGTCTTAATCAATAGCTCATTGATTTCTCTTTTGGATACGAGAGAAGAAAGGGCATAGCTTTTAGTGTTTCTCCTGGAAATTCTGAAACTCAAGATTCCAGAAAAGAGTTCTGTTTGCCTTCTGTAGTCAATTTATTTAATCTGTAGTCATATATAGAGAAAAGAGCAGATTTGCAACTTATATAGTATTTCATGTCCTATGGTTTTCTTTTCCACAAATGTATGTTAAGAGAAGAAATATCCAAAGTTCAAGGTGACTAGAGTTGCAGACTTTCCAAGGCATTACCCAATGCCTGGTCTATGAGGACCTAACTATCCTAGAGAATCTTGCCTTTAATGCAGTACATCAAGTCCAGAGATAACCTCTGTGGTGTGTGTTGACCCAGACTAATGGAAATAGAAAGAACAATAAAAGCTAAGGCAGGGAGGTGGTCATTGCCACAAGATTTTGACAGAATTCCTTGGGAAACATTTCACAAATAAGGAAACTGAAAACTCCATCTCCAGTCCTAAGGTACATTCTGTGTATGAATGTAGTTATTAAAGCTCAGTACCCTTTTATGGAAAGTTGTGGAGAGAAACTATTCTGGAGTTTTTCTTTAAAGTAGCTCATTTTATTATATCACCAACTAGGCCACTGTGGATGGGGGCCATGCAGAGAAAGCTGAAAAAAGAATTTTAATATGTTATTGGAAGAAAAAAGATTCTGGCAAACTCCAATATTGTGTATTTAGTAGCAGGATTTTGAGTGGCTAGGATTTCTTTTGGAATAAATTTGGCCCAAATTCTTTCACAGACTTTAGAAATGGGTCTAAGCAATGTACGCTGAGAAAATTATACAGATTTATCTCAGAGCTCATGTTAAATAGGTAGATTTTGGGGTAATGCTGCCTTGATTAGAATCCTGGCTATATTCACTGGCTGTGTTACCTGTAGTGAATGAGTCACTCTATTTAAGCTTCATTTCCTCATCTGTAACGTATGGATGATAATATGAATTATAATGTTTAAGCAAAATAATACATATACTATGTTTGGGACAATGCCTGGCATATATTAAGAGCTCAGTAAGTATTAGCCATTATTATTGTTTAGAGACAAGTTCTCTCTGTCACCCAGGCTGGAATGTAGTGGAGTAATCATAGCTCACTATAACCTTAAACTCCTGGGCTTGTATGATCCTTCTGCCTCTGCCTCCTGAGTTGCTAGGACTACAGGCATATACCACCATGCCCGAATAATTTTTACAATTTTTTGTTGAGACAGCATCTTGCTATATTGTCTAGCCTCAAGCCATCCTCCCACCTCAGCTTCCCAAAGCACTGGGATTACGGACATGAACCACTGCACTTGACCTGTGGTTTCTGTTATATTTACTTTCCGTCCCCCAAACAACAGTTTCCTTAGGTTCTTCTTAGAGTGAGTTAGGCTATATTTTTGTAAAGATGTTCCAAGGGACACAATTAAATCTAAATAGTAAGTTGGAAAATTTGAACAATCTTTTAGAATCCTGATTTCAATAGCTTGCCATGTAAAAAATGAAATAGAACAAGACAAACCAGTCTATTCTAATTTCAAACTTACCAAAATTGACAATTTTATGAAGGTAACACACCAGGGGGTCCGGCAAGCCATGGACTCTAGCTTGTGAACTCTGGGAAGACATTGATTTGTTTCTTCTTTTCTTACATAGTTTTTGAGTCCCCATCCTGTCAGAAGCCTGCCTAAAAGCATATTTTATTTATCCTCCTATCCCCAGGGCCTTCCACGATACCAAATACACATGAGACATCAAAAATTGTTTCTTGAATCAGTGCTTTAGATCAACTTTCCAAATCTTGCTAAAATAAGACTTAAAATACTTTGCACTGAGTGTGCAGAAGCTAAGTTGCCCAAAACCAATTAAGACATTGGCTTGACTTACAGTCTAGTGGGATGGGAAATACAGTATGTTAATAGAAATTTGAAGTACAGTAAGGTCAACAGATCAGGAGACAATTGCCATTGAAAAGATGGTTCGTTAAGCACAGTTCCCAATAGGAGGGGGCATACCACACCGCAAGGGGGTCACATGGAGAAGCACCTGGGTGAGTCAGGGGCAGAGGCCAGGGTCTGGGGAACTGTGAGCTGGAGTCTTTATTGTGCTTTCTGTGGGAAAGAATGGGTGAGGCAGGGGTTAAGTAAGTTGAATGATTTCAGCGGGCTCTAGGATTTAGGGGCTCTCTGTAGTTGTCTGGTACCTGACTCTGGGGTAAATAGGACAGACAGATAATGGCCCAGAGTGTGAAAACCCAATAAAAGAGGTGATTGGGCTGTGGACTCTGGACTGTTTGGTTTATACTTGAAAGGCATGCTGTCAAGTGAGTTGTTTACTCTGTCTAGCAAATGTCTAACCTTGGGAGGGGCAATCTCTCCAGTGTTAGCAAGGCCCCAAATGTTGAAGCATCAGAATACAGAAAATGAAAGACATGTTTAATCAGAATACAAGGGATAACCAGAATACAAGAGAATGAGAAAGTATGTAGAGTGCGGGTTGAGTGCTGGCTTTGGATAAGAACTTCAGTTCAGGTGATGAGACAAAATATTTGTTGCTTTTTCTGCTTCAAGTGTATCTAAAGCAATAACTGGAAAAGTGCAGAACAAAAAAGTAGGGGATGGACCTGCTTCTCTCCCACCCTTTAACCCAAGCTCTCTGTGAGCCCCGTGCTGGGGTACTGGAGAGGAAAGAAATTAGAGCTGAGGCTGTATTACACAAAGGCTAAGAGTAGACTGGATTTCCAGGAAATAAGAGAAAAATTTTTTCCTTTTTCAGTTAAGAGATATCTTTTAATTAATCCGCAAGAGTTAGGAAAATTTATAAATAAGCCCCACAGATAATCACGTATAAAAATGCAGTGGTTTTTGTCTCTGAGGTATTGTAAAAGGATGCTAGGCTTTTTGTTCCCTGGTGAATGCTCATCTCATTAGGGGGAAAAAAAGAGCAGAAGAAAAGTCAGAAAAACACCTTTATAACTCATGGGAACTGTAATCTTCCTTCATTAAATTCTGTGATAGAAACTTAGTAAGTTGAGGCCTGTGGACAGGATCCTGAAGTCAGTCACCCACATACGAGATGAACATTCATTACTTTTCCTTCCGCACATATCTATGGAACACATATACTGTGCCAATCACTGTGTGAGGCATAAATGAGCTAGCTAAGAACCTACCCTACAGAACTGATGCTTTAATTGAGGAAAACAATAGTCAAAGATAGAAAGCATGATAATATCAGATTGAGATCAATGTTTTGAAGAAAATGAACAGAATGAAAAAATAAGCTACATAGATGGTGAGGGAGGCCACTTTGGGGAGTGTGGTCAGGGAAGTCTTCTCTGAGGAAGTAATATTTGATCTAAAGCAGGAAGGAAAGATGAAAGGAGCCAGCTAAGCAAAGAGCTGGAGGAAAAATATTGCAGACAGAAAGAATGGCAGGTAGAAACACCCTGAGGCTAGGCTAGGAGGGAGTTAGTGTGTTTTCAGTGGCCTGTGTAACTGAAGTTTCATAGGAAAGAGGGGAAGTGATAGGAGTTTAAAATTAGTGTTCCAGTTATTATTGCAGCGTAACAAGCTACCTCAAAACTTGGTGACTTAAAATAACCATTTTATAATATTCCCAGATTCTGTGAGTTAGAAATCAGGTAGGGCTTGGCCAGGTTATTCTTTGTGGCATTGACTGAGGTCACTTTCTGGCACTCAGCTGGTGACTGGCCTCGTCTGGAGATTTGAGAATGTAACACTCTTCTGGGCAGGTGCTGGAGCTGCCAACTTGGCTGGGCCACAGTGCCTAGACATTTGATCAAGCATTCTAGATGTTTCTGTGAGAGCATATTTTGCATGAGATTAACACTGAAATTGTGGGCTTTGAGTGAAGCAGATAAATGCATAGATTTTGATATGTCTCACAATGGACTTCCTAATTCTTCACTCCCAAATTGAACTTTAACCCCATTCCTTAAAAACAAAACAATCTGTAGGCCTACCCCAGAAAACACCTTCTCTGCAGGCGGACTGACCAGGAAGCAAGAGTGGATGGGGCTAGGCTGGGCAGACTCGTGTGTTCTTCTGATACATCCATCAGAGAACCCCAGGGAGAAAGACTGGAGCTGGAGAGAGAGGCCAGAATTGTTACTGGAGCACAGTGTTTCTCAATGGAGGATGAATAACCTGGGAATGTTCTTCACTGTAAAGGCATTGCAGAATGGTTAAGATCCCTGGCCTCTTGGCAGTGTATGTCAGCATCCCTATTCCCCAATTACTGTGACAATGAAGAACAACCTTTCTGCATTGCTAACACAAAAGATGCACAAACCACAGTCCTTTCCCCACAAATAATCACAGACTCAGAATACTCTCTCACACTTTCCCATCCAAACTCCCCAAAACACAACACTCATTTGTGACACAGCAGTCCCTCTCCCAAACAGCAGACTATGCCTTCCGTTAATCATCAAATCCAACCTTGCTGCCATTTCACCCCAGCAACAGTTTAGATACTATTGTTGCACTGAAAAGTGATTTTAAAAATGTGAAATACAGTCAGAATCCTGCTAAGTAACTTTTTTCTTTTATTGTTATTTTGCCAAGAGCAATACTTTCATGGTTTCAGAATAACTTTTGGAGAAAGATCTTTAATGAGACTAAATGAGAATTTCAGGTAGCCCTGGTTTTGTGTGTCCTCATTATGGAATGTGTATCAGTGAAGAGAACGCATTTCCTTCCTGTCAGGCAGGACTGGTACCTTGAGCAGATGACAAATGAAAAACCATTCAAAGCCCCATGTGACTGGGTTTGAAGACACAGAAGTGAAAATAGATGAAAAGGATTGTTTTCCAGGCCAAATAAAGACCCTGTAAGGTTCCTTTTTTTAACAGGGCACGGTGGCTCACGCCTGTAATCCCAGCACTTTGGGAGGCCAGGGGCAGGTGGATCACCTGAGGTCTGCAGTGCGAGACCAGCCTGGCAGTATGGGGAAATCCCGTCTCTACTAAAAAAAATACAGAAATTAGCCAGGCATGGTAGTGTGTGCCTGGAATCTCATCTACTTGGGAGGCTGAGGCAGGAGAATTGCTTGAACAGGGTAGATGGAAGTTGCAGTAAGCCAAGATCGCACCACTGCACTCCAGGTTGGAAGACAAGAGCAAAACTCCATCTCAAAAAAAAAAAAAAGATAAAAAGATTTCTCTCCCCCTCATTTTTAATAGTTGCACCAAATTGAGATTATTTAGTACTTGTGAATAAACCAGTTTGAAGGCAGGTTGATACTTATATTGAATGTCACTTCGAAGAAAAAGAAGTATGGTTATTTTGTGAGTGAAGTGTAGATAGCGTGGTTGGTCGGCCCCTGATTTTGAGGGTTAACACTAAAAACAAAGAGGTTATTGAGGTAAGAAAAAAGTATCATTGATAGAATATTTATGCTTTGTGTTGTGATTGATCACAGAGTCTTTAAAATTAATTTTTAATCATATGCATTTAAGGTGTACAGCATAATGTGTTACACATAGTGAAATGATTACTACAGTCAAGCAAATTAGCATATCCAGCAGCTTCCATAGTTACCTAATTTTTATTTATGCTGAGAGCATCTCAGTTCTATTCTCTTAGCAAAATTTCAATATGCAGTACAATATTATTACCATAGTCCTCATGCTTTATGTTAGATCTCTAGATTTAATCTTAGTGTTTGAAATAATTACTTTAAAATATGAGGTTTATAAAAATGTACCAGACTAGAGACATGCTACTGATGGAGATCCCTCCCTATCCCCTCTTCCCCATGCTTCTGTCAGATGGTATGTGCTCATGCCCCTGGCAGTTTGAAGCGGAAGTATGAAGTGAGTGCACTCTGTCAACAAGCAGAACCCTCCTCCTTCTCCTTCCACGATTATCCTCCCTTGTAAACTCCCAGTGCCTAATAGGCTTTCTCACATGCCATCCCCCTCCAATGCAGCCAGTGTTTCACCCTGAAGATTTGCTGATAAAGTGGAAGGGGTCAGGTGTTTCCCCACTGCACCAGCATTTTAATACGAAACAAACCCTTTTCTCAGAGGAATGACCTTACATCCTTGAATAAGGTCTTTTTGTCAGGTCTGAGAGATCTCTGGGGTTTCCAAATTACTCTCAAATGCAAATATTTACCTTCATTTACCTAAGCTGTTCCTTTGTGTTAGGTGATGTATGGATTATCTTTCACTATAGCGTAACCTGCAGGGTAGATAATAGTGCCATCATTTACTGGTCCATTTTATCACAGGTGTACTGTCCTTACAACCTGAGTCTTTCCATTTTTCCATGATACCTTCCTGTATTTAGTGACCCCAAATTTGGCCTGTGGTAGAGTTAGATTTTTAGCCTCAAAACCAAGTTGGATTTACCCATAGAATGAGGAAGCATTTGTTAGTTGTATTTGGGGGAGCTGGGTCCTTTCATGAGCCTCGAAACCTAGTGAGACAGTGGAATGATGACAATATAACTCTTGGCATATTCTGGACAAACTTGAGGTTTCCTAATCTCCAGGCCACCCATATAGATAAAATTATTTGTGACCTTCTTTTGTCAATTGCTTCCCACCATTTTAATCCCTGTTTTGTGAGGACTAGGCTGGTGAGGGAGTTCAGTCAGCCAGGTCAGATGTCCCTATTTACGAGCTTTGTGGCCTTAGAAGATTTATTGGAAAGTACCTGAACCTTAGTTTTTTCTCCTAAAAGGTAGGACAATTGTTAACCTCATAAGGTTATACAGAAAAACATAATAATTAAATAAACAGAATAATGAAAAGTGACAAAATAGAAAATGATTAATTTTGAAGATAAATGAAGTCAAAATTATCAAATAAAAATAACATCAAGATATTTTTTACAAGCAGTTGTAAAGAGAAGTTACCACTTTTGTGGAGCATTCTAGTACCATCCAAAAAAGTGTTAGGATACTTCATCTGTGCTGGACATTTTTGTGTGTGTGTGGTCCTGGCTGATTGTGTATAGTTGTCCTTCACATTCACAATATGGCTGACTTTGTAAAATCAACTCTGCTGAGGAACTCATTCTCAGGCCTTTTGATGGGCTGTTCCTTCTGCTGAAATGCTATTCTATGCCCATGCCCCTATCCTGGCCCTTTGTATATTTGGGCTCTTCTCATCTTTTAGTTCAAAGTTTGAAAGTCACAATTACAGAAAGGAATTCTCATCATGCTAAGCACCCACTGCTCCTACCACGTCCACTGACATTTCTCTCAGCCTTCTTTCTTTCCTAGCAATTATCACACTGGCAATGAGAACTAAAAGTATTTTTTAAAAATTTGCCCTTGGTTAAAATCGAAGTTGGACTCACAGGCCACAAATCACAAGAGTATTTAATGAGAAACCTTGAGAGGAAGGGAAGAGGCTGACCCAAATGCTTTTGAGAATATGAGTGAGAAAATTGAAGCATATTTCCCAATTAGGAATCATAAAGGCAGAAAGAATAAAGAGCACAAGCCAGCCAGGTTAAAGGACTATTTAGTTGGGAGCAATGCATATTTTGAATTTGCCATTATGAAATTGAATTCCTGGTCAGTTTGTTTTGCGAAGAAGGGTAAAAGGGGTCTCCAGTGCTATTTTGCTTTAAACTCTAAAGTGTATTGTTCTCTCCTAGGAAATATAAGTCAACCTTGAGGCTATTATGATGACTGAAAAGCTTGTTTAACATGTTCATTGTGGGAAATTGTATTTATTTACTGCATGTTTGTTTTTAGAAAATTGAATTTGTTAGAAGGCTTGTTATAAAAATTGGCTTTATTCATCTTTTTATACATTGCAGCACTGTGATGAATAGTTTACTGGCCTTCAGTAATTCTTTATCAGTGACAGGACTTAATTTCATTTATTGATTTGTGTAATTTGTATTTATTACATACCTACTATGAGCCAGGCACTGTTCAAGGAATTGAGGAAATAGCAGTGTATTAGTTGTGTATTGCTGTGTAACAAATAATCACCCACTTAGTGTCTTAAAACAATACACATTTATTATCTCATAGTATCTGTGGCCAGGAGTCTGGGCATGGCTTAGCTGGGTTCTCTACTGCAGAGTCTCTCAGGAGCTACAATCAAGGATCCAGCTAGTGCCAAGGTCTCATATAAACACTTGACTGGTAAACATCCTCTTCTGAGCAGACCATATGATTGTTGGCTTAATTCAACTCAATTTGTTGCCAGCTGTTCTCTGGTGCCCTGAGTTCCTTGGCACATGGGCTTGCCTTACATGGCATCCTGCTTTATGAAAGCCAGAAAGAGACAGGGAATCTGATAGCAAGATAAAAGTCTCAATTTTATGGCGCCCAATCACAGAAGTGACATTCCATGATTTTTATCATATTCAATTGGTTAGTCACAAGGTCCGTCCACACTTGGGTAGAAATTACACAGGGACATGAATCCTGGAGATTGGGGTTACTGGGGACTGCCTTGGAGTCTGCCTACCATGAACTGTGAATAAAACAAAATCAGTGACTTTATGGAGCTTGCATTCTAGTACCATTCAGTAAGTATCAGGGTCTTCTGTCTGTGCATGACTTTCTACAGGTCTGTTTGAGAAAAACATATTTTGTGCTGCTAATAGATTCATTGCTAATCACTATATGAAGAAATCTTTTTTTGAAAAAATTAGTTATCAGATACAGTCCTGCCCTGAAGCCCCCAGGGTGTTTGCAGTTGAATTTCAGAACCAAATAATGTACATAAAAGTATATAAAAGTCTCTCAGCAGAGTGGCAGCGATTAGTGGAGCAGAAAGGCTCCAGTGTGCTTCTGGCTTCCAAGTCCTTTACTCTACTTTGGATAGCTGGACGGAAGAGGCTCTTATTTCTGAAGAAGATAGATCTTGTTGTGGTAACCTCTTTTTCACTTTTTGTCAGGTTGATTGCATCACAACTTCATTTCTTTATGGGGAGGCTTAGCTAGATTTTCTTCTCTGTAGGAAAGAGGTGTGTTGAAGATCAATTTTACCTTGTGTCTATATTCAGATGCTATTTGAAATATTTTATTATGTCATTCACAGGGAGATAGTCTGAGCTGCTGTTTCAAATACCAGAAGTTAAAATGCAGTTTTATAGAATGAAACAAATAAATTAATACAAAATGAAAAAGGGGTGAGAGAAGAAGGAAGAAAGGAGGAAGGAAGGAAGAAAGGAATAGAGGAGGAAGAGGGGGGAGGGAGGAAGGAAGGAAAGAAGGAAGAGAGAAAGAAAGGAAGGTAGAGCCTCACTGGATTTGTTGCATCTTAGAGGATGATGAATGGTACACTCTATGGATGTTGATTTTTTTTTTTACTAGCTATGTCTTCTGGCTATAAGTAATTATCTAAACATATTTCACAAGTCTTGATATTTATACCGTCTTGGTTTTAGAATTTATATTTTAAAAGACATGGAGAATAGACCCTGTACCATCTTGAGAGAATCCTCATATCTTGGATCTTGGGTGTCAGAAAAACAAAGATAAATGAAAATCCATTAATTGGAATAGGGAAGAGGAAAGTGAGTGAATCTGAATTGTATGCATTCTTAGCCTAGCCAAGTGCAGGTAATGGCATTGCAGATTCCATGATATTTGTAAATACGGAATTGCAAACTGATGTGGGCTGCTTTGCTGCAATGGAGGCACAGTTCACAAGCTGGTCTGAGACATTAGGAGGAAAGAGCAGAGCTAAGGTGCAGACCCAGCTGTTGTCTAGAGACTGAGCTTTCATGATGCTTCTCCATGCTCAGAAAACAGTTCCATGGAATTGTTTCATGAAATTTCCTGTGGAAATTTCCAAAGGAAAAAAATTTTCACAGAAAAAAAGCTGATTTTTTTTTTCCTTACAAGGGCATTTACTTCTGATTTCATAGTTTTTTCTTGCCCAGAGAAGTAAGTTTTCTTATTCTGTTTTCACAGATAGCAAATCCTTCAGTATATGAATTCTGTTTCTTAGATTTCAAGGCTAGCAGATCAAAAGAGCAGAGAACCTGTCAACTACAGGCAATGCACATTAAGTTTTTAATCTATGGAATAACATCATCAGAAGACACCGGAGTTCAGAGAGGTGGAATACATTGGCAGACTCCCCTAGCTAGTTCATAAAGAGCCAGGGCCACTGCTCAGTCCTCCCAATGGCCAGCTCTACTCTCTCTCCACCAGTCTCCATAGAGGATATTTAGAATACATTCTCTTAACCAATTTAATATGTTTTTTATCTCTTGACTCCCAGAAATAGTTGTGATTTTTCTTTTCCATTTACAAGAAATCTTTGGCCCTATGCGCCCCCGACCATAAGGCATTTGATTTTTTGAAGTTGCAGTTAGAATGATAATATGTTACCTAGGTTGAAGCATTTTAGTAATACTGCCTGCTTTCTTTGTGCCTCTCCAGATTCTGATGTGGCTCTTCCCTTTCAGATTTTTCAGGTTTCGGATTGTGTCTTTATCATTTCTGTATTCCTAGGAAGATACACAGTAGGACCTGGTTCTAGTGAATATAGTTGTACAGCTTCCGGGGCAGAAGGTATACTTTTATTCTTGGAAAATACAGACCAAGAATTTTTATCATATTTTCTCAGTTATTTTTACAGTGAGCCAATGTGTCTATAATGTTTGTTACAAATCAGTCAAGTCATTCTTTGCTTTTATTGGTTAATTTTGTCCCTCTTAGAGCACATTATTCCCAGAATCTGTGCCTGAACTCTAAAATAATAATGTGACAATCAAAGGGGAGGCGTTGAGTTAATGCTCAATGTCTACTTCAACAAAGCATCACTTTGCGTTGGAACTAGTCTCCGGGTCTTTCGCTCTTTTTCCCCTTGACTCCTTCTCCAATGTATTCCTGTGGTTTTTGGTAATTCATGTGGGGCAAAGCTTATTTGCAATTTGTAGGTAACAGCGATCTCTCAAAAAGGTCCCATGATTTCTAATAAATCAAGTTCCTTAGAAAACCAGAGAAAACACTTTTCTCCATGGGGCTTACATCCCAAGCAGTAATTATTTGCTTGATGTAGAAGAGTAGGCTTTAAAAAAGTTTTCCAAAGCAGCATTTTCTATTGGCAAGAAGGAGGATTATAACATTTGATGGTCATTTTTATTATTTTTGATAGTTATTCACTCATTTACATTTATTTGTTTTGCACCTTTCAGTGTCTACACCATTATACTACCCAACCAGTGATAAAAAATAATCAGTTATTTTTACTCTTGATAATATGACCTAAGAGACACAGAGACTGGTATTTGTACTTCGTGGACCCCAGAGTACCTAACCTTGTGAAAAGGTACATTCTTGCCCCTTCACTGCTTGACTTGGTCCTGGTTGCTCCTGGCTGTCTCTATGGAAACCACCATCTCTAACATTCATGGAATGAAATTTCTTTTAAAGATATCAATAACACAATATTAATAGAATGAGACAAGAGGTAACACATGAGAGATTGAGTATGAAGTCTAGAAGGAACCATGAAGCCATGCTTATCTTTTTATAATAGCATTTAGAGAGTAACTACCAAATATATTGTCTATTTTGGCAAAGTCTTTCATTGGACAACTATGTGCCATGTAACTGCTCCCCAACATTCTGCTTCCCTTTTTTCTTTCACACTTTTCACTTTTAGTTGGTTAACTATTGGGGTTGAGGGCATCTTTTCGGAATGACCCTCAAATATGTATTAGTCTTCTATGGTTCTAGGATGCCCAGCTTTCCGGTGTCAATAAATATAATGATGTGTACCAACCATTTACTAGATAAAAGCATGTTCTGAGGTACGTTTTATGACCAGGGTAGAAAACTAGAGCTCTCACAACTGAGTCATTGGAAAGGTATTATGTGGTGACATATTACTAAATACTTTAATTTGATGGGTAACCAAGGTAATAGTGATGGTATAAATCTTAATCTCTTAACATTTCCTTTCCCAATACATAAATAATAATTTGAAGAACTAAAATTCATGCTCTCAGCATAACAAGAACACAAATAATGTCCAAACTTCAAAAGACCCGCAGCTGCAAAAATGGACACCAGATCTCTATGAGTTATCTCTTGTCCTCCCAAAGTCCTTGTGAAATACAAGGGCAGTCTCTAAAAAATTGATTGGAAATAGCAAAGGAAGACTTAGCAGCAGGGCTGATATTGATCTAAAACCATCACCATAAAAAGAAAAAAACATTATCTGGTGGATTAGGAAACTGACAACCAGGAGGAAGGTAAAATTGTTCACAGTGTGTCAAGAGGAAGTCTTGGAAAGGTATCATTTGAGGAGAATAATTTTAAAAAGACAGGCACTCTTTCAAAGCTACATGCTGGAGCACATTTGCAATCCTACAAGCCAAAAGAAAAAAGGGAAAGGACAAGTAGCCCTACTCTACAGCCCTGTTTAAAACAACAGCAACAAAAACCCTCTCAACTATATTTTACTGCCATGACATAAGAGAGAACTCTTGAACTAGGAATCTCCGAAACCTCCTCAAACCTAAACCACCAGCCCTGTACACAGAAATGCAGCAGCACAAGCAGTCTTCAATGATCTATCACCACCATAAAAACATAGAAGAAAATGAGAATCAAATTAATTCAGAAGATAAAAATTATACCCACTAAATGCCACTAAAAACAATATCCTCAAATAAGTAAGCATTTTTGGATAAGAAGTATAATATAAACCACTTTGAAATAGAAATGAAAACACCAAGAACAGAAATGAATGCAAAATAAGTAGAACTAAAAGTTGATTGATTTTAGGAAAACAGATGTCTAAGTTATATAAAAAAAATGAAGACTAATTTAGAAAGTCTCTAAACAATAAGAGATTCAAATGAAAATTGAAGGAGAACATTGAAGAAAATCAGGAAAACAACCAAGACAACAAAAAGAAATTTTTAAAAGTAAATAAAAATGTTTAATAAAATCTTAAGAATAAGAGAGAAAGTGTTTAAAATAAAATGTAGGCAAAAATAATCCAATTAGGTATAAATGGTGTCTCTAGAAAGAGATATATAAAACAGTGGAACAAAATTCATATTTAAAGTTATAATTAAAAATCCTTATTTCTGTAAATAAAAGATCAGAATCTACAAATTGAAAAGAGCCCAGGGAATACTGACCCATATACTAACTCTGAGACCTAGCTGAGTAAAACTGTAGGAATTTATAAAGATGAAAAACAATCCTCAGAGCTACAAGGTAAAAAGATAAAATATTTGGTTTTGTTTTTTTTAGATGGAGCCTTGCTCTGTCATTAGGCTGGCGTGTACTGGCGTGATCTCGGGCAACCTCTGCCTCCCAGGTTCAAGCAATTCTCCTGCCTCAGCCTCCCTAGTAGCTGGGATTACAGGCGTGCGCCACCACACCCTGCTAATTTTTGTATTTTTAGTAGAAACGGGTTTTACCATGTTGACCAGGTCTTGATCTCTTGACCTCATGATCTGCCTACCTCAGCCTTCCAGAGTGCTGGGATTACAGGCATGAGTCACTGCACCCGGCTGAAAAGATAAAATATCTTACAAAGAAAAAAGTACTAGCCTGGCTTTAGATATTAAAAAACAATGCTTGTTGTTCAGAAACAAGATAGACAGTACAGCAGCGCTGGTGTGTGTGTGAGTTTTAGATATGCAAGACTGCAGGAATTTGTATCCAGGCATCTTTCTTGAGAATCTACCAGAATCCCACTAAGACATGAGTGAATGATGTTGGTTAAAGGATTGATGATGAGGATTTAATATACTTAATTGTGTATCTAATACTAAATCAAGTGGAGATGAGGATAGAACTATATACAATATATTTTATATGTTTAAGTAGTGATTAGAGGCAAATTCATAGCCTTACTTTTATCAAGAAAACTGAAAGAATAAAAATTAACAAATTAAATTCCCAACTGAAAAAAGCTAGAAAATGTCAAGATGTAAAGCAAAGAAAAAAAATGAGAAAAATAAATAAACAAAAATAGATATAATTAATAGGTCATAACCCTGGCTGGATTTTGAAAAACTAACAAAATAGGAAAACAGCTAATTAACCTAATGAAGAATAAAAGGGAGAAACCACAAATATTCAAACTAAGAATTGGCAAGGGTAAATATCATTGAGACAGAAGAGTTATAAAAAACTCATTTGCCAACATGTGTGCAAATAAGCTTGAAAACCTGTATGAATTGAACAATTTCCTAAAGAAGTTCACCCTATTTAAAGAGACCAATTTACATCAAAGAAATAAAGTTATAAGGGGGCTACTTCACAAAATAGCACCAGACTCAGCTTCACAGGAGAATTCTACCAAACCTTCAAAGACCAGATAGACTGAAGGCTCTATAACTTATTCTAGAGTATTAAAATTATTTTTGAGAACTAAGTATGCAAATGACAATGTAATTAGAAAATTATTATCAGTATCCTCTATGAATATTGATGTATAAATACTTAATACAGTATTAGCAAACAGAATCCAACATTGTAATTAAAAAAACTGACAAACCATGATTAAGTGACATTTATTTCAGGAATGTAAGCTTGGTTCACTATTAGGAGATCCAGTCAAATAATACACTATGTTAACAGATCAAAGGAGAAGAAAACATATGAATATCTCATATGTTGCTCAAATTTCTTTGGATGGTCAAAATTCTTTGGAGGAAATCCAGCATATGTGTGTGTGTGTGTGTATGTGTGTGTGTGTGTATGTATATATATGTATGAGTTTTATATATATATAAAACTTATTCTTAAAGCCCCTATCTTTTTTAATGGGAAAAACTTAGTAAGAAAATGTTCCACTAAGAGCAGAAACAGGAAAGTATGCCTACCATCGATTCAATTTAACCTTGTCCTGGAAGTAATAGACAAAGCAATTAGAGGGAAAAGAATTGGAAACAAAGAAGTAAGATTATCTCTATTTGCAAGTGATATGATCATGTACCTGAAAAACCCTACAGAAACAATGGTAAAACATACTTAAATAAGAAAAATAATTCAGTAAATTCTCTGAATATAAAGTTAACATAAGGGAATTACTAGTTTTCAGATATAGAAAAAATAACCAGTTTGATGACATAATGCTAGAGAAACTCCATTTAAACAGCAACAAAGAGGATACTTGAATTCAACACTAAATTTGCAAAAATAAGTAAGGCAGTCTTCAAAACATTCCTGAAAGTCACAAAAGTATGTGAATAAATTGAGAGCCTCTTTGCCCTGCACTCGGATAGGATGACTCATAACATAAAGATGTCAATTCTCCCTAAATTAATTTATTAATTTGATACCATCCTTATGAAATACCAATAAGCTTTAAAAATAGTTAACAAGTTGATATTAGAGTTTATATGAAAAAATAGCGAGGACAACAATAAAAAGAATAGCTATGACAGGAAAGTATCCCTTGTATTCACTAAAACACTGCAAAGCCACTATAATTAAAACATCAAGAGACAGATCAATGGAATAAAATAAAAAGTCTAGAAATAGACTCAAGAACATCTGGAACTATAATATATTGAAAAGATGGCATCTCAAATAAGCAGAGCAAAATTGAACTTTTAAATAAATGGTTTAGGACAACAGGCTAGCCATTGGAAAAGTTAAAATTAGATTTATAACTCACACCATACAAAAGAATAAATTTCAGGTGGATCAGAAATTGAAACATTAAAACAAATCATGTAAATACCAGTAGAAAACATGCATGATTCTTTTTTTACCTGTGTGAAGGATAAGACCACTGAGATTCAAAATGGTGATGTAATTAAAAAACTATTAATAAATGTTATTAAAATTCATTTAAAAAATTTAAAAATGTTCACAAGTCAAAGCATAACTGATGAGCTGGGAGAAAATATTTGCAGTATAGTGTTAATATCCTTAATATACAAGAAATCATTAAAAATGAAAGGAAAAGACTAAAATCCAATAGAAAAATGTACAAAAGACACAAACAATATACAGAAAGAGATATAAAATGGGCCTTCAATATATAAAAGCCTCACTTTAAAAAGAAAAATGAAAAAATAAAAATACATTGAGGAATTATTTCTTGTCTATCAGATTGGCAAAAATCAAAACATATAACAATACATTCTGTTTTTTAAGGTCATAAGGAAACAAGCATATTGGAGGTAAAAATGCAAATTGGTATAATCCTTATGGAGGGGAGTTTGGCAATATCTAAAAAAAGAACATAAACTACATACGTCTTTACCTTTTGATCCATCAATTCCACTCTTAAGAATTTACCATTAGGTAAATTAAGAAGGTTCTATTCTGGAAATAGACAAATTGTTTACAAGAATCTCTTTGAAGTATGACTAATCAAGATTAGCCAGGAAAATCTTTAAAAAGAAGAGAAATGGGTAGGGATAGGCAGCTCTACCAGACCAGTCCTGCCTGTTACGAAGCTTTAATATTCATTGAAGGACTATATTAGCAAACAGGCCAGTGGGAAAGAATAGAAATTTGGCCATGACAGGTCCAATTCATATATATGTATTTAGTAACAGTAAATATGGCAACTCCAATAATTGAGAACAGATAACTGGTGTTGGAATACTTGGATAGACATGGAAAACAATAAAAACAGGATCCATTCCTTTTTCATATACCCGGTTAAATTCAGAGATTAATTGTAAAAAAATGAAAACCCTACATATAACAGAAGAAAAATAGACTAATAGCTCTATACCATGGGAATAGAGGGAACTTTCTAAAACACTCAAAATTTAGATACAATGAGGAATAAGATCGATATGTTTGATTATGTTAAAAATGTTATATAGCAAAACAAACACCACAAAGTAGATAAATGTGGGTGGCAATCTGAGGGCCAAATTCTTGCACCTTAAAATGCAAAGAAAGAGTTGATTTTTCTAACATACGAAGAGATGCTTAAGTAGGGAAGAAATAGGCCAACAATTCAGGAGAAATGGGCTAAAGATGTGAGTACAGCATTCACAGAGAAGCAGAAGCAAATGGTTCCTATCCATGTGAAAAAGAGACTCAATTTTGATCAAAATAAGAGATGCAAATTAAAACTAAACTGAGATATCGTTTCTCACCATTTACATTTGGAAAAAAAATCAGAATTTAACAGTGTACTTTGTTGGCAAGGCTGTGGGGAAACAGCCCTCCTACACATTGCTGAGAAGGTATAGAATAGTATTATACAGGCATTTACCTACTTCTAGGAATTTATCCTAAAGGTACAGTGGCAAAAATTTAAAAAGTCAAATGTCAAAACTATTCTTTGAAGAGCTATTAGTAATAACAAAAGACTGGAAACATACAATGTCATCAATAAAGGAGTAGTTGAATAAACTAGGTAATTGATAAAGAGAAATACTATGCAGCTATAAGTAGGCATGAAAATAGAAAGAATAGAGATATATACACATGCAGATACACACACATAGACACACTTCTGTGAGGTGATGGCAAATGTACATACAGTATGGCGTCATTCATCTAGGAATATCGGGAGAACTATCTATCTTCTTATCTATTAGTTTTTTTCCTGTATTTAAAAAGTAGTGGAATAATAAGCCCTGAAAGAAAGAAATCCTGATTGTGATATTATACTAAACTTTGTTCCAGATATTATCATTGGGAGAAACAAAGTAAAGGATCTATGGGCTGTCTCTGTATTATTTATTACAACTGCCTGTGAACCCTTTCCTTTGTGACAATTATCTCAAAGAAAAAAATTATTAAAAAAGGATTTTGCGTAAAGCACATTCCTTTTGAGACTGGTTTTGTAAAAGTAGTTTACCTATCATGCAGAAGTTACATGATGCTGTGGATCAAACAAGGCCCCTCTCTGAAGCTGCCCCTAAAAGATGGGTTTTGTTTGAGCGACAGATTATTTTTTAAAGTTGAGCTCACATTAAACAATGGAGTTATTTTACATGAAAATCCAGATTTCTGCTTTCTCTTAAAATAAACCCATAACTCTTGCCACACAGGCTTGCCTCAGCTCATGCTAAGGAGACGCTCCCTCCATTGCACCATGGCCCACATCTTTCCTTACTGTTTCGGTCCCCTGGATATCAGCTCTAGTTCTTAAGTTCCCTGCCTGGTCCCTAAAGGCATTCCACTTTGTGACCACTGTGGTAGACATCTCATAGAACCCTATGAGGTTGGATATGAAGCGAAATATTCCAAATTAAACAGAGTAGAATCTTATTTATGATAAAACCAGACTAGGCAAAAATGGACACAGAATTCTGATATTGTCTAAAATATTCACCTATCACAAGTCTTGGCACATAAGTTTTTAATAAAATATTTTGTTTGATGAGTGAATTACATATATTTAAGCTGACAGTTACCGTTTCTCCTCTGTCCATTTTTATTTTACTATTTTTCAAACGCCTCGTAGTTAGCAAGATTCAATGAATTTTATCTTCATTTTGTAACTAATTTGAAAAAGGAAAACAGAACTGGCCAAAAATAGGAAAACAAGAGCATGTAAGATACAAACACCTAATGTCTAAATTTTGATTTGGCTGATTTTGAAGCGTTCTCTTTCTTTTCTTTTCGTTTTTCTTTTCTTTTGATTCAAGTGCTTCCCTTAGTAGAATCACTAAGTGGATACATTCTAGATTTACAGAATTTTTCTCTACTGGAAGATTTATGAATGCCCAAATAATTATTTTATAGAAAATAATTTAAGCTGGCTAGTTATGGAACAAATACTGACTGATCGTAGAAGGTATAAAGAAGGGTTGGACTTTGAAGCAGGTCAGAAGTTTGAATCTGCTCTGCTACTCACTAACTGGGCAGCCATGTAAGCTCTTGGGGGTCCAGCTCTTTCACTCATATATCTGGGATAATTTAGGCGAAAGGCTTTACATTATAAAAGGAGGAAGTATCTAGTTAAAGTCCTGAGACTGACAGCTTAGACCAAGGTTCAGCAACATTTTCTATATAAAGTATCAGACAGTAAATATGCTGCGCCCCGTGGGCCACATTCAGTCTCTTCCTCCTACCCCTACCCCATGTGTGTTTTATGGTGCTTTATAAACTTTAGTGGGCATTTTATCTCATAGATTATACAAAAGCAGACAGAGGATTTGGTCCATGAGCTGTAATTTGACAACCTCTGGTTTATACCCCATTAGTGTTTTCCACGGGGGCTCTGAAGTTTGGCTCCTGCTTGCTGATTTTCTGCAAATATGCCCTTGAATTACGCTGGATGTTTATTGGGTATGGCAGATACTATTGGTATTTTTTGTCAAGCACCCAGGAGGCATGGCCAAGGCCAAGACCTAACTGATTTGGCTGGTAAGATACAATAAAGCCCTTCTAGTTTCAGACCGTTTATTAGCTTCATAGACAGCTGAAGAAAGAGTACCCAAAGATGCCAGTTTTCTGGGTCCTCATTCCACACACCAAAAATGATGACACCAAAAGAAAAAGGTCAGATGAGTACAGTGTGAGTTGTGGGATTCCCTGTTGCAGAGCAATTTGTGATGCCAGCTAAGCAATTTTATAGTGTGGAGATATTAATATATCCTAAGAGGAGTGGGACATAGAGCTACATACCTCACCAGAACCTGGAGGCAGTAGGAAACTGACAGCCTCCCGAGAAAAATAAGGAGATGAATGGGAGATGGCTTCAGGATAGTTCCTCAGGAGCCTCCTATCTTTTTGTATTCTGGAACGATCATAGGGCATTCTTCCAACATTTAGATTAGTTACAGTACAAGTCTTTTCCTGTATGACCTCTGTGGGTACATGCATGATTGCTGGGTTGTTGTGAGGAAGCCGCTCTCTACAATTCTCCAACAGTTACCCTTGTTGGAGAACAAAGTTTTCTCTTTTCTTGTTAATATAATCCCATTTGATTATGCAACCAGCCTCAAGAAATGAATGGTGATTGATGTCATTCATGGCCATCCCATTCTCCTTTCCAGTGACTTGTTTAGATTTAGGCATGTGACCCAGTTTTGGCCAATGATATGTAAGAGGAGATTTACTTAAAGAATTTGGGAAAGAAATTACTTTCTGGCAAAGTTGGAAGGCCCATTAAAAGCAGCTTTTTCCTGCCGTTCTTATTGCTTTGGATGTTATTTGTGTAATTCACCAGGATTAAAATTGCAGCAGCCAATTTAGGATCATAAAAAATAAGCCTTAAGGTGATAATCAATATGTGAGTATGGCAGACCAGAAGGATGAAAAGAGCCTCAACTCTTGATGACAGCCATGAACTGCTGAATGAACCCAGGGGCTTTTGAACATATGGAATGTAGTTATTAATATAATAGCTGTTTTAATGCCCTTATCTGCTCAATCTAATATTTGCATCAGTTTTGAGTTGATCTTGATTGATTTTTATCTTCAACACAGGTCATTTTCCTATTTCCTTTCATGCTTGGTATTTTTGAAAGTCAGATTGCACATTTCATCGGCAGTGAATTTTACCTTTGTGGATGCTGAATATCTTCATGTGTCTGTAAATTTTCTTGCATTTATTCTGGGATGCAGTTATTTGGAAATTATTATTGTTATGGATCTTGCTTTTAAGATTTATTAAGTACAAACAGAGGAGCGTTTAGTATAGGACTAATGATACCCTCTATTCAGACAGGACTTTTCTGAAGTACTAGACTCAATGTCCCAGGAGTTGTGGGGTTTTCCCCACTGGCCAGTGAGATCAGGGTTTATTCCTGGCCATGTGTCATCTCTGATCACTGTTTCCTCTGATCCTTTTGGGGGTTCTTTGCTGGCCTAAAAGCAGTTTTCTCAAATGCATTCATGAATCATTACTGTGTGAATACTCAAGGAGGACCCTCTGTAGGTGTCTATAGTTTTCTCTCTCTCTGTAGTGATCTAGTTGCTGTTAATCTGTTCTAGGAACTCTAGCTGCTTTCCTGTCTCTGGACTCTGCACTCCACCTATTTAATCAAGGAGTCTGCATAGCTCTGACTGCATCTCCTTACCCTAAGCTGCAACCTGGAAATTTTTGAGGTAGTAAGTTGGGACAATCATGGGGCTCACCTCACTTATTTCTCATGTCTCAGACATTACTTCTCTTTGATGACTGATGTCTAATTTCTTGGGAATTTTTTTTAGTTGTTTTATTTAAGTGGGAGCATAATTCAGTCCTGTAAACTAATCTGGGCTGGAAGCAGAGATAAACAGCTAATTACCCTTTTTATAAAAGGATAAATCAGGAGGCTGGGCATGATGGCTCTTGTCTGTAATCCTAGCACTTTGGGAGGTGGAGGCAGAGGTGGGAGGATTTCTTGAGCCGAGAAGTTCAAGACGAGCCTATGTAACATAGCAAGACTTGGTCTCTACAAAAAATGTAAAAATTACCCAGGTGTGGTGACCTGTGCCTATAATTTCAGCTGCTTGGGAGGTTGAGGTGGGAGGATTGCTGGAGCCTAGGTGCTAGAGGTCTCAGTGAGCCATGATGGTGCCACTGTACTTCAACCTAGGTGACAGAGCAAAACCTGGTCTCAAAAAAAAAAAAAAGGAAAAAAGAAAATAGAGAGAAATTATGATATTAATGGGAACACATGGGTTTATGGTTAAGCGACCCTTCATTGGCAACTGACAGTAGGTAACAGATTCCTCTTTTTTGTCTGGTTTGTCTTCATCTGGCTTTTTCCAATGACTAGGCTGGTTTTGCTCTTTCTAGACAGGGAGAGAGTTAACTATCATTTAAATAAACATTGAAGTGGCTGGCAAGATAGCTGAATAGGAACAGCTCCAGTCTGTAGCTCCCAGTGGGATCAATGCAGAAGATGGGTGATTTCTGCATTTCCAACTGAGGTACCCAGCTCATCTCATTGAGACTGGCTAGAGAGGGGGTATAGCTCACAGAGGATGAGCTGAAGCAGAGTGGAACATTGCCTCACCCGGGAAGCACAAGGGGTTGGGGAACTCCCTCCCCTATCCAAGAGAAGCATGAGGGACCATGCGGTGAGGGATGATGCATTCCACACCAGATGCTATGCTTTTCCCAGGGTCTTTGCAACCCATAGACCAGGGGATTCCCTCAGGTGCCTATGCCACCAGAGCCCTGGCTTTCAGGCACAAAACTGGGCAGCCATTTGGGCAGATACTGAGCTAGGGGCAGGAGTTTTTTTTCATACTCTACTGGCACCTGGAATGCCAGTGAGACAGAACTGTTTACTCCCCTGGAAAGGGGGCTAAATCCAGGGAGCAAAGTGGTCTAGTTCAGCAAATCCCACCCCCATGGAGCCCAGCAAGCTAAGATCCACTGGCTTGAAATTCTCACTTCCAGCACAGCAGTCTGAAGTTGACCTGGGATGCTTGAGCTTGGTGCGGGGAGGGGCTTCCATCATTACTGAGGCTTGAGTAGGTGGATTTCCCCTCATAGTGTAAACAAAGCTGTGGGAAGTTTGAAGTAGGTGGAGCCCACTGCAGCTTGGCAAAGCTGCTGTAGCTAGACTGCCTCTCTAGAATTTTCCTCTCTGGGCAAGGCATCTCTGAAAGAAAAGGAGCAGCTCCAGTCAGGGGCTAATAGATCAAACACCCATTTCCCTGGGACACAGCACCTGGGGGGAAGGGGCAGGTGTGGGGACAGCTTCAGCTGACTTAAATATTCCTGCCTACCAGCTCTGAAGAGAGCAGTGGATCTCCCAGCAAAGTGCTCGAGCTCTGCTTAGGGACAGACTGCCTCCTCAAGTGGGTCCCTGATCCCCATGCCTCCTGACCAGGAGAAACCTCTAACAGGGGTCTACAAACCAGGGGTCTCATACAGGAGAGTTCCTGCTGACATCTAGCAGATGAGCCTCTGGGACGAAGCTTCCAGAGGAAGGAACAGGCAGCAATCTTTGCTGTTGGGCAGCCTCTGCTGGTGATACCCAGGCAAATAGGGCCTGGAGTAGACCTCTAGCCAACTCCAGTAGACCTGTAGCAGAAGGGCCTGACTGTTAGAAGGACAACTAACAAAAAGAAAGCAAATAGCATCAACATCAACAAAAAGGACATCCACCCAGAAACTGCATCCGAAGGTCACCAACTTCAAAGACTGAAGGTAGAATAAATCCATGAAGATGAGGAAAAACCAGTGCAAAAAGCCTGAAAATTCCAAAAACCAGAACACCTCTTCTCTTCCAAAGGGTCGCTACTCCTCACCAGTAAGGGAACAAAGCTAGATAAAAAATGAGTTTGACAAATGAGTTTGAGAATGAATTGACAGAAGTAGGCTTCAGAAAGTGGGTATTAACAAACTCCTCTGAGGTAAAGCAGCATATTTTAACCCATGTTTTAACCCAAGGCTCTCTGCTTCCTTGCAAGGAAGCAGAGAGCCTTGAAAAAAAGGTTAGAGGAGTTGGTAACTAGAGCAACCAGTTTAGAGAAGAACATGAATGACCTGATGGAGCTGAAAAACATAGCACCAGAACTTTGTGAAGCATACAGGAATATCAGTAGTTGAATCGACCAAGCAGAAGAAAAGACATCAGAGATTGAAGATCAACTTAATGAAATAAAGCATGAAGACAAGATTAGAGAAAAAAAGAATGAAAAGGAACAAACAAAGCCTCCAAGAAATATGGGAATATGTGAAAAGACCAAAATTCCATTTGTTTGGTATGCTTGAAAGTGACAGGGATAATGGAACCAAGTTAGAAAACACTCTTCAGGATATTATCCAGGAGAATTTTGGCAAGCTAGCAAGACAGGCCAACATTCAAATTCAGGAACCACAGAGAATACTACAAAGATATTCCTCAAGAAGAGCCACCGCAAGACACATAATCATCAGATTCACCAAGGTTCAAATGAAGGAAAAAAACATCAAGGGCAGCCAGAGAGAAAGGTTGGGTTACCCACAAAGGGAAGCTTATCAGATCAACAGCAGATCTTTCAGCAGAAACCCTACATGCCAGAAGAGTATGAGGGCCAATATTCAATACTCTTAAAGAAAATAATTTTCAACCCTTAATTTCATATGCAGCCAAACTAAGCTTCATAAGTGAAGAAGAAATATCCTTTACAGACAAGCAAATGCTGAGAGATTTTGTCACTACCAGGCTTGCCTTGCAAGAGTTCTTGAGGGAAGCACTAAATATGGAAAGGAAAAACGAGTACCAGCCACTGCAAAAGCATACCAAATTGTAAAGCACATCAGCACTATGAAGAAACTGCATCAACAAACGGGCAAAGTAACCAGCTAGCATCATAGTGACAGGATCAAATTCACACATAACAATATTAACCTTAAAAGTAAATGGGCTAAATGCCCCAATTAAAAGACATAGACTGACAAACTGGATAAAGAGTTCAGACCCATTGCTGTGCTGTATTTAGGAAACCCATCTCATATGCAAAGACACATAGGCTCAAAATAAAGGGATGGAGGAATATTTACCAAGTAAATGGAAAGAAAAAAAAAGCATGAGTTGCAATCCTAGTCTCTAACAAAACAGATTTTTAACCAACAAAGATCAAAAAAGGCAAAGAAGGGATTACACAGTAGTAAAGTGATCAATGCAACAAGAATAATTAACTATTCTAAATATATATGCACCCAATACAGGAGCACCAAGATTCATAGAGCAAGTTATTAGAGACCTACAAAGAGTCTTAGACTCCCATATAACAATAGTAGGAGATTTTAACACCCCACTGTCAATATTAGACAGATCAATGAGACAGAAAATTCACAAGCCTATATAGGGCTTAAACTCAGCTCTGAACCAAGTGGACCTAATAGATATCAACAAAACTCTCCACCCCAAATCAACAGAATATACATTCTTCTCAGCACCATATCCCACTTATTCTAAAATTGGCCACATAATTGGAAGTAAAACACTCCATAGCAAATGCAAAAGATCCGACATCATAATAAACAGTCTCTCTGACCACAGTGCAATCAAATTAGAGCTCAGAATTACAAAACTCACTCAAAAGTGCACAACTACATGGAAACAGAACAACTTGCTCCTGAATGACTACTGGGTAAATAACGAAATTAAGACTGAAATAAAGAAGTTCTTGGAAATCAATGAGAAAAAAGACACAATGTACCACAGTCTTTGGGACACAGCTAAAGCAGTGTTTAGAGGGAAATTTATATCACTAAATGCTCACAGGAGAAAGCAGGAAATATCCAAAATCGACACCCTAACATCACAATTAAAAGAACTAGAGAAGCAACAGCAAACAAATAAAAAAGCTAGCAGAAGATAAGAGATAATTAAGATGAGAGCAGAACTGAAGGAGATAGAGACACGAAAAACCCTTCAAAAAATCAGTGAATTCAGGAGCTGGTTTTTTGAAAAGATCAACAAAATAGATATACCACACTAGCCAGACCGATACAGAAGAAAAGAGAGAAGAATCAAATAGACATGATAAAAAATGTTAAAGGGGAAATCACCACTGAAGCCACAGAAATACAAACTGCCATCAGAGAATACTATAAACACCTTTATGTGAATAAACTAGAAAATCTAGAAGAAATGGATAAACTCCTGAACACATAACACCCTCCCAAGACTAAACCAGGAAGAAGTCGAATCCCTGAATTGACCAATAACAAGTTCTGAAACTGAGGCAGTTATTCATAGCCTACCAACCAAATAAAACCCAGGACCAGACGGATTCAGAGCTGAATTCTATCAAAGGTACAAAGAGGAGCTGGTACTATTCCTTCTGAAACTATTCCAAACAATAAAACAAGAAGGACTTCTTCCTAACTCATTTTATGAGGCTAGCATCATCCTGATACCAAACCCTGGCAGAGACACCACAAAAAAAGAAAATTTCATGCCAATATCCCTGGTGAACATCAATGGGAAAATTCTCAATAAAATGCTGGCAGCACATCAAAAAGCTTATCCACCACAGTCAAGTTGGCTTCATCCCTGGGATGCAAGGCTAGTTGAACATACACAAATCAAGAAATGTAATCCATCACATAAACAGAACCAATGACAAAGCCCACATGATTTTCTCAATAGAATCAGAAAAGGCCTTTGATAAAATTCAAAACCTCTTCATGCTAAAAACTCTCAATAAACTACGTATTGATGGAATATATCTCAAAGTAATAAAAGCTATTTATAACAAACCCACAGCCAATGTAATACTGAATGAACAAAAGCTGGAAGCATTTCCTTTGAAAACTGGCACAAGACAAGGATGCCCTCTCTCACCACTCCTATTCAACATAGTATTGGAAGTTCTGGTCAGGGCAATCAGGCAAGAGAAAGAAATAAAGGCTATCCAGATAGGAAGAGAGGAGGTCAAATTGTCTCTGTTTGCAGATGACATGACTGTATATTTAGGAAACCGCATCATCTCAGTTCAAAATCTCCTTAAGCTGATAACTTCAGCAAAGTCTCAGGATACAAAATCAATGTACAAATGTTGCAAACATTTGTATACACCAATAAAAGAAAGAGAGCTAAATCATGAGTGAACTTGCACTCACAATTGCTACAAAGAGAATAAAATGCCTAGGAATAAAACTTACAAGGGATGTAAAGGACCTCTTCAAGGAGAACTATAAACCATTGCTCAAGGAAATAAGAGAGGACACAAAAAAATGGAAAAACATTCCATGTTCATGGATAAGAAGAAACAATATTGTGAAAATGGCCATACTGCCCAAAGTAATTTATAGATTCGATGCTATTCTCATCAAGCTACGATTGACTTTCTTCACAGAATTAGAAAAAACTGCTTTAAATTTCATATGAAACTAAAAAAAGAGCCTGTATAGCCAAGACAATTCTAAGCAAAAAGAACAAATCTGGAGGCATCACGCTACCTGACTTCAAACTATACTATAAGGCTACAGTAACCAAAATAGCGTGGTACTGGCACCAAAACAGATATATAGACCAATGGAACAGAACAGAGGCCTCAGAAATAATGCCACACATCTACAACCATCTGTTTTTTGACATACCTAACAAAAATAAGCAAATGGGAAAGGATTCCTTATTTAATAAGTGGTGTTGGGAAAACTGGCTAGCAGAAAGCTGAAACTGGATCCCTTCCTTACACCTTATACAAAAATTAACTCAAGATGCACTAAAGACTTGAGATTAAGACCTAAAACCATACAAACCCTAGAAGAAAACCTAGGCAATACCATTCAGGACATAGGCATGGCCAAAGACTTCATGACTAAAACACCAAAAGCAATTACAAAAAAAGCCAATATTGACAAATGTGATCTCATTAAACTAAAGAGCAAAAAAACTGTCATCAGAGTGAACAGGCAACCTACAGAATGAGAGAAAATTTTTGCAGTCTATCCATTTGATGAAGGGCTAATATCCAGAATGTATAAAGAACTTAAACAGATTTGCAAGAAAAAACCAAACAACCCCATCAAAAAGTGAGTGAAGGATATGAACAGACACTTCTCAAAAGAAGACATTTATGTGGCAACAAACATATGGAAGAAAGCTTATCATCACTGGTCATTAAATAAATGCAAATCAAAACCACAATGAGATACCATCTTACGCCAGTTAGAATGGCAGTCATTAAAATGTCAGCAAACAGATGCTGGAAAGGATGTGGAGAAATAGGAACACTTTTACACTGTTGGTGGAAGTGTAAATTAGTTCAACCATTGTGGAAGACAGTGTGGAGATTCCTCAAGGATCTAAAACCAGAAATGCTATTTGACCCAACAATCTCATCACAGGGTATATACCCAAAGGATTTTAAATCATTCTACTATAAAGACACATTCTCACGTATGTTTACTGCAACACTGTTCACAATAGCAAAGATTTCGAATCAACCCTAATGCTTATTGATGATGGACTGGATAAAGAAACTGTGGCATATATACACCATGGAATATTATGCAGTCATAAAAAAGGATGAGTCATGTCCTTTGCAGGGACATGGGTGAAGTTGGAAACCATCATTCTCAGCAAACAGACACATGAACAGAAAACCAAATACTACATGTTCTCCCTCCTAAGTGGGAGTTGAACAATAAGAATTTACGGACCCAGGGAGGGGAACATCGCACACTGGGACCTGTTGGGAGCTGGGGGGCTGGGGGAGGGGTAGCATTAGGAGAAATTCCTAATGTAGATGACAGATTGACAGGTGCAGCAAACCACCATGGAAAATGTATACCTATGTAACAAATCTGCATGTTCTGTATGTGCATGTGTCCCAGAACTTAAATATAATTAAAAAATAAGCAAAGAAATACTCAAAGTATTTCTACTTTGGTCCCTCATGTTTTCATGTATGTTTTAAGTGCTGTTCATTTCTTGCATTGTTTCAAATTTCTCTTTGGTATTTTCTTTCTGTTTGAATAATTTTCTTTAATATTTTCTTCAATATTGCAGGCATGCTGGCAAGTTATTTCAGCATTTTTTGTCTGAAAAAGCTTTAATATATTTTTATATTTTAAATATTTTTTTGCTGTTTGTATATTTATATGCTAACAGGTTTTTATTATATTTCATTTATTTAAGGATGTCTCTCCATTGTTGTCAGGACTGCATAGTTTACAATGAGATCTCTAGTATTCTTTCCTTTGTTTCATTCTATGTAAAATGGCTTCTTTCCCTCTGATTTCCCAACCTTATCTTTGATTTTTAATATTTTGACTACGATATGCAAAAAGTGTGTTTTTGTTTACATTTGTTCTTCTTTGGACTTTTCAAACTTTTTGAATCTATGGAAATTCTCATCTATTATCTTTTTTTTGAGGGAGGAGGGGAATGGAGTCTCATTCCATCACTGCTCAGGCTGGAGTGCAGCGGTGTGATCTTGGCTCACTGCAACTTATGCCTCCTGGATTTAAGCATTTCTCCTGCCTCAGCCTCCTTTGAGGAGTACAAAAATTAGCCTGAGTAGCCAGGCTAATTTTTCTAGTTTTAGTAGAGATGGAGTTTTATTATATTGGCCAGGCCGGCCTCTAACTCCTGACCTTGTGATCCACCTGCCTCAGCCTCCCAAAGTGCTGGGATTACAGGTATGAGCCACCACGCCTGGCCCTATTATCTTTTCAAACACATCTTCTGGACACTCGTCTCTTCTTTTGAATTCCACTTATTTATATGTTAGGTCATCTGATATCTCTTTGTTCTCTTCTCTTTATTTCTTCCACTTTTGTTTTATTATTTGTATTTCAATTTGAATAATTTCTATTGATCTATCTTCACCTTTACTGATTCTTTCTTATGCTGTGTCTGGTTGGCTATTACCCCCTGAGGGTTATTCTTCATAGGTATCATATGTTTTACCTTCAAAGGTATATTTTATGTTTCTAGCATTTTCATTTGAGTCTTTATGACAGTTTCCATCCCTTTTCTGAAATTTTCCAGCTGTTTGTGGATGTTATTTGCTCTTTCCAATAGAACTTTTAATGTTTTGATGATAGTTATGTAAAATTGTTTGGCTGACCGTTCTAATACCAGAGCCATCTCTGAGCCTGGCTTTACTGATGGTTTTATGTCTTGACGTGGTCTTTTTCTTGTTGTTTTCTTTCTGTGCCTCAGTTTTCATCTTGTTTTGTATGCCTTTGTCACAGGTGTTGTTTCTTTGCATGATTGTAGTTTGTTACTCATTTCAGTGCTGTTAGCATAGTATGAGGAGGGACAATTTTCAGTACTGCCTCTTCAGTCTCAGTCTTAGGCAGACCCTGTAGGCCTGAGTTTTGGGGGCAGGACTTTTTGAGCATCACTTCTCTTCCTCGAGTGGTAGATAGTTTCCCCTTTCTGCTCAGTCCATGCTTATATTGGAAGCAGTTTCCCTGTCTCTACCTTCACAGCAGTCTAACTCTGCCCTGTATTGGTGAGTGGTATTCTGCATAAGTGTCCTTCCTGAGCATTAGCAGAATTTTGCTTTATATCATTCTAAGATTTGGGTATGAACAGGCATTCTGGTCCTTTCTTAGTAACACATGGGTTTTACCTATTATCAATGTAGGATGGGGAATAGGTTTTGTATCCCTCTCCTGGATAATTTACCTGGGAAGTTTTTTATCTCTCGCCCAGGGACAGATATTCCAATAAGGGTCAAGTTTTGAGTTTCTTACACCTTCCCCAGGAGCAGATGTCTTTTGGTCTACATCAGAGTAAAATTTGGGGTACACATGGTGGTGTACTTGTCTTCCAGATGCAGTCAATTATGTACTTCTACTCAGGCAAGGGCCCAAGCACAAATGGGTGTCATGGGGTCATCCTGCTCCTCTCATGACTCATCAGGCTCTGAGCCCTGTGGCATCAGGGGTGTGATGGCATACCTGGGTTCCTGCCCCGTCTTCAATCTTTCTCATAAGCACCCAGCAGAGACTCACAGAAAAGAGTTGCTGAGTGGGTTAGGACTCTAGTTGTGCTGGGCTCCCTGAGATTCTAAACTGCTGTGCTAGTTCCCCCGCAGTCTTCACAAATGCAGTAATCTTTCAGACGTTTTTTTCTTCCTCCTTTTAAGAGTCCCACCCCCTTCTTTCCTGGTCTGCTGAGAGTGAAACAATGTGTCTCCTATCTCTCCTCAGAGGGCTTTGTCACCTTTTGAATTCATTTCATTTGGTTGTCATGTATCCTCAACTCTTCAACCCTGTATTTATTATTAGCGTTAGAGTGATCTCTTGTGGCTGCGTACACATTCTAAACTCAGGAACTGTGGCTTATTCATCAACATAGCGCTACAGTTGAGCATATGCATTTCTCTTATTAACATAATAATATGTTCTGTTTTTGGAATGGAATAAAGTAGACATGCTAAGTTACTTTAATATTGGAAGATTTTCTATTTTTTTTTCTTCTTTTACAAAGAATCTCAATATTTACTCTTGGTTACTCCCTAGTGGTAGCATTTTTAAAACAACTAACAGTATTTATTAGTAAATTATTTGACAGTATTTCAGGAATAAAAGAATAGCAGCGACACGGAAACCATTACACAGGACAGAAACAAATCTTTTTAGAGCCAAATAAATATTGCTACGTTACAGAAAGATGAAGGAATAATCAGCAAGCTTTTTCTGAACAGGAGGCATGTCTGAGAAAAGTTACCAAGCTCAGATTTTCACCCCAGAGACTTGGGCCTTCTTTTATGTTTTCAGAGTTCTTGTCTCTACTGAATGTTGAGTGTAGGGAGAAGGAGAACACAAAACCCAACAGATGCCAAATGAAATGCCCAGCCATGACAATGACAAGTCCAGTCCTCTACAACTGCTCAAAGCCAGCCTAAGTGTTGAAAGTAGTTGAGTATTTTCTTCTTCTTTCCTTGCTTCTGTTGTAACTTTCTCTTGGTTTCTTATTTTTTCTTTATTTATGTTCCTATGTTTGGAAAGCTTTGATTCTGATTTTGGTTGCTTCTGGTTCCTGTCCCCTGTTGTTCTTGTGCACGGTATTTTCCCTCAGTTTCATTACTTACCTCTGTTCTTGCTTCTCTGAGTGGATCTGATAGCCCCAAGCCTTTCCAGGCAAATACCTCTGATATGGTCAAGCTCTACTCCATGGCCAATGTCCTAAAATAGATGAGGACATCTTCCTGTCTACTCTTTCTTCTGACATTTCATATTTCTTTCTAGTTTTTTTCTAATCACATAGTTTTTGGAATTTTTTAACCTAATCCAGGTCAATCTATATCTCTTACTTTCTCATTCCCTCAAACTGATTTGTGTGTTAATGTGCCTAAATTATGTGTATATACTTTCATTTTTCTCTTGTGTTAATAGAATCTGTGTATGTTTCTGGGAGTCATTAGTGGACTATCTGTGGTATCTCTCTGTCCATTCTGTTTTCCTCAGGAGATTTTAAAATCAGCTTAGGCAAGATTGAAATTTATCCCATCTCTAAACTTTAGACAATGTTCAATTTCATGATTCTTGGGAGGATGCAATAAAGCTTGTGATTCTGATGACCTCAATGTGAGCTGTAATTAATGTATACCCTTTAGTAGTTGTTTGGAAATGCCTGCATCTGAATGTGCTGGGGATGATAATGGGTTTTGGAAGATAATGCACATAGCAAGCATATAGTATTAACTATTCGTTTTTGTTGTTGTTTTTGATTTTGAGACAAAGTCTTGCTCTGTTTCTCAGGCTGGAGTGCAGTGGTGTGATCTTGGCTTACTGCAACCTCTGCCTCTCAGGTTCAAGCTATTCTCCTGCCTCAGTCTGCCGAGTGGCCAGGACTACAGGCACCTGCCACTACGCCTGGCTAACTTTTTTATATTTTAGTACAGACAGCGTTTCACCCTGTTGCTCAGGGTAGTCTTGAATTTCTGAGCTCAAGTGATCTGCCCTCCTTGGCCTCCCAAAGTGCTGGGATTACAGGTGTGAGCCACTGTGACCAGTCCCCATATAAACTATTCTTATCCTCATTATCCTTTGCTCAGTTTTCTTTTGGACTAAAAAAGCATGTCCCTAGTTGTTTAACCACTGAGGACTCAGATCATCACATCTATCACTAAAAATACAGATGACCAGTTTTTTTTTTAAATTTCAACTAGAACAAATTTTTGGTAGTTGACAGACTTTCCGATATGCTACCCTATCCCTGTCAGTGCAGGCAGACTGTCATTTGAGTGGATAATATCTCATTGGGACATGTATGATACCTGTATTTTGCTTTTTCCTTTTTTTCTTTCCAAGGTTGATTTTTGTAATTTATCTTTTTCCCTCAAATTTCTTGAATGATGAGCTTTCCTTGGCTTTATGAATGGCAGGTGTTAGAGTTTGTACCGTCTAGTTCTTGGGTTATGTGGCATTACTGGCTCTACATAACAACTAGACTTCAAATATCTTTGGAGAAAAATTGCCTTAGAAATAAGTTTTGGTCAGCTAACACCAGGTGCGTTTGTGTTGCATAATCTGATTTTTTAAATCCTGGTGTCTTGTTTCTCATTCATGTCATATCAATTTACACTTTTAAAAGTTTTCTGTGTGAATTAAGAACAGTGTTATTTAGCAAAGGCAATTATTTGATTACCTCCCCTGTGCTAGTCACCGCCTGGCATTTAATCTGACTAAGGCCCACAGACCGCAATTTGAACAATCAGGGTAGTTTTCTGTAATTGCAATAAATCATATCATTAACCATGACAGGCTTTTCCTCCCACAGATTTTTTTTTTCCGTAGCAGTTAACTCCTGAACTTCTCATGACGGCCAGATTTCACTGTAGTCAAGTGAATTTCATAGTCAGCTGGCAGAATATAAAGACGAAGTTTGTGTTGGAAAAACAGTGATGTCCCAAGAGCAGAGCCTGAAGAGGTCATTCTAACTTTAAGAGATGTAAGGCTCGAACGAATATGCCTCGCACAGAGGCCATCTGAAAGAATAATTTGTGAAAGGAGTATCTGCTGTAAGGCTGTTTAATTTTCTAACAAGGAAACAGATGGAGATCAAAATGTGAGGCATACTTATATTGTTACATTTTGGTCATTTATATAAAATATACTTGCTACTGCATTGAGGCTTCCTGGGATTTTAAAAAAAGTATAAAAAATGAAAATATTTAAAAAGGAATGTTTATTGCCACCTTATGTAATATAACTTTACAATATGTCCATTTTAAATAGAAATTTTTACAGTGGACTGTGTTTAAGGCTCTACCATCTTAAAAACTTCACTTTTGCCTTTGCTCAAATCCAATGCCTGATATGTAGCCACCTTTAAAAGTTTACAACTTCATATGATATACTTTTCTTTGTAATGTGGTTTGGGTTCAAAGTATTGGCTCTAGCTATGGAAGAATGAGAAATGGAACATGTTAGCTTTTACCTTAATTCTTTCACCTATTGATTTTCTTAAGCACATATTTTGTTCATGTTTTTGACATTTTGACCATTTATACCTTGCTTGATAGCTTTGTCTCCAAGTTCAATAACATAGCTTAGTGTTATGATTATCTAACTCGTGCTGAAAACAGAAGCAAGTACTGATTAAGATTTACATAAAAGATGTAATTTCACATCTCTAAGCCCTCGCTAATCAAGGGAGAATATTTCAATGTCAAGGGCTCCTTGTTTCTCTTTAATTTCTTTTGAGCCTTCTTTCTACTTTGAAATCATTCTTACTGTCACTGTGTCTTGTACTGGGTATGTGGGAGGTAAATTCTTTGAATCTTGCATGTCTTTATTTTTCCCTGAAATTAATTTCTATCTGTACAGGCTATCTAATTCTGGCTTAGAGATGATTTTCCCTCAGACATTTGAATGTATTTCTCCATAGTCTCCTATTGTTCGATGTTGTGTTGAGGCATCTGTCCCTGGTTTGATACCATTTTTAATAGGTAATCTTTCTTTCTCTTTGGTGGTTTTCCTTTTTTTCTATACTTGGTATTCTGAAACCTCATAATGAGTCTGAATCTTTTGTTGCTGTTATTTTGAAATTTTATCTTTGTCAGCATTGGTGACCCTTTCACCCTTTTGGATTTTAGATGTTTTTGTTTTAATAATCGTACCATTTGACTTCAGAGTTTTTGTTTGTTTCTCATCCTCAGTTATAATAGCTTGTCCTTGTCTTTGTTTTTATATAAGTAATATCCTTTTGTCTGTTAAGTTTTTAAAAAATAAGGTTTATTTGGCTGGGTGTGGTGGCTCGCACCTGTAATCTCATCACTTCGGGAGGCCGAGGTAAACAGATTACTTGAGGACAGGAGTTCAAGACCAGTCTTGCCAACATGGCAAAACCCCATCTCTACTAATAATACAAAAAAATTAGCCAGGCGTAATGGCGGGTGCCTGTCATCCCAACTATTCAGAAGGCTGACCCAGGAGAATCCCTTAAACTCAGGAGGTGGAGGTTGCAGTGAGCTGAGATTGTGCTATTGCACTGCAGTCTGGGTGCCGCCAAACAAACAACAAACTTTATTTTTTAGAGCAGTTTTAGGTTCACGGGAAAATTGAGTAGAAGTTATGGAATCTTCCCATATATCCTCATCTCCACACATGCATAGCCCTCTTCCTTATTAGCATTGCCCTCAAGAGGGGGACATTTGTCACATTTGATAAACTTACACTGACACATCACTATCACCCAAAGTCCATAGTTTACATCCTAATGTAACTATGCTGTTACTCTTGCTGTTGCAGGAGTATGTCACTCTTGCTGTTGCACATTCTGTGGGTTTGGGCAAATTCATAATGACATGAATCCAGCCTTATAGCATCATACAGAGTAGTTTCACTGCCCTAAAAATCCTCTGTGCCCTGCCTATTCATCCTTCCCTTTCACCTAACCCCTAGCAACCACTGATCGTTTTACTGTCTCCACAGTTTTGCCTTTTCTATATTGTTAAATAGTTATAATCATACAGTTTGTAGCCTTTGAAGATAGGTTTCTTTTCACTTAGTAATAATGCATTCACGTTCCCTCCATGTCATTTCATGACTTGACAGCTTGCTTCTTTTTAGTGCTGAATAATATTTTATTGTTTGATGATCCACAGTTTATTTTATCCATTGACCTATTGAAGAACATTTTGGTTTATTTCATGTTTTGATAATTTTGAATAAAGCTGCTATAAACATGTTTATGTATGTTTTTGTGTGAACCTAAGTTTTCAACTTCTTTGGGTAAAGAAGTGTGATTGCTGGATTATTATTTGGTGAGAGTATGTTTGGTTTTTATAAAAATTTGCCAAACCGCTTTCCAAAGTGCTTGGGCTAGTTTGCATTCCCACCAGCAATGGATGAGAGTACCTGTTGCTCCCCATCCTCATCAGCATCGGTTGTTGTCAGTGTTCTGGATTTTGGCCATTCTAGTAGGCTTGACGTGGTTTATCTCATTGTTATTCTCAGTCGTGTTTCTCTAATGAGACGATGCTGGACATCTTTTCATATGCTTATTCACTGTCTGTATACTTTGGTGAGGTGTCTATTAAGGTCTTTTAGTCATTTTTAAATTCGGTTGTTTTCCTGTTGCTGAGTTTTAAGAGTTCTTTGTATATTTTGGATAATAATCCTTTATCAGACAAAATATTTTTTGCAAATATTTTCTCTCAGTCTATTTTATATTTTCATTATCGTAACAGTGTCTCTTAAAGAGCAGAACTATTTAATTTTAATGAAGTTCAGCTTATGAATTACTTCATGGGTTGTGCTTTTGGCGTGGTAACTAAAAAGTCATCAGCCAACCCAGGATCATCTCAGTTTTCTCTTATGTTGTCTTTGAGGAGGTTATCGCTTTAGACATAGATATGTGATTCGTTCTGAGTTAATTTTTGCACAGATTGTAAAGTCTGTGTCTAGATTCTTTTTTATTCATGTGGATATCCTGTGGCTCTAGTGCCATTTTATAAAAAGAGCATTTTTTTTCCACTGTATTGACTTTACTTCTTTTCAAAGCTTAGTTGACTAAGCTTTGCATTTCTGGGCTCTCTATTCTGTTCTATTGATCTATTGATCTATTCTTTTGCAATACTACAATCTTTTGATTACAATAGCACTATGCCTAACTTTTAAAAAATATTTGAACACAAAAACATGTTGAAAGGTGGGTATAGTGAATACCCTATATCCACCAACTAGATTCAAACATTTGATCTAACATTTGATACAATATGCATTTAAATTTCTCTGTGGATAGTAAGACTTCTAAAATAATCTTTCTTGTTTAGTAAATTATTTCTATTTTTTTATGTCAATGTCTGATCATTTCTCCTAGTTATTCTCTTTCATGTGATTGGTTTTCCTTGAAGAAATGATCCTTAGTTACACAGATTATTTTAAAGACTAGATTGATTAGTGTATAGGGTTGGCAAAAGTTTCTTATGCGATTGTATGATAATTAATTCTATAAACTGGCCTGAGTTTCCACTAGCATTGCATTGGTATCCGCTTCCCTAACACATTTTACTCTCCAATGAAGAGAAGCCGGTAGTAGGATCTGTGTAAGAGGGCAAGGTGTGTTGGTTGTCGGGCTTCACTTGGATGTGGAGCTAGCGCAGCCAGTCAGCTGAGACCTCTGCTTCAATTGCCAAAGATACAGACAACCTCATTTGTCTGAGTGAAGTGATGTTTCCTCTTTTCCTCCTGAATATCTGTTACGTGATTCAAGAGTTATCTTAAACTTTGTTTGCTTTGTTAGACTACTAAATATAGGACTGTTATTATTCAGTTAGAAAAACGTATTTCCCTCTGTACAGATACAAAAGATTTGATAAACAAGAGCATGGCTGGGGTTTCAGCTCCTGGAAAACCCCTTGCTGGGAATGTATGTGTATAGTACAACCTACACAGCTGTATGTAGCAGCCTTATCCACACTCAGGACTTAACGTCCTCTTCCAGAATATAATTCTTTTTAAATATTTGATTATCTCTGTCAGGGTGCCAGGAGAAAGATGGAAGACTGCAGTGGCCTTTCTAGTGCCCACTGCAGTTCCCACCTAAATATAATTTCTACATTACTACCAGCAAGATTCCTCTAATATATGTAAACATAACTTTTTCACTTACCCAACAAGAGAGGGAGGTGTGAGTTTGAGGCCCCAGTCATGAATGAAATTATATTAATAGATGCAGGGAAGTCATGATGGGGAGCTACTGAATGGTTGGGACAAAGGGAGCCAGAAACCAAGTTCAAATGCCAGATGAAAGTAAAAACTGTGGGGATAAAACTCAGAAAGTGTGCAGGGTTAGACATGGTGTCTTCTGAATCAGCTCAATGGAAGGGATCCCTGAAGCCATAGAAGTTAAAGAAACCCAGAGGGGCCCAATGTAGAGAGAACAAAGAGCCTTGGCAAATATGGTCAGGGTGGTGAAGACATGAAGAATTTGTAAAGTTCAAAGAAGAAACATTTTAGGCATAGAAGGATAATCTGTGCCATTTTACATTATCTATGTCTTACATTTATGGCTAACTATTCAAACTTTCTTCATTATCATGCACATAGTCAGGACTATTGTGCATTGTATAAAATTTCCCCCAGATGTGACGAGTGCTTAACTGCCTCTTCTCCTGCTCATTCCCAGCTTTACCATACACTATTGCATTTCCAAACCCTTGTGGTCCCTTGAACACAGTTCTCCCATGTGTCTATAACTTTGAACATAATATTTTATCTAATTCTTTCCAGCCAGCCTGAAAAATGCATTTACCTCCTCCTAGACCTAGCTAGACATTTCTTTGCCACTGGAAACATTCCTAACTGTAGCCCGTGTTGAGTTGATGCTCCATCTTCTTCCCTCTGTGTGTTGCCCTTAAATTATATTGCAATTGTTTAATTGCTTATCACAAATTATTCCCTTTCAGAACTGTCATCATCATATCTCTGTTACTTGATACTTACAGGAAGATGCTTAGTGATTGTTAGCTAAACAGATGAATGAGGTCTACAGTCTGTCCTTCTCTAAACTCTTAGAGGTTATGTATCTCTGATTTATCCCTTCTCCTTTTAGTTCTCTTTTATGCATTAGCAATTTTCATTTTTGAAACTCAGAAAAGTGCATCTGAGTTATGTGCCTGGTCAGAGGCTATGATAGCAGTCTATTTATTATTTCCCCTTACAGTCATTCAGTACATACTATGTATGTATATATGGGGCATTGGCAGAAACATTGGATAGAGTTGATTGTTTAATCACATGTTATACAGACAAGTGTAATCATATTATCTGAAGGAGGACTGCATGGTGCTAATGGTGATGCCAGAAGTTCTAATCATGGCAGTAGGTAATTAGGGAGGTCAGGAAAGGCTGCTTCTGGGAAAGTGACAAAGAAGCTGAAATTGAACAGGAGTAAACAGAGTGATCCAGAAAAAGTGCACAGTATGTTCAAAAGCCCTGCAGCTGGCACATGGAATAGGATAGACTAAAAGAAGTCAGTGTGAGTAGGAGTGAAGAGCAAAGATAAGCATATTGAAGAAGCTGGACAGTAGCAGGCATTAGCATACACAGTATTGTCTGGGCTATGCTAAGCAGCTCTTATAAACTGCCTGTGTTTATATCCTGACTCCAGCACTTACGTCCTTGGCAAAGTCTCTTTACCTCTGTTTTCTCGTTTGTAAAATAGAGATCATATTGCTACCTACCTAATGAGGATTATGTGAATTAGTAGAAAAGCATTTAGAACAGTTTTTAGCACATAGTACTATGGTAATTGTAAGCCATCATTATTATTCTAAAAAGTATGTATATACATATATATATATATATATCATCTGTTTGTGTGTGTGTATATATATGTGTGTTTCCATGACTTAATTTTCACGAATTAGTGTAAATACTTCCTTATATCTAATCTTGCCCATATTTACTTGGTAATATCCCAGGAAAAACACTCTGTGTTGGAAAGGAGAGGGAGATGGGAAATTAAGACATTTTTTCTCAAGTTTTCTCTTTGAAACTATAGTTTTAAGACTTGTGAAGATTCTGATACAGTTTTAAAACCTCTTTGTATAAAGGATTATATTCTTTTTTCCATTTATTACCCCTGTGTAGGAGCATGGGGACCGAGTAGGTGGCAATTTTCTGTAGGCTAAGAAACAGTGTGCTTTAAGCATCTAAATAAATTTATTCAGCATCTCTTGACCCCTTAAGTTGAGGTGGATGTGCAGTAGCAGAAATCTTGCTGATAAAAAACCCCCCTTTTCAAGTCACTAACTACTAAGACATACATGCATAAAGGATATAAAGGGATTTCATTTCAAGCATCATTGAGTTGTGAAGGTAAAAATTATGCATAATTTGTTCCATTGGAACTGTTATTTGAGACGCTGTATCGATTCATTGGTGACCACATATAACTTGTAACATTTCCTTCAATGATCATTTTAATTCTAATTGTGTTGAAATAGCATCCAACGCACAAATAGGGGGAAAAGAGAGATTTCATCTGGCACTTCTTTTTTTTTTTTTAAATTGAGTGTCTCCTTTATGTTATTTAGTGAAAGTGGAGCCTGATGTGTGTGTGTGTGAGATACTGTGTGTATGTGTGTTTCACAAGTATTGCCAAACATAGTGGCTCTTAGAAGATCCTACCTTCTGAGTAGATTTGGACCATGAAACAATATTTCCTTTTATCTCCCTTTGTTATTGTTAATTAGGAAAAATTGCCAGAGTTCCCAGTGGTAGCATGTCTGATTTAATAACCCGAGAGTCTGATGCTTGAAAATATAATGAAGTGTACTAAATACCATGGCAGTTTTATAATTACTTAAACAAAACATATTGTCACTAATCTTTACTGATTAGAAAAGACTGTTATAAAGCACAAAATGCTTTCAGATGAGAACTATAGCTCTATTTACATAATTCAATATAATTATTAATCATGAAATTTTTCCTGAGTATTAGGAAAATGGCCATGATGTGGGAGCAGTAACACATAAAGGCTATGTAATGAGTGACTTTGTAGCAATAATACAATATAGTAGCTTCCATTTAAGTGCCTTTAATTTGGCAGAAAGAGTCTAGCCCTCTTTGCATGGGTAAATGATGAGCATGGTATTTTAGGACTTGGATGTGTCAGACAGATCTGAGCTTGAATCTCTTCTTTGCCTCTTCCATGTTTTGTGACTCTAAGGAGATAACTTAGTCTCTGGGAACCTTACCTTCCTATTTGTTAAATGGAGATAATAATAGAATCACTTCTTGGGGTTTAAATGGTGAAAGTTTAATACATTGAAGCATGTGGAGACTTCATACAATAAGAGATCTGTGAGTGCTTTTTTGGGTCTTTTTGTTTTAGGTATGTCTCTTATGATTTATATACCCTGATGAAGCCTTCTAATTCACTGTTATACTTCTTTTTTTTTTTGGTGTTGGTATCTGAAATTCCCTTGAGGTAAAATATGGGTTTTTATTTCATTTTTTGCAACCAATTTGACTATGCTACCTACTGGGTCCTCATGCTTTTACATAGGGATAATAAATAGGAAAAAATAATACTTTACACACAGAGGTTTTAAAACCATACCAAAAATCTTTATAGGACTATTCTAATTATTTGGATTTGTGATTGGTGGTAGAATCAGATTTTTTCTTATTAAGGATGATAGCAAAGAGGTTCAAAAGCAGCTAGAAAGTAATAATATGAGTTTTTCCAAAAAAGAATAATGTGTCCACAAAGTTTTTCCAAAATTACCAATTTGGGGATAGTTTTGGGGAGTTGAGATGAGGAAAGCTCCAAAGTTTAGCAGAATTCAAAAATATTCCTACCTTTTTTCTTTAGCGTAGACTAGATTCTCTGTATATGTCTTTGTTTTATTCATTTTATTTGCTGAACATTGATTGAGCATTTACTAGGATAGAAAGGCTCAGTTATTAATTCTGCCATGAAAACATTCATAGATGCAGTGAAGAACAACAGGAACAGATGCATAAATGGATATTTCTAATACACTTTATTAAGGACAGTGCCAAAGAAATGCGAAGGTGTTATGGGAACATGGCAAGGGGTACTTGGCCTAGTCTAGGGAAAAGCAGGAAAGGAAAAATGGACTAGGTGATGAATACAGACTGGTTTTCAATCAGAGATGGTTCTATACTCCTAGCAGGTGTTTAGAAAATTTAGGGGCATTTTTGGCTGCCACAATGATTGTAGGATGGCATTATTGGCCTTTAGGGAGTGGAGGTTGGGGACGCTGAATGTCTTTTAATGTACAGGATAATCCCCACGTGGCAAAAACGTTCCTTTCCCAGATACTGACAGGAAACATTGAGTGAAGAGGGGAAATGAAGTATTCTAGGGAATGCAGACTATTACTTATATTGTGTATATGCTATAATATGAAAAAAAATTGCATTGAGCTTGTAGTATACTTAAAAATAAAGCAATTAGAGATTGTGAGTACTCTTTTTCTGTCTATTGCTTTCAGTTGGAATGCCCTGAATTGGTTTTTCAAGCCCATGATTTTTCCAAAGCCTAAAGTAATGATACATGTTGGTTTTTAGTTATGCCTCCTGGTGATGTCCGGGCTTCTCAAGTCCCTGGAGAATAAGTTCACTTAGGTCACTATGAGAATGATGAAACCCCAGGAAAGAACATTTCCATTTCTTTTTTCTTTCCAACAGACTGCCAAGTTAAGAAGGGGCCAACTATAAAATAGTATTGACATTTTGAACCAGAAAATCTGTTTTTCTTTGCTTTGATATGTTTTAAAATAAAATAGAATTGCTCAGACATTCAAAACAGTTAAAATTGTCCATTGCTATGGTCTAAACACAGAGGAAACACCAGGAGAAATAATTAAATTGCATACATGCAGGAGCAGAAGCATGTGGAAAAGAAAAGGAACGGGGGACAGGAGCCTAGGAGCCTCTGGCTCTAGGGATGTGTCCAGTGAGCACAGAGGATAATCCCCAATAATGAAATAACTCAATAGTGAAGACACAGACAAGGAGTATTTTAGCAGAAAAGGTAGAATGGCTTGATGATATGCACAAAGGTTTTCAGAGCTTGCTGCATCAAATCCCAAGGTTTTGCAGAGGAGTTATCCAGGACAGAATCGGGAAAGGATTTAGGGAGGAGAAGCTGAGTAAGCCAATTCCTACTCTGGCATTTAGCAGGCTTCTCTGACTATTTCTAGGTTGGTGCAAAAGTAATTGCAGCTTTCACCTTTACTTTCAATAGCAAAAGCCACAATTGTTTTTGCACCAGTATGTGTTGGAGTTCTGTATAGGATTTTATTTAAAAATGATACAAATTTCTGCTTTAAAAGTTATTTGAAAACCACTAATATTCAAAAAGTATCAAAATGCTCATTGCTAGTGTCACTTATTCATTTAGAAATTAATCTGCTGTGCAAGTTTGATCCAGTGCCTTAAACTCTCTGTGCCACTGTTAAAAAAAAAAAATTTACCTAGGTAGTGAGAGTTTCAGACTGAAAATCTTAAGGACTTTTTAGCTTTAACATTCTATGAATTTTCAAATGGATTTATCAACTTTCTGTTTTATTGTGAAGAGGGATGATTCAATGGGCTAACTATAGATTGAATCACAGGAACTAAGAGATGAACCACACGGAAGAGCTAGGATAGTCTAGGTTTTTGATCTGAAAGTTATAAGAAGTATGAAATTAAAATGAGGTTATTTATGGAAATTCACAGTTTCCAGCACTCATAGTTGCTACTGGTTTCATCAAGGCAGAACATCTTGGCAAATAAAAAACAGGAACCCTAATTCCTCAATTTACTTGATGTTCTAGTTAAAGTCTTTCACTGGGACAATTAGTGGGCCAGCATTCCACTGGGTTTATGAAGTTATCAGAACCTTTACAAGACGATGGTTGGAAAAGAGTCCTTTCACCTCTTTAATACACATTTTTAGTTCGTTGGACACAGCTGCATGAGGTATGAATTTACTTTTCTGAGAATAATTTGATAAAGCAATACCCTTGATATGCCTGTACTTCCCAGCAAGGATTGGAAACATTATGCAGCCTGTCTAGTCTGACAATTTCATACATTCACTTCCCATTTTCCTATTAGCATTTAAGAAATTGCGTTACTCACTTGACCTCCATTCATTTTAAGCACATTATCCTGGCTGAATGTTCAAGCTGGTTGTTAAGGAGCAGCACCTCTGGGTTCTGCTGTCATCTCTATTTGCCTGGGCAGGTCCCTTGGCCATTTGGTAGTAATTTAAAATGGTTCCATGGGATTGCTGGATTTAGGCTTGCTCTTTTCTTGTTTAGACGTATACTGGCTGGCATTGCAGTAATTCATTTAGAACATTGTCTGCATTAAAGAGAGAAATGAAATGCTCCACTAGTGGGGCACAGACAAGCACATGTTTATTCAGTGATTACAAAACCATATAGCGGTACTGGTATTATTCTAAGCACTATATGTCGGTCATTTTATTTCATTTAAGCCTTACAACAGCCTCATGAGGAAAGTGTCATCATTGTCCTTTCCATCATCATCATCTCATGACTAGAGTTGAGCAAATTGAGGCTTGGAGAGGTAATAACTTATCCTAAGTCTCACAAGCTAATTACTGTCTCTTAGTAAACTTCCTTGGCTAACTTTTCCTTGGTGGTTGTTTGTAAAATTACAGAGATGTGTGTCAATATGTTATTTAGGCACAAGTGTACCGTCATAGTCTAATATACACAATGTTTGTGCTAATTTAAATTATAATGAGAATGCAAGACTTTTATTAGATTAATTCATACTCAAATCAAATTAAATGTCATGGACACCAGGTAAAGTTTGACTATTGTTGGAGCTTTTGGTTGGGAGCAGGCACTGCGTGTTTTATTGCTAATGCATTCATCTTCACAAAGTGGAGGGTGGCTTGGTTCACAGCCCCTTAACTACTGAATGCATGGCCACTGCTGTCCTTCAATTATGTTTTGTGATTCTGCATTAGAGAATAATCCAGTTATTTTCTTTGTTATACCTGAAAGTGGCTGGGAAGCCTGAAGTCTTTATTTCTTTCAGGGAGTGCTTGCAGACAAACAGTGAAAGAAAAGGATTCATTAGACCTTGTTTTTCAGCTCTTCTAACAAGGAAGTAAAGTGAATAGGTGGGTTCAAGTGATGTCAAGTATCAATGCTGGTTTGTTTGACTGCCTAGCACAATTGCTGCTTTCAGAATACTGTCAGTATGTATTTAACATTGCTTTGACTCAGAACTCTATGCAGTTGTAAGAGTGGCTGGTATTCACATAGATATACGAAAATACACACTATTAAAGCATTGTGACCAATGTGTGCCAAATTCACCTGTACTCTCCAAGGAGCTTTGTCAGAAGTTTTCCAGTTTTTGACCTCATCAAATCTTATAAACAATCTGAAATCTTTGTCAGAACCATCGGGGGATGTAAATAATAAATGACTAATTTCTACTACTGTGTATTCTGGTGCAGGCCTATGTTTCAGTGTAAACTGATTTTTTCCCCCCACGTTTCTCAGTAATTATTTTCATTTAGTTTACATATGTACAAATTGTCTCAACGTTTGTGAGAGCACGAAATTACATTCATTTCTCAGCATAAAGGCATTTGTTTTTTTCTTGGTATAGAAGTACCGCAGACTCATTTTATAAAGGAAAAAGGAAACTACAAAAGTTGGAAGGTGGACAAAGCCAAAACTGTCCCCTAAGACAATCATCACTAATACTTTGTGTTTCTAAGTCTCTTTGTTTTAAGCATTTAAGAAATACATTTGTTTTTCAAATGTACATAAAATCTGTGATTTTTTAAATTTATCATAGCATAGCACTTCCCTATGCTAAAACATAACCTCTCTAAATGCCATTCTAAATAACTGTGTGGCATTGTATCAAGAATATGTCAACATACTTATTCAACATGCTATTAAACTAGGGAAGAAAAGAATTCCTTCTTAATATATTTACAGCTATATATCTTCACCTAACAGCCTGTTCCTAGCTATGAAAGATGAGAAGCTTTAACCATTGTCAAGCACAGTACAGGCACCATTGATCAGGATGGCCAGGAGCCTTTGTGCTGAGGCAGAGTTCTTTAAAGTTCCCTGCTGTGCCAGGCATTGACATTTTTGATGGGAGTCTGGGAGCTTCTAAGGGGTGTCAGGACAGTAGCTCTTCATTTGCCTGCAAGCATGCAAATAAAGTGACTGAAAATTAGTCCTGGCTTTTTTTTTTTTTCAAAGAGTCAGGACTAGGACAAAGACACCTGCTATAACAATTATTATTATGGAAAATTCTAACCAATTTGATAACAATCATCAAAAATAAGAAAGACAGGAAGAAATAAAATCCATAACTGATATGATTGTCTAGCTAGAAAAACTAAAGAGAATCAATTGAAAAATCAGAATTATTGAGAGTTTAGCTAAGTGACCAGATTTTCAAAACAAATATACAAAAATTAATAACATTACCACAGATGAGCAAAAACATAATAGAACATGTAATGCAAGAAGTTCTGTTTAAGTGTTGCTGTAAATATACAATATCTAGGAACAGCCTTCTAAGTGTCTAGGGATCTACATGAAGAAACTTTAAAACTTTACAGAGATCCATGAAAAACTTGGATAAATGTACAAACATATTGTGTTGCACATTGGAAAAAATCGTTGTTGTTAATGCTGATAGTAAAATCTCCTCCAAAATACAATTCACAGATTCATCAGTGGAAGAGAATTGATTTTGCAGAAAAGGACCTAAATATTAACTTTCACATATTACGGATATTGTTGTGTGATATTGTGGGATAGTACTGTGTAAGGGAGTATATATGGAGTTTAAGACAAAGCACTGTGGAAGCAAACGATCATTCATTAAAATCCCAAATCTGCTAAGCTTTATTGCTTGCTGTCTTTTTTACCACTGTTGTAATAGTTCCCCTCTCATGGAGTGGATCGAGGATTAAATAGGACATGATATGCACTCAATATATGGTACAGTTAATTAATATTATTTCATCTGCAAATATTTGGAAAATTTGGCATCCTGATTTTTTCCCTAATATATTATACTTAAAATGTTTAAATGTATTCTTAACTCTGCATTTATATAATGATTAAAGATAAAATATAACAGACTCCTATGGAATATAAGAAAATTAATGTATTATTTTTCCTGTCCCCACATATCTCTATTAATTATCATGAAGTCTATCATTTTCAGCTGGGTTCTAGAAGCAGCATAGAAATAAGTTAGGTATTTCTATGATTCAATTCTCTGCAGTGTTGAATCTATGATTTACTATACTATTACAGGTAAGCAATTCTTGGTTATAATAATAATAATTGTCCATTGTAGAAGGTGTGAAAAATACAAAAAAGTGTCAAGAAGAAATTTGAAGTGACCCAAAGTTCTATTACTTGAAAATAATCATCATTAATATTCTTGTGTTTTTTATTTTGGATTCTTTTTTGACTGATGGATGCTCTTGAGTTTCAGAATTAATATATTTACCTAAGGCAATTTCAGTAAAAATCTCAACTAAATTTGTTGGAAGTTTAATCTGATTCAATGACATGATTTCAGGAATAATTTTAAAATATGTTTTTAAAAGATGAAAATTTAGGGGAGGCTTTTCTTTACCAGTTTTACTGTGCTATAAAACTCCCCAAATTAAAATTGTGTTTTGCTCATGCAAAATTGGGTAGTAAATTTGTGGTTTTAGAGATAGTCAAGGAAAAGAATTTGGTGTTTAAAGTATTTAGTATATGATAAAATTGCTATGATTATTAGCAGGAGAAAATATTATATAGCAAAATTTTCAGGGATAAAAAAATCAAATACTGCTTTTTACCATATAGCAAAATAAATTTCAAAGCAATTTCAGGCTACACTATAATTTTTAATTACTATATTTGTAATTTTCATACAGGTTTGCTTTATCTTAGCCTGTACTCCTCTTGTAATATTTTACTTTAAAAAGACAGTGTCTTCTTTTATCTTACCAAGAACTTGAAGTATATAGTTAAAATTTTATTTCTTGCCATAAATTTTTTTAGAAGGGTGACTTTTATTTTAGATCCTTACCATTACTTAATGTTTTTCTTATGCTGCAGCATAATTTCATAGGCCTAGCACAGTTGTTCTTTACTTATCCTCACAGAGAGAATGTAATTATTATTTTGTTGTAGCAGAATTAGTTTTTCATGCTTTGCAGAGGACTTCTCGGACCTTTTCATGGCACACACTGAGGTGCCCATCCTGATTTATATCTGATTTATTGTTTTCATTTTTCTTTGCTTTTTATACTGTAGGTGCTGTTCTTCTTACTACATAGTTCAATTTATTTTGAAGAGAATTCTACTAATTTGCATTTCTGTGGCTCCCTCAATTTGGATTTTGATTTGTAAAACTCATATAACTGTTTTATCTAATAACTGGAAATGCATACAAAGTTACTGACACCCCTGGCATTTTAACTGTTGAAGGTTGAGGGATCTTCTCAAGATTATCCAAGAATTATGTGGCTGAATAATTGCTCCCTTAGAAGGCTGTATACATTTTATTGAACTGCACCATATAACTTGCCCATGATGGAAAAAATTCATCATGAACCTTGACATTTTTCTGATCACCTAACAATTCTCATTCTTGGTTTGTGACATGCTGAATATATTCCGTGATTTCAGCAGTGTTAGAAAATTCTAGAAACAATTCTCAAAGTAAAATTAATTCTGACTTACTGTGAATAAGAATGTCAGATGGCTGCATACATAGTGTATATGTGCCACATTTTCTTTATCCAGTCTATCACTGATGGGCATTTGGGTTGGTTCCAAGTCTTTGCTATTGTGAATAGTGCTGCAATAAACATATGTGTACATGTGTCTTTATAGTAGAATGATTTGTAATCCTTCATGTTTATACCTAGTAATGGGATTGCTGAGTCAAATGGTATTTCTAGTTCTAGATCCTTGAGGAATTGCCACACTGTCTTCCACAATAAAGAGTGAGTTCTGTCCTTTGCAGAAACATGGATGAAGCTGGAAACCATCATTCTCAGCAAACTAACATAGGAACAGAAAACCAAATACCACATGTTCTCACTCATAAGTGGGAGTTTAACAATGAGAACACATGGATGCAGGAGGACATCACACACTGGGGCATGCCAGGGGGTGGAGGATAGAAGAAGGATAGCATTAGGAGAAATACCTAATGTAGATGACAGGTTGATGGGTGCAACAAGCCACTATGGCACATGTTTACCTATGTAACAAACCTGCACATTCTGCACATGTATCCCAGAACTTTAAGTATAATAATAATAATAATAATCATAATAAAAAGAAGAATGTCAGATGGCTTTCAGAGAATGATAGAGGAGATTGATGCAACTGTTGTTAAAAAATAATAAATTAGTGATCAGATAGTAATCACTAATAATGAAGCTCAATATACTAAAATCTTATGCTTTTGCTATTGTACAAAAATGGTGTTTTTACTCCCCACTTAAAAAAAAGATTGGAATAAAATCATGCTCTTTCTTTTCCTGCAATTGCTGAGTAGTTTCAGTTGCTAGTAAAGCCTTTGTCTATTTTTAACTGTGTGAGGATGTACTTTGGAGACATGAGCTTTTTTATTTCTTCTTCAAATACTCTTGTAATAATCTATATTGATGCAATTATATTCTGTTTGTCTGAATTTCCGACTTTATAAAAATGGTCATATAACCAGCAATGTGGCATAGCAATAAGAGATACAACATATCCCTTAAGGTTTTTCCAATTAGCTACTTAATGAGAAAATTTGCTAATTGTATTGAATTAAAGGACTAGGTATATTTATTTGGAGATTAGATTTCAATGGAAGATATATTTTAAGCAAATAAAATGCAACTATAGCATTGTATAACTAATGTGCACAATTTGCTGTTTTTAAAGATAATTTAAATTGATTAACAAAGATCTGATTTCAGAGTTTCATAATATTGAGGATTGATTTAGCTTGTAGAACCTATAGCAACCTATTCATATATTCTGAGATAGAAAATACATCAAGGAAATTTTTGTCATATATCCAATAAAGAAGAATTAATAAAGTAGTCAGTTTGCTAATCTGTAAGAATGTGTGAATTTCCATGTTTCATGTTTCCAATTTCAAATTAGGGTAGGTAGGACTAGAATAATTTTAGTAAATATTCTCTTTAAATGAGTTTTCAATGTTAATAAGTTTGCTGTGGCTATCGATACCTAAAATGGGCCATAAATCTATATTTGAAAAGCTGCCATCAGGCAAGGTTTTCTGCAGTCTTTGACTTCCATGTAACAATATTACTTGAATATCTGTATGGTTCCCTCCTGTAGCAGGTATGTGCAAATCCCATCAGGGGAGAAAGCCCAAGCTATATCCCTGCTTTACAGAGAGAAAACTAGTTTTACAGAGAAGTGTCTTGCCCAGAGTACTCAGTCAAGTGGCACAGCTAAGAGTAGAGTCTGTTTATATGATTAAGTGATACAAGTAATGCTTTATTGCTTCCTATCACTAATTCTTACCCCAATCAGTCAGCTCATCCATGCAGTTAGTGTAATGTGGATGACGTGGCTACAAATCCTAGTCTAACCTAGGATTTGGTGTTCTGTGCTTATTTTTTTTTAATCCTATGAACAGGATCTGAGAAATAGCATATAGTACAAATGTCATGAGTTGTGTAAAATATTGCCATCCCCATGCCAGTTGTAGCTGATGATTCATCTGTGAAATAGAGCCACCACTATTAAGAACTTTCCAAATATAACCTCAAAAATTTTTGTGTCACGGATTTTTCATTTAAAAAAAACCAACAAATCAGAGTCAGGCAAAGAGAATACAGACACACACATTTGAACTGATCTCAGCTGGTTGGGGATTCTTAAATTCAGAGAGCAAGCCCAGTGACTGTGCTTGCCTCATTTATAGAGTCATTATAAGAAAACCTCTGTCTCCCTTTACTTATGTCTTTATCAAATGTTTTAATGTATATTCAGGACTGTCTTTTCTCCCCACCTTGAGATGTTAATCAATATAACTGGTCATCCAAAATGACCGGCTGGAAAAGGTACATGATCGAGTACTTTGGTACCTATGGTGGTTAATTCTGTGTACCACACACATGAATATCCATAGAAGTTAAAAGAAAAAGAAAAAGGAATACAAGTGTATCAGTGCAAAACATCCAAAACACAGAGGAAGACAGCAAGAGAGGAAATGGTTTTTAAAAACTATGTGATTAACAGAGAACAACAAAATGTTGTTAGTAAATCTTGCTCTTGCTCTGTTGATAATTATTTTAAATATGAATGGATTAAACTCCCCAATCAAAAGATATAGAGTGCTTGAAAGAAAATAAGACTCAACTACTGTCTATAAGAAATTTACTTTAGATTTAAGAGCACATATAGACTGAAAATGAAGGGGTAGAAAAAGATGTTTTATACAAATGGTAACCAAAAGAGAGAAGAAGCATCTATATTATATTGGAGAGAATAGACTTTGTCAAAAAGTGTCACAAAGACAAAGAGGGAATTTTATAATGATAAAGGTAAATGCATCAGGAAAACACAACAATTACAATTTGTGTATGTACCCAATATCAAAGCACCTAAATATGTATTAAAATATTGACAGATCTGAAGGGAAAAATAGAAAATAGCAGGGGACATTAACACCCTATTTTCAACAGTGGACAGAACATCCAAATCAGTAGGGAAACAGAATTTGAATAATACTGTAGGCCAAATGGACCTAGCAGACATATACAGAACATTTCCCCCAACAGGAGCAGAGTACACATTCTTCTCAAGTGCATACCGATCTCCCTCCATTGTAGATCATATGTTAGGTCACAATAACAAGTCTTAACAAGTTTAAGAAGAATGATGTTGTGCAAAGTTTATTTTCTGGCCACAATGGAATGATATTAGAAATCAATAGCAGAAGGAATAGTGCAAAATTCACAATGATGTGGAAACTAAACAAGACTCTCTTAAACAACCACGTGGTCCAAATAAGAAATTAAAAAAGGAAATCAGAAGATATCTCTAGACAAAATGAAAATGAAAACAAAACATATCAAAATTTATGGAATTCAGCAAAAGCAGTAGTTATAGGGCAATTCTTTGAGTTAAACACTTATATTAAAAAGGAGAAGGATTTCAAATACAGAACCTAATTTCATTCCCCAAGAATCTTGAAAAAGAAGAACAAATTATTCAGGAGACCCATCACATGTGGAAAGACACACATAGACTCAAAGAAATGGAAGAAGATTTACCATGCAAATGGAGAGAGAGAGAGAGAGAGAGAGAGAGAGAGAGAGATAGAGAGAGAGAGAGAAAAGCAGGGGTTGCAATCCTAGTCTCTGATAAAACAGACTTTAAACCAACAAAGATCAAAAGAGACAAAGAAGGGCATTACATAATGGTAAAGGGATCAATGTAACAAGAAGAGCTAACTATACTAAATATATAGACACCCAATACAGAAGCACCCAGATACATAAAGCAAGTTCTTAATGACCTACAAAGAGACTTACATTCTCACACAATAATAGTGGGAGACTTTAACACTCCACTGTCAATATTAGACAGATCAACAAGACAGAAAGTTAACAAGGATATACAGGACTTGAACTCAGATCTGGACCAAGAAGACCTGATAGACATCCACAGAACTCTCCACCCCAAATCCACAGAATATACATTCTTCTTAGCACCATGTCACACTTACTCTAAAACTGACCACATAATTGGAAGTAAACCATTCCTCAGCAAGTGCAAAAGAACAGAAATCGTAACAAACAGTATCTCAGACCACAGTGCAATCAAATTAGAACTCAGGATTAAGAAACTCACCCCAAACCTCACAACCACATGGAAACTGAACAATGTGCTCCTGAATGATGACAGAATAAACAATGAAATGAAGGCAGAAATAAGGATGTTCTTCAAAACCAAGAAGAACGAAGACACAATGTACCAGAATTTCTGGGACACATTTAAAGCAGTGTCTAGAGGGAAATTTATAGCAATAAATGCCCACATGAGAAGAGAGGAAAGGTCTAAAATTGACACCCTGTCATCAAAATTGAAAGAGCTAGAGGAGCAAGAAAAACTAAAAAGCTAATAGAAGACAAGAAATAACTAAGATCAGAACAGAACTGAAAAAAATAGAGACTTAAAAAATCTTTCAAAAAATCAATAAATCCGGGAACTGATTTTTTGAAAAGATCAACAAAATAGATCACTAGCCAGACTAATCAAAAAGAAAGAAGAATCAAATAGCTGCAATAAAAAACGATAAAGGGGATATCACTACTGATTCAACAGAAATGCAAACTACCATTAGAGATTACCACAAACAACTCTGTGTACATAAATCTGGAAGAAATGGATAAATTCTTGGACACTTACACCCTCCCAAGACTAAACCAAGAAGAAGTTGAATCCTTGAATAGACCAATAACGAAGTCTGAAGTTGAGGCAGCAATTAATAGCCTACCAACCAAAAAAGTCCAGGTCCAGACGGGTTCACAGCCGAATTCTACCAGACGTAAAAGGAGGAGCTGGTACCATTCCTTCTGAAAGTTTTCCAAATTATACGAAAAGAGGGAATCCTCCCTAACTCATTTTATGAGACCAACATCATCCTGATACCAAAACTTGGCAGAGACACCAATGAAAAAGAAAACTTAAGGCCAATATCCATGATGAACATTGATGCAAATGTCTTCGATAAAATACTGGCAAACTGAATGTAACAGCACATCAAAAAGCTCATCCATCACGATCAAGTAGGCTTCATCCCAGCGATGCAAGGCTGGTTCAACATATGCAAGTCTATAAACATAATCCATCACATAAATAGAACCAAAGATAAAAACCAAATGATCATCTCAATAGATACAGAGAAGGTCTTTGACAAAAATTCATCATCCCTTTATGCTAAAAACTCTCAAGAAACTAGGTTTCCATGGAATGTATCTCAAAATAATAAAAGCTATTTATGACAAATCCACAGCCAATAACATACTGAATGGACAAAAACTGGAAGCATTCCCTTTGAAAACAGGCACTAGACAAGGATGCCCTCTCTCACCACTCCTATTCAATATAGTATTGGAAGTTCTAGCTAGAACAATCAGGCAAGAAAAAGAAATAAAGGGTATTCAAATTAGCAAATGAGGAAGTCAAATTGTCTCAATTTGCAGATGATATGATTGTATATTTGTAAGACCCCATCATCTCAGCCCAAAATCTTGTTAAGCTGATAAACAACTTCAGCAATGTCTCAGGATACAAAAATGTATCAATGTGCAGAAATCACAAGCATTCTTATACACCAATAACAGACAAACAGAGAACCAAATCATGAGTGAACTCTCATTCACAATTGCTACAAAGAGAATAAAATACCTAGGAAGACAACTAACAAAGGATGTGAAGGACCTCTTCAAAGAGAACTATAAACCACTGCTCAAGGAAATACGAGAGGACACAAGCAGATGGGAAGACATTCCATGCTCCTGGTTAGGAAGAATCAATATTGTGAAAATGGCCATACTGCCTAAAGTAATTTATAGATTCAATGCTATCCCTGTTAAGCTACAATTGACCTTCTTCACAGAACTGGGAAAAACCACCTTAAACTTCATATGGAACCAAAAGAGAGCCCACATAGCTCAGACAATCTTAAGCAAAAAGAACAAAGCTGGAGGCTTCACACTACCTGACTTTGAATTATACTACAAAGCTACAGTAATCAGCATGTACAGCAAGTACAGTACCAGCATGGTACTGGTACCAAAACAGAAATATAGACCAATGGAATAGAACAGAGGCCTCAGAAGTAATGCCACACATCTACAACCATCTGATCTTTGACAAACCTGACCAAAACAAGCAACAGGGAAATGATTACCTGTTTAATAAATGGTGTTGGGAAAGCTGGCTAGCCATGTGCAGAAAGCTGAAACTGTACCCCTTCCTGACACCTTACACTAAAATTAACTCCAAATGGATTAAAGATTTACAAATAAGACTTAACACCACAAAAACTCTAGAAGACTACCCAGGCAATACCATTCAGGACATACGCATAGGCAAGAACTTCATGACTAAAACACCAAAGCAATGGCAACAAAAGCAAAAATAGACAAATGGGATCTAACTAAACCTTAGAGTTTCTGCACAGCAAAAGAAACAATCATCAGAGTGAACTGGCAACCAACAGAATGGGAAAAAAATTTGCAATCTACCCATCTGACAAAGAGCTAATATCCAGAATCTACAAAGAACTTAAACAGATTTACAAGAAAAAACAAACCCATTCAAAAGTGAGTTAAGGATATGAACAGACACTTTTCAAGAAGACATTTATGAAGACAACAAACATATTAAAAATGCTCATCAGCACTGGTCATTAGAGAAATGCTAATCAAAACCACATTGATAGCATCTTACACCAGTTAGAATGGTGATCACTAAAAAATCTGGAGACAACAGATGCTGGAGAGGATGTGGAGAAATAGGAACACTTTTACACTGTTGGTGGGACTGTAAATTAGTTTAACCATTGTGGAAGACAGTGTGGCTATTCCTCAAGGATCTAGAAATAGAAATGCCATTTGACCCAGGAATCCCATTACTGGGTATATACCCAAAGGTTTATAAATCGTTCTATTATAAAGACACATGCACACGTATGTCCATTGTGGCACTGTTTATAATAGCAAAGACTTGGAACCAACCCAAATGTCCATCATCGATAGATTGGATAAAGAAAATGTGGCATATATACACCATGGAATATTATACAGCCATAAAAAACAATGAGTTTGTGTCCTTTGTAGGGACATGGATGTATCTGGAAACCATCATTCTCAGCAAACTGACACAAGAACAGAAAACCAAACACCTCATGTTCTCACTCATAGGAGGGTATTGAACGATGAGAACACATGGGCACTGGGAGGGGAACATCACACACTGGGGTCTGTTGGGGGGTTGGGGGGCTAGGGGACGGATAGCAGGGGGGTGGGGAGATTGAGGAGGGATAACATTGGGAGAAATGTCTGATGTAGGTGACAAGGGGATGGAGACAGCAAACCACCAGAGCATGTGTGTACCTATGCAACAATCCTGCAAGATCTGCACATGTACCCCAGAACTTAAGTTCAATTAAAAAAAAAACAAATTGAACTCAAAGTTAGCAGATGGAAGAAAATAGCAAAATATTAGAGCAGAAATAAAAAATAGAAAGACAGTAGAAAATGAAACTAAAAACTTATGGGTTTTTTTTTTTTTTTTGACAAGATAAAGTTGAAAACCCCCTTAGTTAGATAACCTAAAAAAAATTAAGAGACTAAAATAAGTAAAGTCAGAAACGAAAGAAGAGACATTACAGGGGGTGCCACTAAAATAAAAAAGGAAACTGAAGACTACTGTGTATAATTATATGGCAACAAACTATAACTTAGAAGAAATGAACAAATTTCTAGAAATATACCACCACCAAGACTAAAGAACGAAGATATCAAAAATCTCCCAACAAAGAAAAGCTCAGGATAAGATAGCCTTAGTGATGAATTCTCCCAAACGTTTAAAGAAGAATTAATGCTTCTTTTCAAACTTTTCCAAAACATTGACGAAGTGGTAACTCTGCCGAATGAACTTTATAAGGACAACATTAAACTCATACAAAAACTAGATAAAGACACAAAGAAAAGGAATTTCAAGTCAATAACCCTGATGAACATAAATGCAAAAATTCATGACAAAGTACTAGAGGTGAGGAATTTGGCTCACACATATAATCCCAGAAATTTGGGAGGTCGAGGCAGGTGGATTACGAGGTCAGGAGTTCAAGACCAGCCTGGCCAACATAGTGAAACCTCGTGTCTACTAAAAATACAAAAATTAGACAGATGTGGTGGCGGGCGTCTGTAATCCCAGCTACTCGGGAGGCTGAGACAAGGAATTGCTTGAACCTTGGAGACAGAGGTTGCAGTGAGCCGAGATCATGGCACTTCACTACAGCCTGGGTGACAGAGTGAGACTCTATCTCAAAACAAACAAGCAGAAAAACAAACCAAAACAAAAAAACTAGCAAACCAAATTCAACAGCACATTGAAAGGACCATATACCAGGACTAAAGGGGATTTATCCCTGGGATGCAGGAATGGTTAAAACATACCCTCATCAATTAACGTGACATGCCACAACTAACAGAGTAAAGGATAAAAATCGCATTATCAACTTAATACATGCAGAAAAGGCATTTGACAAAATTCAGCATTTTTTTATAGTAAAAATACTCAACAAACTAGAAATAGAAGGAAATTACCTCAACACAACAAAGGCCGTATGTGAAAAGCCCATTGTTAACATTATGCTCAATAGTGAAAAACTGGCAGGTTTTCTTCTAAAATAAGAAACAAGACAAGTATGCCCACTCTTCCTGTTTCTATTAAACATATTACTGGAAGTTCTAGTTAGAGCAATTATGCCAGAGGAAGAATAAAACACATCCAGATTGGAAAGGAAGAAGTAAAATTATCCCTGTCTGCAGACAACATGATCTTATATATAAGAAACCCCTAAAGATTCCATTTAAAATGTTAGGACTAATAAACATTCAGTCAAGTTGCATGATGCTAAAAACAACATACAAAAATCAATTGTATTTCTATACAATAACAATGAACTATATGAAAGAGGTATTAGGAAAACTATCTCATTTACAATAGCATCAAAAAGAATAACCCATATAAGAATAAATTTAACTAAGGAGATGAAAGACTTGTATACTGAAAACTACAAAACACTGATAGAAGAAATTAAATAAGAAATAGACAAATGTAAAGACATCTCATGTTTATGAACTGGAAAAATTAATATTGTTAAAATGTACATGCCACCCAAAGAAATTCAAAGATTCAGTGCAATCCCTATTCAAATTCCAATGTTATTTTCACAGAAATAGAAAAAAACAATTCTAAAATTCATATGGTACCACAAAAGACCCAGAATAGCCAAATTAATCTTTTGTATTTGTGAGATACAAAAACAAAGAAAGAGACATTGAACTTCCTTGATGTTAGAATGTATAACAAAGCTACAGTAACCAAAACAGGATGATACTGGCACAAATACAGACATATTGTCCAATGAACAGAAATAGCCCAGAAATAAATTCACTCATATATGTTCAAGTGATGTTTGACAGGAGTTCCACGAATACATAATTGGGAAAGGATAGTCTCTTAACAAATGGTGTTGGAAAACTGGATATACATATACAAAAAAGTAAATTTGGACCCATATCTTATGCCATACACAAAAATCAAGTCAAAATGGATTATAGGCATTTATTTAAGATTCAAAACTGTAAAAGTTCTAGAAAAAAATGTAAGAGGTCTTGGCAATGAGTCATGGATATAACACAAAATGCACAGGCAACAAAAACAAAAGTAAACAAATTGAATTACCTCAAACTAAAAAGCTCCTGCACGGCAAAGGAAACATTCAACAAAGGGAAAAGGCAACCTATGGAATGGAAGAAAATATTTTCAAACCATAAGGGGTTAATAGTCAAAATATATGAGGAATTCCTGCAACTCAAAAGTAAAGAAAACCCCCTAATAACACAATAAAAATTGGCTAAGTTCTTGAATCTTAAATATTTCTTCAAAGAAAATATGAAAAATTGCTCAAGCTCACTAATAATCAGAGAAATGCAAATCAAAACCACAAAGTGATATCACCCTACCACCTTTTGGAATGGATATTATTTTAAAAACCAAAAGATAAGTGTTAGCAAGGTTGTAGAGAAAAGAGAACCCTTGCACACTGTTGGTAAGAAGGCAAAATTGTGCAGTCCTATGGAAAACAATGTGGTTGTTCCCCAATAAATTAAATATAGAACTATCATATGATGCAGCATTCCCTCTTCTGGGAATTTCTTCAAAATAGTTGAAATGAGGATCTCAAGGAGATACTAGCACTCCTATGTTTGTGGCTATGACTGTATTCACCATAGCCAAGGTGTAGAAACAAACTAAATGTCCACTGATGGATGAATGAATAAAGAAAACGTGGTGTACACGCATGATGGAATACTATGCCACCTTTAAAAAGAAGGAGATTCTACCATGTGCTGTAATGTGGATGGAGCTTCAGGACATTATGCTGAGTGAAATAAGCCAGACACAGAAAGACAAATATTGCATGATTCCAGTTCATTCAAGCAAGATGAATAGTCTCTATAGATTTGCTGAGTAAAATTGTATCTATAGTTAGCAATAATGTATTGTACACTTAAAAATTTGTTAAGAGGGTATAACTCATGCTAAGTGTTTTTAACATAATGAAATAAAATAATTTTTAAAAAAGAAAATAGAAAAAAAGGAAAGCAAGTGGGCTTTAGGTAGAGCTAGTACACAACAGATTATTAATACACTCTATAATTTTGTGGAGAAATATATCAGGAAATATGTAATATTTTCCATATTTTTAAAATTATTTTTACTGTTTTTTTGACTCTGTGCACAGCCACCAGCTAACCTGTTTAATGTCAGTGAAAACTTTATCTACAGATGTTTACCTAGAGCTTCAAACCTAATACTCTTAAAAAATCAGAATAATCAGCGAATCTACACAGAAAAGAAGAATTCCTCATGCTGTAAAGCTGGGATTAGTTTGGCGAATTCTTCTCTTATTCTTAATTTGATCTTAAAGATGTCAAACAATTTTGAGACCATATTCCTTTAAAATAGAAAAGAAAAATATAAGGAAACTGGTTTTATTACCACAAATTAGGATTGAACTAAACTGACAGCTGGTCCTGCTAGATATCTAATTATTGTCGGAATCTACTAAGGCCAATAAGAAACTACTTCTTAACCAAAGTAATTATTTTTAACAGATGTTCTATTGTGTTTAATTGGTTTATATCATGTAACTATATAATAGGTCCACTCAAGGACTTGCCTAGGGGTTAACTTTGTAAATAATTCATCTCAGAGGGTTCAACAGAAAGTTACACTTCTACAATTGATAATGCCGAGTTTTCTAGGGGAAAAAAGGCATCAGAATCCTGCTATCTTTTAAAGAAGCATGGGCTACCATCCTTTCCTTCTCATTTAGGTAAAAACAAACCCAGAGCTGTTTCCTCAATAGATGTTGGCTCTATCCACTGGTCCTCCATCACAGGACCACTGCTGTGAGAGAAGGGTGGCCTATTCTTTGGGGAAGTTTCTTATTTGACCCTCTCAGTTTTCAATATAAAAACCCGTAGGTTGGTCTGTCTGTATATTTTTTATGTTTTTTAAAAAGAGCATGGGCATTCAGATTTCTTAAGGGAGAATAAAACACAACCATGTGCTGCCCAGAGTTTACAAATTCAACAATGTTAGAATACTACTTATAGAGGTAGGTGTCTTAAACAGTTAAGGTAATCCCTTCCTTTAGATAGATTAAACTTTATCTTGGATAAAACTAGGCTATTTATGACTAGAGAGTATTATTTTTTTAATTGCATTTTAGGTTTTGGGGTACGTGTGCAGAACATGCAAGATAGTTGCATAGATACACACGGCAGTGTGATTTGCTGCCTTCCTCCCCTTCACTGACACCTGGCATTTCTCCCCATGCTATCCCTCCCCAGCTCCCCCGCTGCTGTCCCACCTCTATTCCCCCCAATAGACCCCAGTGTGTAGTGCTCCCCTTCCTGTGTCCATGTGTTCTCATTGTTCATCACCCGCCTATGAGTGAGAATATACGGTATTTCATTTTCTGTTGTGTCAGTTTGCTGAGAATGATGTTCCCCAGATTCATTCATGACCCGACAAAGGACATGAACTCATCGTTTTTGATTGCTGCATAATATTCCATGGTGTATATGTGCCACATTTTCCCAGTCCAGTCTATCATCGATGGGCATTTGGGTTGGTTCCAGGTTTTTGCTATTGTAAACAGTGCTACAATGAACATTTGTGTGCGTGTGTCCTTAGAGTAGAATGATTTATAGTCATTTGGATATATACCCAGTAATGGGATTGCTGGGTCAAATGGAATTTCTATTTCTAGGTCCTTGAGGAATCGCCACACTGTCTTCCACAATGATTGAACTAATTTACACTCCCACCAACAGTGTAAAAGTGTTCCTATTTCTCCACATCCTCTCCAGCATCTGTTGTCTCCAGATTTTTTAATGATTGCCATTCTAACTGGCACGAGATGGTATCTCAATGTGGTTTTGATTTGCATCTCTCTAATGACCAGTGATGATGAGCATTTTTTCATGATTGTTGGCCTCATATGTGTCTTCTTTTGTAAAGTGTCTGTTCATATCCTTTGCCCATATGTGCATAGAGTTGTTTGTAATATTCTCTGATGATGGTTTGCATTTCTGTGGAATCTGTGGTGATTTCCCCTTTATCGTTTTTTATTACATCTATTTGGTTGTTCTCTCTTTTCTTTTTTATAAGTCTGGCTAGTGGTCTATTTTGTTGATCTTTTCAAAAAACCAGCTCTTGGATTTATTGATTTTTTGAAGGGTTTTTTGTGTCTCTATCTCCTTCAGTTCTGCTCTGATCTCAGTTATTTCTTGTCTTCTGCTAGGTGTTGAGTTTTTTTGATCTTGCTCCTCTAGCTCTTTCAATTTTGATGATAGGGTGTCAATTTTGGATCTCTCCACTCTTCTCATGTAGGCACTTATTGCTATATATTTTCCTCTAGAGACTGCTTTAAATGTGTCCCAGAGATTCTGGCATGTTGTGTCTTCGTTCTCATTGGTTTAGAAGAACTTTATTTCTGCCTTCATTTCATTGTTTGTCCAGTCGATATTCAAGAGCCAGTTGTTCAGTTTCCATGAAGCTGTGCGGTTCTGAGTTAGTTTCTGAATTCTGAGTTCTAACTTGATTGCACTGTGGTCTGAGAGACTGTTTGTTATGATTTCAGTTGTTTTACATTTGCTGAGTAGTGCTTTACTTCCAATTATGTGGTCAATTTTAGAGTAGGTGTGATGTGGTGCTGAGAAGAATGTATATTCTGTGGATTTGGGGTGGAGAGTTCTGTAAATGTCTATCAGGTTTGCTTGTTCCAGGTCTGAATTCAAGTCCTGGATATCCTTGTTAATTTTCTGTCTGGTTGATCTGTCTAATATTGACAGTGCAGTGTTAAAGTTTCTCACTATTATTGTATGGGAGTCTAAGTCTCTTTGGAAGTCATTAGCACTTGCCTTATATATCTGGGTGCTCCTGTATTGGGTCCATATATATTTAGGATCATTAGCTCTTCTTGTTGTATGGATCCTTTGACCATTATGTAATATCCTTCTTTGTCTCTTTTGATCTTTGTTGCTTTAGAGTCTATTTAATCAGAGATGAGAATTGCAACTCCTGCTTGATTTTGCTCTCCATTTGCTTGGTAAATCTTCCTCCACACCTTTATTTGGAGCCTTTTTGTATCCTTGCATGTGATATGGGTTTCCTGGATACAGCACTCCAATGGGTTTTGGTCAGTCTGTGTATTTTGATTGGTGCATTTAGTCCATTTACATTTAGGGTTAATATTGTTATGTGTGAATTTGATACTGCCATTTTGATGCTAGCTGGCTGTTTTGCTCATTAGTTGATGCAGATTCTTCATTTTGTTGATGCTCTTTAGCATTTGGAATGTTTATCGGAGTGGCTGGTACTGGTTGTTCTTTTCTATGTGTAGTACCTCTTTCAGAAGCTCTTGTAAAGCAGGCCTGGTGGTGACAAAATCTCTGAGTACTTGCTTGTTTGCAAAGGATTTTATTTTTCCTTCACTTATGAAGCTCAGTTTGGCTGGATATGAAATTCTGGGTTGAAAGTTCTTTTCTTTAAGGATGTTGAATATTGGCCCCCACTCTCTTCTGGCTTGTAGGGTTTCTGCCGAGAGATCTGCTGTGAGTCTGATGGGCTTCCCTTTGTGGGCAACCTGACCTTTCTCTCTGGCTGCTCGTAGCATTTTCTCCTTCATTTCAACCCTGGTGAATCTGACGATTATGTGCCTTGGGGTTGCTCTTCTTGTGGAATATCTTTATGGTGTTCTCTGTATTTCCTGGATTTGAATATTGGCCAGCCTTGCTATGCTGGGGAAGTTTTCCTGGATAATGACCTGCAGAGTGTTTTCCAGCTTGTATTCATTCTCTTCGTCACATTCAGGTACAACTGTCAAACGTAGATTAGGTCTCTTCACATAGTCCCACATTTCTTGGAGACTTTGTTCATTCCTTTTTTTGCTTTTTTCTCTAATCTTGCCTTCTCATTTTATTTCATTGAGTTGGTCTTCAGCCTCTGATATTGTTTCTTCTGCTTGACTAATTCGGCTGTTGAGACTTGTGCATGATTCACGAAGTTCTCATGTTGTGTTTTTCAGGTCCATCAATTCACTCATCTTCCTCTCTAAGGTGTCCATTCTTGTTATCATTTCCTCAGATCTTTTTTCAAGGTTCTTAGTTTATTTGCATTGAGTTAGAACATGTTCTTTTAGGTCACAGAAGTTTCTCATTATCCACCTTCTGAAGTCTGATTCTGTCATTTCATCACACTCATTCTCCATCCAGCTTTGTTCCCTTGCTGGTGAGGAGTTGTGATCCCTTATAGGAGGCGAGGTGTTCTGGTTTCGGGTGTTTTACTCCTTTTTCGCTGGTTTCTTCCCATCTTTCTGGATTTATCCACCTGTTGTCTGTGTAGTTGCTGATTTTCAGATTGGGTCTCTGTGTGTACATCCAGATTGTTGATAATGAAGTTATTTCTGTTTCTTAGTTTTCCTTCTAACAGTCTGGCCCCTCTGCTGTAGGACTGCTGAGGTCCACTCCAGGCCCTGCTTGCCTGGGGGTCACCTGCAGCAGTTGCAGAACAGTAAGGGTTGCTACCAGTTTCTTCTTCTGCTATCTTTGTCCCAGAATGTTGTCTGCCAAATGACAGTCTGATCAGTCCTTTGTGAGGTGACTCTTTGGATATACGGGGATCAGGGAGCTGCTTGAGGAGACCGTCTGTTCTTTATAGGAGCTCAAGTGCTGAGCTGTGAGCTTTGTCATTCATATAGAGCTGCTAGGTGGGTACATTTAAGTCTGCTGCAGCAGAACTCATAAATCCCCTTTTTTTCACCAGTTGCTCTGTCCTGGGGAGTTAGGACTTTATTTATGGCTATCCGTTGCATTGCTGCCTCTCCCTTTTTTTTTTCCTTTTCAGGGCTGTCCTGCCCAGCAAGGAGGCAGCATAGTTACTGCCTGCAGAGGCTTTGCTTAGCTGCTGTGAGTTCTGCCCTGCTGCTGGCCCTTCCCTGCTGCCATGTGTATTTCCCTGCAGTCCTGTTTATATGGGTGTGGTTAGAATTGCCTCAGTGATGTTGGCCCACCTCTGTAATGGGGGACTCTCTTTGTTATGGTGGGTTGCCTCTGCAATGGCAGGCTGCATAAGCAATGGCAGACTACCTCTGTAGGGGTTGAGTGCCTTGGTAATGGTGGACGCCCCTCCCCCTCAGAGCTGGGTTGTCCCGGTTTTAGCTGTGCTTGCCGTGAAACTCTCAACTCCGAGTGTTTCCAATTGCTGTTTGTTTTTGTGGGCATGGGACCCACTGAGCCTGATCACCTGGCTCCCTGCCTCAGAGCCCTTTTTTTTTTCCTTAAGTTGAACGGTTGACTCTCTCCCAGGTGTTCCAGTCACCTGTTGAAAGGGCACTGGGATCTGTGTGACTTCCAATGTGGCAACCCACTGTGCCAACTGAAACAATGTGGCTGCCCGGGACTCTCCTGGCCTGGCTTTATGTTTTATGTTTAAACAGATGAATGGGCTAATCTGCCTTCCCGATCTCCAATTGTCAGTTTAAAAGGGCAACCAGACCAGTGTATTTTATACGGAGAGCCGCGGTGCTGTGGCGCTGGCTGAAAGAGCTGTGTTGGCCAAAACAGCTGTGCTGGTGACCCGTGGGGCTCCTCCACCTGGGAATCTCCTGGTCTGTGGGCAATAAAGATCCATCTGGCAATGCGGCATCCACTCACCCTCTGCACTTTCATTGGTAGCTGCAATCCTGAGCTGCTCCTATAGCGCCATCTTCCCCCGACTCCTCCGAGAGTATTATTTTGAGCTCTAGAAGCATAGCTTCTCATTTAATTATAGTTTGTCCTGAAATTCTCAACTGCTGTAGAATGATGTTAAGTAGAAACTGTATGAAATTTACTCTGGTGTTTCTTGTAGATGTGTGGAAACTGTTTTTCACTATTCTGTGTTTGCCTTTTGAAAATTCAGAGAACAAATTTCTTTGGGTCCTTGCTTTCCATGAGTAACTAATACATATATATCTTCTAAACACTGTGGTCCAGTAACTGATTTTGTTTATTTTTCTGCATAATCAGACTATCAACCAGATAGGAAAGTCTCAGATAAATTGATAGTCCATTTTCAGCAAATGTGTAGGACTGTGGGATGTATGTCTGTATACTTGTTCCACCTTCAAGCAGAGAGGTAGAGTAGGCTATTGATTAACAGAGTGGTCTCTGAGGCTGAAAAACTTGGGTTCAACTGCCAGTGTCCCTATTGAATAGCTTTGTGACCTTGGGTCAGTTAATTTCTCAATGTTTAGTGCTTCAATTTTCTTAACTGTAGAAGGAAGATGATAGTGGAATCTTTCTCACTGGTTTCTAAAATGAGTACCATATACAAAGTAATTAGAATAATGCATATTATTCTTCATACATGTTAGATATTGTTTTTGCTCTTCCACCAGTGTTCTCAATTCCCTTTTATTTTATCAAACTATGTATGTATTTTTACATACATAAGAATAACAGTGTACTTCTGAGGATGGTTACAGATGTCAGAAGCACAAATTAAATTGTACTAAGTAAGAAAGAGTAATGTAACAAATTTCAAAGAATGAACTGGTTTCAGACATTTCACCCAGGAGTGCAAATAATGTCATTGTTTCTCACATTTTGCAAGTCCTGGTCATTTTTAAATGGGGTCAAAACTTGCCTCCTGTCCTTTTATCACATTGACTTCATCCTATGGGTTTATAATGAGGCAAACTGAATTAAAACGTCTTCTCTCCACCATCTTTGACTAGAAGTTTCTCATTAAAAACTACATATACAAAAAATAAAGCCTCTCATGATGAAGTCTTCTTCAGGACATTTAAGTCCTTTTGGGAATGAGGTAGAATATGTTACTTAATAAATATGATAGCAGTATCTTCAAATTTTGACTGTCTTTGTTGATATTACTTTCAATTCAATACAAATTTGTTTTGCTAAAAGTACAAGCATTATTTTGCCTCTACCATCAGAAAACTTAAAACTTTAAAAATTTCTTTGCAGCCCAGCTTTTGTTTTCAAAGCATGTCCACAGTCAAGAGAATTCAATTATGTGACCATCAAGGAATGTTTGTGGTCAGCAGTAGCACAACTACTATGTCTATGACCTAATATAGACAAGGGTCAAGATCACAACATTTCTTCTATGTTGACTTTGATCAACTTGTAATGCCTGCTTGGCACTGTATTGAGAAGGATTCTGAGACAGTATTGGACTAGGTGGGAAGGAATGCGCTGATCGATTAATAGAGTCTGCATTGAATAAATGAGTTGCCATATGTTCTTCACTCTGGTTTAGGCTAGCAGCTCTAAAAAGCTGCAGGTATATCTCAAGGAGCCACCTGTCATAAAGCATAAACAATTCCAAGATGTTATAATTTGTGTCCTACATAAAAACCTGAAGTGGCAGAAATTTTGTAATCCTTCTTGGTAAAATTATTAGTAATTATAATTGCCACTTAGAAATTCTACTTTAACACAAATGTTGCTACTTAAATTTATTTTCTTTGCTTCCCTATGTAATAAAAACAGTTGAGTAAAGAGGATTGCTTTATTCAAAACAATTCAAAATAGAAAGCCATTAAGTGTCCCAGGTAATTAGAACTTGATACATACTAATATAAAATGTTTGAGGTAAATAATTATCTCTTTTGAAGATAATGATTCAAAACCAATTCATAACTGGCTTTGAAAATATGTCTTTCAAAATTATATTCTACTGGTGGATACAGATTGGATATTCTGATTTATTTTTGATTAAAATGTTATATAACATAAACATAGTTGTTTAAAAATATGTTTTATATGCCTTAATGATATAAAAATAGTTATTATGGCCCCAGTTTCTCCATTTTAAAGATAATACCACTTTAAAATATTGTCACCTAAATTTCTGTAAGTGTTGTTTTCTCCATTTAACATGAACATTTTATATTGTGAGTGAACATCCACATACCCAATACCCAGCTTCTACCATTAACATTTTCTTATATTTTCTTTATCATGTATCTATAAATGCATTTGTCTATCCATTCATAAATCCACCTTTTTTATTGCATTTCAAAATAAGTTTTAGAATACAGACATTATGGAAAACAGTGTGAAGTTCTCAAAAAAATAAAAATAAAAAATAGAACTACCACATGATCCAGTAATTCTACTAAAGGGTACATATCTAAAGGAAATGAAATCAGTTTGTCAAAGAGATATCTATATTCCCATGTTCATTGCAGCATGATTCTCAATAGCCAAAAATACGGAATTAACCTAAGTGTTTATCAGTGGATAAATAAAAAGGTATATACACATAATAGAATACTATTCAGCCTTCCAAAAGGAAAGAAATTCTGTCTTTGCAGCAACATGGATGAACCTGGAGGACGTTATATTAAGTGAATAGGCCAGGCACAGAAAGACAAACACTGTGTGATGTTACTTATGTGTGAAATCTAAAAGGTTGATCTCATAGAAGCAGAGTAAAATGGTGATAGCTAGAGAGCTGGGGAATAGTGGGGACTAGGGATATGTTGGTCAAAAAATACAAAACTTCAGTTAGAAGGAATCAGTTTAAATCTGGTGACTATAATTAGTAACAATGTATTGTACACTTGAACATTGCTGGGAGTAGATCTTAAATGTTCTTACTATAGAAAAATTGATAAGCATATGAGTAATACATAGATTGATTAGCTTTATATAGCCATTCTACAATGTATACATCTTTTAGGACATCATTTTGTATTTTATAAATATATACAGTATTTTTCTATTTAAAATAATAATAAAACACTTAAATTAGTGGACAAAACTCAAAATTAGTTTTGAGTAAAGCAGTTTATCCATCATAATGTGGATGGACCTCATCCAATCTGCTGAAGTCCTTAATAAGAGATTTACCTCCCCCAAACAAGAAGGATTTCTGCCATGAGACTGCATTTGGAGTCAGACTGCAACATTTTCCTGGGTTTCCAAGCCTTCTGAACTATGCAGCAGATGCTGGACTTGCACCTCCACAATCATTTCAATTTCATTCCCTCACAAGTGGAGTTTTGCAGAGGCTACATCACATGTGATATAGTAACAGATTTAATACAGAAGCAAATATAAGACTCCAGCTGTCTTCTAATGAGCCAGATATAAAAGGGCTTTCAAAAATTTAAACAATGGTATACCTAAATTTTTTGCTGTTTAAGAAAATATAATGCTGTTTATGAAATGTGCTATTTATATTAGCATGTATTGGTTTGTTATTCTTATGATTAAATGAATAAATATATTACAGAAAAGCCAGAATAAAGCCAAAGTAAGTTGTAGGCATCAATACAATTCCCCCAGACACTTCAACATGTATATCATAACGTTCAAAATTTGTTTATTTTTTCTTTTGAAGACATGAATGAAATATATAAATCTTACAAATACCATTTGATGAGTTGTGCACATGCTTCCACCCATGTCACCCCAGACCCTATCATGCAGAAGAATGTTACCATTGCCTAGAAACCTCTGTCCTGGACCTACGCCATGCCCCAGAGGCAACCAATATTCTAGTTTTTTTTTTTTTTTTGAGATGGAGTCTCACTCTGTGGCCAGGCTGGAGTGCTGTGGCATGATCTCAGCTCACTACAACCTCCACCTCCCTGGCTGAAGTGATTCTCCTGCCTCAGCCTGTTGAGTAGATGGGATTACAGGCACATGCCACCATGGCCAGCTAATTTTTGTATTTTTAGTAGAGATGGAGTTTCACCATGTTAGCCAGGATGGTCTCGATTTCTTGACCTCATGATCTGCCTCTGAAAGTGCTGGGATTACAGGCATATTTTTTTTTTTTCTTGAATTAGTTTTTACTGTCTTCTTTGTAAAATCACACACTATGTACTCTTTTGTATAATGCTTCTTTTACACAACATAATATTTTGAGATTCACCTGTGCTTTATTGAAAATCAGTAGTTTGTTCAGTTTTTATTGCTGGGTTGTATGCCATTGAACTAACATATGGCAATTTAAAAATATATTTTTATCAATAGACACCTGGGTTCTGTCTAGTCTCTGGGAATTATGAATAAATCTCCTATAAATATTCTTGTACAAGTCCTTTTTTGGCATATATTTTTATTTGTCTGGAGAAAATGCCTAGGATTGAAAATATTGGGTCACAGAGTAGGGGGATGATCAGTTTTATGAGAAACTTCCAGACCTTTTTGTGATTATATCATTTTACATTCCTACCAACAATGCATAAGAGTTTAGGATGCTTCACATTCTCACCACTAGTGTTGTCATTCTAATTTTAGCATTCTGGCATGTATTCAGTGGTATTTCCTGGTAATTTTAATTTAATTTAATTTTCCTGAGTAATGAATGAGTAATTATGTTGAATGCCTTTTCATATGCTTATGCCATTTTTTTTTTAAACAGTGTCATATCTTTTGCTCATTTTGGGGAGAGATTTTATTTTCTCATGATTGAGTTATAGGAGTATTCTATAAATCCTGAGTACCAGTATATTGCCAAATATATTTTCAGAATGTTTTCTAGTCTGTGGCTTGCCTATTAACATTTTTAAACCATTAAGTATGATGTTTGTTGTTTCTTTGTAGATGCCTTTGATCAGACTGAGAGAATTCTCTTCATTCCTAGTTTTCTGAGAGTTTTTACTTACAGTGGTTGTTGAATGATTCTTTTATTTGTTTGTTGAAATGATCATTCTTTAGAGTGTTAATGTGTTGAATTACCGAGATTGATTTTTGAATGTTACATCAACCTTGAATTCCTGAATAACCCTAATTGAACATGATGTATTGTCCTTTTTAGTGTACTACTCTATTCAATTTGCTTTATTTTGCTAAGAAATTTTATGTCTGTGTTTATGAGGGAAATTGGTCTGTAATTTTTAGTTTTTGTTATGGATTAGATTGGGAAACTCTAATATGATTTGGGAAATTGATCCTTCTCTATATTCAGAAAGAGTTTATATGAGATTGGTGTTAAATTTTCTTTAAATGTTTGGCATTGAATTCACCAATAAAACCATCTGAGTATTCGAGGATAAAATGTTCTTTGTGGACAGTTTTTGGTAACAAACAAAAGTTCTTTATTATATAGGGCTATTCAGATTATTTGTTTCCTTTTGTGTCAACTCAGTAAGCTGTATTTCTTTTTATCGTATTTAAGTTCTGGGGTACATGTGCAGATCATGCAGGATTGTTGCATAGGTACATAAATGGCAAGGCGGTTTGCTGCCTTCATCCCCCCCATCACCTATATCTGGTATTTTGCCCCTCATTATCCCTCCCCACCCTCCCTACAGCCACTGTCCCTCCCCTGGCTCTCCACTACTTACTGCAGTGTGTGATACTCCCCTCCCTGTGTCCATGTTTTCTAATTGTTCAACACCCACCTATGAGTGATAACATACATTGTTTGGTTTTCTGTTTTTGTGTCAGTTTACTGAGAATGATGGTTTCCAGATTTATCCATGTCCCTAAGAAGGACATGAACTCATCATTTTTTATGGCTGCATAATATTCCATGGTGTATATGTGTCACATTTTCTTTATCCAATCTATCGATGATGGACATTTGGGTTGGTTCCAGGTCTTTGTGATTGTAAACAGTGCCGCAATAAACATACATGTGCATGTGTCCTTATAATAGAATGATTTATAATTCTTTGGGTATATACCCAGTAATGTGATTCCTGGGTTAAATGTTACTTCTATCTCTAGGTCCTTGATGAATCGCCACATTGTCTTCCACAATGGTTGAACTAATTTACAGTCCCACCAACAGTGTAAAAGTGTTCCTATTTCTCCACATCCTCTCCAGCATCTGTTGTCTCCAGATTTTTTAATGATCACCATTCTAACTGGTGTGAGATGGTATCTCAATGTGGTTTTGATTTGCATTTCTCTAATGACCAGTGATGGTGAGCATTTTTTCATATTTGTTAGCCTCATGTATGTCTTCTTTTATAAAGTGTCTATTCATATCCTTTGCCCACTTTTGAATGGGTTTGTTTTTTTTCTTATAAATGTGTTTTAGTTCTTTGTAGATTCTGGATATTAGCCCTTTGTCAGATGGGTAGATTGCAATATTTTTTCCCACTCTGTTGGTTACTGGTTCATTCTAATGATTTTTTCCTTTGCTGTACAGAAGCTCTGGAGTTTAATTATATCCCATTTGTCTATTTTGGCTTTTGTTGCCATTGCTTTTGATGTTTTAGTCATGAAGTCCTCACCTATGCCTATATCTTGAATGGTTTTGCCAAGATTTTCTTCTAGGGTTTTGATGGTGTTAGGTCTTATGTTTAGATCTTTAATCCATCTGGAGTTAATTTTAGTGTAAGGTGTCAGGAAGGGGTCCAGTTTCTGCTTTCTGCATGTGGCTAGCCAATTTTCCCAACACCATTTATTAAACAGGGAAGCCTTTCCCCATTGCTTGTTTTTCTCAGGTTTGTCAAACATCAGATGATTGTAGATGTGTAGTGTTGCTTCTGAGGCCTCCGTTCTGTTCCATTGATCTATATCTCTGTTTTGGTACTAGTACCCTGCTGTTTTGATTACTGTGGCCTTGTAGCATAGTTTGTAGTCAAGCAGCATGATGCCTCCAGCTTTTTTCTTTTTGCTTAGAATTGACTTGGCTATATGGGCTCTCTTTTGATTCCATATGAATTTTGAAGTGTTTTTTTTTTCCAGTTCTTTGAAGAAGGTCATGGTAGCTTGATGGGAATAGTGTTGAATCTATAAATTATTTTGGGCAGTATGGCCATTTTCACAATGTTGATTCTTCCCAACCACAAGCACGGGATGTTTTTCCATCTGTTTGTGTCCTCTCTTATTTCATTGAGCCATGGTTTGTAGTTCTCCTTGAAGAGGTCTTTTATATCCTTTGTTAGTTGTATTCCTAGGTATTTTATTCTCTTTGTAGCAATTTTGAATGGGAGTTGACTTTTGATTTGGCTCTCTGTTTGCCTGTTATTGGTGTATAGGAATGGGTGTGATTTCTGCACATTGATTTTGTATTCTGAGACATTGCTGAAGTTGCTTATCAGCTTAAGGAGATTTTGGGCTGAGATGATGGGATCTTCTAAATATGCAATCATGTCATCTGCAAATTGAGAGAATTTGGCTTCCTGTTTTCCTAATTGAATACACTTTATTTCTTTTTCTTGCCCGATTGCTCTGGCTAGAACTTCCAGTACTATATTGAATAGGAGTGGTGAGAGAGGGCATCCTTGTCTAGTGCCTATTTTCAAAGGGAATGATTCCGGTTTTTGCCTGTTCAGTATGATAATGGCTGTTGATTTGTTGTAAATAGCTTTTATTATTTTGTAATTTGTACCATCAATACCTAGTTTATTGAGGTTTTTTTAGCAGAAAGGGCTGTTGAATTTTGTCAAAGGCCTTCTCTGTCTCTATTGAGAAGGTCATGTGATTTTTGTCCTTCATTCTGTTTATGTGATGGATTACATTTATAGGCTTGCATATGTTGAACCGCCTTGCATCCCTGGGATGAAGCCTACTTGATCATGATGAATAAACTTTTTGATTTGCTGTTGCATTCTGTTTGCCAGTATTTTATTGAAAATTTTTGTGTCATTGTTCATCATGGGTATTGGCCTGAAGTTTTCTTTTTTAGTTGCATCTCTGCCTGGTTTTGGTATCAGGATGATGCTGGTCTCATAAAACGAGTTGGGGAGGATTCCCTCTTTTTGTACTGTTTGGAATAGTTTCAGAAGGAATGGTATCAGCTCCTCTTTTTATGTCTGGTAGAATTCGGCTGTAAACCCATCTGAACCTGGACTTTTTTTGGTTGGTAGGCTATTAATTGTGGCCTCAATTCAGGCCTTGTTACTGGTTTATTCAGGGATTCCACTTCTTCCTGGTTTAGTCTTGGGATGGTATAAGTGTACAGGAGTTTATCCAGTTTCTTCCAAATTTACTGGTTTATGTGCATAGAGTTGTTTGTGGGAATCTCTGATGGTAGTTTGTATTTCTGTGGAATCGGTGGTGATATCCCCTCTATCATTTTTTATTGCATCTGTTGAATTCTTCTCTCTTTTCTATTTTTAGTCCAGCTAGTGGTCTATTTTGTTGATCTTTTCAAAAAAACAGTTCCTGGATATATTGATTTTTAGAAGGATTTTTGTGTCTCAGATATCTCCTTCAGTTCTGCTCAGATTTTAGTTATTTCTTATCTTCTGCTAGCTTTAGTTTTTTTTTTTTAATCTTTCTCCTCTAACTCTTTCAATTTTGACAATGAGTGTCTATTTTAGATCTTTCCTTGCTTCTCATGTGGGCTTTTATTGCTATAAATTTCTCTTTAGACACTGCTTTAAAAGTGTCCTGGAGATTCTGGTATGTTGTGTCTTCATTCTCATTGGTTTCTAAGAACATCTTTATTTCTGCCTTCATTTCATTGTTTAGCCAGTCTTCATTCAGGAGCCAGTTGTTCAGTTTCCATGTAGTTTGTGGTTTTGGGTGAGTTTCTTAATCCTGAGTTCTAATTTGATTGCACTGAGGTCTGAGAGACTGTGATTTCTGTTCTTTTGCATTTTCTGAGGAGTGGTTTACTTCCAATTATGTGGTCAGTTTTAGAGTAAATGTGATGTTGTGCTGAGAAGAATGTATATTCTGTGGATTCGGGGTGGAGAGTTCTATAGTTGTCTATGAGATCCTCTTCACAGACCAGATCTGTGTTCAAGTGCTGGATATCCTTGTTGATTTTCTGTCTAGTTGGTTTGTCTAATATTGACAGTGGAGTGTTAAAGTCTACCACTATTGTTGTGCGGGAGTCTACGTCTCTTTGTAGGTCATTAAGAACTTGCTTTACGTATCTGGGTGCTCCTGTATTGGGTGCACATGTATTTAAGATAGCTCTTCTTGTTGCATTGATACTTTTACTATTAAGTAATGCCATTTTTTGTCTCCTTTGATCTTTGTTGGTTTAAAGTCTGTTTTATCAGAGACTAGAATTGTAACCCCTACTTTTTTTTTCTCTCTATTTGCTTGCTAAATCTTCTTCCATTCCTTTATTTTGAGTCTTTATGTGTCTTCACATGTGGGATGGGTCTCCTGAACACAGCACACTGATGGATGCAGTTTCTTTATTGTGTCATTGGTCTTTACCATTTGGTATGTTTTTTCCAGTGACTGGTACTGGTTGTTCTCTTCCATGTTTACTGCTTCCTTGTAAGGAAGCACTTGTAAGGCAGGTCTGGTGGTGATAAAATCTTGAGCAATTGCTTTTTCGTAAAGGATTTTATTTCTCCATTTATGTAGCTTAGTTTGGCTGGATATGAAATTCTGGGTTGAAAGTTCTTTTCCTTAAGCATGTTGAATATTGGCCCCCACTCTCTTCTGGCTTGTACGGTTTCTGCCAAGAGATCTGCTGTGAGTCTGATGGCCTTTCCTTTTTGGGTGACCCTACCTTTCTCTTTGGCTGTCCATAGCCATTTTTTCCTTCATTTCAGCCCTGGTGAATCTGATGATTATGTGCCTTGGGTTTGCTCTTCTTGAGGCATATCTTTTTGGTGTTCTTTATATATCCTGGATTTGAATGTTGGCCTGACTTGCTAGGTTGAGGAAGTTTTCCTAGATAGTATCCTGCAGAGTGTTTTCCAGCTTGGATTAAGTTTCCCTGTTGCATTCAGGTACACCGATCAAGCACAGATTAGGTTTTTTCACATAAGCCTATATTTCTTGGAGGCTTTGTTCATTTCTTTTCACTTTTGTTTTCTAGTTTTGCCTTCTCATTTGATTGAGTTGATCGTCAATCTCTGGTATCCTTTCTTCTGCTTGATCAATTCAGCTATTGACACTTGTGTATGCTTCATGAAGTTCTCATGCTGTTGTGTTTTTCAGTTCCATCAAGTTGTTTATGTTCTTCTCCAAGCTGGTTATTCTAGTTAGCATTTCATCTTACCTTTTTTCAAGGTTTTTAGTTTCTTTGTATTGGGTTAGAACATGTTCCTTTAGCTCAGAGAAGTTTGTTGTTACTCACTTTCTGAAGCCTGCTTCTGTCAATTCATCAAACTTATTCTTCATCCTGTATTGTTTCTTTGCTGGTGAGGAGTTGTGATCCCTTGGAGGAGGAGAGGCATTCTGGTCTTTGATGGTTTCATCCTTTTTGCACTGGTTTCTTACCATCTTCATGGATTTATCTACCTTTAGTCTTTGAAGTTGGTGATTTCAGATGGGATCTCTGAGTGGATGTCCTTTCTGTTGATGTTGAAGCTATTTCTTTTTGTTCTTTAGTTTTCCTTGTAACAATCAGGCCCCTCTGCTATAGGACTGCTGGAGGTCTACTCCAGACCCTGCTTGCCTGGGAATCTCATGCGCGGGCTGCAGAACAGCAAGCATTGCTGCCTGATCTTTCCTCTGGTAGCTTCATCTCAGAAGGGTACCCACCAGTTGTCAGCCAGAGCTCTCCTGTATGTGGCATCTTTTTGGTTATGTAGGGGTCAGGGAGTTGCTTGAGGTGGCAGTCTGTCCCTTATCTGCCTGCAGAGGCACTGCTCAGCTGCCACGGGCTCAGTCCAGCTGCTGAGTAAGCTTCCTCTGGCTTTTGTTTACACAGGTAAGATTAGAACCACCTCAGCAAGGGTGGATGCCCTTCTGCCCACTGAGCTCGATTTTCCTGGGTTGAGCTTGAACTGATGTGCTGGCTGCCAGACTCTCAAGTGAGAGGGCTTCAGTTTGCTGGTCTTTGTGGGGGCCACCAAACCATATCACCTGTCTCCCTGCTTTCAGCTCCCCCTCTTTCTGGGGGTGGGAAGCTCCATCGTGCAGGCACTCTCAGTGGTAGTCAAAACATCCACCCAGATCTTTGCTGACAATCTGCAGTGCCAGCCAGAGCTGCTGTTCAGATCTGTGCTGCTAACTCCTGGCGCTTTTCGGCCCAGTGGGGCTCTCCTGGTCTGTGGGTTGCAAAGGCCGTGGGAGAAGTGCAGTATCTGAACCAGAATGCCAGAGAGGGGAAAAGCCCCCAATCCTCCAGCCAATTGCACTTCCCAGGTAAGGCCATGCACTGCCTTGCCTTGGTTTGCCCTCCTTGGGCTACACTGATTGTTCAACCAGTCCCATTGAAATGAACCTGGTACCTTGGTTCGAGATGCGGAGATTTCTCACCTTCTGCTCTCTCTGGGAACTGTGCTCCAGAGCTGTTCCTATTCGGCCATCTTTTAGGGTCCCCCATTGTTTCTTTAAACAAAACTTGGACACCCAAATGAAAGTATTCTACTAATGGTAGAAAAGCATAATGCTTACTCCCTGGATTATCCTTATTATTCTCCTTGTAGAAATATATTATTTCTTATATATGCCTTGTTTAATAGGTCTTATTCCTAGAATTTTTCTGTAATACACAAAGTTATTTTTCACATCTTATCTACCCTTAATCACACAGAGCTCTTTGTGCACCACTGTATACATTTACATGGCAGTCAGTAAGAATTAAGGCCTATGATAATGAAAATGAATGAGATACCATCAGCTCACTGAGGCTTTAAATATATGACCTGGGTCTTATTAACATCATGTTGTAGACAACTGAGCTTGTCTAAGGTGGAAATCCCATTCCTAAAACAAGGTTTTCATTTGTAGCATGGTACTAATAATAAGAATAATCTTAACGGCAGCTAAAATTATTGAGTGCTTACAATCTACCAGGCCATGTGCAAGGGGTTTGCATTTATTATTTAATTTAATTCTCATAACTGTTGTGATTCACAGAGAAGTTAAGTGATGTACCAAGTGGCACTCAGAAAGGGGTAGAGTGAGATTTGAACTCAGAAATTTTGCCTTCAAAGTCTGTGATCTTAATTATTTACCAACTTTAGTCAATACATGTTTTGCTATGACCCTCTTCTGCATCTCCAATGCATCATGTGTCTGTATGGCTCATTATTATAGTCCCTTACCTGAGGGCAACATCTATGTCTTTTCTATTTTTATCTCCCATTTAGGGCAGATAACCGTGTCTTGCACATGGCGGGTATTCAATAAGTACAAGTTGCTTGTGTACTGTTATTGTAATCTATTGCATGTGCTGTTCTAATCTCTCACTACATGTCTAGTTTTCCAACTTTCTTCCATTATGATGGAATATTATTACTCTTTATTTATGTGATTGTTTTCTAACTACCTCATGTGTATTTTGTAAAGCAACTTGTCACGAGTACTTAGCCCCTTACCCAATGTACAGGACGCAATCAATAAATGTGTGTTGAGTGAATAGTTGGAGAGGATGTAATGCTGTAGCATAGGGTGATGTGGGATTATGTTCTTAATAGAAAGTAAATTATGCTTAGTGTTTTGTATAAGAAGGTCATTTATTGATTTCTTCATGTTAGAGTCTAAACCTTGTGCACTAGCATACATATTTTATCTAGTGGTGATCTTTTTTCCAGAAAAATTTCATTAAGAGTTATTAAACTGCTGGAGCATGGTGGCTCACCCATAAAGTCCCAGTACTTTGGGAGGCCTATGCAGGTGGATTACTTGAGCCCAGGAGTTTGAGAATAGCCTGGGCAACATGGCAAAACCCCATCTCTAGAAAAAATATACAAAGTTAGCTGAACATAGTGGCACATGCCTGTAGTTCCAGCTACTTGGGAGGCTGAGGTTCAAGGATCACCGGAATCTGGGAAGCAGGGGTTGCAGTGAGCTGAGATTGCATCACTGCACCCCAGCCTTGGTGACGGAGTGAGACCTTGTCTCACAAAAAGAAAAAATGAGTTATTGAAAACCCAAAAAGTTTTGGTTCTTAGAGGGATTCTTTACTTTCATAAAACATTGAATTTTATGGGTCATGTTTTTAGATATAAAAATTAACCCATATAAACCCAATGCTGCATTGTTTATATGTTTTTTCATTTGTTAACTCATGGAAAAATATTTTTGAGTTCTAATATGTGCCAGGCTTGTGCTAAATTTGGAAGATACAAATATGGAAAAAAAAAACAAACAAATTCACTAGCTGGAAAAGCAAGTTGCCCCCTAATTCACTGTAGTGCCTGTAAACCGTTTGTCTAATTTTGACTTTCATCTTGAATTCAATACCCTTTGTCTAGTTTATTTTCTATTTTCTAAAAATTAAATCTAAAAAAACCTGTATTCCATTCTCTGAAGCCATTGATAAAAATCACTATCAATTCACAGTGCTCTGTCTTTAAGCACTGTTCTCAGTGAATTCTGGTGAAAACATGTGCAATGTCCAGCTGGTGGTCCTCGGCACAACTCACTAAGCATGAAGAAACATACCATAACTTTTGATATTATTCTCAGACATTATGTGCACCAGCCCTACTGAGTCTTTACATGACAATAAGCTGTCTATTAACAGAGTGGGCTTAACAGGAAACAGTGCTTTAGCTGGCTGGATTTTTTGTGCAATACACATTGAATAGACTGATAATTTCTGTTTGTAGTCTGTTGATGGAATTTTAAAGAAGGGAGAATAAAAGACCTTGCTTAGTGAACACTGTGCTGTCTGTAGCTGTGTTTGTTTGGCACACACATTTAACCCATCTATTCCAAATAGGCCAACCTACATTTCTGCTGGCAAATGTTGAGTTTCTTTTTTAGGGAAGTACTGGTAGGTCATGAATAGAGAATGAGCACAGAATGCCAATGAGAAATGCTCTTTGGAAAAAAAAGTTTTGCTAACACTCAAGAAGTGAAGCAAATTTAGCTTGAAAACTGGTAACTAGAATTTCTATTAAAAATTTCTCAACAGTTAAACTGCGCAGAAATGTGTATTAAAAACTTTTACTCACCAAATGACTCTATTAAAATATTGAGAAGTCATAAGTTTGAGTTTCTTCAAATGCAGACCATGAGATAAAGATTGGGTGAAAACACTTTATTTGGGAAGTGATCTTATGTAAAAGCAAAAGCAAAAGGGAGTAGGGAAATGAGACAGAAAATGAAAGAAACCCAATGAAGTTCATGGGGTAACTGTGACTCAGTTCCAAGGATCCCTTGAGAAATTGTATCGGACAGGCCTCAGAATTGTTCCACTGAGAACTGAGAAAACCAGATTATTTATCCACTATCTCCTGCCCCACATTTGCGGAGAGTAGTTCCTGAGGACATTTACTCCCTGGCACTTCTAGCCTGCGCTGACTATGGGCTGAGCACATTTCTGAACCAGTAGCTTCCAGGCAAAGAGGCACAGAAGCCTATGCTAAAAATGTCTTTGACATGAGTGGGACGCATCCACCAAGCTTCAGGTAATTGCTGGGCATAGTGTGGGGGACTGACAGCATGTAATACAGAAAGTGTTATAGTATTTCTCCAGTAAAATTCTTTTATCTGGAATATGTAAAGAACTCGTATGAATCAATAAGAAAAAAGCAGGCACCTCAATTTAAAAATGGGTAAAATTTCAATAGCTGTTCACAAAGGGGAATATCCATGTGGTAATAAACATGAGAAAAAGACGTCAATCTCACCAATTACTAGGGGAATGAAAGTAAAGCCACAATAATATATCATTATGTACATACCACAATGGACGAATTTAAAAGCTGACCTAAAATGGTGAGAATTTCAAGCAATTGGACCTTTCATATACTCTTGATGTGAGTGTAAATGGAAACAACCACTTTGGAAAACTGTTTGGCAGTTTAGACATACACATACCCCAATGGATATATGTATAACTTATGAAAATGACTTATGATTTGGTCATACTTCTTTTCTATGTTATATTTTGAATTTACTTAGAATATGATATAGGGTGAGGAGATGCATTTTTGGAATTTTCTGAATAGTGAAATAGTGAGTTTTTAAAACATTTTGGCTATAGAAGAGTATTTTACTATTCCCCAGAAAACTTGCTTGCTTTCATCCAGAAAAACCAAAGAAAGAAACAAGTATATAATGAAATTCTGATTAAATTTATTTCATATCTTGATAATAATCTTTTTAATTATTTGGACTTTAAAAAAAAATAACTAATTTCTTTAAAATCTACTAACTCAGGCAGGCACTTAATTTGATCCAGTTGATAAAATAAACATGATCTTCTAATCCAATTTCTCTCTCTCTCTCTCTCTCTCGTATGTTCTTTTAGGTGATTTCTGATTTTTTCAATTGGGCAGGTATGGTTTTATTTTATTTACAGAGTTTTAATGGATCTGTTGAGAGAAATTATATTAAAATATATAGGTTAGACTGTGGTTCTAAAGATGTCATGATCATTCTTTGGTGGAACAATGCTCTTAATGAGTCATGGACCACAGGTAACATTTGTAGCCTCCTAAAGCTTTCTTGAAAATGATGAGTATTGGCCCTGAGACATAAGGGCAAGGATATAGATGCATCAAGGTAAATCCAGGGTGATCAAATCACACTGAGAACTGCAATAATATAAATATTATGTAAAGAAGAGTTCATTTTATATAGCTAACCATAAAATTTTCCTTTAAGAACATTTCCTAACTTTTTGAGCATACAGTTTTGGGTAGTTTTTAAGGGACTAACATTATTCATATATGCAGATCTCCTTAAATGTGTATAATCTATATAGATGAAAATTCAGCTTACTTAGAGCAGACACTTACCCAAAATGGACACTCTACTTATAATGGTATTGCCTTTGAAATCAAATGTGTATTGCTATCAATTTGATCTTCATAAATCTCAGTGTATTTTTGCAAGGCTTGCTGAAATACAATCTGCTTTGTGATCCCCCAGGCAATAATCATTAATTTGTTTTATTACTTCTGTTCTTAAATTCCTTCTTTTGTTTACTTTATTCATAGTATGATACCATCATTCATTCATTTAGTTGCCCATTCATTTATTCATAGCTTATCAAATATTTATTGATGGCTTACTCTGCTGGAAATAAAACTGTAGTTAAGTTACAATCTTGGGCCTCCAAGAACTCCCAATTCAGTAAGAAAGGCCAATAGATAAATGCATATTTCAAATGAAGTGAGCTAGGTGCTCTAATAAAAGACTCCACAAAGTAAAATGTAAGAGGAAGAGTTGTTCTGCTCAACTTTCCAGGCCAGGAAGGTTGGGTAGGATGGAGGGATTAGGAAGAATTTATTTATTTGCAAATGTAAGACACTTGGTCTGGATCTAGTGAAAGGATTCACCTGCTGTAAAAAGTAGACAAGGCTGGGAGCATAACATGGAGTGTCTTAGAAATTATTTAATATAGAGGAAGCTACAGGTCACTCCAAGTAGTTTGTTATGAACAGATCACAATTAATGGGGAAGGGAGTAAAGATTAATAACAGTAGCTACTTTTGAAGATTCTCAGAAATGGTTCTTAATGTTTTGTGTATGACAACTATTTCCATCTTCTCAATAACCTATATAATAGTTACTGTTACTGACTTTTCACGGATGAGGAAACTGAGGCCCAGAAGAGTTAAATTTGTCAAGTGGCCAATATATGGTACTGGGTGAAGTCAGAATTTGAACTCTTAACTCTTTTTTTTTTTATTCTTATTTTTTTATTGCATTTTAGGTTTTGGGGTACATGTGCAGAGCATGCAATACAGTTGCATAGGTACACACATGGCAGTGTGTTTTGTTTGCTTTCACCCCTTCACCCACATTTGGCGTTTCTCCCCAAGCTATCCCTCCCCACCTCCCCCTCCCACTGGCCCTCCCCTTTTCCCCCCAATAGACCCCAGTGTTTAGTACTCCCCTCTCTGTGTCCATGTGTTCTCATTTTTCATCACCCGCCTATGAGTGAGAATATGCGGTGTTTCATTTTCTGTTCTTGTGTCAGTTTGCTGAGGATGATGTTCTCCAGATTCATCCATGTCCCTACAAATGACACGAACTCGTCATTTCTGATTGCTGCATAATATTCCATGGTGTATATGTGCCACATTTTCCCAATCCAGTCTATCATCAATGGGCATTTGGGTTGATTCCAGGTCTTTGCTATTGTAAACAGTGCTGCAATAAACATTCGTGTGCATGTGTCCTTATAGTAGAATGATTTATAATCTTTTGGGTATATACCCAGTAATGGGATTGCTGGGTCAAATGGAATTTCTATTTCTAAGGCCTTGACGAATCGCCACACTGTCTTCCACAATGGTTGGACTAATTTACACTCCCACCAACAGTGTAAAAGTGTTCCTTTTTCTCCACATCCTCTCCAGCATCTGTTGTCTCCAGATTTTTTAATGATCGCCATTCTAACTGGCATGAGATGGTATCTCAATGTGGTTTTGATTTGCATCTCTCTGATGACCAGTGATGATGAGCATTTTTTCATATGATTGTTGGCCTCATATATGTCTTCTTTCGTAAAGCGTCTGTTCATATCCTTTGCACACTTTTAAATGGGCTTGTTTGATTTTTTTCCTGTAAATCTGTTTGAGTTCTTTGTAAATTCTGGATATCAGCCCTTTGTCAGATGGGTAAACTGAAAACATTTTTTCCCATTCTGTTGGTTGCCGATTCACTCTAGTGACTGTTTCTTTTGCTGTGCAGAAGCTGTGGAGTTTCATTAGGTCCCATTTGTCTATTTTGGCTTTTGTTGCCACTGCTTTTGGTGTTTTGTTCATGAAGTCCTTGCTTACTCCTATGTCCTGGATAGTTTTGCCTAGATTTCCTTCTAGGGTTTTTATGGTGCCAGGTCTTATGTTTAAGTCTTTAATCCATCTGGAGTTAATTTTAGTGTAAGGTGTCAGGAAGGGGTCCAGTTTCTGCTTTCTGCACATGGCTAGCCAGTTTTCCCAACACCATTTGTTAAATAGGGAATCCTTTCCCCATTGCTTGTTTTTGTCAGGTTTATCAAAGATTGTATAGTTGTAGATATGTTGTGTTGCCTCCGGTGCCTCTGTTTTGTTCTGAACTCTTAACTCTTATGCTGCATTGTCTTCTAAGTTAGATAGAAGATTTGGAGAAAGAGATGTAGGAGGCCGCAGGCCAATGAATTTGGAATCAGTACCATGTATGATGGAGGCTCTTCAAGAAGTTTTCAGGAGGGCAGTGACATGATAAAACATGTGTATTAGAAATTTCACTCTATCTGTAGAGAGGGTAAATATTAGGGGGGCAGTTTCAAAGGCAGGAAGATCAAGTATTTTTTTTATCTGTTCCCTATCTTATTCCAAAATTTATTTAAGGATGCAAACAAAGGTTTAAATAAGACATAGTAAGAAAAATAAATTACAAATAGAAAAAAAAAGAAAGAGAAAAAAGATAAAGCTATAAAATGGCACTAGTGTTAAGTCAAAGAGAGCAAACCTATGGTGCTGAAATATATACTTGCCAAGGGTATACCACAAGTTCCACTTTTTTAGCCACCAGCACGAAAATGGAAAAATAATCAATTCATGGCCTCCATAAAATATATGGAAGGAATGGTAAACCAAAGGGGAAAGGCATAAGAGGAAGGATGGACATTTGATACACATCTTTCTGATGATTTGGCTTAATATAGAAGTAGATATTAGAATGTTAAGGCTGGAAGTCAGTTTCTTACAAATATTACTCTTAGCCCAGGTTAGCTAATTGTTAGCTATTGGGCATGAAAGTTCAAAGTTATGTTTCTGGATAACTTTCTTTTGCATAGCCGTTGATGTAGTCAGTTGAGTAAGGAGTCACATGGTTTAACTATCAACTGAGCTGGACATGCAATTGACATTCTCATATGGAAATGGTGGTAAAGGTCACATGCCTGACTAGAGCTATGCCTTACAACCTTTCATGCACTCATACACACACATTTTGCTTGGGAGTGAACTGCAGGGTGGGGGTTGAGGCTAGAGACCTACAGTAAGATCACTATTATCATGAGAAAAAAATTCCCTAATGTCCAGTGATGATGAGCCTTTTTTCATATGTTTGTTGGCCTCATATATGTCTTCTTTTGAAAAGTGTCTGTTCATGTCCTTTGCCCACTTTTGAATGGGTTTGTTTTTTTCTTGTAAATCTGTTTTAGTTCTTTGTTGATTCTGGATATCAGCCCTTTGTCAGATGGGTAGATTGCAAAAATTTTTTCCCATTCTGTTGGTGGCCGATTCACTTTAATGATTGTTTCTTTTGCTGTGCAGAAGCTCTGGATTTTAATTAGATCATATTTGTCTACTTTGGCTTTTGTTGTCAATGCTTTTGGTGTTTTAGTCATGAAGTCCTTGTCTATGCCTATGTCCTGAATGGTTTTGCCTAGGTTTTCTTCTAGAGGTTTTATGGTGTTAGGTCTTATGTTTAAGTCTTTAAGCCATCTGGAGTTCATTTTAGTGTAAGGTGTCAGGAAGGGTTCCCATTTCTGCTTTTTGCTTATGGCTAGCCAGTTTTCCCAACACCATTTGTTGAACAGGGAATCCTTTTCCCATTGCTTGATTTTATTAGGTCTGTCAAAGATCAGATGGTTGTAGATGTGTGGCATTACTTCCGAGTCCTCTGTTCTGTTCCATTGGTCTATATCTCTGCTTTGGTACCAGTACCATGCTGTTTTGATTACTGTAGCTTTGTAGTATAGTTTAAAATCAAATAGCATGATGCCTCCTGGCTTTGTTCTTTTTGCTTAGGATTGTCTTGGCTATGTGGGCTCTCTTTTGGTTCCATATGAAGTTTAAGGTAGTTTTTTCCAGTTTTGTGAAGAAGGTCATTGGTGGCTTGATGGGGATAGCATTGAATCTGTAAATTACTTTGGGCAGTATGGCCATTTTCATGATATTGATTCTTCCTAACCATGAGCATGGCATGTTTCTCCATTTGTTTGCATCCTCTCTTATCTCCTTGAGCAATGGTTTGTGATTCTCCTTGAAGCAGTCCTTTCCTTCCTTTGTTAGTTGTATTTCTGGGTATTTTATTCTCTTTGTGGCAATTGTGAATGGGAATTTGCTCATGATTTGGCTCTCTGTTAATCTGTTATTGGTATATAGAAATGCTTGTGATTTCTGCACGTTGATTTTGTATCCTGAGACTTCGCTGAAGTTGCTTATCTGTTTAAGGAGATTTTGGGCTGAGATGATATGGTCCTCTAAACATACAATTATGTCAGCACCTTTTTTCTTATTTTTGGCTAAAGCACTGGCCTAAGAAACCTGGGTTTATAAGTTTGTCAAGCAAGAAGCCAGCATATATTAATAGTTCAGAAAATACGTTCTTAAAGATAAGAAAGCATATAATTCTGGAGTAATTTTTAAATGCATTTTTTACTGGATTCTGATAGTTAATTGGGAAAATTTTTATCAAGTATTTAAATATCCTTAAACAGAAATTTCCAATGTTGTTACAACTGTTACACATGTGCAACATTTGATCACCTTCCTAAGGCACTGTGTTCATTTTCATGAGGTTAACATGCCACTCATTGCCAGATATGTCAAAAAGAGCAAAGCAACCAAGGTTAATCTTCCGTATAAATAAAAACATGCCAAATAATCTATGCAAAAAGAACTCTTGGTCTTTGTACATATTTATTCTATGTTAGAACAATAAATTACAGAAGTTTAGTAAAATGATAATAATAGCTGTCAGTTTATCAAAGAAATGTGGAGATAATTTAACATAGAATGCCTATGAATAAAATCTAGCACTTAGCATACATTAAGACTAAAGGAAAAAATAAATAGATGGCATAAAGTAATACATTTAATCTTCATTTGTATTAAAGTATTAGTTAAGCAATATTTTTAAACTCCCTTAGCATGTTAAATAATTTATATCATAAATCTACAGCAAACATCACACTAAATGTTCAGACTACTGGGATATTAATCTAACATTAAAATGTGACATAGATGTACTCTCACCATTATTATTTCATAGGCGGCGTCAATGAAGAGTTTTGGTTTTTGCCATACTTAAGAACTGCATTTCAAGGAGATAAATATTCAAGAGTTACACCATACCTATGTTCTGTAACTCATAAGGATTATAGGCTTTTTTGAAAAGAAAAAAAAAAAAACAGATGCTGGGGAGGTTGTGGAGAAAAAGAATGCTTATATACTGTTGGTGTGAGTATAAATTAGTTCAGCTATTGTGAAAGATACTATGGTGATTCCTCAAAGACCTAAAAGCAGAAATACCATTTGACCCAGCAATCCCATTACTGGATATATACCCAAAGGAATATAAATTGTTCTGTTATATACACACATATACCTGTATTTTCATTGCAGCATATTCACAATAGCAAAGACATGTAATCAACCTAAATGCCCATCAATGATAGACTGGATAAAGAAAATGTGGTACATATACACCATGGAATACTATGTAGTCACAAAGAAAGAATGAGATCATGTCCATTGCAGGGACATGGATGGAGCTGGAGGATATTATCCTTAGCAAGACTAACACAAGAATAGAAAACTAAACACCATATGTTCTCACTTACAAATCGGAGCTAAATAATGAGAACATGTGGACACATGGGGGAACACCATACACTGGGGTTTACTAGAGGGTAGAGGGTGGGAGGAGAGAGAGAATCGGGAAAATAACTAGTGCATACTAGGCTTAATACCTGGGTGATGAAATAATCTGTACAACAAACCCCTTGACACAAGTTTACTTATGTAACAAACCTGCACAGGTACCCCTGAACTTAAAATTTAAATTAAAATATTTTAGACATCTTATTTTCTTTTAAAGACTTTTTAAGGGTGGTTTTAGGTTCAAGGCAAAATTGAGAGGAAGGTACAGAGATTTCCCATATGCTACCTGCCCCCCACACCATGCATAGCCTCCCCCATTATCAACATCCCCACTAGGTGATATGTTTATTACAATCAATGAACATACATTGACACATCATTATCTCCCAAAGTCCATACTTTACATTAGGATTCACTCTTGATGTTGTACGGTCTATGAATTTGGAAAAATGTCAAATGTATAGTGATAAGTAGCCACCCTTATAGTTCATATAGTTCATACAAAGTACTTTCATTGCCTTAGAAATCCTCTGTGCTTTGCTTATTTTTCCCTTTTCACTGCCACCATAGTTTTGCCTTTTCCAGAATGTCATGTAATTGGAATCATATGGCATGCGGCTTTTTCAGACTGGCTTATTTCACTCAGTAGTATTAAGTTTACTCTGTGTCATTTCATGGCTTGATAGCTGATTTCTTTTTGGCACCGAGTAATATTCCAGTGTGCCATTTATTTATCCATTCACCTACTAAAGTTCACCTTGGTTACTTCCAGGTTTTGGCCATTATGAATAAAGCTGTTGTAAACAGCCATTGAAAGATTTTTATGCAGATATAACTTTCCAGCTCCTTTGGATAAATATAAAGGAGTATGATTGCTGGATCAAATGATAAGAATATGTTTTGTTTTTTAAGAAACTGCCAAATGCCTTCCAAAGTGGATGTACCATTTTGCATTCCCACAAGCAATGAGTGATAGTTCCTGTTGCTTCCCATGCTCATCAGCATTTGGTGTTGTCAGTGTTCTGGAATTTGGCCATTCTAATAGACGTGTAGTTGTATCTGATTCTTATTTTAATTTGCATTTCTCTAATGACATATGATATGGAGCATCTTTTCATATGCTTATTTTCATCTGTTTGTCTTCTCTGGTGATGTGTCTGTTAAAGTCTTTTGCTCATTTTAAAAATCAGGTTGTTTTCTTATGGTTGAGTTTTAAGAGTTCTTTGAAAATTGTGGGTAACAGTCCTGTATCACACATGTCTTTTGCGAATATTTTCTCCTGTGGCTTGTCTTCACACTGTTTTTCTTTCTTTATCTGAATACAACCTAAAGATCTTCCCAAACATCGCACTATCATCAGCAGACAAGGCTTTGTGACTTCCAGGGAGAGGAGGAGCTTTGTGGTACTCCTCAGGGAAGGAGAAATGGACTTTGAGTTAGTCAAGGTCTCAAAGACTGTATGAAACTTGTGCAAAGAATATGCATTTGAAAAACAATATAACCATATGATTAGGCTCAATCATTTCCTTGGGATAAGTTCTTTCTGCTAATGTTGTATTATGGAGGAGCCTTTTCATTTACAGACTGATAATTGTTTTTAAAATCTGAATCTTCACATGCAAAGAACCATTTTTCTTGTAAGTCTGACCATTTGCTCAACTATTACTTTATTAGACCAATTCTACAATAACAGGAAAGATTCTTTTGGAATTTAGACTTAATTAATTTCTGATTGGTAAATGACTAAATTCATCTATTAAAAATGTCAACCTGACTTTGTTGTGGTCATTAAAATTTTAGACAATAAAAAATATTTTTTTAAAAAGTAGAAAGGAAAACACAAAGTTATTGTCTTACAGTGTTAGATTGTGTGCTTAGGAAAGCTAAGAGAATCAACTAAGAATAATCTTAGGTATAATAATAAAGTTTAGTGAAGTTAGCACATAAAGGAAAAAAAGGCCCCAAATAAGTACGTTAATGGAGAGCTTCCAATATACTACACATGAAAATGTCAGATTGTGATAAAGCTATGTGGAGACAAAAATAGTATAATGTGATAAGGAATTACTGAGAGATGATTTAAGACAAAATAGGAACGGCCATTATTAGGGGAGATGTTTAAACTGAAGTCTAAATGCAAAAAAGGAGCTGGTCATTAACAAAAGGACTTCTCACCTGCAGAACACTGAATTAATCAATAAATCCGTGCTGATTTAAATTGCTAACCCAGAAATAAAGAAGTAATTGATTGGTGTATCAATTTTTTGAATTGAGAGACTTGCAGATGTGGGCTCATTAGAGGTCAGCAAGATTTTGTTATAAAAGGAGACGAGGCAGCCAGGCTCACGCCTGTAATCCCAGCAACTTTGGGATGCTGAGGTGGGCGGATCACCTGACGTCAGAAGTCAAGACCAGCCTGCCAAACATGGTGAAACCCCATCTCTACTAAAAATACAAAATTAGCTGGGTATAGTGGCACATGTCTGTAATCCCAGCTACTTGGGAGGCTGAGGCAGGGGAATCGCTTCAACCCAGGAGGCGGAGGTTGCAGTGAGCCGAGATCGCGCCATTGCACTCCAGCCTGGCAACAAGAGTGAAACTCTGTCTCAACAAACAAAACAAAACAAAACAAAAAAACCCCCAGATGATGATGAGGGGAACTTTAGAAAAAAGATGGAGACTATTGAGGAAAATAATAGGGGTCTATTATAGGGTGTTGATGACCAGTGTGAATTATGAGACACCATGTCAAATCACTGAAAGACTTACAGTGCTCGAAATTCTAGTGTTACATGAGGTTCGTGCTAGTTTGAGGCATAATGGGGCGAATCCTGAACACCACCAAAGTGGGCAATCAACTGGAAGATGTGGGGCCAGTGGGTCACGGAACTCTTCTAAAGTTCCTGGTGGTGTGGCAGCAAAAAGGGAAGAAAAGTTCTTTTGGGGGAAACTGCTGTTCTCTTGGTGGCTGAGACTATAAGATAGTGTTTCAGCCTTCTGGAGAGGTGGTGTGGAAGGCTGGGAGAGAAGTGATCTTGTCAGAAACAGGAGCGGCAGAGCTGCTCCCCTTTCTTGTAGGGAGGACAGAGTGTGGAGAGAAACAATACGCTGAGAAACACTGCAGACACTAAATATCATGAAACTGTAGTTGGACTTAGTTTATAAGGCAGGTAAAGTAAGCCTTCTATGTATTAACCTACATCTCCATGCTTCCGGTTTTGTAACCCTTCAATCTACTTCTTAAAATCCTTCAAGTATAGCTAGTAGCACATTTGCTTGCAAAACACTGAAAACTTTTCTCCTAAGACTGAGAGCAACACAAGGATGTCTGTTCTTGCCAATTCTATTCAACACTGTGCTAGGGGTTCTAGTGAAGGCACTTAGACAAGAAAATGAAATGAAATAAAAGGCATTCAGAGTGAAGAGGAAACAGTAAAATTTTCTCTGTTTGTATATAAAAAATCCTCTGGTACCCACAGAAAACTTCTAAGAGCTAATACACTAGTTCAGCGAGTCTGTAGGAATGTAAGATCAACACATAAGAATCAGTTGCATTTCTGTATAATAGCTATGATGAATCTGACAGTGATATTTTAAAAATTCCAAATTATTTGAATAAAAGAAAAAATATTGAGAAATACATTTGACAAAAAATGTAAGACGTGTACACTAAAAACTACAAAACACTATTGAGAGAAATTAGATAAAACATAAATAAATGGAAGACATCTCATGTTCACAGATTGGAAGACTTAATAATTTTAAGATTAGAAAACTCTTGAAATTTAGCTACAGATTCAATGCAATTCCTATTAAAAAGTCCTCTTTTACAGAAAGGGAAAAGCTGATCCTAAAATTCATATGGAAATGCAAGGGGCCTGAAATACACAAAACAATGCTTTAAAAAAACAATGGAGTTGAAGGACTCACAGTTCCAGGTTCTAAAACTTACTGCAAACCTTCAGTTATCAAGGCAGTGTGATACTGGCATAAGGAAAGACAATAGACTGGAATTGGAAGTCTGAAAATAAGCTAATGCTTCTATTGATTTTTGGGAAAGGTGTAAGTCAATTTAATGGGGCAAAAGGAAGACTTTTCAGCAAATAGTTCTGAGACAACTAGATATCCAAAAAAATTAACTTGAATCTGTTTATTATAGCAAACGATTAACTAAAAGTAGATCAAAGGCCTAAGAGTAAGAGTTAAAACTATAAAACTTTGGAAAGAAAACAAATAGGTTCTCTTCTACTTCACTAGAGATGTTGATCCAGAAGCATGTTTCATTTTCACAGGACTAAATCTTTGTGACTTTTGATTTCATGGTGGTTTCTTAGATATAATACCTGAAGCAAAAGCCACTAAAGAAAAAAACAGATAAACTGGATTTGCTGAAATTAGAAACATTTGCTTTGGAGGCCATTTCTCCAAAGAAAATATAACATGAGCAAAAGCATATGAAAAGATGCTTACCACCGTTAATCATTAGAGAAGCGCAAGTCAGAACCAGAATAAGATACCACTTTACTCCTACTAGGATAGCAATAATGATAATAAACGCAAATGGACAATAACTAGTATTGGAGAGGATGTAGAAAAATGGAAAGCCTCATACATTGCTGGGGGTGATGTACAATGGTGTGGCCCCAGTGGAAAATAATTTGGCAGTTCCTCAAACAATTTAGCAGGGAAATATCATATGACTTAGCAATTCTACTCCTAGGTATACTCAAGAGAATTGAAAGCATATGTTCAAGCAAAAACTTATACAAGAATGTCCATAGCAGTGAAGTGGCATCATTGTCTGAAGTAACTACCCAAGGTTCATCATCTCACGCCAAGGAAATCAAAGATGTGACACACAAGAAGTGAGTTTAAGAGCAGGGGTTTAATAGGTGAAAGGAAAGAGAAAAGAGAAAGCTCTCTCTCCTGCACAGAGGGAGAGGGGCTTCCAAGTGGGTCTTCCAGCCCATGGTGATGCAGGAGTTTTTATAGAGATGAGCTTGAGGAGGCAGTGTTTGATTTACAAAGGACATGAGAGATTGGTCAAACCAGGTGTGCCATGTGCATAATGTGTGAAGAAACTGGCCACCCTACCCTAATCTTTTATTATGCAGATAGGTTCTCTACCAGGCTGGCACCGTGATGCCCGTCCCTTTACTGTACACGTGGTTGACGAGGAAAAGGGAAGATGGAGCCTCTACGTTGAACATGCCTCACCCCAAGGTAGCCTTTTCCTGTTGGCACAGCTGGCGGCATTTAGTTGTGCAAGCTTCCAGCTTGCTTCTCTGTGTTTGCAGCTCGATTTTACAGGCTGCTCTTCATCAGAAAAGAAATGATTTGAGGGCAGCTTTTTGTTAAAAGGGAAGCCTTGCTGAGAACTCCTTTACCCTCACTAACTGCCTAATAATTTATTTTTAGCTCCTGTATTATTTCACCTCTCAGGAGTGGTAACCCTAACTGCTGGTAGTGAGTGTTGGACAATGACTCTTTCTGGCTACTTCCTGCTGAAAAGAGGCTTAGCATGGGAAACAGTTGCTAGGGCTCGTCCTGAGGTTGATCTAAGGGTCCTTGAAAGAAAGGTGTGTCCATGTGTGGTTCTGTCTGCAGCGCCATTTGAAGTTTGATTTCTTCTAGGTGAGAGGAAACAATCGGAGTTGTAGTATTGAGTATACAAGGTCCAAATATCAATATAAGACATATGAGCAAGAGGGGGCTTAATAAAGGAGCTAACCAATTCAATAAGGAAGACTGGAATTCATTAAAGAGAGATTGTGGCCACCTGGGCTGGAGCCAGCATTTTTCTCTTAACCTGCCAATTATTCTAATATGATTTTTAAGCACCTGTAGGTTCTCTTCTACTTGACTAGAGGTGTTGATCCAGAAGCAGTATGTTTCATTTAAAATTCCACAGGTACCCCCCATCTCAGCCATAAGGACGTCTCTAAGGCCTGTCTATTTTGTGCTACTACTGAGACTAAAGGGTCTGTGGATTGTTGTGCTTCTGTGGCCCTACTTTTGCCTTCCATCCTCATTGCTTCATCAGGGAAATATTAAGCACTCATCTTTCAAGGAGAGGAATACCAGCAAACCAGAACAGGTCTCTGGCTATAGACTTTCTCATCTATGGTTTTTCTAAGATGGGATTGTTATGTGCATACCCCCACCCCAGTCTTCTCCTTCAGTTACATCTCCATATGAGGGCATGGAAATGATGGATCTCTTTGTTCAGTGTATCTGAGATAGTGCACTCTTTATAAAACAGCCTAGGTTAGGGATGTCCCAGATGATGCTACCATGTCAGTGGAATTTGAAAATAGTAGGTTGAGGACCACTGCTACTACAGTGCAGGTTCCCTTCCAGCACCTAGGGAGGATTAAGTGTAGCCAGGAGTCACAAAGGAAATGTAGCCCTGTCCCTTGAAGGGATGGTTCTAAGTTTCGGCTTGTGAGGGACATAGGCAGATATTTCTCATGTCTTAGAAGCTTCCCCTCCCTTACAGATATATAGGAACATATTTGGGATAGGGATATTCATACTCAGGATAGTCATTAGTGATGCCACTTGGAACTTTACATGCTAAATGAGAAGGGTACACTTAACAAATAGAGTTTTGAAAACCTGGGAACATAATATGCCCTGGCCAATATCTCAGATAATCCTTGCAACAAGACCTGTGGGTCTGGACATCTCCTGTTCACCCACAGATTTGTAGGCCACTACTATTAGCAAACATCATACAGAGGTCTGGGAATTTCATAAGGGGGCGTGTTTGGAAAGGCCCATGTGTTATTCTTTACATTATAGTACCATGTGTCAAGGTGGTTACTCACAGCACGACATTCCCATCAGGACTTCCAACCAGGAGGAGATGCTAGATTGTGAAGGCACCCTGCCCCCGCCCATAAGCCTTCCAGTCCTTTTAGATCACCCCTGTTGCATTTTCCTCCCCAATCTCTGAGTTATCAGCAATTTCAAGAGTGATGTTACAGTATTGGATATCTCCCTGGTATGGTATTTTCCCACTGCTTTTAAAGCAGAGGGAGGCATTTGCTGTGATTCAGTCAATTTTTTCCAGCCTGAGGGTATGAAGCTTATCTTTGGGGAGAGTATTTCCTGGCCCAGGGGCTTGGGGGGAGTGTTTTCCTGAGAGGAGTTAGTTACCCAGTTGAACGTGCTCCCATACCATGTCCCATTTATGCCTGATAAATCTTTAAGGGTTAAAGGTAAAGCTAAAAAAGGGAATCCTAGGACAGTAAGTTTTGGGTCATGGAGAGGTTCCTTGTTATTGAACTGAGCAAAGTGCTCAGGACAGATCCAGCAATTAGTCTTGTATAAAAGGGCTATGGCTTGTATCATCATAGGAGCGAAAGGGTGCGACATTACTAAATACAATTAAAAATCCTAGCAGATTCAGTGATAGTAAAACCTTCATGTTCACTTCTTGTCAGTAACTATTATCCCTGCTATAAGAATAGTAATTAAGCAAAATCCAAGATATAGAATTTCCCTTTGGGGGTCTATGAAGTTGCAGATGTAATCCCACGGATAGTCTCCCTGCAAATACGTCTCAAAAAGAAACTCCAGTATTTGATGGTGAATCTCAAGAGGAAAAGTAGGAATGAATGAAAGCATCTAGTAAGGTAAAGGTGGACTGAGTAGGATGAGCAGCCCTTACTCATTTATTTGTCTTTTATGATTTTCAGAGTGAGATCTCTTATGTTCTTGCATTGGTATTCAGGGTATTCCTCAGGCATGTCAGGGGTTGCTCTCTCAGCTTCCCAGGCTTTGACTCGAGCGTGATGTATCCATGACTCAATTCCTGAAATTTTTACCACTGAGGGAGTTGAAAGGAGAATGGTGTAAGGCCTTTTCCAGCTTGAGCTTAAGGAAGAAGGGGAGGAGAAGGGGGGAGGGGGGAGGGGGGTGGGGGAGGAGGAGGAAGGAAGGAGAGGGAGAGGGGAAGGGGGAAGGGGAGGGGGAGAGGAAGGGGGGAGGAGAAGGGGGAGGGGGAGGAGGGGGAGGGGGAGGGAGAGGGAGGGGGGAAGGGAGGAGAGGAGGGGAGGGGGAGGGGGGAGGGGGGGAGAGGAGGGGAGGGGGAGGGGAGGGGAGGGGAGGGGAGGGCTTTCCCCAGTACCAAATCTCCTGGGTTCAACAAAGGTGGTCCTATTTCTTGGAATTGGGCTTCTGCCAGTTGAGTTAATTCCTTTTGAAAGTGAGCCAGGTAGGTTACATGCTTAACCAAGTCAGAAATCTCCTGTTCTAATAAGAAATCATTGGTAAAGAAAGGCCAACCACATAGCATTTCAAAAGGGCTTAGTTAGACCTGACTTTGAAGGGGTATTTCTTACCCACAGTAAAGCCATGGGAAGAAGAGTGACCCAAGGAAGGTGAGTTTCTTGGGACAGTTTTCCAAGATATTTTTTGAAAATATTATTTGTCTTCTCTACCTTTTCTGAGGACTGAGTTCTCCAAGCACAATGGAGTTGATTCTATATGCCTAGTGCCTGAGACCCCCTGTGTGATGGCTACTTTTAATGAGGGGCCATTGTCACTTTGGAGATACTTAGGTACACAAAAATAAAGACTAATTTCATTAATTAATACTTGTATTACCTCAGAGGCCTTTTCTGTATGGCATGGAAATGCCTCTACCCAGTTGGTTAAAGTATGCGGCCACACCAGGGAGCTATTGGATACCCTTTGTCTTTGGCATGTGGTTGAAGTCTCTCTGCCAGTCCTCCCCAAGATAGCTTCCCACTGTTTGGGTTTGAGGAGGAAGGAGCTGCCTGTTCAGGGGTTTATTTTTAAGGCAGACTTTTCAAGCATTAGCAACCTGTTTGACTGTTTTTAACTTCTGAAAACAATCTCTGGGCACACTAACACATTTTATCCTTTCCCAGGTGAAAAGCTTGCTGAAGGATTTTAAGGACTTTCCATTGGCTGGTGGCTGGCAAGTGGAATTTGCCATCTTCTGACTGTAGCCATTGGAGAGCTGAAAATTTACCCTTGAGAAATGGCCCACCCCATCCTGCAGGGGAATAATGAGGCTTAATTTTTCTTATGGAGCCTTCCCAGATTAGAGGGGCTTCAAGTGTGTTGATGCCCTGAGGCTTCCTTCCTGCTGACTTGGGTGCCAGATCAGCTAACTTGTTTCCTTCAGCTATTTCATGTGTTCCCTTCTGATGTCCCTTACGATGCATCACTGCTACCTCTTGTGGGAAGGAAAACTGAGGATAATAACCCATTAATTTCCTGATGGTATTTTATAGGAGTTCCATTAGCAGTAAGAAAGCATCTTTCCTTCTGAATGGCAGCATGAGCATGGAGAACTAAGAAAGCACACTTGGAGTCAGTGTAAATGTTAGCTACCTTTCCTTTGCTTAATTCAAGCACTCTTGGAAGAGCTATCAGTTCAGCAAATTGAGTGCTTGTGCCTGGAGAGGGTGAGATGTACTTTCAGTGACATCATTTAGAGTGGCTACTGCATATTCTGCCTTATGAATTCCTTGCTCTACAAAAGAGCTCCCATTTGTGAAGAGGGTCCATCTGTATAAATAGCCTCTCAAGTAGCAGAGATTACAGGCATGCGCCACCAGGCCCAGCTAATTTTTATGTTTTTGGTAGAGATGGAGTTTCACCATGTTGGGCAGGCTGGTCTCAAACTCCTGATCAGGTGATCCACTCACATTGGCCTCGCAAAGTGCTGAGATTATAGGCATGAGCCACTGCACCTGAACAAATTGTACACTTTGAAATGATGAGTTTCATGGTGTGTAAATTATATCTCAAACTTTTTTTAATCCAGGCTAATTATTATAGGTTGGTGAATATCATAGTTTGGTGACGCAAATCCATATCAACTCTCTGGAAGCAAGCCTGAATGCATGCTAGAGGCAGAAGAGTTTCTGCCAAGCAGGGAGACCCAGGAGAGTGTTTTAAAGCCACAAACACTGCAGATGCATACATCACTTCTAATCTACCTTGAAAGAATTTAGAATTTTAGATTTAATATGTTTTTTAGCGACAGAGACAACAGAGTTCCCAGAGTCTGAGTTTTAGTTTCATGGGTATTAAGAACTAGGCCTGGCACACCCATTTTGCTGGCATCAATTGTTGCTGAAGGTGTGCTGTTCTGGAGCCAATAGAGGCAGCAATACCTGTCAGGTTCCCCAGTTTTTGATCAAGGCAAGATTGTGGCCCCATTGGAAGGCCAGCTTGTGTTTGTGGCGACAGTTGTAGGAATCACTCCTCAAAGAACAGCCTTGGAACTGCTTACATAGTTCTGATTATTTTCTAAGCCCTTGTTTCTGTATATTAAGTCTCTTTTTGATTAATCTAGCTAGAATATTTTTGCTCCTTCAACTAGAGCCTAATGGAAGAACATGTTCTCTGAGGCTCCTGCTAGCTTTCTCCTCCTGTCCTTCCTGGTGCTAGACTTTGTGTTCCAACCGTATCAAACTGGTATGACTTTCCACATATACCCCTCTTTTTCATGACTGTGCTTTTGTACCTGCTGTGACTCTAACTGGATCAGGTCATTCTCACTTTTTTGTGTACTAATTTTTTAAATATATGTTTTATTGCATTTTAGGTTTTAGAGTACATGTGAAGAACATTCAGGATTGTTACATAGGAGCATGCGTGGCAATGTGGTTTGCTGCCTTCCTCCCCATCACCTATATCTGGCATTTCTCCCTATGGTATCCCTCCCCAATTCCCCACCCTGTACTCTCCCTCCCCTAGTTGTGTAGTACTTTTTTAAGCCCTAATTTAGAGTTCTCTCCTACCAGTCTCCTGGAACCCCTGCCCTCTTCTCCACATCTGGGCAGGGGCCCTTGTCAGTCGCACCATCACCGTAATGCTATTCCTGCAAGTTGAGGTTATGAACACCTTGAGGCGCAACTTCTTCCTGCTCTGTATTGGCCTCTCAGTTAGCAGAGAATGGCACATTACAGGGCCCCATCAATGTTTGCAGAATTGAACCAATGACTATAAGCATTCATTCCTACTAATATTTGTGTAACATTGTATAAGGACTAAAGATCAGCTTGAGAAAGTAAATTAAAATACCAGAATATACCTTAGAGAAAAGCTAATAAATTGAGGCTCTGTTAATAGGTCCATTATAGAGAGTAACTATTTCTTAATTTAAATTACCCCTCCAGGGTAACTTAAGGGCTTGTAGCAATGAGAAATACTTTCCACAAAACTGCACATATGGTAAAATTAGGGCATATTTTAATCTACTTATATAAAGAATAGTATCTAATGAATGAAGGGGATTTAAGTTTTAAAATTTTGCATGATTTGATAATTGATAAACACATCCAAAATTACTGTTATTTTCTGTTTATTGCCAAATACTACCTTAAACCTATATTATGTATATGAGGTATATTTTTATGACTCTAAATGTATATGCATACATACATGTATTTTAGGGCAGAGTATTTCAAAAGTTGAGGATCTACAGTCTGAAAAGCTCACAAGATGTCACAGTGATAGAAACTAGGTTGAAAATATGGCAGAAAAGAGAAAATAGGACAGAGAAAATATTGGACTCTATGATTTCAGAGAGTGGCTTTAGTTTGTAGGTGGCTGGACACTCAGGGTCTCTCACCTGTGCACAAGTCTCAAGTTCTGAATTTATTAGAAAAATTTAACAGTTGAAGACAGTGAAGAAAAAAAAACTCATAGAAACAGGATAAAATGGCAGCTTTGTGACGATGGGGGCTGGGAGAATTGGGAGATGTTGTTCAAAATTTGTTAGGAGGAAGTTCAAGAGATCTATTGTACATCATGGTGACCATGGTTAATGTATTATATACTTGCAAATTACTAAGAGAGTAGATTTTCTGTGTCCTCAAGCCCCCCCACACAGAAATAAGTAGGCAAGGTAATACATATGTAAAATAGTTTCATTTAGCTATTCCACAATGTATACATATAATTATGTTTTATACCATAAATATAGACAATTTTTACTTGTCAATTAAGAAAAGAAAGATACGAATGGTTAAGGGGGCTATCAGACCCAGTAGATATAATGTGTACTAAGGGTGGTTCTCCCATTAAGAGTAAGATATGGATTTCAATGATTTGATAAATTCATTATCAGTTATCCCCTCCACACACACAAAAAACAAGAAAAGTAAAAAGAAGAAAAAAGCAGGTGCTCAGGTCAGGAAAGCTCACAACTCAAAATACAGCATGGCAGTTTTAAATAAAAGTGGGTTTGGAAGATATGCATATATACCATACTATTTATGAACTTACACTCATATTTGGGGAATCTATGTGAATTTTTAGGGGAATGTGGGAAGTCAAGGACACTCAGACTTGATTTAGTCATTCTTGATGATGTACTTATCAAATTCCGTGTCAAATGCTTTCTAATAATTCCCTAGAGTGCAGAATCATAAGGCCTTATGCATACATGACATTCACTTTCTGTGGCTTTGAATTTGAAATAGTGCTGAGTTATTATTACCACTTCAAGGCATATGAGATATACGCTTTCTCTTTCTCTTTCTCTCTTTTTTGTAGAAATGACTTTTTTGTCTTTTCTTACTAAAAAGCAATGCATATTAATTACTGGAAAAATTTTTATATGGAGATAAGCAAGAAGAAGCAAACCATAATTTTACCTACCAAGAAAAAAACCCCTTTAAAGCTTTATTGCCCATGCTTCCAGACACTTTCCTAAGAGTATATATTTTTTCTTTATAAAGTTGAGCAAAATATTTTGTTCTTTTGAAATACATGAGGAACAACTATCTGTGTTAACATTTTTGGTGATTTCATGGTGTTCCTTTATGTGGAAGAACTAAAATCTACTTAATTAATCCCCTATTGCTTGACATTTAAAATTTTTCAATTTTTCAAAAGTGCAAGCAGCACTGTGATGAATATAATTGCAATTAAATCTTTCCATACAAACTATATTGTATTCTGAGGATAAACTCACCAAACTGAAATTACTAGGTCAAAGGACATGGTCATTTTTAAAACTTTTTGTATATATTACCGAATTACCCTTACAAAATATTATTTACAGTCTTATTGTATGAGAATGCTATTTCTCTGCATCTTAATCTACTCTCACTAAAATACTGAAAAAATATCTTTACAAATTTAGTAGACAAAAATTGTTATGTAACTCTTCATAGGTCTTCCAAGATATCCTCTTGTCGTGTATTACAGCCTATTTTCCAGTTTGCAGTTTGTCTTAAGTTTATGTGCTTTTAAAGAATATGTTGCCAAATGTATTTTGGTCCGTTTTTCATGGATACTATGTGTAGTATCATGCCTGGAAAATATGTAACTATTATAGAGCTATTAAGTTGGTATAGACATTTTCCTGTGTGTTATGTTTTTTTTTCTGTTTCATTTTTTCTTCAAATAAACGTTTAATCTACTGATTCTTATTTTGGGGGGAGAAGTAACAGGTATATATGTAATTATTTTTATTTCTCAAATGTTTGTCTCAACACAGTAATTGAACAAATAATCCCATCCCCACTTATTTTTGCTTTTTAAAGTTGAAAAGTACTTCAAATGATTTGAAAAATTTCATTGTGTTTTACAAAAACATGCTGATCTAAATATTTAAGCCTTGTTTTGTTGCTGCGGTAAAAATGCAAGTGCTATATCAGATCAAGCCCTTTAATGCCTTTTATAAACGGACTTCAGATTCCTTTCTAAAGTGATGATGTGGACCTAAATTATCATTTGACTGACAGTGGGGACACTGAGATAGTCATCTTGTCACTCTTTCTTTTTTGTAAAATTTTACTTTAAGTTCTGGGGTACATGTGCAGATCTTACAGGATTGTTACATAGGTATGCACATGCCATGGTGGTTTGCTACCTCCATCTGCCCGTCCCTCCATTAGGTATCTCTCCTAATGTTATCCCTCCCCAATCTCCCCATCCACTGCTGTCCCTCCCCTAGCCCCCCACCCCACAAGAAACCCCAGTGTGTGATGTTCCCCTCTCTGTGTCCATGTGTTCATATTGTTCAACGTGCACTTATGAGTGAGAACATGCAGTGTTTGGTTTTCTGGTTTTGTGTCAGTTTGCTGAGAATGATGGTATCTAGATTCATCCATGTTCCTTCCACGCAAAGGACATGAACTCATCAATTATTATGGCTGCATAGTATTCCATGGTGTATATATGCCACATTTTCTTTATCCAGTCTATCACTGATGGGCATTTGGGTTGATTTTAAGTCTTTGCTATTGTAAACAGTGCTGCAGTGAACATGCATGTGCATGTGTCTTCATAATAGATCGATTTATAATCCCTTGGTGTATACCCAGTAATGGGATTGCTGGGTCAAATGGAATTTCTATTTCTAGATCTTTGAGGAATCGCCACAATGTCTTCCTTAATGGTTGAACTAATTTACACTCCCACCAACAGTGTAAAAGTGTTCCTATTTTTCCATGTCCTCTCCAGCATCTGTTGTCTCCAGACTTTTTAATGATCACCATTCTAACTGGCATGAGATGGTATCTCAATGTGATTTTGATTTTCATTTCTCTATGACCAGTGATGATGAGCATTTTTTTGTATATTTGTTGGCCTCATATATATCTTCTTTTGAAAAGTGTCTGTTCATATCTTTCACCCACTTTTGATGAGGTTGTTTGTTTCTTGTATATTTGTTTTCATTCTTTGTAGATTCTGGATATTAGCCCTTTGTCAGATGGGTAGATTGCAAAAATTGTTTCCCATTCTGTTGGTGGCCAGTTCACTCTAATGATTGTTTCTTTTGCTGTGCAGAAGCTCTAGAATTTAATTAGATCCCACTTGTCTATTTTGGCTTTTGTTTTCAATGCTTTTGGTGTTTTAGTCATGAAGTCCTTGCCTATGCCTATGTCTTGAATAGTATTGCTTAGGTTTTCCTCTAGGGTTTTTATGGTGGTAGATCTTATGTTTACATCTTTAATCCATCTGGAGTTAATTTTTGTATAAGGTGTAAGGAAGGGTTCCAGTTTCTGCTTTTGGCATGTGGCCAGCCAGTTTCCCAACACCATTTATTAAACAGAGAATCCTTTCCCCATTGCTTGTTTGTCAAAGATCAGATGGTTGTAGATATGTGGCATTACTTCCAAGGCCTCTCTTCTGTTCCATTTATCTATATCTCTGTTTTGGTACCAGTACTATACTGTTTTGATTACTGCAGCATTGTAGTATATTGTGAAGTCAGGTAGCATGATGCCTCTGGCTTTGTTCTTTTTGCTGAGGATTATCTTGGCTATGTGGGCTCTCTTTTGGTTCTGTATGAAGTTTAGGATTGTTTTCTCCAGTTCTGTGAAGAAGGTCAATGGTAGTTTGATGGGGATAGCATTGAATCTATAAATTACTTTGGGCAATATGGCCATTTTCACAATATTGATTCTTCCTAACCATGAGCATGGAATGTTTTTCCATCTATTTGTGTGCTGACCTATTTCCTTGAGCAGTGGTTTGTAGTTCTCTTTGAAGAGGTCCTTCACGTCCTCTGTTAGTTGTATTCCTAGGTATTTTATTCTCTTCGTAGTAATTGTGAATGGGAGTTTGCTAATGATTTGGCTCTGTTTAAGTCTGTTATTGGTGTATGGAAATGCTTGTGATATTTGTGCATTGATTTTGTATCCTGAGACTTTGCTGAAGTTGTTTATCATCTTAAGGAGATTTTGTGCTGAGACGATGAGGTCTTCCAAATATACAATCATGTCATCTGCAAATAGAGACAATTTGACTTCCTCTTTTCCTAACTGAATACCCTTTATTTATTTTTCTTGCCTGATTGCTCTGGCCAGAACTTCCAATACTATGTTGAATAGAAAAGGTGAGAGAGGACACCCTTGTCTATTGCCAGTTTTCAAAGGGAATGCTTCCAGTTTTGCCCATTCAGTCTGATACCGGCTGTGAGTTTGTCATAGATAGCTTTTATTATTTTGAGATACATTCCATAAATACCTAGTTTATTAAGAGTTTTTAGCATAAAAGCCTATGAATTTTGTCAAAGGCCTTCTCTGCATCTATTGAGATCACCATGTCATTTCTGTCTTTGGTTCTGTTTATGTGATGGATTACATTTATAGATTTGTGTATATTGAACCAGCCTTACATCCCCAGGATGAAGCCTACTTGATCATCATGAATAAGCTTTTTGATATGCTGTTGCATTTGGTTTGCCAGTGTTTTATTGAAGATTTTCACATCAATGTTCATCATGGATATTGGCCTGAAATTTTCTTTTTTTAGTTGTATTTCTGCCAGGTTTTGGTATCAGGATGAGGGTCTCAAAAATGAGGTAGGGAGGATTCCCTCAGTTTTATTGTTTGGAATAATTTCAGAAGGAATGGTACTAGTTCCTATTTGCACAGCTGGTAGAATTTGGTTGTGAACCTGTCTGGACCTGAACTTTTTGTTTGGTAGGCTATTAATTGCTTCCTCTACTTCAGACCTTGTTATGGGTCTATTCAGGGATTTGACTTCTTTCTGGTTTAGTCTTGGAAGGGTGTAAATGTCCAGGAATTTATCCATTTCTTCTAGATTTACTAGTTTATGTGCATTGAGTTGCTTATAGTAATCTCTGATAGTAGTTTGTATTTCTGTGGAAATGGTGGTGATAACTCTTTTATCATTTTTTATTACATCTATTTGATTCTTCTCTCTTTTCTTTTTTATTAGTCTACCTAGTGGTCTATCTATTTTGTTGATCTTTTCAAAAAACCAGTTCCTGAGTTTATTAATTTTTTGAAGGTTTTTTTGTGTGTGTCTCTACCTCCTTCAGTTCTGCTCTGATCTTAGTTATTTTTTGTCTTCTGCTAGCTTTTGAATTTGTTTGATCTTGCTCCTCTAGCTCTTTTAATTTTGATGATAGGGAGTTGATTTTAGATGTTTCCTCACTTCTCATGTGGGCATTTAGTGCTATAAATTTCCCTCTCTAAATTGCTTTAAATGTGTCCCAGAGATTCTGGTACATTGTGTCTTCATTCCCATTAGTTTCAAAGAGCATCTTTATCTCTCTGCCTTCGTTTTATTTTTCCAGTAGTCATTCAGGAGTCGATTGTTCAGTTTCCATGTAGTTGTGCAGCTTTTAGTGAGTTTCTTAGTCCTGAGTTCTAATTTGATTGCACTGTGATCTGAGATACTGTTTGTTATAATTTTTGTTCTTTTGTATTTGCTGAGGAGGATTTACTTCCAGTTATGTGGTCAGTTTTAGAGTAAGTGTGATGTGGTGCTAAGAGGAATGTATATTCTGTGGATTTGGGGTGGAGAATTCCGTAGATGTCTATTAGGGTCACTTGGTCCAGATATGCATTCAAGTCCTGGATATCCTTGTTAATTTTCTGTCTTGTTGATCTCTCTAATATTGACAGTATAGTTTTAAAGTCTTCCACTATTTTTGTGTGGAAGTCTAAGTCTCTTTGTAGACCATTAAGAACTTGCTTTATGTATCTGGGTGCTCCTGTATTGGATGCATATATATTTAGGATAGTTAGCTCTTCTTGTCGCATTGATTGTTTTACCATGACCTTTTTTGTCTCTTTTGATCTTTGTTGGTTTAAAGTCCTTTTTATCAGAGACTAGGATTGCAACCACTGCTTTTTTTTTTTCTTTCCATTTGTTTGGTAAATCTTCCTCCATCCCTTAATTTTGAGTCCATGTGTGTCTTTGCATGTGAGATGGGTCTCCTGAATATAGCACACTTGACTTTTTATCCAATTTGCCAGTCTGTGTCTTTTGATTGAACCATTTAGCCCATTTACATTTAAGGTTAATATTTTTCTGTGTGAATTTGATCCTGCCATTATGATATTAGCTGGTTGTTTTGCCCATTAGTTGACGCAGTTTCTTCATTGTGTCAATGGTCTTAACCATTTGGTATGTTTTTGCAGTGGCTGCTACTCGTTGTTCCTTTTACAAGAGCTCCTGAAGGAAGTCACTCTTTTTTAAAATTAGAAATTCTTGAAAACTTGCAATAAAGATTTTCCGCATTAGAAGAACACTAGGAAAACATTGCCTAGTTACTCCCTAACAGTGAAAGAACATTGAAAATGTTCTACATTTTAAAATTCTAAATGTCTTATCTGTCTATTTAGTAACCACTTTGAAAAATGAAACATTAGCTGCTTTTGCACATCTTAAAAAAAAACTTAGTGCTTTAAGGAAACCTGAAAATCCTCCAAAGTCATTGATTATTATGATAGCTGGTGGAACAGAGCTGAACTTACTCAATAACTGATTAGATTGTTTCTTGTTTTGCCTTTATGTACACAAAGAAGCAAAAACATCAAATTATCTATTTTTCAAGGTAATTGAAGCAGTCATTGAATTAAGCCTAACTTATTGGTGTTAGAAATTACTTTTGAATGGGACAGAGATTTACTCAAATGTCTAATAGTTTTAATGGTATTTTGAAGTCTATATTCACTTTTTAGGGATTTTATTTTTTCAGAAAGCAAAGTTGCTGAGAATATAGGCATGTGTGCTATGAAGGAAGGAATTAACATAAAAGCAAAAGAAAAGAATATATGTGGTATGGTGTAAAGAATAGGATGGCCAACTCTCACTTTTGGATGGTCAGAACAGTATTTTGTTTTCAAACTTTCTTGTCATACACATGATCGGATCTTGATATATGTATTCTGACTTCAGTATCTGGGGTGGGCCCGAGGGTCTACCTTTCTAGCAGGCTTCCAAGTAATGCACGCTAATGGTCGTGGAGAACACTTGGAACAAAAGTAAAGGAATTTGAACTAGGAATTTGAGTTCTTTTCAGTTCTATGATTCTAGATTTAATGAACAATAAGAGATTCTTCATTTACTTGGTAAAAAATACTTAGGGCCTAATTTTTTCAAATATATTCCTCTTTTAATCATCCATGCTAACATCTAGAACCTTGACCCACAAACAAATTACTTACCAGCTGAAAGTAATAAGGAGGGTGATTGTGTGTTCTCAGATTTCTCCAGGCAGAAATAGGAAAACCACCACATAGCCAACAGAACCTTGCTAGGGCAGAGCAATGAAAATGCAATGATAGCACATGTAAGAACAATGTGTGCAGTATCTTAGATGTGTAGAAAATGCCAGTCACTGTGGGGTATCTCTGCAGTAACCTGTCTAAACTACACATGAGCTGCTTCCGGTTGGCCAAGAGTTTCAAAAGGCCTGACCATTCTTTTGTCTGTTCTCTAATCTATGATAATCATTATCGGTGTGAAAAAGGATTTGTGAGGGAAATCTGTGTTTATATAAATTGGGGGATAATTTTAGGTTTTTTTGAATAAGTGTTTTAAGGCAAATGTAACCAACTAAAGAAACTTTTAATGTTGCAGATTTCCACTTGCAAGGGGTGGAAGATATTAATGTTCTAGCTCCAGATCTGCTTTACTCCCGGAGCTTCAAGTCCAAATTTTAAATGAGAAAGTTGAATGAGACAACCTCTAGTATCTTTCTTTTAAAAATTATACTTTAAGTGCTGGGGGTACATGTGCAGATTTTGCAGGACTGTTACATAGGTATACACATGCTGTGGTGGTTTGCTGCCTCCATCCCCCTGTCACCTACATTAGGTATTTCTCCTAATGGTATCCCTCCCCAATATCCCCACCCCCTGTAATCCCTCTCCCAGCCCTCCAACCCCCAACAGACCCCAGTGTGTAATATTCCCATCCCTGTGTTCATGTGTTCTCTAGCTGTCTTACACAGCTTTAAAGTCAATAATTTTTTGAAAAGAGGTTGGCATAAAACTTTAACTTTTGGCCAGGCGCAGTGGCTCACATCTGTAATCCCAGCACTTTGGAAGGCCAACGTAGGTGGGTCACCCTGAGGTCAGGAGTTCAAGATCAGCCTGGCCAACATGGCAAAACCTCATCTCTACTTAAAATTACAACAATTAGCTGGGTATGGTGATGTGCATCTGTAATCCTAGCTATTCAGGAGGCTGGGGTAGGAGAATCACTTGAACCCAAGAGGCAGAGGTTGCGGTGAGCTGAGATAGCACCACTGTATTCTAACCTGGGTGACAGAGTGAGACTCCATCTCAAAAAAAAAAAAAATTAAACTTTGGCCTTGAGACTTTTGATTTCATGAGGAATTAATAGATTCCATATTTTATGATCATATAGTTCACTTTTCAAGCCAAAAGTACTTAAAAAGTTTCTGATTCTGAAAATTGTTTATAATGGGAATGGCAGGTCAAGATATTGAGACCGTCCTGGCCAACATGGTGAAACCCCGTCTCTTCTAGAAGTACAAACAATTAGCTGGGTGTGGTGGTGCACACCTGTAGTTCCAGCTACTTCGGATGCTGAGGCAGGAGAATTGCTTGAACTCAGGAGGCACAGGTTGCAGTGAGCCGAGATCACACCACTACACTCCAGCCTGGTGACAGAGTAAGACTCTGTCTTAAAAAAGAGAAAAAAAGTAGGAGTAGCTTCCTTTCTTTGGCAATGCCAGTATAATTTGCATTCTTTCATAGTGGATTTGTTTTTTATTCTCTGGATGCTTTCATTATTTTACTTTGATTTGATATGCTGAAATTTCACTACAGTATTATCTAAAGATAGAATTTATTTTCCCTATCCTGTTGCAACTTGTGCTCCTACTATATAATGATTTATATTTTCCATTAGGTTTGGAAAATTCTTATCCATTATATTTGCAAGTATGACTCTTCCCCTATTGTCTCTATTCTCTCCTCATATAACTTAAATATTAGATGTGCATTAGATCATCTTGCTGTGGCATCAGTCTTCTAACTGCTTTTATGGTTTCTGGCTCTGTCTTTCTCTCATGCATTCAAGAAGATTGCCTAAATCGTGTTTTCAGTTCATTAATTCAGTTTTGTCCAATCTGTTTCCATACTCTTTTATGGAATAGAGTGGTGCTAGGCTTTATGTAAGTCCTCTACCTGAGCCTAGAGAACTGCATTACAGACCAAAGTCCCATGCACTGTCATGAAAGAGTTGATAAGAGATATGCAGGATAGTTTAAGAAGGTACAACCTGTAGTGAACTGGAGTTCCAGAAGGAGAAAAGAAGAAAAAGTGAGCCAAGGCCAAATGTGAAGACATAAATAACTAATAATTTTCAGTAACTTGTGAAAGGTGAATCTTTGACTCAACAGGCCTCATGAATTCAAAGTTGAACAAATTAAAATGACATAAACTCCAAGATATAATACAGCATAATCACAGAAACCAGAGATTAAAAGAAAGTAAAATAAGCCAGAGAGGAGAGAATAGGCATGTGCACCTACACATGTGTGCAGTAATGTATATAACATGATATTCATTGCAGTTTTGTTTGTAATAGCAAGTGATGTGGAAAAAACCTGATATAGCCATATGAGGGAATAGGATACAGCCACTGGAAAGGCTGAAACATTTCTCTATGTACTGACATGGAATAATTGCCAAGATATATTGTTAAGTTTAAAAAATTCAAGATGCAGAATCCATGATATACTTTTTGAGATGATATACAACAAGACACAGGATAGAGTGAATGTTGAACTTAAAGTGGATGTAGCCAAACATGGATTGGTATGTGCATAAAGTATCTCTAGAAGGGTGCTCAACTGATAACAGTGATTACCTTTGGGAAGAGGAATTGGGAACTGGGGGTCAAAAGCATGAGGGAGACTTACTTTCACTGTATATTTCTTTTCTACCTTTTGAATTTTGTAGAGCATTTATATATTCATCCTCTTGAATGAATAAATAAATAACTAGCAAATTGCCTAATTTCCCTATAGCAGCCAAACCTTTCCCCTCTCCCTGGACTTACTCATTCTTTTCATTTGTTTAAAGACGCCATGATACAGAAAGATATTATGGACCTTGGAGACTCATAAGGGGGTTGGTGTGTGGGTTTAGGGATAAAAACTACATACTGGGTACAATGTGCACTACTTGGGTGGCGAGTGTCCTAAAATCTCAAACTTTACCACTACACAATTCATCCACGAAACCAAAAACCACTGTATCCCAAAAGCTATTGAAATGAAAAAACCAGTAATTTTTTTTAAGAGGCCATGCTGGAAATCAGTATTTAAAGAAACATCTCCTAAGAGGGCAGGGGTGTTCGTGCTGAGGGACAAGGGATTTCTTCGTAGCTTTGCCTCCCCTTTTGAAAATGTTTTCCAGAAAGTAAGGGTATAAAGCATACCATATTGCTGTGTCTTTATTTCTCATGAATGGTTCAATTGTTCCTGCCCCTGACAACTTTAGTGAGACAGTTCTCTTTTCTAAGCACTTTTTTCAAATGGATGATTCAGATGCACATTCAGATGTACATAGTTTTACTGAAGGAGCCCATGGTAAGTCCTTTCTGTAATGGCCAGCAGGTCTTTGCTGAACCCAGCACCAGGTAGGGCCAGCTCAGGGCATGAATACTCGGCCCAGAAGTAGATCTCCGCCCTGGACTCTTCCTCACTGCCCATATTTCTAGTTAGTCTCTTTGGGTTAGTGAAATTGGTTAAGACATATTAACCAAGTCTCTTTGTCACTTAATAATGAACGACTTGGTTGCATATGGGTCTGTTTTTCTCTGGACTGCTTTGTTGCTCAGCTCAAGGTGAAACTATTTGCCTGAAGTTTGTATGGATGGTGATTAATGAAGTTGCAGAAAAACAGCCTACACAATCATAGGTAGTGACCTTGTCTTACTGAATTGTGCATCCCTTAGGGCCAGGATGAAGCCATATTCATCTTAACCTCATTATCCAGCACAATCCTCATAGTAGATGTTTAATAAGTGTCAAAGTACAATGAATTATTATGAATTATATGGTTGCACATTTCAAACAGATGGGAGACAGTGTTGCAAGACAAAAAGAGCTTGAGATTTGGGGTCCACTCGATTCAGAGATGAATTGGATCCCATAATTTGCCAGTTGTAAACTTAGGCAAGTTGCCTTACCACTTTTAGCTCCACTTTTCTCAACTCTAAAGTAACAGCCTTGAAGGATGATTATGAAAATTAATTAAAGAATATATGTAAAGTGCTCAGCACATATTAGGTAGCCCATCAATGAAGACTTTTATTGCTGCTGACATTGCAATCACATATTATTGTTGCTGACTGATATTACTATTATCAGTATTATTTATATAATAAAATGTTAAGTGTCCAAATAGAGAGTATTTTTACAGTGGACACTAGGTGGCGGGGAAATTCTAAGTGTGGCTTCTCATTTGGACTGAACGTATCTACAGGCATATCACAGTGATTATTGTGAAGTCTTTTTCCATCATATCCTTAGAATTTTTTAAAATCTGTTTTATTTAATGGCTCTTTAAGCTTCCAGAACCTACTCAACTTTAGTGTAACCTGCAACTATTGCTTTAAAAATGAGGAGATCCCATGGGCAGAGAAGTTAGCATGTAGCTGAGGTAGTACATGCACAGGGAGCAAGCACAGTCTTTGGGGTAGATGAGATGGCCAGCTTCTAATACCAGCTTCTCTACTTTGAGGAAAAGTTTCTGAGTCTCATGAAGCTCAGTATGTAATGTTGGAAGTGTTCCATGAATTTCTGGCTTTTTGGTAGTTATTAATTTATTTCTTGCTGGCTTTTAGTAAAAATTGAAAATGATTGCAAAGACACCTAAGGAGCAATGCAGTTTAAAAAAAATGAACAGGTTTGCTATGGGCTAAATGTTTGTATCCTAAAATTTGTATATTTGAAACCTAACCCCTAGTGTGATGGTATGAGGAGGTGAAGTTATTAGGTCATGAGGATGGAGCCCTCATGAATGAGATTAGTGCCCTATAAAAGAATCCAGAGAGCTCTGTCCTGCTTCTGCCACATGAAGATGTAGTGGAATGACAGCTGTCTGAGAACCAGGAGGCAGGTCTGCTAATATCTTGATCTTGAACTTTCCAGCCTTCAGAACTCTGAGAAATAAATTTCTGTTGTTTATAGCCACCCAGTGTATGCTACTTTGTTAAAGCAGCGTGAACTGATAAAGACAAATTTGGAGGCATTATTATTTATTAACAATAGTAATTTCTTTTCGACCTTTTGCTCACCAAATCCTTACTGAATGTAAAGTACAATAGTTGGGCGTAAGGCATATGAAGACAAAATAGCCAAAAAGACAAATTATAAAGACCTATCTAGCATTTCAAACTAATCCAAATATTTGCCTTAATGAAAGTATAAGCAGTTTGTCCTGATTTGAAATAAGATAACTCTACAGCATGCAAGATGGAAATAGAGCTTGAGAAGATACTGAAGGCATGAATGAGTGAAGTGAGGGCAAGAGGGATAAAGGGAATCTCATAAGCCCAGATATGGATGTGCTAAGTGCTGGTTTATTCTGGGGGTGGTATGTAGTTGGATAGGGCTAAAATGTGAGTTGGATGTTGAGAAATCAGTCTCAGAAGGTAGGCTGCAGCCAGACCATGGAGGATCAACATGAATTCCCTTTTATAGATTAACAGTTTCAAAAGGTTTTTGTAAAATTTTAGTCCTGAGGAATGTTTTCTAATAAAGGGATTTTTGGCTAATAAGTTTATCAAATATTGCATATCTGCCTCTTACAGAGATACATGTGGTGTTAATTAGTGTTTCTAGGAAAGACAACTATTTTCCTTGGCAATGGATTTGAAAATTCTGGATTCAGTAATGTTAAATAGGGTTATTGGCTGTTTTAGGACGTCTCAGAGCCTTGACCGTCTACAGTACATGGAAATACTATTTCTGCAGGCAAAGAGGTGCCATGCAAGCATACTGAGCACTATCCTACCAGTAGCCACTGTGCTGGTATCTTCCATTTCATCCTCAAATGATCCTTTAGGCCTCCGTGAAGGTTTAACAGATATATTTTACTTCTGGGAAAACTGGGGCTCAGAGTGGTTGCATTTTTTACTAGGTCCACATGGCTAGTCAGTGATGGATTTAAGCCCAGTATTTGAGCTTATGATGCTGTGTCCCCAACCCTCATAATATTTGCTCCACTCACTATCTCTGGGGATGATATGGAGGATGAATGGGGCACCAGAAAACTCAAGAAAGGAAAAACGAGAAAGGTGGGAGGATGCTTCAACATGCAGCTGAGGAGTAATGAGGCCCTGAACCAGGGCTGGGGCCATGGGTGCAGTGAGAAGGGTGTGGGAAGAGTTCAGGAGTGATCCTGAGCTAGCATATGGGGCACTGCTCTTTCCGTAACTGTCTCTGTAGGGTACTGTAAAGTGGTTGCTAGAAGTGCTGTCACTCCATCTTTGAACTTCCACTCATCACTGCCTGGAATGGCCCTGCCCGAAGCCTTGTGGATCCTTGGCTTGATTAGTCAATGACATTCAATTTCATGTCTAGCACCACGTGACCGGCTGCATTGATCATTTCCTGCATTGCTCCCATTTGAGGTTCTGCTTATTTGTTTCCTCTTCTTTCTGTCTCCCTGGGTGTGGTTTTATTGGCAATCATAATGAGAGCTTGGAGAGTGCTCTTTGGATCTGACTCTGTGCACACTGAAGTGAAGTGATTAGTTTTTGGGTTAACTGACTTGAAAGGACTCCTCTGGATAATAATTTTCATCAGTGTCAACTGGGCTGTATCACTTACTTATATGTCAATCAGTTTAATTTGCTCTCTCCTGAGATGCATGTGGGTCATGGATTCAGGAGTATCATGTGAATGCCTCCATTCTTATACACCAAAAGAAGTTTCTCTTTAATGTGACTTAGTTTATTGTTCAAATAGATATCCTGCTTTTGGAATAATTTGTTGATCTGTAATTCTAGCTATTCCACTAACCTTCTAGCTATTGATCTGTAATTCTAGCTATTCTAATCTTCCCAATAAGATTGTATCAAAGAAATGCTTTGAGGGACAGCTGGAAACTCAATTCTTTTAAACTTTATTGAGGTATAATTGATATATAAAAAAATTTGCACCCATTTAATGTATACATTTGGATGAGTTTGAACATATGCATGTACCCACAATACCATCACTACAATCAAGGTATGAAACATCTATTGTCTCCAAACATTTCCTTATGTTCATGTGTGTTTGTTTCATTTTGTTGTTTGGGTAAACACGTCACATGAGATCATCCTCTTAACATATTTTTAAAAGCACAATGTCCTATTTTTAACTGTAGGTACTCTGTTGTACAACAGATCTCTAGGACATGTTCATCTTTCATAATGGGAACTTTATACCCATTGAGCAACAATTTGCCATTTCTGCCTCCCCTCAACCCTGGTAACCATCATTCTATTCTCTAGTTACTGTTTCTGTTAGTTCAACTATCTTAGATACCTCATATAAGTTGAGTCATGCAGTTTTTGTCCTTCTGTGACTGACATATTTTACTTAGCCTAATGGTCTCCAATTTCACTGATGATGTAAATGCTAGGATGTTCTTTTTGAAGGCTGAACAATATTCCATTGTATGTATATATCACATTTTATTTATCCATTCATCCATCATTGGTCATTTGGGAATTCATCCATTCATCTGGTGATGTACATTTGGAATCTCAAGTCTAAAGAAAATTTTTTTACACTATTCTGATTGTCAGTGGAAATAACTTACTTATAAAGCCAAGAACTATGATCCATTCTTATTCAGTACAAAAGTTCCACCTGGGTCTGATGTAAAGAATAGTCTTAGTGAAAAATATGGGGCTGTAGTTTAAGATTTATAAATTATAATCTGATTCAGACAATCAGCATTCTTTTTCTGTTGCTGTTAAATTTTACTCAATTATAAATTTAATATATGTTAACTACATAAAATTTTCAAGGTGCAGGAAAACTCCAAAAGGATGAACAAAACATTACCATATGGATAGAATTACTTTTGATATTTTGTGTATATGCTGATGTAAAAAATACAAAAAGATTATCCTGAAAATATTTTGTATTTTTTTCTTTTATATTACAATATATTTTGGATGTTTTCTCATTATATTTTTTAAACTAAATATTTCTAATGGTCTAATGATACTGTTTCATGTGTGGACGGCTTTTATTTAATTAGTCTTCTATTTGAACGTTTAGTTTGCTTCACATTTGCACCATTATATACATTGTTACAGTAAAATATTTTATCAGACACTGACACATTACTATAATAATTTTCCTAGAACAAATTCCTTTAGATTTGTGAAATTAAATATTGTAAATATTATGTAAGATTTTTGACAGGTATTAACAAATTGTCCTACAGATCAAGTTATAATGATAACACTCCAGCTAATATCATATGAAGGTGCCAATTTCCTTGAATACCCACTAATTCTGTATATTAAACATGTTTAAAAGAGTGAAATTTAAAAGGAGAAAAAAAATTCCCCATTAAAAAGTGGGCAAAAGACATGAACAGACACTTCTCAAAAGAAAACATTCATGTGGCCAGCAGACATGAAAAAAAAGCTCAATATCATTGATCATTAGAGGAGTGCAAATCAAAACCACAATGAGATACCATGTCCTCCCAGTCAGAATGGTGGTTATTAAAAAGTCAAGAAACAACAGATGCTGGCCAGAAATATGAACGCTTTTGCAATGTTCATGGGAACATACATTAGTTTAACCATTGTGGAAGACTGTGTGGTAATTCCTCAAAGATCTAGAATCAGAAATACCGTTTGACCCAGAAATCTCATTACTGGTATATACTCAAAAGAATATAAATCAGTCTATTACAAAGATACATGCACATGTATGTTCATTTCAGCACTATTCACGATAGCAAAGACATAGAATCAATCCAAATGCCTATTGGTGATAAAGAAAATGTGGTACCTATACACCATGGTATACTATGCAGCCATAAAAAGGAACATGATCACGTCTTTTACAAGGACATGGATGAAGCTGGAAGCCATTATACCCAGCAAACTAACACAGGGACAGAAAACCGAACACTGTATGGTCTCACTTATAAGTGAGAGCTTAATAATGAGAACACATGGATACAGGGAGGGAAACAACACACTGGGGCCTGTTATGGGTGGAGTGGGAGGAAGGAGAGCATTAGGAAAAATAGATAATGCATGCTGAGCTCAATACCTAGATAATGGGTTGATAGGTGCAGCAAACCACCATGGCACACAGTTACCTATGTAACAAACCTGCATATCCTGCACATATATCCTGGAACTTAAAATTAATTAAAAAAAAAGAAAAAACAAAATTGTTGGCAGTTTTGTAGACAAAATGGTATCTTGGTTTAATTTATATTTTTTTTGAATACTAGTATTTTTACATAGTTCATATGTTAAGAGGCCAATTATAAATCTTCCTTGAAAATTGCCTCATAATATTATTTATTCAATTACTTGGGAGCTTTTCCTTGCTGATGTATACAGAACTTTTTATTAAGATAGTAATTTTGAATACCTTTTATATAAATATTTCCCAAGATGTACATTTTCTTAATTTTTCTATTTTAAAAAGTTTAATTCTTTCATCGTCACTATTTCTTTTGTTTTTTTTTTTTTTTTTGAGACAGAGTTTCGCTCTTGTTACCCAGGCTGGAGTGTAATGGCGCAATCTCGGCTCACCGGAACCTCCGCCTCCTGGGTTCAGGCAATTCTCCTGCCTCAGCCTCCCGAGTAGCCGGGATTACAGACACGCGCCACAATGCCCGGCTAATTTTTTGTATTTTTAGTAGAGACGGGGTTTCACCATGTTGACTGGGATGATCTCGATCTCTTGACCTCGTGATCCACCCGCCTCGGCCTCCCAAAGTGCTGGGATTACAGGCTTGAGCCACTGTGCCCAGCCCACTATTTCTTTATATATTTTGCCTTTGTATATATACTTAAGCCTTATCTTTTTTAAGATTTGAGAAATATTTCTGTATAATTTGGCTTATTTCTAAAATGTCTACTTAAAAAGCCAATGTTTATGTGAGTTTAAGTTGTTAGGTGGGAATCTGTATCAGGCAGAATTCAGCTCAATTGCATATGACAGAAAAGTCCCAAATAACAATGTCTTTAAAAATATTGAAGTCCAGTTTTCTCTCACATAACATAAGTTCAGTAGTTACCAGTACAGTGTTGGCTTCAGGACATCTTTAGGTACCAAGCTTTATTTAAACTCACTACTCTATCATTCAGCTTCTACTCATATTAATGGCTACAGAATGGCTAATAGAGCTCCAGCCATCACATTTGCTTTTGAGACAGCAGAGTTGGAGAAAGAGGGAAGAAGGGTGGACTTCCTCTATTTAAAGGAAATTTCCCCTCTGCCATGAGACTAAATTTGTTTATTCTTTGTTTAAAAATTAATTCATCCTATATTGACTTGAAATGCCATCTTTATAACTCACTAAATTATTAGATACATTTATTTCTGTTTTTCTTTTCCCTCTGTTACATTCATGTATCTGTCCACTAATGTATCAGTACAACGCAATCTTCATTTATAATTTGTGATAATATTATATCTGGCTTTTTATTGATTCCACTTCTACCCTCCAAGAAAAGAAATTCATAGGGGTTTTTTTTTCATCTTTTCCTTTCTTGAACAAAATTTAGACTCATAGAAAAATTTTCTCACAAAACCGTTGGAATTCTTGTTGGAATTATAGGTAACTTGTAGACGTTGCATTTATCTGTTCTTTATGCATCCTAGATTTTGTAGTTATTTTCTATTAATGTGATCTGGTCCTTCACATATCTTGCTAAATTTATTTCTAATTGTTTTATAATCGTGCTGCTATTTAAAATAGAATTTTTTGAATTAGACTTTGTATAGCTTTGGATTTTTTGCAAACATATAGAAGTGTTGAGTAATTTTATTTTGTAACCAGTCACCCTTTTTGGACTCTTATAGTGTTAATAAGTTTATGATCCTCTTGATTCTTTCAGATCCATGATCAAACCATCTGCTTTGTAATACTTAGACCTTGCTATAGTTTGGATTTTTTCCCCTCTAAATCTCATGTTGAAATTTGCTCCTTATTGTTAAAGGTGCGTCCTGGTGGAAAGGATTTATGTCATGGGGGCAGATCCCTCATAAATGGCTTGATGTCATTCTCACAAAACTGAGTGAATTCTCACTCTTAGTTACCTTGAGATCTGGTTGTTAAAAAGCACGGTACCTCCTCCCCTCTATCTCACTTTCTGCCATTGTTATTTCTTGTACACCAGCTCCCCTCAGCCTTCTGCCATAAACAAGCTCCCTGAAGCCCCCACCAGAGCGTTTGCTGGTGACATGCTTGTATAGCCTGCCGAACTGTGAGCCAAATAAACCTCTTTTCTTTATAAATTACCCAACCTCAGGTATTGCTTTATTGTAGTGCAAAAGGGCTAATACACACTTCTTGTTTATTTTCCTGCCTTATTACATAAGCCACAGTGCTCAAAATAATGATCATTAGAAATTCAAAGAGCAGTTTAAATGAATAGAAATTGCTGCAAACTTATTGATCTTTATATACACACACACACATGCATAAATATTTATTTATACTTTAAGTTCTGGGGTACATGTGCAGATCTTGCAGGATTGTTACATAGGTATACGCATGCCATGGTGGTTTGCTGCCTCCATCCCCCTGTCGCCTACATTAGGTATTTCTCCCAATGGTATCCCTTCCCAATCTCCTCACCCCCTGCTATCCCTCCCATAGTCCTCCACCCCCCGACAGACACTCAGTGTGTGATGTTCCCCTCACTGAGTCCATGTGTTCTTATTGTTCAACACCCACCTATGAGCGAGAACAAGCAGTGTTTGGTTTTTTGTTCTTGTGTCAGTTTGCTGAGAATGATGGTTTCCAGATTCATCCATGTCTCTGCAAGGGATATGAACTCATCGTTTTTTATGGCTGCATTCTGTGGTGTATATGTGCCACATTTTTTTTATCTAGTCTATCATTGATGGGCATTTAGGTTGGTTCCAGGTCTTTGCTATTGTAAACAGTGCCACAGTGAACATATATGTTCATGCGTCTTTATAATAGATCAATTTATAATCCTTTGGGTATATACCCAGTAATGGGATTGCTGGGTCAAATGGAATTTCTATTTCTAGGTCCTTGAGGAATTGCCACACTGTCTTCCACAATGGTTGAACTGATTTACACTCCCACCAACAGTGTAAAAGTGTTCCTATTTCTCCACATCCCTCCAGCATCTGTTGTCTGCAGATTTTTTAATGATCACCATTCTAACTGGCATGAGATGGTATCTCAATGCAGTCTTGATTTGCATTTCTCTAATGATCAGTGATGATGAGCATTTTTTCATGTTGTTGGCTGCATAAATGTCTTCTTTTAAAACTGTTTATTCATATCCTTCACCCAGTTTTTGATGGGGTTGTTTATTTTTCTCTTGTAAAACTGTTTTAGTTCTTTGTAGATTCTGGATATTAGCCCTTTGTCAGATGGGTAGCTTGCAAATATTCTTTCCCGTTCTGTTGACTTATTGGTCTTATTTGAGACTTTAAATGAATTTCAAAAGTCCAATATTTATCTTTGGTTCAATACAAATATTCTTTTTGAAATAAAGATATACCCCAAATTACCTAAAATTTATTTTTCAATAAAAGGCTGTTTTTTCCTTCTTTTATTTTTCTGCATTGACAAAATATGGCATGTATTTTCTTTTGCTGCATTAATATGACACTAATATTATTGACTAGAGGAGCTGCTAAGAGTATGAGACCTGGAGCCAGACTACCTAGGTTCAAATCCTGTCTCAACTTAGTTTGTTTGGGCCGCTATCACAAAATACCATAAACTAGAATGTTTGTAAACAGAAGAATTTACTTCTCACAGTTCCGGAGCCTGGTAGGTGCTGGCATACTCAGCATCTGCTGAAGGCTGGTTCGGCACAAACAACAGCTTCTCACTGCCTGCTCACATAGCAGAAAGGGAAAACAAGCTCCCTTGTGCCTCTTTTATAAGGACATTAATTCCGTTCATGAGAGCTTTGTCCTGATAATTTAATTACTTCCCAAAGGTCCCACCTCTTCATTTCATCAAATAGCAGGTTGGAATTTCAACATACAGATTTTGGAGAGACACAGACATTCAGACTGTAGTACTATCGTTTATAAGTTGTATAACTGTGGTACTTCTCTTCGTGCTGTCTCAGGTACTTCACTTGCAAAGTGGTGATCAGAGTAATACCTACCTCAGGGTTGTTGGGAAGATTAGGTATTCATGCATATAAAGGTCTTAGAATAGTGCCAGACAAAAAATAAATGTGAGCATCATCATCATCATGATTACTTTTATTGAACCTGGAGTAGCCCTATATTGTCATACTATACTGTTATCTTATTCATCTTATCATTAGTAAAACTACACTTATGAAAAGGTGAAATCATACTACCAAGAAGATAAAGCTTGAGTAAGTGCTCTAACCCAGATGGAAAGCTTTGTTGTCTCCATCTTGCTTCCTAATGGGATTTAATCTTTATTTTGGGAGTAACTTTGTCAAGTTTTATTATTGTATCATATTGGCTTTGTAAATGATTTAGGATACATTCCATCTTTTCCTTTGCTCTGAAGCAGTTTAAATAGCAGAGAAATTACCTCTTCCTCAAATGTTTGGTAAAATATTGTTTGTGAAACCATCTGGCTTCAAGATTTTCTTGGAGAAAATTCTACAGAATCTTTCAATTTTTTTCCTCAGAACCAGGCCAGAGAGTCCTGATTTACACACAGGGAACCAGCATGTAGGGAATGTGTGTTGTGTGTAAGGCATTGAGGTGGGGGCTGTTGGCAAAAGGCCATGAGTAAAGCATCTGAAGGAGCTTATCAATTAAGAGGGAGATAAGACTGGTTCAGAAAGAGAAGATCAACAATGTACGGCAAGAAATGAATGTAATGAAGGCTATGCTTAATTCCTGGTGAGGTGATGTTCATGAGCTAGAGTGATTCTCTACCCTTCAAGGTAGGGCTTAAAATGGGCTTTTAAGAGTAGCTAAGATTAAGTAGATAAGGGGATGTTTATATCTACTTACAAAGAAAACACCATGTTCGAAACAGGATCCTAGAACTCATATACTGAGAAATTTGAAGTCCCTTTCTTTGTCTTCCTCCCCCCCGCCCTTTTTTAATACTTATCAAGGGAGGAGATATATAACGTAGATCAATGAGAATAGACTTTGAAGCAACAAAGACTGGGGTGAGCTGAAGCAGAGACTTAATAACCTAGGACCCCAGGTTTCATTTGTAGAATGAGCATAAGAAACTCCACTTCACGACATAGCTGTGAGGCACAAGTGAGGTAAATGACATGAAAATACTTAACACAGGCAGCTGGATACTCACTTCCCCTATATTTCTTCATGTTACTATGAGCAATTGTTGTCAATAAAAATAGAAAGAGTAACTCTGGTAAATCAAAACCTTTAAAGTCCCTGCTCCAATCTCCCTATGCAGACTAATGTTTTAAGACTCATTATGCCATATCTGCAAACAATGGGGAACCACTTATTCCTGGACCTGTCATGCTCATTCATGATACACTTATTCACTAGCCTTTTATATAGACTGTTTCCCCTCCCTGTAATGACCTTTTCCCATCTTCCCCGTATTTCCTTTCTCCTTAGCAAGCTCTTACATTTCTTCCAAGGCTCAGATTCAATGTAATGTCTCCTGTGAGGAACCTTCCAGGCAAAATTCATTGCTTGTTTTTCTGAGGTACCATAGCATTTTGAACACATCTCTTCTCCTTGCACTGTGCATTCTCTCAAGGTTATGGCTACAGTTTATTTATTTTTGCACCTTAGTGCCAATCGACAGTGTCTTTCTTACGTCAGATGCTCATAAATGTTGCACATGCCTCTAAGAGTCAATCCCCAAATCAGGGCTTGTAGATAGATGTCTACTTTCACCATAGACACTGCAGGGCAAAAACCAAAATGAATTTCTAAGACAGCTCTTGACAGTGAAGTTATTTTATGTGTTTTTATTCCCACTTTTTTTGTTATTATAGCTGGTGAATCTACATCAGAGCAATTCTCCTTGAGTGGGAGGCAACAAGAGGATAGTTAATAGTTTCTAGAACCACAAGGAGAACTGAAAAAAATCTCTACCCAGACAAGATGTAGACTCTACAATACTTGGTTACCTTAAAGAGACATTCACAATGAAACCACATTTAAATTTGAGAGAGGCAGCATTTTAGGTAAACTAGAAAGAATTTTACATTCCTATGGGGAAATGAGGTACACTTTTTCTAGATGTATTACTATAATACAGAAAATATTTTTAATGAACCAATATATCCAAACCATTCACCAGTGTTAAAAAAAAGTCAACTAAAAATACTAAGTTTTTGATTGATATTTTGTTATATGTAATGCTCTTTTATTCTGTGTTTCTAATGTAGTTTAGAAAGCTAACAAGGCGTCAGTGACTGTGTTGATTTGCTTGTTTAATTCAATGAGCATTTAAAAATTATGATCTATATGCTCAAAACAGAAGATGTGTATTTGATAAGAAAGAGTTGGGATTGTAAAAAGGAAAAAAATCTATTACTCCCTTTCCTGGAAGTGCTAGCAAAACAATGGCCTCTCTGACACCTAGTTGCTTTTCTGCCGTGAATTTCAGGGATGCTGAAGAATTGCCAAGATGGGAGTTCTAAGTAAATTTGAGGGAGCAGTAGGTTCCTAGAGAAGTTGTTAGAGGCGTGGCACACTATTTCTCTCAAGATAGAATGAAAAGTTACTTCTGATTTGAAAATATTGCTCACAGAGGTGTTTAAAATTTCAGTGTGGAGTCAGCTGCAGCATTTATTTCTTTTTCTTCTTTCTGCTTTGGTTATGTGGGGGAGGGGGGAGGATGTAGAAGAAAAGAGAGAATGGTTAGAAAAAAATCTCAAAGTTGGCCTGCAGGCTAAAAAGATGAGCATAGTTCGCTTTTTTAATTCTGTTTTATATGGTAAATAGGCCATATGCATCTGAACTGGAGTGGTGCTGATGTGGTTCCAGTCAACTAAACAATTCTGGGTCCTTTCTGTGTACCAGGTCCTACGGGGAATCCAAGATGAGAAGGACGCAATTCCTACCCTTGGGCAGATTGACATCTTGCAAAATGTATAAGACTGGGATAAAAATGGGAGAATAAACCAAGTGCTGTAAGAGAGATGCAGTGTGCTGTTGGGTTAGTAGAGTGAGGGAGATACATGCCAGTTGGGGTCAATCAAGAACAGTTCCCTGAAAACGGTGGCGTTTTAAATGGACACTGATGAATTAGGTAGAACTGTCAGTGGCAGGCAGGAAGTTTTATGTACCACTTCAGAAGTCCCATTCTTTCCAGTTTACATCCCTACCTCTACCATGATTTTAAGTGCTTCTTGGAGAGAAGCTAGTAATTGGTTTGCCTAGAAGTTGGCATGTTAAGGGGGAAGGGAGTTGGCTGGGCAGAAGCAGAAAAAGTGGCAGTGTTGGGGGCATGGGTTACAATTCCAGGCAGGAGAGACTCTATGTTAATATTCAGTGGGGGCCCTTGAAGGTTTGAGGACAGCATTTCTGTGATTGCATCTGTGCTACATTAACTGCAATCTGACAGTTTGGGGGAGGATGAATTCATTTTCAATGACAGGAGTAGACAGCAGTGGAGAGACTATCATGGTTGTCTAGTTGAGGTGTCCCTAAAATGGAAAGTGTCAAGGGATTCAAGCAAAATGTTCTTAGGCTTGGCACCAAAAGCACAATCCATAAAAGAAAAAAGTGTTAAGTTAAACCTTATCAAAATTAAATACTTTGGGTCTGTAAAAGATTCTGTTAAAAAGATGAAAAGACAAGGTACAGAATGGGTGCAAACATTTGCAAGCCACATACCAGACAAAGGGCTGGTATCTAGACTATGTGAGGAACTCTTAAAACTCAACAGTAAAAAACCAACAATCCAATTTGAAAATGGGTAAAAAACATGAACAGACATTCACCAAAGAGGTTATACAGATGGCAAACAGCCATATGAAAAGATATTCAGCATCATTAGTCATCAGAGAAATGCAAATTATACCCACAATGAAATATCACTATACAACTATCAGGATGTCTAAAATAAAAAACAGTGACAACACCAAATATTGCTGAGAATGTGGGCAGGCTAGATCATTCATCCATTGCTGATGGGAATGTTACATGGTGCAGTCACACTGGAAAACAGTTTGGCAGTTTCTTATAAAACTGTAAGTGTAATTACCACACAACCCAGCAATTGCACCCTTGGACTTTTATCCCAGGAAAATGAAAATTTATGTTCACACAAACTCGTACATAAGTGTTCATAGCAATTTTATTAATATTAGCCCAAAATGGAAATAACCCAGATAAATGCTTCAGCATTTGAATGATTCCACAAACTATGGTAAATCCATGTAATGCGATACTACTCAAAAATAAAAAGGAATGAAATATTGATACATGCAACAACTTTGCAGAATCTCCAGGGAACTTTGGTATGTGAAATAAAGGCCAATACTAAAAGGTTATGTACTATATTATTCCACTTATATAACATTTTTGAAATGATCAGTTTTTAGAAATAGAGATTAGTGGTTGACAGAGGTTAGAGAAGTAGGGTGGGGTGGGAAGGAGGTGGTGTGGTTACAAAAGGACAACATAAAGGATACTTGTGGTATTAGAACTATTCAGTATCTTGACTGTTGCAGTGAATGCACAGATTTACACGTGATGAAATATATACATACACATAAAAGCATGCATATATGAGTATAAGTAAAACTGGAGATACTTGAATAAGATTGGGGGATTGTATCAATGTCGGTAATCTGGTTGTGATAGTATACTAAATGTTACCATTGCAAAATGTTAGCATTTGAGGAAACTAGGCAGTATGTACACAGTAACTTTATATTTCTTCGATACAACTGCATATGAATCTACAGTGATCTCAATAACATTTTCAGTTAAAATGTAGTAGAGGCTTTCATATGACACCTGGATTGGAGTTGGTCGTAGTCTAGATCTGCATCAATGTTAAAGAAAAGACATCATTCTGCATGATAAGTGAACCGAAGAGGCCCTGAGATAGAGACTAGTGCTGGCCAACCCTCATTCTAGTCCCTGCCATATATGAGTTGTGTGATCCAAGGGAACTAACTATATCTTTGAGACTCAGTTTCTCCATTTGTAAAATTAGGCTAGGTTATCTGTAAGGCTCAAGTACAGCTTTGACATTCCAGAATGGCAGGGCATATATGGACATCTTTGCTCTGCACCATACTCTAGCCAGCGTCTGCCTGGGCAGCTTCTCTTTTCATTTTTTAGCCATTTCACCAGTACCCTTCCTCTGTTCTCAAGCACCCAACTTCCTTTTAACAAGTAACCTCTGACCTTTTTGCCCTGTTACCCAACAGCCTTCTTCCCTTGCATAAGGTATTAAGGCATTCACCTATTAGAAAGGAATTGATGTTTTAGAAACAAAGGTTCTTAAAGAGTGGAAAGTCCTAAAAAATGAAGTTTTAATGGTAGAATTTTCAGGTAGAATTTCAGAATCCTGTTGAGCATAATCATTTTGGCTGGGGGTATCTTCCCAGCTGCACTTACTTTTTGTGATCTTAGACAAGTTATATCAATGTACGTGAGCCTCAGTTTCTTCATCTGTAACATGGGCTACCTCCCACAAGCTGTTTCTATTATGTGCCCTGTGTAGTATCTGTGACACAGAGGCATGCAAAACAATAGGCTTGCAGTTCCTTCTGCTTCTCTCTCAAGTGACTCTCAAATAATGGTGAGTCTGACATGATTAGCTTCATGAACCTGATGTTCAGTTATAATCACATCACTTTTATTTTTCCACTTATCATTTTGAGGCTCTTTTTAAGCTCATTAAGCAAACATTTTCTTGAATGGCTCTCTCACTTTCCATCTAAGAACTTCAGGAGTTTACTTATTGTGAGGGGCCAACCCTACTTTGGCCAACCCTATTTTCAACATGAGCAAACCAAAGGGCCTGACTCAAAAATGGTTATTCAGCAATTTTGACTGGTCATTGCTACCAGTACTAGTGCGGTTGCTTTTGAAAACCGATGCCCCACAGTCTTGCCTGTCATTATCCAATTGTTATGGTTACCTACGGTGGCAGGTGACTACCATGCTCAACTTTTGTGCAGATGTTGAGACTGATGACCCCACATGCATCAAAAGGCTATGAAAAGGTTTATTGCTAATATAATTTAGATCTCTGCCAAGAGCAGGACAGACCTCTCAAGCAGTTCTGAATGGCTTGAAAGAAAGCAAGGAGAGGAGACTGGCCTATGTTTTTATTGTGGTTAGGAGGTGGGACCAGGGTGGAAGTTTCTGAACATGGGTAGTGGATTGCCTGTTTGAATCAGGAGGGATAATCTAGGTTTTCTTACCAGTTTACCTAGATGTGGGGCACAAGAGGCAGATGGAGGGGTGGGGCTTAGAAGCTGTCAGCTGACAAATATAAAAAACTGATGACCTCTCATTTTGCCATTGCTATGCAGGGAATCTCTATGTGTACGCACTCAAGGTGATAGCTCATTGGCTCACATTCAGCTGCTCAGTACTATGCTTGGGTAGCAAACATAAAGAAGCTTCCAGATTCAGCCAAACTGTTTCAGAACCAGAATATCCCCAAACCCCACAGTTTGCTATTGAACCCATGCCCCTGGTCCAGACTCTCCCTTTCCTCATGGTGAATTTCTCACTGGGGAATACACTGGCTTTCCCTGTCAAAGGATTCTACCCACCTTGTTCCAGGAACACATTATGGTAATATTGCATTTCAAAAAGGATTGAGTCTGGGAGCTCAAGGCTTTTCTTTTCAAAATGTATCTTGACCTCTGTGCAAATGCATCCACTTAGCTCTCTACCTTCTCTCCCTATACTTGTTAAGAACATGGCCTCTGGAATGAAGCTTCCTAGGTTTAAATCATGGATCTACTAGCAGCAGTGTCATCTTGGGTTGGGAGCTTAATCTCTGGATGCTTCAGATTTGCAGTCTATAAAAAAATGGGGTAACATTTACCATTTCAGAGTTTTCAGAATTATGAGATTATGTACATGAAGTGTCACACCATATTTACTTAGTGCATAAAATAAATGCTAAGTAAATGTTACTTATTATTTGATTTTTTGTTTTTTCAAAATAACACATTCATGTAATTAAAAATCAAATAGGATTTTAAAGCTTATGATGAAAAATGGGAGTTCCTTGCACCATCCCTTCTCCTGAGTCCATTCCCTAGAGGCAACCATTTTTAGCGTACTTAGCTGTTTTTCCCTTTTTTTCTAGTATTGACTCCATTATCTAAAGCATATATTTACGATAATATTTGATGATTCATCAGTGCTGGACATTCTCTAATGACTCTGGTGAGTGAAAATTTAACACCCTCACAGTGTCCTCATAACCTACCTTCTCTTCCTGCCCCTTTCCAGTATGATTGGATGGTAATATTCTTGTACTTATGCAGATACTCTTTGTTATAGGTGTGTAATTTCCTATCTTGCAAACATTTTTTGTTAAAGTTTCCACCTGTGACATAAGCTGTCATCAGGGTACTTTCCATTACTCATTCCTTGTACTTGATCTTAGAGAAAAACCATCTTTCTGGCTTTTGCATTTATTTCACTGTGTTGGTTGTTATTACTGGGATGTTCTCCAATAGTTTCCTGATAAAAGGTTCTTGGGAGGTAAACTGTTTGAATTATTTTATTCCTGGAAATGTAATAGTCTACCTGCTGATTAGGTATAGATTTCTAGGTAATAAAAAATTATTTTGGCTGGTGTTTCCAAGATGGCGCAGTAGGAACAACTTAGGATTGCAGCTCTCAGTGAAGGCGCAGAGGGTGAGTCCTAGCTGCATTTCTGGATGGATCTTTGTTGCCCTCAGAATGGGGAAATTGCCAGGTGTAGGAGAGACACAGGATGCCAGCACAGCCCTTTTGGCTTGCGTGGCTGTTTTGGCCGGCGCCACAGAGCAACGGCACCCCGCACAAAACGCACTGGTCTGGGTACCCTGTTAAACTGGTGATGTCAGATTTTGGAGGGCAGATTAACATATGCATCTGATGAAATGGGACTTGGACAGTGAGCCAGACCAGGAGATTCCTAGGAAGCGACATTTGAGCCAGTACAGTGGGTCACTGCACGGGAAATCACACAGATCCTGGTGCCTTATCAGCAGGCGACTGAAACACCTGGGAGAGAGTCAACTGTTCAACTTGAAAAGAAAAAAAAAGGGCTCTGAGGCAGGGAGCCAGGTGATCAGGCTCGGCGGGTCCCACCCCCACAGGGACAAACAAAACGGTGATTTGAAACGCTTGGGGTTGAGAGCTTCACTGCAGGCTCAGCTGAATACAGGATGGTGCAGCTCGGTGGGGGAGGGGCGTCCACCACTACCAAGGCATTCCGCCCCTACTGAGGAACACCCCCATTGCTGACGCAGCCTGCCATTGCTGAGGCAACCTGCCATAACAGAGAGACTCCACCAACAGGGCGGAGCCCACGACAGCAGGGTGGAGCCCAGGGCAACTGGGCGGAGCCCACAGGAGCAGGGCAGAGCCCATGGCAACAGGGCAAACCCCGTGGTAGCAGGGCAGAGCCTCTGCAGGCAAATAGTGACTAGACTGCCTCGTAGCTGGGCAGGACAGTGCAACAGATACTCATAAAGAAAGCCCTAACTCCCTGAGACAGAGCATCTGAGGGAAAAAAAAAAGGAGTTTTATAAGTTCTGCTGCAGCAGACCTAAACTCACCGGCCTAGCAGCCCTGAATGAACAACAGAGCTCACAGCTCAGCACTTCAGCTCCTATAAAGTACAGTCTGTCTCCTCAAGCAGCTCCCTGACCCCTGTATATCCAAAGAATCACCTCAAAAAGGTCTAATCAGACTGGTGGGCATCAATCTGGGACAAAGATAGCAGAAGAAGAAACTGGTAGCATTTCTCACTTTTTTGCAGCTGCTACAGGTGTACCCCAGACAAGCAGGGCCTGGAGTGGACCTCAGCAGTCGTACAGCAGAGGGGCTAGACTGTTAGAAGGAAAACTAAGTAACAGAAATACTTTATCATCAACAATCTAGGCATTCACTCAGAGACCCAATCAAAAAGTCAGCAACTACTCAGACGACAGGTGGATAAATCCACAAAGACGGGAAGAAACCAGCGCTAAAAGGAGGAAAACAACCGAAACCAAAACACCTCACCTCCTACAAAGGACCAAAACTCCTCACCAGCAAGGGAACAAAGCTGGATGGAGAAAGAGTGTGATGAAATGACGAAATCAGACTTCAGAAGGTGGATAATGAGAAACTTTTGTGAGCTAAAAGAACATGTTTTAAATCAATGCAAAGAAACTAAGAACCTTGAAAAAAGATTTGCAAAAAGATTCGAGGAAATGATAACAAGAATGGACAACTTAGAGAGGAATATGAATGAATTGAAGGAGCTGAAAAACACAACATGAGAACTTCACGGAACATGCACGAGTTTCAACAGCCGAATTGATCAAGCAGAAGAAAGAATATCAGAAGTCGAAGATCAACTCAATGAAATAAAATGAGAAACCAAGATTAGAGAAAAAAGCACAAAAAGAAATGAACAAAGTCTCCAAGAAATGTGGGACTATGTGAAGAGACCTAACCTACATTTGATAGGTGTACCAGAATGTGACAAAGAGAATGAATCCAAGCTGGAAAATACTCTTCAGAATATTATCCAGGAAAATTTCCCCAACCTAGCAAGGCAGGCCAATATTCAAGTCCAGGAAATACAGAGAACACCACAAAGATATTCCACAAGAAGAGCAACCCCAAGGCACATAATCGTCAGATTCAACAGGGTTGAAATGAAGGAGAAAATACTAAGGGCAGCCAGAGAGAAAGGTCGGGTCACCCACAAAGGGAAGCCCAACAGACTCACAGCAGATCTCTTGGCAGAAACTCTACAAGCCAGAAGAGAGTGGGTGCCAATATTCAACATCCTTAAAGAAAAGAACTTTCAACCCAGAATTTTCTATCCAGCCAAACTGAGCTTCATAAGTGAAGGAAAAATAAAATCCTTTGCAAACAAGCAAGTACTCAGAGATTTTGTCATGACCAGGCCTGCTTTACAAGAGCTCCTGAAAGAGGCACTATACATAGAAAGGAACAACCAGTACCAGCCATTCCAAAAACATACCAAATGCTAAACAGCATCAACAAAATGAAGAATCAGCATCAACTAATGGGCTAAACAGCCAGCTAGCATCAAAATGGCAGTATCAAATTCACACATAACAATATTAACCCTAAATGTAAATGGGCTAAATGCACCAATCAAAAGACACAGACTGGCGAATTGGATAAAAAACCAAAACCCATTGGTGTGCTGTATCCAGGAAACACACCTCATATGCAAGGATACACAAAGGCTCAATATAAAGGGATGGTGGAAGATTTGCCAAGCAAATGGAGAGCAAAAAAAAAAAAAAAGCAGGAGTTGCAATTCTTGTCTCTGATAAAATAGACTTTAAAGCAACAAAGATCAAAAGAGACAAAGAAGGACATTACATAATGGTAAAAGGATCGATACAACAAGAAGAGCTAACGATCCTAAATATATATGGACCCAATACAGGAGCATCCAGATATATGAGCCAAGTTCTTAACGACTTACAAAGAGACTTAGACTCCCACACAAATAACAGTGGGAGACTTTAACACTCCACTGTCAATATTAGACAGATCAACCAGACAGAAAATTAACAAGGATATTCAGGGCTTGAACTCAGACCTGGAACGAGCAAAGCTGATAGACATTTACAGAACTCTCCACCCCATATCCACAGAATATACATTATTCTCAGCACCACATCACACCTACTCTAAAATTGACCACATAATTGGAAGTAAACCACTCCTCAGTAAATGCAAAACAACTGAAATTATAACAAACAGTCTCTCAGACCATAGTGCAATCAAGTTAGAACTCAGAATTCAGAAACTAACTCAGAACCACACAGCTTCATGGAAACTGAACAACTGGCTCTTGAATGTTGATTGGATAAACAATGAAATGAAGGCAGAAATAAAGAAGTTCTTCGAAACCAATAAGAATGAAGATAGAACATACCAGAATCTCTGGGACACATTTAAAGCATCTCTAGAAGAAAATAAATACCAATAAGTGCCCAAATGAGAAGAGTGGGTAGAGATCCAAAATTGACACCCTATCATCAAAATTGAAAGAGCTGAGGAGCAAGATCAAAAAAACTCAAAACCTAGCAGAAGACAAGAAATAACTAAGATCAGAGCAGAAATGAAGGAGATAGAGACACGAAAAACCTTTCAAAAAATCAATAAATCCAAGAGCTGGTTTTTTGAAAAGATCAACAAAATAGACCACTAGCCAGACAGATAAAAAAGAAAAGAGAGAACAACCAAATAGATGCAATAAAAAATGATAAAGGGGAAATCACCACAGATTCCACAGAAATGCAAACCATCATCAGAGAATATTACAAACAACTCTATGCACATAAACTAGTAAACCTGGAAGAAATGGATAAATTCCTGGACACCTGTGTACTCCCAAGCCTAAACCAGGAGGAAGCTGAAACTATAAATAGACCAATAACAAGGTCTGAAGTTGAGGCAGCAATTAAGAGCCTACCACAAAAAAAGCCCAGGTCCAGATGGGTTCACAGCCGAATTCTACCAGATACACAAAAAGGAGCTGGTATTATTCCTTCTGAAACTATTCCAAATAATCCAAAAAGAGGAAATCCTTCCCAACTCATTTTATGAGACCAACATCATCCTGATACCAAAACCGAGCAGAGACTCAACAAGAAAAGAAAACTTCAGGCCAATATCCATGATGAACATAGATGCAAAAATCTTCAATAAAATACTGGCAAACCGATTGCAACAGCAAATCCAAAAACTTATCCATCATGATCAAGTAGGATTCATCCTGGGGATGCAAAACTGGTTCAACATATGCAAGTCTATAAACGTAATTTGCCATGTAAATAGAACTAAAAACAAAAACCACATGATTATCTCAATTGACGCAGAGAAGGCATTTGACAGAATTCAACAGCCCTTTACACTAAAAACCCTCAATAAACTCAGTATTGACGGAACGTATCTCAAAATAATAAAAGTTATTTATGACAAACCAACAGCCAATATCATACTGAATGGGCAAAAACTGGAAACATTCCCTTTGAAATCTGGCACTAGACAAGGATGCCCTCTCTCACCACTCCTATTCAATACAGTACTGGAAGTTCTAGCCAGAGCAATCAGGCAAGAAAAAGAAATAAAGGGTATTCAAATAGGAAAGGTGGAAGCCAAATTGTCTCTATTTGCAGATGACATGATAGTATACCTAGAAGACCCCATCACCTCAGCCCAAAAACTCCTGAAACTGATAAGCAACTTCAGCAAAGTCTCAGGATATAAAATCAATGTGCAAAAATCACAAGCATTCCTCTACACCAATAACAGACTTAAAGAAAGCCAAATCAAGAATGAACTGCCATTCACAATTGCTACAAAAAGAATAAAATACCTAGGAATACAACTTACAAGGAACGTAAGGGACCTCTTCAAGGAAAAGCACAAACCACTGCTCAACGAAATAAGAGAGGACACAAACAGATGGAGAAACATTCCTTGTTCATGGTTAGGAAGAATTAATATCGTGAAAATGGCTATACTGTCCAAAGTAACTTACAGAATCAATGCTATTCCCATCAAGCTACCATAGACTTTCTTCACAGAACTGGAAAAAAACAGCATGAACTTCATATGGAACCAAAAGAGAGCCCGTATAGCCAAGTCAATTCTAAGTAAAAAGAATACAATGGGAGGCATCACACTACCGGACTTCAAACTATACTACAAGGCTACAGTAATCAAAACAGCATGGTACTGGTACCAAAACAGAGATATAGACCAGCGGAACAAAACAGAGGCGTCGGAGGCTACACAACATATCTACAACCACACAATTTTTGATAAACCTGACAAAAATAAGCAATGGGGAAAGGATTCCCTGTTTAATAAATGGTACTGGGAAAACTGGCTAGCCATGTGCAGAAAGCAGAAACTGGACCCCTTCCTGACACCATACACTAAAATTAACTCCAGATGGATTAAAGACTTAAACATAAGACCTGGCACCATAAAAACCCTAGAAGAAAATCTAGGCAAAACCATTCAGGACATAGGAGTAGGCAAGGACTTCATGATCAAAACACCAAAAGCATTGGCAACAAAAGCCAAAACAGACAAATGGGACCTAATCAAACTCCACAGCTTCTGCATGGCAAAAGAAACAGTCACTAGAGTGAATTGGCAACCAACTGAATTGGAAAAAATGTTTGCAGTTTGCCCATCTGACAAAGGGCTGATATCCAGAATTTACAAAGAACTCAAACAGATTTACAGGAGAAAAACAAACAAGCCCATTCAAAAATGGGCAAAGGATATGAACAGACACTTTACAAAAGAAGACATATATGAGGCCAACAACCATATGAAAAAATGCTCATCATCACTGGTCATTAGAGAGATGCAAATCAAAACCACATTGGGATACCATCTCGTGCCAGTTAGAATGGCGATCATTAAAAAATCTGGAGACAACAGATGCTGGAGAGGATGTGGAGAAAGAGGAACACTTTTACACTGTTGGTGGGAGTGTAAATTAGTTCAATCATTGTGGAAGACAGTGTGGTGATTCCTCAAGGACCTAGAAATAGAAATTCTATTTGACCCAACAATCCCATTACTGGGTATATATTTAAAGGACTATAAATTGTTCTACTATAAGGACACATGCACATGAATGTTCACTGAAGCACTGTTTACAATAGCAAAGACATGGAACCAACCCAAATGCCCATTGATGATAGACTGGACTGGGAAAATGTGGCACATATACACCATGGAATATTATGCAGTAATCAAAAATGATGAGTTCATGTCCTTTTTAGGGACATGGATGAATCTGGAGAACATCATTCTCAGCAAACTGACACAAGAACAGAAAATGAAATACCACATATTCTCACTCATAGGTTGGTGAGGAAAAATGAGAACACATGGACACAGGGAAGGGGGTACTACACACTGGGGTCTATTGGGGGCATAGGGGAGGGACAGCAGGAGGAGGAGCTGGAGAGGGATAGTCTGGGGAGAAATGCCAAATGTGGGTGAAGGGGAGGAAGGCAGCAAAACACACTGCCACGTGTGTACCTATGCAACTATCTTGCATGTTCTGCACATGTACCCCAAAACCTAAAATGCAATAAAAAATTATTTTACCCTACAATTTTACAGAAATTCTTCAATTTACCTCAAGGTTCCAGGGTCACTATAGAAGTCTGCTGTTGCTCTATTTCACTTTGTTCATCTGTGCCCTATTTTCTTTTCTCTTTATCTAGAGGCTTTTAGAATTTTAATTTTATCCCTGATTCTCTGAACTTCACAAAAATATGCCTTGGTGTATGTAATTTTTTATTTACTGATCCAGATACTTGAAGAGTATTTATCATCTGGAGACATGTGTCATTGATTTCTGAAAAATTCCTTGTTTCTTTGCTAAATTCTTCCCCTCTGCTTTCTCTGTTCATTCATTCTGAATGAATGAATGAACTTCTATTGGTTGAACAGCAGAATATCAAAAGCAATTACTTAATATTCTTCTCTTTTTTCTCATCTTTTTTTTTTGCCATTTTTCTTCTTGTTCTATAACCTTTTTAGGTGACTTCCTTGACTTACCATTTAACTCTTCTATTGAATGTTTTATTTCAGCTACATTTAAAAATTCACTGTTTTTCTTGTGCTTTCTTTTTTGTAACATTCTGTTGGTAGTTTATTATTGATATCTTAGCCTCTAAAATGCTACCTGACACTTAGCAGGTACTTAATAAATAATTGTTGAAAGAAAAAGCCTTCTATATTAATTACATTAAATATTTTTCTATTGTTTTGTGTCTCCTTGAAGTTCTATTTTCCAGCTTTGCTTTGCTTTTCATTTTGGAGGCTTTCCTCAAACAGCTGTTATACTTTGCCTGATCATTCATTTTGATGTGAGATTCTAAGCAGCATGGAAGTTTTGATTATTGGTATGACTTGTAGGATTCACTGTAGGGTAATCTGGTGACTAGCTTTCTGTACTAGGTTTTTATTGTTTTTGTTTGTTTGTTTGTTTGTTTTTTTCCTTTTCCCTTACAGCATTTCTTTTTTTTTTTTTTTTTTTTTTTTTTTAATTTTTTATTGGATTATAGGTTTTGGGGTACATGAGCAGAGCATGCAAGACAGTTGCGTAGGTACACACATGGCAGTGTGCTTTGCTTTTCTTCTCCCCTTCACCCACATTTGGCATTTCTCCCCAGGCTATCCCTCCCCACCTCCCCCTCCCACTGGCCCTCCCCTTTTCCCCCCAATAGACCCCAGTGTTTAGTACTCCCCTTTCTGTGTCCATGTGTTCTCATTTTTCATCACCCACCTATGAGTGAAAATATGCGGTGTTTCATTTTCTGTTCTTGTGTCAGTTTGCTGAGGATGATGTTTTCCAGATTCATCCATGTCCCTACAAACGACACGAACTCATTTCTGATTGCTGCATAATATTCCATGGTGTATATGTGCCACATTTTCCCAATCCAGTCTATTATCAATGGGCATTTGGGTTGATTCCAGGTCTTTGCTATTGTAAACAGTGCTGCAATGAACATTCGTGTACATGTGTCCTTATAGTAGAACGATTTATAGTCTTTTGGATATATACCCAGTAATGGGATTGCTGGGTCAAATGGAATTTCTATTTCTAAGGCCTTGAGGAATCGCCACACTGTCTTCCACAATGGTTGAACTAATTTACACTCCCACCAACAGTGTAAAAGTGTTCCTTTTTCTCCACATCCTCTCCAGCATCTGTTGTCTCCAGATTTTTTAATGATCGCCATTCTAACTGGCGTGAGATGGTATCTCAATGTGGTTTTGATTTGCATCTCTCTGATGACCAGTGACGATGAGCATTTTTTCATATGATTGTTGGCCTCATATATGTCTTCTTTCGTAAAGTATCTGTTCATATCCTTTGCCCACTTTTGAATGGGCTTGTTTGTTTTTTTCCTGTAAATCTGCTTGAGTTGTTTGTAAATTCTGGATATCAGCCCTTTGTCAGATGGGTAGACTGCGAAAATTTTTTCCCATTCTGTTGGTTGCCGATCCACTCTAGTGACTGTTTCTTTTGCCATGCAGAAGCTGTGGAGTTTCATTAGGTCCCATTTGTCTATTTTGGCTTTTGTTGCCAATGCTCTTGGTGTTTTGTTCATGAAGTCCTTGCCTACTCCTATGTCCTGGATAGTTTTGCCTAGATTTCCTTCTAGGGTTTTTATCATGCCAGGTCTTATGTTTAAGTCTTTAATCCGTCTGGAGTTAATTTTAGTGTAGGGTGTCAGGAAGGGGTCCAGTTTCTGCTTTCTGCACATGGCTAGCCAGTTTTCCCAACACCATTTGTTAAACATGGAATCCTTGCCCCATTGCTTGTTTTTGTCAGGTTTATCAAAGATTGTATAGTTGTATATATGTTGTGTTGCCTCCGGTGCCTCTGTTTTGTTCCATTGGTCTATATCTCTGTTTTGGTACCAGTACCATGCTGTTTTGATTACTGTAGCCTTGTAGTATAGTTTGAAATCCGGTAGTGTGATGCCCCCCGCTGTGTTCTTTTTGCTTAGAATTGACTTGGCTATGAGGGCTCTCTTTTGGTTCCATATGAAGTTCATGGTGGTTTTTTCCAGTTCTGTGAAGAAAGTCAATGGTAGCTTGATGGGGATAGCGTTGATTCTGTAAATTACTTTGGGCAGTATAGCCATTTTCACGATATTAATTCTTCCTAACCATGAACATGGAATGTTTCTCCATCTGTTTGTGTCCTCTCTGATTTCGTTGAGCAGTGGTTTGTAGTTCTCCTTGAAGAGGTCCCTTACGTTCCTTGTGAGTTGTATTCCAAGGTATTTTATTCTTTTTGTAGCAATTGCGAATGGCAGTTCGCTCTTGATTTGGCTTTCTTTAAGTCTGTTATTGGTGTAGACGAATGCTTGTGATTTTTGCACATTGATTTTATATCCTGAGACTTTGCTGAAGTTGTTTATCAGTTTCAGGAGTTTTTGGGCTGAGGCGATGGGGTCTTCTAGGTATACTATCATGTCGTCTGCAAATAGAGACAATTTGGCTTCCACCTTTCCTATTTGAATACCCTTTATTTCTTTTTCTTGCCTGATTGCTCTGGCTAGAACTTCCAGTACTATATTGAATAGGAGTGGTGAGAGAGGGCATCCTTGTCTAGTACCAGATTTCAAAGGGAATGCTTCCAGTTTTTGCCCATTCAGTATGATATTGGCTGTTGGTTTGTCATAAATAGCTTTTATTACTTTGAGATACGTTCCATCGATACCGAGTTTATTGAGGGTTTTTAGCATAAAGGGCTGTTGAATTTTGTCAAATGCCTTCTCTGCGTCAATTGAGATAATCATGTGATTTTTGTTTTTGGTTCTGTTTATGTGGTGAATTACGTTGATAGACTTGCGTATGTTGAACCAGCCTTGCATCCCCAGGATGAATCCTACTTGATCATGATGAATAAGTTTTTTGATTTGCTGTTGCAATCGGCTTGCCAATATTTTATTGAAGAGTTTTGCATCTATGTTCATCATGGATATTGGCCTGAAGTTTTCTTTTCTCGTTGGGTCTCTGCCGGGTTTTGGTATCAGGATGATGTTGGTCTCATAAAATGATTTGGGAAGGATTCCCTCTTTTTGGATTGTTTGAAATAGTTTTAGAAGGAATGGTACCAGCCCCTCCTTGTGTGTCTGGTAGAATTCGGCTGTGAACCCATCTGGACCTGGGCTTTTTTTGTGAGGTAGGCTCTTAATTGCTGCCTCAACTTCAGACCTTGTTATTGGTCTATTCATAGTTTCAGCTTCCTCCTGGTTTAGGCTTGGGAGGACACAGGAGTCAAGGAATTTATCCATTTCTTCCAGGTTTACTAGTTTATGTGCATAGAGTTGTTTGTAATATTCTCTGATGATGGTTTGAATTTCTGTGGAATCTGTGGTGATTTCCCCTTTATCATTTTTTATTGCATCTATTTGGTTGTTCTCTCTTTTATTTTTAATCAATCTGGCTAGTGGTCTGTCTATTTTGTTGATCTTTTCAAAAAACCAGCTCTTGGATTTATTGATTTTTTGAAGGGTTTTTCGTGTCTCAATCTCCTTCAGCTCAGCTCTGATCTTAGTAATTTCTTGTCTTCTGCTGGGTTTTGAGTTTTTTTGATCTTGCTCCTCTAGCTCTTTAAATTTTGACGATAGGGTGTCAATTTTGGATCTCTCCATTCTCCTCATATGGGCACTTATTGCTATATACTTTCCTCTAGAGACTGCTTTAAATGTGTCCCAGAGGTTCTGGCACGTTGTGTCTTCGTTCTCATTGGTTTCGAAGAACTTCTTTATTTCTGCCTTCATTTCGTTGTTTACCCAGTCAACATTCAAGAGCCAGTTGTTCAGTTTCCATGAAGCTGTGCGGTTCTGGGTCGGTTTCTGAATTCTGAGTTCTAACTTGATTGCACTATGGTCTGAGAGGCTGTTTGTTATGATTTCAGTTGTTTTGCATTTGTTGAGCAGTGCTTTACCTCCAATTATGTGGTCAATTTTAGAGTAGGTGTGATGTGGTGCTGAGAAGAATGTGTATTCTGTGGATTTGGGGTGGAGAGTTCTGTAAATGTCCACCAGGTTTGCTTGCTCCAGGTCTGAGTTCAAGCCCTGGGTATCCTTGTTGATTTTCTGTCTGGTTGATCTGTCTAGTATTGACAGTGGAGTGTTAAAGTCTCCCACGATTATGGTGTGGGAGTCTAAGTCCTTCTGTAAGTCATTAAGAACTTGCCTTATGTATCTGGGTGCTCCTGTGTTGGGTCCATATATGTTTAGGATCGTTAGCTCTTCTTGTTGTATCGATCCTTTTACCATTATGTAATGGCCTTCTTTGTCTCTTTTGATCTTTGTTGCTTTAAAGTCTATTTTATCAGAGATGAGAATTGCAACTCCTGCTTTTTTTTGCTTTCCATTAGCTTGGTAAATCTTCCTCCATCCCTTTATTTTGAGCCTTTGTGTATCCTTGCATGTGAGATGGGTTTCCTGGATATAGCACACTGATGGATTTTGGATTTTTATCCAATTTGCCAGTCTGTGTCTTTTGATTGGTGCATTTAGTCCATTTACATTTAGGGTTAATATTGTTATGTGTGAATTTGATACTGCCATTTTGATTCTAAGTGGCTGTTTTGCCTGTTAGTTGTTGTAGATTCTTCATTATGTTGAAGCTCTTTAGCATTCAGTGTGATTTTGGAATGGCTGGTACTGATTGATCCTTTCTATGTGTAGTGCCTCTTTTAGGAGCTCTTGTAAAGCAGGCCTGGTGGTGACAAAATCTCTGAGTACTTGCTTGTTCGCAAAGGATTTTATTCTTCCTTCACTTCTGAAGCTCAGTTTGGCTGGATATGAAATTCTGGGTTGAAAGTTCTTTTCTTTAAGAATGTTGAATATTGGCCCCCACTCTCTTCTGGCTTGTAGTGTTTCTGCCGAGAGATCTGCTGTGAGTCTGATGGGCTTCCCTTTGTGGGTGACCCGATCTTTCTCTCTGGCTGCTCTTAGTATTCTCTCCTTTATTTCAACCCTGTTGAATCTGACGATTATGTGCCTTGGGGTTGCTCTTCTTGCGGAATATCTTTGTGGTGTTCTCTGTATTTCCTGCAATTGAGTGTTGGCTTGTCTTGCTAGGTGGGGGAAATTTTTCTGGATGATGTCCTGAAGAGTATTTTCCAGCTGGGATTCATTCTCTTCGTCCCCTTCTGGTACACCTATCAAACGTAGGTTAGGTCTTTTCACATAGTCCCACATTTCTTGGAGACTTTGTTCATTCCTTTTTGCGCTTTTTTCTCTGATTTTGGTTTCTCGTTTTATTTCATTGAGTTGGTCTTCGACTTCAGGTATTCTTTCTTCTGCTTGGTCAATTCGGCTATTGAAACTTGCGTTTGCTTCGCGAAGTTCTCGTATTGTGTTTTTCAGCTCCTTTAATTCATTCATATTCCTCTCTAAGGTATCCATTCTTGTTATCATTTCCTCGAATCTTTTTTCAAATCTTTTTTCAAGGTTCTTAGTTTCTTTGCATTGATTTAATACATGATCTTTTAGCTCACAAAAGTTTCTCATTATCCATCTTCTGAAGTCTAATTCCGTCATTTCGTCACAGTCATTCTCCGTCCAGCTTTGTTCCCTTGCTGGTGAGGAGTTTTGGTCCTTTCTAGGAGGCGATGTGTTCTGGTTTCGGGTGTTTTCCTCCTTTTTGCGCTGGTTTCTTCCTATCTTTGTGGATTTGTCCGCTGGTCGTCTGCGTAGTTGCTGACTTTTCGTTTGGGTCTCTGAGTGGACACCCAGAATGTTGATGATGAAGTATTTCTGTTACTTGGTTTTCCTTCTACCAGTCTAGCCCCTTCGCTGTATGACTGTTGAGGTCCGCTCCAGACCCTGCTTGTCTGGGGTGCACCTCTAGTAGCCGTGGCACAGTGAGGGATGCTACCAGTTTCTTTTTCTGCTCTCTTTGTCCCAGGATGATGCCTGCCTAATGACAGTCTTTTGGATATAGAGGGGTCAGGGAGCTGCTTGAGGAGACAGTTTGTACTTTATAGGGGTTTAATTGCTGAGCTGTGCACTCTGTTGTTCATTCAGGGCTGTTAGGCTGCTATGTTTGATTCTGCTGCAACACAGCTCATTAAACAACCCTTTTTTTTTTTTCTCAAATGCTCTGTGTTGAGGGGTTTGGGCTTTATTTTTGGATGTCCGATCAGGTGTCCTGCCCAGCTTAAAGGCAGACTAGCCACTGTTTGGCTGCCGAGGCTCCGCCCTGCTGTTGTGTGATTCGCGCTGTTCCTGCCGGCTCTGCTGTGGTCTCCGCCACGCCCTGCGGCGGAGTCTCTTCGTTGTAGCGTGTTGTCTCAGCAACGGCAGGCTGCGTCAGCAGTGGGCGTGTATCTCAGTAGGGACGGGTTGCCTCGGCAACGACTGGCTGCATCAGCAGTGGGCATGTATCTCAGTTGGGGCGGGTTGCCTCGGCAACGGCTGGCTGCCTCAGCAGTGGGCGTGTATATCAGTTGGGGTAGGTTGCCTCCGTAGTGGTGGACGCCCCTCCCCCACAGAGCATCTCGGACCGTCTGCCCGGGATAGTTTGAAATCGCGGTTTTGTTCGTCCCACTGGGTATCCCAAGCGATCTGTCCCTGCAATCCCCTGGGCTGGGCTACTGTGCAAGTCTCGTTCAGTCTCAAGTCCAGCCCTCTCAAGTCTCAGGTTGCCGGTTCAACAAGGCACCCGGACAAGCGCGCCCTGTGGGGATTGCTGGGTACGGCCGGCCGCCGCCGCCCGGGCTGCCGGCTTCGCCAGGCAGACCTACTGCCTGGCGTCCCGTGTCTTTTTATACTTGGGAGTTTCCCCGTTCTGTGGGCAACAAAGATCAGTCTGGAAATGCAGCACTGACTCACCGTTTGCGAATTCAACGCGGGCTCCAATCCTGGGTTGTTCTCACAGCGCCATCTTGAGTCCCCTCCCCGGTTTTTATTGTTGCTTAACAAACTACCCCAATCTTAGTGGCTTAAAACAATAACCCAATATTAGCTCACAGTTTCAGTACGTCAGAAGTCCAGCACAACATAGCTGAATTATCTGCAGGGTTTCAGAAGGCTGAAATCAAGGTGCTGGCTGGATTGAGCTCTAGTCTGGATGTTCTGAGAAAAAAAATCGGCTTCCCAGTTCCCCTTGTGGTTAGCTGAATTCAGTTCCTTGTGGTTGTTAAGACTGAAGTTCCATTTCCTTTCTGGGTGTTAGGTGGGGTTGCTCTCACCATCTAGAGGCTACCCATGTTCCTCGTTCCCTCCATCTTCCAGCCTGTAACAACATGTTGAATTCTTCTCATACTTCAAATCTCTAACTTCCTGTATCTAACCTAGAGACTCGGATTTAAAGGACTAATGAGTTTACTCCAAATTCACCTAAATAATCTCCAAAACCAAACCAACAACAAAACCAAACAACTATTTTAGTACTCATAATTGGTGGCGATATTATTAGTATCTGTATTTTGAAATTGACATATGCTTTTTAAAAGCCTTCTTTCCATCTCTTGTGCTTCTCTCATATTTCACTCAACCTCACATCTCAACTCTAAAACTTCTTCCAAGTCTTTCTTTTCTAGATTATTTTTCCATTCTCTTCATTTCTCCTCTGCTATTCTTTTGGCCCTTTCAACCTGAATCAATTATTTTCAGTTTTTCTTCACTATCATCACTTCAGTGAGAAAAACCTAAAATGTGATCTTAGAAACAGAATTCTTCTTACTAGGTAGAGGAGAGACAGAAGCTGTGAATATGCAATTTATTACTCTTTCTGTCACATCTCATAAAGAACTGTAATATGATGAGTATTGATAGCTAATTTTAGTATTAGGTTTTTTTGGAGTTCCAGATCATACATTATGGAAGTTTCTTTCTTTTTGGATTATGGAACAGATCTTTCTTTTCATTCATTTTCTGTCGTTGTTTATTAAAAATAATAACTGCACAGTTATCTATATACTTTACTCCATCTGTATAGGAACTGCCTATATATTTATTTTTTTGTTACCCATTTCTAGGAAATACAGTCCTTAGGTAGACTAATTTCCTATTTCTAGATAGGGAAATATTAAGAGGGTCACTTAGCATAGAGTTGGCATCTATACCATGTTATTGGGTAACAAGTGCTATTCTGTTTAGTATAATAATTTATGGACAAAAATGTTTTGTAGAACCCCTGTTCTAGACTATGTCTGATATCTAATATTCTTGGTTAACTAGTCTTGCAGTTTTCCTATAAAGACTGGACTTTTGCATTTGCATAGGCTGAAAGGAAAGGAATATATATTTAAAAAGTAGAGAAATGTTGGTTAAGAGAAGCAAGGACAATACTCTTGACATTACCCCATGGTGTTTTCTATGATTACTCATCTGCACTTGTATAATGGGTGAATCCTGGATTTCTTGGTATGCCTTTGGAAGTTTTGTCAGATGAGGCTGGGGCAGAGGGTAGAGTAAGGCATCTGGAGTTGTTATAATTTTCTTTGAGAGGCCTCTGGGCAAATGTGATTTTTCATCAAGGCTCTGGGCTTTCCTGAAGCTAAGTTCTGTGCACATGAATCTTTTCTGCTTGTTCCTTTTCTGCTGCTGGCAGCTCAGGCCTTGCTCTTTGAAGAAGTAGCAAAGAGCGCTGCTGATGGAAGCAAAGTTAAAGTAAAATGATAAATACACAGAGCCAGCCAGCCAGCCAGCCAGCCAGTTGTGTCACTGAAAAGATGAAATGGTATGATTGTGAAAAACAGTGTGTTCTGCAAATGTAGTTATTCATAGTTATTCATAATAGTAGCAGTAATAATAACATCATAGCAAGATAGCTGCCCTGAGCCTCAGACTAAGGCATCTGGGAGATGGTACCCACCCCTCCAGTCTCCATCAGTTTGTGGTGTTGCTTGTTCTTGGATTTATGTGTGTTCTGCAATAATTTTAAAATCATATTTCATTTTTCTAATGTAAATTTTTTACACTAAGAAAGATACAAGATACATTTCTCACTTGATAATATATTTTCCCCTAAAATAGCTGTACTTTAATCTTGATTCCATTAGTTAAGAGAAATCATTTAGAATGTTTGTTTTATGTATCCACCTGGTTAGTGCAGGAGAGAAAAAATATATATGACATAAGAAGTTATAAGATTAGCAAAAAGGTGTGGGAAGATTGTTCTTATGGATGATTAAAAATGGGAATTAGGCCAGACATGGTGGCTCACTCCTGTATTCCCAGTACTTTGGGAGGTTGAGGTGGGCAGATCACTTGAGCCCAGGAGTTGGAGAACACCCTGGGCAACATGGTGAAACCCCATCTTTGTGGAAAAAAAAAATACAAAAACAATTAGCTGGGTGGGGCAGCATGTGCCTGTAGTCCCACCTGCTCAGGAAGCTGAGGTGAGAGGATACCTTGAGCACAGGAAGGGGAGGTGCAGTGAGCTGTGATCACACTACCACCCTTCAGCCTGGGTGATAGAGCCAGACCCTATCTTAATAATAATAATAGTAGTAGTAGTAGTATTGGATACAGTAATTCTTCAATAAATATGTTTAAATGAAGTACCAATGAATATCTAACAAATGAAAAAATTAATAGAATGAGAATACCTACTGAGAATGAGACTGTGGTGAAATAGAATAATGGGAGTTTTTTTGTTTGATTGCTTTTTACCAGATGAAAATAGTTTTCTTGTTTTTTTTCTGATTGTAAAAGTAGGTAGTTACCTAGAAAATTCAAACAAGGCAGAACTGTATAGAGGGAAAAATTAAAATGACCCCAAATCTCTCCATCAAGTGGGAACCACTGTTGACATTTTGGTGGGTATATTATTATTATTATTATTATTACACTTTAAGTTCTGGGATACATGTGCAGAATGTGCAGGTTTGTTATATAGGCATACACATACCATGATGGTTTGCTGCACCCTTCAACTTATCATCTACATTAGGTATTTCTCCCAGTGAGGTCCCTCCCCTATCCTCCAACCTCCTGACAGGCCCCAGTGTGTGATGTTCCCCTTCCTGTGTCCATGTGGTCTCACTGTTCAACTCCAACTTTGGTGAATATCTTTTTTAACACCTTTCTATGAAGATAAACACAAAATTAAATTGCTGTTAAGATAGTATACATGTTGTCTCAACCTGGACACGGAGGTGTACTATATTTGATTTAACCAACCCTTGTAAGCAATGGACTCCGCTTCTTTGCATTTTCTAGCTATAGTAAATAACTCTAAGAACATCCTTGAATATGCATCCATCCATACTTGAAAAAGTACAGCCTGGAAGAAATAATAAGTAGAATGTCTAGCAAAGAATATATAAATTTTAAATTTTTATTCCAATGGGCAGAAGACATTCCAGAAACAAATACAGAAATGTAGAGTTGCAATAATAGTCATTCACTGTTTTCTTATATCCCCTCCAACATTTGATATGATTAATATATTTTTTAAGAATTAATGGTAAAAGATTTCATTTTTAAAATTTATTATTACTGAGATTGTTTTTTCACTTTTTTGCTATCAGCATTTTTCTGTTTGCTAATTGCCTATTCATACCTCTTACAAACTTTTATTCTTTTTTATTTTTATTTTTTTGAGACAGAGTTTTACTCTCACCCAGGCTGAAGTGCAGTGGCCCAGTCATGGCTCACTGCAGCTTTGACCTCCCAAAGCTCAGGTGATCCTCTCACCTCAGGCCCCATGGGCACCACGGTGAGCTATTTTTTGTATTTTTAGTAGAGATGGGGTTTCAATATGTTGCCCAGGCTGGTCTCCAACTCCTGGGCTCAAAAGGTCCACCAGCCTTGGTCTCCCAAAGTAGTGGGATTACAGGAGTGAGCCATCACACCTGGCCTCTTATTTTTCAATATGGATGTGCTTGCTTCTTGTTTTTAGAGCTAATTGTAAGTTTGGAATATTAAGTCTTTATGTATTTTAAAAACATTTTCCCGGCTTATCACCATTTTCAATTTTGTTTAAATTATTTAAAAATTTTTATATAAGTATATTTTACATTTTTGAGTATTACTAGTACTTTCTGGATTTTACAGCATGCTTAAAAATACCTTCACCTATATTTTAAAAGAGGATAGGCAGAGGTAAAAAAAGAGAATAATATGTAGATAGGCATTTTGCAATTTATAAAAGTAGGCCAAAAACTCAATTTATATTTTAATCAAATCACAACAAAACAACTACAAAACCAAAAATTTCTGAGTCTATCTGGTTAAAGAGAATTGAACCGGATAAATTTTGAAGGTTTTTATCATTTCTGGGATGGTATTCAGTCAGTACGTGAAGACATGCTTTTGCTGATTCAACAAATATCTATTAAGTATGAGGTACTGCGCTTTGGTTTTGACTCAGAAAAAGAAGGTATTGATTCTGAAAATAAAGTAAAATTACTACTGCCAGCAGAGAGCGTGTAGCTACAACAGTCATTTATATACAAGGAGCCCGGAGCCTCCTCCCTCCTTTATCTTATTCTACGTCTAAACCAAAGGTGGGACGGTTGGCAAAATGCTAAAAATTCTAATTTCTTGAAAAATATTTCTTGTGACTTCAAGAGAACATGCTTAGAAGAGCCCCCAAGTCCCTTCTCCTGCATCTGCATCTACGGTTACCTCCCTGAAAGGAAGCACTGATGCCTTTGAGACACCAACTGGGCTGTAATAACTAAACCTGTAATCATGTTTGATGCCAGGAAAATGTTTTCAAAACATCTCCACTATTTAACCAGCCATGACATTTTATGAAAAATATTTGTTAATGCTTTCATATAGATATACTCATTCACTTGAAATAATGGATGAAAACATTTGAAAATATTTGGTCATCTTAACTCTGTGTATGTGAGCATGTGCATGTTGAATGTGTGTGCATGAAGGTACATATGCTCATGTGTAGCCGTAGAATTTTACATAAAATTATGTTTTGAAGTTAGTATACTTTCTGTATTTGATTTTATAAAAAGGAATGAAAGGCCTTAAGGATCTATCTTAAAAATTGATGAAATAGTAATAATCCCTTATTATTTTAATAGTAGTTTAGAAATTATTTTACTTTATTATTCAGTCTTCACTGAAGGCCTATGAAATAAGCACTGATATTTTCATTTTACATGATGAAAACATATGACTCAGTGTGATTAGGTAATTGAAGTTCCTGTTTGCTTTCAAAGATAAAAGTAAAACCCCAAGTTGATTGCTCTTTCCATCACACTACATTACACTATGCTAAAGGCCTGTCTAACCTGTAAAAGGGGGGTTAGCAAGTTAGTTCTCAACTATCTAAGCTCCCTCTTCATCGTGATTTCGTTGGCACATTGTGGTAGAAGGAACATGAGCTTTGGAGTCAAATAGCGTTCAGTTTAGCCTAAAGCTGCCTCCTTGTAAATTCAGCCTAAAGGTTTCTCTGGACATAGTGAACTGAAACATCACGAGATGTATAAACAGACTATAATCTACTCTGGTACCAATCACCAAGATTCAGCTAATCACAGGCAACCAACTATTCAGATAAGAACAAAGCTACCCTCTTATCAATCCAGCTGATGCTGCACCTCACTTCATTCCTTTCTCTGCACATCACTTTACTGTTTTCTGTCAGTAAATCCTCCCTGACCACATCAAAGAGCCACAGTGGCTCTGAACCTATTCTAGTTTGGGAGTTTTCTGATTCATGAAGGAATCTTTGCTTAATTAAACTCTGTTGGATTTAATTTGTTTAAAGTTTTTCTTTTAACAATACCTAGGTTTGAATTTCAGTTCTGCCACTTATTAGCTGTGCATATTTGGGCCTAAACTCTGCCTTGACTTCACTAGCAATCTTGGCAATGATAACACAATGGAGATTTGTTGTGATGGCTCTGGCAAATAACAGGTGATCAAGAATGTCTTTGAGACAGTGACTGAACTCTTCTGGGATTCTGTCAAGAGACACACAATTGACTTGGGCAATGTTAAGAATTGTGAGCAATGGGGCCCTGGACATAAAAGCAAGAGCCGATAGGAACGAACATTGAGCCCTGCATTAATACACGTGCAGAGAATTGGTATTGGCCATGATTATATTCTTCTCGTCTTTGATTTTCATATTCACATATGTCTAGGAGGCATTACATCAAGAAGCAGAAGTGGAGCCTTGGGAACATGAGAGAAAATGATGCTCATAAATAGTTTTTACAAAGGCTGAAGTGAGTTTATCTAATCCATTTTTAACCCTTTATAGCCAATGATGTCTGTGAGTTTAAAGGCTTACTCAAAAGAGACACTGAAAGTTGCTGTGTGGGGAAGGAGTCCATCTTAATTACTCTGGTGTACAGCAGTGCTTTGCTGAAGTTTGAATCTCATGCTCGTAAGTTTTGTGCCTATCTAGACCCCTGTCTTTTCCAAAGAATAATCTCCTGATGGGCGCACTTTCAGTGGTTACTGATTAGTTGGCTTTCCTGATACCAGTCAGTTCTCATGTATTGATGAAATGATTTTAAAGTGGTCTTGGTACTTACTTGATACCATAGCTAGAGAACAATCAGTCCTCTCTTAGATTATGAGAATGTTTTTATTCTTAGCCCTCCTTTTGGTTTCCTTTATCCAAAGCTGCAGGAGAGACCACAAAAGATTTTCCAGATCTTCACCACTATTGTCAATTCTCCTTGAAGATGACGTTGTTTGCAGAAATGTGACTTTCAGTTTGAGTGTTGGTCAGAACTTCATCTGCTTTTGCCTTGAGTCATTTATTGAGCATTTTTAGACACTGGACAATAAAAATCAAGCAACAGAGAAGTAAGCTAAAGTGTAACTAGAAGTATTTTGAGAATGTACTGAACCACCCTCTGAAAGATTTCCAGCCTGATAAAGAAAATTAGAACCAACAGTGCCTTGGATCAACCTTAGATGGTTGAGTCTCATTTCTTTAACTTAGATACAAGTTAATGGTGTTAATCCACATATGATGTAAAATGCTAGCAATGATAGGAATTCTTCTCTGGTCAGCCAAAATATCCAAAGCTCTTTTGTTATTAACTACCTTGGGATAAAGAAGTTAAACTGCTTTCTAAACTGAATCTGGAGTCAGCAAGAGTGAAGAACTTCCTTTATACAGATATGTATTGATACATCTATCTCTCTACTTATCCATCAATCTACCTTGTTTTTAATCATGAATTTCAGAGTACATTTTGTTAGTCAGCATATTTCACCCCCATATAATTCAACTTGCATATCATTAATTAGAATTCAAAATTGGTTTATGATTTTCATTTGTTTCTGTTGAGGTTAAATTTACATCCCATCCATTGAAATACACAAATCTTAAGATGCTGTTGTTCCTGAAAGTTAACCACATGCCCTTTCCCAGTCATTCCCCACTGCTCTCCTGCCAGAGATAATCATTGCTGTTCTTATATTTTCCCTACCATAGATTAACTTTGTCTTTTCTAGAACTTCCTATAAATGAAATTATTCAATATATACTCTCTTTATTAAGGTAACTCAGCATAGTGTTTTCAGACTCATCTATGTTGTTACAAGTATGAGTAGTTCGAATTTTTATTTCTAAGTGATAGTCACAATTTGTTTATCTATTTCTATTTTGATGGACAGTGAGGCTGTTCCAGGTTATGGCTATTGTGAATATGGCTGCTATAATATTCTTATTCCAATATATTTCTATACATATTTTTTGCATTTCTCTTGAGTCAAAATCTAAGAGTAAAATTCCTGGGTCATAGAGTAAGTGTGTGCTGAGTTTTATAGGAAATCGCCAGAATTTTTTCCAAAGTGTTTATAGCATTTTATATTCCCAGCAACAAATAATGGATTAGAGTTCTGGTTGTTCCACATTTTTTTTAATATTTGGTCTTTCATGATATATGAGTTATATCCCATTACAGTTTCAATTTCCATTTTCCTGATGTCTAATGATGTTAAGCACTTTTTCATGTCCTTATGAATTCAAATCATTTGCCTGTTACTACTTGGTTATGTGTCCATAGAGTAGTTGTTCTGTATATATCCAGGATACCAGGTTTGTGTCAGATATGTAATTTATGGATGTTATCTCCCATTTTGTAGCTTGCTTATTCATTTCCATAATGTCTTATGTTGAGCAGAAGTTTAAATATTTGAAGTCTAATTTATCATTTTTCTTTTTTGTTTATTGCTGTCTGTGTCCTAAGAACCCTTTGCTACTTTCAGTACTGAATGATTTATCCTATATTCCCTTCTAGAAGTTTTGTCACTTTAGCTTTTATATTTTAGGTATGTAATCCATCTTAATTATTTTTCATATGGTACGAGGTATGGGGCCAAGAATTATTTTTAGTTCATATGGATAGACCAATATTGTTTACTGAAAAGACATTTTCAAGTCAAATGACCATATAAAAGTTGGTCTTGGACACTTTATTCTATTCCTTTGATTATCCTTATACCAATATCATATTGTCTGGATTACCTTTAAAGTAATTCTTGAGGTTTCATAGCCTATGTCCTTCAACTTAGTTCTTCTTTGTCATGATTGTTCTGGATATTTTGCTCCTTTGCATTTCTGTATACATTTATAATTAAGTTGTCAATTTCTACAAAAATGCTTGATCCAATTATGATTGAGATTGATTGATTAGATGAGAATTATACTTTTAACAATTTATTGAATGTATTGAACAATTTATTGAATGGGAAAAAGAGAGCAACCATACTTGACATTTTCCAGATTATAGATAAAAGTCCAATATGCCACCATGAAATATATTATTTGTTGTATGTTTTTGTGGATGACCTTTCTCAGATTCAGGAAATTCCCTTGTATCCTTAGTTTGCAGGAAATTTTTACCATTATTGGGCATTGAATTTTGTCAAACTTTTTAAAAACAATTGATATTTTCATATTCTGTAACTTCGGTTAATTGCTTTGAATGATATATTTTGTGTAGAATTAATATTATTTGTCTGTTAAATGTTTAATAGAATTCACCTGCGAATTTATTGAGGCTTGAAATTTTATTCAAGGAAATTTCCTCAGAATTCTTTAATAGATATGGGGTTCTTCAGATTTTCTTCTTGTTTCAATTTGATATTTTATATCCTTTCATGAAATTTTCCATTTCATCGAGGATGTCAGATTCATTGGCAGAACTGTTCATAATTTGCATGTTATCCTTTTAATTTTGCAAGATCTGTAATAATTTCTGTTTATTTTCTGATGTTTGTTATTAACGTTTCCTTTTTTTTCTTCATCAGCTTAGGTGGGGGGTTTATCAATTCTACTGCTTTTTCAACAAATCAAATTTGGCTGTATTAGTTTCTCTATTTTCTAGTTGAGTAATTTCTAGTCTTATTTTTATTATTTTCTTCTCTCTACATTCTTACTTGGCTCTTTTGTTATAGCTTCTTATGGTGGAAACTTAGGTCACTAACTTCATTCTTTTATTTTTTTTGAATATAATTTCTTAAAACCATTAGGTTTTCACTAAGCATGGATTATCTATATAACCAAATTTTGGTATGTTGTATCATCATTATTACTCAGTTCAAAATATATACTACTTTCTATTATAATTACTTCTTTGACTACTGGGATAATGAGAAGTGGTTTAATTTCCATGTACTTGAGAATTTTCCATATGTCTTTCTGTTATTGAAGCTGGACATCCTAAGTCTTGTGCTGTCAAGTGTCTGGATTTTGTAGCCTTCCTTTAAGGAATGCTGAGGTTTGCTAAGATAGGCAGATTAGCTAGTATAGGTCAGCTTAATTTTTCTGAAGCTTATTTTTAGCTTTGCTATGGCTAAGAAATATTTATTCCTGGTCTAGTTTAGATATGATCCTGACATGTGACCAAACTGTGTTTTCTGTTTTGTGTCTGAAGTGTTCAACAAGGTCTTTCCATTCTGATTGGTTGGAACTATAATTCTCCTTGTTGTGTTATCTCTGGGAATTGTTCAGCTAGAACAACTAGAGCTCCTTAAAATTATTATTTTCCAATAGAGGTTTTTGTTCACCTGTGGAAACTTACACTATACACGTGCTGCTTACTATTTATTAAGCTAGAAACTCAAGAGGAGCCTTTTGCAGATATTTTGAGCTCTTTCTTGATATAACGCCTTTCTCTCTGATAATCTGCTGTAGAAATTTCAGCAGCAGCTTCAGCCTCCCTGAATGCCATTTTTTATATTTTCAACTCAGCAAGACCACTTTTCTCTGTTTTGCTTCCCATGCCCTATGCTGCAGTCTGGATAGTGCCTCAAGGCAGAAAACCAAATTAATCATAGCACTGTCCTTATTGATTTACCTTCTTTCAAGGATCACAGTGTGGCATGGACTGTTCTCCATTGTGTGGCAGGTATTGTTTCACATACTTTGTTTAGTTTTCTTATGGCTATGGGTGGGAAGGTAGTTAGTGTCATGATTATGAGCAGAAGTCCCCCATATTTCTTTGACAAAAAAAAAATTCATACACTTAGAACCCTTTAGATTTGGATGAAAAGCCAGAATTAATCAACATTCTCATTCCTCTTTATTCTCATTCTAACACACATTCTTGCACATTCATACAATTGAACAGTGTTAGAACTGTATGCTCTCCAAGCCAGGCAAAAAAGACTTCAACTCATAATATTTGCAAATTCTTCCTTCTCTTCAATGATAGCTCAGCCTTTTTGACTTTGATATTCCTATAATGTATGCAGATGACGTTTCTTTTTTTGTTTGTTTTTTCTTTTCTTTTTATTTTAAGACAGAGTCTTACTCTGTCACCCAGGCTGGAGTGCAATGGTGTGATCTCTTCTCACTGCAACCTTTGCCTCCCAGGTTCAAGCAGTTCTCCTGCCTCAGCCTCCCTAGTGGCTGGGATTACAGGTGTGCACCACCATACCTGGCTAATTTTTGTATTTTTAATAGAGACAGGGTTTCACCAGTTGGTCAGGCTTGTCTTGAACTCCTGACCTCATGATCCACCCACTTTGGCCTCCCAAAGCGCTGGGGATTATAGGCATGAGCCATCACACCTGGCTGCAAATGATGTGTTACTATTATCTTTAGGAATCCTCCTGTGACCTTAAAGTGTGCCTTCAAAATACTGACCACTGACACATAGGGCTACCATTACAGACCATATTAAAAAGCCAATTTTTTTTTATCAAGAATTGTGAAGAATCTGAGATTTTATCCTATTTACAAGGTAACAAGTTATATTGCCAGTGTTTCATGGTTGCTGACAAAGAACACAGGGATCCTGGGTTAGAGATAAAAGACTATTACTCAGAGAAAGAGCAGTAGCCAGCATGTCGGCACATTGTCAGTTCTGTGAGCCCCAGTTCCCACAGGCAGATGCAGAGGCTAGATGCTTACCTGTAGATGCAGTCAGTTGTGTTATAGGAGAGGACCACTGAGCTTGGAGAACCTGCTATTTTATAGCAAGAAGTAAGCAAGCTTGCTCTCTGTTACAGAGGAATATGTCACTTCATCCCTTAAGGTTGCTTGCTGCATACATAACTCTGACAAACAGCGCAGGCAAGGAGTGGTCAATGTCCTGCATTCTTGACATACGCAGTAAAACATGTATGAACCTCACTGTTAGACTGATGGAGGAATGTCTCCCAACACTTTTGCTCCATGCGAAGAAGGGAAAAGATATTCTCATGTATAAACACACAAACACCAAGAGAATGTTAGTATAGGAAGCTTAATTCATAAATCAGATCAAATCAGACACAAACACATCAATGAACGATCTTTGTAGGGAATACAGGCATGGATGAGGGAATTTAGAATTTCTTCTGCAGCTAAGATAAAATGATATTTGTAGTGTAAGATATTCCATAATGTGCCTTTCTTAATAATTCAATTTCAGCAAGCCTCATATCTTGAAAAATTATGCCCCTACCAACTTTGTTGTAGAGAAGTAGGTGCTTCAGTCATTCAGTATTTCCTGAGAAACAACCTAAATGAGGATAAATACCAGCCTCGGTGCTTTTCACTTATTTGAGGGGACCAGATATCCAATTGATAAAAATAAGTAGGCTTGAGACAGAAATACAACCAGATATCTGGATAGCAATAAACCAGAAATAATTTAAAAACAGACTCAGTGAGAGCAAAATCAGTCTCAGCACAGTTAGATGTACCCCAGAAGTCAAGGAAGACAGGCCTGGTTATGAGGGGTTTGTAAGTTGTACTTCTTGGGCAGTGCAGCTTGGTGCAACCTAGCGGATCAGTTCATGTGGACATCTTGGTTCCTTTATGTTAAAAGTAAAAAAAAAAAAAACAACACTTTTTGAATACTGAGTTTTATCTGCAATAATAAAACATATGAAAAAATTCTGCCTTTACAACCACTGACTCTCAGATAAAGAGAACCATGTTGACTTATATTTAAGAGGTCAAATATACCATCTTACAATACTGATTGGATTGCATTTGGGTCAGTTTTAATGAAAATGAGAAATTCCTATCTTCAGTAATGAAAATCAGGGTAAGCCTTATCTCAGGATGTGACTTGAAAGGTCCCAGATGGCCCAGATCCCAGGTGGCGGCAGATCTTGATTGTCATTTGTCAGTCTGGGTGTTGACAGAAGGCTGTCTACTCGTATCACCGCCTATCAGACATGCTCGCTGAGTTTTCAAGATGTGTGCTGCGTTCCTGGAATAAGAGGATGTGGAGTTTGAAATGCAGGGCTTTTAGTTTATATTTAGAAGTGAGTGAACAGCTGCCAAGTATCTGTAACTTGGGTAAGAAAAAAATCTATTTTTACTAGGGAATTGACCTATATCGATAATTAGGTGGCACCACTAGGAAAGAAATGATCAAATATCCAAATATGACAGTGTGAGGACTACTTCTTTCTCTTCCTTCTTCAGAATTCTGACTCAGTGATTTCTAAGCCTGATTTGGTCATATGCCAGATAATCTCCAGTAATCTCAAATACTAGTATGAAATCCTAAAAAAAAAAATTTTAATTCATTGTACTTTGGAAGCAGTGGGAATATTTAATGTGTCATTTTTTTGTTTTGTTTTGAGACAGAGTGTCACTCTGTCACCCAAACTGGAGTGCAATGGTGCTCAGCTAACTACAACCTCCGTTTCCCAGTTCAAGTGATTCTTGTGCCTCAGTCTCCTGAGTAGCTGGGATAACAGGCATGGGCTATCACACCTGGCTAATTTTTCTATTTTTATTAGAGACAGGATTTTGCCATGTAGTCCAGGCTGGGCTTGAACTTCTGACCTCAAGTGATCTTTCCGCCTCAGCATCCCAAAGTGCTGGGATTATAGGTGTGAGCCACCACACCTGACCAACTGTCAAAAATTTTTCTAAGTTATTAAAAAATGTTTTATAATGGACTTATGGTAATATCTGTGAAGCATTGACTATGTACTTACAAGATATGTGCAAGTTAATTTCTGTTCATCTGTCCATTCATCCATTCACTCATTCATTTAATAAATATTTATTGAGAGTCAGTTATGAGCCAAGTGCTTCTTTATGTGCTGAAGAAATAGAAATTCTTACAGTTACAAAGCTTACATTTTAAGGAAGGGATACAGACATTAAACAAATAAACATATAGTAAGTTCTGTGCCTAAGTGCAGAAAAGACAAACCAGAATAAGAAACAGAGAATAACTGGGAATTAAATGAATGTACTGTATATAGGTAATTTTGGAGGGAGGTAGCCTCATAATAAGATGACATCTGAGTAGAAAACTACATGGGGATGGGAAGGAGCCATGTGTGTCTGCACTAAGGCTGGTCCAGAGAGAGGGAGCAGTACCACAAAGCCACTGAGGCAGGATGTGTTTCAAAGGATGAAGGAGAAGGCAGAAGACGAGATCAGATTGTGAGAGGTCTGGTCAGGTGAGATACTGGACCATAATGAGGACTTTAGCTATGTTCTGAGGGAGATGAGAAGCTTTGAAGAACTTGTAGCAGGGGCTTGACATGGTCTTGGAATTATATCATTTTTATATGCTTTTTAAAGGTATGTATTTATACCCACTCTTACTGTAATTCTCATATCAGATTCATGACGTTGGTATATTTTTTTATTACCATTTTCAGCAGAGACGCTAAGGCTCACAAATATTAAGGAAATTGCTCAAAGTGACAAAAATAAAATGTAAAGCCCCTTCTCTTCCCATGTCCTCCAGAATTCCCCTTCACCTTTTCTTGCATTGGCTGCTGGCTGTGGTCTAATGTAGAAAACTCGTGTCATTGTATAGGATGATATCAAGAACATGGGAAAACCAACTTTTATCAACATTTCACTAACTGACAGAAACAAATGAAGACACTGGGAGACTTTCTTCTGGGGATTTATGAGTCATGGAAAGGTCTCTTCATGAATTTGAAAACATTTCAAACTTACAGGACAGTTACATAAACATAACAGAAAACTTACGAATATGCTTTAAATAGATTCATTAATATACAGTATTTTGTCACATTTGGTTTATCCCTTTCTCTGCATGTGCGCATATATATGATCACATAATTTCATTTCTGAACATTTTGAGAGTAATTTACATATGACACATTCCTTTACCCCTTATACTTCATTGGGTATTGCCTATAAATAAGAATATTTTCTTACATAACCTCATTAGAGTTATCAAATGCAGAAATTTAACATTTATACAATATTTGTTTGATTGATAGCCCATAGTCCAACTTAATAAATTGTCCCAATGTATGGGTTTATAGCATATTTTTTCCCCTGCCATTCTGGATCTGATCCAGAAACAGGTCTTGCATTTAGTTGTCATCTTTCTCTTTAATTTGAAACAGTTCTTCAGCCTTTTCTTTCTTTCATGACATTGAGATATTCAAATAATATGGGCCAGTTATGTTACAGAATATTCCTCATTTGGGTTTTTTCTGGTTTCCTCATGAATTAGTTTACACACTCCCAGACAGAAAACTACCCAAGTGCTATTGTGTCCTTCTCAGGATGTCACGTCAGGGAGAACCGAAGCCCGTCTACTCCTCATTAGTAATGTCAGTTTTGATCATCACCAGTTCAGGGTGTTTCTCCACCCTGAAAAGTTTCTCCACTGCAGAGTTCCCCCTTTTTCCCCATTAACCAGAACTCATAAGCAATCTGTGCAAAAGCACTTTGAGATTCCACAAATATCCTGTTCCTCATCATACAGCCTCCCCACCTCAAATTTAGTATCCAATTGTTACCCATTGCTTTGGGAAGACAGCTGATCTTTTTGTGTGTTAGGCTTGTATCCTTGCTAACACTGCTAAGTCACTTAGTTCTTATAAGATTTTTTGTATAGATTCCTAAAATTTTCTACATAAATGGTTATATCATCTGTGATTAGAGACTATTTTACTTCATTCTCTCCTATCTGTATGTCTTGCCTTCCTTCCTTTTTTTCTTCTTTTCCTTATTGCGCCAGCTAGGACCTTTAGTACAATGTATAGTGCTGTATAGAAAACAGTGAGTAATCTTGCCTCCTTCATGAACTCAAGAGCATTTCATTCTCCCCATGTTAACTGTAGATTTTTTTTTTTTTTTTTTGGAGATGAGTTTTGCTCTTGTTGCCCAGGCTGGAGTGCAATGGCACTCTCTTGGCTCACCATAACCTTCACTTCCCAGGTTCGAATGATTCTCCTGCCTCAGCATCCTGAGTGGCTGGGATTACAGGCATGTGCCACCTTGCCCAGCTAATTTTGCATTTTTAGTAGAGGCAAAGTTTCTCCATGCTGATCAGACTGGTCTCGAACTCCCAGTCTCAGGTGCTCTGCCCACCTCGGCCTCCCAAAGTTCTGGGATTACAGGCGTGAGCCATTGCATCTGGCCAGCTATAGATTTTTAAAAAATAGATGCCCTTTATTAAGCTGAGAAAGGTTCATTCTATTTCTAATTTGCTGAGAGATTTTACTTTGAAAGTATATTTCATGAAATTCTTTTTCTGAATTTAGAGTTGATTATGTCATTTTTATTTAACTCAATAGGAGTTAAATTTATTGAATTTTTCAACATTAAAACAACCTTGAATTTCTGAGTTAAACCTCATTGTCATGATGTATGACCCTTTTAATATATTGCTAGATTAAGTTTGCTAGAATTTTGTAAATAATTTTTATGTCTGTGTTCATTTTGTATTGCTTTGTAGTTTTCTTAATGCCTTTGTGGGGCTTGGGTATCAGAGTTACAGAGGCCTTATAGAATGAGCTGAGACATGTTTCCTAATCTTTGGGGAACTGTAGAATTGGTGTCATTTCCTCAAATGTCTCATGTTTTGTCTTGATAATAGGTCTTGTCTTTTTATTTTATTGATTAGTCTAATGAGAGGCTTATCAACTTTATTGCTTTTTTTTTTTCAAGGAAGCGTCTTTTGTTTTCATTCATTTTTCTCTATTTTGTCATTTTCTATCTTACTGATTCTCTTGTCTTTGTTACTTTCTTTCCTCTGATTATGTTGTTTCTCTGATTACACTTCTCTAAGTTAAGCTTAGATTGTTAAATTCTTTCCTTTTTGTAATGCACTAATTTAATGCTAGACATTTCTTTCTACATTATTCTCTAGCAACATCTCATAAATTTGAGTATGTTGTGGTTGCTTTGCTATACAGTTCAATATAGTTTCTAATTTTTATTGTTATTTGCTCTTTGACCTATGGATTTATTTTTTCATTCATAGATTATCTGGGCATGTATCATTTAATTTCCAAACATTTGGGTATTTTCCAAATATCTTTTTGTTATGATTTCTGGTTGAATGCTTTTGTGATCTGGGAAAATGCTTTGTACGATATTAATGGCTTCACATTTGTTGGAGTTTGTTTTATGGACCACAATATGGTCCATGTGGCTGAATGTTCCATGTGCACTTAAAAAGAATGTGTGTTTTACTATTGTTGGGTAGAGTTTTCTCTTAAGTATCAATTGGGTCAAGTTGGTTGATCCTTTATGGTTCTTGTTCTACTTGTTCTATTGATTATTGAGGGAGGAGAGTTGGAATTACAAGCTACAACTGTTTATGTTTTATGTCCCTTTTCTATATGAAAGATGATATTTCATTCAGCATATGTGAAGTTATGCTTCAGACAATGACATATAGGAAGGCAAAAAGTGAAGACTCCAAGTTTCTAGCAGCTGTTTTTCCATTTTTTTCTAGCAGCTGTTTTTCCTTTTTTTGTTCTATTATGGGGAAAACTCATACTTTACTTAAACCCAGCTGGAGCATGACTGTTCCATGCCTCTCTACTCTCAGTATTAATTATAGTAACCATATTCTCTTGTCCCTGTTTCCTGCTGAGCATGTGCACAAAATATGCATTCTACTAAAAGATTTATGGGTAAAATAACATGATGTCTGGAATTAGCTTTAAAATGTATAGCCAAAAAAAAAAAAAATTTCCAAAAGGCATGCCAGTACAGATGAATTAACACTGACAAAATCTTAACAAATTTTGACTCTTGGGAATAGGATTCTCTATATTAATCTATCTATGTACATTTGAAATTTTTCATAATAAATGTTTTAAAAAAACTCATAATGTTTGAAAAGTCCACAAAAACTTGATTTGGGGTGTGAGAAGCCACAAACAATGGCACTTATCTACAAGTTGATTGATCTGCTGGCCATCTAAAGTGTATTGATCAAGAGTTTTGGAGCTGCCTTGAAATGCCCTCTTAACAATTACAGTAGCAATAGCAGGGGGCTGGGGTGGCTGACTAATAGAACTTGAGAATCTTTATAGTTTGGATTTTACTGCGTTTGACTATTAGCTTCTGGGAGAAGTAGGACATAGTTATCTGTTGTAGGACATATTTATTACAGGACACATGTGCTCAGCATTAATGTTTATATTCCCCTCTTTATTCTTCAACATGTTTTCAAATGCCTTAGCTCTCTTAGGAACATGAAAGAAATATGTATCATATAAACTAACACCAAAAAAAAAAATAATAATGTTCTGGCAGGGTGCAGTGACTCACACCTGTGATCCCAGTACTTTGAGAGGCTAATATGGGAGAAATGAGGCAAGAAACCAGCCTGGGCAACACAGGCAGACCTTGTCTCTACAAAAAAATAAATAAATAAAAAATGAGCTGGGCGTAGTAGTATGCCCTATCGTCCCAGCTACTCAAAAGGCTGAGTGGGGAGGATTGCTTGAGTCCAAAAGTTGAAGAATGCAGTGAGCTAGGATTGTACCACTACACTCTGCCTAAATGAGAAAGCAAAACTCTGTCTCTAAATAAATAAATAAATAAGTAAATAAAGTTTTAATGGAAAAAGTTCATTTAAATTTCTGTATTCATTAAAAAAAGCTGTTAATGTAATATATTTACGATGATATAGGGAAAGAGGCATTGTCTTGTGTGTATGTATGTGTATGTATATATGTGTGTATATGTGTATATATATGTGTGTGTATGTGTATATATGTGTGTGTATATATGTATGTATATATGTGTATATGTGTGTATATATGCTTGTATATATGTGTATATATGTATGTGTATATGTGTGTATGTGTATATATGTACGTACATATGTGTGTATATATGTGTGCATATATATGTGTGTATACATATATACACACGCACACATATTTTTTTGAGACAGAGTCTCACTCTGCCCCTCAGGCTGGAGTGCAGTAGCATGATCTCATCTCACTGCAGCCTCCTGGGTACAAGTGATTCTCTGGCCTCAGCCTCCTGCGTAGCTAGGATTACAGGCATCTGCCAATGCACCTGGCTAATTTTTATTTTTTAGTAGGAATGGGGGCTTTACCATTTTGGCCAGGCTGTTCTCAAACTCTTGACCTAAGTGATCCACCTGCCTCAGCCTCTCAAAGTGCTAGGATTACAGGTGTGAGCCACTGCACCTGGCCAGCAATATATTTTAAAATAAAATAAAATAAAATAAAAGTCTTTTGATCTGACTTCTAGAAATTTGACTTATTTATACTCACAAATGAGCACAATGAAATTTAAGCAAATATTAACATTAAATCATTATTTGTAACAGCAAGATACTGAAAACCACAAAAATATTCATTTTCAAGCTATGGATGATTTGGAGTACTATACAGCTGTTTTAAAACTGCTAATCTCTTTGTGTACTTACGAAAAGAACTTCTACTTCTATTAAAACTTTCTATTGTTGGCTAAAATTAAAGCAAGTTTATTAAGAAAGTAAAGGAATAAAAAAATGCCTTCTCCATAGGCAGAGCAGCCCCATGAGCTGCTTGACTGAATGTACTTACAATTATTTATTGACTATGTGCTGAACAGGGGGTGGATTAGTCATGAGTTTTCTGGGAAGGGGGCAGATATTTCCTGGAACTGAGGGTCCCTCCCATTTTTAGACTTACGGGGGAAACACTATTTATACTGTGTTTCTCAGTTTAAGAAATATTTATTCAGTGTTTAGAATTCCCAGCTAATCAGGTACTGTGATGAGTGCTAAGGATTTAATATTTTCTTTTATTGATTTTCTATTTCTTGAGCACTTTGTCATCAAAGTGCCTCCCGCAACCCTCAACTTCTCTTTGTGAGAGAAATCTCCTTATGCTTCCCAGATAAGGTAGTGATACCCCCAAACCAGTTTGATTCATGGAATCTTCGGAGATTGTGTTGCATTCTTTGGGCCCACTGAGCATATATGAAGAGGCAGTGTTCTACACTAAACCCATCTTAGGGAAGGAAACTCTTTATTAAGAATTTATTGATGAGACAAGGTGTTGTTTGTCTACTTGTAGAATTTCCATATTGTGCTCTCCAGTGTAGCTTTTTACAACCTTCTTTATTTTCTAAAGATACACATACTTGGCCTTCTTCACCTATTTATAGCACCTGTGTGACCGTGAAGGACTTTATGCCACCGCTTTCTAGGGTAAGCCATGGAGGAATAGGCAGGGACTATGTGTGTGCTCAAGGACTATCGTAGTCCACATGGCACCTTGTGGAAATTGGGAAGAAAAGAAAACCTTCCTTAAGACAGTATTTTTTCTTTTATCTGTCAGAAAGTTATCATGATATACTAATTTTATTAGAAAAAGGAATTCACTACCATTTGCTAAATAAGTTATAATAAGTAAACAAATCTGTGATGCTTTTGATAAAAAAAAATGTCCCAGGATTGTGCAATGCGCATCTTGCACAACTGTACATGGCTGATTTGTATATTTAAATTAAGTAAGGTCTGTATTTCATAAGGAAATTTATGGAAAATGTATAGGCTGGCCTGGGCATTGCATTAAGCAATCTGAGTTTGGAGCAGGTCATTAAAAGGACAAGGAAGATCACAGAGAGACAGCAAGATCACCCTTATCTCATCTTCTCTTTGGTTAAGAGAAAACACCTTGCTCTTTCTAACAGGCGGCTGTTCTAGCTCAAACTCTGTTCTGGACCATTCTTTGGGGTAAGAAGAGCAAACTCTAGGGAGGGATGGTTGAATGGGAGAAGGAAACAAAAGCAGAGATTTCTGAGAGGTGATGTCAAGGAGGAAAAGAGCTTTTTCCTCTTGGGTTGTGGCAACTAGACCTTCTTACCCACAGAGAACTGATCATGGAAAGCTGTCTTTCTGGGCCTGAAAACGGCTTATCTCATTAGGGATTAATGTCCCCTATTCAGGGTTCTTAAGAGAGATGGCCCTTCCATTCTCATGTTCTGGGTTCAACATTCATTTATTCATTTTTATTTGTTCTTTATTCATTTATTTATACAATAACTGTTTCTGAGCACCTCCTAAGGCAAGACCTGATCATGGTCACAGATCCCTGTTCTCCTGGGCAGACCATGATCTAAATGGAACTTCTGCCCCAGCACCTGCTCCAGAGAACCCCCCTCAGCGGAGACACATTTTAGTTTGTTCAGATTCCATGTTAAAATTTATTTTTATTATTGTATTTGAGATTAAAAATAAGGTTAATATATCACTATTGGCATTTTGGTTTAATTATTTTCAGCATTTTTGTTTTGTAGCCATTTTTGAATAGTTGTGATCATTAATTATTTAAATGCTATTTTATATTTACCATCTTCATTTAACATTCTGTAATAAGCATATTTTCATGTTTGTTAAACTTTATGACTTCAAAAATATATAAATAATAGTCTACAAAGAATTTCTGTAATTTGCTTAACCAGTTGCCTATAGTGCAACATTTAAATAGTTTCTGCTTTTCCTATCATAAATACTTTTTTTCTATTATAATTAGTAATAGCAACTTTGAAAATTATAAATAAATAGACATATTTGGGTGGGTAGCTTTTGGATGGTTTCATTCAGATCAATACTAAGAGGCTGGACAACTCTGCCAAAGGATATGAACTTTTGTCTCTTTCTCTGCTACATGCTGCCAAATTGCTTCCCAAAACACATGTTCCATTTTGTGATTTATGATGATTCCAGCAGTGTTTGAATGTACCATTCCATTGAAACTTCACAAAAATTGGACATTGGAGGTTTTTTAAAACTGCCTTACTAATTCAGTTGTTCTAAAAAATAGTACATCCTTTAAATTTGTATGTCTTTACAGTCTATTGATGTGAAATTGAGGAGGATTTTGTTAGCCTACCAGAATTTGATCTTGGGACCCTGGGTGGCATCATCTCTCTCCCATCGAGAAGCCATCTACTTAGGCAGTGGTGGTCATCAGAGCTGTTCATGGGCATTCATTCTTGTCTCCTTCTTCTAGTCATGTGATGAGATTGCACTTCCCTACTCCCTTGAAGTTGGGCATGGACATATGGCGTGCTTTGTCCAATGAGTGTGAGTGAGAGCAATGTGTCACTTCTGACTGAAAATTTTACACATCATTGTGGGAATCATCATGTTCCTGTTTTCTTGCATCTATGATCCCAGGCACTTTCTAGCCTGCGTTTTTGGGTGAGGGTAACAGGAAGCAAATGTCCTGCAGTGATCTGTGCTGGACATGCAGAATAACTGAGAAATAAATGTGTTCTAGGCCACTGAGATTTGAGGAATGTATGTTACAAAGCAGAGCCACCTGTCCTGACTGATTTGGCCAACATGAGCAGTTCACTTGCTTGCACTGCTGTGCCATGGCGCTAGGGTGCCAGGCCATCGCAACACCACAGAGCACTGCTGCACATCTCAGAGTCAGGTGCTTTTCCAAACAAGGAAAGAGTTTAGTGGTATTTATGTATAATCCATTCACTTCCAAGCAACAAAGTGGGTGACAACACTATGCCATCTGCCAGCTCAAATTATTTTTGTCATCTCAGATTAAAAATTCTGTTTTAATATTCAGCAGGGAAATGACTTAATGCTGGTTGGCTTCGGGCAACTTTTTAAAAATTGCTTTTCTTTTACAGCAGGCCCATAAAAGCTAATAAAAGGAGCCAACATGTATTGATCATTCATTATGCTTTAGGGGCTATGCCAAGCATCCTACCAACATAATCCCCTTTATTTCTCCTCAAAGGTCATGGGGTCAGTGCCGTAATCATCATTGGTTTAGAAATGAAGAAAGAGGCTCAGAATCAGTATCTCTTGTCAGGGTTATTTGCTGGTTAACAGAAGCACCAGGATTTGAACCAAGGCGCATGTAGTTCCGGGGGCTGAGTAGCAGCCACTGCACAACAGGGGACACACTGGTTCTTCTGAAGCTTTCTCAAGGCCCCTCGTTTGGCCCATTTGATACTGCCAGGTTATTGTTATTTATTGCTTCTTTCCTTATTTCCTGCTTTTGCTACATTGACACCAAGGCTTTCATCCTATGCATGATTTTGTCCATCCAACACTCACCCAACAGACACCATGCAGATGCTAGAGACACAAAAATTAATAGAACCTAGTTCCAGCCCTCTAGGAGCTTACACGCTGACCAACAGAAATATAACATAAGCCATAAATGCAAGCCTCAGATGTACAAGTTAAAAAAGCCAAAACAAACAGGTGGCCTTCATTTAAATAATATATTTCATTTAACCCAGTATCTGAAAAGTGTTATTTAAACGTGAAAGCAGAATAGAAAATTTGTAATGCGCTATTTTACATTGTTTTTTTTTTACTATGTTTTTGAAATCTAGTACATTTTATTTTGCACTTCATAGCACATGTGAATTTTGACTAGCTTGGCTCCATCACCTCCTGTGACTAGTGGCTGTTGTATTGCTCAGCGCAGGTCTTGAGGGAAAGATAAAGGCTAGATGGTTATTTCCAAGTAATGGGGAGAGTGATGGGTCAGAAGTCCAGGGGTCATTGCAAGACCACAGCAAAGGGATGCTTAGCCCAACCTGGAACTCAGGGAAGCTTCCAGAGAAAGACACCGGGGCTGAGTAAAGGCAGAATGAGGCTCAGCCCTGAAGCCTTGTAGGAGAAGCCCAGGAGTGTGATTCTGTGTGCATGACCTTCTGCAGCTGTATAATGTCCTTCCATAGGATGTTTAGGAACAGCAGTAGCCCTTGAGCTAGACATGTGTGGTGATGGAGAAGACTGCTAGTTGTCTTCCCACTCTATTCTCTTCTCCCACACTAACAAAAGTTTCATATTTTTCGGCATGGCAATGAGTGTAGTTAAAAATCTGCATCTTCCAGTGAGCCTTGCAAGTAAAGATGGTAGCTGAAGTTGGGTAGAGGTTCTGGAAAATTTCCTTAATACAGGCCTACTCAGAGAAAAGGTGTGTCATTTCTTCATTGCCTCTTCCTGCTTCTTGCTGCCGGGAATGTAGACATGATTTCTAGAGCTGCAGCAGTCAGTCTGTGACTTCAAGGCACTCTAAGGATGAAAGTGTGCTCTAAGCACATTAGAGGAGAAGGATGCCTTTGCCTTGTCCTTGCCTGTGTCTGCATAACTGTGGAACTGCTGAACTGCCTAATTCTGAACTTCTGTTATGAGAGAGAAACATAAATAACTAATTCATTTAATCCACTATAATTTATGGGAGTGTTTTGTTGTTTTATGCATATAAATCTAATATTGACTCATACAAAAATATATAACTTGCAAATTAACTATATTAGCTCATTTTACAGGGAAGTTCACAAAAAATCTGAAAAATTAAGTGACCAAATAATGATCATACAAGGAGTAGTAGTGTCAGAGGTGAAACTGAAGCCTGGGGATTCTGGCTTCCGAAGCCTGTGCTTTATTTATTGTACCATTTTGTTTTCCAGGGATGTGCTTTTCTGCGACCCTCGTCCCTCTATTTCTGCACATTTTCAGGATAGCTGTGCAGAACAGTAGCTGTAGAGTACCAGGTCACAATGAGTGACATCCTGTATGGAGCATCTGGTATGAACTACTGTAGTGGCCACTTTGTCCCAGCCCCTACTAGGACATGGTCCTTTGCCTTGACCATCTGGCAGGAGGTCCATAAAATATCTGGGTAGTCATGTGGCCATCTCTTCCCCTTTCCTGAGCCCCCCATCCCAGGGCTACTTTCTGGCCTCCAGGGTTCCTTACTGGCTCCACTGGGTTCTCTCAGCTGAGCAGAGAAGGTTCAACTGAGTCCTTCTCAGCCTGCAGGTACTGGATTGTTCAGGTACCTGGCTTGTACCTCTCCCTCCCTTCCTGCTGTCCGCCTCTGGCTATGGCATTCCTCAATTACCATCCCTCACACAGGGTGATAATTCTCAAATCTGTCAATTTTGCAACTTGTTGGCTACTCTACAGAGAGCTTGGTGGAAAGGAGGTTGCTGACTCAAAGCTAAACATAATTTTATATCATCTGCAGAACTCAGTCAACCGCAAGACCCATATTGCTTTCAAGTTAGCCAAATCAATCAATGGTTTTTTGAGCATCCTCATTGACCTTCAGAGCTACCATTAGCTTTATCCTCGCTGCCAAGCAATGGCCTGAGCCAAGTGCCTGGTCCTGCCTGTCTTACTGATTTCAGGTGTGATCAGGATGTAGCCATGGCCTTTGGGATAGGATGTAACTAAGCTGACCTGGCACTCATCACTCCAGGGTTTCTCTAGCCTCACATATCAATCTCTCTTCAGTTTTGGACAGAGGAGCATGTCTGCCTCTTAGTGCATCTGGACCTAGAGCAGGGATGAAAATTTTTTTCTGTAAAGGGTCAGATAGTAAATACTTTAGGCTCCATGGGCCATGGGCATTTTGGAAGCACTCAGCTCAGCCATCCTAGCATGAAAGCAGCCATACACAATATGTACACAAATTGTGCCACTGAATGGTACAATTTGAATATGCTGTGCTACCATAGCACTTCATTTATGGGCACTGAAATTTGAATTTCATATGATTTTCATTTGTCACAAAATATTATTCTTACTTTAATTTTTTAAAGCAAGTAAAAACATGAAAACTATTCTTGGCTGATGTGCTATACAGAAAGAGACAGGGAACTGGATTTGGCCCATGGGCCATAATTTGCCAACCCCTGATCTAGAAGCAGATGAATAAGGTGGTTAAAAGCATGGCCTTATGCAAAACCTGGGGATGTCAGCAATCAGCTGTGGAACTCAACGTCTGCTGCTTTGTCATTCTCATATTCAGTGTCCTCATTTGTGAGGTGGGGATAGTTCCGATGCATACTACAGAGAGCTGCTGGTTGATTAAATGAGATAATCCAGCTACTCAGGACGTTCTCCTGAGCCCAGGAGTTCAAGGCTGCCGTGAGCTATGATTGTGCCACTGCACTGAAGCCTGGGTGACAGAGCAAAAAAAAACGAAAAAGGAAAAAAAAGATGTATATCTTTCAGGATACTACAAGGCTCCACTGTGGGCCCAGTGGTGAGCTAGGCACTCTAGGAGATCCAAAAATGAACCAGACACAGCTGCACACTCCCCAGGAACATGGAGTCTAGCAGGGAGGTGGCTGTGTGCCCCAATAATTGTCATGCATGGCAGAGTGATGTTGTCTGCAAGAAAGGCACAGCAGTGACAATTTGTCATCTCACTGTGTGCAGTACTGCTTCTTAGGGTTTGGGAATGCTCAGGGTGTTTGCTCAAAGAGACAGCAGACCCACCTGGGACTCCACATAAGGTCAGTCCTTGCACTTCTAATCCCCTAGAGCACACAACTGCGCTGCAGCATTTTAAATCCAGCATCACCAGAGCCTTTGCCAGCACCCCTTGCCCTTTCATCTGTTCACAGTCCCTTGGCAGCCACAGGGGTAGAACTTCCACTTACCATCATTTGTAATATAGTCCAGCTCAGCTTATGGCAGATAGCACTTTGTCATTGGTGAATTTCTATTAAATAGAAGGCATTCTAATAAAATGTATACAGTTTTTGGTAAGTCATTTACAAATGAGGTGAGAAATATGGTCATCTGTGCTTTTATGTGTTTGCATTATTTTAACTTCCACTTAGAACTGAATTATACTCTCACCTCCTTTTGTAAGATAACTTATTTCACCCAGTCTGGTCACCAACCAGAATCCTAACTGGGCTCATCACCTGGGGACCATATAAACTATGCTCCTGACTTTAGTTAAAGGTTTAAGCTCAGCCATTAAAGACAAAGATAACAAAGTGACAAGTGACTTCTTGTCAATTTCTGGAAACTCCATATGGTTGTAACAGCATATAGTTCTCTAAATTGTTTTCTTTTATATTATGTATAAATCACAGGATATATTTCTGAGACTAAAAAAATAAAAAGTAATGTTCTGGTACTAACAGCTAATCTCACTTCCAGAAAGAATTGATAAGTCCCTTAATAACAATCCTGATATTTTCAGTTTTTCTCCTGAAGTCTTCATGGATCAACATGAGCCACGAGTTCTTTCGTGTGCTTTCTGCTAATGTCCTGTGCTCTTCCATGCCCCGCTGACCTCTCAGGCTCTTGAATTTTATGGATGGATTTTTTAACAGTCGCAGAGCTTTTTATCTTGTCTTTGACTGTAGTGACTCAAGTTCATGCTTTTGAAGTAGTGATCTTTCCATTCCTCCTTTTTGCAAACCCTTTAGGAAAGTTCTTTCCTTCCAATACACTTTAAAAATGCTGCTACAGTTACCAGCTACCTTGGGAATTACTTCTCTTATTTTTGCACTGTTATAGTTTCTTTCTGCTCTGTCCAATCTTTGATCTGCCTTCTGCTGTGATGGCAGGAAGGGTTTTGAGGTTATTCTAGAATTTTGAAGTATTAAAGGAGTTTCCAAGTTGTGTATGACATGAAAAGCTTGTCTGCACAGGGCTCCTATGTAACTTAATTCCAAGGAACACCGTTCTCTTCATACCTATGAGAGTGTGTAAACTGGAGTTGTGCAGTGCCCAGTCTGCGTGGTGGTACCCAGCTGCCCTGGGGTGGCAAAGGACAGGACTGATTTGAGCTAATGATGTATTTGAGCTCTGTATACTATTGCCTTACTCGTGAAGAAAAAGAAGAAAGAGGAGGAGGAGGATGCAGAGAAAGGGGGGAAAAAAGAATGGCAGTATTTCAATGGAGCTTCTTTTGTGCTAGGCACTCTACGAAGCACTTTATACATATGTGATGGTTAATATTGAGTGTCAACTTGATTGGATTGAAGGATGCAAGGTATTGTTCCTGGGTGTGTCTGTGAGGGTGTGGCCAAAGGAGATTAACAGTTGAGTCAGTGAATCTGGAGAGGCAGACCCACCCTTAGTCTGGGTGGGCACCATCTAATCAGCTGCCAGCATTAAAGCAGGCATGGAAAGAGCAGAGGTGCTGGGTCTTCCAGCCTCCATCCTTCTCCTGTGGTAAATGCTTTCTGCCTTCAAAAACTGGACTCCATGTTCTTCAGCTTTTGGAGTCTTGGGCTTACATCAGTGATTTGCCAGGGGCTCTCGGACCTTCGACCACAGACTGAAGGCTGCACTGTCAGCTTCCCTGCTTTTGAGGTTTTGGGATTCAGACAGGCTTCCTTGCTCCTCAGCTTGCAGATGGCTTATTGTGGGGCTTCACTTTGTGATTGTGTGAGTCAATATACTCCCCTTCATACATACATCTTTCCTGTTGGTCCTGTTCCTCTACAGAACCCTTACTAACACAATATGTTAAGTTTTAATTACTAAATAAATGGCTGGGTGTGGTGGCTCACACCTGTACTCCAGCCCTTTGGGAGGCCAAGGTGACAGAATCGCTTGAGCTCAGAAGTTTGAGACTAGCCTGAGCAACATAGTGAGACCTCATCGCTGCTAAAAAATTAAAAAACCATTAGATGGGTGTGATGGCATATGCCTGTAATCCCAGCTACTCTCGGGGCTGAGGTGGGAGAATTGCTTGAATGCAGGAGGTCAAGGTTGCAATGAGCCCTGATGGTGCCACTGCACTCCAGCCTAGATGACAGAATGAGACCCCTGTCTCAATAAATAAACTAATTGATTAGTTAATAGGAGACATTTTTTCTTATTCATTATAGGAATAATTGGTTTCTGCAATGCGCCAATTACTGTCCTGGATAATGGTGAACAAGCCAGAATAGTCTTCCTTCTCTCTAGATTGCAGCCTAATGAATTTTGATGGAAGTGATCATAAAGTCAGTGAAGATATCCATGGCAGGACCAAAGTTCAGCACGAAGAAAATTGCTAAAATTGCCATCAGACCCTTCTTAAAAATCCACACAGGCTACCAGTTGCGTATAATGACAAATCCAACCTTATACTTAACATTACATCACCAAATGGACTTTTGGTTTAGTCTTTATTTTTTCTGTAACTCCATATCTTCGTTCTTTCACAATGGAAAATCAGGCCACACCTTTGCCTGCATAGTGACTCCAAATCCCCCTCCACCACCCAAAGCTTTGCCTCAGGCCCTTACCCTCCTTCCTCCTTTCTGCCTGTCCAAATGCCTCCTTCTTCCTTTGGCTCACAGTTCACCTCCTCTAAGCAGCCTTCCCTGATGGAATGCATGGAGCTCTGTCTCCCTGGATCTTTGAATACAAATTATTCTAAAACCATTTTGTGTGTAACAGTGCGTTGCTTTGCAGTAGTTTTCATGTGTGTCAGTTTCTTCTGTCTCCATCTCCTCTCTCTCTCATCACATAATCCTTGAGGGGGAAGTCTCATTTCTAATTTTGTTTGTAGCCCCGCTCCATAGCCCCCACTCCCATGCCTAGCACACAGCAGGTGATCAATAAATCTTTTTAATAAGGAGCTGACTCACCGCCAGCACTCTGGCCCCCTTGGCTCAGGTTGTTCTGAGGCATGCAGCCTTCCAAGAAAAGCTGGTTTTCTTGGCTTCCTTCCATGGTGCTGGTATGAATTTCAATGCTAGATCTTCAAAGAAAAAACTCAGAAAGGGCCATCTTACCCTGGGGTAATTGTGAAAGAAACAGATCCCCAGTGGAGAGGAGACCTAGGGGCCACTTGGATAAAATTCACACCTATGTCCATTTTTCTTTATCAAAATGAAACAGAATTTCCAACCTAAGCTAACACTCATTTAAGTGCTTACTATATGATATCTATAAGGGTGTGTGCATGCACATATGCACTCACATGTGTAAATGGGTATTACATATAACACATGTACATATCATATATATGCATATGGATTTTATCAGTTTTTTAGCAAGAGAGAGAGGGAGACTCTGAGCTCTCTGCCTCTGCACTGCGTACTTCTATACCTCTTAGGGTTAATTCATGTCTTTGTGTGTGTTGTGTGTGTGTGTACATGTGTATGTGTACCTGTGTGTAAATGACACAGGAAACAAGGTGTAATATTATATAAACTTGGTGTTCTTGTTGCTTTACTGTAGTAAATCACACATTGTGTAATTGATAGACACCTGCTTTATAAAGACAGGAGGAGTATTTATAAAGACAGTATTTTTCATAAATTTCTGGCAACCCGTTGCCAACCCAGAGTAATAGATAACTAGTTTTCAAATAATTCTCTCCAAAGGAAAAACATCTACAGTTACACAGAGAACTTTTTACTGTCTTGATGTTGTAAAATTTGGGATCAAAAAACATTTCCCTGTCTAGCCAATCTTTCTAGTTGGAACTTGAGTCATTTCCCTGTTACTTGTGTTACATGAATATGTTACGTCTTAATTTTGTGTCCGTCTTTTTTAGCCATCATCAATTGGTACACAAATAGCTTATTTCAATAAAGAACATGCCCCTCAGGGTTGTCCTATGTTTCAGAATTTCCCACTTTCTGGAATGCAGATATTGGTGCTGGAATGAACAGTGGCCTGGCTGGTTTGACTCAGAGCAAAGTGTGTCTGTATCTTTCTTCCATCTGTATGACGGAGATCATAATACCTCTTGGCAATGGGGATTGGATTGAGTGACACCATGAATATGAAAATAGTACTAAAGGAAGCACTCTTGAGTGTCTGTTTGCTTTTGACCCTGGCTGAGACTGGCAGCCACAAGTATCTCCTCTCCACTCCCGATTGTTCTTTTGTGTTTCTCTCCCCTTGTGCTCCTTTCTCCCAGCCTCCTCCTCTTCACTTTGGTTCCTGGGCAGCTGCTACTGTGAAGACAGTGCAGATCCCATCTGCTTTCAGCATATGGGACCAAGGCTGTTGCTTCCAAAGTCCTCATGTTTGCTGTTCAGAGCAGGGTGGGTTATTGTATGGAAAGTGAAGCAGAAAATTGCAGCATGATTTAATCAGTCTCTGTTAAAGCTTGAAGTAGTATTGATGGGAATAATTGATCAGTCTTTCTGCCAATCTGTTTATCCATCTATCCATCCATTCATGCATCTATCCATCCATGTATCCATCTCCTAACTCTTACCACAGAGAGTTTGAGTTTCCTCACACATCTCTATAGTAAAAAATAAAGTTCAAAATTAGAGAACATGTAGAAAGCACAAGTCTGAGGCCAAGAGGAAATTAAAACACAAATATGCACATTAGATAGAGGACCCATAAGTATTACTGCCAACCAATGATTTTGACTCTGGGCATCTTGGCATTCGAGCAAAAAGGTGAATTTCCATGATCTCCAGAGTCCATAAAAGGTAGAACAGTGGCAGGAGGGCAGAACATGTCAAGCAAAGCTTCTCTTGGTATTTGGTTCTAAAGAAAAATTTTTATATGGGTTCCCAGTAGGACTTGGAATATACTTTCATACCGAAGTATCAAGGATTCTAGACTCAGTGTCATTCAATAGCTGCATTCCCAATAAGATTCGGAATATCCCTTTCTATCAGAGTATCAAAGAGTTAGAGATTTGACATTCATTCTAGACCTGGATTGCAGTTAAAGCTGCAGGTAAGCCACATATATTAAAAGATCTGCTGGTTGTCGTTATAAAAATATTGAGTAAATAACCAATATCCCTGTATTGAATCCCCCTGACTTTCGTTCCATGTCATACCCTATTCCATATGTGGAAAGTGCAGATGGATGTCAACCAGGAAGCACTAATTTAACTATTGCAGGATCTGTTAGTTGCTTGTCGTAGAGTAGATGGTTGATCACTTTGCTAGGGAAGGATGGGAAAGCAGTGGGTGCTGTGGGCATCCTCTCGGAGTGAAATCACTCTGTTATAGATGTTACACTCTAGGGTGCCATAGATCATCAGTAATTATACAGGAAGCTTGGGGAGGTGAATGGTCTGAGAAAAACTCATTTTCAGGGCTGAAGTCAGTCGACAGTATCATATTCAAATATGTTGTTTGGAAGTGATAGTGACTGACTCGCCAGGACTTACCTGATAGCTCTAGACTTTTAGTTTGAACCTGCACAAAAATGACCAAATAAGGTCATTGCCAAGAAACTGAACTACTTCTCTTACACGTTTAAAATAAAACTGTCAATTGATTGATAAAAGCATACAATAATATGTTTAGCTATCATTTTTCTTAGCTTTTATGATTTTGTGGCGCTCAAAAATTGAATGGAAATACTTGATATTTTAAGTTGCAGACTTGTTGTCCATGAAGTTTTATAATGGGGCCTTGAGTATACAGGAGGCACAGATCCAAATGCCTATAGGGCCCAGGCAAGTCCTGGAAATACATGAAGTGGGCTGGTTGCAAAGAAGAGAGAATGGGGCACCTATGGCAACTGGAGATCTCATACCCATTTAAAAGATCGCAGTAGCTACTTCCCTCATGTTGATTTTTGCTACACAGTAATTCAAACCCAAGTGTGCCCTGTAGAAATCTACATTTCCTCTGACATTCTTCTGAGTTTTAAAACACATGATGGCCAAATTAAATATTCCTACAGACCAGATTTAGCCTCCGCTGATTTTGCACCCAGTTGACTATCAATATAAATATGAAAGAGAAAACAAGATAAAAGCAACGACACTCAGCTAAGAAGACAGATGCACATCACGCTTTTAGCCAATTATCATAGATTCACTTCACTGAGAACTAGAGTGGGTACATTTTGCTCTAAAAAAATGAATACAAGCTGAATTTCTTGAATAGGATTAGGTAGCACAACCATGTAGGATTATTGTTAAATCCGTGTTTGAGTGGGAAGAGAGCTAGATCTTAAAAATCACATTGCAAAACTAACAAAGTAGTAACTTGTCATCCAAACTAGTCTTTTTATGTGATTTGAAATCTCGTCTTCCAGGTATAAAATACTTTCTTTCCTCTGTCTTGTAACAGCTGTAGCATTTCTCATCTGAGTTTATAAGCGTTTTTGTCTCATTCATTTATGGATAATGTATAAAGGTAAAGCCCAGAGAGATCTGGAAGTCTACCTATTATGCAAAGTTTTCACTTGGTAAAATAAAGTGCCCCAAGCATTATGTCGTGAAGGTACAGACTGCTATTTCAATTGTTTAAATACTATGTTGGATTACACTAATGCTTCTCCAAAGTTATTTGTTTGGGGAAAAGAGGGAGTATAGCATAAGCAACCATGAAAATGTTGATTTCAGTTGTCAAATGCCATTTTTTAAACAGTGTAAATCTAATCAAATTGGAAATGTGCCTTTATGCCACCTGTTTGGTGTTTACCTGTGCTGCTTTACTTGCTGGGAGGCATGCAGAGGCCTCAGGAAGCTAGGAGAACTAATTGAATAATAGCTCATGCTGCAACATAAATAAATTAGTCCCTCTGTGAATACATGTTAAATGCTCCAGAAGGTGCATTCTGGCCTTACTTAGTGAATGAAGATACCATTCGTCTTTCTACAAGTTTGGTGACCTTCAAATGACTAAGTAGTTGTTTCAAATTCCATCTTCATCCTAAGTAATATTAGTATGGGGTGGTCTTCACTGCATTGGTTAAAGCACAGTGGTAGAAATTGCAAAAGACTGATTCACCTCTAGCGTTCAGAAAAGCATGGTACAGATTTTAAAAGCACTTAAAATGAGTAAGACATTAAAATATGTAAAATTGTTAGTAAAAACAAAAATAATACACTCTCAGCAAACTCTAGTGTCTGGCAATGACCTGGAAAAAACAATACATTATTGTAAATTGGGAGAATTTCTGTTTTAATCAAAGCTAGCTATACAAAGTAGCTCAAGTTAAAAAGAAAAAGGCATCAAAGTAAAATGTCTCCTGGAATTTAATGCATTTCAGACACAGACAGTGTCCTGGTACCATGGTGGGGAAGCAGATATTTTGTCTCCAGCTATCAGGTGTTGCATGGTCTCCTCGTAAGCATCTTTCTGTCTCCCCATCTCTCTCAGTTGTGAGTGGCTCCCTCCCCCAAAATTCCATGAACTTATAGGCAGGATGACTCAATCATTTAGCATTCAAATCAGGACTCTTTTGAGTGTGAAAGGCAGTGGGATTGATAATTTTTCCAGGACAATAGGTATAAACTGAGATATTCCAGGTGAACCAAGAGATAGTATTATCCAACCACCAGCAACAACATCAGAGCTCCAGAACCTGTCCCTCTTTGATTACAGTGCCTTAGTCTTTTTGTTCAGGCTGAGTTACCCTCTGGTCAACAGCTCCTTCTTAATCTACTGGTTGGCTTTGTGGTCCAATGGTGTAAACAGAGCATCAGGAGCTTGGAGCAGTGCCAGTTATTCTTAGCAAATGTGGACAGAGAAACAGTGCTGGCAACTGTGGCAATGTTAGGGACTCAACATGTTATAGAACCGGAAATGTTCCAGCAGTTGCTTTGTAGTAGCCGGTTGCAATAACCACCTGCTACTGGAAGCTAAATCTGGGTTTAAGCTATGCAAGTTCCAAGATTTCAGAAGCTGAGGAGCTGAGTGTGCATTTTCCATGACTCACCTTCTTCCCATTTGCCCCCAAAGCATACAGATTTTCTCAGTCCAATTTCCTTTCTTTTAGCTTAGTCTATAATGTTTCTACCTCTTTTTCAGTAGTAGTTAACTGTTATTTTTTAATCTACTCTCCTTTCTTCTGATAACAGAAGCCCAGTCTTCCTTTTGGGTTTAGATAAGACTGGCTCAAAGCTAGTCCATTGGCATTGATCCCCTGGCCATAAAAACAGATTCAGAGATGGGTCTTTAATTTGAAGCGGTTCAACAAGACTTAATATGGGACATTTTGGAAGGACTGAGATTGCTGAGCTTGTAGCAGTGTTGTTTTAGGGTTGCTGGTGATCATCTTGTTCTATGAGGGGGAAGCCTGCCCAAAGGGGAAGTGAAAACAGAGAAATGCAGAGCAAGAAAGCAAGAGAAAAAGAAAGAAAGAAAGAGAATAAGAGCACACACAAGTGAGAGGGCAAGTCCTAAACACAGCAGTGGAGAGCTTGAAAATAGCTCTTCTTGAAAGTGGAACTTTAATCCTGCATATTTTAGTTTTGTGAGTTGTAAAACTCCTATACAAGTTATACATAATTGAGTTTTCCACTACTTGTTAATAAAAGAGTTTTCACAGATATACCTTAGAATCTTGGTTCTGTTCCAGTTCCGTCCATTATTCCTCTATTAAAGTTGACCTCCCATCTGCTTATTGGAGACCACATAGCTCTTAAGTCTTGGGCTTTCTTTGTTGATGGGTGCAGCGTCAAGGGAAGACCACCAGGATTCTACAGAGAGGAGGGAGCTCTCCAAACAATGAACAAACTGTCTTTGCCTTTATAAATGCTTAACCTTACTATTTTACTAATGTTTAGGTCACTACTTGTTATCTCAGTAAGTGTTCACTGGGTTTGAAGATACACATGAAGTTCATCTCTGATTTGAAAAAACATGATCTCAATTGTTTTTCCACAAGATTCTTGACAGTGAAAGGTTTGACAAATGCACAGGATACTCCCAAGAGTCCTACCCAGTGCTTTGCACCGATCTTTTGGTTGGACAAAAATAATATTAGGTAAGTGTTATGCAACTTGTGAACTGTAGGTTTGGTTGCTAATTGTAAGGCTCTGAGTAAAGAGAAAACCCAAATAATGTATTCAGTTTCTTAGAACTTATAAGTAACTTTGTTTTAAGAGAGTTTGATTTGACAGCAGCTTTCAAGGACTGCTGACAAGTTCTTTTTAAAGAGGAGACAAAAGAACTAAAAGAGAGAAAGTAGCTTGAGGTTTGATGAAGCTGTGCAATTTTCTAGTTTTTTCATGTATGCAATAGGAACATACAGTGTCTTATAATAATGCTATTTGTGTTGGGCACTCGGAGCATCTGCTTTATATCTAAATGCTTTTTGCTACTTTACTAAGAAAACCTGTCTGAGGTGTAAGAAGGGCCACCCTTATGTTGAATCTTACTCAGCAGCAAAGTCCCCTGTCTATATACATGTTTGGAATATATTCATCTTCCTATTCTACTTCAACTCTCACCACCTGAGCTTGCTGTGCCTTTCTCTGGAAAATCCCATGTGGTATATCTGTATAAGAAAATTGCTAAAATTTGGTTTATGTTTATCTAACTTTGAGTTGGGATGAAGAAGTTATGGGAACAATCTTATGCACACATATCCCTATCCATTGAAAATAAAGAGAAGCAAAAACATATTGTCATATTTAGGAGTTCAGATAATACATGGATTTTGACTTGAAATACATGATGGATTAGGTAATTTGGTTTTGCCACTAAGACTTAAAGAACATTTTGATTAGGCTTTTTAAGTAAGTAGACGGAGCCCAAAATAGTTGTTTACACACCTATGGTTAGGGAAGAAATAAGTCAATGAGAAAATAAACTCCTAATTCTCAGATAATTGCTTTAGAAGATGTGAACCAGTTGAGAGGTAGAAGTCAAAATGGATTGAAAAATAAGAGGAGGAAAAGGAAAAATAAAAAGAGGAAGAAGAATTCAAAAAGGAGGAGGAGAAGGAGAAAAGAAAAATAAGAATTGGAAGAAGAAAAGAGATAAGAAGAGGTAGAAGGAGAGGAGAAGGAGAAGCAGGAGGAGAAAAGAAAGCAGAAAAAGGAGAAGGAAGAGGAAAGGAAGAAAAAGAAAGAATGCCTTCATTAACTCACTTACTTACGCATTCAGTGATATTTATGGCATTCTTATTATGTGCCAGGTATCATACTTAGCTCTAGGATTTGATGGTGAATAAATCTTTGTACTCTTTTAATCTTTTAAGCTTACATTCTATGGAGCAAGATAGAAAAAACTAAGTAACTAGACAAAATAGTAATTATTATCCTATATGTTATACAAACAATGAATAAGAGGCAGACCCAGAGAAGACCAGTAGTCCAGCTGTAGACATCATATCCATCCTGCTTGAATTATGTTCTGAGTGTAATCCCACGTCTCCCAGTGATGGGGATATGGGGAATCTACCCTAAGGCAATCTACCCTAAACCAGATCAATCTCAAGGGGTAAATACTCAGACCATGAAACTGGGGGAAGAAAAATTAAATGAGACTAGTGGTTAGTGTTGCTCTCTTCTTTGTACACTGATTAAAATGGTATCTTTTTCTTCATTGGGTGCCCAGTAAAAAGAGCTTAGTTGGGTAAGCTCAAGCTGATGGACTAGAGAGAATTGAAATGAGCTGTCTGCAGATTCTTCAAGATAGCCCTGAATCCATTTTGCAGCGATGCCTAGAGTTTGACATTTTTTATAAAAATCCGCATCATGACAAATATATTGACAGTTGTATATTTTCTGGTATAATATTGGGACATGTGGCCAGAACAGCTGAGGTAGTCAGACAGGTATTACCCTTTCCTGGCACAGAAAGATGCTAATGTCTTGGTAAATAAACTCTTCATATGGAAAGCACCACAGACAGTATGACTTGTAAATAGCAGCTATTTAAGAGAAGCAAGCAAACAAAAACAGATCCCTTCAATCTGGTCTTTTAGAGCAGAATGAAGATGGTACATCTGAGTAGTCTGTATTGATTCATGAGTAGAAATACATACTGAAATTGAAAAATAATGGTTTGTCAGGAAGAAGACTAAGGCAAGCCTTAGAATGGAAAGAAAACAATTGGAATCATGGCTGTAGCATAGAGCTGCTATGTCCTTCGTAAACATTTACATGGTATAGAAAATTACGTGTGTGTATTTGTGACCAAAGAGAATGACAAGACACAATGGTTTACAACCCGAGAGTTTATCATAGTGGTTCCACCAGGTCAGCCCTTTTAGAAACAATGTGGGTAGATGTGTCATTTGAAAGAAGTTCTCACTTTACTCATGATGTGTGCTTTAGTCAGAAGAATTTGGCCTTTATGAATAATTAAGGGTGGTTCCCCATCCTTATATACTCACCCCACTGCCCTCAGGCTTCCAGACAATATCCCCACAGGGACCTCTTCATTCCGGAGCAGCAATTCTAATCCATGTCCTCCCACCTCTTCTTCTACCCTAAGCAGCTGAAGGACATCCATGACTTTCTTGTATTCTACACAGCTGGCCTTGCTTCCCTCTCCTCTGATAACCATTCCAGCTCTCCAGAATTAACAGTGTCCTTCAAATAAATGGTCCCTGCAGATCAAAGTGCTCCTCCACATCCAAAAAATAAGAACAAAAATAATAAGGACTCCTCACCAAAATGTTCTCTAAAGGCAAAATTATCTGCTGAATTTAAAGAGCCCTTCATGCTTCTTTCCAAAATTCCGTCCCCCAGTTTGGAGAACTGAGGAGGAGAGGAGAATAGGCTATTATTTTTCCTTTTCTTTTGGGTTCTCCAAAGTAGCTAAGGAAAGGGGAGAAATCAACAAATAAGTTTCTTTTCCTTTTTACAGAGGTTTTTTATTTATTAATTTTTTTGACTCTTTATACATCATGTGGAAACGTAGACACTTTTTATATTTACATGCATTTATTTAGTCATTAAAATGAAGGTGAGAATAAATTGTGAAAAAAAAATCTGACAGAATTCCCCACAGGCAAGAATTAATTGGTGATGATTCCTGGACTTGCCAGGATATTCCTGATTTTCTAAATCCCATCAGTCCCATAAATACATCTTTATTTCTTTTTTTTTTTTTTTTTGGAGACAGAGTCTTGTTCTGTCGCCATGCTGAAGTGTAATGGTATAATCTTGGCTTACTGCAACCTTCACCTCCTGGGTTCAAGCAATTCTCCTGCCTCAGCCTCCTGTGTAGCTGGGACTAGAGGCACGTGCCACCACACCCAGCTAATTTTTTGTATTTTTATTAGAGATATGGTTTTACCATGTTAGCCAGGATGGTCTTGATCTCCTGACCTCATGATCTACCCACCTCAGCTTCTTAAAGTGCTGGAATTACAGGCATAAGCCACTGCGCCTGGCCATAAATACATCTTAAACTTGTCAAACAAAAGGCTGTGATTTTTGGTTTGTTAAATATGGCCCCTGTACCAGGATTATAAAAAGTTGTAACTGTAGTGTGTCTGCCATGGATGGAATTGTGTCCCGTCCAGATTCATATGTTGAAATCCTAACCCCAGTGTGGCTGTATCTGGAGTTAGGAAGAAATTAAGTTTAATGATGTCATAGGGTGGAGGCTTGGTTCTGTAGAATTCTTGTCCTTGTAAAAGCAGATATGAGGGAGCTCAAGAGCTTGCTGTCTCTGCCATGTGAGGATGCAGTCATAAAGGCAGGAAACTACAAGCCAGGAAGGGAACCCTTGCCAGGAACCTAACCATTTGGCACCTTGACCTTGGACTTCCCAGTCTCTAAAACTTTGAGAAAATTAATTTCTGTTGTTTAAGCCACCCAATCCGTGGCATTTTATTAAGGCAGCCTAAGCAAACCAACACTATTAATAATGTAATAAAATTGGATTTTTAAAATATCAAACACCATAGAACGGACACATCCAGCTTAGTACTTATTTTGCAGGCATTTATGTGTTGCATGGATGCTGGTTTAACACAGGACGTTGTTGGAGCTTCTCTTCTACATTTTCCTTTTGGAGATAATTGGTGAGCTCTACAAGAAGACCAGCTGTGTAACTTTGTAGTCAAAATCGTGTTTTTTAACCAAAAATGATACTTTTCAACTTGCCATATATCCCATTAATTGGGCAGCCATTATTTTGTTGTATTAAGATCTCAAATTTCCCCCAAAGGATAGAGACTTGAAACTGTTGAGAATATTCAAAAGATTATTTGTTGAACAAATTAATTTACCATAGGCTTTGAAAGCTCAAACAACAAAGACTCAAAGAGCTCACAGATGGGTGACAAAAACCACTGCTGGCAGTCTCTGAGAACTCAGAGAGAATTGGGGAGGTGCCAGGAAACTAGAGCTGGGTAAATATTGTCCAATATCTTTTTAAAAGAGAAAAACGCAAATATAGGAAATTGTAGCTTAACAGACTTGATATTTTTGACTCCCAATCAAATTTGATAAGCAAATAGTTGGGTCCAGAATTTAAGGGAACGTAGTCAAAAAGCATTGTTGAAATTAAGATAAATTAAGATCTACTTAATCTCTGATGTTGCCTCTGAGAACAAATTCGAGAAATAAGCAAAATGTCATGATAGTTAAGGAGCTTTGTAGCTTTATGTGTAGGTGAGTGAGTCTCCTAACACCATAAAAACCCTAGAAGAAAACCTAGGCAAAACCATTCAGGACACAGGCATAGGCAAACACTTCATGACCAAAACACCAAAAGCATTGGCAACAATAGCCAAAATAGACAAATGGGACCTAATCAAACTCCACAGCTTCTGCACAGCAAAAGAAACAGACATTAGAGTGAATTGTCAACCAACAGAATGGGAAAAAATTTTGCTGTTTATCCATCTGACAAAGGGCTACTATCCAGAATCTAGAAAGAACTAAAACAGATTTACAAGAATAAAACAAACAAACCCGTTCAAAAGTGGGCAAAGGATATGAACAGACACTTTACAAAAGAAGACATACACAAGGCCAACAAACACATGAAAAAATGCTCATCATCACTGGTCATTAGAGAGATGCAAATCAAAACTACATTGAGATACCATCTCACGCCAGTTAGAATGGTGATCATTCAAAAATCTGGAGACAACAGATGCTGGAGAGGATGTAGAGAAATAGTAACACTTTTGCACTGTTGGTGAGAGTATAAATTAGTCTAACCATTGTGGAAGACAGTGTGGCAATTCCTCAAGGATCTAGAAATAGAAATTCCATTTGACCCAGCAGTCCCATTACTGGGTATATATCCAAAGGATTATAAATCGTTCGACTATAAGGACACATGCACACGAATGTTCATTGCAGCACTGTTTACAATAGCAAAGACCTGGAACCAATCCAAATGCCCACTGATGATAGACTGGACAGGAAAATGTGGCACATATACACCATGGAATATTATGCAGCCATAAGAAAACGATGAGTTCGTGTCCTTTGTAGGGACATCGATGAACCTGGAAACCATCGTTCTCAGCAAACTGACACAAGAACAGAGAATCAAACACCACATGTTCTCACTCATAGGTGGGTGTTGACAATGAGAACACATGGACACAGGAAGGGGAACATCACACACTGGAGTCTGTCAGAGGGAAATAGGGGAGGGACAGAGGAGGGGTGGGGAGTTGGGGAGAGATAGTATGGGGAGAAATGCCAGATATAGGTGATGGGGAGGAAAGCAGCAAATCACACTGCCATGTGTGTACCCATGCAACAAGCTTGCATGTTCTTCAATGTACCCCAAAACCTAAAATGCAATTAAAAAAAAAGAATGACTCATGCAAAAAAAAAGGTGTTGACACATAAGAAAGCTAACAGTATATTGTTAATAGTAAAAAAGCAGGCTGTAAACTAATAGAGTACAATACTATTGTTACATATAATATAGAAATAGATATAAAAATGTAAAGAAAAATTCCCGGGAAAGTCCCAAAATGTTATTAGTAGTCATATCTGGAAATTGTTTTTCCTTTTTGGTTTTTCTGCATTTCTAAATTTTACATGGTTAAGTTATAGACAATTTTTTTTAATTGAAAAAGAAAATGGTCAAGGCCAGGCATGGTGGCTCACACCTGTAATTCCAGAACTTTGGGAGGCTGAGGCAGATGGATAATTTGAGGTCAGGAGTTCAAGACAAGCCTGGCTAACATGGTGAAATCCCATCTCTCCTACAAATACAAAAATTAGCCAACAGTGGCTAATTGGTAGTGGCTCATGCCCATAATTGCAGCTACTCAGGGGGCTGAAGCAGGAGAATCTCTTGAGCCTGAAAGGTCAAGGTTGCAGTAAGCCGATATTGTGCTACTCCACTCCAGTCTGGGCAATAGAGTGAGACACTGTCTTAAAAAAAAAAAAAAGAAAGAAAGAAAGAAAAAGAAAAGGTTAAAAGAAAAAATATCCCAGGCGAACAGAAATATCAATTAATACATTGATTTTATGTGTAGGACGATGCTGTGAAGAAATGACATTGCTTTTACTGTAATAAGATATTCTTACTACATGAATGTTGCCATAGTTTATTGACTTATTGACTGAATTTTTCAAAACTCTCTTGGCACCAGAATTACCAGGGGCACATTTCTGGGTTTTTTCATTCTGATATGGTAGACTTGGAGTGAGGCTTGGAAATTTAGCCACAGGGAATTGGTCAAATTATGGCACATTATTGAGCTGAAATAATAGATCCATTAGCAGTGAGGTAGAGATGACTATTTAATGGCCTAGGAAGTTATTCATAGCATCTTAAAAAATTGCTGGTTATAAAATAATACAATATATTTGTTAAGTAAGAGGAATTTTTACACACAAGCATACAAACATACCTCAAATGTTAAGAATAGTCATGTGTATAATAAAGTTATTCTTTTTATTTTATTCTTTTTGATTTGTTGCATTTTTCTAAATTTTTTATACTTTTAATATGTTGGTTTTGTAGTTATTTTTAAAACCTCATTTGGATCCTTTCCTTTGTAGGGGTATAACTGCAAAAGATAAAGTTGACAGAAATTCCATAATGAAGATACATTTTGAACAAAAGAATCTTTCTGTTTTCATTAAAAACATCCACATGTAAACATGAGCTAGGTGAGGTTTATTACTTGAGATGAGCCCTTACAAATTGGTGAAATAGTGATTGTTCAGGATATACTGTAAATCTAACCCTGATCTGTATTTCCATTAAGAACTCCTCCATTTAGCCTTCCCTGGGTCCTTTAGAGGAGAGGGCATTCCCTTGTGCAGGAGGGGCAGTGGTTACATGTATTTGCATGTTTATTTTCCAGCAAGATCTTTTTTCAAATGATCTGTCCCCACATGGGATGGATCCAGGGCCTTACAGGCTCCCTCTCCAATTAAATAGTTTCACCAAGTTCATCAGTCATTTTCCCAAATGTATTGAATTTACATTTCAGACTTAATTATTGAGTTGGCTGCTACATTAACACCATATTCTAGAGACTTGAGATAAATGAGCTTAAGCTTCTAGTATGGTTTGAGTATTACCAGCAAAACTCATATTAAAATTTAAGTGCCTTTGTGATAGTATTAATAAGTGTGACTTTTGGCTGGGCATGGTGGCTCATGCCTATAATCCCAGCACTTCAAGAGGCCAAGGTGGATGGATCACCTGAGGTCAGGAGTTCAAGACCAGCCTGGCTAACACGGTGAAACCCTGTCTCTACTATAAACAAAAATTGGCCTGGCATGGTGGCAGGCACCTGTAATCCCAGCTACTTGGGGGGCTGAGGCAGGAGACTCATTTGAAACCGGGGGGCAGAGGTTATAGTGAGCTGAGATTGTGCCATTGTACTCCAGCCTGATTGACAAGAGCAAACTCTGTGTCAAAAAAAAAAAAAGTGTGACTTTTAAGAAGTGATTAAGACATTAGGGTTCCACTCTCATCAGATGGTTAATGTCAATAGAGTGGGTTGTTGTAAAAGTGAGTCTGGCCCTCTCTGTCTCTTGCTCTTGCACTTGCTTGCCATCTGCCTTCTGCCATGGTTAAGACACAGCAAGAAGATCCTCACAAGATATTGTCCCGGAACCTTGGACTTCCCAGACTCTGGAACTGTAAGAAATTAATTACTGTTCTTTATAAATTACCCAGTCTCTGGTATTCTGATGTAGCAACACAAAATGGACTAAGACACTCTCTAAACAGTGCCCCCAAAACTTGATTTAGGTAGAGAGATGGAGATTTTTTAAAATCTGTAAGTTCAGTATAATACGAATGATGATGGCAAGCTTAGAACATGAGATTGGAGGAATGTTTGTCATCCTTGGCTACACAGAATTTACTCTGGAGGCTTTTTAAAAAATAGAGATGTCTTGTCCCTACAACTAGAACATTGAATTAGTGATATAGGGTGAGGGCCCAGTATCCACAGGTTAAAACACTTCCCAGGTGATTCTGATCTAGGGCTGAGTTTGAGATCCACTCTATTACAGCAACTAATTCTGTCTATGATGTTCCAGAATACAGCAGTAAGGAAATACTAGTTGAACAGAGTCTGGGAGGTTGAATAGAAATTTGATGTCAAAAGATAATGTAACAGAAAAAATAGGGGGATTCAAAGTCAAGATGCTTGGCTAGGACTGAGTTGATGTGGGAATTTATAAGTGGCTTAGCATGATGAAAGCATGGAGGCCATAGGGCAGGTCTCATGTGTTAAGGAAGAGAGCACAGAAAGGGTTCTGGAAAGGGCATAGAGGTTACTGGACAGGATCATCTAGAACATCTAGGTTGGGTCTAGAATGTGAGGGACCAGAGCTTATCATGAACCAAGTGTGTGTGGGCATTACGGATCCAGGCAAGACTATAATATAAGAGAGAGATCTGGTCACGGTGCCTGTGGTGGAGTGGAAAGAGGCCGCAGACAGTGGAGACTACTAGGTGGGATTCAGGAGACATCACTGGGGCAGAAGTCACAGGAATTGGCCACTGTGAACACTGTGTAATATCAGCAATATCACTTCTGGAATTTTTTGAGCTTTCACTCTATATTCTTTCCTCAAATGACAGAGCATTTTTTTGTATTCACATATCCCCAGTTATTTTACCATTTCTCTATACATCTGGATAATACTAAATGAGAGAGAAAAAACTGTCATGACAATAGAATGAGGTTACGTAAATATATATGTGTGTATATGGATGTATATATTCTATTTTTTGTATATATATATATTATTATCATCAACAATTACCTTCCCTGTAGCTCTTTCTGAGTATAAATCTGTGAGCTTTGTAAGCGCAGCACCAGGAGAATTTCTGGAGACCAGTTTCTGCCTTTGTTTCTTTGTGCTCTTTCACTTGACATTTCTGAATGCAAATATGTCTGACAAGTGTAAATAAGGGTGTCACAGCTCAGAATAGTACCCATTTCCACCTTGCCATCTCTTATCATGTATGTATGTGTTCAGGGATGAATGTGCCATTTTCATCTAATATTTTCACAGTTGGAATTTTTTACAGAGTGCAATGGTGAGCTCTATGGTTTCCGAGGTGAAGAAATGGATCTGCTTTTTATCCTTGCAGAATTCAGTGTGTTCGCAAATACCTTGAAAATATGCCAAAATCAAAAAAAGGAATACTCAGTGTTCAGTCAGTGGACAGAAGAAGCGTCTGCTAGGGTCATCCTGGGTGGAATAAATTGATTTGTTTCAAGGTGTGCCAGTGAACACACCTGGGCAGGGTGGGTGGAGAGGAGATAACCGATATTCTATTGCAGTGGTTCTCAGAGTGTGGCCCCCAGACCAGCAGCATCAGCATTACCTAGATTTAAATCCCGTTCTGCCACTTACGACATTGTCAGGACTTGGGAAAGTTGCTGGATCTTTCTGAGCCTTAGCTTCCTCATCTGAGGAACTTAATTCACCTGATTGTCATGATGCATTAATTTAATTAGATGAGACTGTGAAGCACTTAGCATGGTACCTGACATATGGAAGCTCTACCAAATGGTGGCAGTTATGATATTATTTCTTACCAGTGTTCAGGGATTTATAGGCACCACATCACCCAACTGGCTTGCCTCTGTTTCCATCAGGATTACCACGATCACTACCGTCTGTGCCACCTCCACCTCCCCCAGAATTTCTATCCAGTTCTATTTTCCTGTCGAGGCTGATGGGGCTCATCAGGGTAGGCCATCTCTTTTGGCCCTGGCTCCTTTCTCTCTTGACTCTATTACTTTTTTAGACGGGGTCTTGCTCTATTGCCTAGACTGGAGCGCACTGGTGTGATTGTAGCTCACTACAGCCTCCAACTCTTGGGCTCAAGTGATCTTCCTACTTTCATCTCCTGAGGTTCTGGGATTACAGGTGTGAACCATCCCAACTTGTCTATTATTCTCAATCTCTCTCATAACCGCTGATTTAGGAAGGGACCTTGAGTGCTTATCTCACCAATATCTAGACCTGAATCTACTGTAGTAGACAGTAGAGCAGTAGTCAGTAGTCTGGGATCTACTTAGAATTCTGTGCTTTACACACAGGACCAACATGGCCAGGTCACTGTGTCTCTCAGAGACTCAGCTTCTCTGTTTGTGAAAGACCATGTCTGCCTTGAGCAAAGTGGCTGTCAGAACTAGATGCTCATGACTGTGCTGACTTTGTGGGTTTACTCCCCCTCTTTTCTCTTTTGCTTATAGTTTTCTGGTTGCATTTCTCAACAGCAGAACATGATGCAAGATTTTGTGAGGACAGCCACTTACCACAGAGCCATCCTCCAGAATCACATTGACTTTAGAAACAAGGTAATGTGGGCAGCACGTTATTAATCTCACGCATTTCAAAAACCTCTTCATTTCCACAATGAAAATGGAGCTTTAGTAGAATGACCGTATGACCTGGGAATTCCCCTCCTAGCTGTATACCCAAAAGAACTGAAACAGACATTCAAGCAACTGCTTGTACGCAAATGTCCATAACAGAACTATTCAAAATAGCTAGAAAGTGAAAACAATCCAAATGCTCATCAACTGATAAATATATAAGCAAAATGTGGTATATTTACATATGGAAATATTATGAATATTATTCACATTTGTATTATTCATAAGGAGTGCAATGCTGATACATGCTTCAACATGGATGAACCCCAAAAACACACTAAGTGAAAGCAGCCAGTCACAAAGGATCATGTGATTCCATTTATGTAAAGCATCAGAAAGGTAAATTTACAGAGACAGGAAGTGTGCTAGTGGTTGCCAGGGATGAGACGGAAAGGGAGATGGGAAGTGACTGCTTAATGGTGACAGAGTTTCCTTTGGGGGTGATAAAAATATAACCAGATAGAAGTAATGGTTGCCAATGTAATGAATGTATTAAATGTATACTTAGTTAATGGTTAATTTGATGTTATATCAATTTATCTCACTAAAATTATTAACCGTTGAGTGCCAGGAACTGGAGAGACTGAATCCACTGTTGTGGTGCATTGAACAGTTTAGGAGCATCATTGCTACGTAATAAATAGCTCTTCATAAGACACTCTGCTTCAATTTTTTCATAGACTCCACAAGTGCATGCATTTATTTTCTTCATGAAATGGATAGGAATGATGCACGGTAGCCAACACATTATACAACTGTTGTCCAGGGTTCTTCTATCTGTTAAATAGACAAACTGTTCAAAACACTAAACAGCTTATCTCTGAGGCAACAGTACTATTCCGAAGACTTGGCAGTATGGGATCTAGTTTCATTTTTTCTCCTTAAGTAACTATATGATCTTAGGCAAAGTGCTGAACTTCTCTAAACCTCACAGTCTAGTCTACTGATGTAATAATTGTAGATCCATGGTCTTCCAGCTTTGCAGCCTTACTTCCCCAGGAAGGGTATGGTAGAATATTGAAATAATTATCCCAGTAATCATACCTCCCTGTATCCACACATACGTAGTCATAGAGCTGCTTCTTTCATCAAGAGGCATTCTAATTTTTTGCACCTTATCTCTGCACTGGCTTTCTGACTTGCTTTGACCAACAGAATGTGACTGCGGTGATGTTTGAGTTCCAGATCCTAGGTCCTAATGAGCCTTATAGCTTTTCCTCTCAATTTCTTCGAGTCCAGTGATGGCCATACTGTGAAGGCGTCTAGCCTGCTAAGCTCGGCGGTCACATGGAGAACTGAGGCACCTCAGCCAATAGTCAGCACCAACAACTGCCAGACCTGTGAGGGAGGCCATCTGGGGTCTTCCAGTCCAACCAGCGCTCCTGCTGGATACGAAAACATGAACAAATCCAAGCAAGACCAGGAGAGAACCTGCCCAGCCCTCCCGCAGAATTGGGAGAACTAAGCAATTGTTTCTGGGTTAAGTCACAAAATTTTGTTGCATCTTTCCTTCTGTTTTATACAATTATATACAACCACATACAAGTATATACAACTGTATGGTATTGTTATACAACAATAGTTAATGAAATCAGAGGGAAAGATGCATGATGAGTAGTGATAAACAGGCCCCCGGCTCGAAGTTGGTTTGCACATAGCTTTCTATTCTTTGTCATCTCCATTCTGCTCCTGAGCCCATCAGTGAAGTTTTTATTTTGGTTATATTTTTCAATGCCAAAATGTCCATTTAGCACTTTGTTATATCATCTCTTTCTTGGCTGAGACTTCCCATTTTCCATTGGTTTTAGCAGTGTTCATGATTGCCAGTTGGAACTCTTTGAATAATAGCTACTTTAAAAGTCTTTGTCATGTTCTGACCTCTGCGTCATGGTAGTGTTAGTTTCAGCTGATTATCTTTTCCCATAGGAGTTGAGATTTTCCCAGGTCTTCTTGGCTGGCTTTGGGCTGCAACTTCCCTCCCCGTAGTTGGTCTTCTGAGGGCTGTGTTGCATATGTCAGCTCGTTTTTCAAAGCCTTGCCAGTGCTATTTGGATCTGTCCTTTGCGTGTGTCACCCAGTGGTCAATCTGGTACCTGGGCATAGTTCTCAAAGATTTGGTGTACTAATTAGTATCAGATCCATGCATTTGCAGGCTGAGGATGACCCCAGGAATTTAAAAAAAACTATGTGGAGCTGCTTTGCCAAGCTCCTTCCTCTCTGTGATACCTTTTGTTTCCCTGTGACCACTTTTCAGTCTGTTGCCAACAAGATTACTCTGCCGTGTATTTCCATGATTTTGCCTGCATATTGACTAAGCAGAGAGAGGACCGAGAGAGGAAAAAAAAGCACTGGAGGTTAGCCCAGTCTTCAGAATGACAGCTCCACTGAATGGAGAGGAAGGTTTCCTTCCCTTATAGATTGGGATAATGCAGGCTGATGTTGTCAATACTGTAAAATGCTTGGGAACAGGAGTGTGGAAGAAGGGGGGAAATGGAGAGAAATGGATGAAAAGGAAGGGAAATGGAGGGAAGAGAGGAGGGGGAGAAGAGAGAAACACAGGATTTTCACACCCTGACTTTTAGGAATTTACTTTCCCGCTGCTAGAGCCGGTACTAGAGGGTATCTCAGGAGCTCTCTTTGTACCCTGGTGCCCATTTCTGGTGTGCTGACTTTAGGCCAGGGTTTACTGGAGGAAAAAATAGGAGTAAATTCACTGTTGGTTGGGTAATATTTCAAATCCCAGTCTTATTTCCTGATATGGTTTGGCTGTGTCCCCACCCAAATCTCATCTTGAATTGTAGTTCCCATAATCCCCACATTTCCTGGGTAGGCCCAGTGGAAGGTAATTTAATAATGGGGAGGTGGTTACCCTCATGCTGTTCTTGTGAACACATCTCATGAGTGAGTTCTCATGAGATGTGATGGTTTTGTAAGAGACTTTTCCCCTTTTGCTCAGCACTTCTTCCTGCCATCATGTGAAGAAGGATGTGTTTGCTTTTCCTTCTGCTATAATTACAAGTTTCCTGAGGCCTCCCAGCCATGCTGAATTGAGTCCAATAAACTTCTTTCCTTTATAAATTACCCAGTGTTTGGTGTGTCTTTATTAGCAGCATGAGAATGGACTAACATTCTTAACTCTTTGGGGTCCTCAAGTAGTTGCTCAGGCATTCTGTCCATGTGTTACAGCTATATTCAGTGAGAGAGTGAAAGGGAGAGAGTGGGGGTGAAGTGGGCTTCTTCCAACCCACCCAGGACTGGACACTGTCGAAAAGCCACCTGTATGTGCTCTGATGGGTGAGAGTAATGGGTAAGAGGCAAAGGTGTGACCAGAAATGGCGGGGTTTGTCCGAAGAGCCTTATAGGTCATATGTCTTGAGGTGCCCAGCAAATAACCTTGCTTTGCCACTGGGACATGCCTGGTTAACAATTATGAAGTAAACATTCCCAGTGAAGAGGATCTGCTATGATAGAGGGCAGGATAAAGACAAAGAAGAAAAACTAGTTTATTTTTTTACCTTATCTGGTCTTCAAGTTTGGGAGTAAGAAATCTTGTCAACCTAAGGTAGATTTCTTCCAGATGAAATAAAATGTAACTCTGAACTGTTGATTTCTTCTTCATGATTTGAGCATATTTCCTGGAGGTATTAGTTTTATTTAGGAAATATTCTCTCTGTATAGGGACTTAGTTTTACTCTATAATCTATTTTTTACATTTTCTATGATCTATTTTAAAATCTGGTTACAACTTTAAAGACCACTCCCTAAACTACTAATGACACTAATAACTTATGTTATAAAAGTCTTTCACATACTTTTCACATGGATTGTATCACTTGGCCATTTCATTTTTGTATCTTTTCATCTATAACAGTGAAGATATTGGACTAGATTATCTTTAAGGTCGCTCCCAGCTCTAACTTCATTTGATTTTACAAAATACCCTTTCCCTGCCTGCCTGAAATAGGTTCATCTGCCAGTGAAAGGAAATAGGCATCCATCTGTTAGGGGTTATGAAGGTGATAATTAATCACATGGTTGATAATTAATTATGTTCCTTTCTTTCTTTGAGTTCTGAACCAATTTAGGAATAGACACAAAGGTTGGAAAGAAATCACAATATCAACTTTATTGTTGCTGTTTGGAGAACAGGGTTCAGACCTATGGCCAAATACAGTTGTCTAAAACTTTTGCTTCCAAACTGAGCTTTTACATTCACTTACATGCTGAAAGCTGGTCTCCCAGACAAGTCCAGAGCCTGCCCCATAATGTTCTCACATGGGGGATTCAAGGGTACACACTTAGGTGGGAGTGGGCAGGCCGACCCCTCCCAAGCACATGTACTATGCTTGTGCCATCCTATTTTCCAGAGTCATCATTAAGGTGAATCATTCCTGCTAAGGGGGAAAAAGAGAAAAGGTAAATGACCACTCTTACTGCTGCCCGCTCCTGGGAGTATCTCCTCCCCTCTGAAAATTGAAGGAGAAAACTGACCCTACTTCAGTGTCCCAGGAATCCCCTGGGTTCCAGACAAACCAGGATGGTTGGAACTTCTCACTCCAAATCTACCAAATCCATCACAAATGCAAAATATTTTTTAATTCTTTTTTTTTTTTTTTGCTTACATCATACTGCAGAGCATTCTGGAATAATGCCTGAGAGTCTGTGGAGGATACTACCTTTTGACTAAATCCTTGTATTCTTTCTCATTGAAATTGACTATTTAAAAGGGCATTGAAACTGAATGCCTAAAAGCACGGGTTTAGAATGATCAATAACAATAGCTATTATTTATTGAGGAGCTTAATATGGGCAAACACCGTGCTAAGGGCTTTCCACACACCATTTCTTTTAATCTTCAACACAACCTTATGAGATAAATATTAATATTATTGCCTTTTTAGAGATGAGAGAATAAAGGCCCAGGAAGGTTGATAATTTACCTGGTTTTATACAACCAGAAATAAAAAGGCCAGGATAAGACCTACTTAGTCTAACTTTGGAGCCTCCACACATAATCCCTGAAAAGCATTGCCTATGGGAAGGTTGGCTGAAATTGCTAAGGGACATTTTTATTTCTCCAGGACTAAGGATGGGATAAAGATATATTGGTTACTGAAACATCCCCATGAAAACATGAGGTTGCATTACACAGTGGTTACATTAATGAGCTCTGGAGCCAGAGAGCTGAATTGAAACTCCTGCTTGACCACTTACCATACACCTGCCATAGACATTTTCCCTGTTTGTCTTGGATCTTGGGCAGGTTGTCTATAGTCTCTGGGCTTTGGTTTCCTTATCTATAAAATTAGGAAAATGATAAGAGTAGTAGCTACTTTCTAGGACTTTTACAAGTTCAAGATGATACAATACATATGAACTCTATATATTAGCAAGGATTATTATTGATGGTCATGGCTCATAGTTTCCACCTATACTATAACTTTAAAGCTTTCAGATCTTGATATTTCATTCTGCCTCCTCCATGCAGTTTTAATGAAAATCCTGTCTTGGCCAGAGCACTGCTGGCTAAGAACTTCATTTGGAATCCATCCAGAAAACTGACCCCACTAGAATCCAACCCATCTCCCCTTCTTGGAGTTTCTGTTAATTGCCATCTGGCTATTTTTAGTTTCTTCAAGTGTGCACTGGGTATAAGCAGGGAAAGTCCATCCTGCTGAGGGCATGGGGCTGTGTGAGCTGTGGGGTTTTAATTTGGAAATGTTTTGACATTTCATTTGTCAGGGCACCAGTTGCTGGAAACTTGTGAGAGTGAGCAGGAGCCGAGAGCTTATTATTTTTTTCAATCAGTGTTTTCACAAAGGAGAGAATCCCCAGTTGCAACAGCTGCTTAGTGCATCCAAATGTGAGTTTGGCTTAGGCAGAAGGGATTTAGAGATTTGAAAGCTTAAAAGAAAACATAAATAACAACAAACATGGAAAGCAACCTGTTCAGGCTGTCAGCTGATACTCGGATTTGCAGAGCCTGAGCTTTGGTTCCTCTGATGTGAATTTTCTTTGGTGTGGGCTTATCATCAGTTTGGTCAAAGGCCTTTGAGTCCATTTCTAATCCGTTCTGAAATTCTCCCTCACTTTAAAACACTGCACACACTAATGAGGCCTGACCTTCATCACTGACCGGAATAAAGGCTACAGGCTGGATCTGCTGCTTAGTCCTGTCTATAAATGCTTGCTTCCTTCCATTTCTTCTGACCCTCTACTTCTTGACCAGCATAGATGTTAACCCTGTGGTAGCAGAATCCTTGTTCAGAGCCTGTGGGGTGGGGGACAGAGAGGGTAGAAAAAAAAAGGAAATTACTTATGATTTCTGCTAGGGGCTTCACATATCCTGTATAATTTAATCCTTGTGTGTTAGTCACAGTTCCTAACTGCCAGCATCAAAAACTAATTGTACTAATTTAAGGTGGGGGGGAAAGGATTTCCTTAAAGGTTGCAGCAACATCAAATAATGACTCTTAGAAGTTACATATCTGGAATAATTTTCAAAATCATGTTGCAGAATTGATCTCAGGAAGATAGCAGTGCAGCCAGACATAGACTCTGCAACGTGCACAACTTTCACTAAGTACCAGTCTTGAGTGTTGTCCTTAGAACTTTCCCTCTGATGCTATGGGATCTGGAGGTAGCTGTGACCTCACCAGAGTGGATTCCGTGTAGTCCCTACATCTTCACACTCTGAGCTCCCATAAAAAGTGCATCTTCCTGGCAGAGCTTGGTCATGCTTGTGCTTTAGCTGACACCTTCACTTCCCTAGCAAGAGGCTGTTGCTGCCTTAGAATGTGGGGCATTCCCCAGACATAGGAAGGGAGTTCTGATGCTGAGAGATACCAAAGAATGGCAAATGCCCCCTGCGCTGTACAACAAATAAATCAAATACATATTGTTAGGCTAATAGTATAGATAAAGGGATTGGAGTTACAGAAAGTTAACTAACTTGGCTTTAGCATAAACAACTGCTACATGGTAGAGCTACGTGCAAACTCAGGTCTGTCTGTATGCGAAGCCTGTACTGCAGGAGGATTTTAGGGGTGACAGAAAGTCATTTGTTTTATGTTCTAGGTTGATAAACTGACATTTAGCTATGTGATTTTTGGAATGTGAGGGGAGCAGGACAGGACAGTAAAAAACAGTATCTACTTACATATGTGTATTCATTTTTCTCTAGGTCGGGCTTTGAAGGCTGATCTAGTTTTCTGGAGGTGCCATAACAAATTACCACAAGTTAGTACATTAAGGAAATGTGTTCTCTCGTCGTTCTGAAGGCTAGAAGTCCAGAGTCAAGATGTCTGGGGAACATGCTCCCTCTGAAGGCTTTAGGGGAGGAGCCTTCCTTACCTCTTCCTGGCTTCTGCTGGTTGCTGGCAGTCCGTGGTGCACCTTGGCTTATAGATGCATTGTTCCAGTTGCTGCCTCTGTTGTTACATGGCATTCTCCCAGTACCTGTTTCTGTGTAAGTTTCTCTCTTCTCATAGTGACACCAGCCCTATGGGATTTAGGGTCCACCCTAATTCATTATGATCTTATCTTAACTTGATTACATTTATGAAGACCTAATTTCCAACGAAGGTCACATTCACAGGTTCTGGACATGAATTTTGGGGAGGTAGACACTATTTAATGCAGCATAGAGACTAGATTCATTAAGTTAGATATCACAATAACACATTTCTGTGACTAAACTCTGTAATAGAGGTAAAGAGAAAGTGATAGAAAATGAGTCTAGATTTTGACTGGTCTCTTTGGTTCCTTAAGCCCAAAGGGGACCCTCTACATGGATCTTCTGCCTGTGGATGAAGCAGGAGTATATCTGTGCCAGAATCCTGAGCTTGAATAGAATTGCTTCCTAAAAGATTACTGGAGAAAGATGCCAGAGTCAGCAAAAGGAAATGCTTTCATTTGGTGTGAAAGCAAAGTGCAGCTCTTCAGGAGAGCCAAGAAGACTATGAATAAGCATGGGTCACAGACTGATTTTTAGAGTAATTGGGAAAAAGGAAGCTGAGGCCTTTAGAGTATAATGCAATAGGTGGATTTCTAACTAAGATATTTTGCACTCAAAGCACATCTCTGCTCCTTTCAAGATGGCAACATGTGACCTTGATCTTTTTGAGGTTAAAGTGCGGTAAGAACAGTTAACCACACGGTGGCTCTAAGAATTTAGTAAGCAAAATCTTGAAGAATCTCAGCACAGCTCTGGAATGATACACATGTGACTGGGGAATCAGAATCAGAAATCACAGGACCCTCAAAGATACAGCTTATCCAGGCTTGTGAGTCAGGGCTGTGCAGCTATAACAATCAACTCCTAAATCTCAGTGGCTTTAATCCAACAGAGATTTATTTCTCTAGTTTGTATCATTCTCACTCCTAGGACCCAGGCTAATGGAACAGCCTCCACAAAAAGCATTACTACTTCCTATTGCAGAGAAAAAGAAGGCCTGGCAAATCATATAGCTAGTTCTCAAATCTTCCACCTGAAAGTGGCCAGTATTACTTTTAACCATGTTATGTTGGCCAAAACAAGTCATATGGTCACTCCTAATTTCAACAAATCAGGGAAATCAAATCTATATCTGCCCATAAGGAGAACCAGAAATATTTGGTAAATGGCACTATATATTACCTTTTCAAACTCATTAAAGTAAGGACAAGTTGATAAGGTGATATTCTCAGTGCACCGGCTGTGCATGGGAGGGGGTTAGAAAAAAGAGGGGCTAGATGGATTAATACTTGGCTCACAGGATTTCATTGAAATTAACTTCTGCCTGATGGATTGCCTATCCACTGAATGCAAAGCATTTTAGAAACTTCCTAGAGTTGAATTTCCAACCTTTTCACTATTCCTCTAAAACAGTGCCATGAAGGGCCAATTTGTGGCAACTATTGACTTTCTAAAGGCTTATATATTACTATGTGTGTATAATAATGTCTAAAATAGTAATATGTAAAATAGAAGACTTTGTTTTAATGTCTGCTTTCCAGGCTAAACATGGAAGTAAATAAAGAGGATAAGGTCATTAAAAAGCAGTTAAATTGGACAAAGCAATCAACTAACAAGCTCTTCAAAATATTGTATTTTCATCCCTTGGTATCCTTGGGAGATTTTTCCAGGACACACAAACCCACCAGATTAAAATTTATGGGTGCTCTAGTTTCTTGTAGAAAATGGCATGACATTTGCATATAACCTGTGCACATCCTCCTGTATGCTTTAAATTATCTCTAGATTACCATAATATCTAATACAGTGTAAATGCTATATGGATAATTTTTATACTCTATTTTTATTTGTATTATTTTAATTGTTGTATTGTTACATTTATAAGGTGTTTTGTTTTACATATTTTTGATTTGTTAGTTGAATCCTGGAATGCAGAACTCGCAGATAATGAGGGCTGACTGTACTGGACCCTGGTCTTTTCTGGCACTGAACCAGAAAAATTCTGATGAATTTGGAGCTTCTGCCTAAATCTTCTTTTCACTTAATTTCCTTAGTCTGTAGTGTTGGCATAGCCACTTTAACTTCAGAGTGATGGCTTAGGTTTTGAATTGAGAAGTTTCAGAAAGCCAGAATAGACAGAATCACAGGAAAATGTCAATAAACATGTTGGTTTTCCTGTAACTACCACCGATTCCTTAGCCTAGATTCCCTAAATTGCAGACCATGGCAAAGACTTCTGGACTGGCACTTTATCAGTGAGTGTTAATCTCAGGAAAACAGGAGTAGGAGAAAGGAGAGTGCGGCAGGGGAGGAGGGAGAGCAAGTAGAAGGGAGCATATTACTGAGCTGTCCATGGCTTTATGAAAAACTGATAGCTTGGTGTCACATGACATCTTCAAAGGGGCAGCATGAAGTTGCTTCATCCTCAAATAGTTCCTCTGGGGGGAGAAAGAGAGAATGATTTATTCATTGGCTGCCATCACCCGTTGGTCAAAGTATTCCCTCACTGGGTTTCAACTCCCTTGCCCTTCCAGGGAATACATGCATGGATGTCAAGGAGGTGCTGCAGTGCTTTCTCCTGCCTGGACAGAAACAAGAAAATTCCACTATAGGAAGCAGATGGCACAAACAAAGTGTGCACTGTTTGTTGTGCTAATGAACCATATGAGGACCTAGAGGAAACCATTGCAACAGGTTCCTCAGGAAGTAGTGACTATAGCAGCAGCAACAGCAGCAGTAAAACCCAGCTCCAGGATTCAAAGATCAGTGCAAGCAATTTCTAGGAGCCCTCTGCTAGATAGCAAGGTAAGTGTTCTCTTCTGGCATGAGGCAAAACCAGAATGCATTATAACCAGACACTCAAACCAGGAACCTGAGAGTCAATCTATAGTTCTCATTCTCCTTTCAAGACTAAATCCCTTCAATTTGATGATCTCAGCATTTCTTCAGCCTTTTCATTTCTCCTGTCCCACAGTGAATCCCTAGTATTCATTTTTACTGTATCTTTCCTGGAATATTGCAAAAGTTTTGCAACTACTTTTCTGGCTTGTACCGGTTAAGCTATCTTTGACTTGAAATAGGAAAAATCCTTACTTAAATTGGCTAAAACAGTCAAGGGTAATGTGACCATGGATTAAAATACCTTTGACTGTTTTTAGCCAATTACTTTGAGCATCACATCCAAATTTAACCACATTCAGGAAATAGGAGGCATCATTTTTGTGTGTCTCCTTAGAGGGAGGAAATCTTTCTCAAGTAGTCTTTCTTAGCAGACTCATGAAGAAAGTCATATCACATGCCTAAACCTAAACCCATCATTGGCAAGAGGAATAGAATGATCTATGATTGCCCTAGACCAGTCAAGATCCCCCCTCTGGAACTGCAGATGGTTAACCACATAGAGGAGGGTAAATGCTCAATAAAACTGAAGACCTGATTGGAAGGAGAAAGGGACAGGGGACTGATGCTGGCGAGGAATTACTAGGTTCTGTTACCTTTGATCTTGTGGCCCTTCAATCCATGCCATGGGTATGATGTTGCTGAAATGCAACTATGAAATAATCCTTCCGTTTAAAATTTTCTGACAATTATTCTTTGCAGAAGAATCAAGCCAAGTCTTTTCTTTTTTTGAGACGGAGTTTTCGCTCTTGTTACCCAGACTGCAGTGCAATGGCACGATCTCAGCTCACTGCAACCTCCGCCTTCTGGGTTCAGGCAATTCTCCTGCCTCAGCCTCCCGAGTAGCTGGGATTACAGGCGTGCACCACCAAGCCCAGCTAATTTTTGTATTTTTAGTAGAGACGAGGTTTCACCTTGTTGACCAGGATGGTCTCGATAACACTTGACCTCGTGATCCACCTGCCTCGGCCTCCCAAAGTGCTGGGATTACAGGCGTGAGCCACCGCACCCGGCCTCAAGCCAAGTCTTGCACAAAAGACTATTGATCAGGCATCTGCCAGCTTCTCCAGATTTTGCTCTTGCCATGTTCACGTCTTAACCATGCCACACTGCTACCTCTAATACTCCCATCATGCTCCTGATGCACTTTACTGCCTCCCTTATGCAACTGGCTCTATCATTCTGAGATGCTTTTGTCTGTTCTTCCTGGAGCTCCTGCATCTCTCATCATTTAAATGGCACAATATTGATTTGCTTTTCAATTTTCAGTACACCGGCCACCTCAGTGGAGTCTTTCCAGATCCCGTGGTAAAATCGGCTTTTTGTCCTTCTACTCACACTGTGCCCTTATGTAATTCTCTGACTTCCATTGTAACACATGCTTGTCCTTCTTTATTATTTACCAGATGGCTCAGGACTAAGGACAATGTACCAGAGAGACCTTCTCCTTTTCCTCCAGGTGTGGGGAACTGTTAGAACTGTGACATGGTCAGATTTAAGTCTCTTCAAAGTCCACTCATTTCTCTCTCTTTTTTTCTGCCCAAAAGGAGAGCGAGAGCTAAACACTGGATTTTCATTCCAACTCTGCCAACTGCTGCTTACCAACCATGCTGTCTACTTGGGCTGGCTACTTGGTATCTCTGAGCCTCCGCTTATCAATAAAATGGGCACCAAACTATGTACTCTCTATTCCAGAGAGGCATGAGGATCAAATAGATAATGTCAGGCAAACATTCTTTGGAAACTGTAAACTGCTGTACAGATACAAGGGGATTTAGTTACTCTGTTTTGCCTCTGCCTGAGGGGAGATATTTTTTCCCAGAGCATGGAAGTATAACTTAATGTCCACCAAGTTCCTGAAATATATCCAGTTCTGTGATGATCTACCAATGGTAGAATAAGAAATGACCTCAATATCATCTCTGTGAGAACAAATAAAGACAATTAGAGGCTGCTCCGAGACTTCCTAAGGTGCTATGTATGAAGGCATAATGGAATTACCTGTGTTAATGACTTTTGTTCTCCCACAGTCTTGGAAACCACAGCTGGAAAGGGCTGAGGTAGTATATATCCATTGGAGCCCAAATATTTGCTTTGACTATCAGTTTTTTTTCCCGCAGAATTTACCCTTGGTCCTCCAAGGCTTTGTTTTCCAAAATTGCATGGTTTATGTAGAGAAGGGGAAAGTAGAGTACCTCTTCACTGTCTCTTCCTATTGCATGACTGAAAATTTACTTGTTAAGATTTTTTAATACCCACATAAACGGGCAGCAGATGGTCTTATCTGGACAGTGCTAGCAAAAGACTGGATTCTTTTTCAAGGTCTAGACTCTGTTTGGAAATAGCCAAATGATTAAAGTTACTTTGGCTTGCATTTTTAGAAATTTTTCTCAGCTTATAATTTGTAACTACTTCTCTAGATATGGCCTGGGTCTGTTAACGTATCCTCCTACCAAATGGACCCATTTTCCAAAAGCCTAACCACATAAGGCTCCCTCCCATCTCTGTCCCTTTTTCTCAGATAAAGAACTCCATTTAACATTTCTAGGGCACCTGTTCCCAGGTGTAATTTCCATTGTCTCTTAACTTTGCATCCATACCTTGGGCTGAACTTGAAATCTAGGGTGTTGTATTTTTAATCGAAGAAGGTTCTAGAAAGGTTCTTCTGAATGTAGTGCATTTTCCTTTGGGACCATGGATTGCATTCTTTAACTTAACAGCCTCCATTCCTTAAATGGCAGTTGTGAGTGTTCTTGCAACACACCATGGCCACATGAAGATGATGTATTTCCTGGGGAGGATGAGGAAAAGAGAACACTGATATTTCTAAAAGTATAGACAGCCTGATAGCCAATTTTGGAGTCTGGGTGACATTTTAAATTGGTAATGCTCCTAATTACCCAAACCCTAGGAAACCGTATGGAATACAGCCACAGCTCTAGATTAATATAAGTGAGCACTGTGAACCCATTACTAACAGCATGTTCTCTTAGAATAATGGCACAGTATCTGTGTCATCACAGTGTGATATTTCAGTTAAAATGTGCACGTGCACACACACGCACACACATCTTAATATTTCCTGGTTTTTGGCAAATTTTTCCTGCTATAAATTTTTTTAACTTCTGTAAATTTTCCAACAAAACGTACTATTTTGTTTCCTTGTCAACCATTGTCTGTTGGTATTGCTGTGTTGAAATGTCAGTTTTATAGAGGACGAATGTCAGTAAGCAATGTATGAGAATACGAAACATGAACATGAGTCAACCCTTAGCCTCCCTACTTAGTGCTAGCTGAACTTGAGGTGGTTGTTCAAGATCTCTGAATTTCAGGGTTGTTTTTTATTTTACCTATTAAGTGGGCATAATAATGTTGTCTACTCATATTGTTATTGTGAGGAGGTGAAGCCAAGCAAAATGTCTTGTTCAAAGCTAGTGCCAAAAGATGCTGTGACTAAAGGGCATCAATGAGACAGAAATATAGTAACTTGAAATTTGAATAATCAGGCTAAGATTCAGGCCTCAGCTCCAGCAGTGCCTGGGGAGAGGGGCTGACCACAAACTACCCACCTTTTACATGCAGGGTTAAGTGTTAGCCTCTTTATGCCAGAATGGTGGCTTTCTTGATCTAAGATCCAGGTCTGAACACAGAGAGTGGAAGAAAAATTTCATCACTCCACTACCTTCATCTGCTCCCACCCTTCATAGAAACCTCCCCAGTTTGATGGAGGGGGCCTGGTGAAAATGCACACACCTCACTTTTGAATTTTTCAAGAGTTATCTTCAGTGATTTCCAAACATAGGTGTATGATTCCAAAAATTACTGGTCACAGTTTTCTTTTGTTTCTGCTGATAGAATTGGTGGAGCAAGCTCATTTGTGACACTAAGCATCTTCAAAGCAATCCATGTTACAAAGAAACCATAATAATAGCAATAATTTGTGAAACACCAATTATGTGCCAAATGCTTTGCATATTTTAATATTGTTTAATCTCTATATCCAACTCTAAGAGTGGTTGTTATTAACCCCATTTAACATGTTAGAAAAACAAGTCTCACAGAGATTCATAACCTTGCCAAGGTAAGACTGCTAGCAACATTAAAGTTAGTATTTTAATAAGTCTGATCTCAATGCCCAAAGCTGGCTTTCTGCCAATACCCAAGCACTTGTTTGTGTTTTCACGCTTTTTTTGTCTTCTTTCCTTTCAGATTGTTCTAGATGTTGGTGTGGATCAGGAATCCTGTCATTTTTTGCCATACAGGCTGGAGCTAGGAGAGTTTATACAGTTGAAGCCAGTTCAGTAGCATAGTATGTTGAGGTGAGTGGTTGTATTATTTAAGGTAGATACTAGGTAGGTCTTTAGTATACTTCAGGGTACCCAGTGATGGAGTCTTCCAAGTAGGTCATTTAGAATAATCTGTTTTTAACCAGTAATATGGCTTGGCTGTGTCTCCACCCCAGTCTCATAGTGAATTGTATTTCCCTTTATTCCCATGTGTCATGGGAGGGACCCAGTGGGAGATAGCTGAATCATGGGAGCAATTCCACCTATACCGTTCTCATGGCAGTAAGTCTCACGAGAGCTGATGGTTTTATAAGGGGAAACCCCTTTTGCTTGGTTCTCATTCTCTCTTGTCTGCTGCCACGTAAGACATTCCTTTCACCTTCCACCATGATTGTGAGGCATCCCCAGCTACATGAAACTAAGTCCATTAAACTTCTTTCTCTTTATAAATTACCCAGTCTTCGGTATGTCTTTACCAGAAATGTGAAAATGGACTAATGAAATCAGTCTCTAATTTTTGCTCTATTGGAGTGTTTCTGCCAATCAAGCCTGATTTCCCTGTAGTGATTGATATGAAACAATTTTTTAAAAAATGTCACTGATACTGAAATGGTAGCAAAACCTTCTCCCTTCCAATCCACTGGGTGGCAGATGGAGCTGGGGGCAGAGGAAGGGAGACATGAATGTTTTCTTATCTTTAATGATCTGGGTGAGGAGTAATGTTTCACTGCAGCTAGATTTATTGTTTTTCTTTTTAAGTACTGTAATGACAGTAGCTGCACCACTCACTTTAAATTCTACTATTGGTTTAAGGGGCTGTTGCTACATAGTTGTAATCAGAGGAAGAGACAGGTGTCTGTGTTTCGAGGCACTTTTTAAGATTTCAGTTTCTGATTGGAGGACAGGGAGATGATTTGTTTTAAATGTAGTGCTCTATTATCGTTGTGAAATGTGTACAAATATTGTAAAATAAGTCAAAGTCAAAATTCACATAATCATGGCTTTCAGTAATATTTGGATGTAATAACCCAGTCAAACTGCAGAAATTGGATATGTGTGCACCCCTGTGAACAGACTAATGGGCTTGTCATTCATACCTGGAGGAGGCCTGAATTTTAATGAGGGGTAGGATGACAGATAGAAAAGCTTGGCTGCTGCTTCAGATGAGCATCATGAAACCCTCCTCCAGCCCCGGACAACTGGTACCTCTGAGTGATAGTTGCTTTTGGCATAAGTGAGCAAAGAGGTCAAGAGACAAGTAGACAACTGTGGCATGCTTGGAGGGAAAGATTGTCAGAGCCTAATGGGTGGGTAGGTGGTTGTATTCTCTTTTCTTCTTCCAGCAAGTCCTGAAGAAAATATTTTCAGTTATTTCTTTCTTTACCAGTTCTTAAATGTCATTTTTATTAAATATTGACTACATAACAAATAATATTTGTACATATATATTGTGTAAAGAATAACAATACAATGAATGTGTGCCCACTTTCCCTTTTAAGAAGTAGACCATTAGCATTTTCTTTAAAGGCTCATGTACCTTGCCCTGATCACATCCCTTTTTTGCCCTGAACAGAGATAGTCACTCCTGTGGATTTTTGTTTATCATTCTCCTATTCTTTATACTTTTACCACATATGTTTCTATTCCTCAAAACATCATTTATGAATTTTCCATGAATGGACTCATAACATATGCATTTTCCTGCAATTTGCTTTTCTTTTCACCCAATATTGTGTTCCTGAAGGGCATCTTTGTTGATGCATACAGCTGTTGTTTATACAATTTTCGATGTATAAACCATGTAGAGTGTCTCATGGTATGCTCTGCTTCCAGTTGTTAGTCCTGTTGGCAGACTTTGGATGGCTTCCATTATGAAAGTATTGTTATGAATAGTTTTGCACAGTCTCCACTGCGTCTTTGCTGAAGTTTCTCAGGCATACACAGGAGTGGAATTGTTGGGTCATAGGGTGTGCATACCTTTGACTTTGCTATATATAACACCAAATTATTTTCCAAAGTGGTTGTGCCCGCTTTTATTCCCTCCAGCAGTATATGTGTACCATTGTTCTGTGTCTTTGTCAGCACTTCGATAATGTCAGACTCTGAAATTTTTGCCAATCTAGCGGTTATGACAGGATCTTTGTGGTTTTAACTTGTTTTTTTCACTTACTAATGACTTTGAACATATTTGCAAGTATTTTGGCCATTCGTGCTTTCTATTCTATAAAATGCCCATTCAGGTTTTTGACAATTTTTCTTTTGAATTGTTTGTCTAATTCTAGTTTATTTGTAGGAATGAATTCTATATTCCAGATATTAATCCTATATCAGTTATGTATGTGGCAGATGTCTTCTTCAAGTTTGTACCTTGCATTTTCTCTTTCCTAATGTCCCTAGGAAGCTTTGGATATAGAAGCCTAAAAAAGAATAGAGAAGAGGAGGATAAAAATATAGAGTGAGAACTCCACGGACAAAAATGCCTCTGCTTAGATATTAGTAGATTTTAAAATAAATTCTTAAGGTGAGGGGTTGAGTTTAGAACTTTGTTTTAGGTGCTGCTTATTCATTTATTCATATCTTTGCTCAACTGCCTTCTACAACTACGTTGTCAGCTAATGGAAGAGAAACAGTAATAATCAAGGTCTCTTCCTATATTCAAAGAGCTTTGATTTTTAATAAGGTATTGATCCTGTTGTATCTTATACAAGAGCCCAAAAAATAAAATAAAAGAGTGGCATAAATAATTTGGGAGTTTATTTCATAGAGTTTGTTTTTTCATATATTTTAAAGTGGTTTGAGATACTTTATTTACTTTTACAACCTTAAACATCTAAAATCTTTGGATATAGTACTTTAAGGAAAAAGCAGAAGTTAGAGATATTCTCACCTTCCTGAGCCATAATCCTGTCTCCAGTCATAGCAATTGCAGGTACACTGTGATTGTGCCTGTGAATAGCCACTGTACTCCAGCCTCAGCAACATAGCAAATCCCTATCTCTAATAAGCAAATAAATAAATAAAAACAGCTCAAAGACTAGTCAAATTCCCTTTCCCTAGATTCACCTATTGTTTACATTTCACACTGCTGGCTTTACCATTTTTTCTAGCTTGCCTTCCCACCACATGCAAACGTGCATTAATATTAATATGTATATGCATATGTATATGAACACAGGTGTATACAATCACACATGTTTAAGAACATACACACATATATGAATATGAATGTATATGTGAAAATATTCACATGTGTATACAAACACATATGTCAGCATGTGAATATACGTACATGTGTTATATATACATATATACATATATGTCCAGAGCTACAGAGACACACACTTTTTCTGTGGGTCAGTTACATATATCATAGCCCTAGCCATTTATCATTAAGCATTATGGTGCGTATTTTCTAAAACTGATGCTTTTATCTTATATAAACCAAAAGAGAACTTCATTTAAAGCTGAAAAAGAAGCTAAACAATGACATGCTCATTGAGTCTTTCAGTGTTGGTGATAACAGGTGTTTGGGGAGATCCCAGCATGAGCAGGGAGACTGTCACCATGGTGCTGAGGTGAGAGAAGTCTATACTTAATTGCCTTCCCACCCTTGCATAGTATTTCAAAAAACACTTGATTTTCTTTTTTTTTTTTTGAGATGGATTCTCACTCTTTCACCCAGGCTGGAGTGCAGTGGCATGGTCTTGGCTCACTGCAACCTCTGCCTCCCGGGTTCAAGCAATTCTCCTGCCTCAGCCTCACAGAGGCTTGATTTAAAAATCAAGATTTAAAAACCAGAATTCTAATGAATTCCAAAGCACCACAGTTTATCTTTGGTTTCAGCTTCTGTAGAGGATGTGTGTGTTACAGCAGTCCTTCTTTTCTGTGTACAACTGGGGCAGGTTGGGGACAGGGGTGGCTTTCCAAATGCTGTCGGGGCTGCTGGGAGCCCTTGAAATTCTTGCTCACAAGTCTGTTTTGCTTCTGAGGCTTCCCCTACATGTGGTCCTAAGAACAGGCTGGTTAAAAATGTATTCAGTGCTGAGGATGATTAGACTCTCCTCCAAGTGTGGATTTAACAACAGGCTGGTTCCTCCTGAAATCCATGGCCTCTACTCTGCCCATAGCTCCTGCGTGGGTGTCATGAGATGCTCTCCAGGGGCCAAGGCCCTTTCACCTTGTGGAGGACGGTCTGTACTAGCTCGTGGTTTTTGCTTCTCACACCAACACTCATCTGTACAGTTTGTGGGTGGCAAAACGCAACTGTGAACAGCACGGAAAAGAATTTTACTCTAAGAATAGGCTGATCTAGCGGCTCAGCACACTGTGCATGGTGCTCCTTTCGACCTTTTCATTATTTGGTAATTGAACCAGCAGACATTTAATTCTTTTCTCTGGAGTCTTCATTAAATTGCTCGGAAAAGATAAAATTGCAACAAGAAATAAAAATGTACAAATTTAACTACCATCTCCTGTCCCTGGATTCTTCTTCACACACCAGGCTTCTGGGCTTTAAGTAAACAGAATATTTTCAAATTGCATTGAATTTAATTTCAGTTTCACTTAGTGGAACAGCCTGATTTTGTAAGGGTTGGTTCTTGGTAGGCGGGCTGATGCCAACAACGTCTTGTCTGTATGGCATGCATGTTGGGTCAGTTTTTGCAGGAGTGGTCACAAGCTTGGCAGGTTATGGCTATGTGCTCTCACTGTGGGTCCCATGTGACATTTCTGGGTCAGTAATAAGATATCATTCCCGTTTAAAGAACAGGGCAGAGCTAAAGATTCCCCGGGGGTCTCTAAGCTGTGAACCTGTCCACCTCAAGCTGGAAGCTATCTCTTGCTCTTTGCTCTTTTGTTTTCTTTTCTTATATATAAAACATAAAGCAAAGTCCCTGAGATTATATAGACCAAATGGCAAAGAAATAGCATTCATCAAACCTATATAAGTATGAAGTCGAGGAAAGGGAATTCCTTAATTTAAGTGTATACACAGATAGATGTTACATCTCTCTACCTAAATGAGAAACTCCTTAAAGGACCACCAGGATAATAGACAATTAAAGTGCGTGATTATTACTAGATTTTTGTGCTGTAAACAACTTAAACTTACAACAAAGTTCTTTGGCACTCAGATTTAATGATGTTCCAAATTATTATTGGTCCACTTTATAATTAGACATCACTAGTACACAGTTCCTACATATGCCTCATTAGAATGATTTTTAAGGGGTCAGAACTTCCAGATCATGGGATGGTGGAAGTAAAGGCATATGGAACTGAAGCTGTTGTGACACTACCTCTGTAAAGCAGCTCATCATCTTGAGCTGCTCTGTGCAGTGTGGTAGCCATTACATGCATGTAGCTATTTAAATATAAATATAAGTCAATTAACAATAAAAGTTAAATTCCTGGCTAGATATGGTGGCTCATGCCTGTATAATCCCACTACTTTGGGAGGCTGAGGCCGGTGGCTCACTTGAGTTCAGACATTTGAGACCAGCCTGGCCAACATGGCAAAACCTTCTCTACTAAAATAGAAAAATTAGCCAGGTATGGTGGCACACACCTGTAGTCCCAGCTACTCAGGAGATTGAGGCATGAGAATCACTTGAACCCAGGAGGTAGGTGTTGCAGTGAGCCAAGATCATACCACTGCTCTCCAGCCTGGACAACAAAGTGAGACTCTGTCTCAAAAATAAAAGAAAAGTAAAAAATTAAATTCCTTGGTCACAGTAGCATTTCTCATGCTCAGGAGCCACAAGTATCTATTGGTTATTGCATTGGACAGGACTGATGTATAACATGTTTCCATTGGCACCGAAAGTTCTACTGGGCAGCAATGATGGAGACCACATTAGCCGAACTTCATCTTTCTGGCATATCATGGCCAGGATGATGGCTGTGTTCCCTGCCAGGAATTGGTAGCTGTGGCCGTATTGGTCTGGCTTGACTTTAGGTGAGGCAGCCCTCTGTCAATCCTCCTTGCTCTGGACATTGTATGTCCTTCTCTTATTTATGCATAAGATCTGTCATAGAGCAGCTTCTCTGGGAAACAGACTTTTATGTGGAGGTTTGTAATTGGGCAGTATATTGGGAAGGGCTCTCAGAAGCCTCACTTCTGGGGAAGTGAAGGAAGCAAGATAGATTGGCTGAGGGTGTGGTTAAGCTTCAATAGACTTGTACTGAAGGGCTCAGCCAATTGCACAAGGAGTTTTTGAGTTGGGGTGGCTCTTCAAAGTTGAGCCCCCTTGAGGTGCGGTATTTTATATTCCACCATTTTATGCACACACACTGAGGAAGAAGCGTGGTATTGGGTAAGGTGGCTCTCCTGGGCTGAGGGAGTGCTTAGAACATGACCCACCTGAGAGCCATCATCTGCCAATATTCCCAGCAGCTGGAGGAATCAGTGCCTTGTTTCAGAAGCAAGGGCTGGCCTAGTATGCCACAGCATGTACTTCAAGATCAAGATCAAGATCCAGGATTCTGACTTTGGGCTACTGACACAGGAAGCTTGATGGAGGACAAAGAAAAGATGACAGTAAATCAAAGGAAGAGAGCTAGAGTGGGAGAGCAAGCAGGGTGATATCAAAAGCTTAGGAAAACCTACAGGGTGTTAGGCTATGAGTCCTTTAGTTGTCATCAGAAGCTTTCTAGAAATTGAATACATCACCTGATCTGATGTACTTTGTATTATTCTAAGCCCTGTGAGGACATAGAGCACATAGCTTAAAATCCAGTTGGTTTCCAAACAAATAAAATTCCTGACACACGGTGAATCACAAGTGCCCGTGAATGGCAGAGATTGATACCATGCCAACACAGGAACCATTCCCATGAGCTGGGTGGTTAGGGAAGCATTTAGAAAAGATATGTGACTTCAATTGGATCCTGAAGGATGAGAAGAAATTAAATGTTCCTCTTTTCATTTTTCATGTCTTACTTCCAGCAATGAGACTTTTGAAAACACTTAGGTTCCCATGGGGTTCCCTGTCTTAAATGTGTTGATAATGTCTTCATAAATGCTTTGAAGGCCAATTATTGGAAAGATACTTCTCATTTTCAATCTTGAACCCTGGGAAAAGCATATACTTTGAAGTTTTTCTATATGAATGTATCCTGATTTCAACTCTTTGAGCTAGGGTTTTTCTCCAGTTTCTTAAGTGTCTCCAATTGCTAACTTCTTCTTCCTCCTCACTCTCCCACAGACACCAAATGCCTGAGTCACAAGATTCCATCCAGCCTGTCAACACTTTTTATTTTTGCACTGACAATGAAGTTAAAAGGTGGCAATAAGGAATCTGTTAAGGAAACAATAATAAGCATTTGGCATAGCTGAAGTTTTTGAATTTTGAAAGCATTTCCACATCTATAAACTCATAGATCTTTGGGAAGAGTCTGTGTAGTACTAGAAGCAAACAATACCATCCCCACATTACGGTTAAGAAAGAACCTCAGAGAAGGTAGTGATGAAGGTGGGACATGACTTGTGAAAACAACTCCTTCTAGAGTTGTTTGCTACTTCCTTCTAGAATGTCCAGGTAAGCAGGAACTGGTGGTTCTCTTGAAAGGGAAGTGAATGTGTTTGACTAGCAGCTGGAACACCACCCCCTCTAGATAGTTCATTCAGAAAGTAGGAGAAAAACCATCTTTCTCTTACCAAGCAACCTATTATGAAGCACTTACACATGGAGACGGTTCTGCCCCACAAGGAGGAACCCTTCTACATTGGCAAATTCAGCTAGTAGCACGTTTAGAGGAGTTTAAAGTAGTCCATGTGGAATGTCACCCTGTTTGCCACAAAGCCTAGTCCAAGAAATAAAGAACCTTCTCATAGCTAGATTGGTGCTTGATGAGGAAAGAAGACAGCTTCAGAGATTATATCCATGTGTCTTCATCTCACTCAACACTCACAGCCCTGTAGGATAGTTCCTAAATACCTTTTCAAGGATTCAAATTGAGGACAGGTTCTGGAATCAGACAGTGTGAGGTTATAACCCTGCTCCTATGACCTAATGGCTGTGTGACCTTGACAAATGTTTTGTTTTCTATCACAGCTGTAAAAAATTAATGCAAACAGGAGCTTTAAAAAACACAGTTGTATTACCTTACAGCTCTGGAGGTCAGAAGTCAGAAATGGGTCTCATGGGGCTAAAATGAAGGTGTTACAGAAATCTGTTCTTGCTGGAAGCTCTGGGGAGAATTAGCTTCTTGCCTTTTCCGGTGTTTAGAGGTTGGCCACATGACTTGGATAGTGGCTGTGTCACTCTGACTTCTGCTTCCATTATCATATCTCCTTCTCTGATTCTGACCCTCCTGCCTCCCTCTTTTAAGGACTCTTGTGACCATTTTGCACCCTCCTAGATAATAATCTAAGATAATCTCCCAATTTCATCATTTTTCATAACATCTGCAAAGTCCTTTTGATATGTGTGATAATACATTCACAGTTTTCAGGAATTAGGATGTGGGCATCTTTGGGAAGCCATTATTCTGCCTACCATACAAGTTACTTGACCTTTCCTTACTGCCTTTTTTTAACTTAAAAATTATAGATAACAATAGTCCCTTATTAAGATATTATAAGGATTAAATGAAAAAATCCATATAAAATTAGCACAGTGCCTGCCATTCTCTAGCTATTATTGTTATCATGGTTATCATCGACATTATTATGGGGTCTCATTTCATCCATATTTCTGTATAAATTAACCAAACCAATACCATGGAAAGGAAATCATTAGGCAATACTGGGAAGCACTAGGCCAGGCAGAGCACTGTTTTTCAAGAGCATGTCGTTTCAATTGCATGTTGAAATGTCTTCTGTTACTGCTTTTTTAAAACCCAAACATTACAGATGCTGATGCTGTACTTGTTTTCCACCTCTTCTCGAAGGATCTAAAGACTTAGCAGGGCAGTGTCTTGAGCAGCTCTCTGATATCAGATCCTCAGGAGGAATTCACAGTTGTTTCTAAGTCCTTGTCCCACTTGCTTCTTCCCTTGCTCACCCCGGTCTACTCAGTTCTCCTTGGATGGTCTCAGTATTGGCAACTGTTCAGAAGGAACACAACTCTTTAGCATCAGGGAGCAATAAGATGGCTCTCAAAGAGGTGCACTAGAATCCCCTGAAAGGCTTTTAAAACACAGATTACTGGGTTCCGTTTCCAGAGTGTCTGCTTCAGTAAGTATGGGGAGTCACTTGAGAATTTGCATGTCTAATAATGATGCTTCTGGGATCACACTTTGAGAACCACTAGGATTATATAACATTGAAACCAAAACAATCCCTAAAAATAATTTACCACAGTGCTTTTGAAAGATGCACCAAGAAGTCTCTTGCAGGACTGAGTTAGAGAGTTAAGGGAGCTTGAACAGCAACAGGAGCCACCTCCCCAAAACTCTGTCATGAGGACAACACCCCTTCTATCTGTTTTACTTACTGGGCTTCTGGATCAACTTTTGTTTGCAGAAGGAGATCAAGAAAAAACTTTAGAAGCTGAGGTCCAATTTCCTCAATTAACAGAGGAAGCCTAGAGAAGTTAAGTGTTTTGTCCAAATCCACAGTTGCTTTTCCTTTTGCTATAGTATCAGTGCCCCCAATATTCATTACTGAAACTTAAATTCCATTGTGATGGCATTAAAAGGTGGGGAAGACCTTAAAAGAAGTGATTAAGTCATGAAGGTCTGCCTTTATGAATGTATTTGTATCCTAGAAAAGGGCTGGGACAACTGGTTTAGGGTGTTCCCTTTTGCCCTTTCATTTCTCTGATGCATGAGGACACAGTGTTCATCCCCTTTTACTGTTATCCATCCCTTCCACCATATGAGGACACCTAGACAGAGCTATCTATATAGGATGGGGCTTCGCCAGACACCAAACCTGCAGCACCCAGATCTCGGACTACCCACACTCCAGAGATCGGAGGAATAAGTTTCCTTTCTTTATACTCAGTTTCAGGTATTTTGTAACAGCAGCACAGACAGACAAAGACACCTCTGCCATGGGAAGTTACTCTCATTTCCAACATTGACATGTCTATCAATTCAGTATTTAAACCACAATTCAAGCAACTTCTTAGCTCACTTTGCAGCTTCTGAAATCTACTTTTCTTAAGCCAAAGTCTTTCTCTCAGCCACCCACTTTTTTCCTTTAGTTCTCTCTTACCCATCTGCTCCTAGAAGCCACGATTTTGTGTTGCTGTCATGGGGCCCTATTTAAGGACCCATTTGATTCTGGGCATTAGAGGAGAGAAGCAGCATGTTTAGAGAAAATGTCTGTTGATCTAAAGCATTCTTCTACTGCAGCAGCCACACATTCTAGGGGGATTGTGATTAGGTCTCATGTTTTCTTGGCAAGAAGAGAAGGAACGTTGGGACGGATTATAATTTAAGCATACTAAATAATTGATATGGCTTTGATGACTGGAGGAATACCACAGACCTTGGTCTCATGACAATTCAGATAAAACGCATGATACGCATGGAATGGTTTTAAGGAATGGGAAACTTATAAGTCAAGAAAGAAGAAAGAAGAAACCAGCTCCTCTATAAAGAGACAGAGGGAGGGGGGGCTCAAATAAAGAGACACCCCTTGTGCAGCAGAAAAGTGGTTGTTTACATTGGGATGCTAGAGGAGGCGTTGTCTGGTTTGCATAGGGCCCAGGGGGCTGGTTTTGATGAGGTGGGTCGTTTATGTAGCCTGTGAAAAACTTGGCCCTCCTGCCTTAGCCCTTTAATATGCAAATATGAGTCACCATGATGTTCTGAACACATGGTGTTATTTGGAGGCGGCCATGACTCTTGGCACACCTGGTGATAAGAAGGAGGAGGCAGGAATTGCCATATTGGGTGGACCGTTTCTAATGGCTGGCATTTGCATATCAAAGCTTGCCAACCTGGCCCTTCAAACCATTTTCTGTTAGAAAATATATGGTTCAGGGATTGCTTTTATTAAAAGAAAAAGCCTTACCAAGAACTCCTTTCACCCTATCTGCCTAAAAATTATTTCTTAATAATTCCCAACTAAAAAGCATTCAGATGGTTGATTACTAATCATTGCTAATGATGTCTTAGCATTCCTTTCACCCTAGCAGGGAATTGGCCTCACATCCTCCCAACTTTTCCTTTTCCAGCTGGGTACCTCAAGAGTTTTACCCTGTATGTACAAGATGCTGCAAGAGAGAGAAAAACAGGATCCGTGAGTTTGGGTGTATGAGACTTTTCAAAACTAGATCAACATCTGAAAAGCAAAATCAGTCAAACCAACATGTTGGTGCCTGCACAATGCCAAGAAGTCACTTTGACTCCTTATTTTCCATGGCATTGATAAACTCTCTTTTACTCTGAACCGTTGGTTTTGCCATCATGTAGCCACAGATTGGTGTCCAATCTTGCTCTTTTATCTACTGCCGCTGAGAAAATGATAACTGGCTTTGCCACCTGGGTTACTTTTTAATGATCTGAAAGACCACAAGGGGCCAGCATTTCTTTTGTGCAGTTCCTCATTCACAACCTAATAGCTATCTGAAAAGCACTTTCCTGAAAAGAAAAAAAAAGTCTCTCTTCTCAGGCAGAAGGGATAATACCGCATGATTCTCTGATTAAACTATCACACTGCGCATATTACGGGGCATCTGACTTGCTTGAAACTGACTTACTGCTGAAGTTTCTTGGTATTTGCACTGTTGTTTTTCTGCCATGAAGCCGTGAAATGACAGATGAGTGTCCCTAAACTTTAGTGTGAATGGCAAGTAAAGTGCCCTAGAAACTGCTGGGGCCCAGCTGTTCCTGAGGCAATGTTGGAAGGAGAAATGTGTTTTTCTGTAGGGGAACCCTCTGTGCAAATGAACTTCAATCATGCGTGAAACTAAAGCTGTCACTGCAGGGCACAGTACTGGACCAAAAACACGTTGCACAGTCTTCTCAATACCCTAGTGGACAGACAGTCTCTGCTAGCACTGACCAAAGTTAGAAGTTAAAGCAGGAAAATCATTCTTTCTTCTCCTTAAACTCCTCAAAAATATGACATCTTAAACTTTAAAACCTTCAACTGTAGTGTCTGATAAAACGAATTCCTAAGTACTGTGGCAGCTAGCACTTAAAGCAGTGACCTGTACATTACTGTTTATATACCCATCTGCAAACGTTTGGTTGTGTATCATGACCAGTGAACATTTGGGGCAATCCTGCCAACAAATACATAGCGATTTATTTTGGAAGCTATATGTGTATTACCGTATTTACACTTTATGTATGTTGGAAACATTCTCCAAAGTTAAAAAGATGAGATGCCACTGTATAACCATGAATAGCTAAAATTTGAAAGAATGAAAATAAGCAAGTAGACAAGTATATGGGGACAGTGGAACCCTCGTATATTGCTGGTAGAAGTAGAAAATGATACACCTTCAAAAACAACTGGGCAGTTTCTCATAAAGTTAAACATCCACTCCCTGTGACCCAGCAATTACACTCCTTTGTGTTTCCCTAAGAGAAATAAAAATTTATGTCCACACAAAGATATGTGCTTGAAAACCTGGAAACAACCCAAATGTCTATTAACAAATGAAAGAATAAACCAATTGTGGTGAATCTAAACAGTGGAATATTAAGCAATAAAAGTGAACTATCTATGCACATAAAAATATAGATGAATCTTAAAAACATTCTGCCAATCGAAAGAAGCATATACTGTATGAATCATTTGTGTGAAATTCTAAAACAGATAAAACTAATCTACAGTGACAGAAAGCAGATCAGTGGTGGCTGAGGGATGGTGGATGGGTAAAGAGAGGTGGGATGAACTATGAAGAGGCATGTAAGAAGTTTGAGGGAGATAGGTATTTTCTGTTTTTCTGTTTTTTTTTGTTTTGTTTTGTTTTGTTTTTGAGACAGAGTCTGGCTTTGTTGCCAGGCACCAGGATGGAGTGCAGTGGTGCAATCTCGGCTCACTGCAACCTCCGCCTCCTGGGTTCAAGCAATTATCCTGCCTCAGCCTCCTGAGTAGCCAGGACTGCAGATGCATACCACCATGCTCAGCTAATTTAGTATTTTAGTGGAGACGGGGTTTCACCATGTTGACCAGGATGGTCTCGATTTCTTGACCTCGTGATCCACCCACCTCGGCCTCCCAAAGTGCTGGGATTACAGGTGTGAGCCACCGTGCCTGGCCTAGGGGGATAGGTATTTTCTATATCTTGATTGTGGTGGTGGTTACATGGGTATATATATTTATTAAAACACATTGAACTATACACTTAAAATTAATGTTTCATTATATGTAAATCATACCTCATAAACATGATTTTAAAAAACAAAAGTAAACTTCTAGTCAACATGTACTTCTAGTCATCCATGTTGTAGCCTATGTCAGTATTCGTGCAATAATATGAAAAATAAAAGGATTTAAAGAGGGAGAAAATAAGACATAAGTGAAATAAACAATATTTTTAAAATCTATATATATTTCACTAAAGGCACACAAAAACCGATAGTGTTATATAATTTTACATATTGATTGGTGATATTGCGATTTAAAGATCTGATTGCATGTTAAGTTTATTTTAACATTTGGTTATAAGGGCTGTTGCAGCTATTAAAAAACAAGCATCAGATATGCAAATTCAAATGGAAGAAAAGTAAAGTGGTTTGAGCTAAATAAATAATAATATTCATTTTTCAACCCATTTGCCGTTATGCAAGCATATGAAATTCAGCTAATACATAACATTTCTCTTTGTCCTGATGTCAATCAGAAGCTCTTACAAATGAATCAGGATGTATGGCATGTTTACTTTGTCCCCATCACCCAGGCTGGAGTGCAATGGTGCAATCTCAGCTCACTGCAACCTCCGCCTTCTGGGTTCAAACGATTCTCCTGCCTCAGCCACCCAAGTAGCTGGGATTACAGGCACCTGCAACCATATCCAGCTAATTTGTGTATATTTAGTAGAGATGGGGTTTCACCATGTTGGCCAGGCAAGTCTCAAACTCCTGACCTTGTGGCCTGCTTCAGCCTTGCAAAGTGCCGTGATTACAGGCATGAGCCACCATGCCCGGACACATTTTTACATTTTTAAGAAATACATTTAAAAGTATTTAAATTATCCTTTTGAAAGATTTTTTAAGTTATAAAATTATATTTCCATGTTTTTAAAATTTGCAGATATAAGGTTTTTGTTTTATTTTTAGCAACAAAACCATATAACAATGAAGTGTTCCAATGAGCCACTTTCAAAGTGTTCTTTTCATAGCATGAGTTTCTTTTGAAAAATAGTTTCTTTTGCATTCATTACTAAAAAATCATCATTATTTCAGAATGGCAAGATAAGTTTATTTTTTCAAAAATACTTCCTGGGTGGGATAATTTTGACAGTTACTTGTCATTACAGAATGCTACAACTCTTCTCTTTAACAAGAAAATTCCATGATTGATTTGTAAGTGGAGCAACTCTCCTAGATACTTTGCTATTAAACAAGCAGTAAAGGCCCATTCCTGAAAAGATTTTCCAGGACATCTCCATGTTATTCCAAAGTACTATTAACAGTCTACTATCTCCTAAAGGCCAGTTTTTCAATATTTTTGTTGTGATGAAGCACACACACCATAAAATTTACTGTCTTAGCCATTTTTAAGTGTACAATTCAGTGATAATAACTACATTCATATTTTTGTGCAACCATCACCACCATCCATCCACAGAACTCTTTTCATCTCACAAAGTGAAAATTCTGTGTCCATTAAACAGTAAGTCTCTATTCCTCCCCTCTCAGCCCCTAGTAACCACTGCCTCTATGATTTTGACCTCTGTAGGTACTTCGTATATGTGGTATCATACAGTATTTTTCTTTTTGTGATTCATTTATTTCACTTATAATAATGTTCCCAAAGTTCATCCATGTTGTAACATGTGTCAGAATTTCCTTGCTTTTTAAGTGTGAATAATATTCCATTTTATGTGTATGCCACGTTTTGCCTATCCATGCATCTGTTGATGAACACTTAGGTTGTGTCTTAGTTCATTTTATGCTGCTGAGGTACTTTCTGCTCAACATACTGAGACTAGGTCATTTATAAAGGACAAATATATTGATCACAGGTCTGGAGCCTGGGAAGTTCAAGATAAAGGGGCCAGCGTGTTTGGTTGTCTGATGAAAGCTACATCCTCTAGAGGGTAGAAACACTGTGTCCTCACATGGTGGAAGGCAGGTGGAAGAGCAAATGAACTGAATATAGTGTGAAATCTCTTTTCTGAAGGGCTTAATCCCATTCACAAGGGAAATGAAGGCCCTGCCTGTTAATACCATCCCAGCTGAATTATAGACATTCAAGTCAGAGCAGGTTGTTTCACTGTTTCACCTGTAAGAATAATGCTGCTATGAACATGGGTGTACAAATTTATCTTCAAGATTCTGCTTTCAGTTCTTTTGGATATAAACTCAGATATGGAATTGCCGGATCATATGGTAACTCTACGTTTAATTTTTTAAGGAACTGCCGTATTGCTTTCCACAACAGCTGTATCATTTTACATTCCCACCAGTAAAACACAAGGATTCTAATTTTCCCACAGCTTCACCAACACTTTTCTTTTTTTATATTATCCATTCTAATTGTGGTTTTGATTTGCATTTCTCTAATGACTAGTGATGTTGAACATCTTTTTCTATGCTTAGTGGACATTCATATATCTTCTTGGGAGAAATGCCTATTCAAGCCCCTTCCCTTTGCTGAATATGTTCATTAGTTTTAACAGGTTTTTGTGGAATACTTAAGATTTTCTACATATAAGGTCATATTTTCTGTGACCTTATGTTTTACTTTTTCATTTACAATTTGAATGTCTTTTGTTTCTTTTTCTTTCGAAATTACTTATTAGAATTTGGTGAAAATGGGCATCCTTGCTTTGTTCCTTATCTTAGAAGAAAACCTTTCAGTCTTTCTCCATTTAGTATGATGTTTGCTATGGGATGTGGATATATGGCTTCCATTATGCTAAGGCACTTTCCTTCTATTCCTGTTTCTTGAGTCTTTTGATAATAAAAGAGAGTTGAATTTTGTCAATTAGTTTCTGCATCAATTGAGATGATCATGTTGGGCCTCTCCCTTTTATTCTGTTATAATAATATGGTGAATTATTATACATTGATCAGTTCTCATATGTTGAATCATCCTTCCATTCAAGGACTAGATCTCACTTGGTCGTGGTGAATAGTGCTTTTAATATGCTGTTGAATTTTGTTTCCTAGTCTTTTGTGTTGTTGTATCAGACCAAGATCAATGTTCATGATACTGGTTGATAGTTGTATTTTCTTGTAGTTTCTTTGTCAGGCTTTGATATTCAGATGATAGGGGCTTCATAAACTGTGTTATGAAGTGTTTCCTCCTCTTCAATTTTTTGGAAAACTTTGAGAAAGACTGCCGTTAGTTCATCAGTGAAGCCATCTGATCCAGTGCATATTTTTGTTGAAAGGTTGTTTTTTTTTTTTTTTTTAATTTTTATTGCATTTTAGGTTTGGGGGTACATGTGCAGAACATGCAAGACAGTTGCATAGGTACACACATGGCAGTGTGTTTTGCTTCCTTTCTCCCCTTCACCCACATTTGGCATTTCTCCCCAGGCTATCCCTCCCCACCTCCCCCTCCCGCTGGCCCTCCCCTTTTCCCCCCAATAGACCCCAGTGTTTAGTACTCCCCTCCCTGTGTCCATGTGTTCTCATTTTTCATCACCTGCCTATGAGTGAGAATATGCGGTGTTTCATTTTCTGTTCTTGTGTCAGTTTGCTGAGAATGATGTTCTCCAGATTCATCCATGTTTTTACTGCTAATTCAATCCCCCAACTAGTTACAGGTCTACTCAGAGTTTCTATTCCTTCATAATTCTGTCTTTATGGGTTTTATGTTTGTAGGAATTTGTCTATTTCATCTAGCTTATCCAATTTGTTGGCTTATGATTGCTCATAGTATTCTCTTATAATGCTTTTTATGTCTATAAATTCAGTAGTAATGTACCAATTTCATTTTTGATTATAATAATTTGAGGCTTCTTTTTTTCTTTTTCTTGGTCAGTGTGATGGTTATTAGTGAGTGTCAACTTGATTGGATTGAAGGGTGCAAAGTATTGTTCCTGGGTGTGTCTGTGAGGGTGTTGCCAAAAGAGATTAACATTTGAGTCAGTGGACTGCAAAAGGCAGACCCACCCTCAATCTAGGTGGGCACCATCTAATCAGCTCCCAATCTGGCTAGAATAAAGCAGGCAGACGAAGTTGGAAAGAGTAGACTTGCTGAGTCTTCTGGCCTTCCTCTTTCTCCCTTGCTGGATGTTTCCTGCCCCCAAACATTGGATTCCAAGTTCTTCTGGACTCTTAGACTTACACCAGTGGTTTGCCAGGGGCTCTCGGGCCTTTGGCCACTGAAGGCTGTACTGTTGGCTTCCATACTTCTGAGGTTTGGGGACTCACTAGGTTTCTTGCTCCTCAGCTTGCAGATGGCCTATTGTGGGACTTCACCTTGTGATCATGTGAGTCAATATTCCTTAATAAACTCCCCATCATATGTACATCTATGATATTAGTCCTGTCCCTAATAGGCTAGAAGCCATTTCTCTCCATCCTGGGTAACAGAGTGATACCCTGTCTTAAAAAAGATTCTCTCTTTGTCTTTGATTATCCACATTTTGATTATAATGTGTCTCAGTGTGGGTCTCTTTGAGTTCGTCTTATTTGGAGATGAACCTTGACTTATGCAGTCAGTCTAGCTAACAATTTGTCAATTTTGTTGATCTTTTTAAAGAACCAATTTTTGATTTTTGTCAATTGTCCTCTATTGTTTTTTTTGTTATCTATTCCATTTATTTCTGCTATAATCTTTATTGTGGGGGTTTTTTGGCTAACTTTAAGTTTAGTACTTCTTTTTGCAGTTCCTTGTCATTAAGGTAGGTTGTTGATTTGAGGTCTTTATTGTTTTTTAATGTAAGAATATATAGCTATAAATTTTCCATCTGCATTGTTTTTACTATGTTTCATAAGTTTTGGTATGTTGTGTTTTCATTTTCATTCATCTCTGAGTGTTTGCTGATTTTCCTTCTTTTATTTAATCCATTGCTTGTTTAAGATGGTGTTCTTCAATTTGCTCAAATTTGTGATTTTCTTTTTTTCCTTTGATTATTGATTTCTAACTTCATATCATTGTGGTTGGAGAATAAGCTTTGTATAATAACTCTCTTTTTAAATGTTTGAGACTTAATTTGTGACATAGCATCTGATGTATACTGGAGAATGTCTTATTTGCACTTAAGAATAATGTGTATTCTGTTGTTGGGTAGAGTGTTCTGTATATGTCTGTTAGGAGTAGTTGGATTATGGTGTTGTTCAAATCCTCTGTTTCTAGCTTTCTTTCCACTCATTTTAATTCACTGATTTCACTAAATAACATCCTTGTTACATTAATTTGCTTATGACAGTAATTCACAATGCATATACATATTAAGCCATCATGTTGTATACATTAAATACCTGCAATATTTATTGGTCAATCATACCTCAATAAAGCTGAAGGGGATGATTACATCTCCCATTTAATGTAATTGTAATGGTTACAATTGTAATGGTTACAAAAACATAAACTAGGCCAGGTGTGGTGGCTCACGCCTATAATCCCAACACTTTGGGAGACCAAGGTAGGTGGACCACTTGAGCTCAGGAGTTCAAGACCAGGCTGGCCAATGTGGTGAAACCCCATCACTACTAAAAGTACAAAAATTAGCCAGGCACGGTGACAGGTGCCTGTAATCCCAGCTACTTAGAAGCCTGAGGCAGAAGCATCACTTGAGCCTGGGAGGTAGAGGTTGCAGTGAGCCAATATTGTGCCACAGCACTGCAGCCTGGGAGACAGAGCAAGACTCGGTCATTTTTATTTTTTATTGAGATGGAGTTTCACTCTTGTTGCCCTGGCTGGAGTGTAATGGCATAATCTCAGCTCACTGTAACCTCTACCTCCCAGGTTCAGGCAATTCTCTTGCCTCAGCCTCCTGAGTAGCTGGGATTACAGGCATGTGCCACCGTGCCCGGCTAATTTTTTGTATTTTTAGTAGAGACAGGGTTTCTCCATGTTGGTCAGGCGGGTCTTGAACTCCCGACCTTAGGTGATCTGTCCCCCTTGGCCTCCCAAAGTGCTGGAATTACAGGTATGAGACATGGTGCCTGGCCAAGACTACATCCTAATAAACAACAGCAACAACAAAACATAAGTTAGCAATTTTTTAATTATTCTCTTAAATTACATAGAAAATGAAAAGTAGGGTTACAAGCAATTGTTAAAACAATACTAGCTTTTATAATTGTCCATGTTATTTACCTACATTGACATATGTTTTTCTTCATACAACTTTGTGTCCCCCTCTAGTATCTTTTCTTTTAAACTTGCAAGACAGCCTTTGGATTTCTTGTATGACATGTCTAGCATTAACAGATTTTCTCAACTTTTGTTTATTTGAGATTGTCTTATTTAAGAGTTTCTCTCTGACATTTGAGGGACAGCTTTTCTGGGTATAAAATTCTTGGTTGACGGTTGACAGTTTGTTTTTTTGTTTTGTTTGTTTTGTTTTGTTTTGTTTTTTTAGTTTTAGCACATTAAATATATCCACCAATGCCTTCTGGCCTGCAAAGTTACTGATGAGAAATCTACTAATAATCTTCATATATATGAAGATATATATGTGTGCCATAGTGGTTTACTGCACCCATCAACCTGTCATCTACATTAGGTATTTCTCCTAATGCTATACCTCCCCTAGTCCCCCACCACCCAACAGGCCCCCAATGTCTGATGTTCCCCTCCCTGTATACGTGTGTTCTCATGGTTCAACTCCCACTTATAAGTGAGAATATGTGGTGTTTGGTTTTCTGTTCCTGTGTTAGTTTGCTGAGAATGATAGTTTCTAGCTTCATCTATGTCCCTGTAAAGGACTTGAACTCATCCTTTTTATGGCTGCATAGTATTCTATGGTGTATATGTGCCACAATTTCTTTATCCATTCTGTCACTGATGGACATTTGGGTTGGTTCCAAGTCTTTGCTGTTGTGAACAGTGCTGCAACAAATGTACGTGTGCATGTGTCTTTATAATAGAATGATTTAGAATCCTTTGGGTGTATACCCAGTAATGGGTTTCTTGGGTCAAATGGTATTTCTATTTCTAGATCCTTGAGGAATAGCCTGTCTTCCACAATGGTTGAACTAATTTACACTCCCACCAACAGTGTAAAAGTGTTCCTATTTCTCCATATCCTTTCCAGCATCTGTTGTTTCCTGACTTTTTAATGATGCCCATTCTGTCATGAGATAGTATCTCATTGTGGCTTTGATTCGCATTTCTCTAATGACCAGTGATGATGAGCTTTTTGTCACATGTTTGTTGGCAGTATGAATATCTCCTTTTGGGAAGTTTCTGTTCATATCCTTTGCCTACTTTTTGATGGGGCTGTTTGCTTTTTTCTTGTAAATTGGTTTAATTCTTTGTAGATTATTGATATTAGCCCTTTATCAGATGGATAGATTACAAAAATGTTCTCCCATTTTGTGGGTTACCTTTTTACTCTGATACTAGTTTCTTTTGCTGTGCAGAAGCTCTTTAGTTTAATTAGATCCCATTTGTCTATTTTGACTTTTGTTGACATTGCTTTTGGTGTTTTAGTCATGAAGTCTTTGCCCACGCCTATGTCCTGAATGGTATTGCCCAGGTTTTCTCCTAGAGTTTTTATGGTTTTACTTCTTACATTTAAGTTTTTAATACATCTTGAGTTAATTTTTGTATAAGGTGTAAGAAAGAAGTCCAGTTTTGATTTTCTGCATATGGCTAACCAGTTTTCCCAACACTATTAAATAGGGAATCCTTTCCCCATGGCTTGTTTTTATCTGGTTTGTCAAAAATCAGATGGTTGTAGGTGTGTGGCATATTATTTCTGAGGCCTCTGTTCTGTTCAAAGGTCTATACTGTTTTGGTACCAGTACTATGCTGTTTTCATTACTGTAGCCTTGTAGTATAATTTGAAGTCAGTAGTGTGATGCCTCTAGCTTTGTTGTTTTGCTTAGGAATATCTTGGCTATACAGGCTCTTTTTTGGTTGCATATGAAATATGGTAGATTTTTGTAATTCTGTGACAAAATCAATGGTAGCTTGATGGTGATAGCATTGAATCTATAAATTACTTTGAGCAGTATGGCCATTTTCATTATATTGATTCTTCCTATGCATGAGCATGGAATGTTTTTCCATTTGTTTGTGTCCTCTCTTATTTCCTTGAGCAATAGTTTACAGTTCTCCTTGAAGAGGTTCTTCACATTTCGTGTAAGTTGCATTCCTAGGTATTTTATTGTCTTTGTAGCAACTGAGAATGGGAGTTCACTCATGATTTGTCTATTATTTCGGTATAGGAATGCTTGTGATTTTTACACATTAATTTTGCATGCTAAGACTTCGCTGAAGTTGTTTCCAGCTTAAGGAGATTTTGAACTGAGATGATGTGGTTTTCTAAATATACAATCATGTCATCTACAAATAGAGACAATTTGACTTCCTCTCTTCCTATTTGAATACCCTTTATTTCTTTCTCTTGCCTGATTTCTATGCCCAGAACTTCCAATACTATGTTGAATAGGGGTGAAGAGAGAGGACATTCTTGTCTGGTGCCAGTTTTCAAAGGGAATGCTGCTCTCTTTATCCCATTCAGTATGATGTTGGCTATGGATTTGTCATAAATAGCTCTTACTATTTTGAGACATGTTCTATCAATACCTAGTTTATTGAGAGTTTTTAGTATGAAGGGGGTGCTGAATTTTCTCAAAGCCCTTTTCTGCATCTATTGAGACATCATGTGGTTTTTGTCATTGGTTTTGTTTATGTGATGGATTATGTTTATTGATGTGCATACGTTGAACCAGCCTTGCATCCCAGGGATGAAGCCTACTTAATAGTGGTGGACAAGCTTTTTGATGTGTTGCTGGTTTTCGTTTGCCAGTATTTTATGGAGGATTTTAGCATCTATTTTTATCAAGGATATTGGCCTGAAAATTTCCTTTTTAGTTGTGTCTTTGCCAGGTTTTGGTTTCAGGATGATGCCGGCCTTATTGAGTTAGGGAGGAGTCCCTCTTTTTCTTTTGTTTGGAATAGTTTCAGAAAGAATGGTACTGGCTCCTTTTTATATCTCTGGTTGAATTCAACTATGAATCTGGCTGGTCCTGGGCTTTTTTGGTTGGTAGACTATTAATTACTGCCTTAATTTCAGAACTTGTTATTGATCTATTCAGGGATTTGACTTCTTCCTGGTTTAGTCTTTGGAGGCTGTATGTATCCAGGAATTTATCAATTTCTTCTAGATTTTCTAGTTTATGTGCATAGAGGTGTCTATAGTATTCTCTGAGGGTAGTTTGTATTTCTGTGGGATCAGTGGTGATCTCTCCTTTATCATTTTTTGTTGTATCTATTTGATTCTTCTCTCTTTTCTTTATTAGTCTGGCTAGTGGTCTGTTTTGTTGATCTTTTCAGAAAACAAGCTCCTGGATTCATAGATGTTTTGAAGGGTTTTGTGCACCTCTATCTCCTTCAATTCTGCTCTGATCTTAGTTGTTTCTTGTATTCTGCTAGCTTTTGAATTTGTTTGCTCTTGCTGATCTTGTTCTTTTAATAGTGATATTAGTGTTTCTATTTTAGATCTTTCCTGCTTTCTCCTGTGAGCATTTAGTGGTATAAATTTCTCTCTAAACATTGCTTTAGCTGTGTCCCAGAGATTCTGGTACATTGTGTCATTGTTCTCATTGGTTTCAAATAACTTATTTATTCCTGCCTTTATTTTGTTATTTACCCAGTAGTCAGTCATTCAGGAGCAGGTTGTTTCCATGTAGTTGTGAGGTTTTGAGTTAGTTTTAAAATTCTGAGTTCTAATTTGATTGCACTGTGGCCTGAGACACTGTTTCTTATGATTTCCATTCTTTTCCATTTGTTAAGGGGTGTTTTGCTTCCAGTTACCTGGTCACTTTTAGAATAAGTGCACTGTGGTGCTGAGAAGAATGTATATTCTGTTGATTTGGGGTGGAGAGTTCTGTAGATGTCCATTAGGTCCACTTGGTCCAGAGCTGAGTTCAAGTTCTCAATATCCTTGTTAATTTTCTGTCTCATTGATCTAATATTGACAGTGGAGTGTTAAAATCTCCCACTATTATTGTGTGAGAGTCTAAGTTTCTTTGTAGGTCTCCAAGAACTTGCTTTGTGAATCTGAGTGCTCCTGTGTGGGGTGCATATATATTTGGAATGTTAGCTCTTCTTTTGCGTTGATCCCTTTACCATTATGTAATGCTCTTCTTTGTCTTTTTTTTTTTTTTTTTTATCTTTGTTGGCTTAAATTCTGTTTTATCAGAGGCTAGGATTGCAACCCCTGCTTTTTTTTTTTTTGCTTTCCATTTGCTTGGTAAATATTCTTCCATCCCTTTATTTTGAGCCTACATGTATCTTTGCACATGAGGAGGGTCTCCTGAATACAGCACACCAATAAGTCTTGACTCTCTATCTAATTTGCTAGTCGGTGTTTTTTGATTGGGACATTTAGCCTGTTTACCTTTAAGGTTAATATTGTTATGTGTGAGTTTGATCCTGTCATTATGATGCTAGCTTGTCTTGCCCGTTAGTTGGTGCAGTTTCTTCATAGTGTTAATGGTCTTTACAATTTGGTATGTTTTTGCAGTGGCTACTACCAGTTTTTCCTTTCCATATTTAGTGCTTCCTTCAGGAGCTCTTATAAGGCAGGCCTGGTGGTGACAAAATCTTTCAGCATTTGCTTGTCTGTAAAGGATTTTATTTCTCCTTTGCTTATTAAGACATGAGTTAAAAATTCTTTTATTTAAGAGTGTTGAATATTGGCCCTCTCTCTCTTCTGGATTAAAGGGTTTCTTCTGAGAGATCTGCTGTTAGTCTGAGGGACTTCCCTTTTTGAGTGACCTGACCTTTCTCTCTGGCTGCCCTTATCACTTTTTCCTCCATTTTAACCTTGGTGAATTTGACGATTGTGTGTCTTGGGGTTGCTCATCTTGAGGAGTATCTTTGCAGTGTTTTCTGTATTTCCTGAATTTGAATGTTGGCCTGTCTTGCTAGGCTGGGGAAGTACTCTTGGATGATATCCTGAAGAGTGTTTTCTAACTAGTTCCATTCTCCCCATCACTTTCAGGTACACCAATCAAATGTAGGTTTGGTCTTTTCACATAGTCCCATATTTCTTAGAGGCTTTGTTCTTTCCTTTTCACTCTTTTTTTCTCTAATCTTGTCTTCATGCTTTATTTCATTAAGTTGATCTTCAGTCTCTGATATCCTTTCTTCTGATTGATTTGGCTATTGATACTTGCATATGCCTCACGAAATTCTCATGCTGTGTTTTTCAGCTTTATTAGGTCATTTTTGTTCTTCTCTAAACTGGTTATTCTAGTTAGCAATTTCTTTTACCTTTTTTTCAAGGTTCTTACCTTCCTTTCACTGGGTTGGAACATCCTTCTTTAGCTCAGAAGAGTTTGTTATTGCCCACCTGCTGAAGCCTGCTTCTTTCAATTCGTCAAACTCATTCTCCATCCAGTTTTGTTCCCTGCTGATGAAGAGTTATGATCCTTTAAAAGAGAAGAGGCATTCTGACTGTTGGAATTTTCAGCCTTTTTGTGCTGATTTTTCCTAATTTTCATGGATTTATCTGCCTTTGGTCTTTGATGTTGGTGACCCTCACATGGGGTTTCTGCGTGGACATTCTTTTTGTTGGTGTTGACAGTATTCCTTTTTATTTGTTAGTTTTCCTCAGATGGGGTTTCTGTGTGGATGTCCTTTTTGTAGATGTTGATACTATTCCTTTCTGTTTGTTAGTTTTCCTCCTGTCAGGCCCCTCTGCTGCAAGTCTGCTGGAGTTTGCTGGAGGTCTACTCCAGACCCTGTTTGCCTGTATCACCAGCAGAGGCTGCAGAACAGCAAAAATTGCTGCCTGTTTCTTCCTCTGGAAGCTTTGTCCCAGAGGGGCACTCACCAGATGCCAGCTGGAGCTCTCCTGTATGAGGTGTCTGTCAACCCCTCCTGGGACGTATCTCCCAATCAGGAGGCAGGGTGTCTGGGATCTACTTGAGGAGGATGTCTGTCCCTTAGCAGTGCTCAAGTGCTGTGCTGGGAAATCCCCTGCTTTCTTCAGAGCCAGCAGGCAAAAATGATTAAATCAGCTGAAGCTGGTCCCACAGCCATCCCTTCTCCCAGGTACTCTGTCCCAGGGAGATGGGAGTTTGGTCTATAAGCCACTGACTGGGTTTCCTGCCTTTCTTTCAGAGATACCCTGTCCAGAGAGGAGGAATCTAGAGAGAACTCTACTTGTAATCTTTTTGAGGATCTCTTGTATGTGATGAGTCACGTCTCTCTTGTTGCTTTCTTTTCTTTTTCTCTTTTTCTTTTTAGACAGAGTCTTGCTCTGTTGCCCAAGCTGGAGTGCAGTGGTGCCATCTCAGCTCACTGCAACCTCCGCCTCCCAGATTTAAGAGATTCTCCTGACTCAGCCTCTCAGGTAGCTAGGATTACAGGCATGCACGGCCATGCCTGGCTAATTTTTGTATTCTTAGTGAAGATGGAGTTTCACCATGTTGGCCAGGCTGATTTCGAACTTTTGGCTTCACGTGATCCATCCACTCATGCTGGCCTCCCAAATTGCTGGGATTACAGGCATGAACCACCATGCCTGGCCCCTCTTGCTGTTTTTAAAACTTTCTCTTTGAGGCTGAGTGCTGTGACTTACACTGTAATACCAGCACTTTTGGAAGCCAAGGCAAGTGGGTCACCTGAGGCTGGGAGTTCAACACCAGCCTGAGCAACATAGTGAGACCTGGTCTCTACAGAAAATATAAATAATTAGGCATATGTGGTGGCACATGCCTGTGATCCCAGCTACTTGGAAGGCTGATGTGGGAGGATTGACTGAGCCTGGGAGTTCAAGGCTGCAGTTAGCCATGATCATGCCATTGATTTCCAGCCTGGGTGATAGAGAACAACCCTGTATTTAAAAAATTCTCTTTGTCTTTGATTTTCCACAGTTTGATTATAATGTGTCTTGGTGTGGGTCTCTTTTGAGTTCATCTTATTTGGAGTTTGTTGAGCTTCTTGGATATTTATTTGGGAAGTTTCTATGATTATTTTTTCAGATAATCTTCCCCTCTATTTCTTTTTCTCTTTCTGAGCTCCATCAGTGCACATGTTGGTCTGCTTGATGGTGCTGTATAGGTCCCTTTGGCTTTGTTTATTTTTGTTCAATCTTTTTCCTTTTTGTCCTTTAAACTTGATAATTTCAAGTGTCCTATCTTCCAGTTTGCCGATTCTTGCTTCTGCCTGCTTTAATCTGCTTTGAATTCTTCTAATAAATTTTTTATTTCAGTTATTGTGCTGTTAAGGTCTAAAAATTTTTTGTTTTTTTCTTGGTTTTCCTATCATTTTACTGATATCTCAGTTTTGTTCATACATTTTTTTTTTACGTCTCCATTTTTTCTTTAGCTCTTTCTTTGAGCATCTTTAAACAGTTGCTTTAAAGTCTTTGTCTTGTATGTCTGTTTCTAATTTTCCTTGGGGGAAATTTCTGTCTCCAAGAAACTGAACATTTGAATGTAATAGTGTGGTAGTTGGAAATCAACTTCTCCTTCCCCAGGGTTTGCTATTTTTAAAATTTGTGTTTTTTATTATTTTAATATTTCTTCATACTAAGAAACAGCCTTAAGTGTAAACTTTCACTGGACGTGTGTAGTAACTTACTAATTCCCCCTATATATGCAAATGCTTTTGAATGCCCTAATCTTTAATGTCTGACTCCAGGGAAAATAGAAAAATGATGGGAATCAGGGTACCAACCATTGAAATCTCTTGGAAGTTTTGGAGAGAGAAGCTTATAAAAATTGGAGGGAAGGGGCCACAATGAGTGCCAGCCTTTGGGTCTGCACCTCCATAATCAGAAGCAACAATCAATGATCAGAAAACAGAACCCTGATATTTGGAGGATACAGTTTCTATTGCCCACTGTTCCTCCCATAGGCTGCAAACAAGCTTCTTCAGTAACACCTGCACAGCTGCCTGCTACTAGGCTGCAGGTAGGGAATGGGTAGCTGTTGTTGAGCTAAACATTGAAATTGACCAAAATTATCGATAATTTACCATCTAAGCTTTCTCTTGGAAATTGCAAACCTTCAATGTACTCCAGAATTTCAATATAGTTATACAAGGCCGATTTTGCCTGCACAATTATTGTTTGGGGGGGGGGGACATTGGATTCATGGTGCTTCCTGCTTCTTTACCTTTCCAAAATTCTTTTAAATATAAAACTAATCACATCACATAATCCCCTGTGGATGTGTAACCTCAACTTCTTGTCTCTAATAACATGTTGCTGTGAATAAATATCACATATAAAGCTGTCTCTACAACTTTCTCTTTGTGTGAGTTTTACGAAATTTCCATCAAAGTCATTGAGTTTATTCACTCAATGAAACATTAAGTTAAATGTTTCATTGAGTTTATTAAAGATCATGAGATATTCTTCCAGAACGCCTTCCTTTAGTTGACTCACAGAAAAGCAGTTGTTCTATATTTGTTATTGAAACACATTTTTGTTAACAACATCTATACTCAATACAAATATATGTAGCAAACCTACCACACAATATATTTCTGAATTTTTCTTAAAATCAATGTTTTCTCTTCATCATCAGTAATATTTGCTGATGAACGAATTTATTTCTGTTTTTTTGCCACATTGTTTCTGTGTATTATTTTAGTCATTTTTACCATTGCAGGGAGAAGTATTTCTGATTGATATTTGGCTTGTATATTTTTTTATTATGTAAGGAATATCAAAACTGGCTTATAAAGTTTGGGGAAATTTTATGAAAAACTTAACTGAGTAATACCTAACTTTCAACATTGCTTTAAAATCATAAAAGTTTGTCTTCATTTCTCATGTGATAAGTTTTTTAAATGTCTTGGAAATTATGATGATTTTTAGTGGCACAATATGTAACTTTGAGGTGAGATTATTGTTAATACTATTTAGTGTTAATATATAATTCAAATAAGTTTTTTGTAATATTGAATATTTTCAACTGTATTCTCGTGACAGCTATCCATGATCTTTGTATCAAAATTGGCCTAAGTGCCAATAATGAAAAGGGCCAATTCTGCCATTTTCATATTGTTGCTTACTTTTGTACTATGACTATGTAGGTATGTCTTAGATATCTTTGAGCCAGAAAGAGGGTGAATAAAGTGCTATGTAGGAAGAAAAATGGGTCCCTGGAGTGCCTCAATTTGCTGTTTCCCCACCTAGGCTGCCAGCTTTTTATTGGCAAGATAATATAGAAACAAAGAGCATAAGGTCTGAAATAAGTGTCTGGATATCATTTACTATGTGGTTCTGCAGAACTGCTTAAACTGTCTGCACTTTGGTTTCTTCATCTGTAAAATGAGGACAATAATAGTACAACCTATCATCAACTCCGTTTCCTTTTCTCCATTTTTAACACATCAAATCTAGTAAACTCCACCTCTAAAACATACCCAGAATTCAGCCGCTTCTCAAGGCCTCTACCATTCCCCTTCAGACTAGCCAACTCCTACCTAAAATACTAGAGGAGCCTCCTAACTAGTCTTCTTGCTTCATTCCTTGTTCTTCTTATTCTATTTTCCACATAACAGTCAGATACATTCTTTAAAAGTATAAGTTAGGACCTGACACTTTTGTTCTGGAGCTTTCCAGTGGTTTTCCATTCCAATCTAGATAAAATCCAGAGTCCTTGCTGCAGCCTGCGAAGCCATTCATGGTTGACCGTCTATTCCTCTGTTTACTCCCATGCTTCCCTTGCTCACTCTGCGCCAGCATTTTTGGCTTTATTGCTCTTCTCAAACACAGCAAGAAGAGACTTTCACCACATGGCCCTTGCTCTAACTGTTTCATCTTCGAGAAAAATTCTTCCCCCAGTTAGCCACAAGGCGAGCATTTATTCCATTCAGGTCCTTTCAAATGTTCACTTAGAAGGTCTTCTTGAAGCACTCTATGTAATATAGAAGAATCTCCCTTTGGATCATTTTCTTTTCCTTCACCCTGCTTTATTTTTATTAATAGCACTTTTATATTGAACATATTTCAAATCAATAGTGTGCACCAATAGAAGAGCACACTTATCTGTCTCCTACCCCTAGCCCACTGGTTCTCAATTTGGGATGATTTTGCCTCCTGGGGACATTTGGTGATGTCTGGAAACATTTTTGTTTGTCACACTGAAGGAAGGAATAAAGGCCAGAGATTTATATACGTATATAAATGTACATATACACATTTTATATATACATAAAAATATATTATATATATAAATATATTTGTGGACCATATATATATATACATATAAATATATATATATGGTCCAAAATATCAATATTGAGAAGGCCAGATGCAGGGTTAAGCAGCATGAGAACGGGAACCTTGTCTGCGTTGTCCCTGGTATTTACAACCTGGCATATAGGAAGTGCACAATACATTTCTGTTAAGTAACTAAATCGGATGAGAATATGGTAAAACATTTAGTATAAAATCTGGCAAATAGTAATTATTTCTTTTAACACTGAACAAATATTTATCGAGCTTTACAGTGTGCCAGAAACTGTACTAACTTCGTAGGACAAAACAGTAAGCCAAACATCCTAGGCCCCTGTTCTCATAAAGGCTGCCTTTTACTGTATGTTAATGTTGGTTGTTATTATCAGTTGTTAATATTAGTTGTTATTATCACTTTAATTTACATAAGTCATCCTAACTCCACACAGGATTTGCCATGAGCCCAGGGTTTTTTTATTTTGCTTTGTGTTTTGATACAATTTTTTTTTTAATTTTTTTATTGGATTTTAGGTTTTGGGGTACATGAGCAGAGCATGCAAGACAGTTGCGTAGGTACACACATGGCAGTGTGCTTTGCTTTTCTTCTCCCCTTCACCCACATTTGGCATTTCTCCCCAGGCTATTCCTCCCCACCTCACCCTCCCACTGGCCCTCCCCTTTTCCCCCCAATAGACCCCAGTGTTTAGTACTCCCTTTTCTGTGTCCATGTGTTCTCATTTTTCATCACCCGCCTATGAGTGAGAATATGCGGTGTTTCATTTTCTGTTCTTGTGTCAGTTTGCTGAGGATGATGTTCTCCAGATTCATCCATGTCCCTACAAACGACACAAACTCATCATTTCTGATTGCTGCATAATATTCCATGGTGTATATGTGCCACATTTTATGCTCTGGAAAACTTGGAGAGTAGGTTTGCCAGAAGCAGCTTGGTATGGTGTAAATAAGAACTGTAAAATTTGAAATCAAATAAGCTAGGGTTGATGAGGGGGTAGCACTTAGTATAGGTGTTATCAGTCTGGATGGGCATGGTCTGCCACTTATCAAAGGACTTCAACTTCTCAGGCCTGAAGCCCCGTTTTTACTCACATACATGTCCATAGTGATGGCTTATTTTAATGACGAAAGCAAGTCATATGGCTCAGGCTGATGTGAATGGGGCAAGAACGTTTGATTTTATCTAGGGGAAGGGAAGAGAAAATGTTTGGACAATGGGAAAACCATTTGGTTTTTTCATCTTCAGAAATCTGTCTGATTTTATAAAATCTATTGGCTAGGTTTTTGGTTGCAAATCACAGAAAGGTAACTCATATTGGCTCAGAAAAAAGAAAATTTACTAGTAAGCAGGCAGTCTGGAGAGGGAGTGGCTAGCAATTCAAATGAGCTTATCTCCCCAGCCCAGCACCTTTCCCCCGACCTCGTTATTGAGAAAGAGGCTCACTGCCCAGCACACATAGGAGCCACTACTTTGGCACTAACTTTTGAGAAAAAAAAAGAGCAGGGGTGGGGGCTGTATTTCAAGTTAACTAGCAAGGAAACAGGAGGCAACAGTCAAATCTGTCTCCCTAATCTAAGGGTGGGTCACGCTTTTATGACATATCTAACTTGTCCTAGATAATACCAATGTAGCCGATCTGCCTGGCTGATGCTGTTAGCAATTAGAAGGCACGTGCCCAGGCAATTTTGGCTCTGTATCATCTGTAACAACTTAAGCAATGATTAATTGGTTTGAGCTAGTCCTGTGGTTACAACCTTAGCGCTGTTTCCTTCTCTCTCTGTTGGATTCATTCTTTTACTATAGACAGTCCATCTACTTGTGGAGGAGATGATTGACAATCTCCAAATAACATCCTTTCAGATCCGTGACTCAGAAAACAAGTCATCTTCTCCTCCACATCTACATCGAAAAATACCTGGGAAAGGATTTTGCCTACCCTCCCAGTCATTATTGTGGGAGGAATGAGAGTACGGTGACTGCCTGGACCCGAATCACATGCCCTTTTCTATGGCCAGAGTAAGGGAAATTGTCTGTAATTAGCAGCCTTCCCAGCATCATGTGATCAGTATAGAGGAGAAAGAATTTACTAGAATTCACCAGTGGCAGAACAGGTCCTGTACAGGTGAAGTTGGCTGGAACATTGAACACATACCCACCCTACTCTAAATAGAATGAAGCCTGTAAAAGCCTTTAAAAAAAAAAGCTTGAAAGCATTGTCCAAATGCTAATTGCTGTTATTATTCCTTTCAGGTTGAATAGAAAGCCACATTATTTACTAGGGTAAATTAATGTTGATGGCAGGCAACTATTGTTCTATACACTTAGTTAGTTGTAAGTAAAGTTGTAATAAATAGGCAAGAGGTTACCAGCAAATGGAGTAAGTCAATGACAAAAGCTGTTTAGCATTAAACCTAGAAGTGGTGCTTGTTACTTAGGAATGACACTACATTTGCAAGACTATAACTATATAGCTATAATGTGAAAAATTCTGCAATATGTATTTTCTGAGTGCTATTATATTTCTGGCTTGGTGCTAGGGAATATTCTAGAAGAGTCATACACAGACCCTCTCTTGGAGAAATGTTCCACTCCAACCAGATCCCAATAGCTCCGAATATGTAGATTATGTCAAGGAAGGATCAGGACAAATTGAAGTTTTCACTTTTCCTCCTGATGCCTTGACAGCCTGTTTCTCATACTTACTGAATGATGTTTAATTTAATTCATGTGCTCGAGGCAGCACGCTCTGCATTGCAGCTGTGCACAGTTTGTTTGAAAGGGCTTTCACGGCAAGGCCAAAGGCAGGAAGCACACTGCCGAGATGCCTTGATGAATAGACCCCTTGGGACAGAAGCGCCTTTATAATGAAGTCACAAAAGAAATCTTCATAAATCCTCAGAAGCCCAGCGGCTTGCATGTGTGAGTGCAACTAAAATACTTCCAAATTGACCCTGCCGAAGGTAAATAAGGCCAATAGTAGGCAGAATTTTTATAAATCTGGACTGCTGTGTCTCCAGGCACCATTCCTACAGTCATTTCTCTGTACACAGCCACACATGCACGTGCACAGACATGCATAAACATATGTGTGCACACACAATGTATCCATCACTGTTATGAATGCTGCTCCCACTTCCAGCTCCCCGTGCCTCCTGCTTTTCCAATCAAAACAAAGAAAAAGAAGTAATTGTCACTTTCCCTTTTTGATTGATCAACTGGGTTACTCTTGTGATAATGAATTTGACCTTCTCAATCAGTGTTGCATTTTCAGGCCATGAACTCTGTGATAGGTGACAGCCTCTGAGAAAAGGAGACAGTAGGGGTGGAGGTGGGCAGCGGGAATCCTACTTAACAGTATCGTGACAACAGTCCTGGAGGTGAAACTGATTCAGTCTTCTCAGCAAGAGTGGGGGACAGTGATATGGGATCCAACTCTGTGAACCCATATCACTTAGATCTATGCCATCTAGATGCCAGTTCCCGGAAAATGTCCCCAGCCTTACTTAGCTGGAGTCCTCAGGTGCTAACATTTAGACTCTCATTAGCTGGGGGCTTTTTCCTGGAACTGGCATCAAAAGGGTGGTCTCTTGATCTTTACTTCACTCCAGGAACCGGAGCTGCCTCCGAGGTAGTGATGCTTCTCTGATGAACAGCTTCCTTTCCTGTCCTTTATCACTGTGGGTTAGTTTGCTGGGCTTGCCATAACCAAGTACCACAGGCTGGTGGCTTAGACAACAGAAATGTATGTTCTCTCAGTTCTGGAGGCTGGAAGTCCAAGCTCAAGGCATCAGCAAGGTTTGTTTCCTCAGAGGCCTCTCTCCTGGCTTGTAGATTTCTGTGTCTTCCCAAAATCTGTCCTCTTCTTATAAGGTCACCAATCATATTGAATTGGGGCCCACTCTAATGACTTCATTTTAACCTCGTTAGAGACCCTGTCTCTAAATTCAGTCACATTGCGAATTTTCTGAATTGGGAAACACATATTTACATGTATTACATTATTATTATTATTATTTAAGAAAGGAAAAAAGGAGTGGAGAGGAAGAAAGGAAGAAAAAGAGGGAGAGAGAACGTGAATATAGCTCTATTCTAAAAATGGGTATTAATAATGGCCGATCAATATTTTGAGTATTTAAGGTGGAGAATGTATATTTTGTGCATTTAAAATGGAGAGCTCTATAAATATTTGTTGAGTTTACTTGTTCCGAATCTGAGTTCAAGTCCTGGATATCTTTATCAATTTTCTGTCTCATTGAGTCTAAATCTCTTTAGGAGTCTTATGTATCTGGGTGTTAGGATCGTTAGCTCTTATTGTTGCATTGATCCTTTTACCACTATATCTTTGTTGCTTTGAAATCTATTTTATCAGATGTGAGAATTGCAACTCCTGCTTTTTATTTATTTATTTATTTTTGCTCTCCATTTGGTTGGTGAATCTCTCTCCATCCCTTTGATTTATTGTATTTTACTGATGTGGGAACTGAAACTAAGCACTGTGTCAAAGTCACTGTTACTGGGTTGAATTGTGTTCCCCCACAATTCACATGTTGAAGTCCTAACCCCCAGGACTGCAGAATGTGACCTTATCTGGAAATAGAGTTGTTGTATACGTAATTACGTTGTACTGGAGTCTGATGGGCCCTTAATACATAAATTGGGATACATAAATTGGATGCATGAATTGGATTACATAAATTGGGAACTGCAATTCAACCGATACTGAACTGCTCCCCTCACCACCACCCTGACTGGTGGCCTGGTCTCTTCACCTGCTCTAACTGCCTCATGCAGGGCAAGCTTGACTGAACCAGGCTCTGTTGAACCAGAGGGAAGAACTGAAAGTTACCTGCCCCCCCACCCCCACCACCCCCAACAAAAGCCTTCCAAAGCAGGAGGTAAGAAACTTGGCAAGCTGGAAAGGGTTCTCAGGTGCTAACACTTAGCTGGAAGGAGTCAGGCTGCCAGAGGGAGGAAGAGGGAGGTTAAATCCAAATGATGAAAGAGGGTGGTCTGGGTCAGTGCCAGAGCTGGCAGGCTTCAGCCCCTGGCTGCTTTCTAGATGTTTGTGGCAGCCAAACACTGAGACCACATGGACACAAAGGAGGAAGCAGCAGACACCAAGGTCTGTGTGAGGGTGGAGGTTGGGAGGAGGGAGAAGATCTACAAACTGCTTACTGGGTACTATGTTCACTACCTGGGTGACGAAATACTTTGTACACCAAACTCCCACAACATACAATTTACCTATATAACAAGCCTGCACATGTACCCCTGAACCTAAAATAAATGGTTTTATAAAGAGAACCTGAGAGAGAACAGGCATTAACCCCGTCTTACACAATGTGTTAGATCCAACTAAATTTTCATGAGAATAGAGACATTTCTTTGCACTTTAAGTCACCTCATTTGTAAATTCTCGACAAATGTTTATTCAATGAATGTTTTCAGCTGGGAAGATTAAAATCTTTGAACTCAGTTTATGAACTCCTTCCTGTGTCTCCTGTCTTCTGCCTTATATGTAGGGAAATTCTTGGTATAATGCATAGGTCAATGCCGTCACCAGTGTGAGTTTAATGATTGCGAAGGCAGACTCTGGCACCTTGTTGCTTGGACATGAATTTTGACTTCACTGTTTCTTGGCCTGGTGACCATTTCAGTTGCTAGGGCTGCCACAACGAAGTACCACAGACTGACTGGCTTAAACAGAAATGTATTGTCTCACAGCTCAGGGGGTGAGAAGTCTGAGAACACAAGGGGTCAGCAGGTTGGTTCCCTCTGAGGGCTGTGAAGGAGAATCCTTTCCAGGCATCCTTTCCAGCTACTGGCAGATTGCTGAAATCTTTGGCGTTCCTTGGCGTCTGCTGCGTCTCACTGAATTCTGCCTCTTATTTCACATGATGGGCTCACCGTGTGTATAGCTGTCTTCAAAGTTCCACTTTTTGTAAGACAAGAGGTATATTGTATTAGGGGCCTACCAGACTCCAGTACCACTTAACCAACCACATATACAACAACTCTATTTCCAGATATCGTCACTTTCTGTGGTCCTGGGGGTTAGGAGTTCAACATATGAATTTTGGGGAAACACAGTTCAAGCCAGTAACAGTGACCTTTAACACATTGCCTAGTTTCAGTTTCTACACTAGTGAAATAAAATAATAATGTAGGCTACCTTATGAGGTTGTTGAGCAATTAAGTGAATTAATATATGTAAAGCGCTAGACAGTACATGGCACAAGTAAGCCCTGCTTGGAGTTAGCTGTTATTTTTGGTGTGTATATTTCTATCTCTTTCACTGACCTGTTGTAAGTAGAGGCTAAGCTTGGTCCTGTGTACCACGGTATTGCCTCACATATAGTACAGCACATAGCAGAGCACTTTGTGCCTGATAAACAGTCACTGATTAAATATAAGGCAGAGATAGTCCAGAGTGATACTGGGGTTGGAACTGAAAGTCTGTCTGCATGTGTGAAATGGTGTGTTTGGTGTATTAGGCTTTGTCATACCATTTATATAGTTAGATCCCAAAGGCTTGCCCTAGGAGGAATTTGAAACCACCTCTTTCTTGGTCTCTCCCTGAGGTTTCCTTGCTTTCTGAAAAACGTGTAGGGAATTCGGTATTACATACACAAATGCTGTTTTGTCTTTCAGTATAGAAAGAGGATTCAGCACGAGTGTCCTACCTTTAGTTATTGGAATAATAGAATGTTGCACTTATTGACATAATAGAATGCTGCACTTATATGTTTCTTTCTCAGTTGTGATGTTACCAGTGCAAGGCAGGATAAAGAAGGGAAGAGCAATGTGATATTTCTTCCTCAGAGGCCTGGGTGGGCCATCTGGCAATCTTTAAATCTGGGTGCCAGATTGAATAACATGCTTTGGGTGACTTTTTAAATGCATTATTCAGGGGAGATGTTGTTTTAACCTCTGCACTTCACACAACTTCCTAGCTGATGGAAATATTTTCTCCCCTTTGGTTGAAAATTACATGGAACACAGCCCAGTAGAGACTAATAAATCAGCATGAGAATTCCTTGGCTGGTCTGGATAGTACCTAATGATAGAGAAGGTGGTTGAATCAATCTACGTAAAGCAAGGGCAGGGAAAGAATGTGCAATTGTTCATTCCCCGAATATATGAGACACAGTCTAGTTCCTGACTGATGCTGCGACCCCTCTTGTTCCCACAACAGGGGAGGTCATCTCCATGTGGGAGTCCAAGTGGTGGAAGGAGAAAATAGTTGCACAGGGACAGTGGGTTCAGCTTCTAGCCTTGCTGGGGTGGCTCATCGGTTTCTTGAAATCAACAAGATCTAACACTTCTCTGGGTCTCAGTTTCCCTTTTTATACAGTGCAACTGTTGAAATGTGACTGCAGTCTTTGAGGTCCTGCCTCTACTTTTACTTCCTCTATGACACTATAAATCCATAGATTCTCAGTTTTCTGTCTCCAGGGTAAATACTTTTACTCTAGTTTCTGACAGCCCACCATTTAATTACTGTCTTGAAGCTCAGTGCCATTATCTGTGTTTTCTGTATTTAATTGTCTCAAACTGAACTTGAGGTTTGAATGAGACCCCGACCTTGCTTTACAAGTAAATCAAATGAAACAAAGGACAGGTGAGGTCAAGCCTGTTTCTTAATTCTGAGGAACTATATTAAAGACTCGGGAAAGAAGTATCTCCACATGAAAGATAGACTATTCATCATCATTATGCATGTGTGTTTCTTTTGAAGTCTTGATGTGAAACAGAAATTAAGAGAAGGAAATATAAAAAGTGAAAAGCATCCCTGGACATGCCCTTTAACTGAAGGCATCCTAGCCAGAAGACTAAGGTCACTGATAACTGCTGAAACAGCAGAAGGGACTGTGAGACATGTATCAGCTGCTCACTTTTCAACCAGACCTTGTTTATTTATTTATTTATTTATTGCACAAATAATTAAAACTTTATTATTTATTTTATTTTTTATTTTTTTAAATTACATTTTAGGTTTTGGGGTACATGTGAAGAACATGCAAGATAGTTGCATAGGTACATACATGGCACTGTGTTTTGCTGCCTTCCTCCCCTTCACCCACATTTGGCATTTCTCCTCAGTCTATACCTCCCCAGCTCCCCCACCCTGCTGTCCCTCCCCTATTCCCCCCAATAGACCCCAGTGTGTAGTATTCCCTTCCCTGTGTCCATGTGTTCTCATTTTTCCTCACCCACCTGTGAGTGAGAATATGCGGTATTTCATTTTCTCTTCTTGTGTCAGTTTGCTGAGAATGATGTTCTCCAGATTCATCCATGTCCCTGCAAAGGACACGAACTCATCATTTTTGATTGCTGCATAATATTCCATGGTGTATATGTGCCACATTTTCCCAGTCCAGTCTATCATCAATGGGCATTTGGGTTGGTTCCAGGTCTTTGATATTGTTAACAGTGCTGCAATGAACATTGGTGTGCATGTGTCCTTAGGATTTATAGTCCTTTGGATATATAATCAGTAATGCAATTGCTGGGTCAAATGGAATTCCTATTTCTAGATCCTTGAGGAATCCCCACACTGTCTTCCACAATGGTTGAACTAATTTACACTCCCACCAAATGTAAAAGTGTTCCTATTTCTCCACATCCTCTCCAGCATCTGTTGTCTCCAGATTTTTAATGATCACCATTCTAACTGGCGTGAGATGGTATCCCAATGTGGTTTTGATTTGCATCTCTCTAATGACCAGTGATGATGAGCATTTTTTCATATGGTTGTTGGCCTCATGTATGTCTTCTTTTGTAAAGTGTCTGTTCATATCCTTTGCCCATTTTTGAATGGGCCTGTTTGTTTATTTCTTGTAAATCTGTTTGATTTCTTTGTAAATTCTGGATATCAGCCCTTTGTCAGATGGGTAAACTGCAAAATTTTTTTCCCATTCTGTTGGTTGCCGATTCACTATAGTGACTGTTTCTCTTGCCATGCAGAAGCTGTGGAGTTTGATTAGGTCCCATTTGTCTGTTTTGGCTATTGTTGCCAATGCTTTTGATGTTTTGGTCATGAAGTCCTTGCCTACTCCTATGTCCTGGATGGTTTTGCCTAGATTTTCTTCTAGGGTTTTTATGGTGCCAGGTCTTATGTTTAAGTCTTTAATCCAACTGGAGTTAATTTTGGTGTAAGGTGTCAGGAAGGGGTCGAGTTTCTGCTTTCTGCACATGGCTAGCCAGTTTTCCCAACACCATTTATTAAACAGGGAATCCTTTCCCTATTGCTTGTTTTTGTCAGGTTTATCAAAGATTGTATGGTTGTAGATATGTTGTGTTGCCTCCGATGCCTCTGTTTTGTTCCATTGGTCTATATCTCTGTTTTGGTACCAGTACCATGCTGTTTTGATTACTGTAGCATTGTAGTATAGTTGAAGTCCAGTAGTCTGATGCCTCCCGCAGTGTTCTTTTTGCTTAGAATTGACTTCACTATGCGGGCTCTCTTTTGGTTCCATATGAAGTTCATGGTGGCTTTTTCCAGTTCTGTGAAGAAAGGCGATGGTAGCTTGATGGGTATAGCGTTGATTCTGTAAATTGCTTTGGGCAGTATAGCCATTTTCACGATATTGATTCTTCCTAACCATGAACAAGGAATGTTTCTCCATCTATTTGTGTCCTCTCTTATTTCGTTGAGCAGTGGTTTGTATTTTTCCTTGAAGAGGTCCCTTACGTTCCTTGTAAGTTGTATTCCTAGGTATTTTATTCTTTTTGTAGCAATTGAGAATGGCAGTTCGTTCTTGATTTGGCTCTCTTTAAGTCTGTTATTGGTGTATAGGAATGCTTGTGATTTTTGCACATTGATTTTATATCCTGAGACTTTGCTGAAGTTGTTTATCAGTTTCAGGAGTTTTTGGGCTGAGATGATGGGGTCTTCTAGGTATACAATCATGTCGTCTGCATATAGAGACAATTTGGCCTCCACCTTTCCTATTTGAATACCCTTTATTTCTTTTTCTTGCCTGATTGCTCTGGCTAGAACTTCCAGTACTATATTGAATAGGAGTGGTGAGAGAGGGCATCCTTGTCTAGTGCCGGATTTCAAAGGGAATGCTTCCAGTTTTTTCCCATTCAGTATGATATTGGCTGTTGGTTTGTCATAAATAGCTTTTATTACTTTGAGATACATTCCATTGATACCGAGTTTATTGAGGGTTTCTAGCGTAAAGGACTGTTGAATTTTGTCGAATGCCTTCTCTGCGTCAATTGAGATAATCATGTGGTTTTTGTTTTTGGTTCTGTTTATGTGGTGAATTACATTCATAGACTTATGTATGTTGAACCAGCCTTGCATCCCCAGGATGAATCCTACTTGATCATGATGGATAAGTTTTTTTGATATACTGTTGCAATCAGTTTGCCAGCATTTTATTGAAGATTTTGCATCTATGTTCATCATGGATATTGGCCTAAAGTTTTCTTTTCTTGTTGGATCTCTGCCAGGTTTTGGTATCAGGATGATGTTGGTGTCATAAAATGCTTTGGGAAGGATTCCCTCTTTTTGGATTATTTGGAATAGTTTCCAAAGAAATGGTACCAGCTCCTCTTTGTGTGTCTGGTAGAATTCGGCTGTGAACCCATCTGGACCTGGGCTTTTTTGTGTGTGGTAGGCTCTTAATTGCTGCCTCAACTTCAGACCTTGTTATTGGTCTATTCATAGTGTCGGCTTCCTCCTGGTTTAGGCTTGGGAGGACACAAGTGTGCAGGAATTTATCCATTTCTTCCAGGTTTACTAGTTTATGTGCATAGAGTTGTTTGTAATATTCTCTGATGATGGTTTGCATTTCTGTGGAATCTGTGGTGATTTCCCCTTTATCATTTTTTATTACATCTATTTGGTTGTTCTCTCTTTTTTTTTTATCAGTCTGGCTAGTGGTCTATTTTGTTGATCTTTTCAAAAAACCAGCTCTTGGATTTATTGATTTTTTTGAAGGGTTTTTTGTGTCTCTATTGCCTTCAATTCTGCTCTGATCTTAGTTATTGCTTGTCTTCTGCTAGGTTTTGAGTTTTTTTGATCTTGCTCCTCTAGCTCTTTCAATTTTGATGATAGGGTGTCAATTTTGGATCTCTCCACTCTTCTCCTGTGGGCACTTATTGCTATATATTTTCCTCTGGAGACTGCTTTAAATGTGTCCCAGAGATTCTGGCATGTTGTGTGTTCATTTTCATTGGTTTGGAAGAACTTCTTTATTTCTGCCTTCATTTCATTGTTTATCCAGTCAACATTCAAGAGCCAGTTGTTCAGTTTCCATGAAGCTGTGCAGTTCTGAGTTAAGTTTCTGAATTCTGAGTTCTAACTTGATTGCACTATGGTGTGAGAGATTGTTTGTTATGATTTCCATTGTTTTGCATTTGCTGAGGAGTGCTTTACTTCCAATTATGTGGTCAATTTTAGAGTAGGTGTGATGTGGTGCTGGGAAGAATGTATATTCTATGGATTTAGGGTGGAGATTTCTGTAAATGTCTATCAGGTTTGCTTGTTCCAGGTCTGAGTTCAAGCCCTGGTATCCTTGTTAAATTTCTGTCTGGTTGAGCTGTCTAATATTGACAGTGGAGTGTTAAAGACTCCCACTATTATTTGTGTGGGAGTCTAATTCTCTTCATAAGTCATTAAGAACTTGCCTTATATATCTGGCTGCTCCTGTATTGGGTCCATATATATTTAGGATCGTTAGCTCTTCTTGTTGTATCGATCCTTTTACCATTATGTAATGACCTTCTTTGTCTCTTTTGATCTTTGTTGCTTTAAAGTCTATTTTATCAGAGACGAGAATTGCAACTCCTGCTTTTTTTTGCTCTCCATTTGCTTGGTAAATCTTCCTCCATCCCTTTATTTTGAGCCTTTGTGTATCCTTGCATGTGAGATGGGTTTCCTGGATACAGCACACCGACGGGTTTTGGTTTTTTATCCAACTTGCCAGTCTGTGTCTTTTGATTGGTGCATTTAGCCCATTTACATTTAGGCTTAATATTGTTATGTGTCAATTTGATACTGCCATTTTGATGCTAGCTGGCTGTTTTGCCTGTTAGCTGATGCAGATTCTTCATTTCGTTGATGTTGTTTAGCATTTGGTATGTTTTTGGAATGGCTGGTACTGGTTGTTCCTTTCTATGTGTAGTGCCTCTTTCAGGAGCTCTTGTAGAGCAGGCCTGGTGGTGACAAAATCTCTGAGTACTTGCTTGTTTGCAAAGGATTTTATTTTTCCTTCACTTATGAAGCTCAGTTTGGCTAGATATGAAATTCTGGGTTGAAAGTTCTTTTCTTTAAGGATGTTGAATATTGGCCCCCACTCTCTTCTGGCTTGTGGGGTTTATGCCGAGAGATCTGCTGTGAGTCTGATGGGCTTCCCTTTGTGGGTGACCCGACCTTTTTCTCTGGCTGCCCTTAGTATTTCCTTTATTTCAACCCTGGTGAATCTGATGATTATGTGCCTTGGGGTTGCTCTTCTTGCGGAATATCTTTCTGGTGTTCTCTGTATTTCCTGGACTTGAATATTGGCCTGCCTTTCTAGGTTGGGGAAATTTTCCCGGATAATATCCTGAAGAGTATTTTCCAGCTTGGATTCATTCTCTTCGTCCACATTCTGGTACACCTATCAAACGTAGGTTAGGTCTCTTCACATAGTCCCACATTTCTTGGAGACTGTTCATTCCTTTTTGCGCTTTTTTGTCTAATCTTGGTTTCTCGTTTTATTTCATTGAGTTGATCTTCGACTTCTGATATTCTTTCTTCTGCTTGGTCAATTCAGCTTTTGAAACTTGTGCATGCTTCGCGAAGTTCTTGTGTTGTGTTTTTCAGCTCCTTCAATTCATTCATATTCCTCTCTAAGTTGTCCATTCTTGTTATCATTTCCTCAAATATTTTTTCAAATCTTTTTCACGGTTCTTAGTTTCTTTGCATTGATTTAGAACATGTTCTTTTCGCTCACAGAAGTTTCTCATTATCCACCTTCTGAAGTCTGATTCCGTCATTTCATCACACTCATTCTCCGTCCACCTTTGTTCCCTTGCTGGTGAAGAGTTTTGGTCCTTTGTAGGAGGCGAGGTGTTTTGGTTTTGGGTGTTTTCCTCCTTTTTGCGCTGGTTTTTTCCCATCTTTGTGGATTTATCCACCTGTCATCTGAGTAGTTGCTGACTTTTCTATTGGGTCTCTGAGTGGATGCCCAGATTGTTGATGATGAATTATTTCTGTTACTTCATCTTCCTTCTAACAGTCTAGCCCCTCTGCTGTATGACTGCTGAGGTCCACTCCAGGCCCTGCTTGTCTGGGGCACACCTGTAGCAGCTGTGGAACAGTGAGGTATGCTACCAATTTCTTCTACTTTCTTTGTCCCAGAATGTTGTCTGCCAAATGTCAGTCTGATCAGTCCTTTTTGAGGTGACTCTTTGGATATACAGGGGTCAGGGTGCTGCTTGAGGAGACAGTCTGTACTTTATAGGAGCTCAAGTGCTGAGCTGTAAGCTCCGTTGTTCATTCAGGGCTGTTAGGCAGGTGCGTTTAAGTCTACTGCAGCAGAACTTATAAAACCCCCTTTTTTCCTCAGATTCTCTGTCTAGGGGAGTTAGGGCTTTCTTTATGAGTATCCATTGCACTATCCTGCCCAGCTAGGAGGCAGTCTAGTCACTATTTGCCTGCCAAGGCTCTGCCCTGCTGCCGTGGGGCTCTGCCCTACTGCCATGGGCTCTGCCCTGTTGGCGGAATCTCTCTGTTATGGCGGGTTGCCTCGGCAATGGCAGGCTGCATCAGCAATGGGAGTGTACCTCAGTAGGGGCGTAATGCCTTGGTAATGGCGGACGCCTCTCCCCCACTGAGCTGCACCATCCTGGATTTGGCTGTGCCAACAGTGAAACTCTTAACCCTGAGTGTTTCGAATTGTCATTTTGTTTGTCCCTGTGGGGGTGGGACCCGCCGAGCCTGATCACCTGGCTCCCTGCCTCAGAGCACTTTTTCTTTTATTTTTAAGTTGAACAGTTGACTCTCTCCTCAGTGTTTCAGTTGCCTGCTGATAGGGCACCGGGATCTGTGTGATTTCCCGTGCAGTGACCCACTGCGCCAGCTCAAATGTCGCTTCCCAGGAATCTCCTAGTCTGGCTCACTGTCCAAGTCCCATTTAATCTGATGGATATGCTAATCTGCCCTCCCAAATCTCAGATTTCTGGTTTAACAGAGCACCCAGACCAGTGCATTTTGTGTGGAGTGCCGCTGCGCTGCGGCACCTGCCGAAATGGCTGCGCCAGCTGAAAGGGCTGTACTGGCACCCTGTGTCTCTCCTACACCTGGGTATTTCCCTGTTCTGTGGGCAAAAAAGATCCATCTGGAAATGCAGCTTGGCCTCACCTTCTGCACCTTCACTGAGAACTGCAATCCTGAGTTGCTCCTACTGCACCATCTTACTTGTTTCCAGACCTTGTTTAAATGCTTTGAGGTGGTAACAAGTCAGTGAAGGCACTAACTGGCTGGTGATGAAATGGTCTTTGGCACGCTTAACCAAGGCAATGTGTTTGGATTATCTTGGAAGAAAGATGCTTTGTAAGGGTACAGTGATCTGGGTCACTCTACACAAATCATCACCAGATATTTCTCTGAAGTGAGAGGGGATATGGATGTGGAGGAAATTCTGAAACCTCATCCATCTTGCTGAATGATCCCTGTAACACAGGTGGGGTAGCATGGAGAGGGAAGATGAGCAGATGCCAAGATCCAGATTCTAAGATCCCATGATTTTTGAGACTTGTAGTACGTGTGTTTTTATTCATACCTAGTTTCTTATTAGAGCCTTGCTGCCCTAATGTGTTTATTCTATTAATCCCTAATTATATTTACTTTATAATGGAGTTCCACGTGAGTTACATGGGTTTTCCCTTGTCATGAATATTTCCATCCATTCATAGCACTGCTTGCTTGACCTTTCAGAAAAATGATTTTTTCATGACCAGCTTTCTTAGACTAGGTACTCTTTTGCTTAAGAAGGACTTGGATAAAAGAAAATTCCGAATGCCTTAGCTATGTTTTTGTGGTGTGTGCATTTCATTAGCCCTTACTATGGAGGAGCAATTCCATTTACTCAGATGTGGCCTCCTCAAAGTTCCACGGTACTGGTTACAGATTGGACTCTAAATATTCATGTCACTGGTGGCCAGGAAAGCCAGGAATAGGCTAATTAGCTGACTTGTACTTTTGAGGAGAAATTATTCAGGAAGATAAAACATTTGAGGTTTGGGAACGATCCAAGATGGCCGATCGCTAACATCCCAGGATTGCAGCTCTCAGGGAAGGCGCGGAGAACTAGAGGACGCCACACTTTCAGACAAATTCTGGTCGTTCACGGAGCAGAAGATCCCCCAGTGGAGGAAACACACGGGGGGCCAGCGCGACTCTGGTGGCCGGCGCAGCAGTTCTGCCGGCACCTTGGCCCGGCAGCTCTCGGAGCAGAGTAAACAGGTTCGGAGGACCCGCACAGGTCCCCAGCAGGACACCAGAGCCTGGCGCAGTGGCTGTGATGGCACCTCGGCATGGCAGTGCTCGGCACAGAGTAAACAGGACCAGTTTCCCTTCTGACCGAGGTTTGGAGCCCCGGGAAGGCAGAGTCGCCTACTACGGACACAAGAAGGAAGCCAGACAGGAGAATCCTGGGCAGAAAAGCACCATCAGTTTTAACGCTGCTGCTCTGGCCCTGGGAACTAACAACCTGGACATCCACTCAAGAGACCTAATCTGAAAGTTGGTAATTTCAAAGACGACAGGAGGATAAATTTACAATGACGGGAAGAAACCAGCGTAAAAAAAGCTGAGAATACTCAAAATCAGAACACCTCTCCCTCTAAAGATGATCACAGTTCCACATCAACAATGGAACAAGGCTTGATGGAGAACGAGCGCATCCTGATGACAGAATCACTCTTCAAGGAATGGATAATAACAAACTTCGGTGAGATAAAAGACCATGTTGTAGCCCAACGTAAAGAAACTAGGAACTTTGAAAAAAGGTTTGATGAAATCCTGTTGAGAATAGACAACTTAGAGAGGAGTATGAGTGAATTAATGGAACTGAAGAATATAATACAGGAACTCCGAGAAGTATGCACAGGTTTAAACACTCGAATTGTTCAAGCAGAAGAAGGGATATCAGAGGTCAAAGTCCAACTTAATGAAATAAAACGTGAAGAAAAGATTAGAGAAAAAAGGATAAAAAGGAATGAGCAAAGTCTCCAAGAAATGTGGGACTATGTGAAAAGACCAAATTTACATTTGATAGGTGTACCTGAATGCGAGGGAGAGAATGAATCCAAGCTGGAAAATACCCTTCAGGATATTATTCAGGAAAATTTTCCTAAACTAGCAAAGCAGGTCAACATTCAACCCCAGGTAATACAGAGAACACCACAAAGATATTCCTCAAGAAGAGCAACTCCAAGGCACATAATCGTTAGATTCACCAGGGTTGAAATGAAGGAGAAAATACTAAGGGCAGCCAGAGAGAAAGGTCAGGTTACCCACAAAGACAAGCTTATCAGACTTATGGCAGATCTCTCAGCAGAAACTCTACAAGCCAGAAGAGAATGGGGGCCAATATTCAACATCCTCAAAGAACAGAACCTTCAGCCCAGAATTTCATATCCAGCCAAACTAAGCTTCACAACTGAAGGAAAAATAAAATCTTTTATGAACAAGCAAGAACTCAGAGATTTTATTACCACCAGGCCTGCTTTACAAGAGCTTCTGAAAGAGGCATTACACACAGAAAGAAACAACCAGTATTAGCCTTTCTAAAAATATACCAAAAAGTAAAGAGCACCAACATAAAGAAGAATTTACACCAACAAATGGATAAAACAGCCAGTCAACATCAAATGGCAGTAACCCTAAATTTAAATTGAGTAAATCCCCCAATCAAAAGACACAGCCAAAACCCAATGGCATGTTACATCCAGACCTGTTTCACATGCAAGGATACACAAAGACTCAAAACAAAGGGATGGAGAAAGATTTACCAACCAAATGGAGAGCAAAAATAAATAATAAATAAATAAAAAACAGGAGTTGCAATCCTCGTATCGGATAAAATAGATTTTAAAGCAACAAAGATATAATAGTAAAAGGATCAATGCAACAACAAGAGCTAACAATCCTAACACCCAGATACGAGACTTAGATTCAATGAGACAGAAAATTAATAAGGATATCAAGGACTCGAACTCAGATCCGGAACAAGTAAACTTAATAAATATTTATAGAGCTCTCCACTTCAAATACACAAAATATACATTCTTGTCAATACCACATCACACCTACCCATAAGTTTAAATGAAACATTGATTGGCCATCATTAATACCCAATTTTTTTCAAAATAAAGCAATATTTCCATTTACTCTCCCTCTTTCTCTTCCTCTTTCTTCCTCTCCTTTACTTATTTTTTTTTTCTTTCCTTCTCTCAAAAAAAAAAGAAATCAACTTGTAAACCTCTAGATCCAGGTCGGCAATGTCTCTCTCATTGCTTGATTTCCTTCCTTCCCTTCCCTCCTCCCTCCCCTCCTCCCTTCCTTCCTTCCTTCCTTCATCCCTTCCTTCCTCCCTACTGTCCTTCTTCCCTCCCTTCCTGCCTTCTTCCCCCCCCCCAAAAAAAACAAACATTTGAGGTTTGATAAAACCAAAGACAGTTTTACACTTACATAACATTTGGTGGAAAACAAAATCCACATAACCCTAATTTCTTCATATTTAAATTGTCAAAATATTCCTTGGTTAGAATTATAGACATAACACATGTTTTTTTCAACAAAGCTCCTAACTTTGTTTGGGCCTGTCACCAGTTTACTTCATTATTTTTATAAGTTCAAAACCAGCAAAGTCAAATGTATAGTTTAGGAGTCATTTATATTATCAAAAGCTATAAATTCAACTAGTCCTTTGGTAAGAATTGTGTGTTCATGTTAGCTATGAAAATAACCCAGTTGAGTCAAGAGCTTTTTAAAGTGACCCATTACTATAAAGAAACTGAGCAACCTTAATAGAATTGATTTGAATGAAGAAATAATGCATCTCTCATAGAGTTGTGGGGTAGACAGGAGATAATTAAGGGAACACATTTTGTGAAAAGTAAAAGTCTAATATTATTGATTTTGAACCAAAAGTAAATCTACCAACTACAATTACATAACTAAACTCTGGTATTATTGATTTTATCGAAAGCAAAGCAACCAAAATACAACCTTGTAACTGTACAATCATATAACCGAACTATAACTATAGTTAGATAATTATATGACTACATCCTAATGATTTATCTGCCCAGAGGAGGCAAATCAGAATTAATCTTTTATGTATTAATATTTAGAATTTCTGTAAACTCCATAATTATACTGGTCACTCACAGTCCTCTACCCCTTGAAAATTGCTCTTGGGCAGAAAAAATTCTCCAGTGAGGAAATTTACACATTTGTGTCAACAGGGGCTGTAGGTAGAAGAGACTCTTCTCTCTTCAAGACAAAGTTCTCTAGCTCTGCTCATTCTCTTGAAGCCCTCAGCTAACCCAGCTATGGGCAGATGGCAGATGGGTAGAAATTAGGGCGGGCGTGGGGTCTCATGCCTGTATTTCCAGTACTTTGGAAGTCCAAGGCAGTAGGATTACTTGAGCCTAGGAGTTTGAGACCAGTCCAGGAAACATGGCAAGACCCCATCTCTACAAAAAATACGATAATTAGCCTGGTATAGTGGTGTGTGCCTGTAGTCCCAGCCACCTGGAAAGCTAAGGCAGGAAGATGGCTTAAACCCCAGGAGGTCAAGGCTGCAGTGAGCTGTGATTGCGCCACTGCACCCCAGCCTGGGTGACAGGGTGAGACCCTGTCTCCCCCTGCCCAAAAAAAGAGCCATTCTGAGTTCTCAAACCACATGGTTCGGTGGGTAAGAGGCTCCTTTGTTTGGATAAGGTACCCAACATCTGCCCATTGGTTCAGCTTTATCTAACAGAAAAGTCAAATTAAAACTGGCTTAAATGCACAAGGACGTTTTTTCATCTCTTGTAAAAGAAGTCTGAAGGAGGTACAAGATGGCTCCTGGGACTTCAGTCAACGAATTCATGTTCTGAGAGATAGAATAAAGAAAGGGAGGACTCAAAAATGTCTTCCTGTAGCCTTTTCTCCTCCTTTTAAGTAACCTTCCCGGAAGTCCCTCCCAACAATACATGCTATCTTGTAGGCCAGAACTGACTAAAGAGCCATATTTAGCTGCAGAGGAGGCTGGGAATGTACTATTTTAGTTAGCACATTGTTGCCCCCACTAATGTAGGCATTTTATTGTAAGATAAAAAGCAAGAATGGGTGTTGGATGGGCAACTAGCAGCTGCCACACAAAGTATAAATTATTTTGGGTCAAGTGTAGAAAGGAGAACCTATGGTCAATGAGAATTGCCACCGGTGGCTTGACCAACAATCTATGTCCACACTCCCATTTCTGCTGGGAACTGATCACTAATAGCCTGGCTTGCCTACCTTAGGAAAAAAGAAGGAAGCTCACATCTATTTTGTGCTCACTATTTGATAAGCAATGTGTAATCATTTTACATGCATTATTTCATTAAAGCCTCAGAGCAAGCCATAAAGTAGGTGCTAGCACTATTCCTATTTTACACATGTGAAAACTGAGGCTCTGCAGTTAATTAACTTGACTGAGATTACTAGGAAGTGTGGAAGTGGAGACTCAAACTCAGGTTCTTTGGTCTCAGAAGCAAGTGTTCTATCACTGCACTGTACTACATCACACACACGCACACATACACACACACACACACACACACAAAAGAAGGAAAAGGGAAGAGAAAAAGAGTCATAAAGAGGTAGCAATAAATCACTGACCTAAAATAAAAAATGGTATATTAAAATGCTAAACGTTAATTTTTAAAAAGGTAAAATGATGACTCTTGTACAAATATAAAATTAGCGTGTGTCAAATATTTTAATGAATGAACTGGGTGAACCAACAGGATGTCAAATATGTTCAAAGCAGAACTCAATGAAACACAGATTTATAGACAATGAGGGATGCTGGACAGAATTTTCAAATAGATACAAGACTGCTCTATTCATTAGAAATAATCAGTTGCATTCCACCAGGCACAATTTCTTTCCATTTCTAAAAACAAAAATGAGTTTCTATTATCGATTTTACATACAGACTAACCAAAAGATAAAAATAACCTGGAAAGGTATACTAGAGAGAACACTCAGTATCTTTTTGTCTAGCTAAAAGTTTTTCATAATTTGAAGTTTTTTATAGCATACCTAGATTATCCTCTCCCCATTGCCTGATATACCAGCGCTTAGGGGGGTATAAGGAATATCTCAAGATTCCTTTTTAATACATACCCTCCAATTTATCCGCTACCAGAGGTCTAGCAGAGAGGGAAGGGCAAAGAATGATCTTTTCTCCTTGAACTGTCCTAGGGTGTTAGTAATAACTTTCCAAACTAAGATGGAAAATTGGGTTCCAAGGGCTGTCATGTCATCTTGAAGTAATTAGCAAATGTATGTTGGATGCCTTCAATTTGCCAGAGACTCTGCTAGATGGGCAAAGTAGGCACATTTAGAAACGTATTTTTCAGTGCTTACTTTATGACTTGTTCAAAACACCCTTTCCAAGCCTGGACAGCTTGTCTGCCTCCTTCTTCTTCCCCAATTGTCGAGCAGTTTTTAGCATCATCAGAGGGAAAACACTATTACGTTGAAGTTGCCAGTGTTTTTTTTTTTTTTTTTTTTTTTTTTTTTTTTTGCTGAGGGCCAAACTGTGGGTTTGGCAGCATCTCCCTCCTAAAAGCTTCACATGACTTCCTTCTGTCACCTTTGGAGTTTCTGCAGTGATAAAGGTGCATCAACTTGCTTAGTACAGAGAAGCCTTCTGGACTCCTCCAACTGCCCTTAAATCGGCTCAAAGACTAACAGGGAGGGAAACGTTTCTGTCTATCCTCTCTTCCCCTCCCTTCTGCTCTCTCTCATCTGTCATCCTCTGTCTCTGTGTTGTTCTCATTGCCCTGCCTACTAGTTCTCATTTGCAAAGGTTTTTTTTTTTTTTACACTAAGATCTCAGGCTGCTTCCTCCAGGGATCCATTTACGCTTTCTTGGCAGCATATTTCGAAGGGCCCTGCCTGCCACACACTGATAATTAGGCAGCAGTGAGCCAGTAGGCATCTCATGCAGTGCTGAGCATTCCCCTGGATTCCAGGCAGGAGCAGGTGTGTACTGAGACAGGGCAAGAAAAGAGGGAGAGAGTCAGTGACCACATCTATTTTTTCCTCCCGACTTTCCTCAGAAAGGAGCCAAGCCGTAATGCTACTGTTGCCAGCTAATAGTCATCAGCTCAGCTGATTTAAACACCAATGATAAATATAATCACTTTCCTTCAAGTCTGCCACTGCCTATAGTATTTCTTTGTTTGGAACACTGACCTCTAGGATTTGGTTTCCTGATTTATAAAATGATGACGTCAGAACAGGTAGTTAGCCAAGAGCTTCAGCTTAAGTAAGCATTCCTGTTTAACTAAACTAAAGCTGTTGATGTTTTTTTGTAACAGTAAAGTTAATGTTGCTTTTTATAAATGTTCAAGCAGATGTTCAGAATTGCTTATTAGGAGTGGGATTTGAAAAGAGAGAATAAAAGGATTAGTAGATATTCTGCTGTTTGGGGAGCTTCTGACTTTTTTCTTTTAAATGTAAGTAAATACCTGTACATAGGGAAGAGAATCAAAGGACATAGGAAGGTGTTAAAAAAAAAAAATCATCCCCCACCTACCCCACTCCTGCCTGTCCACATTCTCCGGTGTTAGCCATTCTGAGCTTATGTCTTTTCAGTTCTTCCATTGCTTACCATGACTTTACATCATAATGTCTGTGTTTCTGTTTACTGAATTCTGTTTACTTTGAATATGTTGACTCCCCAAAGAGAAACTTCCCTCTTCTGATGTGACTCCCAATTTTGTTTGGTTACATTATTTCTAGGTTGTCAAAATACGGAATAATTCACTGTCTTTGATGCTTTGTCTATAGATTGCTTCTGGAAATCTAAGCCCCTAAAAAGTCATATTAAGTATAATGATAATATAAATACTCTTCACTATGGAACCAAATTGATTCCTTGGACCCATAGAAAAGGAAGTGTGATCCTTTGTCACTGAGCTCTTGTTGCTCCAAAAGGTATGTTCTAGGGCCAGGCACAGTGGCTCACACTTGTAATCCCAGCACTTTGGAAGGCTAAGGTGGGCCTTTCACCTGAGGTCAGGAGTTCAAGACTAGCCTGGCCAATATGACCAAACCCTATCTCTACTGAAAATTCAAAAATTAGCCGGGTGTGCTGATGTATATCTGTAATTCCAGCTACTCGGAGGCTGAGTCAGGAGAATCACTTGAACCCAGTGAGCTGAGATTGCACCCCTGCACTCCTGCCTGGGTGACAGAGTGAGACTCCATCTCCAAAAACAAAAAAAAGTTCCAGATATCAAAAACAGATCAACCTATTTCCTGTCAGATTGCGTCCCTTCTTTCCCTTTATAGTTGGATTGCCACTGTTTCTTTTATATTTCTCTTTATTAAAAATAATTTTCCTTGTATGTTGTTATTTTTCATATATGACTTTAATATCTTTGAGGTTTTTCATGTCTTAAATGTTTTATATTCCTTTATGATTTACACATTTTTGAGTGGATATAGAATTCAAGCCCCAAAATCATTTTCCTTCAGAAGTTGCTTCATTATCTGCTAATATCCTGAGATGCTGATTAGGTTTCTGGGGTCAGTGTGATTTATGTTCACCTAGAGCTAGTGTAATTGTTTTTTAACGGCAGAAGATTTAAGAACTTTTCTCGTTATCTCTACGGTTGTCCATGATGCATGTAGATGTGAACTAAGGAAACTTAACCACTCTGCTTCATATTTAGTGGGCCCTTTCCATCTAAAGATGAGTGTCTTTCTTGAGTTCTGGGAACGGTTTTTAAATATGATTGATTTAATTATTATGGACATGTCGACTTCACTGTTTGTTTTATGGTTTCCATTGCTACATTCTCAATTTTCTCAAACTTACCTTTGCTGTTACTATCTTAGCCTTACGCTTTGACAATTCGCCAAATAAGAATTTTGTTTACAGAAATGAAACTTTGGGGGGTGCTGTCTGATAGTTTTCTTCTCTCAGAATCTGAAACTAGAATCTAAAGTTACCCCAAGCTCTTCTCTGTTTACATTTCTGACTTCAGTATCCTCACTAAGATCTCTTCTAAGGCATTTCATCAATAAACAGTGCCAGGAACTTTAGCCAGGGGACAAAACTCAGTAATATCAGCCTCACATACTCCATAGACCCAAGGTGAGGGAAGAGGGAACATGCCGGCCACAGCGATAGTCCTGGGATTTCTTCTGCTCCTGGAATTTGGTGATTCAAAATTTCCATTTTACTCCCAAACTCCTTTATAGGAAATCTTTCTTAGTTCTGATATTTAGGGGTTCAGAATAATATGTTCTGTTTCTCCATCAATCCAATTCAGTCTGCTTTCTGTCTTTTAGAGTTCCCTCAAAATTTCTCCTCCTATGCTAGCTTTTTAGATATACATGGATATTAAGGTTTCCCTCTGATTTATACCATTTTCTACATTTCTTTGTAATATAAGAGAGGGGTAGATATATTTGCTTAGACCTCTGCTTCTACTAATGTTTTTTCTTTCTTTTCTTTTTTTTTTTTTTTTTTGAGATGGAGGTTCGCTCTTGTTACCCAGGCTGGAGTGCAATGGCGCAATCTCAGCTCACAGTAACCTCCGCCTCCTGGGTTCAGGCAATTCTCCTGCCTCAGCCTCCTGAGTAGCTGGGATTACAGGCACGCACCACCATGCCCAGCTAATTTTTTGTATCTTTAGTAGAGATGGGGTTTCACCATGTTGACCAGGATGGTCTTGATCTCTTGACCTCGTGATCCATCCACCCCGGCCTCCCAAAGTGCTGGGATTACAGGCTTGAGCCACTGCGCCTGGCCAGAAATTACTTTCTAAGGGATTCCCCTAAGGTTATGGAAAACATTAAGAAATTTAAAATTTTTTCCTACTTTATGACAAAAATGTTATTTTCTATGAAAGAGATGAAGTCATGAACATTCTCAAAACTTTCCCTTCCTCCTTTCCCTTTTGTTAGCTATATATTGTTTTTATATTGTCAAAGCGTAAGGTAATTCCCATTGAAATAGAACCAAATACAACAAAACTCCACGTAATTGTTTAATATTTGTTCTGTAATATGATGGGTTAATTTATAATCATTGCCTTTTAAACTATAGCTTCTTTATTACTAATTTCTTTAGAGTCATCTCTTATATAGATTTTTTTTTTTTTGCCATTTTGGTGCAGCATCTTTTTTAAGGAGGTCTCGTGTGTGCTACATGTCCTGAATTCTTTCATGTTGACAAGCTCATTTATTATCTTTATAGGGAAATAGCACCTTCTCTGGATTTAAACTTTTGGCCACACTTTTCTTTTTTCTAAATATTGTTTTATTGCCTTCTTGAAATGAATGTGACAGTAGAAAAGGCTAATAATAGTCTGATTTTCTTTTAGTTTTTAGGTGATTTAGTTTTCTGCCTGAGTGCTCAAGGAATTCATGCTTTATTCTTTAAATCCAAAACCTTTAGCAGAATATATTTTCATAGGGAATAGGAACATTACTGTATATAAAATGTTCCGAAAATGTGGCACATATACACCATGGAATATTATGCAGCAATCAGAAATGATGAGTTTGTGTCGTTTGTAGGGATTTGGATGAATCTGGAGAACATCATTCTCAGCAAACTGACACAAGAACAGAAAATGAAATACCACATATTCTCACTCATAGGCGGGTGATGAAAAATGAGAACACATGGACACAGGGAGGGGAGAACTAAACACTGGGGTCTATTGGGGGTAAAGGGGAGGGCCAGCCAGGGGACAGGGGAGCTGGGGAGGGATAGCCTGGAGAGAAATGCCAAATGTGGGTGAAGGGGAGAAAGGAAGCAAAACACACTGCCATGTGTGTACCTATGCAACTGTCTTGCATGTTCTTCACATGTACCCCAAAACCTAAAATGCAATAAAAAATTAAAAAAAAAAAAGAGCAATAGAAAAAAAAAAGTTCCTATGACCCTTATGTATTTTTTCTATCAGCATATTGCTTTTTTGTTTAATAAAAATTTCTTTGAATATATAATCCAGTTTTTTTTTCTATTCTGTTATATATATATATATATATATATATTATACTTTAGATTCTGGGGTACATGTGCATATCATGCAGAATTATTGCATAGGTACATACATGGCAATCTGGTTTGCTGCCTTTATCCCCCTGTCACCTCTATCTGGCATTTCTCCCCATGTTATCCCTCCCCAACTTCCCTACCCTGCACTGTCTCTCCCCTAGTCCCACCCAAAAGACCCCAGTGTGTGATGCTGCCCTCCGTGTCCATGTGTTTTCATTGTTCAACACCTGCCCATGAGTGAGAACATGCGGTGTTTGATTTTTCTGTTCTTGTGTCAGTTTGCTGAGAATGGTGGTTTCCAGATTCATCCATGTGCCTGCAAAGGACAGAGACTCATCATGTTTTGTGGTTGCATAGTATTCCATGGTGTTTATGTGCCACATTTCCTTGTCCAGTCTATCATCGATGAGCATTTGGGTTGGTTCTAGGTCTTTGCTATTGTAAACAGTGCTACAGTGAACATTCGTGTGCATGTGCTTTGTAATAGAATGATTTATAATCCTTTGGATATATCAATGGGATTGCTGGGTAAAATGGAATTTATATTTCCAGGTCCTTGAGGAATCACCACACTGTCTTCCACAATGATTGAACTAATTTACACTCCCACCAGCAGTGTAAAAGTGTTCCTATTTCTCCACATCCTCTCCAGCATCTGTTGTCTCCAGATTTTTTAATGATCGCCATTCTAACTGGCATGAGATGGTATCTCAGTGTGGTTTTGATTGGCATTTCTCTAATGACCAGTGATGATGAGCATTTTTTCATGTTTTTTTTGGCCTCATATATGTCTTCTTTTAAAAAGTGTCTGTTGATGTCCTTCACCCACTTTTGAATGGGTTTGTTTATTTCTTGTAAATCTGTTTGAGTTTTTGTAGATTCTGGATATTAACCATTTGTCAGATGGGTAGATTGCAAAAATTGTTTCCCATTTTGTTGTTTGCTGGTTCACTCTAATGATTGTTTCTTTTGCTGTGCAGAAGCTCTGGAGTTTCATTAGAACCCATTTGTCTATTTTGGCTGTCATTGCCAATGCTTTTGGGGTTTTAGTCATGAAGTCCTTGCATATGGTTATGTCCTGAATAGTTTTGCCTAGGTTTTCTTCTTGGGTTTTTATGGTGTTAGGTCTTATGTTTAAGTCTTTAATCTATCTGGAGATAATTTTAGTATAAGGCGTAAGGAAGAGGTTCAGTTTCTGTTTTCTGCATATGGCTTGCCAGTTACCACACCACCATTTCTTTTTATTTATTTATTTATTTATTTTTCCTGGCAGAATATTTTTTTTGTTTACATTCATAGTATTCTCTTTTAATTGGGTAATTCCACATTGTCAAATATTGACTGTTTTTATATTGGGTGTCCTACCCAATTAAAAACATAAAGGTAGAATGACCTGGAAGACAGTTCTTGTTGTACCATGTTATTGATATAACAGTAATATTGTAATATGTCTCTCTCATTTTTTAAAAAAAGCAACCTAATTTTGAGAAGACAGATGATTAAACTACTGCTTACTGGCTCAGGGAAATGTTTTAAAAAATAGAAATTAATTCATTCTTTCCCCAAGAAAAATGTTGAGGTGAACCTCTTAAAACTTTTAAGTCATCAAGGAGGAAATGTTTATTTCTTAAAAAGGGGTCAGTGCCGGAAGAAAATCACCTGGCAGACCCCACTGCACAACCGCTCTGCACCAAAACAGAAATGGGCACCATAGCAACATAATCATGCTGGAGAGAGGAAAAACCCACACTGAGGAGTCAGGTTTCTTTTAAAACTCCCTGTTACAAATAGAATCAATGATTATATCTCAGATACAATATTTTTATTAAATGGGTCTACGAATCTGTTTAAATATAAAACAGATAAAACACATCCCAACCCTGCAATCTGCCAGCATGCCTTGTTTCTACAAGATACATGCTAGACCATGAGACTACATAGCAAAGGATCTTTAAGAGGACTTGGTTGGGAGAAATAGAAAAAGCAGATCTCAGTGAAGCCTGAACTAGCCCAAAAGCTGAGCTACATCCCTGAACACTAGAGCAGTCCTTGTCTTTTCAGATCCTCATATGTCTTCTTATTCACAACATTCCCACTTGAGTCTTCATATTCTTCCTCGGTGTCAGGCTGCCATCTTTCTGAAGCCTTCTGCAGTTTCACTTTGGCCCACAAGGAGACAGCATCTTCAATCTGTGTCACATTAGCAAAGTGGATGTGACACAGATTGTTTTGGGATGCCCAAACACCTCATGCCATGAGCATGATGCCATTCAGCAAAGTGTCTTTGGAAGGCTTTGGGCCCTTGGTAGGTGGAGTTTCCACAGATCACACAGTTGTAGTTGATATTTAGGGCATGAAGCTTATATAGCTAGTAGGAAATGGGCAGGATTTGGGGGTTGTAAATGATCTCATTTCTTCATCTTCACTCTCACTAATCTGCTCTTCTTCCTCCTCTTCTCGTTCTTCTCCTGTCCTTGCTTGCTTGGGTTGTTCATTTTCATGAGTGATATGTCACTGTTCCCCAAGAATCTCTATGTATTCATAGATTTGGGCTTCTAGAAAAGCAATGTCTTTGTTCCTCTCAGTGTCTCACTTGGTGCCTTTTGACGGGATTTTTGGCAAACAAAGAGGTATCAAGTGACTCCCGGGACTTTCCTTTGGTGCTGAATAGTCTCTGGGCTCACTCTTCTACTGTCCTGCCACATTTCAAGCCTAAAGCTAAGAGAGCAGATTTCAATCTGTCCAAACCCAGAGAGGCCAACTCTTCCCAGGAGGAAAATGCAGAGAAGTCAAGATGGGCTCCAGCATGGGTCAGAGAACTGCTTGTCTCTTTTGACCACCCAGGAAAGGTCCCATTCTCCCATTTCTTCTCCAATTCAGTCTGAATCTTCCCAAAAAGTTCATTCTGATATTGGAGAGGCTTCACTCTATCTGTGTAATCCTGAAGGTACTCAAGCAGCATCTCTTATATTCTGCATTCTTACTTACTTTAGGAATGTCAAGTAATTGGTCAAAGATGGACAGGTATGTGATATAATCCAGCTTTTCAGATGTCTTCAGGTTAATGTACTTGAGGTAACAGTCATGGAGATCAAGGTAGTGACCATATCCCTCTTCCTCTGTGAACTCCACCAAGTTTTGTGTCTCTTCACTTGGATTCTCTTGAGCCTTCAGGAGCTCCTCAAATTCCACTGACATTGGCACACAGATCTCATTTCGGTGCTTCCAGTGGAATTACTTTATTTGTTTAAGTCTATTATAGAATTCAGCAAACTCATTGTGTCCTAAATTGGCATTGAGCTCCTCCATCCTTATCATCATACAAATCCCTCAGGTTCCCACTGATCTCCATATATCTATCTTGCATGGCCCGAGTGCGGTGATCAGAATTGATCTGGTCCCAGAGCGTGGACTTCTTAGTGAGCATCTCTTTGGCCATGATGCCCATGAGCCATTCCTTCTCCTTGTGATAGTGCCACTGCCACTCCAGTATTGTCTCCATCTTCACTTTGTGGTGGCCTCTTAATACCAACACCATTTATTAAACAGGGAATCCTTTCCCCATTGCTTGTTTTTGTCAGGTTTATCAAAGGTCAGATGGTTGTAGGTGTGTGGCATTACCTCTGAGGCCTCTATTCTGTTCCATTGGTCTATATCTCTGTTTTGGTACCAGTACCATGCAGTTTTGATTACTGTAGCCTTGTAGTATAGTTTAAAGTCAGGTAGCATGTCGCCTCCAATTTTGTTCTTTTTGCTTAGGATTTTCTTGGCTATGCGGGCTCTCTTTTGGTTCCTTATAAAGTTTAGGGTGTTTTTTTTTCCCAGTTCTGTGAAGAGAGCCATAGGTAGCTTGATGGGGATAGCACTGAATCCATAAATTACTTTGGGCAGTATGGCCATTTTCACAATATTGCTTCTTCCTAACCATGAGCATGGATTTTTTTCTCATCTGTTTGTGTCCTCTCTTATTTCCTTGAGCAGTGGACAGTTCTCCTTGAAGAGGTCCTTTGCATCCTTTGTTAGTTGTATTCCTAGGTATTTTATTCTCTTGTTGTGAATGGGAGTTTGCTCTTGATTTGGTTCTCTTTTAGTCTGTTGTTTGTGTATAGGAATGCTTGTGATTTCTGCACATTGATTTTGTATCCTGAGACTTTTCTGAAGTTGCTTATTAGTTTCAGTAGATATTGGGCTGAGACAATGGGGTCTTCTAACTATACAATCATGTCATCTGCAAATAGAGACAATTTGACTTCCTCCTTTCCTAATTAAATACCCTTTATTTCTTTTTCTTGCCTGATTGCTCTGGCTAGAACTTCCAATACTATGTTGAATAGGAGTGGTGAGAGAGGGCATCCTTGTCTAGTGCCAGATTTCAAAGGGAATGCCTCCAGTTTTTGCCCGTTCAGTATGATATTGCCTGTGGGTTTGTTGTATATAGCTTTTATCATTTTGAGATACGTTCTATCTATACAAAGTTTATTGAGAGTTTTTAGCATTAAGGGCTGTTGAATCTTGTCAAAGGCCTTCTCTGCATCTATTGAGATGGTCATGTGGTTTTTGTCTTTGGTTCTGTTTATGTGGTGAATTACATTTATACACTTGCATATGTTGAACCAGCCTTGCATCCCTGGGATGAAGCCTATTGATTGTGATGGATAAGCTTTTTGTGTGCTGTTGAATTTGTTTGTGAATATTTTATTGAATATTTTGCATCAATGTTGATCATAGATATGGGCCTGTGGTTTTCTTTTTTAGTTGTGTCCCTGCCAGGTTTTGGTATCAGGGTGATGTTGGTCTCATAGAGTTAGGGAGGATTCCCTCTTTTTGTATTGTTTGGAGTAGTTTCAAAAGGAATGGTACCAGCTCCTCTTTGTATGTCTGGTAGAATTTGGCTGTGAACCCTTCTGGACCTGGACTCCTTTTGGTTGGTAGGCTATTAGTTGCTGCCTCAACTTCAGACTTTGTTATTGGTCTATTCAGGATTTCAACTTCTTCCTGGTTTAGACTTGGGAGTGTGCAAATGTACAGGAATTTACCCATTTCTTCTAGATTTACTGGTTTATGTGCATAGAGCTGTTTGTAGTAATCTCTGATGGTAGTTTGTATTTCTGAGGAATCAGTAGTGATCTCCCCTCTATTGTTTTTTATTGCATCTGTCCAATTCTTCTCTCTTTTCTTTTTTATTAGTCTAGCTAGTGGTCTGTCTATTTTGTTGGTGTTTTCAAAACACCAGCTCCTGGATTTACTTATCTTTTGAAGGGTTTTTTTTTTTTTGTATCTCTGTCTCCTTCAGGTCTGCTCTGATCTTAGTTTTTTCTTGTCTTCTGCTTGCTTTTGAGTTTTTTTTTTTTTTATCTTGATCCTCTAGCTCTTTCAATTTTGATGATAGGGTGTTGATTTTAGATCTTTTGTTTTTTCTCATGTGGGGATTTATTGCTTTAAATTTTCCTCTATGCAGTGTTTTAAATGTGTCTTATAGATTCTGGTACATTGTGTCTTCATTGTCATTGGTTTTGAAGAACATTTTTCTTTCTGCCTTCATTTCATTGTTTATCTATCTATCATTCAGGATCCAGTTGTTCAGTTTCCATGTGATTGTGTGGTTTTGAGTGCTCTTCTTAAGCCTGAGTTCAAATTTGATTGCACTGTGGTCTGAGAGACTGTTATGATTTCCATTCTTTTGTATTTGCTGAGGAATGATTTACTTCCAATTATGTGGTGAATTTTAGAGTAAGTGTGATGTTGTGCTGAGAAGAATGTGTATTCTGGGATTTGAGGTGGAGAGTTCTGTAAATGTCTATTAGGCCCACTTGGTCCAGATATGTGTTCAAGTCTTCGATATCCTTGTTGATTTTCCATCTGGTTGATCTGTCCAATATTGTCAGTGGAGTGTTAAAGCCTCCTACTATTATTGTGTGGGAGTCTAAGTCTCTTTGTAGGTCATTAAGAATTTGCTTTATGTATCTGGGTGCACTTGCATTGGATGCATATATATTTAGGATAGACAGCACTTCTTGTTGCATTGATCCTTTTACAGTTATGTAATACCCTTATTTATCTCTTTTGACCTTTGTTGGTTTAAAGTCCATTTTATTAGATACTAGGATTGCAACCCCTGCTTTTTTTGTTGTTGTTCTCCATTTGCTTGGTAAATCTTCTTCCATCCGTTTATTTTGAGTCTGTGTAAGTCTTTGCATATGAGATGGGTCTCCTGAAGACAGCACACTGATGGGTCCTGACATTTTATCCAATTTGCCAGTCTGTGTCTTTTGATTGGGACATTTAGGCCATTTACATTCAACATTAATATTGTTATATTTGAATTTGATCCTGCCATTTTGTTACTGGATGGTTGTTTTGCCCTTTAGTTGACACAGTTTCTTCATTGCATTGTTGGTCTTTCCTATTTGTTACATTTTTGGAGTGGCTGGTACTGGTTGTTCCTTTCCATGTTTAGTGCTTCCTTCAGGAGCTCTAGTAAGGCAGGTCTGGTGGTGATGAAATCTCTCAGCAATTGCTTTTCCATAAAGAATTTTATTTCTTCTTCACTTATGAAGCTTAGTTTAGCTGGATATGAAATTCTAGGTTGAAAGTTCTTTTCTTTAAGGATGTTGAATATTGGCCCCCACTCCCTTCTAGCTTGTAGGGTTTCTGCTGAGAGATTCACTGTGAGTCTGATGGTCTTTCCTTTGTGGGTGACTCAATGTTTCTCTCTGGCTGCTCTTAGGATTTTTTCCTTCATTTCAACCCTGGTAAATATGATTATGTGCCTTGGGGTTGCTCTTCTTGAGTAGTATCTTTGTGGTGGTCTCTGTATTTCCTGGATTTGAATGTTGGCCTGCCTTGTTAGGTTGGGGAAGTTCTCCTGGATAATATCCTGAAGAGTGTTTTTCAGCTTGGATTCATTCTCCCTGTCACATTCAGGTGTGCCAATCAAGCATAGATGAGATCTTTTCAAATAATCCCATAGTTCTTGGAGGCTTTGTTCATTGCTTTTCACTATTTTTTCTCTAATCTTGCCTTCTTGTTTTATTCCATTGATTTGATCTTCAATTTCTGATATCTTTTCTTCCGCTAGATCGATTCAGCTGTTGAAACTTGTGTATGCCTCACAAAGTTCTTGTGCTGTGTTTTTCAGCTCCATCAAGTCCTTTAGTCCTTCTCTAAGCTGGTTGTTCTAGTTAACATTTTGTCTAATCTTTTTTCAAGGTTCTTAGTTTCTTTGCATTGGGTTAGAACATGGTCGTTTAACTCAGAGAAGTGTGTTATTACCCGCCTTCTGAAGCCTACTTCTGTCAATTTGTCAAACTCGTTCTCTGTCTTGTTTTGTTTCCTTGGTAGTAAGGGGTTGTGATCCCTGGGAGGAGAAGAGGTGTTCTGGTCTTTGATGATTTCATACTTTTGGTGCGGGTTTCTTCCCATCTTCGTGGATTTATCTTCCTTTGATCTTTGAAGTTGGTGATTTTGGGAGGAATCTCTGAGTGGACGTCATTTTTGTTGAGGTTGGAGCTGTATCTCCTGTATGAGGTTTTTTGTTGTTGTTGTTGTTTTTGGGGGGCGGGGTGGGGTTTTGCCTGTAGAGGCACCACTGGGCTGCCTCAGATTCAGTCAAGCTGCTGGGTGGTTTTCCCCTGGAGTTTGTTTATGCAGGTGAGGTTAGCCCCACCTCACCAATGGCAAGCATCTTTCCTTCCTTGAGCTCAATTTTCCTGATCAGGGTCAAACTGGTGTATTCACTGCAAAACTCCCTAGTGCACGGGTTTCAGTTTGTTGGGTTTTCTCAGGGTGGGACATGCCAGGCCTTAAGTCCTGTTTCCCTGCTTTCAACTCTGCGTTTTTCTGTGGGACGAGTAGTTCTGTCCCACTGGTATTAGTCCAAGCTTCCACCCAGTCTGTGCCAACAACTTGTGGAACCAGGCGGGCTGGAGTGGCCGCTCAGATTTGCATTGACAACCAGCTGCACACCTCAGTCTGGAGGGGCTGTCATGGACCACGGGTTACAGGAGGGATGAGAGAAGTGCAGGATCCAAATCGGAGCACCGAGGGGGTGAAGTGTCCGCCCTCCAAGCCAGTTGCACTTTCTGGGTGGGGACATACCCAACCCTTTCTCGGTTCTCCCTCCCTGGGCTGCTCTCGCCCTACTTTGGATAACCTTCCCTGGGCTATTTTCACTGTCCTACCAGTCCCACCGAAGCCAACCAGCACCTCACTTGGAATCATGGAATCTCTAGCCCTCTGCATCTCACTCGCTGGGAGCTGCACTCCAGAGTTGCCTCTTCTCAGCCATCTTGTCAGACACCCCCCAATTTGGACACATTTTTATGTTGCCTTGTTTTAATCTACATTTTGTCTGTTCATTTCTTATTACAGAAACCAGTTTGCCTTTTTAAAATATGCACTCATTATGATTATCTTAAACTTTTCTATTAATAGCATAATTTAAAATGTTTTATTATGAAATATCACACATACAAAAAGGAAGTGAGTATAAATATAAGGAACAAAGAATAATAACTAAATGAACTCCCATATCTCCACAACCCAGCCTAAGAACTAGAATAATATAACTATATGCTAAAATTCCTATATATGAATACCTCTTCTAGATTCCATGCTCCTCTGTTCATTCCCCAAAGTAACTAACATCTTAAGTTATACCTTTAGCATGAGGCTTTTTTTTGAAATTATACCCTAAGTAGTACAGTTTACTTTTGAATACATTTGACTATTTTTATAAAAGAAATCATACTACATATTCTTTACCAACCTATATTTTTTCTCCTTAAAATTCTGCTTGTGAAATTTATTTGTATTAGTATATTTGCCTTTAATTCTTTCTTTATCATTGTTAAATAATATTCATAGACAGGGTGTTCTGGTTCATGCCTGTAATTCTAACACTTTGGAGGTTGAGGTGAGAGGATTATTTGAGGCCAGAAGTTCAAGACTATCCTGAGCAGCATAGCAAGACCCCATCTCTAATTTTCAAAAAATAAGTTAAAAAATGATATTCATAGGATGGATACAGTACCATTTATGCATTCATTTCCCAGTTAATAATGACTTCTAGTTTGTGTCAACATTTTATTACTATCAATGTTATATTTTTCAGTATATGTTATCTAGTACACATGTTCAGATTTTTTTTAGAATGTATACTTCTGAGGGGTTATACTTCCAAATTATAAGTACATCTTCAGCTTTACTTAATAATGCCAAATGGTTTTCTAAAATAGTTACATATATTTGAATATAATATATTCTCTGCCTGGATGATGGCTATTATTGTGTAATTGTATCACTTTGCTTCTTGATTTGTTTCCTTGAGTCAAATCTTCTTTTTAACCTGAATTCTATTGCTTTATTAATTTTCTTGAAATTCTTGTTTTGTTTCATCTATATTCTTTGACTTATATATTCCTTTGCACTTTCTCTTTTGATTTGATCCTTGAAATAACACTGAAGAATAGGTACTAATATGATTCCTATTTTATAGGTAAAGAAATGGCTCCCAGGAAATTATGCATTTTGGCCACAGTCCATAGCTAGTAAATGGAGGATCCAAAACTAGCAACCAAGTCTTTCACCTCCAAAACGCTTGCTTTTTCCATGCTTTGAGACAGACTATAAATAGGTACTATATTGTATAGTACAGCCTCTAAGACTAATTCAGCTTCTGAACTGAACAGGAATAAACCACACATCTGTAGCACATGTAACTTACTGAAAACCCTCCTAAATGAGACAAGAACAGCAGCATACCAGGTGGAATTACTGCCTTGATCTACCTTGGAACTTACCCTGGTATTTAAAAGGATGAATTCTGCTGCTGCCACCACCTAAAGTATGTATGTGCGTGTGTGTGTGTGTGTGTGTGTTTTAAGCAGTGGATACAAATGACAGTACTATTGGCATAGACTTTAGAAACCCAATTTAATAACAAGGAAATAGGATAAAAGCAAGAATATGGTATGAGTTTGCTTGGGCCTTGATGATGTCTGAGAAGAGCCTTTATTTGGAATATCCCTCCATCCTGGGCTCTTAGAAAAGGACCAGGTCACACAGGGTAAACCTGTGCAGCAATTAATGTGGTGGATGATGGAACCTTGCTCTGTTACGGGACTTTTCTACCACTTGTAGGGGCATAGTGAAGTTCATTTATTCCTGTAAAGGGTATCTCTCCTGAGTTACAGTTTTGGAAGGATGGCATATGAAACAACAGGCTAGCAAAAGAGAACGTATAATGAGAATGCTGTAAACCAAAGAAGAGGGGAGGCAGCAAGACTGACTCAAACAGTCATGCATCTAGACTTTGCAGCACTAATGTCTTAGTCAGAGCTATTGCTGGTTGAATTTATGTCCTATTTTCTTTGTCAAGGAATTCTAATCAAACCTAGGATAATCAAATAATCATTTTCATTGTTTCCTAAAGATTGATCTAGGGAGATGCATATATATCCAGTGGGGAAAAAAACCTGCAGAGTATTCAAATAAGTTTGGATGTCTTTAATTTAACCAAGCCAAGAGTTTTCTGTAGAATTCCTCAAAGCTATTAATATGCTAATGTACTCTGAATTTGTAAGAGGGATATATATTACAAAGAAGTTCTAAGTTATTTGATCATGAAGCTCTTGTGTTCATGGACTCCTGGAACATATTTGGAGAAATTTTGCTTTCTTCTGATCATAAAATATTCAAACTAGAAGAAGCCTCAAAACAACTCCAGTTTTAAGCCCCAATTTTACAAGAAGGGAAACTAAAATTTAGAGGCTTTAAGTAACTTCCCCAAGGTCACATAGCGCTTTGGTGATAAAAGTAGAACTGGAATTTTTATCTTTAGCTTCCCGATCTTGTGTGAAACTGATCAAAACTAGATTAAGTCACAAGATGCCGTGACCTGAAGGCAGGCCTATTTGTTCTCTTACAGGCATGTGATATATTCTTTTTTACCAGTGAGAATAATGAGACCTAAAATTATTTCTTGTGCACCTAAAATGGTACTTCTGAAAGCTCATAAAATTCTCATTCTGAAACCTTATTATATCTCTTCTGTCCCTGAAGATTCAAGAGTCTAGGAGTATCCTCTCTAAGTTCTGCATATAAGGCCTACGTCATAGATATTCACTGGAATATCTTATTATATTGTGCCCTCCAGCAAAACTTAGAACAGGCCCCCTTCCAGCATCCTGTTCTGAGTTGACGAGTCTGTGGAAAGAAGCAATTTTATACACTGAGGTGCTCTGGACAGCCACAGACCCTATAAGCAGAATTTAGAGAGGGCTTGAAATTTAGAAAGGGGACCACCTTTCTGGTAAGCACTGGGGTAGTGTATGTCAAAAACCTTTACCAGTTTCATACCCCTTAACTTTAAAGGAAATAGCAGAAAGTATCTTTTCCGATTTAATTGCATTATTATTTGTCAATACACTATTTTAGTAGAAATCTGAAATAACCTGAATATCCAATCATAGGAGATATCAAATAAATAAATAAATACACATTTATGAAATGCTGTATAGCCAATAAATTTATGTTATAGAACCATTCATGAAAAGATGTATAAAACAGAACTTCCCAACAAGTATGCCAGGTACTGAAATTTTGATGTCCTTTGCCCTTATGGCAGGTAATCAGGGTCTACTGTGACCAGAGTCCTTCAATCAAATGTCTCAAAATGCCAGATGCAGTGGCTCACACCTGTAATACCAGCACTTTGGGAGGCCAACGTGGGGGCATCACAAGGTCAGGAGTTTGAGACCAGCCTGGCCAACATGGTGAAACCTTGTCTCTACTAAAAATACAAAAATTAGCTGGGTGCGATGGTGGGTGCCTGTAATTCTAGCTACTTGCGAGGCTGAGGCAGGAGAATTGCTTGAACCTGGGAAGTGGAGGTTGGAGTGAGTCAGGACCACGCCATTGCACTCCAGCCTGGGTGACAGAGCAAGACTCTGTCTCAAAGAAAAATGCAAGTAGGTTCTTCTTTCACCCAAGTATACCATAAAATTATTTGTTTTTTAAAAATGTGTGCCATGATGTAAAAATGTTCAGAAAAGTGATCTAAAACATACTGCAGGGAAAAAAATTACAAGTTATTATTACATTAAGATTTGAGTTATACTCCAATGTCTGATTGAACATATACCTTGCCTACATCTGGAATACTAGTAATTTTTATGTTTTTGTTTATTTGCATTTATGTTTTTAAGTGAAAGGTAATTTTTTTTTTTGAGATAGACTCTAACTGTCACCCAGGCTGGAGTGCATTGGCACAATCTCAGCTCACTACAACCTCCCTTACCTGAGTTCAAGGGATCCTCCCACCTCAGCCTCCTTGGTAGCTGACATTACAGGCATGCGCTTCCACATCCGACTAACTTTTTTTGTATTTTTAGTAGAGACAAATTTCACCATGTTGGCCAGGCTGGTCTCAAACTCCTGAACCTCAAGTGATCTTCTCAACTCAGCCTCACACACATTACAGGTGTGATCCACTGGACCCAGCCAAAAATATTCTTTAATAAGAATAACGTAACAATTTTAATACTTACATAGCTCTTAATATATTTTATTTGGTTTGATCCTCAAACAAACCTATGAAGAAGTCTCTGCCTCATTGTTTTCATTATATAAATGTCATTTTTAATTCCATATTTGAAGATAATAGGAACTGAACAAGTTGATGCTGGCAGAAGAAAGTAGAAAGTAAATATATCTGAAAGGTATAAATAAGAAAATATAATAACTAATTATCTGTGGGAACTAAGTACACCTCCGGGACATTGGGGACTGTGGTATTAATGACCAAAACAGAATCATGGAAACACAGTAGCTTACAAAGATCTTAAGGGCAAACTCAGAGGAATAATTCGTGTTCAAGAAGCAGCTGAGTTTTGCTGTTTAGTTGTTATTTAGAAATTCACAAAATTCACTGGTGAAAATGTTCAGGATATTTATTGTTGGAACTCAGCTGAGAGGACAAAACTAAAGGTGTAGTTTGGACAGTCATTCACAATGGAGCCACAGTCAGAGCTGTGCAGGAGAATTGATTCTCCTGGGAAGAGCATAGAGAGAAAATCAGGACACCAGAAGTTCGAAGCTTTAGTCCTTGTCTCTGCAGAACTCCTGGGGACTTGATTTCTGTGTGTGGAATGATGGTAGGATAGCATTCTATGAGTTGTTGGGCATGGATGAATATTGACATTGGATGACATGTTCAAATTGCTTCCATTATTCTTCCAGAGATCAGAGATTACTTGATTTTAAAAAACAAAGTAAGAAAGATATTTTGTATGCTAACAGAGCATGTGTTGGTGAGCAGCACCCTAGAAGATAGGATTAAATGTAATAAGTTTCCTAGCCATTTGAAGAAGTGATCAGAAATTGAGAAGGTGCCAGTGAATCATAACAAGTGTGTGGTACTTTGCATTTAGGTTGGGCAAAGGGATTAAGCTACAAACACAGAAAACGAAAGGATTCTGACAGGCTGTAAATACAATGAGCAAAGGTCTGCAAGTCTCAGAAAGGAACAACTTGAAAAAGAACGTGCCGTATATATTTATGCTGGCATACATAAGATGTTTATTAGAAAATATGTTTTCAGGCAGCAGAAAGACATAAATAGAGTAATTCAATCACCTAGTCACATTTGGCATTCAGAAGAAATACATTAGAAACATAATAAATGTATTTCTCTTCAGGGTCCCTCTTTTAAAACACTTTAAATTTATTAAAATATCAAGGATGTCAAAGAAAATTAATACATGACTGTAAAAATGTACTCCTAAAGAAAGCTCAGCAATCATGGTATTTATTTTTGACGTCAAAAGACCAAAGAAAAATTTAATAAGGATCAAGATCATCGGCCTGGGTACAGCACTTCTGGAGGCTGAGGTGGAGGATCACTCGAGCCCAGGAGGTCGAGGCTGCAGTGAGCCACGGTCACACCACTGCCCTCCAGCCTGGGCTACAAAGCAAGACCCTATCTCAAAACCAAGCAAAACAGAAAAGATTTTTAATCTGTGGAAGGTTATTGTACATAGTTGTTTGGCATCTCTATTGCAAGTAGAACAATGGGAAATAAACTGAATCCATGAGTTTTAAAAATCCCCCCAAATATATATTTGTATGTGTATACACACATACACAGACTACACATACTGCCATATATACACATATATGTGTATGTTTGTGTAAACAGTCTAGAAATGGAAACATATTATTTCTATGTAGTAGGATTATAGGTGTTTTTATTTGTTTTATATCTGTATCTTTTCCAGAATTATTTATATTAAACATGCAATTTTTGTGTAATAAGAAAAATAAGTAATGTTTCTTTAGAAGTGTTTCTAGGAACAAATGCGACTTCTTCCTCCTTCCTGTCACATTCTCAACCCTTAATATATAAAACTCATTTTTATAAGATTCTGAATAACAGCAGTTCTGGCACCCCATTTTATCTTTTTCAGATGCTAGTGAAAAACAATCATCTTTCAGACAAGATCATTGTTTTGCCAGGAAAAAATTGAAGACATCTCACTTCCTGAGGCTGTACATGTGATCACTTCCGAACCAATGGGGTACCTGTTGTTCAGTGAAAGGATGCTAAAGAGTTATCTTCGTTCCAAAAAACGGCTAACATCAAATGGTAAATAGGCCCACTCTTGGTTTAAAAACCAAGATAACTTCTCTGTAAAGGTTTGCCACCTGTTTCCCCTACAACTGGTTCTGTGCAGAAAGGAGGAGAGAGCATTTCTATTACACTCAGTTGTTTGATTTTCTAATCTCATTCTTCCATAACAAATTAACTAGTCTCTGGTCATAAGAACTCAGGTATGCTGTACAGTATTCAACGTGGTATAGAGAGCCAGGTCAGAATTCTGTTTTTTGTCCTAGTTCAGTCCCTTCATTCCTTAATGAACTTGGGCTAACACTTGACCATTTGGCTTTGGTTTCCTCATCTGTATAAAGACACTATCACACATAATCTCTAAAGCCCTTTCAAGTGTTGGACTTCATAATGTGAGAAAATCTCTGGGGTCCGCTTGTTCTTTTTGACATATTTTTTCCTACTGTATTTTTCTCTCTATGATCACTATACATAGTCAAGATAATACTAAATCCAATATGTTTTTATGCTTTCCAAGCAAATGCATGTGCTAAGCAATTTCAATAAATTATTTTATAAAATCTGTAAAAAGTCTGATTGATTAAGGTTTTCAGTTTATTTGAGGAGTTAGCCTTGAAGCTAGTTTTGCAACCTTCCCCAGGGGACATTTGACAATGTCTGAAGGCATTTTTGGTTGTCACAATGGCAGCAGAGGCTGGGGTACTGGCATCTAGTAAATAGGGACAGAGATGCTGTGAAGCATCCTTCAGTATATAGGACAGTGCCCTACATCAAATAATTATCTAGCCCAAAACAACAATAGTGTATGACTGAGACCTGGGTTACTGGGGGGTGGGGGCAGGTATTATTATGATACCATTTTATAAAGAGAAAACTGAGACTTCAGAAAGAGTAACTTGGCAAGAACAAACACCTAATAATTGGCAGGCCAAGAATTTGAGCCTACATCCATCTGATGATGAAGCCTCCACCCATGACCTCTGCACACACTTTCCACTCTTCACCAGAGAAAGTAGACACCTACCACCAGCGGGTGTTTTCAATTAAGGCATAGATGATAACTGGCCAATTTTAAAAGTTGCATCTCTCAGGAGAAGGTCAGCTCCTTACCCCAATTTTATTTACTTAAATTACCAATGTTGTGGCTCTCTACCTTAAGATTCAATGAAAACAAAATGGTGGACAACAATGCAACTCAGATACCAGCATGCATATAAGGGAAGTTTGAGGTCTATTTATGATTTCCTACATGCTTTAAAATTCAGAAATAGCCACCAAAAGAAAGTTCGTATAAAAATAAATAAGCTCAGGCAAAGTACACCTGATGTCAGGAACTTCATTAGCAAGCTTGGGATGCTCTTGGAAGCCTTGTGTGTATGCGATAAAATTGAACCATTGGAGATGAAAGTCAGGGTATAAAGTGGCTAGGATTTCCTCCTCAGTGCCCCCAGGAAGAATTTTTATGGTGTTTTTCCTGGACTTTTTCAGATGGTTAGGTGTTTTTGTATGCTGAGATTTATAATGTAGTTCATTAACATGCATCTACTGAGCCCCTCTTAAGCTGAGTATTTAGACAATATCTGGGTATCTTTTTGCCCCGGGTATTTGAAATGGATATGACATTTTATACTGGGCTATGTCTTTAGGCAAGTAGAAATGAATACTGATTTTATTGGCTTTCTAACCTGTGTATTCCCCGGGAAAGGGTGATTGATTTTTTTCTAATTATTTATATATTCCATCAAAATAAGACAGTTTAAAACATCTGTTAATAATAAAAAGGCTTATAATGAAAAATAGTAGCCTTCTGCACACCTCTTTCTATCCTCAGACTGCTCCCCAAAGGCACCCACTTTCAACTTCATCTGTTGTTTCTTCTATTATTTACCCACATATTCCTATCTAAGATGATTAGATTGTTATTCTTGTCACTCTCTGCTTGAGAATTTAGCTTTCCTGAATAGCAGCTCCTTCCTTCCTGGTGTACCTGACCCACCCCCATCCTCTCAATATGTTTAGATAGGTCCTGAGTCCTTTATCCCAACCCTTGGGGCCAGATATGCTTCAGAATTCAGAATCTGAAGGACTTTCCAAAGTTAATACAATCACATGCCATGTATTACTTAATTCTCCCAGTGGGATCTGAGGTGACACTCTGTAATGAAACACATTATATTCCTGCAACAAAATATATGAATACTGATACCAAGTGGAATAAATAAGGATTACAAATAAATTCTCGTGTCAGTTCAGGTTAGGTTTTGCCATCAAACGATGCTGCTGCAAACTTAGAAAATCTGTTGCTTTTCTGATATAAGAATTTATCATAAAGAAATATAGATCTAGATTATTATTTCATTAAATCAAGAATCAATGTTTACAGTGTTATAATGTAACTATTGTCGAGTGCTGAGTCAGATGATACAGTAGATGCTCTATGCTTATATATGTTTTCTCATACAATCTTTTGTTTTCCCCGGAGTTAATTGTCTTGGTTTCTTTTATAAGCTTAGCTTTCACAGATTCATAGCTAAGTGTTTCCATGCTCCAATAGATCTGACAGATGCCTAACAGTATGTATTCTTCTGTCGCTCCCTTCCATTCAGTAGTCTTCTGGCCTTCTCTGGCAACATGACCTGGGTGCTCTCCAGCCTTATTGCATGACTGACATACTTTGAGTTTCCATCATCCTTCTTTTGTCTTCCTCTTTGTTGGTTTACAACATCATTTCAGCAAAGGATATTCTCTACCAGATTCTGGAGAAAAAGAGCTTGAGAAATTACACTGTGGTGTTGTTGTTGTTGTTCTGAGACAGAGCCTTGCTCTGTCGCCCAGACTGGAGTGCAATGGTGCAATCTTGGCTCACTGCAACCTCCGTCTCCCAGGTTCAAGCAATTCTCCTGCCTCAGCCTCCTGAGTAGCTGGGATTACAGGCACCTACCACCACATCAAGCTAATTTTTGTATTTCCAGTAGAGACAGGGTTTCACCATCTTGACCAGGCTGGTCTTGAACTCCTGCCCTAGTGATCCACCCACTTTGGCCTCCCAAAGTGCTGGGATTACAGGCATGAGCCACTTTTGAGCCTAGCCAAGAAATTACTTTTATCAACTTCTTGTATTATTATTTGGTCAAGAATTTAACTTAAAAACAATTTTTACTCAATATTTTTAAAGTTTGGGATTTTGTTTTTTGTGTTTGGTTTCTGTCTGCAAATCTTGCTATTGAAAAGTCCAGTGCCATTCTGACTCCTGCTCCTTTAGAGTGACATAGTTTTCCCCTCTAGATGCTTTTAGTATCTTCTCTTTATTTCCAGTGTTCTAGTGTGAATCTTTTTTAAGTTCTTGTGCTGGAAATTCAGTGAATATGTTTAATCAGGAGGCTGATTTTCTTCTGCTCTTGGAATTTTCAAAATATTTTACCTTTGATTTTCTCCCCTCCATTTTATCTGACATTCTTGGAATTCCTATTAGGTCGAGGCTCATAACATCATCCTCTAAAGCTTCCTGGGTTTACACAAGCAGTGATACATATTACTTCTCTGAGGTTATTTAATATCCATCTGTCATCTTGAAATTGAAAAACCACCAAGTAATCATTATTGTTTTGATACCAATGCCTGAGATTTAGATGGGGACATATGAATGAGGTTATAATCATGCTTTGACCCTGGCCACTTCTGAAAATGCCCTAAATGAAATAATCTGTTTTGTTTATGAAAAGCCACATAGTTTAAGGATGGTGCACTGACTATCAGATGAGATTCCACTCCCTGGATTTTGCTCTGCTACTTGTTAGCTCTTGATCTTGACTAAGTCACTTACATTTCTCTGTTTTCTTGCTTATAAAATGGGTATAATAATAGAACCCACTGTATGTTGGTATGAGAATTAAATAAATTAGTGCATGGAAACCCCTTGAGAAAGTACATGACAAGGTTATCATAACTGAGGAATTTTAGCTATTATTGTTGTTTTTATGACAGCCTCTCTGGTGTCTTAAGTCAGCTCTATTTCTGAAATTGTAGTTAATAGTTCCTCTTTCTTTCATGTGCAATTTAATTAATGGCTATAAAAAGATTTTCCCTAAAATTGCAGGAGTAACAATGCTGATTGTCAGGTCTGCCTACTCAGACAAGCCCTACTTCAGGAATGCCAATCTAGGCACTTATTTGCCCACTGAAGAATCTGCCTTTCCTGTGGTGATTGTGGGTGCCAAGAACTAAGCACACATGTATATATACCAGCATGAAGCTTGGTAAGCATCCATGTGAGCATAAATCCCAGCAGCACCTGAAAAGACAGGTGGTTGATCTGATTCTATATGGATGAAGTCTGAGAATAAGAAAAATAATGTGACGGGAGGATGGGATTTTGATTATCTTTAAAACTAAATTATTGTTACAATAAGTAAGAGAATTCACAGGATATACAGAAAGGAAAAAAGCTAGTAGGTGACAAGGCAACTGCCAGGTTAAATGCTTACCTGAGGTCTCTACACGTTTATCACTGCAGAGCTTTGTGACTTGCTTTGGTATTATTTTCTATAGCCCCTCCACTCCTCTGCCTAATTTCTTATACTTGCATGAGATAAAATTATATTTTATCCTGTCGTGTCATAACTGAAGCAAAAGAATGCAATTGGTCTCAGGTGGCAGGTGAGTACAGCTTCAATCAGAAAGCAGTGGAAGTTGACTTCTGGGTCTGTTGTGTTTTGCTCGTTAGGAATGGTGTTCCTGACATTCAGCAACATCCACTTGGCCCCTTTTTCTGACGAACAGCTCTATGTGGAACACTTCTCCAGAACCAGTTTTTGGTAATGCCCTTTTCTCCTCCCTTCCTTTCACATCAGAGTAAACCAGAGTTTTTAAAACGATTGTTATTTGGGGTCATATGTGTGTTGTTGGAGGAGGGAGTGGCAAGGCACCTATCCCGGATACTGTAGAATGTTTAGCAGCATCCCTGTTTTCTACCTACTAAATGTCAGTCACATCTTCCCCCCAGAGTTGTGACAACCATAGATGCCCTCCGGACATTTTCAAATGACCCCTTGGAGGTCAAAATCACCCCCCAGTTCAGAAGCACTACTCATAAATCAGAGACAGGTGAATCAAGGAGCTGTTGATGCATATCAAACATCCAAAATGCTGTCCTGCTGCTAAAACAACAGCATCCCCCACTGCCTGCTGTCCTCCCTTCCCATTTTTCACCATCCACTCTTTGACTCAGGTCAGTGGCTTCTGTTAGGACTTGCCTTTGACAGAGAACATGTACTCATTGCTATCAGTACACTTGATAAATGAATCGATCAAACTTTTTGGACTTTTAATGGGAGGTTGGCTTCTGGGCACACTTCACACCTCTGAGATTCAGTTTCTTTATGTGTAAAATGGGAACTGATACCAAAGCTCCTGCCAGTTTTAAACCACCATCAGTTCTGGGATTCCTTTCTGAGAACCGGTTTGTTTTTTTTTTTTTTAATAAAAATAAGGTTTAATGAAGGCTGCAGTGTATTTTAGTATATGTAAGAAAGTTTCACAGATATTCATCCAACTTACTTTAAACCAGGTCGAGTATAGCACAACTTAGATAATATTTTACAAACATTCTGTAATTATTTATCCTAATAATAACTGACTTGATAGAGCCTACTGTATGCCAGACACATGCATTATCTCACATTATCCTTATAACAATCCCATGAAGCAGTATCTCTCATTTTCCCCTATTTTTACAGGTAAGAACTTAACCAAGGTGATGAGCTAATAAGTGGAAAATCCAAGATTTGAACCCACGCTGTTTGATGCCAGAGCCCGGTTTTTATAAGAAGAAGGAAGGAAGGAAGGAAGTAGAATGGGAGGGAGAAAGAGCAGATAGCATCACGTTGGAATGTTACGTTTGTGGGAGGAGAGCAGCCATGTCCTGCAGGGGGTCAGGGTGGATCCTCAAATTTAAGGTTTGACTTTGGTCTGAGGCATACAGGGCCTTACAATACAGGGAGGTCCAAAGTTGATTTCTGGGTTTTTCTTTTTATAATCCTAGAGAAGGGACAGCAAATAAGAGGTAGTTTGGTTTCCTGGGTTACTAAGCTCTTTGACGATTAGGGTCAAATGGCTTATTTTTCTTTCTATTTTTTATGGCAAAATAGACTTTCCTAGCACAGATTCAGAGCATTTTGTGGTTTTGTTGAATCTGCAGTTCTGAGATTCTAAGGCACAGACTTTCCCATGAGGGTGAATGGCTTCTTGGTGTATACATATATATATGTCAGGTGGGGCAGGGGGATGGAGCAGGAGCATTTACCTTAATAATCACCAATCTGTGAGATTATCCTGACCCTAAATGATTATATTTTAAATGTGACCTCCTGAGGCAATGCAGAGATGAAAGAGTTACAAATTTTAAGCAGCAGAATAGACCAGACCAACAAACTAGAGGTTTGTCGTCCAGGCAGTCCTTGGGTGACCTTCCAACCATACCATCTGCTGCCATCTTACTAACTTGAGGATGTTAATGATCACAGTGGTTTGGCTCAGATTTCTATCACATGCCAACATGCTGCTATTTATTCCATCTAGAAATGAAAGACAGAAACAAAAACAAAACCCAGTCTTCTGTAGATGTCGCCTTCCCAGGCAGCCATGGCCAACTCTCTAAGCCCCTTTGCAGCAAAACTCCTCAAAAGAGTTGTGTATACTCAGTGTCCAATTCACCCCTTCTATTTCTCACTGGAGCCATTTCTCCAAAACCACTCTTTTCAAGGTCATTAGTGCCCTGACCTCCGCATTGCTAATTCCTGTGATCAACCCTCACTTCTCAATTTATTTCACTTACAGGCAGCATTTGAAACACTCTTTTCTCCTCTCTTGCTGCTACCTTCTCAACCAGCAGCCACTTCACTGTTACTTGTCTCCATAAGCCCCTGATGTTGAAGTGCCCCAGCACACAGTATTTAGACCTCTTCTCTATGTAGACTCCCTTGGTGAGCTCACTCATTTTGGTTTTTTCTTTTATTTGAGATGGAGTCTCGCTGTCACCCAGGCTGGAATGCAGTAATGCAATCTCATCTTACTGCGACCTGCACCTCCTGGGTTCAAGAGATTCTCCTGTCTCAACCTCCCTAGTAACTGGGATTACAGGCACGGGATACCACACTTGGCTAATTTTTTGTAATTTTAATAGAGATGGGGTTTCGCCATGTTGGCCAGGCTGGTCTCAAACTCCTGGCTTCCAGTGATCTGCCTGCCTTGGCCCCCCAAAGTGCTGGGATTACATGTGTGAGCCACCATGCCCAGCCATTTGTAGTTTTCATAACTACAAATACTATCCGTAGGCTAATTGTTCCCAAGTGTCTCTCTCCAGTACAGACATATCCTCTGAACTTCATATTTTCCTAGCCAGCTGCCTCCTGGATGTTCCCCCCTTGCAGAAATTTACCATGTGCAAAATTCAAGTCCTGATCTCCCAGGTCCCACCCAAAACCTGCTGTACTCATTTTTCTGTCTTAATTGATAACAACTTTATCCTCTCCATCATTCAGGCCAAGAACGTTGAAAGCTTCTTTCTTTATTCCTGTATCCAAACCATCAAGTAATTCTATTGGTTCTATTTTCAAAATATATCCAGAATAAGGCACATTTTTATTATATTTACTATTTCCTCTTTATCTCAACACCATCATCTCCGTCTAGATTACTTCAATAGCTTCTTACCTGTCTATTCTCAACAGAGCCAAAGCCTTGCAGTAGCTGCTCTCTAGTCTGGCTCCGGTTGCTCTCTAGACTTATTTCCTACTACCACATTCATTCGGCTCCTGCTGCACAGGCCTGTTTGCTGATCCTCAGACACATCAGGCACGCTCCCAGGTTAGGGCTTTCACATTTGCTGATCCTTTTACTTTGAATACATTTTCCTCAGTGTTCACATGGTCAATTCCTTTAACTCCAAAAAGGTTTTGTCAAATGCCACCTCTCAGTGAGATCTACCTTGACCATCTTATTTTAAATTGCACCCATCCCACTCCCAACCCTTCTTTTTCAATTATGTGTTTTTCCTCGAACACTTCCAGCATTCTAAAAGAAGTATAATCACTTCCTATCATTATCTATGGTCTGTATCCCTCTTGATAAAATGTAAGCACTACAAGGTCAACAATGCTGTCAGTTTCCACTGATAAGTCCCAAGCACCCAGAACAGTGCCTGCCACAGGATAGGCTCTCAGTAAATATTTCTGAATGAATTAAAAACTTCAGTATGTCCAAACATACATGAAAATAATTATTAAGATTTTAGTGGCTATATTTCTAATTTTTCTATCCTTTCTTTGCAAAAACAGAATCGTAAGTACCATTTTATAGCTTGATTTTTTTACTGTGACAATACTTTGTTAACATGTTCTCATATCATTTACATACTTCTATCTGAAGAGTATTTCTTTTGTGACTCATAATTTATTAACTCAGGTTTCAATGTTAAATATTAAATTATTTCCATTGCCATTTTAGTCCTATGGATTCTATAACAAACCACACAGAGGTTTCAATATTCTATAAGAATACAGAATCCTATAGAAATCTATATCCTAAATCCTTTAAGAAGCAGCAAAGAAGTGAACATCCTTTCATAGAAATTTTAGTGTACATTCTGATTATTTCCATAGGATAAATTGCTAAAAGCAGAATTACTGGACCAAAAAATGTGAAGAAGAAACTTATAAAAAATTATTCTTTGATATTGCCAAATTGCCCTCTAGAAAAGTTTCACCAATTAACACTTCTACCAGTGGTATTTGGGAATGTCTGCTAAGTCTTGCCCATACGGGATATGCTTTTTAAAATGCCAATTTGATTTGCAAAAAAAATGGTGGCCAGTTTATTTTTAATCTGTATTTCTTTGATAGCTGGTGCATTTGAATGGTTATTTTTAGTCAACAAACACGAAAATATTTTAAAAAGTATATAGTTATCAAAATTCACAGTCTTTGCTTTCCTTCTAATTCCTCTTCCTTTGTGCGGTTTCTGCATTGGACAACTGGCATTTGGGGCTCTTGCTGCTTTGATCCAGGAAACAGGTGGTGAATGCTTGCATGATTTCTGTCAGAAGAAGCAAAAAAGTGGATATGTACGCTGGGGGTGGGGTGGGGAGTGGTGTGAAAAATAAGTTTGGGTGAGTTTCGAAGGAGTGAGCTGTGAGATTAAAGAACAACTAACAGGCTGAACACGCTCATCAGATGCGATCAGTTTTCAGTCCTCACCTGATTTTCCCATACTCAGCACTTGACACAGTTGACTCTTTACTCCTCCTCTCAAGCCTGAACCTGTTTTTTCTCCTACCTTTCTGGCTCCTACTTCTCAGTCTCCTTTGCTGATTCTTCCTCATGGCCCAAATCTTTAACATTGGAGTGACTCCAGCTTTCTTTCTTACATGTCTTCCCCTTTCTGTCAACACTCACTGTCTTACTTGATCTCATTCTGTCTCTTGGCTATAAATACCATCTTTATGTTTACAACTCACATAGTTAGAACTCCAGCCCAGACCTCTGCCCAGAACCACAGACTTGGATGTCCAACTGGCTGGTGACAACTCTACTTCGATGTCTTTAACATGCTTAAATGCAAGCTACTGGTCCTCACCATTTCCCCACTGCCCACCTTTGAAAAACAAAACACCCCTGTGTCAGCTACAGTCTTGGCAATAACCTTCTAAGTTAAATCCTCTTTTTTAACAACCTAAATGCTCTTGATGAAACATAATTCAGATTGTATTATTTCACTGTGTCAAGTCTTCTGGTGACCTCCCTGCTTCTGCATAGTGAAAGTCAAAGTTCTCGTAATGGATGGGAAGACCATACATGATCTCGTTCCTACCTGACACACCTCTGACTCTATTTCCTACTACTTCCTCTTTACTCTCTCTCCCCTCTGGCCTCACTGACTGGCCTCTTTGCTTCCCCTGAATTAACCAGGCATGCTCCTGCCTCCCTGACATTCACTCTGCCCAAGACACAGGCGACCAACCCGGTGGCTTCTCTCACCTCCTGCAGGTCTTTGCTCACATGCCACCATCCCAGAGAAACCTTCTATTAATTATGAACTGTAATCTCTTTCCTCCTGCAAGCCTGTAGCACACTTCTCAATTCATTTTTCTCTACAGCTCTTACCACCATCTACCATATTATATGTTTTTAGTTATTGTCTATCTCCCCATGAGACAAGAAATCCCTAACTGTGGCTGTTTAGTTTACTGCTGTATCCAGTCATCTAACCTGACTAACAGCAGTTGCTGCACACATTTTTGTTGACTGGAAGACTAATGCGTGGATTTGTAAAAATTCTGTCTATATGAAGGACATTAAGACTGCCATATTTTCTTCAGAATTTCCAGCTTGCCTTGTAATTTTATTTGTGACAGCTTTGACCAAAACAACTTAAACTTTTTATGTAACTGGATCTAGCGATAATTATTTTTTATTGTATCTTTATTTTCCCTTGTCATTTGTTTTAGCTCTCCCCCTTCCTTCCTAAAATTGGTATTAACATTAACTTCCTTCTACTTTTTTAAAGTTTTTACTTGTCTATGTAACATTTTTAAAAATTTGCATTTAACTCTAAAATTCATCTTACTATATGGTGTATGATAACCATATAACTTTATACTTTACAAATAACCAATTATGAGTCTCTCTTAGTAGAGAAAATTACTACATTCTGATGCTAGTAGCAGTCACCTATAAAATTAATAATTTTCTTTTATATGATGATTCCTTGGGCCCCATTAACTAAGGGGCTGGGAAGTGTCTCCCGAGAGTAAGGCTCATCATAAAGAATCATCATTCCCAGCTGTAATTCTTCTTAATGTGATGGGTACTTCCAGCACTATTGAAAATAATTGTCTCAGTGGTTTTACGCCAAAGCCTATAAATACAATTTTAAATGGATTCTCATATGAATAGAAATATATATATAGGATCTATTAAAAGGACCAGCCAAATATTGCCAAGAAGCTTGAGACTGAACTAGACTGTTTTATTATATTTATTACAGTTGTAGAACGTAAAAGCACAAACAAAATAGGTAGCAGCTAAAACCCAGATGAATCAGACTCTAGATCCAGATGGAACTATGTTTAATTCTTGGTTCTGTTCGTTACCAACTCTAAAGACTTAGCCAAGTTAATTTAATCTCTCTGAGATTAATTTCAACCCATAAATTGAAGAAGATAATTTTACCTACCTGGAGATGAATAAATTTCAGGGATGGATCCTCTACTTGTGCTTTCCTACCATGACAGCCCTTTCTTCATGGGCTAGGTTACCAAGGTGAGGGTTCTTCCAGATGCCGAATATATCTATGCCAATTATATATTCAGGGGCTGAAAAGATAATCAGAGGGTTGGCATGAAACTATTGGATACACTGTGAGATGGACTTTGTCCAGAACTCTACTTACTACCTATCTCCATAGCCTTCACTAACCAGAGGCATTCTAGAATTTTTTGTATCAATATCAGCTCAGACTTCTTATCTAACATTTCCCAAAAAATCTAGGTATTCTTCCTTCACCACAGTTGCTTTATCATATTTTCCCAGGCCTCTCTGCAGAAAGAGTGGGGAATGTTTATGGTGTGTGCTTGTGGTGGCAGTGAGAGTCCTTCCTCAATAGGACTGGGATAGTACTTAAGTCTGAACCACATGGATCTGGAAGTTGGGTGAGGGACTTAATCTTTTCATTTTTTGCAATACAAATTGAACACTATCCTAGCTGACTGTCCATCTATTTTACCTCTCTAGTAACAGTAGGATATATTAACCCCAAAGATCCTCGTAGGTCAAGGTGCCCGATTGCTACTCTAGCCTAGCTTCTTACAAAGTAATTATGCTGTTCTTGCCCAGGCCAGATAATTACTGCATTTCTCTTCTGACATTCTGAAATTTCATTTAAATTGTGTATTCAGAGCATAATTTAATTGCAGCAAAACCTACCACCATCTTTCACCTACCAAGGACAGCTACTCTAAGCGTTTCAAAGATTTCACTGTTGCCTCACCAGTTTTTCCCTATTACATTGTAAGAAGAGAGTTCCCTGTTCTTAGGTCTTCTATAGTCCATCCTTCTAGCATTTCCACGTCCCCTTCCTCACTGCAGCAGAAGTTCTGGAAACTCCACCAAGCTGCTCTCTCTCCTCATTTATGTTCTTCCCTCGTTATGGACTTAAAATCCACTGTCATACAATATTTCCTAGTTCTTAACAGAAACTATTATCTACCTTCTGCAGTGTTTCGGTATGTAAATTATCTCCTTCTGGAATAGGAATTGTGTTTACTGCTCTGGCTGTGCTGGAGTTATTGGCCTGGCAGCAATGAGGAACTATTAGCCTGGAGGCCATGAGTGATCATGAGGCAGATCTTTAGGAGAATAAAATCATCTTTCAAGGCACAGGCTCTTGGAGAATTTGTTGCATAGTATTTGAGCAAGGCTGTTTTCCTCTGGCAAAGGGGAAAGAATTCTGCCTCTGCTAGCTTGAAAGATTCAGGGGAATTGGAAAGATATTTTCAGGCTTCTCTGCTTTTCCCACCCAACTATTCCAACCCCAGGTCTCAGGGCCCTACCCTTTCCCTGTCATCACCCCAGTTTTAATACATAAGACCTGTCAGGAGTGCATGTCCAATCTCCTTTGCAGCTCTTCTGCTATTATTGTTTTACTATCTTGTTTGGAGTAGGGGGATGGGACAGTTTCAGTTCCAAAGATATGGCTTCTACTTTTCAAATTCTATCCATGATTTTCAGCACAGCAGGCCTTGGAGTACCAAAGAGATAGGAATTTCTTTAAATCTGCTAGAAAGCCCCTCTGGATTTCACAGTGTGTCTTAAGTTGGGAGTTGGCTGCTCTGAGATTAAAATTTTCTTTTTGCAAAGCTTCCAATGCTGTCAACAGAGGCTTGCCTACTCCTCAATTCATATAATTACCATTGCTTCAAAACTTCAAGCACAGAGTTGCCGTAAAGCCCAATGTTCACCTTCCACCTTCACTGCATCCTAATTAACCATCAGCAAGACCATTAGAAATTGTGATGAAAGGCTGGATGCGGTGGCTCACCCCTGTAATCCCAGCACTTTGAGAGCCTGAGGCAATCAGATCACCTGAGGTCAGGAGTTTGAGACCAGCCTGGCCAATATGGCCAAACCCTGTTTCTACTAAAAATATGAAAATTACCCAGGTGTGGTGGCAGGTGCCTATAATCCCAGCTACTCAGGAGGCTGGGGTAGGGAGAATCACTTGAATCTGGGAGGCAGAGGCTGCAGTGAGCTGAGATCACACCACTGCACTCCAGGCTGGACAACAGACTGAAGGACAGAAGTGAGGGAAGGAGGGGAAGGGGGAAAGGGAAGAAGGGGAGGGAAGGGAAGAAGGGGACAGTAGGAGGGAAGGGAGGAAGGGAAGGGAAAGGAACAAGGGAAGGGAAGGGAATAAGCAAAGGGAAGAAGGCAAGGAAGAGAGAGAGAAAGAGAAAAAGAGAAAGAAAGATAGAGAGAAAGAGAAAGGAGAGATGGAGAGACAAAGAAATAAAGGAAGAAAGGTAGAAAGGAAGGAGGGAGGGCAGGAAGGAAGAAAAAAGAAAAGAAAGAGAGAGGAGGCTGTAGTGCAGGGTCTGGTGTGTCCGCATTGCTGCAATCATGTGCACCCCTGGCCAAGCTGCACAGCACCTGGACACAGCCCCAACTCAGCTCCAGAATCAGAGTGGGCACCAACAGCGGGGAGAAGCCAGGCAGCAGGAACTCTCCAGCCAGCCCCAAGGAGACCCTCCTGGGCCCTCAAGAGTGCAGAGATGCCTGGGTCTGCAGCCGCCCTGCATACGACCCCAGTGATGCCTCCTTGCAGCCTGGGGCAGGAGTTTGCTTCTGTGGCCCTGGTGCTCAGGGTGGCCCAGGGCTCCCCCTCACCCCACCTTGATAACTCTTGCCCCCTTAAACATTGTCTGGTTCACCCACTGAGCTGAAACTCTGCAAATAACAGGATATGCCCCTGGCCTCAGTGCTGTCTCAGTTGGCTCATGGTCATGTCTGGGGTTGGGGGTGCCTCCAGGAGCAAACAGATGGCAGGCGTGGGGCCTGGCCATCAGGACTGTCTGGCTTGGTGGTCACCTTAACCTGGAGCAGATTCTGGGGACACAGCCTCAGGCAACCCCACACAGAGCCTCTTTCCAAGGTGCAGGAACTTGGCTCCATCAGTGGGTTGGGCATAGTAGTGGCCATGTCACTGACCAGGTCCTCCAAGTGGGTGCCACTCCCACTTCTTGCCCAGGAGCCCCAGCTCCACGTCTCGGGCTGGCTCCTGTGTTCCTCGTGCAAGCATGGCACCACCCTGGGCCCAGTTCTGCCTCGGGGACTCTCTCTCCCCATTTTCTGTGCCTGATCGCACTCCTCTCCTGCCAGGAGGTGGCTCAGCCCGGTGCCATCACACAGCTCCCAGGGGTGGGTTCTCAGGGCTGCAGGTTCCGGGGGTGCTCCCAGGGTCAGGCTCCAGGGACTGTCCACCTCAGCGTCTGCACCTGGACCTGGAACCACGGCCCTCTCCTGTACCCCAGTCATGGCAGTGGCTGCTTCGCACGGGCTGCCGCTGCCATCATTAGCATGCTGGCCACCACCTAGGATTAAACTAGAGAATGCTTGCTCTCTCAGGACTATCTTCAGAAGATCAAATGAAGTACATCTCAGGAAAATTTATACAGAGGTTGGGAGATAAATGAATTTATACCCTGGCCTTTATCTCCTCATTCATCAAATACTCATCCCTCAGATATTAACTAGCCTTCTGGGTCTTATGGCATCTCATACCCAAAGTTAATAGGGATGCCTCAGGGCAGGAGGAAAGAGGCACATGGTGCAGGCCTGGGGGGAACGTTGTGGCATTGTGCCCACAGGAGGTCAGAGGAGCCGATCCTTTGGCACTGTTGGGGCAGAACACATGGCTGAGGATTTCAGAGACAGGCAACAAAGATCTGGGACGGCACTTAAAAGGTGATACGCCACCTAAGGCACCAAGTCATATTTTCCAGCTCCCTTTTCAAAGTATTATGCATGGATAGTATGCATCTGTCATGCTTGACCAGAGCAGAGCCAATTAAGTGGTTGATATCAGGGATGCCGGTGGTGAATGCTCTCTAGTCAGTTGTTTTTTACAGAAATCTTGCAGAGGATGATGAAAGATAAATGTAGGTAGAATATTACCACAGGCAATGAGAGTTCCCTTTTTGCTCCTTTCTACTCTAAGTCTACTAAATACCTTGTTTAGCCATGGTACTACTGAGAAACGTTATTTTTAAAGAAATCCATTCTATTGAGTGGACAAGCTGCTGAATTCTGCTGTGAAGGTAATGGATGATTTGTTCCTAGCCTAATTCTGTACCAACACTAAATTTCCCTCTAGAGTTTCTTTTGCATAGTTTTAGGCCTTCTGGTCACTCCAAAAAATACATTTGACCCTGATGGTCACTGGTTCATAGAAATACTGTATAGATCAAATAAAAATATTTCAAATTGTCCAGAAGCCAAGTAAACAGCACAAAGTGTCACAGAGAAGGAACTTTTGTAGGGATAGCACCATAACCAAACAATCAGGTCTGTATTTTCATGTGCCCCTGTCTTTATCCCATTTATATTTCAGTGATTTCTTGGTCTCAAACCCTCTTTCAGTTACCTAGTATTCATTCTTGATATGTTCTCTGCATCTCTGTTTAGATCCTCAGCTCTCGAAGTCATCTGGCTTTTGCTCTTAGGAAAAGCCTTGATTTCCCCATATTTATCTTGTTTTATAAACTTTGTCAAACTCATGGCTCTTTCTGATATTCTGCCTCTATCAGACTCATGGCTCTTCTACACATCTCGACTTGCGCTGTCAGGGATATGCAGTATTTCCCTCCCCTGGCCCAATTATGGGTTGTAACAACTTAGTTCAGTCCTGCTAGAATTAGGACTTCACCGAACCAGGCAAAACTATTCTCTCAGAATTATCTATACATAGTACAGTACATAAAGACCAATTAATTTTTTCTCAATTGAGACACTTTTTGCTTTAAGTGGCCAAAAATCCAACAAAAAGTCACTTAAGAAAAAAGAATGTTTCTGATTAATGTATCTGAAAAGTCTAAGGATTGATTCCGCTTCCTAGACACAAATGTATTTCAAGGTACTTGGGTTGGATCCTGGTCTCTCTCTACCACTCAGCTTGTCTCCATTATTAGGCAGCTTTTCCCTCATGGCAGCAATGTGTTTTCTGGAGGATCCAGATTTATAGACTCATAGCTCTATGTCCACTTCTCCTTTGCCACAGTTTAAACAAAAGTCATAGGTTTGACTCTCACTGGGTCCTGTGCTTAACCTTAATTCTATCACCAAGGCTAGAGTGTCGAAATGCTGTGATGCTGTGATTGGCTGAGACTGATCCACATGTTGAAAGCATAGTCAAGACTGCCTAAACCATAAGAACTTTGAGTAAGAAGAGATGCCTAACGGAAGAAAATCTGGCACTGTTACCATAAGGGCAGCCATTTGCCAGGTAGAACAGATATGAGATAGCCATCATAGTTGCCTTGACTGACTCATTCTTCACTCTGATGTGGCTTTCATAGGTCCAATTCTTAGACCAACCCCTATAATATCTAATTTAGCTTGGCACACCTGGGAGTGCTCCACAGATTTCTTTACAGAATCACAGACTTTCCCTTACTTTTTACCAAAGCACCATGATCTGAAGTGCACCCATTTCCCCCTCTCATTTATTAAAAAAAATAAAAACCTACGATTACAAATACAAAAAATATCTAACCATAGCATATGGAAAATACAAGCCATGCTACTTTGCTAGTATTTAAACCAGTAAAATCAGAGACATAATGAGCACACATCTTTGCACAGATAGCACTTTCCACAGGGGTTGATATGCCTGCATTCTGCTGATGTGGAAACTTGTATCAAATCAAAATCACAGTGAGAGATCACCTCACACCTTTCAGGATGGCTATCATTGAAAAAATGGAAGACGAGTGTTGGTGAATATGTGGAGAAATTGGAACCCTCATACATTTTTAACGGGAATGAAAAAGTATACAGCTGCTATGAAAAAAATACATGGAGGTTACTACAAAATTAAAAATAAAACTACCATATGATTCAGCAATCCCACTGCTGGGTATTCATCCAAAAGAATTGAAATCAGGATCCTGAAGAGATGTTAGTGCTCCTATGTTCATTGCAGCACTATTCACAATCACCAAGATAGGGAAACATCCTAAGTGTCCATCAACAGATGAATGGATCTTAAAAATGTGGCATATACATACAGTAGAATATATTTCCCCTTTAAAAGAAGGCAGATACAGCTGTAAAAAAGAACAAGGTTGTGCGTTTTGTGGGAATATGGATGGAGCTAGAGGCTATTATCCTTAGCAAACTAATGCAGGAACAGAAAACCAAATACTGCATATTCTCACTTATAAGTAGGAGCTAAACATTGAGAACTTCTGAACACAAAGAAGGAAACAACAGACACTAGGATCTACTTGAGAATGGAGGGTGGGAGGAGGGAGAGGAGCAGAAAAGATAACTATTGGCTATTGCACTTAATTCATGGGGTGATGAAATAATCTGTACAACCAACACTCATGACATAAGTTGACCTATGTAAGAAACATTCACATGTACCCCAGAATCTAAAATAAAAAGTCATACAGGAAGCATTGTCAAATATTAAAACAGAAGGTAGAACATGACAACATGTCTGCAATATTAGACAATATAGATGACCCTTGAGGACATTATGCTAAATGAAATAAGCCAGTCACAAAAAGACAAATACTGCTTGATCCCATGAGGTATATGAGGTATCTGAAATAGTCAAGTTTATAGACTCAGAGTGGAATGGAGATTACCAGCAGCTGAGAGGAATGTGGAGCATTAGTAGTCAATGAGCATAAAGTTTAAGTCAAGCAAGATGAATAGAGCTCTGATGTACAACACTGAACTATAGTCAAAAAATAATGCATCCTAACTCAAACATTTGGTAAGAGTATATCTCATGGTAAGTATTTTTGCCACGATTAACACATAAAATAACCACATAGAACTTAATTTTGAAAGAAATTTGTCAATCCAAAACAACCAAGCCTCGAGTCCTGCTGTATATAAGGAACATATTAGAAATCACATGAAGATGCCATTGATTCCTAGACACACACCCTTCTCCTCCTAGGAGCTCCCAGCCATACTCCTTTGCCACATTTCCAGCACTATCTGTGGCTGTAGTGGCGTTTTTGAATCTTCGCTTTTGTGTCCTAGCTCTTGCAGTTCCGTACGTCTCTCATCATGTTGGTGTACCCTCGGTTATGAATTCTGGTAGCACATTGAGACACACAAGTCGTTTGCCTGTCAAACAGCACCACAGGGATTCCCACTACCACCACACCGCTTCTCTCTCTCTCTCTCATTTATCTTTCTACCTTCCTTCTCTTTTTTCAAAGGAAGAAAACTTCTTAATGGGGATGTGCAGCTTTTTTTTGTCAGAATAGAATAAAGACAATTCTTAAAGTGTCTGCTTTATGGGAACTGTATTTTCAGGCCTTTCCAGATGTTGCATGTATCATGGTTGTGGTGGCAAATGTGACGAATTTCCCACATGAAGAATGGTAGAAAGTGGGAAGATGAACTCAGGAGAAAAAACACCCAGACTCTTTCCCTTAAGTGCTCATAAAGACACCCTAAATTAACTTAGAAAATAGAAGCCACCGCTGATGAAAATAATGGAAACTGTCCCTAGCTCCCAATTCAACAGAATAGTTGCCCTGATCAGTCTCCTCGACCCCCTGACACACACACTGTATCTTAGGAGTCCCAGGGAGATGCCAGATTTCATCTGTTTTAATTATTTTATGATGCATTGCAGAAGGATATTTAAAATTTCTAAGAATTAGAAATATGAAATATGGTCCAGCCAGAAACTTTTTTAAAACCCAGGCAGTGGGCTCTTTGCCCACAGCTTTCCATCTGCCCCAGAAATGGTGCCCATCTGCACCACACTGTTTGTGGCTGCTGGGTTTTAATTGGTACTGAACATGCAAAGCGAATGGCACAGATGCACCATCCCCTTTGAGAGCGGAGGTGGTATTTAGTGGCTAGAGAGAAGTTTTCAACTCAGTCATGCCAGGTGGGGGACTATCTTTGCCCTTGTGGTTTTCTTTTTCACCTACTTTGCCAAAAATCTAGATCAACTAACTTAGTACCCAACCCTGGTTGCACTTTAGAATCACCTGTTGAGCTTTGGAAATAAACAGGTACTAAGGTTATCCATAGATCAAATGCTTCACAATTCAGAGGCATCAGCACATTTTAAAAATTTTCCAATAAATTCCAAAAACCAAAGTTGAGACTTTCTGAGCTATGTGGAAATTTTCTTTCCATCTCTTCCTCCTTTTCCCTCTCCCTCTCCTCACATTCTTTCCCTCATCTTCCCTTTTCTCCCTCCCTCCTTCAAATACATGTTTGGTGCAAAAGTTATAGCAAAAACTGTAACTCCTTTTGCGTCAACCTAATAATAGGCTGTTATGACATGATTTGCCTGAGATCACTCCTGTTCTCATTCTAAATGTTAAAAAAAAAAAAAAAAGCTGGTTAAATCTATGGTGTTCTATTTCCAAACATTTTCTACGATTATAGGAGGTTTGTTTTGAATATATGTATTTATAAAATGATGTTAAGCACTATTTGGCTTTACCAGTGGGCCAGCTTGGCTCAGGACCTTGGTAGAAGCAGAAGATTAGGAAATGAGTGACAAAGTTCAAGAAACTTGAATGAATGACCTTTCCCATTTCCTCTTCGTTGTTATGGATGCCTGCGCCCACAGGTAGGACCATTTTGGGTACCAAGCCCTCCAGTTCATTCACTGATGAATTTATTTATTAAATAAATAAATGTAGACAGATCTTTTTCACACTGACAGTATTCCTGGCCACATGTTAAGTGTTAAATATACACTGATGACTAAGAAAATTCTTCCACTTTTAAGTGAGTAAAGCATAGATACTTAATCATAACACAAGGTTTTACATTCTTAAACAGAATTATTGGAGCTGAGCATTAAAGACTAATAGGAATTCATAGGGCAAAAGAAGAAAAGGGGCATTCTGGGTAGAGGAGAAAACAACCAAAAGCTCAGAGGTGAGAAATGGTACAAAGCCCTGTAAGAATGTGTGAATGTTCAATGGGGCTTGAGTTTGGCTTGCATGTTAATGACTGGCTGCCGACTAATAGCATCAGCTGGCTCTCCTGACTGCTGCCTGTGAGGGCACTGGAGGCCTTGGCTTTTGATTAAAGCCTCACTTTGGATGATCCTTTCAACAAAATCTAACTGCACCTTAATTTTTTATGTTAATTCCATGTTTCCATGTTGTGTTCTTTTTCTTTCTTCTCTACAGGCTGGTGGGTACTGGGTTTGGGGAGGATGAGAACTCATAAACTGAGTTCCCTTCTGATTCATAGACTATACAGCACATATACAACACACCCTTATTAGGGAATCTTAATGAGGGATACAGGATTTCAGCCTCTAGTGATAAGGTTGCCAGGGTTTTCTGGAATTTGGGTCTAGGCAGCTGAATCCTTAACAGACTCACCCCAGTAAACTCTCAACACAGTCAGATTGGGTAGCACTTCCCTAGTCCCCAGTGCTGATCTGAGAAGGTACATTCAGAGAACACTAGCTAACACTTATCTAGGAATCATTCAAAGTACTTTTTACAAATTAACGTGCCTAATCCTCATAAGAACCCTATAAAGCAAGCTTATAACTCTGCCCATTTTAGAGATAAAGAAACTGAGGCACAGAGTTCAAATGACTTGTCTGAGTCACACAGCTAGTCAGTGGCAGAACTGGAATTAAAACTCCTCTGAATCCATACCCTAGATTGCCTTTCTAAATGATTGAAGCCATGAGCCACACTGATACGAAACACTTGATATGCTCCAGGCACAGTCTATATTGCAGCAGATGCATAATGGTATTAGGTCGCTGCAAAAGTAGTTGTGGTTTAGCTATTTTAATGGCAAAAAATGCAATCACTTTTGCACTAACCTAATAAAACAGAGCCAGTGGTGTGCTGTTGAATGATTTGTATCTGGCTATCTAGATGGAGGGAGGGGTGGAGACATGATTTGTAATATTTGTCAGTGTCTATGGTTCAGATGTCACTGACCATGGAATTGGGAAGAAGCATGCACAGTGAGCTCTGATAAGCTGTTATGAACTGGCTGCAGTTCATCACCTGATACATCCCCTGCTCAATTGTGACTTGCTGCCTGGATTCAGCTATCACAACAAAAACCATCATGAAGACACCAGCCAGTGGCTGTGGAAGAACAGAAAAAGGAAAATCTATTTTCTAAAACAGCAGGAGTGTCAAGCAGCTTTGGAGATCTAAAGTCGTGCTCTGTGTTGGGATAGTGAGAGGACCAAGGAAATTGCATTTCAGCACTTGGACAGCACAGAGCCAGGGGCCTGGGAGATCAAGGGTAGGAGTTCAAAGGCTTTCCTGCCCCCAGATATCCTTCTTGATAATCTCCTTACAAGTTTGTTTATTTACTTATTTAGAGATACGGTCTCACTTTGTCATGCATGCTGGAGTGCAGTTGCACTACCTTTGTTCACTGCAAACTCTGCCTCCAAGATTCAAGCAATTCTCCTGCCTCAGCCTACCAAGTAGCTGGGACTATAGGCATCTGCCACTACACATGGCTATTTTTTGTAATTTTAGTAGAGGTGGTTTCACCTTTTTGTCCAGGCTGGTCCTGAACTCCTGAGTTTAAGTGATCCTCCCGCCTCGGCTTCCTGAAGTGTTGGAATTACAGACATGAGCCACTGTGTCTGGCCTAATTTATTTCAAATCAACGACTTTTCCCCTTCTTTCTCTCCCCACCCTAGGTCACATACAGGTCTGCAGATTTTCTAGCAAGAAGTTCCTGCCACATCCTATAAACCAGCTGCCTTACACATGTGTAAAAATTCTTCCCAGGGCTAATGCAGAGGACCATGAGGCAGCCTTGAAGCACATAACAGCTATGGGGGAGGTGGGGACTCAGATGACAGAAAAGGTGCATGGTGATTTTCCATGCTGCCTATTTTGGGTACCAGAAATGCTTCTATGGGGTCAATCTATCCAGTCTCTAGGGTCCAGCAGTGGATGAATACTTCAGGCAGCTGATAGTAGTATGTGTGCTCTCTTTACAGGCTTTCTCCCATGTTTATACATATTAGTTCATTCACTCACTCATTCACTGGCATGCACTATGCTGCCATGTTCTGTGCTAAGCCATCACAGAACAGGAGAAAGAGTTCCCTAGAGCACTATGTTTTCAAGTCTTCCAGCTCTAATCTCTTCCATCAATTAAGAAAATCATCAGAGAATGATACTATTGAAACCAAGGAAATTTTTAAAGTACCTTTCTTTTTTTTTAATTTTTTACTGCATTTTAGGTTTTGGGGTACATATGCAGAACATGCCAGACAGTTACATAGGTACACACATGGCAGTGTGTTTTGCTTCCTTTCTCCCCTTCACCCACATTTGGCATTTCTCCCCAGGCTATCCCTCCCTAGCTCCCCCACCCCGCACTGGCCCTCCCATTTCCCCCCCAATAGACCCCAGTGTTTAGTACTCCCCTCCCTGTGTCCATGTTTTCTCAATTTTCATCACCACCTATGAGTGAGAATATGCAGTATTTCATTTTCTGTTCTTGTGTCAGTTTGCTGAGAATGATGTTCTCCAGATTCATCCATGTCCCTACAAACGACACGAACTCATCATTTCTGATTGCTGCATAATATTCCATGGTGTATATGTGCCACATTTTCCCAATCCAGTCTATCATCAGTGGGCATTTGGGTGGGTTCCAGGTCTTTGCTATTGTAAACAGTGCTGCAACGAACATTCGTGTGCATGTGTCCTTATAGTAGAACGATTTATAGTCCTTTGGATATATACCCAGTAATGGGATTGTTGGGTCAAATGGAATTTCTATTTCTAAGGCCTTGAGGAATCGCCACACTGTCTTCCACAATGGTTGAACTAATTTACACTCCCACCAACAGTGTAAAAGTGTTCCTTTTTCTCCACATCCTCTCCAGCATCTGTTGTCTCCAGATTTTTTAATGATCGCCATTCTAACTGGCATGAGATGGTATCTCAATGTGGTTTTGATTTGCATCTCTCTGATGACCAGTGAGGATGAGCATTTTTTCATTTGATTGTTGGCCTCATATATGTCTTCTTTTGTAAAGTGTCTGTTCATATCCTTTGCCCATTTTTGAATGGGCTTGTTTGTTTTTTTCCTGTAAATCTGTTTGAGTTCTTTGTAAATTCTTGATATCAGCCCTTTGTCAGATGGGTAAACTGCAAAAATTTTTTCCCATTCTGTTGGTTGCCGATTCACTCTAGTGACTGTTTCTTTTGCCGTGTAGAAGCTGTGGAGTTTCATTAGGTCCCATTTGTCTATTTTGGCTTTTGTTGCCAATGCTTTTAGTGTTTTGGTCATGAAGTCCTTGCCTACTCCTATGTCCTGAATGGTTTTGCCTAGATTTTCTTCTAGGGTTTTTTTGGTGCCAGGTCTTATGTTTAAGTCTTTAATCCATCTGGAGTTAATTTTAGTGTAAGGTGTCAGGAAGGGGTCCAGTTTCTGCTTTCTGCACATGGCTAGCCAGTTTTCCCAACACCATTTATTAAACAGGGAATCCTTTCCCCATTGCTTGTTTTTGTCAGGTTTATCAAAGATTGTATGGTTGTAGATATGTTGTGTTGCCTCCGATGCCTCTGTTTTGTTCCATTGGTCTATATCTCTGTTTTGGTACCAGTACCATGCTGTTTTGATTACTGTAGCCTTGTAGTATAGTTTGAAACCCGGTAGTGTGATGCTCCCCGCTGTGTTCTTTTTGCTTAGAATTGACTTGGCTATGCGGGCTCTCCTTTGGTTCCATATGAAGTTCATGGTGTTTTTTTCCAGTTCTGTGAAGAAAGTCAATGGTAGGTTAATGGGGATAGCATTGAGTCTGTAAATTACTTTGGGCAGTATAGCCATTTTCACAATATTAATTCTTCCTAACCATGAACATGGAATGTTTCTCCATCTGCTTGTGTCCTCTCTTATTTTGTTGAGCAGTGGTTTGTAGTTTTCCTTGAAGAGGTCCCTTACATCCCTTGTGAGTTGTATTCCTAGGTATTTTATTCTTTTTGTAGCAATTGTGAATGGCAGTTCGTTCTTGATTTGGCTCTCTTTAAGTCTGTTATTGGTGTAGAGGAATGCTTGTGATTTTTGCACATTGATTTTATATCCTGAGACTTTGCTGAAGTTGTTTATCAGTTTCAGGAGTTTTGGGGCTGAGGCGATGGGGTCTTCTAGATATACTATCATGTCGTCTGCAAATAGAGACAATTTGGCTTCCACCTTTCCTATTTGAATACCGTTTATTTCTTTTTCTTGCCTGATTGCTCTGGCTAGAGCTTCCAGTACTATATTGAATAGGAGTGGTGAGAGAGGGCATCCTTGTCTAGTGCCAGATTTCAAAGGGAATGCTTCCAGTTTTTGCCCATTCAGTATGATATTGGCTGTTGGTTTGTCGCAAATAGCTTTTACTACTTTGAGATACGTTCCATCGATACCGAGTTTATTGAGGGTTTCTAGCATAAAGGGCTGTTGAATATTGTTGAATGCCTTCTCTGCATCAATTGAGATAATCATGTGGTTTTTGTTTATGGTTCAGTTTATTTGGTGAGTTATGTTTATAGACTTGCGCATGTTGAACCAGCCTTGCATCCCCAGGATGAATCCTACTTGATCATGATGGATAAGTTTTGATTTGCTGTTGCAATCTGCTTGCCAATATTTTATTGAAGATTTTTGCATCTATGTTCATCATGGATATTGGCCTGAAGTTTTCTTTTCTTGTTGGGTCTCTGCTGGGTTTTGGTATCAGGATGATGTTGGTCTCATAAAATGATTGGGAAGGATTCCCTCTTTTTGGATTATTTGGAATAGTTTCAGAAGGAATGGAACCAGCTCCTCTTTGTGTGTCTGGTAGAATTTGGCTGTGAACCCATCTGGACCTGGGCTTTTTTTGTGTGATAGGCTCTTAATTGCTGCCTCAACTTCTGACCTTGTTATTGGTCTATTCATAGTTTCAGCTTTCCTGGCTTAGGCTTGGGAGGACACAGGAGTCCAGGAATTTATCCATTTCTTCCAGGTTTACTGGTTTATGTGCATAGAGTTGTTTGTAATATTCTCTGATGATGGTTTGAATTGCTGTGGAATCTGTGGTGATTTCCCCTTTATCATTTTTTATTGCATCTATTTGGTTGTTCTCTCTTTTCTTTTTTATTAATCTGGCTAGTGGTTTGTCTATATTGTTGATCTTTTCAAAAAATCAGCTCTTGGATTTATTGATTTTCTGAAGGGTTTTTTGTGTCTCTATCTCCTTCAGTTCAGCTCTGATCTTAGTTATTTCTTGTCTTCTGCAAGGTTTTGAGTTTTTTTGATCTTGCTCCTCTAGTTATTTCAATTTTGATGATAGGGTGTCAATTTTGGATCTCTCCATTCTCCTCATATGGGCACTTATTGCTATATACTTTCCTCTAGAGACTGCTTTAAATGTGTCTCAGAGATTCTGGCATGTTGTGTCTTCGTTCTCATTGGTTTCGAAGAACTTCTTTATTTCTGCCTTCATTTCATTGTTTATCCAGTCGACATTCAAGAGCCAGTTGTTCAGTTTCCATGAAGCTGTGTGGTTCTGGGTTGGTTTCTGAATTCTGAGTTCTAACTTGATTGCACTATGGTCTGAGATATATTGTTATTATTTCAGTTGTTTTGCATTTGCTGAAGAGTGCTTTACTTCCAATTATGTGGTCAATTTTCGAGTAGGTGTGATGTGGTGCTGGGAAGAATGTATATTCTGTGGATTTGGGGTGGAGAGTTCTGTAAATATCTATAAGGTTTGCTTGTTCCAGGTCTGAGTTCAAGCCCTGGATATCCTTGTTGATTTTCTGTCTGGTTGATCTAATATTGACAGTGGAATGTTAAAGTCTCCCAGTATTATTGTGTGGAAGTCTAAGTCTCTTTGTAAGTCGTTAAGAACTTGCCTTATGTATCTGGGTGCTCCTGTATTGTGTCCATATATGTTTAGAATCGTTAGCTCTTCTTGTTGTATCAATCCTTTGACCATTATGTAATGACTTTCTTTGTGTCTTTTGATCTTTGTTGCTTAAAGTCTATTTTATCAGAGACGAGAATTGTAACTCCTGCTTTTTTTTGCTCTCCATTTGCTTGGTAAATCTTCCTCCATCCCTTTATTTTGAGCCCTTGTGTATCCTTGCATGTGAGATGGGTTTCTTGGATACAGTACACTGATGGGTTTTGGTTTTATATCTAATTTGCCAGTCTGTGTCTTTTGATTGGTGCAATTACTCCATTTACATTTAGGGTTAATATTGTTATGTGTGGATTTGATACTGCCATTTTGATGCTAGCTGGCTGTTTTGCCCATTATTTGATGTGGATTCTTCATTATGTTGATGCTCTTTATCATTTAGTGTGATTTTGGAATGGCTGGTACTGGTTGTTCCTTTCTATGTGTAGTGCCTCTTTCAGGAGCTCTTGTACAGCAGGCCTGGTGGTGACAAACTATCTGAGTACTTGCTTGTTCACAAAGGATTTTATTTTTCCTTCACTTATGAAGCTCAGTTTGGCTGGATAGGAAATTCTGGGTTGAAAGTTCTTTTCTTTAAGGATGTTGAATATTGGCCCCACTCTCTTCTGACTTGTAGAGTTTCTGCCGAGTGATCTGCTGTGAGTCTGATGGGCTTCCCTTTGTGGGTGACCCGACCTTTCTCTCTAGCTGCCCTTAGTATTTTCTCCTTCATTTCAACCCTGGTGAATCTGAAGATTATGTGCCTTGGGGTTGCTCTTCTTGTGGAATATCTTAGCGGTGTTCTCTGTATTTCCTGCATTTGAGTGTTGGCCTGCCTTGGGCTACGTGGGGGAAATTTTCCTGGATAATATCCTGAAGAGTATTTTCCAGCTTGGATTCATTCTCTTTGTCACATTCTGGTACACCTATCAAACGTAGGTTTGGTCTCTTCACATAGTTCCACATTTCTTGGAGACTTTTTTTTGCGGTTTTTTTCTCTAATCTTGGTTTCTAGTTTTATTTCATTGAGTTGATCTTTGACTTCTGATATTCTCTCTTCTGCTTGGTCAATTCAGCTGTTGAAACTTGTGCATGCTTCGCGAAGTTCTCGTGTTGTGTTTTTCAGCTCCTTCAATTCATTCATGTTCCTCTCTAAGTTATCCATTCTTGTTATCATTTCCTCAAATCTTTTTTCAAGGTTCTTAGTTTCTTTGCATTGATTTAAAACATGTTCTTTTAGCTCACAAAAGTTTCTCATTATCCACCTTCTGAAGTCTAATTCCATCGTCTCGTCACAGTCATTCTCCGTCCAGCTTTGTTCCCTTGCTGGTGAGGAGTTTTGGTCCTTTGTAGGAGGCGAGGTGTTCTGATTTTGGGTGTTTTCCTCCTTTTTGTGCTGGTTTCTTACCATCTTTGTGGATTTATCCACCTGTAATCTGAGTAGTTGCTGACTTTTCGATTGGGTCTCTGAGTGGACGCCCAGATTGTTGATGATGAAGTATTTCTGTTACTTGGTTTTCCTTCTACTAGTCTAGCCCCTCCACTGTACAACTTCTGAGGTCCACTCCAGGCCCTGCTTGTCTGGGGTGCACCTATAGCAGCTGCAGAACAGTGAGGGATGCAACCAGTTTCTTCTTCTGCTATCTTTGTCCCAGAATGATGCCTGCCAAATGTCAGTCTTCTGCATATAGAGGGGCCAGGGAGCTGCTTGAGGAGACAGTCTGTACTTTATAGGAGCTCAAGTGCTGAGCTGTGAGCTCTGTTGTTCATTCAGGGCTGTTAGGCTGCTACGTTTAATTCTGCTGCAGCAGAACTCATTAAAAAAAAACCCTTTTCTTTCTCAGATGCTCTGTCTCGTGGGGCTGGGGCTTTCTTTATGAGTGTCCATTGCGCTGTCCTGCCCAGCTAGGAGGCACTCTAGTCACTATTTGCCTGCTGAGGCTCTGCCCTGCTGGTGTGAGGTCCGCCCTGTTGCTGCAGGCTCTGCCCTGCTGCTGCAGTTTCCGCCCTGCTGCCCCAGGCTACACCCTGCGGCAGAGTCTCTCTCTTGTGGCGGGTTGCCTTGGCAATGGCAGGCTGCGTCAGCAATGGGAGTTTACCTCAGTAGGGGCGAATTGCCTCCTTAATGGCGGACGCCCCTCCTTCACCAAGCTGCACCATCCTGGGTTCATCTGTGCCCACAGTGAAACTCTCCACTGGGAGCGTTTGGAATCGCTGTTTTGTTTGTCCCACTCTGCTGTCCCAAACGCCGTTTCCCTGGAATCTTCTGGCCTGGCTCACTGTCCAAGTCCCGTTCAATCACATGGATATGCCAATCTGCCCTCTGAAATCTCAGATTGCCAGTTCAACAGGGCACCCGGACCAGTGCACTTTGTGCGGAGCGCTGTGGAGCACCACTGGGCTGCGTGCCGGCTGCACCGGCCACTGGCTGCACCAGCCAAAACTGCTGCCCTGGTGTCCTGCGTCTCTTTTATACCTGGGAATTTCCCCATTCTGTGGGCAACAAAGATCCGTCTGGAAATATGGCCCTGACTCACCCTCCACGCATTCACCGAGAGCTTCAATCCTGGGTTGTTCTCACCATGCCATCTTGAGTCCGTCTTAAAGTACCTTTCAGTAAGTAACTTCTATTTCTCCACTGCCCTGACCCACCCCATACACAACTCGACCCTTACATTTCACATCTTCCCATTCATTTTAGTGGCCCAAAACATAATAGAAGAGCAAGCATTATATAACAGCTTAGAGCAGGAGCTTTGCCGTTAATCAGATTTAACTTTCAACCGTGGCCCCATTTAGCTGTATAACCTTGGGTATCATCTGAAATTCTTTGAGTTGTAAGTGGAAGAAAAAGCAAATTGGCTTAAGCTTAAATTGAATGACTATCTTTCAAATATTACAAAGCCTAGAGACAGAGTTTGCTTCTGGACCTGTTGCAGGTGCTCAAAAAATGTCCCCAGGATGTGATTTTTCTATCCTTATCACTTATCTCCACTTCCTCTGATTTAATTCTTTTCCTAGACAGGCTTTCCCCTCATGGTAGCAAGATGGCTGCAGAAACTCCAAACTCTGATTCTTACAACTCTAATTTCCACAGGAGAGCCTGCCTTTTCCTGATAACTTAAGCCAAAAGCTCCAGATTTCGTTTAGGTAGTTTAGTTAGATTATCCTGTTTTGGATTATGTGCTGGTCTATGGACCAATCACTGCCTTCAAGGTAAAAGTAGTTCTCTGATTGGCCAATCTGGGGTCATATGCCACACCTGTTACTGAGGGTAGACTAAGTTCACATGGAACTATTTGGACAGAATGTGGAGAAGAGAGAAACTTACACTGTTAAATAAATTCTGCATAGTCAGAAAACATTCTCTCTCTCTCTCTCTCTCTCTCTCTCTCTCTCTCTCTCTCTCTCTCTCTCTCTTTCTCTTTCTCTCTCTCTCACCAAATGTCTGCTCCAGATATGTTTGAAAAGTAAATGATATATCCTAGTAAAGCCCTTAGCACTTAGTAAAGCACTAAAAGCACTCAGTGCTTAACATGGTGGGTACTCATAAATGTTTTTATTGTTAATATTATTCTCATTAAGCTCATGCTTCCTAAATCCCAACTCCTGATGGCTTAAAATTGCAGAAGAAAAGCTAGACTGAAAATTTTCTTGAGCTCAGTTTATCTTGGCAGAAAGGTAACATTTTGATTTTTTTTCCCCCCAAGGACCCATTTGATGTTAGGATTTTGATGACTCAAACACTCAAATACACAATAAACTCTGTGGATGCAGAAGAGGAAGATCTACACAGGTTTGTGTAAATCAGTGTTGCTCTTGATGTTTGAAATCCTCTTCTGCATCTCCTATCCATGAAACTTCAGTGCAGACTTTTGCTACTTACACAGGGGAAAGATTTTAGATATTGCTCACATATGGGAATGATGTGTCAATGTTAGTTTCATTTATTGCTATAAATAAAGATAATGATTTCTCCTACCTAGGATATTATCCCCATTTTATAGATGACACATACGAGGCAAAGTGAAACGATAGGTTGCATGAAGTCACAGAATTAAAAATTATATTAGAACTAGGATTTGAACCTTTTAGAATGCTTCAAAGTCTGGGCTTTTAGCCACTCTGCTTTTGCCTCTAAAGTGACAGCATATATGTGAATGCACTTAGGCCAGTGAATGTATCAAGGACAAGCAAAGAGCTAAAACTTGTTAAATGCTTTCTACATACTAGGTACCATGCTAAGTGTTTTGGAGGCCCCGGCTGATTTTTAAAGAGGGCGCTCAATAAATGTTCACTTGCGTCCTCTTCCCCTCCATTTGAAAAGACTCTGAAATGAGGATTCATACCTTGACTTGGCTCCATTTTTTTAGATGGTGGTATGAATCCCTTTGGGGTGACCGCTAACTAATATTTCATCTTTTTCTCCCTTAGAAGACTAATAGTCATATATTTTTTTTCTGGTTAAGAAAGTGAAGACTTAGCCAGGGTTTTATTTGCCTGGAGCTACTGAAGACACCAGGGTGAGAATTTAGAAGGTGCAGCTGGCTAACAAAAAAGTCATTCATCTTGATATCACAGCTGCACGAAGGGTATCCTGATGTTAGGATAGGACAGAACATGCTGCAGTAACAAAAAGAAACCTCAGTGGCTTCTAATAACACAGGTTTCCTGTTTTCTACACTATCTATCCATTGCGCACTAGCTTTAACTCTACCATGCAATACCCACACCAGTAATTGGGCCGTGCAGCAGCTTCAGTCTGAAATGATGCTGGTCATTGAGGAGAAAGAGTATGTCAAAGTATGCACGGACAATGAAAGCTGCCTGGAAATGGCACAAGTCCCTTCTGTTCACGTTTAATCAGTCAAAGCAAATCACGTGGCAGTACCTGAGCTCAGGTGGGTGGAAAGTGCAATCCTGCCGTATGCTCAGAGCAAGAGAAATGGCATTTGCAAACAACTCTAATAACTACCAAAGATCCAGACAAAATCGACTTTGATTAGCTTTACTCACTGCTCTGGACTACCTCCTGAATCCTGGGAAATATTTTGAAAATTATGTCTATGTGGGTCTCCACAGATGTCATTCATTCGTTTGTGCATCAATTCAACAAATGTTTGTTGAGATCCTACTGTGTGCCAGGTACTGTGTTGGTGCTTGCACATGTGTGGAAAGTAATTTTTAAAGCCCCTTCTTCAGGAGATTGTAGTTTATCTAGAGAGATGCAAAACTTGAAGAGAAATAACAGTCAAGACTCATAAATTTAATGTGCCAAATACAATGGAAAACTCTACGAAGTTAAGTCTTTGGGGGCACCATGAATACAAAAACCCCCTTTGAAAACTTCTAAAAGCACTTTAGAAAATCCAACTCCTTGGAGGGATACAGCCCCAGCAATGAGCCAATAATATCACCTTTTAATTCTGAATCACTCTAAAGTTGGGAAAGCACTCTTATATACATGTTTTTCCATTTAACATGCGGAAGAACCTTATGAGGAAAGTAGGAGAAATTTTGTCATTCTTCGACAAATGCAGATACCAAGTTTCAGGGAATTTAAGTGACCTTCGAGGTTCCACAGCTATAATAGGTCCAGCATCTAGACTGCACTGTATCTTTTCCAATATTCTTTCTGTTCCTGCTTATTCTGCATTTGGCATTAACCACAGCCACTTCTGCATGACTCTTCTTACAGCCTAGTGGAAGTTAAATTGACTCCCACAAAAAGAAATGAGCTATGAGGATGACCTTCTGAGCTCCATGTTTCTTTTGTGCTCCCTCCCCCCATTTTTAGAGGGCTGAACAACCTTTCCCTTTCGGCAGCTGGGTCAGGGAACTGTTCTTGCCCATGCTTTGGCTTCTTGAAGGATGGCTGCCCCATGTGTCTGTCCTGAGTCATCCTTCTCTTCTCTAGTCAAACCCAGTCCCAGGTGTTACATTCACCCTATGCTGTTCTAGGTCATTGCAGCACAGTAGCATGGTTCTTGCAGGGTTTTGACAAAAAGTAAGCTTCTCAAATGTGCAGCATCACCCAAGCATTAGTCACACACTGAGAGAACTTGGCTGCCAAGGCAAAAGTGCCTAAGAGAGAACGAAAATATTCCTACTGATCTCACAAATGTATCTAGTACATCTGTCAACAGCAATAAAATAATTCCAAGTGTTTCTTCTTGTTCTTCTTTTTTATTTCCTTGCAGAGTAGAAATTCCCTTTGTGTCTCAGATGGCACAGTCTGGGCTCATCCATGGCCTGGCATTGAGGTTTGATGTGGCATTTGTTGGATCTCTGTCTGTATACCCCCCACCAGCCTCTTCTCAGTCTTTTCTACCCCATGCTATCTACTTTTTGTAATCACAATTTTAAAGTGTTTAATAATTGATCTCAATGACACTAATTCTTGTTTTTCCAATTTTCAAGGAAATAAACACAGATGTTAATGTTACTTTTAGATTTTAGGATAAAGTGAAAATGAGATGCTTTTCTGTGTGTCATATCAACTCTAACTAAAATATGCAAAGCCTCTTAAGCCAAATGGATTGAGCTTTGGAGGAGAGAGAGAGGGTTTGTGCTTTTTGAACATTCTTGGTCTTTTATAGAGTCGATGGGGTGGTACCCCAAGCCTTTGCCTTTGTTTCTGGCAAACCTAGTTATACAGTCTCTTGTGTCTGGGTGATACCTTGAATCATTACTTTTCCTGACTTTGGTTTATACACTGGAATCCCTAGATGGTCAGGCAGGTGTGTATTACTAATGCTAGTTGCAACATCAGGAAACTTTGCTATCTGTGTACCTTCCTACTGCACAAGTTTGAAAGTTGCAGGAAAAAGAGGGGAAAGACTACCTACATTTTGGCTGTCACTGTTGGGTGTTCCTGTGTGGGCTGTACTACTCCATGGCCCCCAAATCTTTGTTTTCTTTCTGACTGCCCTGCTCTCTTCCCAGGCTTCCTATAATGTTCCAACTAGCAAAGAAATCTGGTCTGGGTCACATGCCCAGGTAGAGGAAAGTGTTTACTGGGTGCTCTCCTTCTTTCTTGTGAGAATGCCCAGGTTTATCATTGTACCCACTTAGAAATGCCCATAAGTCTATAACAAAGTGTGGGACCTAGGGGGCAGACTCAAGAAAGGGCACTGCTGGAAAACTTGTCAGAGCTGAGAAAAAGAAAATGAGGCACAAATAATCTTTACTCCATACGAACCTGTTTGTTCAAAGAATACATACATTTCTTCCTCCCTGTAACAACCCATGTGCATGAATTTGGTCCTGCAAGGGTGAGAAGGGCAAGCTTGAAGTGGCCTACCTCTAGGGGGAAGTGTCTTTGAAGTTAAATGCTTTATCTTTTAAGATATATATATAGAGAGAAATTTTGTGGGCCATCTTGGGCAACATAGAGAGACCCCATCTCACAAAAAGGTTTTTAAAAATTAGCTGGGCGTGGTGGTGGATGCCTGCAGTCCTAGCTACTTGGGAGGCTGAGGTGGAAGGATCTCTTGAGCTCTGGGTGACAGAGATAAACCCTGTCTCAAAAAAAGAAGGAGAAGGAATATTTGCATTCTATTCTTTATTTCATCTGATTATATTTTGACATAAAAGTGATTTATATTACTTAGGCAGCTAAATTACATAAAAATATCCCCCCAAATCTTCAAGTCAGAATTAACCCTCTAGGAATTTGCCCCATGCTTAATGTACTCCTTGCTGCCCTTCAGCCCCCAAACACTGCCCGGCCCCTGGACAGGGGACCTTGGTGTAGAAACACAGCAAGATGTTCTCCCTCTTTTGTATGAAATGAGGAAACTCAATTTAACACTCGAACAGATACACACAGGATGTCTGAACCAGAAGCATGGGAGAGGCCATCTGCTCTTGTAGGTTTTCTTGCTTCCAAAAGCCCCTTTGAGACCCCTGAACAGGTTGACATGAGTCAGTAAGAGGCCAGACTCCAGACATCTCCCTTTGCTATGCCGTTCAATCAAATCAGTTTCTGATTTAATCCTGTTACTATTGGGCCTCTAATGAGCTTAATTCAGAAATAGAGGTTGCCATGGTGGCCACGTCTATGAGTTTGAAGCATGGCTTTCCAGTTGTCCTGTGTGATGTCGGGCAAATTGTTTAACCTCTCTGGGCATACTTCACAGGACAGTTGTATAGATTTAATAAAATAGTATACATAGACTTAATTCAGTACTCAACATGTAAATTGAGCTATCCTTCTCATCAAATGGTTCCATGAGTCAAAAGAATGAAAAACCACCTATAACCTCAGTCTCCAGTCCATCCCATTAATGTGGGCCTGGTAAGTGATTGTCTTTTATCTCTTTTCTTGCCCTACAGAAAACAGTTTGGCTGCCAACAGCCCCAACTGAGCCTCTGACTCGTTGGTACTAGGTACAATGCCTCCTGCAGACTCTTCTCTTTGCCAAGGAAGGGGAGATGCTGTCAGAGAAAGTGCTGTTTGTCACCAGAAAATGGTAAGCAGGAAAGTACAGATGTGCTTTCACCTCTGTTTTCTGGGCATTGAGGGCTGGGAACAGGAGGAAGCTGGCAGGCTCCTGAGACTCCAGCACCTACAAATGGATAGCAAGCTTTCCAGAGGCCTGGCTGAGCACTGAGTGTGGTAAGGAAGAGGAGCTTCAGATAACTCAAGAGCAGCGTTGTCCACTTGACCGTGGAGGAAGGGAGGAAACCCAGCAGCTCACAGGAGCATTTGCCAATGTCTGAATGATCTAGTGTTTACACCCTGTGTCAGCTTCCTGGACTGACTGACATCATTTTGGCTGCATACGCCCAAATTTAGTACAACAAAATCCATCTGTATACAGGGGAACAAAACATTCCAGCGGCAGTATATGGTGTCAGGAAAGACTCTGTGGTAATGGATTTCATGAGGTCTCTGCAGCATTTACCTTGATTTATCTCTTTTTTTTTTTTCAATATCCTATTTTCTTTCACTTTGTTGGAACTCTGCTCTATGATTAGAGGATGGAAGAGTAGTGAAGTGGTTCCAGGACCTTCAGGCTATCCAGGATACTCAGCGGTAAAAAAGTATTAAGTGGAAAGAGGCCTGTGTTTGAATACTCCTGTGACAAAGAGCTCACCACCTCACAGATCAACCCTTTCATTGTAAAAGTCTTTATGTCTTTAATTACAAAACCTAACGTACTCACATAGAAATTCAAAACTATAAAAGTGTATAGAGTCCCTCTCCACTCCCGCCCCTCACCCCACACCTCTGATGGACAGTTTGAGTTGTATACTTTGAGGCAATTTTTCTGTGATGTGCCAGCAAATGACATTGTGGTGGGTCTGTTGTTTGTACAAGTTGCACTAGCAGTCTGAAACTTAATTTTTACTTAGTAGTAAGTCCTGAATCTGCACAGATAGATTTTTTGTTCTTTTTAATACACATAATAGTCTAGAGCATGGATATACTATAATGTCTTTTTTAAAAATCTCTGATTGACTGATTTAGGTTGCTTTCAATTATTTTTGGCACTACAAAAAATTCTGCAGCAAATATCTTGGAACACATAATGTGAACAGTGACATGAGTGTTTTCAAAGGAGATGCCTGGAAATGCAAATGCTGAATCAAAGAGTATGTACACGGTTTGCTCTGGTAGATGCTACTTTTCTCAATGGTTGCACCAATTTCGCCTTCCACCAGCAATAGATAAGCTTGTTCATTTCTCTGCATCTTTTCCTACACTCCATGTTATCCATCTCTATGACTTTTGTCAGTCTGATACACTCAGAAAATAATTTTTTACAGTAGCATCTTGTTTGGTTTGTATTTCTTTAATTTTTGGTAAGGGTAAGTCACTCTTCATGTGGTCCTTGGCTATTAATGTCTTCTATTTTTGACATCTCTAATTATTAAAAAATGATCCTTGCTGTTGATTCAGTATCTTACTTTCTATAAATTCTACTTATTGATCTTAGTTGTGTTTCTGAACTCGAACAAAATTCGAGGTGGGCTCTAACCTCTAAATGGCAATTGTTCAAGTATTTGGAGAGTTTTACGAAATATGCTTCTAGCCTACCTGTCTTTAGGCTAACATTCTCAACTCTTCCCTCCTGTAAGAGTGATTTTGAAATAGTTTGAAATTCTAAATTATCCCCTCTGAAATACCTGGTTATCAATATCCCCTTTTAAAACATTTCTTCAGAATTAATTACAGGACAACAGCATATGTGTTCTGATAAATGCTGGGATCAGAGCAACAGTCACTCTTTCTGTTTTGGATAATCATAATCTATGTTTAAGTTTGGGATGCATTTTACTTGAGTGGATAGTCGATTAAACACAAGACATGAACTTTTGCATGATTGACTTTTAAATCACATCTCTCCCTTTTCCTAGGATGCGGCTGTTCTTTTCAACTTCGGTACAGGTTTTTGTATTTATTCTACTCATTCAGTTATCTACTGTTTTAGGTTCTTTACTAGAGCCAATGGATTGTTTTTAAAAGTTTTTGTAGCATCTTAGTGATTCCTACCATTTTATCTTTTGCAGATTTAATACGCAAATTTTTATTTTAAAAAAATATTAAGTAGAAAAGGCCAAAGATGTACTCTTCCTTCAAAGTTTGCACATATCCAGCTTTTTTCATTTGGCTTTGGTAATGGAAGTAGTTCAAAATCCACTCACCTGTATTAATTTCCAGCCCCCATTTCTCCATCTAGGCCAGAAGGAAATAGGTATGACCTTTTTGGAATATTAAATCTAAACAAGCTTAATTTCTGACTTCGCTCTCATAGCCCAGTCCAATAACTCTGCTACTAAAAAGGAAATGAAACTAATTGGACATAGCTTTCATTACAGTGAAACTGAGCTAGATCCCTAGTTGTCGTGACCTTCTATCTCCTTAACCCCCTTTGTGCCCCTCCCCTTCCCCATCATGTAGCCACTATTATTGTTTCTTGCATATCCTCTCAGAGTTTCATTTTAGATATAAAATTACAAAACACTGTAATGGTAAGAATCTACTTACTTGTTTATTTTCCCCCACAAGCTTTTACTAAATAGTAACATTCTGTATCTGTTTTCTACATATTTTTTCACTTAAGGATACACCTCAAATACATTTCCATATCTGCACATCAAGATCCTTCTTGTTCTCTCCTGTAAGTTACTGTGTTTCTGCATCATGATCTTCCTTCACAAAAGTTATTGCTTCTTCCATAGAGGTGAAAGCTTCATTGTATTTTAGAAATTGTGACAAAATATTTGCTCACCTTTTTGACATGTGCCATGGCATCATTTTTCTAATACATGTTTTTCAGGTGTTTGTAAATTTTACTACGTTTTTTCCTGATCCTCTCTCTCTTTCTTTTGCTGTTTTGATGTTATTATTGTTCATCAAATTATAGGACTTTTCTGGGCAGCTATTCACAGGAGGAAGTTTCTATGGCAGAATACAATGTGACAGTTTTCATGCCATTGGTTTTTCTCAACTCAAACTTTTTCTCCTTCTAGGTTGCCACAGAGTCACATTGCTTCCTTCAATAATGGCTCCTCTCATATTCTTTAGGTACTTTCACCATGCTCTAGTTCCAGGAGCATTTCTGCCCAAAGCTCTGCTCACCCCAGTTCCTCCTGCACAAGGTGTTACAAACAAGGAATATACCTTTTGCATATCAAAAAAATGCTTTTCGTCTTCAGGTGCTAAGATGTGCTACCCTTGTGCTCTTTTGTCCCTTTTTGCACTTCTTTTGTCCCTTTTCCCACATGACTTATAAGCAGTCTTGACTGCTTTTACAGCCCTTACACATATGTTGAAGACTGCAGATTATCTCCTTTTCCTGGTTTTACAGAAAATGAGGTCTGCCATCTGCAGAATATTTCGATTCTCCTTGTTTTTGGATAGCTTCCAGGAGGAAAAGTGGAAAATGCTGACTTATGCCATGTTCATCCTGAAAGTTACTACTTTCTTTCTGAATCCTTATAAACCATCTGTTTAATGACCAGTTCTAAAAAAAAAAAAAAAAAAAAAAAAAAAAAAAAAAAAAAGCGCAAAGAAGCAATAGCCAACATCTGCCTGGAATTTTGGACTTTGCTTTTTCTGCTTTTTGCAAACCAGGATAACATTCTTTTGCTTTCTGATATTTATATTTTTACAGTTTCTTAGTGTATAATTTTGTGAGTGAATTTACATCATCTTATTAATCTATTACTTTTTTTCTTACACACCTTGTGTTTCATCCTCATGGGTAATATGTTTTTTACCCTTCTTTCCTTCATTTTCCCTACAAGGTAAGAAGGAGGCAAACCATCTACTTCACACACTTGCCCACAGCTCTTACAGCCCTCTGTACCTCTGTTAGAGCACCCATTTATTGCTGTCATTTGCTACATGTGAGCTCCCTGAGAAGAGAGACTGAGTCTTATTCTGTGATGTATCCTTCTTCACTTGATATACTTCAGAGTAATATGGAATTACTAACTGAATAAAGGTGTCATGAGCTGATATCTGTCTCTCATTAAGAACTTAGTCTGGCACTATTGAAAGAATCAGCTAAAATATCATGGCCATGTAATGCTTTGCAGAGAAAGAAAGGAAAGAAGTTTTTAATTTTATTAGGATAGCACCCTTACATAGTAAAAAAAACCAGGGTTGAGTATTGCTGAGTCCTGGTTCTGTGCAGTCTTCTATATACTGGTTGTTACTGGAGTGACCTCGGGCAAGTTAATGAACCAAGCATCCCAGTTTCCTCACCTCATCCATCACTATAAAGCAGTACTTTTCATCATTGTCTCACCAGGTGTTTACAAATATTAAAAGAGAGAAGATAGTATTTATGATTGACCTACAGTAAGCCCACAGTAAATCTGAATTCCAATTCCTCTTCCCTTATTCTCTTTCTTATTCTTAATGTATCTCTTCAGATATTTTGGGTTTAAAATCCTTGTTTTCCTTGGTATTTTTTAAAAGCCTCTGCACTTCATGAATGTCAGCGTTTTCTTTCTTTTTCAGTAAGGTGCTGTCCCTTTGTGCTGCTTTAGATAGCATCTCCCCCTCCCTTATTGTCAAATATTCTTTTAAACTCTGAACTCCTGGGAGAGCTCCCTATGCAACCTCACAGGTGTGACAATAACTGCCCTTTTCTTCCCCACCAGGCCCATTTATGATTGTACTGTTAACATTTTATTTTTGACAGTCTCCTATCATTCTGGAGCTGTCATTCATTTTATTGCTCTTGCAATAAAATAGAGCCTAGTGTTTTCATTAACTTTATGAAACTTATATCCTGAAAGTTCATAGAAGTGGTCTTTAAAGGTTTTTGATCATCTGAACCTATGAATAAAAAGACTTTATGTATGTATTCCTCAAGTATAGCAATATTTATCTTTTAATTATGTGCATGTACTACAGTAATAATAGAAGAATTAAAGCAGTTTCTAAGTACACACACACACACACACAGATATATGTATACAGATATGCTATGTATACCTATACACATACATATACACACACATGCACAGACAGATCTATGTGTATATATACATATATAGAAACTCATATATATTTTGTGAGACTTACAAAAATAGAAATCAAAGGATGCATTGAAAAATAAATATAGGCTGATTGTTGGATCTAGCTCAGCCACTTGTACTAAAATATTTTGAAACATTATTTAAAATTTTTGGATCCCTGTGAAGGCCTGCTATACCCAGATTTGCCAAGGGATTTGGTTTGGAGAGAGTGTGATGAGCTTTGTAGCTTATAAGCCCAGAAGAAATGCTGATCCAAGAATTACAGCATAGGAAGCACCAAGTGCTATTTCTAATGGTCATCATTAAACTGCTTTACCTTGGATGTCACATAAAATAAAGCCACTCCATAGTTATACATGTTGTCATCTGCATCAGAAGGAATTATGCAAGAAACTGTTGTGCATTACGTGGCACAGTGAAGTAATAGAATGTGTTGGTGCAGCTTTAGGTGACATTTTTCTGTTCTACAATGTGACTCATATTCTTCTAGCTCTGACCCATGTGCCCACCACATGGCTGGTATTTACTCACTAATGTTGCATTATATTATTTAAGATGTGATTAGAGTCTTATTGAATCTATCCATAATGCTAATAGATTCTTTCAGCTATTATAGAGTGTTTTCTTCTATTTTTTTCTCTCTGCATACTTAGAGATGGAAATATTTAACAAAATGATGCTTAAGTATTGCTCCATATATTCCTTCTTTTATTCAATATAAGCAAGTATCTATCTTATATCATACTTTTTGAAAATGTAGTTTTCAAGGGCATTATATGAATATATACCACTATTTAATATTTCCCATTATTGAATATTTATATTTTCATAATGTATCATTACTTATAATAACAAACACTGAATTTTTGACAGAAATACTGTAAAGTATCAGCAGGGCCACATTTCCTCTGAAAGCTCAAAGGAAGAACCTGCCCTTTGCATTTCAGCTTCTTATGATTCCTTGGTAGTCTCTGGGATTCCTTCAAGCTGCATGGCTCCAGTCTCTGCTTCTGTCTTCACATGGCCATTTTCCCTGCGTGTATCTCTGTGTGTTCCCTCCTCTTCTTATGAGGACAGTCATGGAATTTGGCATCTACTCAAATTCAGTATGGCCTCATCTGAACTTGGCTACACATGCAAAACCCTGTTTCCAAACAAGGCAACATTCACAGCCCAGTAGTTAGGACTTGAGCATATGTTTTGGAAGGACACAGTTCAATCCACCAAAACTAATAAAAATTTTAAAAATAATAGTTCAGCATTTTCTTCCACACTCTGATGTGCCATCTCACATTCCCTCTGGGAAAAACTCAACCCCTTTGAAGAACACGGGTCTAGAGTCCATTCCTGCAGAGGCTTTCATTTCTTTATCTATAAGTGTATCCTCAGTGACTTGGCTAATTTTTTCCAAAGCTTCTTGCCACCATTATTTCTCCATCCCATTATTCCTTGATGGTCAGAGCCAAGCCTATCCCACTATTTCATCTTCTGTTTTCTGTAAGATGAAATTACCATGAATTACCATCCTCTCTGGAAAGACATGTTCTACATATGTTGTTCCCAAGTTTCCAATTTATTCTTGGATATTGCAAAAGAGATGCTGGTATACAAACTGATGGTTTTGTATCCAATCCTTGAACTAAGATATGTTTCCACTTAACCCACCTGCTCTGTCTCTATACAGTTTAAAATAACTAAGTGTGGCAAAGAACTAGGGTTTTAAAAAATACATATGCCAAATAACTGGTTCAAATAATTTATGGTTATTAAAAATACTGTAGACACAGTCTTAGATTATTCATTACTGGTTGCTTTAGAAACATTGCATAAACATTGCACTTTAATTGTTGAGTTTGCAGTTGATCTTCTGGGTATCTTGGCATTAGCATGACACTGCTACTAAAGCATATTATTTTCCTGAAATTTTAAATGAGGACATACTCTTCTTGGTCAGGTGTGTCCCTATAAAATCAGTGAACCTGGTTATTCTTTCACCGTACCCCAATCCCTCCCCTGCCATACACTGAAAGGCTTTGACCACAAATCTCAGCTTTTCACTGCCCAGACTAACCCAAAACTGCTCCCTCTTTTTCCTTCCATCAGAAAAGGTTGGATTTTGATGGTGGGAAAAGAGGAGTGGGTTGTGAGAAGTGAGTGTGAAATAGCTATATCATACATCCTGTTCTGAAAAAGAGCCTTGCTGGAGACCCTGTAACAAAAATCAATTGATTGTTCAACCCAACCACAGCAAGAACTATGCAGTTTTGTGGCTGACCGGGTTTGTCCATAAATACACGCGTCCGTCTACTCATATGTCAGAGTATTCAATTCTTACTTAGACTTCTATGTTAATTACTTCAGACATTATTAAGACGTCTTTCATTCAGCAAAAAGTGTATGTGTGTCTCTCCTTAACTTATTCGTAAGGCTGGTCTCTCAGTCATTCTATGATTCCAGCAAGGTTTGAACCTCTCCTAAAGAGCTCATTGTCACAATGCTAGTTCCCCTTGAATCTACCTCAGTATCACAAATGTAGTGAAATACTGGATGTACTTATCACAGAAGAAAAATTTTAAAACAATGTTCTGAGCCAATTAGCTGAGTTAAAAAAATGATCAAAGGATATAGTCTTGATTTTTAAATATGTTGTAGGTATGTTTTCCTTCTAGTTCGTCTGGCCCCAATAAAATCTAGAACTTGAGTTATTGGTTTTACAGAATATGACATTACATTTAAGGCCACTCAGGCTTCTATTGGTAATGACAGTGTGGAAGTGGGGATGAAGGGCTTTATATCACTCATTAATTTCTGAAATTTAAAAAAGAAGCTTAATCAAGGAAATGAAAAATCTGTAATATTTTAACTCCAAATATTTAAATATTTGGAGAGGTGTAATAAAATTAGCACTTTCACATCAGGCATGATGACTCACATCTGTAGTCTCAATGTTTTGGTAGATCTAGGGAAGAGGATTGCTTGAGGCCAGGAGTTCAAAACCAGCCTAGGTAACATGGGTAGACCTGTCCCTACAAAAAATAATAAAAATTAACCAGATATGGCAGCATGCAACTATATTCCTAGCTACTGAGCAGATGAGCTGGGGAAGATCACATGAGCCCAGGAGTTTGAGACTGTGGTGAGCTGTGATCATGCCACTGTTCTCCAGCCAGAGGAACAGTGAGAGCTGTCTCTTAAAAAAAATAGCACTGGCCGGGCACGGTGGCTCTAGCCTGTAATCCCAGCACTTTGGGAGGCCGAGGCGGATGGATCAGGAGGTCAAAAGATCGAGACCATCCTGGTCAACATGGTGAAACCCTGTCTCTACTAAAAATACAAAAAATTAGCTGGGCATGGTGGCGCGTGCCTGTAATCCCAGCTACTTAGGAGGCTGAGGCAGGAGAATTGCCTGAACCCAGGAGGCGGAAGTTGTGGTGAGCCGAGATCGCGCCATTGCACTCTAGCCTGGGTAACAAAAGGGAAACTCTGTCTCAAAAAAAAAAAAAAAAAATAGCATTTACATGCTTTGTAGGTGAGGAATTAATTTGGTACACCTTCTGGAAGACATTTTAGCAATTAGTTTTGGGAACCTTAAATACATTGATATGCTTTAGCCTTGTGAGTCTACCTCTAATTTATTCCAGTAAGTAACTGTAGGTAGGACATAAAAATACATTGCAAGAATGTCCTTTACCGCGTTTCTGTAAAAAATTTGGTGTTTGTTATTATAAGTAATAATATTTTATAAAAATATAAATATTCAACAATGGGAAATTATCAAATAGAGGCAAATATTCATATAATTCATATAAATTATGTAATTCATATAACTGAAAAATACATTTTCAAGAATTATGATATAAACACTTGCTTATATAAAATAAAAGAAGGAATATATAAAGTAATACCTACGCATCATTTTAAAATATTTTACATCTATAAGTTATACAGAGAGAAAAAATAGAAGGAAAATATAATAGCTGAAAGAATGTATTATTATGGATTATTTTATTTTCCTTATATTTTTCTCTATTTTCAATTTTTATACAGTGAATACATAACGTTTTTATTATCAGCATAAATATATATATTATTAAGAATGACTAATAAAATCCTACAAACATGAGTCCTTCAGATTAGTCACCAAGAATGTTATTTATTCTTAACTGCCAGTTCCTCTCACTATAATTGCATGAGCCTTCATCTGAGGCCACTTAAAATCAATCACATCTGTTAGCTGTTTCACATCAGTTTGAAATTTTAGTGCACCCAATCCTTCCATGATTAAGATTGTTTTGTTACTTCAATGATGACACATAAAGCATCTCTGTTACTTAAAGCCATTTTCTGTCATTGATGTTGATAAAGCTTCCCTACTCCACCCCCTCCTAAAAAAGTGCTTTGATCAACCAGAAGTACCATTACCTTTTAATTTTTAGATCAAGAAATTATAGCTATCAAACTCTTCTAATGAATAAACAAGACTTTGAATTGCCTCTACAAATATTAATGGCATCCAAATAAATGTACGTGTATATATATATATAAAATGCCAAACAGGTACTCTGAAAACCCTTATAAAGTAGGTGTATATGAAAGATGCCTTATATGTACATGAGTAGCCAGTCTTGTGAGATGTGTTTTTCTCTGTAATGCAGACAGAACTATGACATTCAGATCGTGGCACTGGTAAACCAAACAGATGTCAGATCTGAAAACAGCCTCGACTTAAAGAATCCATTCTTTAAGTATGAAATCTTCCCATGAATTTCACACCTATGTTTATAAGATCTCAATCACTCCATGACCAGGTAAAGAGGTTCAGAATAATTCTATCTTATTTAGAAAGTATCTACCAGTTATCTTCCTCTCTAAGGAGACTTGGGCCTGTATGAAGTTTGATGTTTTATGGTCCCTTAAACCGAATTCAATACATAACAGTCTGATACTAAAACAAAGGCACTAAAAAGTCCTACAAAGTGAGCTATAATGTCCTCCAGTTCCAAGTAAGCGCAGTCTTCCATCTAAGCTGTAATGAGCTGTGTGACCTCAAGCAAAGCTAGTTTCTTTCCTGGCATTTGGTCTTCTCATCTGCAAAATGTGGAATTCAAAGATAATCTGACTTTCATTCACTTTATGTAGCAGTTATTTCAATACACCTAAAACATGAATTCATTTAAGTTATATTTTGAGACTCATTGTCTATGTAACTAACATAAGTGAAGACATTTCTCTCCTTAGGAGCTATGCAGACATCATCTGATACGAGGAACTTACCATAATGAGATGAATACAACAGATGTTTCCAGAAAAAAACTCCCCATCTTTATACCTGTTCAAATATGAGCCTAAAAATCCACATGTGAAATCAACCACATAAATAGAATCACTGTACACTGTTACTCTTGATTTCCTTATTAAAAGGAGACTTTTCCTCATGTTTTAATATCTCCCAAAGGCTGTCAAAGCATTATATCTCTAAAGTATTGAAAAACTTGAAGCGAAGAGGAAACTCAGGAAACCAAACCAATAATTATTTAGCAGAGATAAGAAAATGAGAGATTTTGACCTTGAAGCAGGAGTGGAAAAATAAAAACAAGCAAAGCTACAATGTAATACATTGTGTACTGGTTGTCACGCACAGCATGAATCTTTGAAACCAGTTGTCCATTAGAGATACAGATCTTTAATTCTGAGGGATGAGGGGTCCTTGCTTTCATCCATGCTTAACACAACCATGCCATGTAAAGCAAAGAGCATAGGTTTGGGCCTTGGAGAGAAAAGGCCGACTGGTCACTGACATGTGGACCAATTTGAGGCAAATTATTTAGCTTACCTAGGCCTCAGTGTTTTTGTCTGTATGGTGAGATAAAAAACGTATACCTCACTAGGATTGCAAGAATTTACATAATATGCGGAAGCACCTAACAGTTCACAAAATTAGTGCTCAATAAATGTTAATTTTCTTTCTTCCTCCCTTTTCTTCCTATTCTCTGCTTTCCAACTCTCTCAATAAGGTAAATAGATGATTTGTAGTTTACTCCAAACATAATCATTTTGGTTTTGAAAAAGATTATGACTACTTGGAAGATTTTAGAAAACTTACTTTTGACTATAAGAACCATGTAAACTACTAACTCTTGAGTCCCACCTCTGCTTTATCTTAGAAGAACAAGGCTTTTACCAAAACAACAGCCAGAGAAGTCCTGGCCAGGGCCAACGCCTGCCTCGTGTGAAGGCACAAGCAGTGACCAAAAGGTCGTAGTGAGAGATTGTAAGGTATGATGATAACTCAAGACGGCCGTAGCTCAGACACTGGCTGTTGAGGGAAGGGCACATGACTTTCCTGTTCCCTTGCCTCTTACTCAGCAGCAAATTGGACAGACATACACAGAGGAGAGTGCTTAATTCCCTGAGAATTTCAGTTCCTGACTATATTTCTTCACCCATCCCTTTCCTGATGTCTAGGCCTCAGCATCCTCAGTGGAGATGGGGACTAAATGACAGAATATTAGAAAAGTGCTTAGCATACAGTAGTTGCTCAGTTAAGTGGTCAACAATGGTAATGCCCTTCTCTGGACCACTCCCAGCCCGAATTTAATGCCAATTTGCTATTACAGCATCTGAGAGGAAGCATGTGTGTGTGTGTCATGTGTGATGGAAAGAACTAAAATACATGGTGTTCAACAGAGTAATTATTGATAATTTAGCATCAAAATAAATAACTTTTTCTCTGTTTGCTTTTTGTTCTACCAATTTTAAGGCACCATAAACCCTACTGATATGCAAGAGCATACCATCTGGGCATTAATGACATGCCAGAAACATCTCAAAATCAGTGAATTCATTACTAAAGGCACAAATTAACTCAACAGCCAGTCTGTTCTGACTGAGCCGTGGCCATCGTGAGTTACCATCAGACCTTACAGTCTCTCACCGTGACCTAATGGTCGCGGTTTGTGCCTTCACACAAGGCAGCTGTCAAGATCTGAAATTCTCAGAGAATTGCATGTAATGTGAAAGTTTCTATTCTTCCTTGGTGGGAGGAAACGTTTATTTTGAAAAGTAATTATTTTAAAGTAATTTGAAACAAAAGAAAAGCTAACAGTTGTTCCTAAAACGGAACGAGAGGACAAAAAACACTTCATCAGAAAGGACAAGCTCTGGGGTAACGTGGCAGATTTTGTAAGAGCTTGAGACTGGTGCTTCATCGTTCAGGCTCTGCACAAGACCTGACTGGGCCACTCACTATGCCAAGCAGCAGAAATGCAGCAGATTGGGACAGATACAGTCCCTGCCTCCAGAAAACTCACATGTTAGTGGGAGGGAAGTAGGCATCAAATAGCTTAATGCATAATTAAATATCATAACTGCAATAAGTGATATGAAGGAGAGGCAGAGAGTACCAAGGGAGCATTTATTGGGAAATCTAGAGCAGGGTTAATCTGTAAAACAACCACACCCAGTAACCCAAATCCGGAATCAGCTGGAGGTGCTTTAGAACACAGGAAGAAACCTGACACATTGTTACAGAGTGACCTGTTTAAAGGGAAGGCGGAGCTCAGCATTTCCTATTGAAACTTGAAGACTTCACCAAGCTTGGCCTCTTCTGTAAAGCTTTCCCATGCTGGGTTAGATGCCTCTCCCACATCAAAGAGCCCTGCACAGGCATAACTTTTAGGGCATCTGGGAGAGGTTGGTCTCAGTTATTAACTTGCCTGGAACACCTAATACTTTGAGCACAAGACCTTCTCTGCTACCCTTTGTAACACAGTGTTACACAAAGATGCTGGATAAATGTTTGATGAAGGCGTGAATGAACATGGTTCCAAAGAGCTCGTAATGGGTCTTAAAAGAGCTAAGCTTATGATCAAACTATCATGGTCAAAAGAGCATTTAATCTTCCAGGCTAGCACCACAACAAACCTCTGTTATAGTCATAGCTTCTTACAAAACACTTTGATCCTTCTTTTCCAAAAATATTAAGTTCCTTTAATTTCCTCAACTTAAATATCTCTTAATTTCCCTTCTTTGTTTCAATCAATTTATTAAACAATTATTGTGTGTCAGATACTGTTCTTGGTACCAGAGTATAACAGAGAATGAGATAGGTACTAACTCCCTGGTCCCCTGGTTCTAGAGAGTCTCATGGTTTGATATCTCCTAACAGACATTTAAAAAAGAAGTAGGCTGAGCAAGGTGGCTCATGCCTGTAATCCCAGCATTTTGGGATGCCAAGGGGAGAGAATAGCTTGATTTCAGGAGTTTGAGACCAGTCTGAGCAACATGGTGAGACCCCATCTCTACCAAAACAAACAAACAGCTACGCATAGTGGTGCACACCTGTAGTCCCAGCTACTCAGGAGGATGAAATAGGAAAATCACTTGATCCTGGGAGATTGAGGCTGCAGTGAGGCATGATCATACCACTGCACTCCAGCCTGGGTGACAGAGCAAGATCCTATCTTAAAAAGGAAAAAAGAAAAAAAAAAAAAGCTAAGCACATAGGGCAATTTCAGATGGTGGTAAGTTTTCTGAAAAGAATAAAGGGTACTATCTATCTGATGTCATTATTTACTATAAAACTACAGTAATCAAGGCTGTGCAGTACTCATGAAAGGGTAGATTTGTAGGTCAATAGGATGGATTAGATCAAAAACAGACCCTAACATTCAAGCTCAATTGGTTTTTGGCAGAGTTGCAGATAATTCACTGAAAAAGACTTAGTCTTTCAAAAATGCTGGAATCATTGGATATTAGTGTACAATTAAAAAAAATAAACTTTAATCTGTATCTCATAGCATCTACAAAACTTAAATCATAGATTAAAATATAAAATGTAAAAGCATAAAATTTCTAGGGAAAAAATAAAAAATAAATATGTATGGCCATGATTTAGACAAGGATTTCTTACGTATTATCTCAAAACTAATAATACTTCAAAATTAAGAATTCATAATATTGGAAAGACACATTAAGAAAATGAAAAGACAAGTCACATACTGGGTGAAACTATTTGTAAATCACAAACCTGAAAAAAATATCTAGAATATTAAAAACTTGTGATATAATTCTGTCAAAAAGCCCAATAATAAGAAAACAACTCAATTTTTAAAATAATAATAAAGGCAAAAGATTTAAACAACTACTTTACCCAAAAATTCCATAAAATAGCAAAAAAGCACATGAAAAGGTGTTCAGTGTCATTAGTCATTAGAGAAATTTAAATTAAAACACTAGTAGGTGGCTAAAATGTAAGAAGTTGACAATGCTAAGTGCTGACAAATATGTAGACCTATTGGAACTCTCATTTATTGCTGTTAGGAACACAAAATGGCACCATCACATAGCAAAACCATTTCACAGCTTCTGCTATCATTAAGCATTCACTTACCATGTGACCTGGCAATCTCATTCCTAGGTATTTACTCAAGTGAAATTTGCATTTACAGTGAAAACTATATTTGAATGTTTATTGCAACTTTATTTGTAGTCTCCAAACCTGGACACAACTAAAATGTCTCTTAAATAGAGAATTAAAAAAAAACTATAGTTCATTCATACAATGGAATAATAATAATAAGGAATGGAATACTAATATGTGTAATAGTATCATTATATTATATTCAATGAAAGAAGCTGGATTCAAAGGCTACATACTATTAGATTCTATTTTTTTTTAAATTTTTTATTGCATTTTAGGTTTTGGGGTACATGTGCAGAACATGCCAGACAGTTGCATAGGTACACACATGGCAGTGTGTTTTGCTTCCTTTCTCCCCTTCACGCACATTTGGCATTTTTCGCCAGACTATCCCTCCCCAGCTCCCCCCCACCCCACTGGCCCTCCCCTTTTCCCCCCAATAGACCCCAGTGTTTAGTACTCCCCTCCCTGTGTCCATGTTTTCTCATTTTTCATCACCCACCTATGAGTGAGAATATGCGGTATTTCATTTTCTGTTCTTGTGTCAGTTTGCTGAGAATGATGTTCTCCAGATTCATCCATGTCCCTACAAATGACACGAACTCATCATTTCTGATTGCTGCATAATATTCCATGGTATATATGTGCCATATTTTCCCAATCCAGTCTATCATCGATGGGCATTTGGGTTGGTTCCAGGTTTTTGCTATTGTAAACAGTGCTGCAATGAACATTCGTGTGCATGTGTCCTTATAGTAGAACGATTTATAGTCCTTTGGATATGTACCCAGTAATGGGATTGCTGGGTCAAATGGAATTACTACTTCTAAGGCCTTGAGGAATCACCACACGGTCTTCCACAATGGTTGAACTAATTTACACTCCCACCAACAGTGTAAAAGTGTTCCTTTTTCTCCACATCCTCTCCAGCATCTGTTGTCTCCAGATTTTTTAATGATCACCATTCTAACTGGCGTGAGATGGTATCTCAATGTGGTTTTGATTTGCATCTCTCTAATGACAAGTGAGGATGAGCATTTTTTCATATGATTGTTGGCCTCATATATGTCTTCTTTTGTAAAGTGTCTGTTCATATTCTTTGCCCATTTTTGAATGGGCTTGTTTGTTTTTTCCTGTAAATCTGTTTGAATTCTTTGTAAATTCTTGATATCAGCCCTTTGTCAGATGGGTAAACTGCAAAAATTTTTTCCCATTCTGTTGGTTGCCAATTCACTCTAGTGACTGTTTCTTTTGCCGTGCAGAAGCTGTGGAGTTTCATTAGGTCCCATTTGGCTTTTTTGGCTTTTGTTGCCAATGCTTTTAGTGTTTTGGTCATTAAGTCCTTGCCTACTCCTATGTCCTGGATGGTTTGCCTAGATTTTCTTCTAGGGTTTTTTTTTGGTGCCAGGTCTTATGTTTAAGTCTTTAATCCATCTGGAGTTAATTTTAGTGTAAGGTGTCAGGAAGGGGTCCAGTTTCTGCTTTCTGCACATGGCTAGCCAGTTTTCCCAACACCATTTATTAAACAGGGAATCCTTTCCCCATTGCTTGTTTTTGTCAGGTTTATCAAAGATTGTATGGTTGTAGATATGTTGTGTTGCCTCCAGTGCCTCTGTTTTGTTCCATTGGTCTATATCTCTGATTTGGTACCAGTGCCATGCTGTTTTGATTACTGTAGCCTTGTAGTATAGTTTGAAACCCGGTAGTGTGATGCCTCCTGCTGTGTTCTTTTTGCTTAGAATTGACTTGGCTATGCGGGCTCTCTTTTGGTTCCATATGAAGTTCATGGTGGTTTTTTCCAGTTCTGTGAAGAAAGTCAATGGTAGCTTGATGGGGATAGCGTTGAGTCTGTAAATTACTTTGGGCAATATAGCCATTTTCACGATATTAATTATTCCTAACCATGAACATGGAATGTTTCTCCATCTGTTTGTGTCCTCTCTGATTTCGTTGAGCAGTGGTTTGTGGTTTTCCTTGAAGACATCCCTTACGTTCCTTGTAAGTTGTATTCCTAGGTATTTTATTCTTTTTGTAGCAATTGTGAATGGCAGTTCGTTCTTGATTTGGCTTTCTTTAAGTCTGTTATTGGTGTAGAGGAATGCTTGTGATTTTTGCACATTGATTTTATATCCTGAGACTTTGCTGAAGTTGCTTATCAGTTTCAGGAGTTTTGGGGCTGAGGTGATGGGGTCTTCTAGGTATACTATCATGTCATCTGCAAATAGAGATAATTTGGCTTCCACCTTTCCTATTTGAATGCCCTTTATTTCTTTTTCTTGCCTGATTGCTCTGGCTAGAACTGCCAGTACTATATTAAATAGGAGTGGTGAGAGAGGGCATCCTTGTCTAGTGCCGGATTTCAAAGGGAATGCTTCCAGTTTTTGCCCATTCAGTATGATATTGGCTGTTGGTTTGTTGTAAATAGCTGTTATTACTTTGAGATACGTTCCATCGATACCGAGTTTATTGAGGGTTTTTAGCATATAGGGCTGTTGAATTTTGTCGAATGCCTTCTCTGCGTCAATTGAGATAATCATGTGGTTTTCGTTTTTGGTTCTATTTATGTGGTGAATTACGTTTATAGACTTGCGTATGTTGAACCAGCCTTGCATTCCCGGGATGAATCCTACTTGATCATGATGGATAAGTTTTTTGATTTGCTGTTGCAATCTGCTTGCCAATATTTTATTGAAGATTTTTTCATCTGTGTTCATCATGGATATTGGCCTGAAGTTTTCTTTTCTTGTTGAGTCTCTGCCGGGTTTTGGTATCAGGATGATGTTGGTCTCATAAAATGATTTGGGAAGGATTCCCTCTTTTTGGATTGTTTGGAATAGTTTCAGAAGGTATGGTACCAGCTCCTCTTTGTGTGTCTGGTAGAATTCGGCTGTGAACCCATCTGGACCTGGGCTTTTTTTGTGTGGTAGGCTCTTAATTGCTGCCTCGACTTCTGACCTTGTTATTGCTCTATTCATAGTTTCGGCTTAGATTCTATTTATATGCCACTGTGGAGAAAGCAACAACATGGATACAGAGAACAGATCAGAGCTACATAGCAAAACCCCATCTCTACAAAAAACACAAAAATTAGTCTGGCATGGTGGCATGCACCTGTAGTCCCAGCTACTTGTGGGGCTGAGGCTGGAGGATCACTTGAGCCTGGGAGGTGGAGGTTGCAATGAGCTGAGATTGTGCCACTGCACTGCAGTCTGGGTGACAGAGCAAGAACCTGTCTCAAAGACAAACAAACAGAAACAGAGCTGGGGTTCTGGGAACAGTTGGCTCTAAAGAGGTATGGGAAAATCTTAGGGGCGAGCAATGAAACTTTTCCGTATCATGATTGTAGTGGTGGCAGCACGTAGCTATATGCTTTGTCCAAACTCAAAGAACTCTACATTAAAAAGGGTGAATTTTCCCCAGCAATCTCATTAGTGGGTATATGCCCAAAGGATTACAAATCATTCTATTATAAAGACACATGCACATGTGGCACTGTTTACAATTGAATATTCATTACAGCACTGTTCACAATAGCAAAGACCTAGAACCAACCCAAATGCCCATCAATGATTGACTGGATAAAGAAAATGTGGCACATAGACACCATGGAATACTAAGAAACCATGAAAAAGGATGAGTTCATGTCCTTTGCAGAGACATGGATGAATCTGGAAACCATCATTTCAGCAAACTGACACAAGAAAAGAAAACCAAACACTGCATGTTCTCACTCATAGGCGGGTGTTGAACAATGAGAATACATGGACACTGGGAGGGGAGCATCACGTACTGGGGTCTGTTGAGGGGTGGGGGTGCTAAGAGAGGGACAGCAGAGGGTAGGGAGATTGGGGAGGAATAACATTGGGAGAAGTAGGTAACGGGATTGGAAGCAGCAAACCACCATGACATGTGTATACCTATGTAACAATACTGCAAGATCTGCACATGTACCCCAGAACTTAAAGTATAATTAAGAAAAATAATAAGGGTGAATTTTACTGTATGTAAATGTTTTAAGTTACACAAAAACTTATTTAAAAATGATTACATAAAAGAATTATAGGAAAATGAATGATAAGCTGGCAAGTGTCAAGGGCAGAATTGGAGGACTGGTGGCCCAGGAGGTCTGCCCCAAGAGGTAGCACCTGCGTAGAGGCCTAAATGTGAAGAAGGAGCCAGCATGGGCATATGTGCAAACAGAGCCTCCCAGAAGACAGCAGTGAGGGCAAGGGCCCAGACAAGATGAGCCTATTAACTAGCAGAAAAATAAGTCAGTGCTTAGGCTTTGCTATAAAGCTACAGAAAATAAAAAAGTTCTTTTGATGAACAAAAATCTGGATCATCATTTTGGATCTGAATTTAGACTGTGTATAATCAAATGTACTAAATATAGTGTGTAAATATAAATTTAGGGCTGCCCCCAAAAACTCCAGGGAAAGGCATGGGAGTGCGATTAGGAAAGGGGAAAGGAGAAGGAGAGGACATGAAAACAAAACTTGCTTGCCTATAGCTTTGGATCTGGCTAGAGGTTAATCACTTCCGTGTCATAGAATCACTTTCCCTGTTTTAGGTTTGCTTAGAAGAGAGTAACACGCCAAGCAATAAGTAAAATGAAGGCCTGTGAAGTTTATACTTCCCAGTTCATACTTCATGATCTGTGCATTCTAAACTTTACAAGGGTGTTTCAGTTTATTTAATTTTTTTTCTAACTCTAAAATTTGCATACTAACTTTGTTGAAAAGTCCATTTCTTGGTGCTTCTTAAACTACCCCTTTATAATTTTCTGCATGTGCCTGAAGATTAAATTTCTTTTAATTTTGGGTTTCTCTTTATTACCATTATAGCAAAACAAGCAGCATTACTTTAATTTTAGGAGTATTTTTAAAGAAATTTAACAAAACGCTCCCTCATGTTTATATGTATGCAATATGTATGACTGAGATAAGAGCATGTTAGGAGTGTGTATTGTGTATTTAGAATTTTATCTATTTTTGTAATTTTAATCTATTTTTACAAATATTTTCAAGAAATCAACAGCTAGTTTCTAGCTCAGCAATATGTTAAGAATTCTTTTTGCCTGATTCATGTTATGCAACAATATGATGTCAGGAATGTTCTTGACTGGCAATGGTTGATGAGTCCGTATGTAGTTAAGAGAATAAAGATAGAGCCTTTGTCAGCTCTCTTAGGTTTACAATAAAAATGTACAATGTGAGATCACAGTGAGGCCTCTCCTTATCTTTAAGGCATTTGTTATATGTCACTTGTCAAATGGTCGTGAATGATGATCTTTCTAAAGAGCAGGTTTTCCACTGGCCCAAACAACTCATAAAAATGGATGTCACATCAGCACACCAGTCTAATGAAGCCCACCAGGCAACCAGCTCACTCTGTAGGGAGAACTGGAATAAATAGCAGCTACATATTCTCATCAGTCAGGCAGTCACCCAGAGCTTTCGGCTTTCCACTCTGGTGCTTTTGCTCATTCTGGCCGCTCAGTCTGAAATAGTCTTCCCCTTCTATCCATATGAGCAATCTTACATCACTACAAGGCTCCCTTCCAATCCACCCTCCCAGTATGCTTTGCTGACCCCCTCCACACTCACTAAACGTACCTTTCCCACCTTTGACATGTTCTCTAGTACCTCCCCTTATCTAGTCTCTCTTGCAGCATTTTATCATGCACACATTTTCTCTTCTGTTAGACTCAAGTTCTTTACTGGTTGGATCTGTGTCCAATTCATTTTTTTATTTCCCATGTTGCCTAACAGTATGCCTAATACATTGAAGTTACTCAATAAATGTACATTGATTAAATAAATAAATTGATCCTAAGAGTAACTGGAATTATAGAATCAGACATGAAAATGTTCTAATTGCCTTTCAAGCATGGTAGGCAGAAAATATAAATGCTGGATTGCAGAAATACGTAATGGTTTCTACCTCTGCTCCACCCACACTCAGGGCAGACATGCATAATCTATCCTAGCACTCTTTCCTGCCAAGCCTTGATGAGGCCTTGCCATCCTTCTCACCCCCGTGGTCTCGGAAGCGATTATCAATCTATAAAAGTGGGCATAAGAGATGAAACTTAAGACTTTTAAAGGTTCACAAATTGTTTTTTCTTTTGCTTAATATTGTCTTGGATATGCAGGTTCTTTTTTGGTTCCATATGAAATTTAAGGTGTTTTTTTCCAATTCTGTGAGGAAAGTCAATGGGCGCTTGATAGGGATAGCATTGAATCTATAAACTACTTTGGACAGTATGGCCATTTTCACAATACTGATTCTTCCTAATCATGAGCATGGAATGTTTTTCCATCTGTTTGTGTCCTCTTATTTCCTTGAGCAGTGGAACTTCTTGAACTTGAAGAGTTCCTTCATATCCTTTGTTAGTTGTATTCCTAGGTATTTTATTCTCTTTGTAGCAATTGTGAATAGGAGTTCACTCATGATTTGACTCTCTGTTTGTCTATTACTGGTGTATATGAATGCTTGTGATTTTTGCACATTGATGTTGTATCCTGAGATTTTGCTAAAGTTGCTTATCAGCTTAAGGAGATTTTGGGGTGAGACAATGGGGTCTTCTAAATACACAGTCATGTCATCTGCAAATAGAGACAATTTGGCTTCCTCTTTTCCTAATTAAATATGCTTTATTTCTTTTGCTGCCTGATAGCCCTGGCCAAAACTTCCAATACTATGTTGAATAGGAGTGGTGAGAGAGGGCATCTTGTCTTGTGCCAGTTTTCAAAGGGAATGCTTCCAGGTTTTGTCCATTCAGTATAATATTGGCTGTGGGTTTATCATAAGTAGCTTTTATTATTTTGAGATACATTCCATCAATACCTAGTTTATTGAGAATTTTTAGCATAAAGAGCTGTTGAATTTTGTTGAAGGCCTTCTCTGCATCTATTGACATAATCATGTGGTTTTTGTCATTGGTTCTGTTTATGTGATGAATACGTTTATCGATTTGTGTATGTTCAACCAGCCTTGAATCCCAGGGATGACACCAACTTGATCATGATGGATAAGCTTTTTGATGTGCTGTTGGATTTGGTTTGCCAGTATTTTATTGAGAATTTTTGCATCAATGTTCATCATGGATATTAGCCTGAAATTATGTTTTTTTCTTGCATCTCTGCCAGATTTTGGTATCAGGATGATGTTGGTTTCATAAAATAAGTTAGGGAGGATTCCCTCTTTTTTATTGTCACGCTACCTGACTTCAAAGTATACTACAAGGCCACAGTAATCAAAACAGCATGATACTGGTCCCAAAACAGAGATATAGACCACTGGAACAGAATAGAGGCCTCAGAAATAATGCCACACATGTACAACCATGATTTTTGACAAACCTGACCAAAACAAGCAATGGGGAAAGGATTTCCTATTCAATAAATGGTGTTGGGAAAACTGGCTAGCCATATGCAGAAAGCTGAAAGTGAATCTCTTCCTTACACCTTATAAAAAATTAACTAAAGATGGATTAAAGATTTAAACATTAAACCTAACATCATAAAAAGCCTAGAAGAAAACCTAGGCAATTCCATTCAGAACTTAGGCATGGGCAAGGACTTCATGAATAAAACACCAAAAGCAATGGTAACAAAACCCAAAATAGACAAATGGGATCTAATTAAACTTAAGAGCTTCTGCATAGCAAAAGAAATTATCATTAGAGTGAACCAGCAACCAAAAGAATGGGAAACAATTTTTGCAATCTACCCATGTGACAAAGGGCTAATATCTAGAATCTACAAAGAACTTAAACAAATTTGCAAGAAAAAACCCCATCAAAAAGTGGGTGAAGGCTATGAACAGACATTTTTCAAAAGAAGACATTTATGCAACCAACAAACATATGAAAAAAAGCTCATCTGACCAGGCGAGGTGGCTCACACCTGTAATCCCAGCAGTTGGGAGGCCAAGGTGGGTGGATCATGTGAAGTTAGAGTTCAAGAAAAAAGCTCATCATAACTGGTCATTAGAGAAATGCAAATAAAAACCACATTGAGATACCATCTCACGCCAGTTCAAATGGCAATCATTAAAAAATCAGGAGATAACAGATGCCAGAGAGGATGTGGAGAAATATGAACTCTTTTACACTGTTGATGGGAGTGTAAATTAGTTCAAACATTGTGGAACACAGTGTGGTGATTCCTCAAGGATCTAGAAATATAAATACCATTTGACCCAGGAATCCCATTACTGGGTATATACCCAAAGGACTATAAATCATTCTGTTATAAAGACACATGCACTTGTATATTTATTGTGGCACTGTTCACAATAGCAAAGACTTGGAACCAACCCAAATGCCCATCAGTGATAGACTGGACAAGGAAAATGTGGCACATATACACCATGGAATACTATGCATCCATGAAAAAGGATGAGTTGATGTCCTTTGCAAGGACCTGGGTAAAGCTTGAAACCATCATTCTCAGCAAACTGAAACAAGAACAGAAAACCAAACACCATATATTTTCACTGATAAGTGGGTGTTTAACAATAAAAACACATGGACACAGGGAGGGGAGCATCACACACCAGGGCCTATCGGGGGTGGGGTGATATGGGAGGGCTAGCAGGATGTGGGGTGAGGGGAGGGATAGCATTGGGAGAAATACCTTATGTAGATGGGATGATGGATGCAGCAAACCACCATGGCACATATATACCTATGGTGTATACCTATGTAACAAACCTGCACATTCTTCTGCACATGTACCCCAGAACTTAAAATATATTTTTAAAAAAATCCATGGGTTGTTATTATTTTCCTATCTTTGAACAATCCTGAATATCTGTGAGGTTTATGAATTTGTAATTTTGCTGAAGCAAAAATTTGGTACAGATATATGCCACAAAGTAGGCGTGGGCAAATAACTGACTTTTTATTTGTCATTCAGAGAATGCACCTCCATGCAAGCAACAACTCCCCTGATTTAAAAACTGTTATTCATCATCTTCACCTTAGTTTTGAAAATTTAAGTAAGTGATTAAGTAAATGTTACTATGTAGATGATGTAATATGGGGTTGTGTTTATTCCAGTCAGGAAATTTTGTAACTTTACTAACTATTCCAACCTGTATCTGTAGAATTATTAAGAATGAAAGGAGACTATTTATGAAAGTGTTCATTTATTGCATTTTGTGGGGAAAATTAGGTAACTTTAGTATTTGCAAGTTAGAAAGTGACCTCAAAGCATGTCCTTCATTGAGATGATTAATTTTATGTGTCAACCTGACTGCACTAGGGGTGTCCAGAGTAAACCTTATTTCTGGATGTGTCTACAAGGGTATTTCCAGATGAGATTACCATCTGAATCAGTTGAATTTAATAAAGTAAACCCTCCCCAGTGTGGGTGGGAATAATCCAATCTGTTAAGAGCCTGAAAGAACAAAGAGGTAGAGGAAGAAGGAACTTCTTCCTCCCTGCCTACTTGAACTGGGGCGTGGTCTTCTGCCCTTGGCCTGGGATTTACCCATCAGCTCCCCTGGTTCTCAAGCCTTGGAAGTTGAACTTGAATCACACCACTGGCAGCTTTCCTGGGCCTCCAGCTTCCAGACAGTAGATTGAGAGACTTCTCAGCCTCCATGATTGCGTGAGCCAGTTTATTATAAATCATACACACACACCCTCTGTCTCTGTCTCTGTCTCTCTCTCTGTCTCTCTCTCTCTCTCTCTCTCTCTCTCTCTCTCTCTCTCTCTCTCTCTCTCTCTCTCTCTCTCCCTCTCTCGCTCTCTCACTCTCGCTCTTGCTCTCGCTCTCTCTCTTTCTCTCTCTCTCTCTCTCGCTCTCTCACTCTCGCTCTTGCTCTCGCTCTCTTTTTCTCTCTCTGTTGGTTCTGTTTCTCTAATGAATCCTGACTAATACACTTGTGAATTTCAAGAGTAGGTTTGAACGTATAAGCACACCTTGGAGATCTCAGTCTTTCATGAACCAGTCATAATTAAGATAAAACCAAAAATTTGAAGAATTGTAGCAGGAACTGATGACAACTGATGTGAGGAACTGCTCTGAGGCAGCTCACATCTTGGGGTATGAATGCATAGGAGGATGTGGAAAACACATGGGCAGAGGAATTCCAGGACACATACCAGTAAATTGCCATGGAAGTTAAACTGTGCCTTTGCCAAGAACACAAGACCCCACCTGAAAATACTATAAACAAAGAAATGTATCAGATCATATTGCAAGAAGTCCAGAGGTACAGTGGGCTACAGCATTGATTACTCAGTGGCTCAGCAATTTCATCAAGGACCGAGGTTCTTTCCTTTTTTGGCTCTGCTTCCAGCCCCCATTATAGGCACAGGGTGACCATGAAAGTTCCAGGGGTCACATCCAGACACCATAACTGAGTCATAAAAAGAGACTATTACTTTTGTTGGTAGTCATCAGCAGAACTATGACTATCATTTTTGTTATAAATTTAAATTGTGATAATGACATTTAACACTTCTTATGTGCCGGGCACTGTTCTAAATACTTAATAAATATAACTAATTTTTTTTACCATAAGTTAGTTCATTTAATTTTTGTCTGGACATGAAAATGCAAAGCTTCAATGGACAGAATCATTATGCAAAGCAAAGCTGTGACCCTCTGTTAGGCATCTGGTAAAGAAATGTACTTGGTCAGGCATGGTAGCTCATAGCTATAATCCCAACACTTCGGGAGGCTGAGATGGGATGATCTCTTGAGGACAGGATTTCAGAGAGAGATCCCATCTCTACAGAAAATTTTTAAAAATAGCCAGATGTGGCAACACAAGCCTGTGTTCCCAGTTGCTGGGAAGACTGAGGTGGGAGGATCACTTGAGCCCAGGAGGTAGAGGCTGCAGAAAGCCATTATCATGCCACTGTACTCCAGCCTGGGTGAAAGAGTGAGACCCTGTCTCAAAAAAGAAAAAGTACTTTTATTATTATTTTATAATTTCAACTTTTATTTTTGATTCAGGGATACATGTGCAGATTTGTTACATAAGTATATTGCCTGATGCTGAGGTTTGGGGTACAGATCCCATCACTAAGATAGTGAGCATAATCCCCATAAGTAGTTTTTCAACCCACAGCCCCGTTTTTCCCTCCCTGCTCAATAATATACAGTGTCTGTTGTTACCTTCTTTTTGTTCATGTGTACTCAGTGTTTAGTGCCCACTTATAAGTGAGGACCTAAGGTATCTGGTTTTCTGTTCCTGTATTAATTCTCATAATCCTCCAGCTACATCCATGTTGCTACAAAGGACATGATTTTATTTTTATGGCTGGGTAGTATTCCATGGTGTATTTGTACCATGTTTTCTTTAACCAGTTTCCTGTTCTCCACAGCCTCACCAGCATCTGTTGTTTTTTGAATTTTTAATAATAGTCATTCTGACTGATGTGAGATGGTGTCTCACTGTGGTTTTGACTTACATTTCTCTGGTGATTAGTGATGAGCATTTTTCATATGTTTGTTGAAAACGTATAAGTCATCTTTTTAGAATCACCTACTCATGTCCTTTGCCCATTTTTTAATGAGGTTGTTTGTTTTCTGTTTGTTGATTTGTGTAAGTTTCTTATAGATTCTGGATATTAGACCTTTGTCAGATGCATAGCTTGTGAATATTTTCTCCCATTCTGGAAGTTGTCTGATTATTGATAATTTCTTTTGCTGTGCAGAAGCCCTTCAATTTAATTAGGTCCTAATTTTCACTTTTTGCTTTTGTTGCAATTGCTTTTGGGACTGAGCAAAATAATTTTTGCTGAGGCCAATGCCAAGAAGACTATTTCCTAAGTTTTCTTCTGAGATTTTTATAATTTGAGGTCTCACATTTAAATCTGTAATCCACCTTGAGTTAATTTTGTATATGGTAAAAGGTAAAAGGTAGGGGTCCAGTTTCATTCTTCTACAATGACTAGTCAGTTATCCCAACAACATTTATTGAATAAGAAGTCCTTTCCTCATTACTTGTTATTGTTGATTTGTCAAAGATCAGATGGTTTTAAGTGTCCAGCTTTATTTCTGGGTTCTATTCCATGTGTTTGCTTTTGTGCCAGTACCATGCCGTTTTGGTTACTGCAATCTTATAGTATAGTTTGAAGTAGGGCAGTGTAATGACTCTGGCTTTGTTTTTGGTTAGGATTGCTTTAGCTATTCAGGCTCTTTTTTTGGTTCCATATGAATTTTATAATAGTTTTTTCTAGCTCTATGAAAAAAATGACATTGACAGTTTGACAGGAACAGTGTTGAATCTGTAAACTGCTTTGGGCAATATGGCCATTTAAACAATAGTGATTCTACTAATCTATGAGCAAGGAATGTGTTTTTATTTATTTGTGTTATCTCTGATTTTTTTTCAGCAGTGTTTTATAGTTCTCCTTATAGAGCCCTTTCAACTTCTTGGTGTATGGCTATTATAAATTGGATTGTGTCCTTGATTTGTCTCTCAGCTTGAATGTTATTGATATATAGAAATTCTACTGATTTTTTTGTACATTGATTTTGTATCTTGAAACTGTACTGAAGTCATTTATCAGTTCTACAGGCATCTTGGCAGAGTCCTTAGGGTTTTTTAGGTATAGAATCATAACATCTGTGAAGAGAGATAGTTTGACTACTACCACTTCGATTTGGATGCCTTTTATTTCTTTCTTTTGCCTGGTTGCTCTGGCTAGGACTTCCAGCCCTCTATTGAATAGAAGTGGTGAGAGTGGGCATCCTTGTCTTATTCCAGTTCTCAAGGGGAATGGTTTCATCTTTTTCCCATTCAGTATGATGTTAGCTGTGAGTTTGTCATAGATTGCTCTTAATATTTTGAAATATTTTCCATAAATGCCTAGTCTGTTGAGGTTTTTTATCATGAAGGGATGTTGGATTTTACCAAAAGCTTTTTCTACATCTACTGAGATAATCAGATGGCTTTTGCTTTTAATTCTGTTTATTAGGTGAATGACATTTATTGATTTGCATATGTTGACCTACCCTTGCATCTCAGGAATAAAGCCTACTTGATCATGGTGTATTAATTTTTTAATGTATGACTGGATTCAGTTTGGTCGTACTTAGTTAAGGATTTTTGCATTTATGCTCATCAGAAATATTGGCCTGCAGTTTTCTTATTTTGTTGTATCTCTGCCAGATTTTGGTATCAGGCTGATGCTAGCTGTACAGAACTAAAGAAGTTCTACAAAGTTCAGAAGAAGCCCCTTCTCCATGATTTTTTGGAATAGTTTCAGTATGTTAACAGTTCTTTATTCATCTGGTAGAATTTGGCTGAGAATCCATCTAATCTAGGGCTTTTTTTTTTTCCTTTGGTTGTTAGGTATTTTATTACTGATGCAAGTTCAGAACCTGCTATTGGTCTTTTAAAGTTTTCATTTTCTTCCTGGCTTAATCTTTGGAAGTTGTGTCTTTCCAAGAATTTATCCATTTCCTCTTGATTTTTTAACTTGTGTGCAAGAGTAGTTCATAATAATCTCTGAGGACCTTTGGTATTTCTGTGGGATTAGCTGTAATCTTTGTCATTTCTGATAGTATTTATTTAAATCTTTTTTTCTTTGTTAACCTAGCTATTTTTATTTTTTGAAAGAATAAATAAATCTAATTGATCTTGTTTATTCTTTCTAAAAATCAACTCTTGGTTTCATTAATCTTTTGGTTTGGATCTGCTGTAATTTTAGTTATTTCTTTCCTTCTGTTAGCTTTGGGGTAGGTTTATTCTTTAGTTTCTAGTTCCTCTAGATACATAGTTATATTGTTAACTTGAGATTTTTTAATTTCTTGAAGGTGATTAGCACTATAAACTTTGCTCTTAACACTGCTTTAACTGTATCCCAGACATTTTGTTAAGTTGTATTTCTATCTTCATTCATTTCAACTTTTAAAATTTCTGCTTTGATTTCATCATTTTCCTTGGAGTTATTCAGGAGGAAGTTGTTTACTTTCTATGTATTTGTGTCATTTTGAGAGATTTTGTTGATACTGATTTCTGTTTTATTGTACTGTTGTCCAAGATTGTGCTTGGTATAATTTTGATTTTTTTGAATTTATTGAGACTTTTTTTTTTTTGAGACAGAGTCTCGCTGTGTTGCCAGGCACCAAGCTGGAGTGCAGTGGCACAATCTCAGCTCACTGCAACCTCCGCCTTCCGGGTTCAAGCAATTCTCCTGCCTCAGCCTCCCGAGTAGCTGGCACTACAGGCGCACGCCACCACACCCAGCTAATTTTTATATTTTTAGTAGAGACAGGGTTTCACCATGTTGGCCAGGATGGTCTCAATCTCTTGACCTGGTGATCTGCCCGCCTATTGAGACTTTCTTTATGACTAAGCACATTGCCAATCTTAGAATATGTTCAGTGTGGATGAGAAGAATGTATATTCTGTGACATGTGTCTATTAGGTCCAACTGGTCAAGTACTGAGTTTTAGTCCAGAATTTGTTAGTTTAATGTCTTAATAATCTGTCTAATGCTTCAATGGGGTGTGATAGTTTCTCACTAATATCGTGTGCTGTCTAAGTCTTCTCCTAGGTGAAGAAGAACCTGTATTATGAATTTGGGTGCTCCAATGTTGGGTACACATATACTTAGAATAGGTAAATCTTCTTGTTGAATTGTACCCTTTATCATTATGAATGTTTTTCTTTGTCCTTATTGTTGTTGGTTTAAACTCTGTTTTATCTGTTATGAGAGTAGTGACTCCTGCTTTCCTTATTGGTAATTTGCATGGTAGATCTTTCTCCATCCCTTTACTTTAAGCTGGTGAGTCTCATCACATGTGAGCTGGTCTCTTGAAGACAGCAGAAAATTGAGTCTTGCCTTTTTATCCAGCTTGCCACTCTGTCTTTTAAGTGGGATCATTTAGACCCTTTCATACTGATATGTGAGACTTTGATCCTGTTATTTTTAGCTGGTTGTTTTCTAGACTTGGTTGTGGAGTTTCTTTATGTTGTCTGTGGGTTATGTCCTTAAGTGTGTTTTTGTGGTAGCAGGTGTCATCATTTTGTTCCCATGTTTATCACTCCCTTAAGGGGCTCTTGGAAGGTTGGTCTAATTAGTTATAATGAATTTCTTCAGCATTTGCTTGTGTGAGAATGATTTTATTTGTCCTTTGCTTATGAAGTTTAGTTTGACAGGAAATAAAATTCTTGGTTGAAGTTTCTTTTCTATAAAGATACTGAAAATAGGCCCCCAATCTCTTCTGGCTTGTAGGGTTTCTTTTGAGAGGTCTGCTGCTGCCTGACAAGGTTCCCTTTGTGTGTGACCCGACCCTTCCGTGTAGCTGCCTTTAATATTTTTTCTTTCACGTTGAGCTTGGTGAATCTGATGACTGTGTGCCTTGGGGATGATCATGTTGTATAGTATCTAGTAGGGGACTTCTGTATTTCTCTAATTTGCATGTCAACTTCTCTAGTGAGATTAGGGAAACTTTCAAAGACTGAGTTCTCAAATATATTTTCCAAGTTGCTTACTCTCTCTCCTTCTCTTTAGGAATGCCAGTGAGTTGTAGGTTTGGTCTCTTTACAAAATATTCACTAATTTGATCCTCACAACAACCCCATTAGGTACATATTATCATTAACCCCATCTAACAGATGAGGAAGTGGAGGCAGAAATGTTAAGTGACTGATAATGACACACAGCTAGTATGCCATGGACCCAGGATTATAAACCAAGCAGTTCACTTCAGAGTCTGTGTTTGTACTCTTAACTGTGAAACTCTCTCTACTACAAAAGACCCTTTCCAAAAGTAATCCAGAAATCTGACTTTATATTTCACTGGGCAGATCTGAGTCACAGGCCCACCTCTAAACTAATCACTGACAGGAGGCATGGAATTGTCATGAAAAGCATAACACTGTCAAGATTTGTCACTGAGTTGGATATAGGCTCCTCTTTTTCCAGCGAAGAGACCCTAAAAAAATATAGGAGTAGAGTTCTAGTTTCATAGAAAGGGAACGGACATATGGCAAGGAACCAGCCATACCTGCCTTGAGGAGCTACCTAAAAAATGTCCAGCTTCTCTAACTCCATTTCCTCTGTGTTCATAAGTTCAGACAGCATTCGATAGCATGGTCAGTCATCTGTCCATGTATCTGTGCCTCCTCCAACTTGCTTGCAAGCATCCCAAAGATAGGAAAAAAAATCTCAAAGATCTGCATATTCTTCACAAGGGCTGGCATAGGGCCTCACACATGAAAAATGTTCAAGAAACATTTGTTCTTTGTAATTGAATTTTCATTCTCAACTCTACTTAATTGGAGAGGTCAACAGTTAGCCACACTCAAGGCAGACAGATAATGCATTTTCATATTGATCTTGCAATCAAATGAATTCTGAAAAACTTCCCTTGCCATGCAAAATAGCACGAAATCACATATTAACATAGGTCATGCAAAAGCCCAAACTTATTAAATTGTTAGTGCCTTGCACTCAGCACTCTTGGAGGTAACATTAATGTCACAATTTTATTATGACTTGACATTTCAACTATATTCAAGAGGTATTATATTCAAAGAGACACATTAGAGAGCCATAGACAGAACAGGCTCCATAAAATGCAGGGTTTAGTTAGAAGATATGTAGCCCCAGCTGGGGTAGAATGAGTCAGTCTCCCATTTCCTTGGGCCCAATGTTCCAACCCACAGTGGACAGGTGATTGCAACCTCCAAATACCTGAATGGGGGTTGGCCAAGAGGGCCCACAGAGTTGTCCACTGAACACATTGTGATACTACCAGCCTCCAGCAGAGACTAGCATTGCCCTCCGCCATCCTGTGATGCAGCAGGACACAAGATGGAGCATGAGCCTCCCTGTGCCTGTGCCCAGGAAGGGAAGAACTCCCAACCAATGTGACCTGGTGGCTGTGGCAGTCAAGGGGCAGGAGTAAGGAAGAAGAGGTTAGGTAGGGGATGAGGTTTGGCATGTGGATGAAAATCCATCCCAGAAAGGCAGCAGGGAAGCAGGACAACCATGAGCTGATGCTTTAAGTCCCTGGCTTATGCTCCATTGTCCCATTGTACTTTACTTACAAAACACAAATCCAAAGATATAATTATTAAGGATTTCAGGATGGTGACCATAGAAAATTAAATCCCAAACAGTTCTGAACATGGGACCCTGTTTATTATACTGATCACATGACCTAGCTGTATTCGTATAGTGCCTTGTTTGAATGGAATATTCTCAGTTAAATAAAGCATTAATGAAATTTATGAATGTAATTGGTGAAATTGAATGTTTGGTTTTTCTTATTTTTTAATGTAGCATAGTGGGTTGAATAGTGTTCCCCCCTCCAAAAACAAGAGAAAAAAATGAACATTGATTTGTGGAGGGGATAAATATCATTTTAAGAAATACTACCATTGACTGGATAAAGAAAATGTGGTACATATATGCCATGGAATACTACGTAGACATAAAAAGGAAGGAGATCATGTCCTTTGCAGGGACATGGATAGAGCTGGAAACCATCATCCTCAGCAAACTAATGCAGGAACAGAAAGCCAAATACCACATGTTCTCACTTGTGAGTGGGAGCTAAACAATGAGAACACATGGACACAGGGAGGGGAACAACACACAGTGGGGCCTGTTCAGGGAGGGTGAGAGTCGGGGAGAGCATTGAGGAAAATTGCTAATGCATGCTGTGCTTAATATTTAGGTGATGGGTTGATCGATACAGCAGACCACCATGGCACACGTTTACTTATGTAACAAACCAGTACCTCCTGCACATGTACCCCGGAACTTTAAGAAACAATAATAAAAATTTTTAAAAAGATATGCTATCATTTCTTAAGACCTGATGTTCAATAGATCAGTAGGGTGATTGTATTTATTAATTTATTGTACATTTCAAGATAGCTAAAAGAATAATTCATATGTTCCAAGCGTAAACAAAAGATAAATATTTAAAGTGATGGATATCCCAATTACTGTGATTTGATTAAATGAATATATCAAATTATCGTATGTACATTTAAAATATGTACAACTATTATGTATCAATAAGAAATTTAACAAATAAATAAATTAAAACTCCAAGAAAAGCCACACAAACAAAAAGAAATGCTAACATTCCAAAAGCTTACTGAATGAATAAGCTTATTTAATGAAATGGTGGAAGACATTGTACAAGGGGGGTAATTGCTCACTGCACAAGTGTTCATCCCAGGACTTTATTTAGTCGTTTCTCCCCTCTGTGTACTCTATGTTGACTTTGGACTTACCTGGTAGGTAGGTAATAAGGAGCTATTTAGCACTTTATTTTTGAGACCAAGTCTTGCTCTGTCGCCAGGTCGGAGTAATCCTGGCTCACTGCAATCTCCACCTCCCAATTCAAGCGATTCCCCTGCCTCAACCTCCCAAGTAGCTGGGACTACAGGCACCATGACTGGCTAGTTTTTTGTATTTTAGTAGAGACAGGGTTTCACCATGTTGGCCAAGATGATCTTGATCTCCTGACCTTGTGATCCACCCGCCTCAGCCTCACAAAGTGCTGGGATTACAGGCGTGAGCCAAAGGAAAGAGTGACACATCCAGTTTACGTCATAGATGGATCTCTTTGGTGGCAGGATGAAAGAGAGATTCAAGGAAGTAGAGCTTTTAGGCATGCAAAGCAACTCAATTCTAGATCAGCTATTACTGAAAATGGCATTGTAGCATGGTGGTTAAAGATGTGGGCTCTTTACTTAGATATAAATCCATTCAAATTCTACTTCTGCCATGTATGTAGTATCTAAACTTGAGCCAGTCACTTGCCTTCTCTAAGTTTCAGTTTCTTATCTACTAAAACAGAGTATTTACAACAGGGTTCTTATGAAGTTTGATTGCAAAGAGATATATGAAGCACTTAGCACAGTGCCTGGCTCATTACCTATACCTAATATTATTATTACCATATGGAATGGGTTATTTGTTTCCCTTCCCACCTCCATGCTTATGTCCGTTCTAAAAACACTGTGCTTCCAACAGGGGGAAAGAGGGACATGTGCTTGACAACCTCATCAATCGGCCTCTCTCCCTCTGTAACCCACAACTTTTTAAAAGCAGAAGGGATAGTTACTTATTCCTTCCCCTACTTTATAATCTTATTCTTCTACCTGAAGGCAGCAGCTGTCAGATATGGAGTGGCAGCTTACCCACTTTATGGAAGAAACTTCTGATTGAGTCCAGAATATGTGAAAACAATTCAGAAAAATCCACTTTCAGTCCATAGCTTAATTTTAAATGTATTGTCTTGCTAAAAAATAATCTCAATCATTTATTCATTCCATCATTCTTTCATCCTCTATTGCCCTGGGTCAAAAATCCTATTTAAGGAAGAACTAAAGGATGATCATTTAAAGGAGAAATAAAATACAGTCTTTTAATATTTATAGTATATTGTACTTATAGAAAAGTTAATTTATCATTGTTATAATAATGTAATAAGAAACAGAATTTATGGAAATCTCACTAATAGGTTATTTATTAGGATATGAGTGATTTTGGAGGGAACAACAGAAAGAGTTATACTTTGGAAGCACCAAAAGTGGCTGGCACTTTTTGGAAATACCTAGAAATTAGAATAAAAGAAAGTGTTCATCAAGGCAAAAACTGCAGAAGGATGTTCTTCCAACAATGGAATGATTAAGACTATGAACTTTGAGTCAGACACACCAGGTTCGCTTGTCTGTAAAGAGTGGGAGATCTGGGGATCGAACTGACAACAACTATGGAAGGCTGTTCTGAGTACTTGGGATTGCATAGCCAGGCCCACTGTTGGTCAAACGAGGAGCAGGCGCAGTGCTCCACAGCCTCCTTGGCCCCTAACAGTCAGTCAGGGAAGTTGATGCTGGACTAGAGCAGGAGATAGAGATGCAGGTGGTCTCTAGAGTGCTACTCTTCAAACTTAAACGTGCATATGAATCACCTGAACATCTTGTTAAAATGCAGAGTCTGGTTCAGTAGTCTGGGGTATGGCTTGAGATTCTGTACTTCTAATAAACTCCCTGGTGATGCCAATGCTGCTGGTCATGGGTCACTCTTTGAGCAGCAAGAAAATGTGCTCTGTTGAACTCTCCCGTTGTGACTGCCATCACAACCAGTCCACCTTCTTCTTTTGAAGTTGCTCCCTTGTTCTTTCTTTTTCGTTAAAGCACTGCCATAGTCTTAATCCTGAGCGCCAGTGCTGTAATATTAGAAAAAAAAATAGGCACAGGTTTTTATCATGTTTGACACTCACTGTATCCATTAGCACTGGGTGCTCAGTGCTCTGCATTGCTCCAAGCCTTGGGAGCACACAGAAGACTTGGCCCCTACCCTCCAAGGAATAAAAAAACCATCAGTGACTATTCACCAGTAATCATTTATTGAGTGCCCTCTATTGGTATTCTTAGAATGAGCGAACTCACCGGGAAGACCAAAACCATTGAAACCTTGTTAACCTTTCTGAGTCTCAGTTTTCTCAGATGTAGAAGATAGATACCAACACATATCTCAAAGACTTACTTCAGGGTGAAATGAAATGAATGTAAAGTCTCTAGTAATTGCCAGTTGGTGAATAGTTGTAATCCTTTCCTTTTAGTTCTATTAGGTTGTGGTACAGACACGGATACATGAACAGAGTTTCAAAAGGGAAAATCTTGGCCTGTGGTCTGAGGCCATGGGTATTCTGACAAAGGAAAGCACTCAGAACAAGGGTTTTCAGGGACTCTCAGGAATCTAAATCATTAAGAGGCACCCAGCTCTTGTGGAGCTCTACCCTTCTGTAAATCATAATCCTACATTACCACACTTTCCTGGTGACCTCGGGTTCTTTAAGTAACGCAGTCTCTTCCCTCAGTTTCCAGTGAATTCAGATTCCAGTGAATTCTCAGTGGAAATAAGTCTTATTCTCCCAAGGACTCTCTTTTATTATTCTCTTCTGCCTCTGAAACCTGTTCTATTCCTAGTTAGGGAGTATCAGGAGCCCCTGTCTAATGCACATGGTGACTCTGCACTGATGTAGCCTTGCTGCCTGCCCTGCTTTCACCTGGTCCTCCGGTTTTCATGAACTTCTGCATTCTGCATGAAATCCAGGTCTCCGCTTTGTACCTATAGCTGTGTCTCTTTCTTTCCCATTCCATTTCTAATAAATATCTATGGTGTGCTTACTCTCAGCTAGGCATTGTGGTAGGTGTAAGAGCTACCTGCCATTCTCCCGCTCTTTACGTACAAGCAAATCTGGTGTGTCTGACTCAAAGTTCATAGTCTTAACCATTCCCTTGTTGGAAGAACATCATTCTGGATTTTTTGTCTTGATGAACATCTTTTCCTTCCAGGAACATAAGAGGATTTTATTTCATAGGCCCCTTGAAATGAGGCAAGCCCTTGTGACGTCTACGATCCATCAGTTGTGAACAGAAGTGATATGTGTCACCTCCATGTGGAAGCATTTGAGAGATGGGGTGAGATTCTTTGTGCCTCTTCGTCCTCCTTCCTCAGCAAGTGTGGGAGTCCTGTTGTGTTGACAGTGTCATGACATGGTATAGCCTCCTTCAGCCTGAGCCTCTGAATATATGTGAGGTGAGAATCTCTCCTGTTAGCCTACATTATACATGTAGTTTGAGCATAAAACAAACCCCTGTTGTTCAGAACCACGGAGCATTGAGAGTCTTTGGTATTGCAGAATGACCAAGCTTACCCCAATTAATATGGCATCATTCCAAACACCTCCCTTTTACAATTTAGTAGGAGGAATATGTGCAATAAATATATAAGCAAACAAATATGTAAAATAGTAGGAAATGATGAGTTCTCTCAAGAAAATAATACTGGGAAATTGGATGGAAAGTGACTTGGGGGTCGCCACTTACACAGCAGTGCTCAGAGACTCCTTGCAGAAGGGGTGGTAGTTGAACTGATGAGGCGTAGCCACGTAAAGGTTTAGAAAAAGGAACTCTGGCAAAGGCAACAGAAGTCTGAAGGTTTGAAGCAGATTGGATTGATCGTGTGTACTGTTCACTCTGGTTACTTTTGATAAGCAGACTGTATGTCAGCAAGAAAGGAAGCAGGGAAATCAGTCAGGAGGCTATTGTGATAGAACAAATGAGAGATGGGGCATTAAGACGGGGCTTTTAGTAGTGAGGTTGCTGAAAAGTGACCTGACACAGGATCTATTCTGGAGATGTCAGTAAAAAAACTTGCTGACAGATTGGCTGTCGGTAGCAGACGGAAAGGAAAATCAAAGGTCATCTCCCAGGTTTTTGGTCTGAGAAACTCAGTGCTATTTAGTAAAATGGTAAAGGGAAGGTCAGGAGCAGGGTTGGGAGTGAAAAATCAAGAGTTTGGTTGTAAGCATGTTAGGTTTGAGATGGCTACTTGCAGTCGAGTGGAGTTATCAGGCCGGCAGTCACACATGCGCATCTGGAACTCAGGAGAAGCCTTATTTGGAGACGGGGTTGGGAGAATCAGGGAGCATACAGATGATAATCGAAGCTTACGACTGTTTTGAAGATAGCACAGAGAAGAGAGGCAACAGCGAAGAATGGGTCATCAGGCAGACTGAGAGCTAGAGCTTTACCTAGTAAGGGAGGTGGCACATTGCTTCAAGAACAAAAGGTGACAATTTGTGTCAAACGTGGCTATAAGTTCAAATATGATGAAAAGAGAGATTTAGACATTAGAATACCTAGCATGGAAGTGATCAGTGACCTTGATAAGAGCCATTTCAGGAGTGAAGACTAAAGGGGATGTGACGCAGTAGAGATCTAGACAGCTTTTCCCAGAAGTTTCAGTTAAAGACAAGCAGAAAACTGGGGTAGAAGTAGGGTCCCTGTATATGAACCTCTGCCTTGGCAACATGTGTAACATCTCATGCCCTCCAATTCTGGCTAGACTTGCGCCTCCAGCTTGCTATTTGTAGACTCCATATAAGCTGGAGTCTTCTCTTGAATCCTGTCCCCAACACTGGAATGTACACCTGCCAGAGAGACCACCCCGAAAGCAAATTTCTCCCTGACAGAATCTCCACATAAAGTAACAGTAAACCACATGCTCTGAAGAATTATGAATAAAGGGATAAAGAAGAAATAAACAAATCTGTTCTTCACAAACTCAGAAAGGGTCTATGCACTTGATGGCAGCCAGTGATAATTCTGGATCCCCAAAAATCATGGCCATCAAGATGAGTGTGATGGTGAAAAAGTCACCTCATCAGCCATCAAGGTGACAGATGATCACAATGCTGGGGATTATTCAAATGTAATGATTGAATTGTTAAATACAATAAATTCAATTGTTAAAGACAGTACAGTCACACCATTCAAAATTCAAAACGTAAAATGGATGCACGGTGATGTCTCCATCTGATCCCTGTTTCCTGCCTTCCAGTTCACGTCTCCCAGAGAAACTCATGTTATTATTTTCTTGTCATTCTTCCATATGTACATGCGCACTCTTCCCACCCTCCACCTCTTGACACAAGTGGCATTTTACCCACATGCTATTCTGCATCTATAGAGCCAGAAATCTGCCAAAATGGAGAGAAGTAGGTTTCTGCAAATCACTAACAGCTTCTGAATTTATAATAATTTTTTTTTTAATTTAGAAAAGCAGTTGTTTCTTAGATAGTAAGCATGATAAGTAGAGTCTAAATTGAGTTCTTATGTGTCTGGAGTGTCTGTTGAATACAGCTGACCTATGAGGGGCAGAAGATACTTGGGAGAATAAATATAGGAGATGTGACATTTGTGCCTGATCATTCTGACACAAGTTCCCAGGGATGTCATGGAACCTTATCATCACTGATGTATCCACTTGCCATCATCCCCTCCCTTTCAGAACTTCTGGGAAAGCCCTGCCCTCCTGCCAGCACACCCTTGGCTGGCTTAGGTCCTTGGCTGTCTCTCTCTGAAGTTAATCAGCTGCCAGAATCACCACCTGTCCCCTGTAAAAATTGGCCTTGTATTGCAAAACACCTCCCTCTTGGCTGGCCATTCTTGCAATACTTCCGTCAGCATTTACATGGACCCAGGTCCCCATTATCCCAGTTTGATGTCCCACTTCCCACTGCTTGCCTGAGTCCCTCTCCAAGCAGGGGGCATGTACCTTTTAAATATGAACCAATTCTAATATATAACAACATAGAGCCCGATTTTTTAAATGACCACCTGACTCACCAAGAGAAGAGAAGCTCATTTTCTTTTCTTTTCTTTTGTTCTTTTTTTTTTGGGGGGGGGGGACTTGAAAGCTTTTGATTTGATAACTAGTACTGGATCATGATACCTACTTATTATTCTTTTTTTTAAGTTGGACTTTAGGTTCTGGGGGTACATGTGCAGATCACGCACAACTGTTGCATAGGTACACACATAGCAGTGTGGTTTGCTGCCTCTACCACCACCCCCCGGCCCCCTCCCTGTCACCTACATCTGGCCTGGCTCATTTTCAAATGATTCCTGACTGTTATAATAGCACTGTGGGACTCCGGAAGGACTCCACGCAGGGGCCGGAGCGCTCTTGAGCACAGGAGAAAACGCAGAGAAGGCAGGTCCTGTCTGAGGTCTGGCAATTGGGGACAAAGCCGGGCGCCCAGGCCCTAATGCCCACGGCAGCACCAAGCCCTCACTCCTGGAGCACCCCAAGCTCTCCAACGCCATGGCCAGGGCACTGCACCGGCACATTATGTTGGAGACGGAGCTCAAGCGGCAGGAGGAAGAGGTCGACAAGTTGATGGAACAGAAGAGAAGGAAGAACAGTAGGGAAGGAAGTAAAAAGAGATGGAAGAGAGGATGTCACTAGAGGAGACCAAGGAACAAATCCTGAAGTTGCAGGAGAAACTTTTGGCCCTACAGAAAGAAAAGCACCAGCTTTTTCTGCAGCTCAAGAAAGTTTTACATGAGGAAGAAAAATGGAGGCGAAAGGAACAGAGTGACCTGACCACCCTAACATCAGCTGCATACCAGCAGAGCCTGAGTGTTCACACAGGAACTTATATCCTCAGCCTGCAGGGGAGCCCTGGAGGACACAATCGCTGGGGCACCCTCATGGCAGCTGACAGAGCTAAACAACTCTTTGGACCCCAAGTGCTTATGACCCAGCACTACGTGGGCTCAGCAGCTGCTTTTGCAGGGACACCAGAGCCCACACAACTCCAAGGCAGCCCTGGTGGTGCCTATGGGACTGCTTAGCCCCCACTTCACTATGGGCCCACACAGACAGCTTATAGTTAGTCCTAATCAGCCCCTCCGTGCTCCTTCAGCGTTCCCTGCTGTGCAGTACCTGTCTCAGCCACAGCCACAGCCCTAAGCCGTGCATGGCCACTTTCAGCCTACTCAGACAGGTTTCCTCCAGCCTGGTGGTGCCCTGTCCTTGCAAAAGCAGATGGAACATGAGTGGCTTCTCCCACTCATCCTCTCTGCTCCCCATTCACAGGCTCTGCATCTAGCCTTTGAGCTCCTTGCTTCCTTCCAGCTGTGCATATGCAACCCGCAGGAAAGTCAGGCTTTGCAGCTACCAGCCAAGCTGGCTCTCCACCCCCTTCATCCAACACAGCCAGAACCCATGATTTGACCACAAGTGACCATCAGATTATATATTCAGCACTATACCCCCACCCCACCATGGGTGATGGTACCCCCTGTGTGTCCCAGGAACAATAAAATCTGACTGCCACTGCCCCTGACAAAAAAAAAAAAAAAAAAAACAAAAAAAGCACTGTGCCTGAATAGCTCAGTCATCGCAGGAGCAAGGAGGGCAGTTTTATTTTATATTTGACCTAGCAACAGAAATTGTAATTGGAAATCAACTTGAGATACTTACAACAGCTACTTATAATCTTGTCAATTAACATTTGTGCATCACTTTACTCTTTATGAGGCACTTTTATGTACACGGTCATAATACATTAGGGGCTCCAAGCAGAGAGAGAAAAAAACTATTATTTTATTGCCTACTCTTAGAAACAGGGAGGAAACAGGTTCTTTCAAAGGAGAATATCAAAGTAGACCACAGAGCTAAACACAAAAGCAGCAGCATTATCATTGCCAAACTCAGAGAGGCTAAAATGAAAATATTGCCAATTCAGGAATTCAGCAGAGACACATTGTAGGAAGAGGGTCAAACCAAAATGAGGACCTATCACAGAATGTTCAAGATTGAGGGCTGATGAACAACTGTATGGCCAGAGTAGGTTTTTAGTTCTTTCATTTACCATGTAGGTAACACATAGCTTTGTATTAAAATAAAGCAACTGCAGCTGAAGCAAAAGAAAATAAGCAGTATACTTTAGGCTTTTCTGCCCAGTATCATTGATGGCCGCAGTCTGGGGGAGAGTTGCCTGAACTTTGTCCCCACTAATGCCCCAATTTGTTTCTTCTTTCCTTTTTTCCCGGAGGAAAAAAAAATCTTACTGGTTCCCTGTCTGGTCTGCTCCTTCTTCAGGTGGTTTGGGAATAAACATTTTCCTGGCTGTCAATGACTCATGATGGACTTGACCGATGGTAGCTGCCTCTCCTGGAGACTTGGTATTCATCCTTGTCTCTTGTCTCAAAGGCAACAGTGCACTCATGTAAATTGTGAAAGAATCTGGCTTGATTAATTTGATGGCAATGAGTGCCAAGTACAATCATAATTCGTCACATCTGCTGATTCTGAATCGCCAATTTTGAATAAATATTTCACTTTTGGTGCTTTTCCTGAAGAGTCTTAAGGGACTGACTTCTACACATCTTCATGTGTCCACCTCCATCCACACTGTATTTGCCTATTAGATTTCCTTGCATGCAGTAGGTACTCAATACATGTTTACTGACTGAAAGTAATCTTTCTTAGAGGATAGCGAGGTTCCACTTTTGAACTGGTTGATTCAGTTGGCTTTGTCTTGCATGAACGAATCCAATATGAAAACATGTCCTGATGAGAGAGAGAGAGATGAATTGTTGAAGACAGTTCTCCCCTTTGAGAGTAAATATGTGGGAATGTGTGATGGTTCATGGCATGGCTAAAATGTGATGAGTGTGATTGTGTGTGGGGGGGTGTGTGCCTGTGGGTACACACGGGCATTATTTATTCCCAGTCTATAAGACGTTCCCAGTATATGCCCGTTTTACCAGAAGAAAGCACTTGGGATTCTTTCTTCTCTGACAGCACTTGTCTCAAGACTCCCCATTCTCCAGAATTCTTATCTATTTTATGACAGTTGTGCCCAAATGCCTCAGTTGAAAATTGATCTCAATCTTAGAGAAAAACAGACTCAGGCTGACCTGGGCAGGACACGAGTGGAAAGTGATCTTTCTGAAATGAAGATCAGGGCGAATGAGGAAATGGAATGAGAGCAGGAAAGCAGCAAGGAGATTAATACTGGCCTAGCACTTCTGGAACATGGCTGAGACACTTCTCTCGAAAGTTCTAACAGTGTTAAGTCAGCCCAAACCCCATCCTGGCTCAGAGATGAGGTGAGAGGCAGGTATGGAGGCAAGAGAGGAAAATAAGTGCAAAAAGAAACTGAATTAGAGGAAGAAAAGAAGAGAGGGGAATTCTAAGTGGAAATTAATTGGTGGAAACCATAAAGATGTATCAGTAGCCAAACAAATGTTTGGATTTTTCCTAGGTGGCTGTAAAAGAGTGCCTACCTATCTACCTGCCCACACCCATCTATTCATCTATCCCGCCTTTTTCTGAAAGGATTTAAGCTAGTTCCATAAAGTGTATGTAATGATGTGGTATAAACTATAATTAGGCAAAATTGCACAGAAACACAAGGATGGAAACAAAAATGAAGCCACGAATGGGGCTGGCCACACACACTTACTATGACTGGATCATGTGCCTGTCTAAGTTACTGACTGTGACAGTGAGAAACAGTGATACACATAACTAGAGTGAGAATCTTGCTGAACCTGTAGCCTTGGCCTGTGGCATGTGCCTTCCTCTCCAGATCTGCCTCTATGATTACGTCCTGCTTGGACTCAGCCACACCCAGTGGGCTTTGTGGGATGTCCTCTATATGCAATGGGTAGCGGGGAGAAGTTGGGCTAAACGTTTGTGTTTGTGAGTATCATATATGTTAAGACCCAAATGCAAAAATTGCTTTACTTGCATAAGGCAAATTAAAGAAAGAACCTGTCCAACTATAGAAAAAAAACCTTGTCAGAGGTTATAAAACAGCAACATTAATTTTTTCAAAGCTCAAAAAATAGCAGATTTTAACCTTTTTTTTTTTAGTTAGTTAAAAAAACCCATGATTGAAAAGTGTGTTGACAGAGGCTGTGAGGTTCTTTTCTTATCTGACATCTCCCTCTACTGACAGTACCCTCCCTCGCTTTTCCTTTGCAACACAGCAGGGAAGTCCTTTGAAAGTGGCATGCCTGTGAAATGCCTTTGAGTCCTGGTTCACAGATTGGAGAAGGACCAGGTTTTGTGGGGGAAGATCATAGGTTCCTTACGGGTCTTGGGGAACTGGAGCCTTCTAAGTTCAATCAGCAATAGGATTCATGTGTCTGAAGCTCAGAAGAGAGACCTAAGACAAAGATAGAAGTGAGAGAGTGGCCAGTAGGAGCGGATGAAAGGAAAGAGGAGGAGGAGCAGGATGCCCTGACCTTGAGAGTCTCTCACACATAAAGGCCAGGCACATGGGGAGGAGCAAAACAACATACGTTCAAGTCATTCGTTCCTGTGAATGCTTTGCAAAGCATTTCCTACTAAGGGCCATCCGTCTTTGACTTATATAATTCCAGTATTGAGAAACTCACTCTTTCATTGCTGTTTGACAATTCTTATTGTTAGAAGGTTATTACTTCTGATGAGCTGGAAGAATCTGGTTCCCCACCATTTCCATCCTTTTTTCTCATTCTGCTGTTCAGTGTGATAAAGATAGAATCTGTCTTCTCACACGTTTACCCAACAAATGCTTCCCCATGAAAATCTCTTGAGACAAATATGAGTAAATGTTTAAATTGCCCAGTTCAATGCCTTTTTCCCTACCCTCTCCCACCCCATTATAAGCCCTTGAGAACAAAGACTGTGTCTTATTCCCCTCCCCGCCAGTCTTCAGTTTATCAGACATTTCAGGGAGTGTTTCCATGTAATAAGTGCTTCTTGAACATAATCTATTTAGACACCCACATCAATTGAATGAGTAACAAACTATTATCAGTCCCATTCACAGATAAGAAACCCGTTTTAGAGAGATATATAACTTGCACAATGCCTTATAGGAACTGTGTGGTAGAGCTTGACTTGGATACCATGTCTTTCTGATATTGAGGCTTGGAGCAGTTAAGTCAATGTGATCTTAACACTTTTGCCAACTAAACACCATGAGGCACAGAAAAAGACCACAATAGTGTTCACTGGATTGAATTAATCTGTGATAATACCTACTTGGAAATTGGTAAAGTGAAGTCAACAGCATTTAGATGAAACAAGTAAGACTGTCTCTAGACTCAAGCTTCTCCTCCACTGGAGTGACTGCCTCTTCCTTAGATCAGCTCCCATAAAGCAGCCCCCATCCCAGCTTGCTCCACCAGCCTCAGTCAGCAGTCAGTTCTGACTAGAGCTCTTCTATCTGGCTCCATCTATGGCCCTGTCATCTCCCTCCAGCCCTCACACCAAGCCTCCATCCATACAGAGTTTCTATTGCCCTAATGGTTTGATCAGTACTTCCAGCTCCCATCATTCTAGATTCTTTCAAAGAGCAACTGATTCCTGCTGGTTATATTTTGGATGCAATGGGCTTGAGCCCCCACTAACAAGCTGTATAACCTTGAGTAAGTTATGTACCTTCTTTGAGCCTTGAGTTTATTGTCTTTAAAATAATGGGCCAGGCATGGTGACTCATGCCTGTAATTCCAGCATTTTGGGAGGGTGAGGTGGGAGGATCACTTGAGGCCAGGAGTTCAAGAGGCCAGCCTGGGCAACATAGTGAAACCCCATCTCTACAAAAACTTTAAAAACAAAAATATTAGCCAGGCATAGTGCTGTGTGCTTTGTACTCCCAGCTACTTGGGAGGGTGAGGGGAGAGGAAGTTACAGGAGATCAAAGCTGCAGTGAGCTACGATCATGCCATGGCACTCCAGCCTGAGCGACAGAGTGAGACCCTGTCTCTGTTTAAAAACTAAATAAAATAGGAATGAGAACTATTACTTAATGGCATGCCGTGACTTTAACTAAAAATATAAGTTAAATGTGCAACAGACTGTAATCCCAGCACTTTGGGAGGCTGAGGCAGGCGGATCACGGGTCAAGAGATTGAAACCATCCTGGTCAACATCGTGAAACCCCGTCTCTACTAAAAATACAAAAATTAGCTGGGTGTGGTGGTATGCGTCTGTAGTCCCAGCTACTCAGGAGGCTGAGGCAGGAGAATTGCTTAAACCCAGGAGGCGGAGATTGCAGTGAGCCGAGATTGTGCCACTGTACTCCAGCCTAGCTCCTGGTGACAGAGCAAGACTCTGTCTCAAAAAAAAAAAAAAGAGTGCTTGCCCCACCTCCTCTCTATTCCATGAGTCTGTAGATGGAAACTGAAAAATTTGTGATTGCTCTTTCAACTTGAAGAAGATGAATAATGAGAGGAAATAGAGATAGCAAAGAGAGAGAGAAGTTACAGGAGTAAGAGGACAGATAAAATGCATATCGCGGAAGCCATAGAGAGAGTTCAACCCTTAGAACCTGTTTCTGATTGGATGATCAAGAATCTCTGTCTTGCATCTGGCAAAGAGATACAAGGAACTTTCAAGGCTTATTTCTATAGAATGTGGGGATAGAGACAGATGGCAGAGAAATAAAGACAGCAAGGTCTCAGGAGAGGAAGGCAGTTATTGATGACTATGTGTACATTTTGGCAGGAAGAAAAGTAGAGGAGAGGGCATCAATCCCAGGACACTGGGTTTATGGCAACTAGATGATGGATAAATGCTCGCAGAGTCTGTGGCTGAGGGAGCAGCTGAATGAGTGAGCAAAGATGCTTGGGGTTTCATGAAGTGCTTTTGATAACATTGGTGACATTGTGGGTCCATGGCATTTCTAAGCCTTTTTTAGTATTAGTAGCGGGAGAAACATTGGAAGAACAATACAGCATTCTTGGCCCACACAAAGGACATGCAAGGGCCAAGAACATAAGGTAAAAATCCTTTCACCTGCTACCATCTGTTGCTCTCTAAACTGCCAAACTTTTTCTCAACACCTTCCAATAGTATCAGACCCAAAATAAGGTGTTAAAGATGACCCAAGAAACCCAGCTTTTGATTGGAAGCTGATCATTAAGGATTTAGAGATGTAGGACAACAATTCTGAGTATATAAATCCATTCAGAAATCTCTCCTGAGATTCTTACCCTCAGTTGAAGTTGACTAAAGATTTATCTATCATTTTCCCTCAGCCCATTCCCTGGATCCAGACCTCTACTCCCTCAGTACTGTAGGGTAGGCAGAAATAGCATAAGCTTTCTAGGGATGGGGTGGTGAGTACCAGGCTGACCATTTAGGGTAGATCAAGGCTTCTGACATTTTAATATGCAAGAGAATCATCTGGGGATCCTAGCCAAATGCAGTCCATTGCTAACATAATGTGGGATGGGCCTGCATTCTTTACTTTTAGACATCTCCCAGCGGATGCAGCTGCTGTGGCTGCCTGGCATAAGTGTGATGGGCATCCTTGAGTGGCAAGGCTATAGCATATTTGACTAACTAACACTGGTTTGCCCACACCTGCCCTTGTGACATTTGGTGGGTAACTGAGACACTTGTGTGTCAGTTCAGCTTTAGGACTGATTTCCTACCTCTCCCACTTCCCCACTCTCCCACCCCGTCCATCAAGCCTGCCCAGGAAAATGCAATGAAAAAAAAATTTAAAGCAGCATCTGATTGGAATACAGAAGTCACAGCTTAAAGGCGTTTTCCCCCAGTTTTCTAGGGGAACAAACAATGGTGGTTTTTCTTCTTTTTTGGATCCCAGAAGCCTTGCTTTTTGACCTTCATGGCTTGGCATGGATCCACTTTTGTTGATTTGGCATTTCTTCTGTGGATAAACTTTGTGGCTTTGGAAAAAGCCTCCTTCTTTTATGAGGCATTTTTAACCTGCAGGATCTCCATTTAGCTTAATTGGCATATTTATGTATTGAGATGGGTGCCTAGAGGGCTTGGGCCACAGCATCTTTTGTATAAATCGAAAAAAATGAAATGAGCTGTTCTCACAGTTGTGTGCCCTTCAGTCATGGAGTGCGCTAAAAGGCTCATCATTTACAGGCTGCGAAAGCTCAGGAAGATCAATAGGCATAATGCAACCCGGAGCTGTTCGGCAAAGCAAAACTCGGGTTTTCAAAGCCCAATGACTTTGGGAGCTGGGTCATTACTAATTCCCTTTTCAGTCTTTCCTGGACCTTCATTCCCTGTCCCTGTTAAGGAATGGTCTCCTCGACTGCTGATGGATCCTCCTAAGGTTACGCCAAGAGCCTTCTCCTGAGGGCCAGACAATTTGGAAACTCTGGGGAGTTGACTGCTCCCGGCCAGCCCCCTCTGATCACTGCCCAGCTGCAGACTGTCAGTTTTCAGGTCACTTCTGAAGCCCAGCATGCTTTGAAAGCAAGTGTGGGAATTGATTCTTATTAGTTTAATATAGCTATGGCTAATGGCTTATAGATTTTTATATAGTCTAGCCCTGCTAGGCATGTCTATTAAGTCTCTATTATGGTTGACAGAGGAGAGAGAAGGTCAAAGGGCCTGGGACAAATGCATGGCTTTCCTCCAAGCCAGGCTGAGAAATGTCTTCTTAATAAGAGTTCTTATGACCTCCTGAAGACTCGAGGGAGAAAGAAGACCCTTTTGGTGGATTCTAGGGGAATTTGGCTCCAAAGCTCAGGAATGCATGTCTCACAAGAGGCGAAGATAGTGTATCCGATAACACAAATGCCCTGCTGTGATGAATTAATGAAAACAAATGCAGGTGAACCAGCTGCCCTGGAGTTTTTAGCTCAACAACAGTGGATTGAAGAGCAGCCCCCAAAAAGCTATGTCTAACACAGGAACAGAAAACCAAATACCGCATGTTCTCAGTTACAAGTGGGAGGTAAACACTAAGTATATATGGATGCAAAGAAGGAAACAACAGACGCCGGGGCCTACATGAGGGTAGAAGGTGGGAGGAGGATGAGAACTGAAAAACTACCTATGTGGTACCATGCTTATTATCTGGATAACAAAATAATATGTACACCAAAATCCTGCAACGTGCAATTTACCTATGTAAAAAACCTGCACATGCACCCCTGAACCTAAAATAAAGGTAATACATAAATAAATAAATAAATGGAAAAAAGCTATGTCTACCAGAAACTGTAAAGATGAACTTACTTTAAAAAAGAGTCTTTGCAGATATATAAATTAAGGATCTCAAGATGTGATCATCTTGGATTATCTGGGTGGCCATAAATCCAACAACAAATGCACTTCGAAGACAGACACAGGGGAAGTGACAATGTGCAGACGGAGACAGAGATTGGAACAATGCATCTGCAAGCCAAGGAGCACCAGGGATTGGCAGCAAACACCAGAAATGAGGCAACAGGCATGGAACAGATTCTCCCTTAGAGCCCCGGAAAGAACCAGTCCTGCCAACATCTGGATTTTGGACTTCTGGCCTCTTGAACTGTGAAAGAATACAATTCTGTTGTGAAGCCACCCAGTTGGTGGCAATTTCCTAGCAGCCCTAGGAAACTAATTAAATGACCAACCACCCAGGCTGCTGTCTGGTTCCTCCAAAACCAACCCTGGAGAAACCCCAGACCCAAGAGGAAACAAGAACTCTAGAAACTAGTGATCAAAAAAAAAAAAAAAAAGCAAGGTGCCCCTAAATAGACAAGGTTGACTTGTTTTGTGCTAGGATAGGTGGGTGGCTACAGCTGAAAGGAAGGGTGACCCAAGGAAATAGTGAAAACAGGAATTGCAGAAAAGCTGATTAAATTCTACACAGACCTCTTGCATAGGTTACTTGGAGCAACCACCAACTGACTCATTTTTTTCTTTTTCTTTTTATATTTCATTTGCTCTCTCTATTTTCTATCATCTTCTCATCTTAAAAAGAACTATGTGCCCATTGATGTTTAATGTAAATTAGACATTTTCTGAGAGCGACTGACTCTTTACTTCAAAAAAAACACTGCAATTACAAAAAATGAGCTGGGCATGGTGGCACGTGCCTGTAATCCCAGCTACTCAGGAGGCTGAGGCAGGAGAATTGCCTGAACCCAGGAGGCGGAGGTTGCAGTGAGCCGAGATCGCGCCATTGCACTTCAGCCTGGGTAACAAGAGCGAAACTCCATCTCAAAAAAATAAAAATAAAAATAAAAAAACAAAACAAAAAAACCCACAAAAACAAAAAAAAAACAAAGAAACCCCTGCAATTATCCACACTTCCTCTGCCAGTGTCTACAGGATGGTTTGGATGCAGGCACTAAGCCGTGTAGGAAGATGACATTGAATAAAAAGTGACACAAGGCTGAGTACTGCTCTGCTCTCCTTCAATCACAGAGCTATTGCTGACAACCAAGAGGGGAGACTCCCTCCCCACAGGGGCCCTTCTCCCTATGTTTTCAATGATGCAGCCCTGACCGAAGGAGCTGCATAGTGAGTTGACAACAAACAGCAAAGATCAACAGTGGTTCTGTGGGTACACAGGGCTCCACCCTGGGGCTCAACCCTCCCCTCTCCTCCGACTCACTTGAACTCACACAGATGCGCCCTTCCTATTTCTTCTGAAGCAGAATTGTGGAAATAAGAATAAAAAGTGAACGTCAAAAATGCTTGGCTGGGTACAGTGGCTCATGCATGTAATCCCAGTGCTTTGGAAGGCTGAGGTGGGTGGATCACAAGATCAAGAGTTTGAGACCAGCCTGGCCACCATAGGGAAACCCCATCTCCACTAAAAATACAAAAAATTAGCCAGGTGTGGTGGTGGGTGCCTGTAATCCCAGCTACTTGAGAGGCTGAGGCAGAAGAATCACTTGAATCCAGGAAGCAGAGGTCACCATGAGCCGAGCTCGCGCCACTGCACTCCAGCCCAGGCAACAGTGCAAGACTTATCTCAGGGAAAAAAAAGTGCTCAAGATTAGAGAAGATATTAGATATATGAAACAAGAGCAAGAAATAAAAAAGGAACCAAGTGAAAGCTATACTATTCTAAATAGAGAACACGAGATAGAATAAATAATAGGATCAATATAACTGAAGAATGAATCAATGAGTTGGAAGATCAGCATGTAACAAATATAGTAGACAATGGACTGGTATCTTTAACACATGAAGAGCCTGTGTAAATCCAAAATAAAAAAAACAAAAAACCTAACCCTCCAAATTTTAAATATGCTAAGGATATGGACAAGAATTTCCAGCAGAAATGCAAAAGTCCAATAAACATTTTAAAAATCCAACTTACTGGTAATATATTAAAATAAAATAAAACAAAATGAAGTATTGTTTTTTTAATCCCAAACTAGAAGAGGTAAAGCAATTACAGTGGTCAGTTTTGGACGTCCTCAACAACTGTTGAAATACAAATATCATTAAAAGAGTTACATTTTTTATCAGTGATCATATTTTACTGTAATACCCAAAACTGAGACTTGATAGAAAACAAGAGAGAAGGCATGAGTGCATGGGGTACAAAGGGAGATGAGAGCAGGCATCAGCGAGGAGGGGCAGTGAGGTACACCCTCGTGGTGTACAGCCTCCCTGGAGAGCAGTTTTAAAATATGAATCAAGATGTTTTGATCTATGAGTAGTCCAGAAATCTGTAAGAAATGTGCACAAAAACATGTGGGAGCCATTGACTTCCAACCTCTGCTCTTTCAGGGGAAATATTCCTTAACTCCTCTCTTGTTGCCCTCAAAGGCAAAGCCTCTCCATCCTCCCACTCTGAAACTCACTGTTAACTGTTTACACTGTTCACGCTTCACTAAACTGCAAGAAGAGTGGCTGCCTTCTGGGTGGTGAGGCAGAAAGGAGGAAGGTGTCTGCATTCTCGACGGTGGTGGTCATCATACAAGCTTTGTCCTGTCTACCTCTGTTTTTTTTTTTTAATATCAAAATATATACCCCTTATCTGTTTAAGCCTCTTAGATTAGGTCTCTAGTTACCAGCAGTCAGATGAAATTCAAAGCTAAAAATTTTTAATAAAGCTTTTGAGGTTAGTTAGCTCTATTCGCTAGCACACTGGCCATGAATTTATTGTATTTAAAGACTGACGACCATTTCCTGATATATATGAAACTTTCCTTACTTATCGAGTAGTTAATTTTCTAGTTTAATCTCTAAAATCCAGTTGTTCAGCAACTCTGGAGCAGGTGGATGATGATGTGTAGGGAGGTCTTGTGCAAGTAACACACAAGAGTGAGCAGATGTGGGCTTTAACAGTTAAAATGGAAAGACCATCTGTAAAATATATTTTCTCCAGCTTTCCAAATGTAACTCAATCTCCTCTTAATGAAACATATTGACCTCCAAATTTATGGGAAGGGCCTGGTAAAAGATGGGCCAGACCAGCATCAGTGGCCTAACACAGGGGTTACCTAAACAGAAGGGGTGGCCAGGTGCAGTGACTCATGCCTGTAATCCCAGCACTTTGGGAGGCCGAGGTGGGCGGATCACTAGGTCAAGAGATCGAGACCATCCTGGCCAACATGGTGAAACCCCATCTCTACTAAAAATACAAAAAATAGCCGGGCATGGTGGCATGTGTCTGTAACCCCAGCTACTCTGGAGGCTGAGGTGGAAGAGTCGCTTGAACCCAGGAGGTGGAGGTTGCAGTGAGCCAAGATTGCACCACTGCATTCCAGCCTGGTGACAGAACAAGACTCCATCTCAAAAAAAAAAAAACAAAAAAAAAAACAGAAGGGGTAAGGCAGAGCAGCCCTCAGAAGTAGTGTTTGCTTCTTCTAGGCCATCTTAAGCTGGTGCCTAGGCTTCCTTCCATGAATCGTTATCATTTTACTTAGATCTTTGTTGGGAAGGAGCTAGAGGGAAAAAGTTCCAATTGATAAGGATACCCAAGGTGATTAAGTTCATTGCTAGAACCCACCACATAGAGCTGATGAATTTAGAAGGGACTTCTAATCAAAAAGCAGCAGCTCTGAGATTGATGGTTACTAGCTTTACATATTGCTCTTTTTTTAATGTTACTTTTTTTTTAACTTGTAGGTTCAGGGATACAAGTGCAGGTTTGTTGTAGAGGTAAACTTGTGTGATGGGGGTTTGTTGTACAGATTATTTCATCACCCAGGTATTAAGCCTAGTACCCACTGGTTACTTTTCCCAATCCCCTCCCTCCTCCTATCCTTCACCCTCCAAGAGGCCCCAGTGTGTGTTGTTCCCCTCTATGTATCCCTGTGTTTTCATTTAGCTCTCACTTGTAAGTGAGAATGCAGTATTTAGTTTTCTGTTCTTGTGTTAGTTTGCCAAGGATAATGGCCTCCAGTGCCATCCATGTTCCTGCAAAGGACATGATCTCATTCTTTTTTATGTCTGCATGCTATTCCATGATATATAGGTACCACATTTTCTTTATACATGTTGCTCTTGATATCATCAATATATCATTAATCAAATCTTCCCTTTGTAAATTCTTCCCACTCTGTATTCATCTGTTCTTGCATTGCTATAAAGAAATACCTGAGACTGGGTAATTTATAAAGAAAATTAATTGGCTCACATTTGTTCTTACATTGCTATAAAAAATAGCTGACACTGAGTAATTTATAAAGAAAATTAATTGGCTCACATTTCTATATGTTGTAAAGGAATCATAGCTGCTTCTGCTTTTGGGGAGGACTCAGGAATATGCCAATCATGGCAGAAGTCAAAGGGGAAGCAGGCGTCTTACATGGCAGGAGCAGGAGCAAGAAACAGTAAGGGGGAAGGCACCACACACTTTTAAATAAATGACCTGATCTTAGAAGAACCCACTCACTATAACAAGAACAGCACCAAGGGGATGGTGCTAAACCATTCATGAGAAATCCACCTCCATGATCCCGTCACCCCCTACCAGACCCCCACTCCAACGTTAGAGATTACAATTCGACATGAGATTTGGGCAGGGACACAGATCCAAGCCATATCCTACTCTTACCTCCCTGTCGTTAGAAATGTTTACAAGATCAAGTTTATTAATATGATTTATATTTAAAGTTTCTTTACCACCTGGCCTGGTGTGATTTCTTATTTTTAAGAGATTTCTCTCTTGTCTTTTGGGACATTGTTTGAGGAAACAAAATGCTTAATTTCCATATTCGTTGTACCTATCAAGATTCCCTTGGGGATGCACAGCTTTTATATTTCAGTGTAGCATTCCTACAGGTTGACTCATGGGATAGGTTACGTCAATATTTTTATACGAAGCCTGGATACAAATACTATTTAGAGCTTATAAAATTCTGTTGGATGTTTTTGATAATTATTTAAATACAAATATCATTGGGAGAGCTGTGGGTCTTATTGATACAGATTTTAGTGTAGTATCTGAAATGGGGACTTGGTAGAAAACTTAGAAGGAATGAGTGTACTTGTGTGTGTGTATATATATATGTGTGTGTGTGTGTGTGTGTGTGTGTGTATATATATTTGGGGCCAAATATTACCAAATAGGGGAAGAAAGGTTGGGAGGAGAAGAGGAGGTGGCCAGCACCACTAACGAGGCTGGCAGAGCTGTGATAAAGCTGAAGGCATGGTGGCACTCTGGTGCTCTGCTGGTTTAGTCATCTTGTTTAAATTCACGACATGTAAATTTACTTTGAATGATCTGCTGAGTTCATTTATTTTCCATTCCCTTTTCCACTCTATTAAATATGTAGGAAAAAAAACACTGAAAAATTAAAGAGGGTAATTTTTTTATAATCCCACATTTTTTGAGCCTGAAAGAAAGCAACAGGAATTACATAAGCAAGTATGCTGTAATAAAATAAATTTGGATAAAAAGACGTCCTAGTAGCAAGCAGTTAGGGGGAAGAGGAAGGAGAGAAAAGAATGAAACTAGATAAATCTATGTTTAATTACTAAAGATTCAATACAAAAGTAAAGGGCAAAGGACAGCCAGGAGACTCCTGTGGGGACTTTTAGGGTGCTGAAAATGTTGTGTATTTATTGACATGAGCAGTAGTTACCCAGATGGTCACCTTACACTTATTCATTAAGCTGCATATTTTGTACCTTTTTGTATATGTTAGTCATTTTCCAACTAAGAATGAAAAGGAAAAACAACTGAACACACCCTCATCCACAAAGAGAGAGAGGGAGGGAGGGAGGGAGGGAGGGAGGGAGGGAGGGAGGGAGGGACGGAGGGACGGAGGGACGGAGGGAGGGAGAGAGAGCGAGAGCAAGAGAGAGAGAGAGAGACCCAGTTCAGACAGATGTATCTGAAGTAGGCAGGAAATTAGCAATTGACCTCTTCATATTTCAAACAACATACTTGATACTTTTGGATATTCATTCCCTGCTTTTGTGAATAGGTTGAAAGAATTTCAATCATAGGTCCATTTTGGGCAATAAGGATTGGGTCAGTGGTTGTGCATGGGAAGGATATCTGATTTTCACAAAGGTTATATTTCATATAAAATATTCAACTTGCATCAGTTCTTCTCTACTCTGCATGAGGGGATATGAATAAGAAGGCTTGAAGCAGCATTATTCAAAATAACCAAAATAGAAAAGGTGTCCATCAGTGTAAAATTGATAAATATGCTATATTCTGGCTATATTCAGCCACAAAATAAAAGCTTCCCGCAACATCCAAATCAATCTTTTTTCAAGGGTTGGGCAGAAGAGAACAGAAATAAAAGCACACATTTTCTATGATTTTGTTTTTATAAAGGCCAAATACATAAAAAGCATAAATTATAGTGTTTATGGGTATGCACTTATATGGTCAAAGTGTGAGGAGAAGCCAGACAGTGATGAGCACAGAAGGAGTGAGCAAGGAAGGCAGGGCCTCACGTGGGCCAGCCCCAGTCCAGGCTGACTGGGAAGACAAATCAAATGGAAGACTCTTGCTCCTTAAGGACGCCAAATAATTAGTGTCTAGACTCACAGCATCTCAGGACTGAAAGGAGCTTAAAGATTGGGGCTGGGCACGGTGGCTCACATCTGTAATCCCAGCGCTTTGGGAGGCCCAGGCAGGCGGATCACTAGATCAGGAGATGGAGACCATCCTGGCAAACATGGTGAAAACCTATCTCTACTAAAAATAAAAAAAAATTAGCCGGGCATGGTGGCATGTGCTTGTAGTCCCAGCTACTCGGGAGGTTGAGAAAGGAGAATCGCTTGAACCCAGGAGGCGGAGGTTGCAGTGAGCCGAGATCGTGCCACTGCACTCCAGCTTGGGCAGCAGAGCGAGACTCCATCTCAAAAAAAAAAAAAAAAATCACTAAAATTAGTGACCTTTTAATTTGTTTACATTTTTATATTATTATATTTCAAGAGAAATTGGGGTGTTCAATAGAGGATTTCCAAACTATATTCCAATAGATAAGGTATATTTACACACCTACTACAATCTATCATTGATAATTATTTCATAAAAACAGAAGGCATGTCACCCTCACAAAGTAAGAAGTAATTTTAGAATAAATGATAGCCCTTTACATTGAATAAATTTAGATTTATGAACCATTTTGCCTATTTATTTCCAGGTACTTAGTAAAAAAAAAAAAAATTTTTTTGAGACAGAGTTTTGTTCTTGTTGCCCAGGCTGGAGTGCAACGGTGTTATCTCGGCTCACTGCAACCTCTGGGTTCAAACAATTCTCCTGCTTCAGCTTTCTGAGTAGCCAGGATTATAGGCACCTGCCACCATGCCTGACTTTTTGTATTTTTAGTAGAGATTGGGTTTCATCATGTTGTTCAGGCTGGTCTTGAACTGATGACCTCAGGTGATCCGCCTGCCTCTGCCTCACAAAGTGCTGGGATTACAGGCATGAGCCACCATGCCTGACAAGTAAAAAATTTTAAATAAACTGCCACCAATTCCTAGACTAGTTGGTGTATGAGAAACTTCGACCTCACCTACCATTCATCCAATACTTGAATCTTCCCCAAATCCATAAAAGGTGGAACTAGAGCTTGCCTATGCTTGCATACTTCTGGTGAATGTGAACTCACTACTACAGATGTTATCGTCTCTTCCTCTCAGAACATTTGTGACTGAATGCTCTTCTGCTGTTGAACCTAATTATTTTCCCTTCACTTGTGGTCTAAGACCAGTGACTGCACTTACTGTCTATACCATACAGTCTTCTACATGTGAGCCTCAACCTGTGAGCAACACGCTTTATCCCCCTCCCTGCCATGACCCCTGCTCCTCCTCATATTGAAACAGCTCAAATCCCCAGTACTATTTCCTATGCATATCCCGAATAGTAAGCATCCTTGCCTCTCTGTTTGAGGTGTTCCAGTTTGTCTATATCTAATTTTAAAATGCGATTTTCCAAACAGAGTACAACTTTCCAGGTTGGTTTGCTTCACCCAAAATAGAGTAAACGCACCGTCTCTTTTGTTCGAGACATTCAACTTCTTCCTTCGATGTAGCCTAAAATTTCCCAAATCAATTCTCCCATTCCTATTATCCTATTTGATGAAAACAAGTTCATATGCCACTGTGAATTTAGAAGACTGGTTTCCCATAGGAAAAAGGAGAGGATGGCTGATCTTACAAACTGATAAGATGAGAATGGCTGATTATTTATTTTTAAATGCTCTGAATTCACCTCATTTGTGCTTGGCCTGCACCTCTCCACTTGTCAGAAAGTATACCATTAGCAAGTTCCTCAAACGCCTTTCGGAGGAGTCACACATCCTCTTAAAACGCCAGTCCAGCCTAGTAAGCTCCAGAAAAAAAAGAGTGGCGCCACTGTGCTGGGATTTGTCCTCGGTGACTGCTTGCTGGCGCCACCTACTGGGATCAGTGTCTCTTAACATTTAGTTTCGCCAGGTTGGTATACTCTTGGGAACAAAGACTGAAACCCCCAATCTGCAGTTCGTAGAGTTTGTGTTCTTCCCAGCTTAGAAAATTTAAAGGATGTGAAGTTCTTGCTCGCAGGCTCTTGTTACCCGCGAGGTTAAAAAAGTCCCACTATCAGCAGTTCTGTGGTCTCATTTGCATATTATGTCAGTAAACTACAACTTTGATTTGCCTGGGCCATGAGGCACAAAGGTAAAATGATTAATATTCTTATCCATGTTGTTCTTGATGAGAAAATTAAGGCAGTTTACAAAAAATCAAATTATTAATTACAAAACTACTTTCATTCATACTATTGAAAGTTAGTTAAAGGTTGGGTGCGGTGGCTCACACTTGTAATCCCGGTACTTTGGGAGGCTCAGGTGGGCGGATCACGAGGTCAGGAGATAGAGACCATCCTGGCTAACACAGTGAAACCCCGTCTCTACTAAAAATACAAAAAAAAAAAAAAAAAAAAAAATTATCCTGGCTACTTGGGAGGCTGAGACAAAAGAATCACTTGAACCCGGGAGGCAGAGGTTGCAGTGACTCAAGATCGTGCCACTGCACTCCAGCCTGGGCGACAGAGCAAGACTCCATCTCAAAAAACAAAAAGAAGGTTAGTTAACATGTATAAACCCTTCCTCATATGGTTTATCCCAGCCTCTAGAGTATTTAGCTACATACACACACACACGTATATACACACACACACATACACAAATATGTATATTCTATTTGAAAGCAATAGAAATTTGCTCATGACCCACAACAAATATTTTATAGAGACAGTATAAAATGCAGTTGGTTTTGAGTGGTGGAGGTTGTTTTTTAAATACAGGGCCTCACTCTGTTGCCCAGGCTGGAGTGCAGTGGTGTGATCACGGCTCACAGTAACCTCGATCTCCTGGACTTAAGCAATCCTTGTGCCTCAGTCCCTCAAGTAGGTGGAGCTACAGGCAGGAGCCATAACACCAGGCTAATTTTTAAATATTTTGTAGAAACAGGGTCTCACTATATTGGCCAGGCTGCTTTCAAACTCCTGGCCTCAAGTGATACTCCCACCTTAGCCTCCCAAAGCACTGGAATTAGAGATGTAGGCCACTGCCCCTGGCCTTTTTATTAAAATGTATTTTTTTAAAAGACCTCTTTAATTAACTCATTTCTTCTTTAACTTGAGTGTGGCCAGCTTGAGGGAGGCTTTACTTCCTTCAGCCGGCAAAAATGTGTGATACAGTCATGAAAAAGGCATTAAAGCAAAGGTTATTAACATGGAGTCTTCCACTATTCAAGAGATTCATGGACTGAAATCGAGAGGGTCATGGACTGAAACAGTTTTTTTAAATCTTTTTTAAAGAAACCAAAGAAGGGAGGAAGAGAAAGAGAGAAGGGCAAAGAAAATATATCTTTATTTTTTACTAACTTTTAACTAAAATTATACTTTATAAAATATGATTGTAAGCCACAAACATCCCATTATAGTTGTTGCAGGTATTTTGACATATTTGTTTTGCTTATTGCTATTGCAAAATTACAATGGATAGGATACCTGCCTCTGGTTTTTATTATTTACTGCATTAATAAAGAGGCACATATATTACTATGTCTCACATTTGCTTAAATATTTCAGTAGCAGCATTTCAATTTAACTGGCTTCTGTTGTAATCCTATGCATCCTATTTTTTGCATTTAAAAACCACAATGCTGAGAAGAAGTTGAGAAGTTTCACCACACTGCCACAGGGATTAAGAGCTCCTGCATTAAACTGTTTAGAGAGCTTTGCTGGGAAAAACAGAACCCTTCAGGCCATCCCATGCCAGGGGAGCCTAATTGCCTCAGAACAGACAGAAACTTTGCCACTGTGGTTCTAGGCCCTGACTATAGACAAGATGTTGTTAATAATGAAAAACTCTCCTTTCTCACCTGGAGAGTATTCCCTAACCTTGGAGAATGTGCCATCCTGGAGACTTTTGGTACCACTGGGCATTTCAGGGGAAATAGTGCCATCTGGTGGCTGATGCTCCTCCTCCAGCGCACACTTCTGTTTGTCTTGTAATTAGAAACACTCATAGAGAAACACAGTAGCATTTAGAAGTATCAGCGCATAGCTCTTCCCCATTTCCGTCCACTACATGGGTTTAGTTTTGTCAATTCGCAAATCTCACAGACTCAATGAGTGATAATGCTCAGTGTTCTGCAGAATCACATTGTTGTCTCCTTTTTAGAAATGTTCAGTAGCAGACAGTGATTGGCAATATTTGAATTCCATTTCTCACAAGGCTTCAATAATTGTAAAGGTCCCTCTTCCCTTAAAATAGCATTTTCATTTGTGATAATGCCTGGATCATTCCAAACACAAGGTGTACAAAGAGACAGGGCTGCGGCATTGTGAGTGGGGTGTGCTATCTGCATGGCTTCAGGTAGTGTTGATGTTAGTGGACTCCCAGGGTTTCTGACACACTGACCCTGGATTTTCTTTCATATTTTGGTCAACTTGCCCTTTATTTGGCAGTTATGATTTGGATTCTGGCTCTGCACCTGGGCTCTGCTACTTCTCCCCACCTGACTGCTGTTTACAACTTGCACTGCTCCTTGGTCCAAGCTACCAGCCCTTTTCCTCAGATGATTGAAACAGTCTCCTAACTGGTCTACCTTCTTCCACACGTGCCCCGCCAAGTCTGTTCTCCTCATGGCAGCCAGAATGATCCTGTAAAACCACAAGTTAAATTGTACCCACTCCTCTGCTCACAATCCTTTTTCTTCAGAGAAAGAATAGAAGTATTTGCAATATCCCACCTGATGCAGTAATCAGGCTCACAGATAACTCACCAGACCCACCTCCTGCTCCACTTACCCTCACCAGTAGAACTGGCCTTCATGCTGTTCTTCAAGCAAAGCATGCCTCTGCCTCAGGACAACAGCACTTTCTGTTCCCTTTGCCTAAAACACTGTTCCTCCAGTTACTAACATGGTGCATTCTGCATTGTCTTACTTATTTTAAGGGCCCAGAAACTGTGTAGCTCTTCCTTTATTTTTCTCCATAGTCCTTATCACTATCTAAATTTTGATGTGTTTTACTTATTAATTCTTGTTTTCTTCCTCTTGCTAAAGCATAATCTCCCTGAGTATAGAGGTTGTCATCTTTTCTTCTTACAGTATCCCTATGTCAAAAAAAAAAAAAAAAAAAAAAATGCCGGTCATGGAGAAAGCAAATGCTGGTTGAATAAGACTCATATTTCCTGCCATGATGACATCCCAATCGACCTGTTAGATTTACTTTATTTTACTGTGCCTGCTGTGAGACCTGTTCTACCTGTACTCTCCTGGCCTGTGAGGGTCACTAGATGATTCTTAGGCATGTTCTGAGCTACGGCAGTTTTCTCTGCTGCTGATGGCATCAAAGCATCATTCCTGAGTTACAAATCTTACTGTTGAATGACCTTTCTGAAAATAGCATCGGATGACTCAAAAAGTGGGTCTATTGATAATGAAGATACTTCTAGCAAAAATGAACGTGCAAAGCTTACTAAATGAAATGTCAAAGTAAGAGCAAGCAATATTTATAAATGTGTATGTTATTTTTAAGTGATTTGAAATGTGTCCATGTCACTATATAAATTAACATCAGAAAGAGACATTTGACTAGTTCACTTATGTCTATAAAAATTTAGTTAACCAATTTGGCCCAAAGATACTTTTGGGGCTTCTTCAACTAATGGAAGGGAGGTGCCCTGTATATTCAAGCTTATATAGTATTTGCTAATCCTCTCTCCTTCCATCCTTCCCTTTCTACCTTCCTCCCTCCCTCCCTCCATCCCTCCCTTCCTCCCTTCCTCCCTTCTTCCCTTCTCCACTCTTCTCCCCTCTCCTCCCCTCCCCTCTTCTCCTCTCCTTTCCTTTCTTTCTTTGAGACAAGGTCTTGCTTTATCACCCAGGCTGGAATGCAGAGGCACAATTATTGCTTACTATACCTCAAACTGGGCTCAAGTGACCCTCCTGCCTCAGCCTCCCAAGTATCTGGGACTATTGACAGGCACCAGCACACCTGGATAATTTTTTTCTTTTAATATTTTTTTGTAGAGCTGAGTGAGTTCTCACTGTGTTGCCTAGGCTGGTCTCAAACTCCTGGCACCAAGTGATTCTCCAATCTCAGCCTCCCAAAGTGCTGAGATTACAGGCCTGAGCCCAGCCTAGCCTCTCTTCCCTCTCTTCTTCCTCTTCCTTTCTTTTTCTCCACTTCCCTTTTCCATTCTTCCCATTGGTCATATGTACCCATTCTCGTTCACATGTCCATTTCTAGAGGATAGAAAAGAATTCAGAAAAAGAGTGGGTAAAATAAATTCTTCTTAGGTTGCTGAGAATGTCTAGGTGCCTACACCGATGGACAAGGTCTGAGAATAGTCATGGAGAGGATAGTTCCATCCATAAACCTGGCAAAATATCACTCATCACCCTTCCAGGTATGGTGCTTCTCAGTACATGATTGGAAAAAAAAGCAATTTTTCTTTTTTTAAAAGAAGTATAGGGTATGTCTTAGTTATCCTTTCTATTGCAGATATGAATTTGCTGCAAGAATCAGCTTTTTTTTTTTTTCTAAATCGAAAAGATTTGGCTAAGCTGCCACCTGCTAGAGGTGGTGGAATATTTTCAGTGGTGTCTCTAGAAGCCCTTCCTTCCCTCATGCATCATGAAGAGTCCCACAGGGCTTTGGCTGCCAGGGAAAAAATCAAGAAACGGAGCCTTTAATCTTTGGTTTATTATGGTTGTCAAGGAAATGCTCATTCCCCAAGCCCTCGAGACCCTCAGAGGCATTCCCTTCTGCTCCGTCTTGTATTCCCCTACATGCAGGAGTCCTGCCTCTGCCCACCCCCTTCCACCTCCACTGCAGTCCCATCACCACCTGCACTGCTCTCTGACACCTGGAATGCTTTCCCTCTTGGACATCTCAGGTCCATTCTTCAAGGAGCACAGCTTTCCTTTATCTTGCTTTTATTTTCTTTTCTTTTAAAGTCTGTTCTGTCTTGCTGAGGAGCAAAGGGGTAACAAAAAGGAAAATACCTCTCATTCTTTTTGTTACAGCTATGAGAATGAGACTGAATTAATGCCTCAGTATATTAGTCTCCCATGCTTCTATTTTTTTTATTTTCAGACTTGACGAGGTTTTCTCAAAAGCTCCTGCTGGAAATATTTGGACAAACTGTTAGAATGTACTTTAAATTTTTTTTTCATTTATTCTTAGTAATGTTTATTGATTTCCATTATTTCTTATTTTTGGTTTCATCTCCTTGAAAAGACAGAATGGGTAAAACGAGCATGCCTGGAGTTTGAGGTACAGTTGTGTGTCACTTAAAGACAAGAATACATTCTGAGAAATGTGTTGTTAGAAATGTGTTTCATCATTGTGTGGGGACAACAGGATGCACTGACGCAAACCTACAGGGTACAGCCTACCATACACTAAGGTATATGGTACAGCCTGTTGCTTCTGGGCTACACGCCTGTGCAGGATGCTACTGTACTACAGAACTGTAGGCAACTGTAACACAATGGTCAGCACATCTGTATTTAAACGTATGTAAACAGAAAAAGTATAGTAAAAATATGGTACAATAGATAAAAAATAGTACTCCTGCCTCGGGTACTTACCATGAATTGAGTTTGCAAGACTGGAAATTGCTCTGGGTGAGTCACTGAGTGAGTGACAAGTGAAGGGAAAGGCCTAGGACAGTACAGTATTCTACTGTAGATGTTATAAATACTGCACACTTAGGCTACATTAATTTTTTAAGTAATTGTGTTTTATAGCTGGCCTAGAATTAGAACCTGTACAATGCCATTTTAAAATGGGAAAACTGTTTCCATTCTCCTCACAATGACTGCTAGCCATGGCTTCTGTAAACTACTAAGATTACCTTGCAAAATGCAAAGAGAGGACAAGCTGCATACTTTCTCTATCTGTACTGCCAGAATTGCTGGCCTTTGTTTACCAAAGTAAGCACCCCAGATAATTCCATCCTGGCGCCAAGTAACCTAAAATTATGTGGACCCCACAACTGTCCAAATAATGTATAAACTAATGTTTATCTTGACCTCTGTAAACCACTTAAGTGGCAATCGGAATGACAAAAGTCCCCTGGCCCTTGGAATGTCTGGAGCCCCCTCACCCTAGTCTCAGCCTAGGAGGTGATTGACAGCTTTCATTCCCAGCTCCTCACCCGCACTCCCAAGGTGGTTTTGTGGGTATAAAAAGGTCTTGTCACTCTTCTTTCTCTGCCACGGGTTGGAGAGACGTGAGTCCTCCGTGGTCGCCGGCAATAAACCCTGCAATTTGGCATACTTTTGTTCTGGTGTTGACTTTCTGTGCTAAGTTCAATGCAACAATTGTGCTATGACATTATAACTGCAATGACATCACTAGGTGAGAGGAATTTTTAGCTCCATTTGTAATCTTGTGGAACCCCTGTTGTGTATGTGGATGGTTGTTGATTAAAATGGCATTATGTAGCTCATGACTGTATGTTACACTACTATTCCATTAGTGTTTATTCCACCTTTCCCCAGACCCTCTCCCAATGTGTGTAATATATACATATTTTAAAACGTCAATCTTATGACTATTTATTTTCCTTGTATTAAAAATAAGGCATGTGGAACCAGGACAACACTTCTTTACAGGCTAACTCCAAAGTCATTAAATGGCCGAAATCCCTTGTTGCCTTATAAGACAAGGGTCAATCTGTGCAAGTATTCCTTTATACAAACTCAGAAAATCTTGTATAAATCTCGTATAAAATCTTTCTTTTCACTCCCTTCTATCACAACACTGGTCTGGGCCCTTGCGACTTTCTGCTGAGGGGACTGAAATAATCCGCTGTTAACAACTCTGTAGTGGGTCCTGCCAGTAGACGGTCCGAGCGCCCACTCTCACCTCTTCAGTGCACATTGTCCGGGCCTCCATTGCCAGCAGATGGATCTTTTTCCGAAGGTTTCTCTGATGCCACCAGATGCCACACTGATGGAAATGTTAGGGAAGTACTACCCCTGCACTCACCCTCAGCAGCAGTCCTCGGCCATGACTGATGGGAGTTCATGTATAAATGAACATACCCCAACTTGTCTCTGAGGTATATGTACTACAGTGGCTCCCAAAGGTCCCCAATAAGATGACTCTTCAATCATCCACAATGGTAAATCGTTTGACAATGAACACTTTGTTGGCTATCTTCTGTTCCCTGCCTCACGACTCCCCATTCCCATACAGACATTTCCAGACTAAGCTATTTGCACTTAAATCTTTGTTTTAGGACCTTATTAATATCTAAACTTCCCTGCTGCAGAAAGACAACACAGAGGTCTCTTCCTGAAAGACAACATCTGCCCTCTTTCCCCACCCAGAGCTACCCCAGTTGCAAGGACCTGCAATAATTACCTACAGCATGTTCTTTCAAGAGTGGGGGAGTTCTCAGGGATAGGACTGTGAGAGTTCTTGGCCAAAGGACTGAAAGACCAAAGTGAACAAGCAGGAGTGCCTTGACCTGGGGTCACTTTCTCAGGACATGGTTTTTAGCACCGTGGTAAGGCCCCAGAGATGGGACAAACACACTGTCATGTGGCTTTCCAACACCTAGAAAAAGCAGTACCCAATTGCTGAGCAAAGGTGAAATGCCTGAGTTGCCACAGCAGATGGTGAAAAGGATGGAAAAAAAAATAGATGGAAAATAAGATCAGAAACAGTTCACATTCCTTGGAATGAACAACGATATTCATTTACAGTTTTGCACCAGGGCTATGTTAGCTCGCCCACCCTCTGTCTTAATATAGTCCGAAGAGATCTGGACCATCTGGACATCCTGTAGAATATCACATTTGATCCATTACATCAATAAAATGAAGACATGGCTGCTATGCTAGGAATCTTGTTAAGAAACATGTGTTCCAAAGGGTAGGAGAGAAACCTTACAAAAATTCATGTACAGGCCACTTTGGTGAAGCTTCCAGGAGTTGGATGAGAATGTACACAAAATATAGACATTTTCACATGATAATACCCATCAAAAAGTATCCACTAAGGGAGAAATATTGAACAATTAAGTAGACAAAGTATTGGAGCCAGTTAACGTTAGTCAGTCTTCAGCATTGGGCATGGTGGACACATGAATAGAGTGGCCACAATGGCAGAGGTTAGGGCTACACATGTGCCCAACAGCATAAACTGATACTCACCAAGGCCAATCTAACTGCTGCTTCCTCTAAATATAGAGCCTTCCAGAAACAGGAACACATGCAGTACTCCTGATATGGCCCTATTTCCCAAAGAGACCAACAAGACACTTAGTGGCAACTTGACAACATTTGGGCTCCTTTTATTCTGGAAGAGCCAGCAGTTTCTCCTCAGTGGGGTAGTCTTATTCCAGGTATGAATTTGCCTTTCTCACCCACCGAGCCTCAGACAGCATCAATATCCAGACACTTAAGCAGTGTCTGATCCATAAGCATGTAATCCTTCATAACATAACATCCAAATGGGCAGCACAGCTCACAGCAAAGTGGGTGCGGGAGTGAGTCCATCGTCATGTGATTCCCAGATCACATCACAGATGCTCCATCAAGAGGCAACGAACCCTCAATAGAACATTGCAGTGGCCTATCGAAGGCACAGCTGGAGCACCAGTTTACAGGCAATAGTCTATAAAAAGGAGATTCTATCCTTCAGAAGGCAGAATAAATAAATTAGAGATCTCTATAGAGCGCTGTGCTCCCTAGGAACCAAGGGAAAGAAGCAGGAATCATCATTCTTGCCATTATTCTCAATGACCCCCTGAGGAAATGCATTTTTCCTGTCCCCATAACTCTGGGGTCAGCAGGCTTAAAAGTCCTTGTCTTCAAAGGAGACACATTCTTGCCAGGGGACAGAGCAAGAGTTTCACTGAACTATGGATGCCTCCTGGACATTTTGGACTCTTTGTGTCCAAGATCAACAAGTAAGGGGTGTCTCCTCTGGGCCAGTGTGTTTAACTCCAATAACTAGAGAAGATAGGATGGCTTTTAGTCAACTGGGACATGGAGGAATACATGTAGAACCCAGATGATCCACTTAGGTACCTCTCAGCTCTCCTTAGCCTCCACTCTGATGGTAAATGAACATGGGAAGTAACCCTTGCCTTAGAGGCTACGATTACTAGTCTCAGACCCTGTACAACCAGTGGTTTAAGTCACACCAGCAGGCTAGCCATCAAGATGTGTCAAGCTAATAGCCAACGATGAGGTGAATTTAGAATGGATAGTGATGGAGTGAGATGATGAGTACTTGCCGCAGCCCCAGGAGACTATGTACTGTCCCCCTGGTCTCCCTCTTCTAACTTTCCTCTCCCCAGCAGAGGACCACAGGAACAATGGAGGAGCTGCTCCCCAAACACAGATGGAGAAATAGCTCTGTGCTGTGTGAGTGGTAGACCCTGGCAGCCATGAAGTGAACTGCTCCAATCTCCTTTCAAGAGAGATCCTGCTGTGAAAGGTGTAGTTAGCTGACGCCTCCAGCTGCCACAACGTCAACATCCACCACAGCATTCATGCTGAGGCCATGCTCTCCCTGGGCTGCTCCCAGCCAATGACTGAGCACAGCCGGGGTACTTGAGCTGGACCTTTCCTACTCAATTTGGGTTTTCTTTAAGGAGAAATCTTTGCTCTGCAGTGCCATGCTGGCCTCACCAAGGCTTTCTCAGAGCTTTACTACAGCCTGAAGACTTTCTACCACAACCTCCTTCCTTCTGCCTCTCTCTTGACACATCAGATCTGTATCATGGTCTCAGCCTCCCCCTATTTACTGCTATTTCCTTTCCCCTCATCTGACTGTGAGGTTTTTCTCACAATATGTCTCTTGGCCTCCTAATTCTATCTTGGCATCTGCTTGCTGGAGAATTCAAACTGACATAATAGGTTTGAAAAAGTGGGTTAATTTTTTCTTCATTTAAAAAGAAAGAGGTATTCTGAGCACAGCTGCTCATGCCCATTAATCCCAGCACTTTGGAAGACAGAGGTGGCAGGATCACTTGAGGTCAGGAGTTCAAGACCAGTCTGGGCAACAGAGCAAAACCTATGTTTCTACAAAAAGAAAAAGAGGCATATTGGGTAGGTAAATAGAGCTAGATCATTATTCTAAGTACAACCTTGAAATTTCTATAGTTTTTAGAAGTGGGAGGAATAATTAGAAAATTACCATTCTTTATTCATATTTGAAACAAGTTTCTTATTTTTTCACCACATAAAATGTATGCTTGGTTATCAAGTCTTTATTGCTCACTAAGGAACTCACAGGAAAAAAATCGATACTTTCAAAGGAAATTGTCAAGCCTGAAAGCAGGATTTTAAAAACTTAAAATGCCAACATATTGATCGTTCTTAACCTAGACAAAAAACTGAAGCTGGTATGTGTTGCTTGAGGAGCTTTGTTTTATAACACCATAGTGCATTACAAATGCACTGTGTGTAAGTGACAGTTCTTGGGCTTTAAGTGATACTACCTACCTTTTATTTCATTTCTCCATCATGGGCTGACACAATCTTTTATTAAGGTGAGACTACTACAATCAGATAAACTTATATCTTGGCCATATAATTTTCTGCTGCTCCAAAGTATGTCACCAAAGGAAGCAACATAGGACAAGGTTAATACTGTGTTTACTAGATAGCAACTAGAGCATTATGAATGCTCAATTAACGTTTAGACTACATTAGCGTACTTTGTGGCAAATGTATGTTATTGGAAAACATAATACACACTATTCAGAAGCAGTTATTTTTCACTAAAGAAAAATGTGTTGGCAACTGCTCCGTTTCCATGGATTTATGATTCTAATAAGTCCTGAAAATAAAACCAAATCCTTGCCAAAATCTCACTTATGCTTTATATCAGTAACATGCCCTTTATCCCTGCTTACGCATTTGAGAAACAGAAAAACAACACAATTTGTTAAAAATCCACTAATTAGAACCCAAAAGAACTGATTTTAGGGAGGGGAAGATGTAGGAGCTGACACCTAACCTACTTTATTTTTATGAAAAAAAGAAAATTGCACAAAATTATGTGAAACTGAAAAAAGAAGCAAACATTTTCTAGAATATGTTTGAAGCTGTACAGTTCAAATTTAAACCATTTTTTAAAACATCTAATGGCATTAAATCACTTTAGGAGAACTCAATCAGCAAGAAAGATACACTTCTGTCCAATATGTTCTACTCACAGAAAGAGGTATATTGAACATTTAATTCTTAAATTCTGGTGCCTTCAATACAAGGAGGAACCAGGAGATTCAAATCCTAGTGAACTAAAAAATCAAATCAACAGGCCAGGTGCTATGGTTCATGCCTGTAATCCCAGCACTTTGGGAGGCCAAGGTGGGTGGATCACCTGAGGTCAGGAGTTTGAGACCAGCCTGCCCAACATGGTGAAACCTCGCTTCTACTAAAAATAGAAAAATGAGCCAGATGTGGTGGCACACGCCTGTAGTCCTAGCTACTCAGGAGGCTGAGGCAGGAGAATTGCTTGAACCCTGGAGGTGGAGGTTGCAGTGACCCGAGACCATGCCACTGCACTCCAGCCTGGGTGAGAACACAAGGCTGTCTCAAAAAGAAAAACTCAACAACTTGAACTGCATTCCTTAAATAACTGAGTCTTAGCCTTAGCTGCATGTTAGCATGATCTAGGCACCAAATTCTCAATGTTCTGGTCCTACTCCAGACCAATTAAATCAAAATTACTGCTATTTAAAGAAACAGAAACAAAAACTCCACAGGTGATTCAGTGTGCTGCCCAGATTGCTATCCACCACATGGGATACTATGGTTATTTTAAGTTTTAAACCAGATTAGTTTAAGTCACAAACTAAATCTCTACTGCTGGAGAAAAGCATTTTTGCTAAGTGAACTTTAACTTTACCAGAGTACTAGAAAAAGAATGAAATCCAAATGCCTATTTAATATTATATCTGATGGTCTTTCAATTCTGGGGTGGCCATGTAATCTAGTTCTTGGCATTGAAATAGGAGTCCCCGCTGGGTTTTTTCCTTCTGGGATAAAAGGACAGAGACCCACTGGGAAGGAGAAGTGGATTTCATTTCTTTCTTCACTTTCACTAGCCCTCAACTCTTAGATAAATACAGAAACTGAGGAGTACATCTTCCAATCAAAAAGCAGTAAGTGGGAGAATAAACAGTCAACATGCTGAGGATGGCGGTAGAACAGAGACTGGAAGAGCTTGGGTCTTTGCTGACATTGCTGTATCGTTAAACCACAGCAACCAACTACCTTCTGAATGTTTATGTTAAGAAAATGATTGCTTAAGCTACCATTAGCTGAACTTTCCATCATTTGAAGTCAAACATATTCCTTTTTTTTTTTTTTTTTTAATTTTTTTAAGATAGAGTCTTGCTCTGTCACTCAGGCTGGAGTACAGCAGCCCAATCTCTGCTCACTGCACCTCCGCCTCCCCAGTTCAAGCAATTCTCCGTGTTTCAGCCTCTGGAGTAGCAGAGAGTAAAGGCATGCATCATCACACCCAGCTAATTTTTGCATTTTTAGTAGAGATGAGGTTTTGCCACGTTAGCCAGTCTGGCCTTGAATTCCTGGCCTCAAGTGATCTGCCTCCCTTGGCCTCTCAACGTGCTGGGATTACAGGCATGAGATACAGTGCCCAGCCCTAAAGTATTTCAAAGGGATACACTTTGGTTCACTCTTAAGCTACGAATCACTCAACATTTACTATTGGCGAAGAACTTTAAGATATTATCACTTTTAAGCCTCACAGCAACTCTAAAAACAAGTATTCTCATTTCCATTTTACATATGCAGAAAGTGAGGCCCATACAACTATCTTGTCCATGGCCATATAGAAATTTAGATTTTAAGCCAGGTTCCTTTGATTCTAATCTCAATGCTCTTCATTGCATTGCTTTGGTACTGTTATTAACCTCTTGGACGTGTGCAAGTCTAGTTGCTGTGATTAAATTGTGTATCATGCAAGAAGAGTCTTAGGCTTCAAGTACACCTGGTGGTCTACATTACATCATTAAATACTTGAAGAATTGATGAGCTTACTTGACAAAAAACAAAATTACAGGATGAACATTTTTTGTGCTGTTCTGCAAAACCACAAGATACTTTCAAGTCACTCAAAAAAACAGTCCAAATCAATCCACTTTCACAGAAGACTTGATAAAAATATTATTAATAATAATTGAGGGCTTTGGTATGTGGTAACATTTTTTTTTTCTCCATGGTAAAAAAGCAAATTAATAGTAGGGTTTTAGCGTAGATGTTTAAGGCAACTACATGGACATATCTTCAAGGATATGGGGGGCTGTTATCTGTCAAGTTGAAACATAAATGTATCCCTTCCCAGGGTTGTATGATAGGTTGTGTTTTGTGATTTCTTTTTCTTTTTGGCCAACATTTACTTCTCTGGTGCTTTCAGGTGTCTAATATCCCCACTACTGTACTATTTGCCCAAAAGGCACTGCTGACGGGCCTCCTCCAATTCCTGTTCCATATTTTCTTAGCATTTACCGAATTATTGAAAGGAGTACAGAGGCAGCCACGTTGATTTTAGAGTCAGGCTCACCTCACCGAACCATAGCTACTATGTTTTGCCTTTCTCTGTAAAATGAGGAAAGACCTACTTCAAAACTGTTCTTATGAGACTTAAATGAGCTGAAATATAAACAAACTAGTAACAGTTAAGGTAGACAAGAACTTATCAAGTAGCTATGTGCTGCATAGTGAGGTAAGTACCTGGGAAGTAATGATGGCCCCTGGTATCAAGAAGCATAGAGTCTAGTAAATTACCAGTTTCAACACTAACTCCTTAGTGGGCAGAAAACGGAGTAAGTTGGAAGATAGGAAAATCTCAAGTCTGGCACCTGGGACCAAGTGCCAGTTCCTCAACTTTCCAGATGTGGTGGGTTGAATAGTCTCCAAAAGATATGTCAACGTCCTAACTCCGAGAACGTGTGAAAGTGGATATAGGGCCTTTGGAGATGTGATTAAGTTAAGGACTTCCGGATGAATCTGATGATCTTGGATTATCTCCGTGGACTCTAAATTACAATATTCAGTGTCCTAAAAACACGAAGAGAGATGACGCAGGCACAGAAGTCCATCAGAAGACAGGCAGAGATTGGAGTCATGCAAAAACAAGCCACGGGCCGCCTGAACCATCAGAAGCCGAAGAAGCATAGAGCCTTCAAAAGGTGCAGGCTCTGCCAACAGCTTGATTTTGGATTTCTCGCTTCTAGAACTGTTAGAGAATAAAATTTTGTTGTTTGACACGACCAAGGTTGTGGTGTCAGTTTCTTCATCTAGAAAACGTGGCATATATCCTAACCACAATCTTATTTCCTGAGGTAGAATATGGAATAACAGCACTATACAGGCACGAGTAGACATTAAAATGGCAAACATTTATGGAGAGCGTTCCATACTAAGTGCTTTGCTCGTATAACTTAATTATTTCTGTTTTATTGATCGGGAAACCAAGGCTCGGAAAAATTTAGTAATTTTCCCAGAGCCACACAGCAAGTGAAAAAAACGGGATGACAGTTCAAATAGACTCACAAGATACCCCTTTTATCCTCCATGCTGGAGTATTCAGAAATTACGCAAATTAACACACTTTAAAAACTTCAGCTACTTCAATATTAGTTCAGACTACGGGATTAACTGTCCTTTATTAACTGCGCCAGCGAAGTCTCTCCTTCAGCTGCCGAAGTTCGCCTTCGCAAAAGCTCTCCCTTTCTTTCCAGCACGGAAACGACAGGGTTAATGACGTCATTTCCCGTAGCCTTGGTCTCATCCTCTGCCCGACGGATCCTTTTAAGGGCCAAAACCCTCACGGCTCAAGAGCCGGCTTAACAGCAGCGGACCAATGGAAACTCCGAATTTTTGTATTTTTCTGGGAAGCTCCACCTATTAGTCACTGATCTTCTGGGGAAGAAGAAAAAAAGCGGCCCGAGGGCGGAGCAAAGCAAGGAAGCGGAAGCGAAGCGGTGATCGGTATCCGGCGCGCGAGCTGCTTCTGCCCCACGTGTGCGGTGAGTTTGGCCGGCTCAGCGGTCCCTCCTGGGAGGGGTTCGCATCCTGCCGGGCGCTGGAGTCGGGAAGGTCTCTCCGGGCTGTTTTCCACTGGGCAATCTTCTGTGACCTCTTTCTGGGTCAGGAGTTCGGGACTGACAGGAGCCTGGCAAGGAGGGCGGGGCTCCGATCTCTCCCCCAGCAGGTTGCCCTAGTGCTGGCTTAGATTGAACTAGCTTCACTCTAGAATCCCAGCCCGTGCTCGGTCTGATCAGCCTGTGCTGTTTCACAAACACCTACTCCAAGCTAGGTGCTGAGTTTACAGTCTGAATGAACAGTTGCAGGTTGTAAGTGCTTGGAAGGAAACGAACTGGGTGCTGATTTGGGAGATAGTGAAGTCTAAAGAAGTGATCTTTAAGCGGAAATCTGAAGTATGGAGAGAGGCAACCCGGAGATCTGGAAGCCCAGGGAGTATTTCAAGCAGAGGCAGTAATGGGCTAAGTCCCTGAGGTGGGAGCTAGGAAGAAGTACAGTGAAAGTTAGAGTACAAAATAAAGTTAGAGGGATAGAGTGGAACTAGGTTCTGTAGGGCCTTGAGGGTCATGATGGGGATTTTTTTTTTCTATACAGTAGCAAAACATTTCTGTTCCGTTACCATGTGTAGAAAACATTGAAGGCTTATAAACAAGTTAGAATCATGAATAGGCCCTGGTTCTCTTTAGAAAATGTGTTTAATTTGGAAGCTCAAGAGATTGCATTGTATTAATAAATGTATTTAATTTGGAATTTCAAGAGATTATATTATTTGTATTAGGGAGTGACTTAAGGGGGATTTAAGAGAACTTATGGTTCAGTGTGGCAAACAAGGGAGAGGAAAATGTCAAGGGTAACTCTTAGGTTTCTTACTTGAGCAGTGAAGTAGACGATGTGCCATTGGCTGAGATGAGGGACCATAGGGGAGGGGAAAATAGTATGTTGTTTGTGGGTGGTTTGCAGTAGAAATATAGAGAATTATGTTTTGTACATATTAAGTGTAAGGTGCCTGTTAGACACATAATTAGAGGTGTCAGATAAGCAGTTATACACAGATTTGGAGCCCAAGGAGAAATTCATAATGGAGACACGATTTGGGAGTACTAAGCATAAAAAGCCAGGAGATTGGATGAGACCACCCAGGGAGAAGTGTGGAGAGAGAAGGGAAGTTCACCAGGACAAAGATTTGAGGAATGCTGACATTTTAGATGTTGGTCTATAAGAAAATGTCGTTTGAACTGAATTTGAGAAAAACGGGTAGGAATTGTGTTGGCAGAGAGAATGGCTTTAAACTTCACTATGCTGATAAAGGATAATGAGAAAGATCGGCTCCTCTGTCGTGTGGATGAGTGAGGTGAAATAGGTCCACATTTTGAATGACTGAATGCCTGAGTTGGAACTTTTTCCTGAAGGCAGTGGGAAAGCTTTGAAGCTATCGGAGCATGGAAATGACGTGAAATAGGTTTGCTAGTGGAAGATTAATCAGGCCACAGAAAGTGGCTCAAGATAGATTAGATCTAAAGAAAACAGTCTGAGCAAGAGGTAACCAGAGCCCGAATGGGGTAATAGAAGGAAAGGACAAAGGGGCCAATTCTGAGAGACACTATGGAATGTGATGACTGGTTATGAATTGCATTTGCGGAGTGCAAGAAGCAAATCCTGAAAAGTTACATATTGTAGAATTCCATGTATATGAATGACATTCTGGAAAAGGCAAAACAGGAATGAAAACCTGATTGGTGGCAGTCAGGGAAGAAGTTGATTACAAAGGAGCAGCACCAAGGGATTTTTTAGAGGGATAGGACTTCTCTGTAAGATACTGTGGTAGTGGATACATGACTCTTAGCTGTTTGTTGAAGCCCATAGAATTATACACCAGGAAGAGTGAAGTTGACTATATGCCCATTTAACAAACCTGCCAGCATTTCTGAGGCTGGAATGCAGACTGTGACAATCAGTTAAGCTATATTATAAACATACAACGTCACTAAAGAGAATGAGGGAGTGAAGGGGTGATCTAAGTAGCTTTTTTTTTTTTGAAACGAAGTCTCACTATGTCATCCAGGCTGGAATGCAGTGGTGCAATTTCAGCTCGCTGCAGCCTCCTGGGTTCAAGTGATTCTCTTGCCTCATCCTCCTGAGTAGCAGGATTGCATGTGTGCCCGACCATGCCCAGCTAATTTATGTATTTTTTGTAGAGACAGGGTTTAGCCAGGCTGGTCTTGTACTCCTGACCTCAGGTAACTCACCCGCTTAACCCTCCCAGAGTGCTGGGATTACAGGCATGAGCCACTACACTTGGCCCTAAGTCGTTTTGTTTTTTTTTTTAAAAAAAAAAACAGAACAGGGTCTCTGTTGCCCAGATTGGAGTGGAGTGGCACAATCATGACTCTCTGCAGCATCTATTTCCTTAAATTAAGCCCTTCTCCTGCCTCAGCTTCCCAAGTACATGGGACTACAGGCGTGCACTGCCACACCAGACTAATTTTTAAATTTTTTTTCTAGAGATGAGGTCTTGCTATGTTGGCAAGGCTGGTCTCAAATTTCTGGTCTCAATGATCCACACTCCTTGGCCTCCCAAAGTATTGTGATTACAGGTGTGAGCTACCATGCAAGCCTCTAAGTAACTTTAGAAAAATGTTTTAAATGGCCACAAAAAAGAACTGTACATCAACACTGTACTGTCATTGTAAATTTGTTTCTCGTGGGGTACAGGTTAGCAATTCTGAAACCATACGTGTATAGTAGGGTTGAACATAGGTATAATAAGTTGTAGATGGTGGGAAGCAAGTTGCTCACTGTCAGAGAAAGAAGTTACACATGAGCAAGAGGAGATGCCTGGAATAAAATCTGTGGTGCTCGATTAGGTTTGGAGACATCAATACGAGCTTCATGTTATTTTAATAGATATAAAAATAAATATAGGTATGTGCATATGCATAGGTTAATATACATATATGTATTTCCTGAGTCTGTCTGCTGAAAGGACTTAGAAACAGGGATACCTCAGTGACAACAAGCACACCTAGCACTCACATCTTGGTTTTTAAATACCCTTCTCAATGAAAGAAACCAGGATTCCTTAGAGAAGTGGCTGATTTCAGGGCTAGGTTAAGGAAAATACAGAATGAACCTGGAGCTAGTGCCAGGAAATGAGGCTGTGCGTTAAAAAACAAAGTAAAACGTGGGCCATGACAGAAGGACACAGAAGCAACCTGAAAAACTCCCACTATCTGGAGCTGAAATTATTTGAGCAACAAAACAACAATGGTAATGGATTATAACCAAGGAATGAAATAAATGTCTGAGACTATATGATACAAGTAAATAGATGGAAAAGATGGGACAAGTCTTCCCTACAGAAAAGTTCAAAATAACAAACGTAAAAATAATAAGGGAAATAGAAGATCATCATTTAAACAAACGCAGTCATTGCTGCAGGCAAAGTCCACTGACTAATGCTAAAGTTAGCAGGTAAGACTTAAGAGGACATAGGATGTCTACGTATTCTCCAAACATCTTGTCTAAAATGTTTATTAATTGCTGTGGTGGTTTAACATAGGCCTGGCTTTTTCAGTACCCCTCCCTCTGAGAAGTGGAGCTTTATTTTCCTCTGAGTTTGGGCTGGACTTGGTGGCTTGCATGTAATGAAGATGGAAAGGTAAAGATGGCAACTTTACAGTGGAGAAACCTGGAAAACACTATGACCAAGTGATCAAAGTTAACATAAACAGTAATAAGTCGTGTTAATGTAATGTACCTCCTGATAGGATACTATGAGAAGAGAACTTGACCTCGGGTAGTCTTCCCAAAAATTGGTAGCCTTAGCCTAATCATGAGAAAACATCAGGCAAACCCCAAATGAGGAAGACTCCACAAAGTACAAAGGAGACTTCATGGCCAGCTTCAGTGTATCCTGGTGCAGAAAGAGGATATTAGTGGAAAAACTGGTGAGCTCCAACTCAACACTGTAGCTTAGTTGGTAGTAGTATATGTTAACATGAGGGGAGCTGAGAATAGGGTGTACGGTAACTGTATCTTTTCAACTCTTTTGTAAAGCTAAAATTATTTCAAAATAAAGATTAGAACAAACATACAGAGAAAATACTAAAGAGTGGATTCTTAGAAAACTAGAAGACCTCTTCTTCTGCGTAGAAGAGCTAAGAGATGCAGGTGTGGTGATGATGGCTATAGCCAAGTAGTAATGTGGCCCTTCCGTCCTAACTGCCCTGAGGCAGCTGAGTAATTCAGGGCTGTCCATTTTTCAGAATCATTAGAAAAGTCTAGATTAGAACAGCACTTTCCAGAGTACTCCTTGCAGCCCTGCTTTTCCTTTATGATGTTCCAGGAGAAGGTGGTTCAGCTGGAGTTGGAAAATGCTGCATCCTTTAGCCTTGGCTTGGCAATTGATAGTTTATATTAGCAAGTTAAAGAATCTAAAATTTAGGTATTTTCTTACAGGGTGATTGTTGTCATTTAACTTACTGTGGCCCAAATATATTTTTCCCTGAACCCGTCTTTTCTCTTATGCTGATATCCTGAGAAATTAGTTTTCTTGAATGGGAAGTTCTAATCTAGTAATATCTGGTATTGTCTGGAGATCCTAACATCTGTTGTTTAGAGTCAGCTTTGAAATGAGTTGATCATCCAACTTTGGAAAGTGGTGAAATGAGCCAAATGGCTTTTGCTCTGGATCTGTTCTGCAGCTTTCAGGGACCTTGGGTAGGTGAGGGATTATAACTTGTTTATCCTGCGTACCGTGGTGTCTCAGTAGCCTATAAATCACCTATTAGACAAATTCCTTTCCATGAAATATTAGATATTTCAACATAATCTTATTTTGGAGTTCACTGCCAATTACTTAACTGCCTCTAAAACAAGCACCCATTGAACATTGAATGCTAATCTTTGTTTTAGCTATGTTAGGTTACATAGGGATCTTTCAGATAATCCTTTATTTTCTTATATTAAATGTGTGTAGTGGTACCTGCAGCCTGTTGTTTGTTTCTGGCGTTTTAGGCTCCAAGAAATCAAGCTGTAATTTTGGCAGTTACTCATCCCCTAGGCTTTCCGGGTTACAAAATGCAAACTCTGATGCTTATTTGAGTTAGTGTCAGTAATGGTCTACGTTAGCCAGTACTGTATTGGAAGTGAAGTGTTGCTTCCGTATGTATCAAACACTGGCCAGGGTGTGTGTTCTTAGTTTTTGTATTGGTACCTTGTTCATTTTCAGTTTTAAAATCTGAGGCACTGATTGCGTAACTACTGGATTTAAGTAGTTGCCCTTCTGTATCTGGCTGATGTGTATTGTGTTTGTAAACTGAAGGATTAAATGTGGCAATGACTACTTAACGACTCTTACCTGATGAGGAGAAATGCAGTGATTGATTCTGGTTTTGGTTTTTGTTTTCCAGAGTTGCTGCAATGGAAGTCAAAGGGAAAAAGCAATTCACAGGAAAGAGTACAAAGACATCACAAGAAAAACCCAGATTTCATAAAAATAGTGGTAAGATAGGCATACAAAACATGCTTCCGGTGTGGGTGTTTGGCTATTATAATTGGGGGATGGGGGGCATGTAGCAAATTTCAATTTGTGTTCATTGGCTAGGATTAGGATTAAAAGAGTAGGAAGAAGTACGTGTTACTGTGTATGAGTTAACATGTTGCTCATGACATTTAGACACTTAAGAAATTGCCAGCCGGGCGCGGTGGCTCACGCCTGTAATCTCAGCACTTTGGGAGGCCGAGGCAGGTGGATCACAAGATCAAGAGATCGAGACCATCCTGGTCAATTATTTTGAAACCCCGTCTCTACTAAAAAAAAAATGCAAAAATTAGCTGGGCATGGTGGCGCCTGTAGTCCCAACTACTTGGACGGCTGAGGCAGGAGAATTGCTTGAACCTGGGAGGCGGAGGTTGCGGTGAGCCGAGATCATGCCCGTCTCAAAAAAAAAAAAAAAAAAGGAAATTGCCAGAATAATTGAGAAATGCTTTAGTCATGAAAGACTCCTGATCTCAGTCATTGCTGCTGTTGCCACATTTTATTCTCACTAGTTCACCATACGTTTTATTTTAACGTTTGATAAATTAGGACTGTTGAATACATACTGCTTATAAGCCAAATACTTTTAGGTTCCGAATTTATAACAGTGATGTCTTTATTATTCCATCAGGTGTCAGTATTGTAAAATAGAAAAGTCAGGCAACTGTACCAATGACTAATGTTTCCTTAAAGTGTAGCCGGTTCCGTTTGCATCTCGTTTGTTAGGTACTAATTTGTAAGCCTTCTTGACCAAAAGTTTGTATCAAATATTTTTATTATAGGCTTTAAAATTTTGTTTTCTTAATACTAGAAAATTTGAAAATTAACATTTTAGATGTCCTTGTTATATACTTTCCAAATTCAAGAATATTCATTTTATTCTTGGACTTAAGTTAGTGAACTACTGAAAATTCTGTGTAGGCCATCATTACAGCAGAAGACAAAGGTGTAGAAATAATATCTCTGCTGTTTGCTTAAAGGTAGAGAAGTATACCAAATTGACCCCAGTGGTTATCTCCAGTGGCAGAATCACGCATAGCTTTTATTTTCTATTTCTCTACTCTCTAGGTTTCTTAATCATGAACCCGCATTAGTTTTATAATCAGGGAAATTTTTAATTTGGTTTTGATTGTTTCATCCAGTTCTACTCAAAAGGCTATATGTTGTGTATTTGAGATTAAGACAAGGTATTAGGATTAAAGAGTGTTATTTTCTGTAATGAATATAGTTCAATGGATAAAAGAGACTTGGGCCCAGAATCACTGAACTTGTAATTATTATTGTCATTAGATTCTGGTTCTTCAAAGAAATTTCCAAGAAAAGTTGCTAAGGAAGGTGGATCTAAAATCACATCTAACAACTTTGAGAAAAATATCACAAAACCTGGGAAAAAGGGTGTGAAACAATTCAAGAATAAGCAGCAAGGGGACAAATCACCAAAGAACAAATTCCAGAAGGCAAATAAATTCAACAAGAAGAGAAAATTTCAGCCAGATAGTAAAAGCGATGGTAAGTACGGATTGGTTCAGCATGGTCTTTGCAGAGTCCTCGCACTGCCTGAATTAGCTAGAACCATTGTGCGCAGGTACTCTGGAGGTGCCTTAGAGAGCTCCCATTCTTGTGACGTTTTGGGACAGGTAGATGGGCTTAAATAAACAGCAGAGCATCTTTCATGCTCAGAATTTCTCTCTGGTGCTTAAGAGTTTATTTCTTAGCCCTTTTCTGAATTACTTTAGCCATGGAGTGAAGCTAAATTATAATAAATTGTAATGGCTTTATACCGTGAAACCTCAATAAAGCATTTCTTTCTATAAGCTAAAATGTATTCATTTATTCATTCAACAAGTATTTGAGTTTTCTATGCATTGTACCAGGAGATAGGACAAGTGTGTGCACACGCGCGCACACACACAGAGTAAGTAAAGATACAAGCCCCAGCTAATCATCATAGAATTCTGGCCTTAAAGAATCAGTCTGTCCCCAGCTAAGTGTCAGCCTTGGCTAAGGATGCCTAGGTGAGCAAGAAACATACAGACCCTGCCTTCATAGAATGTAGGCCAGTCTAATACAGTCAACCCATCTGATGGCGCAGATCCATAGCAGTTCCAGAGAAGGTGTTGTGTACACATGACAGATTTGATTTTAATTGGTTCAGGACAAGTTGGTCACTGATAGGCAGTATTGGCAGGTCTCCTGCTTGTCTGTTGAAACAAATTGCTCATCTCTGTCATGATGTTCAGTGGGTCGTTTCTAACCCGGAGCTTTGCTCTCTATTGTGTAACATTCCAGTGTTGTGCATTATTCTACACGGATCTCAAACAAGCAGCATCCGTGTCACATGGATTGACATATTATTTTCTTTGCAACATCCTGAGAATTTTTCTGGTGCCTTTTATTCTCTTTTTCTCCAGCACAGCATATCTGAACACTGCTCCTTTATTACCAGCTGAGACTACTGGGGATGGTCTCATTGTTTCTCCTGAGGGCTGTAGGATCTTCTCAGGCTCCAGTTTCTATCTTCTCTTTTCATTTTTTCTCATTCCCTCATCTTCCTCCTTTCTGACCACCAGTAGTTTCTCTTCCAGCCTCTCTTTTCACTTTCTCTTTCCTAGCCTCTCTAATATATCCCAAATCTTCCTTTCTCTACTGGAGTTTTTGACACCTGCATTTTAAAAACATATACATTCATTTCTCACATTGATGTGAGAAAAACCGTGATTTCTTTTGCTATAGGAGATACATTCCTGATATCTCAAAATGGGACTCTTGATTTCATTTTCTCATATTTTTGTATCAGTAACTAGACTGATAGAATAATATGAGAGATTGGGTATTAGACAACTCCCACACTGATAAATGTCCTGCAGCCTAGCATGGCATATGTCAAGGGTACCCAAATATTTATGGAATTAAATTAGCCCTGGATCAGTTACTATCCTCTGTTGTATAGTAGAGGATACTATATTAATCTAATGGTAAATATGTCCTCTGTTTCCTATAATCTTTTGTATTACCAGGCAGGGAATATACAAGTAAACAATAAGGGACTAATAAATACATTGTAGCATTTAATTGTAGCCGTTAAAAATTATGTTATTGAGGAATGTTAATGTCATGAGAACACATAATCTAATCATACTAAGTGAAGATACATTCTGAATTTTTTTCTTTTTTTGAGATAGGGTCTCACTTTGTTGCCCAAACTGAATTGCAATGTCATGATGATGGCTCACTGCATCCTTGACCTCCTGGGCTCAAGTGATCCTCCTGCCTCAGCCTCCGAAGTAGCTGTGATTACAGGCGTGTGCCACCACACCTGGCTAATTTTTTAACTTAATTTTTTGTAGAGACAGTGTCTCACTATTTTGCCCAGGTTGGTCTCAAACCCCTGCCCTCAAGTGATCCTTCTACCTCGGCCTTCCAAAGTGCTGGGATTAGCGTAAGCCATTGTACCCAGCCACATTTTTAAAGATTAAAACATACATGGAGAAAAATAAAGAGGAAAATAATAAGTGGTTATAGCTAGGTTTTGGTTTTATAGGGCTCTCTTTTTTGCATTTTTCTAAGTTTTTTTAATAGAGAATGGGAGATATTTAGAAGTGACTATTCCCCCAAAGGAGTCTGTGCAGGATACTCATGTAAAAAATACCCATTTTTAGTAAGTCGTTCTTCGTTTGGCATCATTAGTTCAATTGGTAAGTATTTGGATTTTGAAGACAAAAATGTAGTGATAGACACTCGACTTTTATCATATCACTGTGTTTGTGGCAGACTTGAAAATTTTGCTTGTGCATTGCTATGACTAAGACAGCAGAGGATTGTTTCTAGGTTTGAATCCTAGTTCTATCACCGCAGGTTGTGTGGCCTCAGATAGGGACTCGACAGCTTGGTTCTTTTTCCTCACCATACAAGGGACGACAATACTTGTACCTACCTCTTGGGATTGTTGTAAGAAATAAATAGCTTAATATACAACAGCACTCAGAACAGTGAATTTTTTGAAGTTGTTTTTCCTATTCGCATTGGAAATAGGTAATTTTTGTTTTCCTATTTCCTATAGGAAATAGGTCTAATTTTTGTTTTCATTGAAAGTTGATTATACCTAAAGTCCAGTGATCTTAATCTTAAAAAGTAGAATTTTATTTTACAATTGAAAAAGATACTTAAAATATTATAGTTACTTTTATAATTCTTCTAATGTCCTTTTCTCTTAAGGATATCCTGTTAGAAGAATTAAGAAAGATTTAAATTGAACCAAACATAAATGTACAAACTGCTCAGAAAGTGAAGTAAAGCATAAGTTTATGGGGGATGGTATGTTCCCCTTTCTAGCTTCCAGACTGAGCATTGATCCTGATTAGTGATTGTGCTTTATACCTAATTTGTATTGGTTTATGGCACTCAGAATGTTAAATGTAATTGAAAATGATTTCTATAATAACTAGAATCAGCAGCCAAGAAACCCAAATGGGATGACTTCAAAAAGAAGAAGAAGGAACTGAAGCAAAGCAGACAACTCAGTGATAAAACCAACTATGACATTGTTGTTCGGGCAAAGCAGATTTGGGAGATTTTAAGAAGGTAATTCTACCTAAAGACATCTCTGTTAGTCCCTTTTCAACAGTGTAGAAGTAAGTGTACCTTGTAAATAGTGAGATATCTTAAAATAAATGACGTAACACTTGCGTTATTGAGGGAGTCTTCATAACACCCCAGTAGAAACATCAGTATTTGGATGTCTGCCCATTGCAGAAATGTGTAGAATCATTACAATGGCATTGGATATGCTTATGAAAATGTATGAGGTTGAAATAAATTTGACATTCTTCCTGAGAGAGATCTGAGAAAACAAAGGACAATTTCTTACCAGCTAGGTTTTGAGATACTTAAGTCTTCGGTATCTTAGATTTGTTTTATTGTTTTTTTTACTTCGGAAGTTCTGGCTGTTAAGTTTGGATTGATACATAAAATTATACCTTGTGAGATGAGTTTCTGCCTTTGAGAAAATTACTTTTGTCTGGCTGCTCTGGAATAGTAATTTTAATGTCAGAGATTTGCTGCCTTAGAAAAGAAAATCATGCTGAACTTGGAGAACATATACTGGCATGCTTTTTAATTTTGTGTGTTTAAAATAACTTTTTTTACTTAAACTGTGTTTGCTTCCTCTTCTCATTTGTAGAAAAGACTGTGACAAAGAAAAAAGAGTAAAGTTAATGAGTGACTTGCAGAAGTTGATTCAAGGGAAAATTAAAACTGTAAGTAGGACATACTCATCGATGCAATTTTAAACAATTGAGGTCGCCTGACTCTCAGGAGTAGCTGACCATTCATGACAGGTGATGTCATTGCTTCCAGTTTATTTGGCCAAAAATTTCAAATACATTCCATAACACTGACTACATAAAAATTTAATTGTGGGGGACCTTGCTGCTGGGGAGTTTTGAAAAGATTATTAGTTGGCTGTGTCGTTTTTAAATAAGTAACATAAAATAAACCATTGTTTTCTTAAAGTTATCTTGTGGAGTTTATTACTTCAATAGTATTTGTTTAGGTCTCTTACTCTAAACTCCATATAATTTATTATGTTCTCAATTGCCAACTTTTTAATATTTATAATATAATCATATTCTTTGTTTTTTTCATGCTTTTGTAAACATGCAAAGATCTTTAAAATATAATCATTTGAGAGCTGGGTACGGTGGCTCACGCCTGTAATCCCAGCACTTTGGGAGGCCGAGGTGGGTGGATCACGAGGTCAAGAGATCGAGACCATCCTGGTCAACATGGTGAAACCCCGTCTCTACTAAAAATACAAAAAAATTAACTGGGCATGGTGGCGCGTGCCTGTAATCCCAGCTACTCAGGAGGCTGAGGCAGGAGAATTGCCTGAACCCAGGAGGCGGAGGTTGCGGTGAGCCGAGATCGCGCCGTTGCACTCCAGTCTGGGTAACGAGGGAAACTCCTTCTCAAAAAAAAAAAAAAAAGAGTGTGTGTGTATATATATATATATATATATAAAATCATTTGAGAATTCTAAAGTAGTTTTCATTATTGCTGCTTAATCCTGTCTTGTAATAAATTTCCAGTGACTTTTGTATATTTGGATTAATATATAATGGCTTGGAAGACAACAGATCTAATAGTTTTACAACACCTAAAGGGGCAGCCTTTGCCAAATCAGATGCATAGGTTTAACCAGATCCTATATTACAGTTTGAAGGAAAATAGCAAGTCATCAGCTGCTGCTTTCCTATAAATTCAGCAGAATCTTTTTAGGATAGAACTGCCCTCTCAGCTCTTGTAATTTATAAATATTTCACTCAGGATTCTTCCGCAACTACCCCGAGGTCACAGCTGTATGACCATGGTCTTAGAAGTGAGTTTGGCCTGTAATCCCAGCTACTCAGGAGGCTGAGGCAGGAGAATTGCCTGAACCCAGGAGGCGGAGGTTGCAGTGAGCCAAGATCGCGCCATTGCACTCCAGCCTGGGTAACAAGAGCGAAACTCTGTCTCAAAAAAAAAAAAAAAGAAGTGAGTTTGGTATTTAAATCCTGACGGGGCTGCTTAAAATATGCATGCCTTTGAACAATAACAATAATGTATTTATTATTTATTATAGGCTGGGAATTGTGTTAACTAGCACATGCATTATGTCATTTACTACATTATCCCTGTTGTATATTTAATGTGTCCAGGACTCAGAGAAGTAAAGGTTCTTCCTTGGGGTCACAGAAGGATCAAGTTCCTTCTGATAACCTTACTTTCCTTATCTGTAAAGTGGGAATAATAACAGCTCATTCTTATGGTTGCTTTGAGATATGAATGAGAACACTATGTTTAAGGTACCTATGTTAGTTATATAATAGGTGCTTAATATATGCACAAAAACAGACTTATTTTTTACAAAGATACTTCACAGATGTCTTACAAATCTTGAAATTTATGACTTTGATGGAAGTATACCCTCACCTTCTGATTTTTGGAATTCAAAAATTTTAGACAGAGCGAGCAACAAATAAGCACTTTTGAAGTGGACTGGTACTGTAGCATAGTAAAAATAATTTTGCATGACAGATGATTTGTAGACGGTGCTCTAGAAAATTGATCAGTGGATCCTTCCAATAGTCATGAGGAGGAATGGGTTAGAAAATGAGATTCAAACCACAACAATTCTTCTAGAAATATAACTGAGTATATGTGCAGGAATTATAATGAAAATATGACAAATGGATGATTAACTTATATAATTGCCAATGAGTACGACTATGGTTATATTTATTTCTATAGGAAGACTTTTAGATTGATCTTACAGGTATACTTCTGATTGCCAAAGCCAGACATTCTTAGGTCAGTTACATAAAAATCATACAGTGTAATAGACCTTTTAAACAGAAATATTTCCCTTTTAGGGATGGTAACTATCAAAGCAATGAGAAGTATAATCTGTATAATCATCAGATAGTTTAGATTGATCTGGTTTTAATTATAGTGATAGGAGTTTTGTAAAATGGTTACATTTATCCTTGCCTGAGTGTCACTATTAATTGTACCTATTAAATATGGTAGGCATCAAAACAAAGGAGTGATGTTCTGATAATTGAAACAAGTAGTTCTCAGTAATGTAGGTTTGATTTTATCCATGAAGAGTACCATTTTTCTAAAAAGAAATTCCAGAAGAGGTCACAATAAAAAATTAATGAGAAACATAACTCTTAAAAGAGAATTAGTCTAACTCAAACTTATTCCTACAGATTGCATTCGCACATGATTCAACTCGTGTGATCCAGTGTTACATTCAGTATGGTGATGACAAACAGAGAAAACAGGCTTTTGAAGAATTGCAAGGTATTTGTTACATAGTGAAGATTGTGTTATCATTTGTATTAAGTCATTTGTTTTCTCTTGAAATACTCAACAGTGTTCTAGAAAATAATTTTTGTTTAGGTGTGTCTTCTCAGATCCTTTTTTGTTTTTATTTTTTCCTTGCCTGGTACAAATTGAGAATTATTTGTGTTTCCAGGATTGTGCATTTATGTAGTTCCTTCCTTTGTTTCCAGAGAGCTGAAATGAGATCTCAAGTCATTGTAATGTATTTTTGTTTTTCAGGTGATTTGATTGAATTAAGTAAAGCAAAATATTCCAGAAATATTGTTAAGAAATTTCTTATGTATGGGTAAGTTGTTGTGTTTAGAAAATACATTTCTTCTTTGTCTTCTGAAGGCATAAATTCCAACTGTGCTCAGATGTGAGATAGTATGCCTGTGGTCTTTATAAGCAGTTGTAATAGTGCTCAGCAGATGCTTGTTTTGTTTTTAGAGAGTATCATCTTACATACAATTATTGAAATTAATTTAAAACTATAGTACTGTCTTCATTCCTAAAAAGATACATCAGAGATGTCTTGCAAATCTCCTTGTAATTTGTGACTTTGATGGAGGTATATCCTCAGCTTCTGATTTGTTGGAATTCAAAAGTTTTAAAGACAGAGTGAACAACAAATAAGCACTTTTGAAATAGACTGGTACTGTAGTATTGTAAAAATAATTTTGCTTGATGGATGATTTATGGATGTTTATCTTGAACCTTTGGAAGAGGAAAAATGGAATAATTGACTTGTAATTAGCCACCAGTATTAAGAGGGTAGAGACTGGGGAGGGCCAGGTGAGTAGACGAATACAGGGCCAGTAGGTTAGAACATGTCAAGATGTGAGAATTTCCTAAATTAAATGGAGTTAATACTTGTCTTGACCAATCTTTTTGAGTATACTAATGTGCTAGAATATGATAATCAACAACAGAAAAGTATAATATATGCAGTTGACAAAATTTTCAGAAATGTATTCCTAGCTGATATTACCAGCTGTTTGATTCTTTTAGGATACAGTTAAAATACTTGTGACTAAGTCCCATTTTCCCAAAAAGAATCTTAGAATATGATTTTCTATTTCCCTGAATATATGGCTTTTATCTTTTTTCCTGCCCTTTTTTTTTCCAAGCAGAACAGGTTAATAGGAACTGACATTTATTGAGCATTTACTATGTGCTAGTCATACTTCTCAATGCATGCTAGCTCATATACTCCTCAGAGCAACCTTATTTTTGTTTTATGAATGAAGGAGCTGAGGCACAGAGGTTGAATAACTTCCTGCATCTTTCAGCTGGTGAGCAAAACCAGGTTTCAAACCTAGGCAAGCTGGCTGTGGAGCTGCTTAAAGTTTGAAGTGGAAATACAAGGCAGTTTATTTTTCTACTGATAAGCCTGTCTCTGTGGGAGACTCACATACACACGGATTGATGAGTTGGTCTTGGGAGAAGTTGTGTTTTATTGCCACCCAGCTTTCTCCTTCTGTTATTTATTTTTTCCATGATTGTGTTGCGTGTAGAAGTAAACCACAAATTGCAGAGATAATCAGAAGTTTTAAAGGCCACGTGAGGAAGATGCTGCGGCATGCGGAAGCGTCAGCCATCGTGGAGTATGCATACAATGACAAAGCCATTTTGGAGCAGAGGAACATGCTGACGGAAGAGCTCTATGGGAACACATTTCAGCTTTACAAGGTGACATCTCCGGAAGTTTTTTTCTAGTATTTTTACTTTTTTGATATGTTCTTCCTTAACTTCCAGTGCCCTATTTTTAGAATGTATTTTTACCTTGGCTGGTGCTTTAAGAGACCGTCTTATGCCCTTGATTTTCCCTTATGCTTTATTTTGTCTCTGGTGTAGTGAGCAAGTAATCATACTGAGGCTTGTCTTTCTCCAGAGCATTGGCTTTAAATCCCTGTCAATTAAAGCTTTGATTCCCCTCCTGAGTGCTCTGTGTAGAGCGCTTCAGTACGTCTGTTTTTACAGTCAGACTGAGGGAGAAGACTCCTCATAGTTATCAGAATCGCGTAACCACCCCACCCAGCTCTGGCCGAAGAGTATTGGGCTCTCTGTTGGTAGCTTCTCCTGTGTTTTTTCATGTGCATGCATTGCCCTTCAGATTGTATCCGGAGATGAAGGGGAATAGAGAGACCTAGCCTTGGATAGAATACAAGGACTGAATTTGAGAATGGCTAGCAGTTGGACTAGATGTTAAAGAATCTGTTTCAAACCTTGGAACATAAATGCATACATTGGTCTGAAGGAATATGAATGAAGGTTGCCTCCATTAGTCAGGAATTCTTGGGTTGAATTTGTTGCTGTACTAATTTTGTTAACACTTCATTATATTAATAGGAATATCTAACTAATTATAAAACATACTGTGGCAAGAATTTATGAGGTGACTACTTGATCTCATAATTAGGCAAGAGCCAGGTGCTTGACGAGTAACTATGGGCTGGTTAACTTGGTTGGTGTTTAGCCTGGCTCTTTAAATACAATGATAGATATACAGACTGAGAATCAGCTGATCAGGTTACTCCACAGGGATATACAGCAGAGCTTTCATTATGTAAATATGGAAAATCTTATATTTGTTAAAACTTACTTTAAAATGACTATAATTGCTTTTCTTTGTCCTGAAGTGAAATACTTCGTTAAATTTATTGGGGTTTGATTTTTCTTTTGTTCCAGTCAGCAGATCACCCAACTCTGGACAAAGTGTTAGAGGTACGGCCAGAAAAATTAGAGCTTATTATGGATGAAATGAAACAGATTCTAACTCCAATGGCCCAAAAGTAAGAAAGTTGTTTTTGTTTTCTTCTTAATAAATGACATTCAAAGGACGAAGTTTTTACGTAACTGTTGCCCAGAAGAGATGGATATTTCCTGCTTACAATTACTAATCTGTCCTAAATAAGAATGCAAAAACGTTGGTTTGAAACCATTCTTGGTGCAAAAGAAGATTTCTTTTTCTGTTATCATACCCTATAAAATGGTATCTAACATGCAGTCATGATTTATGAGCTTTTTTAAGCAATGAAACATTCTTTTTCCAAATAAAATGTTACATGGAAACCATGTATACTAAACAGTTTCGCAAATATAATCTGTTATTTAAATTTGGTTGTAGGCAAGGCGCAGTGGCTCACGCCTATAATCCTAGCACTTTGGGGGACCAAGGTGGGAGAATCACTTGAGGCCAAGAGTTCAAGACCAGCTGGGGCAATATAGCAAGGCTCTATCTCTACAAAAAAAAATAAGAAAATTAGCCAGGCTTGGTGGTGTGCATCTTTAGTCTTGGCTACTCAGGAAGCTGAGACAGGAGGCTTGCTTGAGCCCAGAAGGTCAAGGCTGCAGTGAGCCACTGCATTCCAGCCTAGGCAACAAAGTGAGACCTTGCCTTAAAAAAATAAAAAAAAATTTAACAATGAATTTTAAGACTTAGAAGCCTGTGCATGTGCCCTTCGTGGCATGTTTCCCATTGTGGAGTGGCTGAGCATAGCTTTGGGAACCAGACTGCCTGGGTATGACTCTTGGTTCTCCACTCCCCCTACTATTACTATGTAACCTCAGGCAACTTAACCTCTCTGTGCCTCAGTTTCCATATCTATAAAATTGGGATAATAATAGTATAGACTTCATAGGATGTTTATGAAGATTAAATGGGTTAGTTGTTCCAAAACACTCAGAACAATGCTTTGCCCATGAAGGCAGTGTTAGTTTTTGCTGTCTACTTGGATATGGCCTGTGAACTTTAGGTCTTTGATGCTTGACCGTCAGCCTCCACTGTATACCTGGATGTGTCGCACTAAGGGGTCTGGATTAAGTAGGTGTTGTTGCAATTGCTGACAATGTTTGGTTCATTCAAGTTTTAATGAAACTTGAATGCTAAAATTATTTGTGAAGCAGGTGGATTGTGAATAGTGTTGGCAGAAATAAAACAACTATTTAAAAAAAAAAAAAAAAGGTCCACATGTGGATTTCTAATCATTATGCCCAGTGCTGGGGAAGAAAATGTAGGTAGCCTCATTTAACAGAATAGAGTGTATTTTGAAGGTTTGCTGATTAGATCCTAGAAGTTTGTATTCTGGTCTTGGTTGTAGATGGCACTGAATCAATTTTACCATCTAAAGTTTTTTTAAATCTTAGTATTTCTGAAAGACGCAGTCTATTTTATGACAAACTATATTCAATAAAACCATTTCACATGTTTAGATTACTTTAGGACTTCTGAGATTACCTATCTTTGTATGACTGTAGTGCCAGATCTGATGTATCTCTTGTTTTTGTTTTTTGTTTCTGTTTTCAGGGAAGCTGTGATTAAGCACTCTCTGGTGCATAAAGTATTCTTGGACTTTTTTACCTATGCGCCCCCCAAACTCAGATCAGTAAGTTCTTGGTTTTTGTTTTTAAACAAAAACATGGTGGAAGAGGACTAGAAATTTGAAAAACTGCTTTGATGTATGTTGTCTACTAATCATATTGAATTTTTCTATCTTAATTATAACCCGGAGAGTATCCACTAGCTGACCTAATCTGAAAATTAACTAACTTGTGGAGGAATATTCAAGCATTTGGATAGTTTTAAATTCAACTGTGCAATACAAAAAATATATATATAGGTTGACATTAGAAAGTTAGAGGAGGATACGTTTGTAAAACGAAATGGACCATGAAAACCTGGGCTTTATGTGATAGAAGAACAGAGAGTGAAGGTAAATTGCACTGTCCTTCCAGTCAGTCATGGGAATAAAAATGAGAATTCATCATTTAGTTCCCTGAACTTTGCTTGTCTCATCGTACAGTGAGCTCATTGTCCATTTGTCCTCATTTTCCAGTCACCGGGGATAACGAAAATAATGAGACTGACTTAACAAATATGCCAGACTATACATTCATTGGAGTTTTGACCCTCTGAAAATTGGCATGCCAAATAATTTCCCAGCGGTAGCCACCCACCTAAGCTTATGATTCAGTGACCATAGCAGTACCTTCTCTTCTGAGGATTTCTCTTCATTTCCTGCAAAACAGAGTGTCCCACAGTTCTGGATTTACTAGGCAGGAGTGTATGTTCAGAAATGACACAATGATCATTTGAATATATTCAGTGGTAGAAAGTATCTTTTTAGTGTTGAATGTTTTAGTCACAGCAAAAAATCATTTGGAACTTAGCATGCATGTAAAGTAATGAGACAGGTTGTCTTTTCTGGTACTGGGGGCATTTTCAAAACAGACTTAAAAAAAAAACCTTTGGGGAAAACTGAAGCATAATTAGAATATATGCGTGGCTATCCATCTGGGTAGCTTTGAAGAGATTCCTAAGTTCAGGTATGTTAGTTGAAACTGCTCTTAAGAGTCATGTTGGAAAGGATTGTAAGATACTTTAGGGTGAAATTGTTTGTTCCTTATTGATGAAATTAGGCATCTACCCTCTTGTTCCTTCATAAGGCTTCATATTTATTTATTTAACATACATCTTTTAATTGGGAATAGACTAAAATGGGGCCCTGCTGCTGTGAGTTGCCGGAACTCATTTACATCCTATGTGCTTAGACTTTGAAAATATAAAGAAGAAATTATAGACATGGAAAACAAAGGCTAAAGATGAAATTAAGCTAAGCTACCTATGAGAAATTAAATGATTTTTTACTAATGGGTCATTTTTAGGTAAGGTCTTAGTCTAAATGTTAGTATAGAAATTTTTCATAAGGAAATGTTATGTAAGCAGGTTGATGGTAAAGAATATAATTTTTGGTGATAATGTAGTTATAAACTAAACAGGAAACTTTTTCAGTCAAAATGAGTGTTTTGACTCTGTTTATTGTGTATGTGTCTCTTTTAGGGAAGAGCATTTTATCTTGCTATTCTGTTAAAAGTTGCTTTCTTATCACCACCACCTCCTAGGCATCTTTTTCTAGGAAAATTATTTAAAATATACTGCACATACAGCCTGTGACTTTTTTTTTTAACAGACATTGGTTAAAGTCAGATATTGTGTTTAATAGAAATTGTCTGCCAGCAGTATTTACTGCTCTTGATGGAAAAGAACGTTTCTAGAAAGAGGTTGTTGTTTCTGTTTGATTGTCTAAAATGACATTGTTTGCTACCTGCACTCTCTTCCTTTCCTTCTCTCTGCATAACCGCCCCTGTAGACAGACAGTTAAAACAGCAGAAAGAAGAAAATAAAGCAAAGCCCTGTTCCTGACAGTATTTGTTTCCTAGGAAATGATTGAAGCCATCCGCGAAGCGGTGGTATACCTGGCACACACACACGATGGCGCCAGAGTGGCCATGCACTGCCTGTGGCACGGTACCCCCAAGGTAAGTGTGACAGCACTTGTGCGTTTAAACTGTACAAGTCAGGGCCATGCTTTATCTTCAGGCTGGACTTAGCTGTCCTGAGACTTTTAATCCCCTTTGGTCTTTGCCATATTGTGCTTGGCAACATTATCTTCTAAAAGTTGTGCCTCTGGGTCTGATGGGAATGAGCCATCTTCTTTAGGCCTAGTGTTTCTTCTCTGCTTTAGTAGAAACCTTGAAGTTTCATTAAGGATGGGAAGAGATCTGTCAAGCAAGTAAACATAATATGTATTTAAGCTTAGTTTGTAGAGGTTTTGGTACCCATTGGGCTCTTCATTCCTCATTTAATAATCATACTATGGTAGGGGGAAATAGGAAGGGATAACAAACAGCTGGCCACACACATTTGCTCCTGTGGGTGTTAAGTACTTGAGGGGAAAGGTAAAGATCCTTATTAATCACAGAAGTTTAGCAGAAATGATCATTATTTCCTTGGTCAGCATAATTCTGCCTTTAAAAGATAGTTGTACTGTATCTACTTTTTTAATGCAAATTTAATTTTGTTCAACAAATGCATACGAGTACTAACTATGCTAGACTCTGCATTTGAGGACAGTTCAGACCTTGGAAGAGGGATCTGTCAGGTCCCTCTGTGAAAGGTGGCTTCACTGGGTTTGCCTTGCAACTTGCAACTTAATAATTCTATATTTATGTCTGAATGGATTGTCATATACACATCTAAGCTTATAATAGCTCTAAGAGAACTTCTTTGGTATGTTACAGTTTTTCATTCTGGCTACATAACTATTATTTTAATAATGAAAAATATGCCACTCCAATGAAAACTTAATAAATATTATATTAAAATGTTTATGAAATATCCTTAATACATAACTGAAAGCTCAGTGAGACAATCTTTACTTTTTAAGGACAGGAAAGTGATTGTGAAAACAATGAAGACTTACATTGAAAAGGTGGCTAATGTAAGTATAATAGAACTACATATTTTTTCTAATTATTTTTAAGATGAATTCATATCTATTAGAGAAAATTTTGAAAAATTCAGAAAATTACCAAGAAGAAAATTATTAGTTGTCTTATTATATTTTTCTGTACATGTTCATGTATTTTCATATTTTATTTACACAAAATGGGAATCATGCCACATGCATTCTTTTCTTCTTTTTAAATTTAACATTGTATTGTGATAGTTCTCTACCTTTCTTAGATATTCTTTGATATTTACTAGCATCTTTGGGGAATTTGTCCAGTCATGTTAATTAAACATGGGAATTACTGCCTGGATAAGGTAGGTACATATTTTATTTTAGTCTTTGGGTAAATGATGCCAGATTGCACTTCAGAAACTTGATAGTAGTTTTTCCTTACGACCAAAACCATAAAAGAAATTAAAATGTATCTTTTTATTTTTTAAGAATAAATTTGCAGTGTCGTTATGGAAATTTTGAGTTAAATTTTATAGTTCTTTAGAAATGCAATAACAGTTTTCCTAATGAAATTCATGGGGGCAAGAAGTTTTATCGGGGAGATTTGTTGCTTTATAAATAGTGTTTATATATAATTAGATATTAAATAATTTTTCATACTGGTACTGCGGAGTACTACAACTAGAATATATGTAGTAAATAAAATTTTAATTTTTGAGTTAAATTTTATATATTTGATGGATAACAGTTCATCAGTAAAGTTCTAATTTATTGAAGAACTAAAATTATTTCATAATCAACTACTTTGTCCTTTGAAAAAAATACAGTGAGAACTACTAGCATCTGGTGAATACTTCAACTTGTTTGAAATACTAAGTCAAACAATTAAAAATTAATGCTGTGTGATTGTGTACGTAACTATTGTCTTCTGTTGGAATAGAGATTAGAGAAATTCAGAAGGCGGCTAGCTTTCCTATAACAAAGTGAAGTATCGCATTCTCTGATGAGTTGTTTCAAGTGTGTGATTTTTTATGATTCATAATTTATTGTTAAGTAAATTTTTATGCATAAGTTTTAATCTGATATTCTAATTTGAATACTTTACATTAAAATGAGTAAAAACTAGAATGTTAATAGAAAATTCACAGGAGTATTAGTAGTATGACATTTTTAAATAATAAAATTAGATTGTTTTAGTTCTACAGTTTGGTTATGTCAGGTAGTTCAGCACTAAGTTTTTTGAGAACCTAATCTCAGCATGACATCATGATGGTAACAGAAATTAACAATGCATATCTTTTTAAACCTCTAAGAGTTATTTCTAAGGGGGTGATAAACTAACATTACCAATGGATTTGATCCATGGATTATTTAGAATTATTAATTTCCAGATACTGAGGGTTTCTTGATACAGGCTACATTATCTTGTTCCTTTTAAATGTATTGAGACCTGTTTTGTGGCCTAACATCTGGTCTAAGTGTTTTTGAAATAATATATTGTGGAGTTGTTTGGTGGGGTATTATGTCAGTTAGACCAAAGTAATTGATAGTGTTTATACCATCAATGTTTTTACTGACCTATTATTTTCTAGTTCTGTCAGTTGCTGAGACAAACATGTTAAAATTTCCAACTGTACTTGTGGATTTGTCTGTTTCTCACTTATATTCAATTTGGTACCAGCTTCTGTTGTATTCATCCAGAAATATTTTATGTTTGGTTACGCTTATGTGTGTCCAACTTCAGAGAACTGAAACCAGTGATTTTGTGCTAGGCACATTGTTCTCTATTTTGTTTCCTTCACTTAATTCATATTAGGGGTCATTTTATTTCAGTATATATACATCTGTCTACCTCACTCTTCTCAGTGATTGTAATATTTCATCATACACCTGTGCCATGATTTATTTAATAAGTCCCTATTTTGGGGCATTTTGGTAGTTTCTAGATTTTTTTTTTAATTACAATTAGTACTCCAGTGAATATACTCATATGAAAGTCTTTGTACTTACATGGAAACATTTGTGCAAGAAATAAATCCTTAGAACTAGAATTGCTGGATCAGGTCATACCTGCATTTTAAATTTTTATAGGTGTTGTCAATTGCTCTTCAAAGAAGTTGAACTACTTTACATTCTCACCAACGTTCGAGTGTACCTGCTTTTCCCTAAACCTTTGGTAAATTAGTCTGTCAGAGGTCTTCACCATCCCCTATGGGACAAACGGCAAATGGCATTTCATTGTTTTAATTATTATCCTTAATTAGTTAGTACAGCATTATTTCACACATTTAAAGACATTTGTACTTCTCTTTTCTGTGAACTGACTCTTCGTGTTCTTTGCCCATTTTTAGTTGGTTGTTGGTCTTTGTGTGGTAAGGGTTTTGGACCTTTGTTGTTTATCTTCAGTTTGTCTTTTTGACCTTACAATTACCAATTTTGTTATTGTTTCTGGTTGAAATTGTATTATCTGTGATATTCATCAGATCTGGCTTTGAATGATTGTGGGCTATAATCAAAAATCAAATTCCTACCAAAATTTAAAACAATTGTATCAACATCCAGGACACTAAGGCCACACACTCTGGAATCAGGCTTTTGTTTTCGTGTTTTTGTTCTTAACATAAAGTAGGTGTTCTTTAAATGTTTGGAATAGTATTAGCATCATGGAAATAATTTTATTATTTCAAAGGATGAGTGTTGTGAAAGCCACATGTGTATTTCTGTGATCTCATGCAGCTGTACTTTAAGTAATGATTTTTATCTCATTCAATATACAATTATACCTTACTAGTTTTTTTCATTTTTATTTTCTAATTTTGTGAGTTCACTTTAAAGAAATTGAGACAATAGAAAAGAAAATTAAAAATCATTTGTAAACCCAGAGATGACTATTACAATGCTTTGCCTTCCGGGATTTTCTGTGTACATGTATTATGTATATCGTGTGTGTATGTAAAATTGTATGAGTTTATATTTTTATGTTGGAATATCTTATATATGTGTTTCTGTATGTAGGTTTTTTTAATTTAATCTTACAACTTGAACTTTTAACTATAATTTTCAAGTAGCTAACAGGTATTAGTTTTAGGATATTTGGTAATAAAGAATGTGCTTTTAAAAAAGTCAACATTGCCTCTAGAATATAATTAATGAGGTCTTGATAAGAGAGGAAATTCATTATAATGACTTTTATTCATTTTGCTTATATTATGTTAGACAAGTTGTCATTGTAGATAACATTGATGAAGGTATTCTGTGTATGGAATAAGAGGGAAAACCTATGCACTTGTTTTTAACCTATTGGCTTCCAATTCTTGTAGGGCCAGTACTCCCATTTGGTTTTACTGGCGGCATTTGATTGTATTGATGATACCAAGCTTGTGAAGCAGATAATCGTATCAGTAAGTAATTCTGATGGTCTTGAATTTAAGTTACATTAATAAACCAGTTGCGGATGTAAGCTTGATTTCACTATGCATGTGTAAAGACTTTCAGCTGTGCTTTCTATCAGGATTTCTGCTTACTTTTAAGTTAATTATGTTTTATTTTGGAGATTTGTTTTTGTTCCTGTATCTTAACCCTGTAACTTGATATTAATACTGTTTTAAATATTTAAAACTGGTCAAATTAAGATTTAACACTTGTATTTTAGATTAGGATAACATGGACTTTAGATCATATGCAATTATAAACTATGAAAAATTAGCAAAGTGATATTTAGATATGATCAGAAATCAGTCAGCATAGGAATTCCTCAGTTATTCCAGAACTCCAATACAGGCAGAGGATGTCTGTGACCTATTAAATTATCTCTCTCCCTGTGGAGAAACAATTACCTCTGCACAGTTACCCAGTTAATCAATATATATATGCTGGATCGAGCCGATAGAGAAGAAAAGTGTACAAAACTCTCAGTTGTGATGCTCCTTAGAGATTTTGTAGGATCAGATTAAAAGTTATTACTAGAATTAAAATTGTAACTTCCTTTTTTCACTTCAGCAATTCCTTCTAGTCTAGTATAATGACCATATAAAATGGTAATACTTGAATGTAGCGTATTTATCCCTAAACTTGCCTTCAGAAAAACCAATTCTCCTCTTAAAGGAAGTACTCCAAAGTAAAAATTGCATTATAAACTGTTTCTGTTTTCGTCATTCTGCAGTGAAAGCCTCTTTTTCTCATTCTACGATTGTCTTTTCCCTTCCTTTTAATGTATGAGTGCTGTTGAGTATATGGTAGATGTTGCAGCAGGGTGGGGATAAGAAAATGCAAGCTTTGATAGTAGTGACCAACTTGGAAACATTTTGAAAACCACATCTATATAGATATAGGTTATTCATCTGAAAATTACACAGGGCTTTCTGTTTGATATACATGAATGGAGCCCTTAGATAAATCTTAGTGCCAACAAGTGATACTTTTACATCGGCAAGAAGGAAGAATATGGATGATTCAAAAAGAGAATTTACCTATTGTCAGGTGGTGGTGCTGTGGTGTCTCTTTGTAGCCTTTCGGGATCAATAGAGCTGGGTGTAGTATAAAAACCGTACCAGCCAGTGGAAGGGAAGATTGTTTTCTTAGATGCCAGCTGTAGGTCCCAGTGTGTGTGAATTTCTCATGCCCTTGCTGTCATTTTCCAACTTTACCCTTGACTATTTTAAGATTGTGATGACTTTCTTTGGGATAGAATTGTGGGAAGAAACAAGTTGGCAAGACTTTCATGTTACAAACTGAGTATTTTGACATGTTCCTTGTGACTTTATTACCCTTTTGACTCCAATCAATAATGATTGTTTTTCATTCTTGCGACCAGAGATGTGAGGCCATAGAATTAGCTAATGAATAAAGTTGTTTCACAGAAATGGAAACAGGCTGGGATATTGAAAGTTTGCTTTTGTTTAATATTTTGATGGCAACTAAAATTTGCATAACTGTTCCAAATGAATTTCAAGAGAAACCAAATTTCCTTCACGATTTGCCAGAATGATCTGTTAATTTTTTCCAAAGATGTATGCCACTTAAAGTTGCCGTTGAAACAGTTTTAATTCCTTATGCTTATCACTTTGATTCCCACGACTGCTTAACCCACATTCTTAATGACTTTCTCATGCTTAGGGCAGCTTTCCCTGAATGGCCTGATTTGCTGTTCTCTTGCCTGTAACTGACAATATTCAACAGGTTCTGTGTATTATTAAACTGTGTAGCTCGTGATAAAATTCTGGAATGCTAATTGCTCTTGGATTTTTCCTACCCCTCGTCTACCACAATAATGGTTGCAGTATGCAATGCTTTTTAAAAATAACCTAAAAAGTTAAGTGTTGCTAAGCACTCTGTTCAGGGCACCTAGACTTCCCATAATGTCAGGTTGAAATCACAGCCTGGTCAGTTGAGCCTTTCACCTTTCAAAATGGTTATGAGCTCTTTCTTACCTAGTTTACTTTCCAAAATAAACATAAAGTTTCATCCAGTTTACCATGCAGTCATTGATATGCAGGTGGTTTGGCAGCAATGTTCATTGGAAAGTAAATAAGTACACTAGCCAATTGCTGTTTGAGGGTGAATAAATATTAATGCATATTTTTAAAGGCATCGTCTTTAAAATATACAGAAAGGTATGAATAATACAGTGAACACCCAGCCTCCTGGCATCTGACATGACATAAAATGTGACAAATACAGTTCAAGTTTGAGCCTTTTGTGGACCCATCCCTGATATCCTATCATCGGCCCATATCTGCTATGATAAATTTGGAATTTATTATTCATATGCATTCCCTTATCCTTTCACTATTTGTAAACATTTTTTATTTTGCAAAACATGCATCTGATTTTACATGTTTACAAGGTCTGTGTAAATGATGTCTTACATGTATTCTTCAACATCTTGCTTTTTTTCTTTTGTCATGTTTGTGAGATTTATCATCAGGGGTCAGCAAGACTTTTTTGTAAAGGGCCAGATAATAATTATTTTAGCCTTTGTGGGCTATATATATGGTCCTGTCATGTATTCTTGTTCATTTTGTTTTTGTTTTTTAGGACCCTTTTGAAATGTAAAAACCATTATCAGTTTGCAGGATGGACAAAAGCAGGCTATAGGCTGATTTTGACCAATGGGCCATAGTTTACCCGTCCCTATTCTAAATAATTTATTTTTCGCTGCCAAATAGTAATTTATTACATATGACTATACTGCGATTTATTTTCGTTTCCTGGTGATGGATGTTTAGGGTGTTTACAATTTTAAAAATTATCTTTAATTCTTATTAGTTTTTGCTAATCCAAATCCATGAACATTCTTGTATATGTCTCCTTGGGTACATGTTAAGTTTCCCTAAGGCACTTAGCAGAATTGCTGGACTGCCAAATCTGCTGCACATATATTTATATAGAGTCATGTGTTCCTGTTTCCTGCTCAGCCATTACAAAACTATTGCCTTACGCACTGCTTTTGAAAATAGCCAAGAAAGCTTAGTGTGTTGCTAAGCATTCCATGAGTGTAACTAGGGTTCACAAAATGTCAGGTTGATATCATAGCCCAATAATCACTCCTTGTTTTCTGTTTAGACTAAACTCTAGTGTAATCATCAGATAGTGATCTCCCAGTCAGATGTGGTCTCCCCATCCACTCAGCTACTGTAGTCTTTGTCTTTGCCATCCTTTCCTGGAGTAGTTGATCATGGTCTGACCCAGGCCTCACAAACCTGCAGACCTTCACTGACCAGATAGGTAAATGAGTGGCCAGGCCAGGTGTGAGACAAGGAGATTATACTCACCTCTTTCTTTCAGCAAATTAACAAATTTTACAACAATTAAAGCATTTGTCCTCTTTTGTGAGTTAATTAAAGCTTAATGTATGTACCTAAAGGTACACTGAAGGCACACTCAAGGTACCCCATGTTTGGGGCACTAAATACTTCATTATCAAAAACACATAGATTGGTTGGGTGTGGTGGCTCATGCCTGTAATCCCAACAGTTTGGAAGGCCAAGGTGGGTGGATCACGAGGTCAGGAGTTGGAGACCAGCCTGGCCAACATGACTAAACCCTGTCTATACTAAAAATACAAAAATTAGCTGGGTGTGATGGTGCATCCTATAGTCCCAGCTACTCCAGAGGCTGAAGCACAAGAATTACTTGAACCCAGGAGGCAGAGGTAGCAGTAAGCCAAGATTGCACCACTGCACTCCAGCCTGGGTGACAGAGTGAGAATAAAAAAAAAAAAATACACATAGATTGAGTTCACTTTGGAGCTTGTTTGCCTTGAGAAAGTTCCCTACCTTGTAATAAGTTCTGTATGTTTTTTGTGTGTCTTTCCGTTTATTACTGAATTTTTAAATTCATTTTCCCCGGGTGTTTAAAATTATATATTTATTTTAAGGTGGTTAGAGCTATTGAATCTGCTCTCTGAAAACTTTCATGTTTTATATGGGAATCTTTACAGTGTGATCTTAAACTTCAGCAGTAGTTAGGAGAGCATAGTGGGGATTGGATTGGTGGAAACAGGACATGGTGGTCAAAAGATTATGTAAGATGAGCAGTGTGCGGCTCTCAGTAGTGCCTGACTCCTAGGAAGCACTTAATGAGTGTTAGCTACTATTATTGGAAGTGTGCTATCTTTTGTGCAAAAAATGAGGGAAAGTTGGGATTTTAAAGAGAGAAACATGGTGTGTAGAACCTGGAGTGGCATCATCAGCCGGGAATATGATTATGACACAGTGAGATTCCTGGTCTCATGGTTGATGACTTGATTTTGAGCTCGGTTCCTCACACTAAAATTACTAAACTCATCTTAGTAAATAGGCCCTTTTAAGAAGAACAGATCTGAATATATCATCCCAGAGAGAATTCCTTTCCTTAAGAGGAGGTTTTACATTTTCTTTGAAAGAAGTGGTTTTGGAGTTGGAGGACCAGAACTAGGTGAGCCCCGAAACTGCCCCTGTGAGTCCTCTGGCAGATCCTCTCCTCTTTCTGGATGTCTCATCTGTAAACCTGGCCAGCTGGACAGAACTCTTTCTGAGGCCCAGCCAGTTCTAACGAATATGGGGTGCTCAGATAAGCATTTGAATATTATAAAGTTCGTTACAAGAAATAGGAATATTAGAGGTGGGGAAACAAATCGATGACTGTTCTGTTGCATCTTCTCTATTAAGAATAAAGGAATTTTTTTTAAATGTTAAGTGACTTTTCTGTCTTTGAAAACATCAGATTGATACAGGAATTTAGTTAGGGTGGGGATGACATTGCTTTTGTCCCTTAAATTCGAACAACTAGAAAGGAGGTTACTGTTCTTGGGGATGTTGATGGAAAATGTCATGGTATAATTTGTAACTGCTCAGTTGAGTCTTTCTGGATTTGTCTTCCCCTCCTCCTCTGTTTTTGTTTTTCAGTGCAGTAGCTAAACAGCCTTCATTTGCTATGAATAAGCAACCTAACTTTAAAAGCCTTTATCCACTTGTTTGATTCAACAGAGTTTCTTTACCTCTTTTCACATACATCTCAGCAGGGAAATTCTAATAGAAATGTTCTTCATTCATGCTGATGCTACATTTAAATGCAGCTGCAAATTAACTGTCTCTGCTCAGTGCCCTCAGCAAGTCATGTCCCTAGTAATAGATGCCCAAGAAATACTGGCCATAATGAATTAAGGTAACACCTTTAAATATTTTTTAGGTCCTTGGGTTTGGTCACTTAATACAATTGAGTTGTTCACTTATGCTAGTCACAAAAGAGAATTGATTCTGTGTTCTAAATGTAAATTTCTATGTCCTTTAATGAGACAATTTCAGAACTATCTCTACATTTTCCATGAAGTACGCTGGGAAAAATATTAGTTAAATATGTATTCTTCACTATTCAAATTCCAGGCGTACTTTAAGAATGTAGCTACCATTTTTTGTTTATAATTTTATAGGACACTGTGCTTACTTCAGCAGCACATATACTATAATTTTTTGGTTTTTTGAGACAGAGTCTCACTCTGTTGCCCAGGCTGGAGTGCAGTAGAACAATATCGGCTCACTGCAGCCTCCGCCTCCTGGATTCAAGGGATTCTCCTGCCCCAGCTTCCTGAGTAGCTGGGATTATAGGCGCACAGCACCACGCCCAGCTAATTTTTTTGTATTTTTTCATAGAGACGGGGCTTCACCATGTTGGTTAGGCTGGTCTCAAACTCCTGACCTCGTGATCCACCCACCTCCACCTCCCCAAGGTTGGGATTACAGGCGTGAGCCATCAAGCCAGCCACACATACTATAATTTTATAGGAAATTATCAGTTTGTTGCCTAGCATAGTAAATGACAAATACGGAAGGAAGATCCTGTGGTACTTTAAGAAAGCAGATATTGATTCTTCTTTTTGTTTACAATTTTATAGGAAATTATCAGTTCATTGCCTAGCATAGTAAATGACAAATATGGAAGGAAGGTCCTATTGTACTTACTAAGCCCCAGAGATCCTGCACATACAGTTCGAGAAATCATTGAAGTTCTGCAAAAAGGAGATGGAAATGCACACAGGTAAAAGCAACTAGAATGGCTCGACTTCATTCCTTTGCTCTAGTTGTCTGCTGATATTGAGTAGCGCATGCTTCCAGAAATCCACTCCTGTGTCCATACCCTCTCTCTAAAACTGCTCAAAAGGTGGATTCCATTTTTAAGCTTGTATTTTTGACAGATTCTTAAAGTTTTTATCTTGAAAAGGAAATAGAAGTGTCCTGCCAAAAGAACACCTCTGAGCACCTGGCATTTAAGTGTGTGGTTTGGCTTCTGTTTTGATTTATTTTCAATGCTACCGATACTACATATTTAAGTACCTTAGAGTGTGGTATCCATAAAGCAGTGTAAATGTGTTGTTTCATGGTTATGCTATTTGGTTTTTGAATTTTTTTTTCTTTTTTTTGGTATTACACGAGCCAGACTCTCTTTATTGAGCACTTGTTCTGTGCCAGAAACTATTAAGATCCTGGAGACCCAAACATGAAAAACAACACACCCTCAAATCACACATTGTCTCTGTGCTTAACAGAAAGAGATAATAATGATGGAGTGTGATACAGTCTATGATAAGCTTTTAGAGGTTTTTGTGATAATAAGATCACCACATTTTGTTTGCCATTTATCTTACCTTAATACCTCATTCAATATATTTAACAGTAAGAAAGACACAGAGGTCCGCAGACGGGAACTCCTAGAATCCATTTCTCCAGCTTTGTTAAGCTACCTGCAAGAACACACCCAAGAGGTGGTGCTAGATAAGTCTGCCTGTGTGTTGGTGTCTGACATTCTGGGATCTGCCACTGGAGATGTTCAGCCTGCCATGAATGCCATCGCCAGCTTGGCAGCAACAGAACTGCATCCTGGTGGCAAGGACGGAGAGGTGATGTACTGTTAAAGGACAGGCGGGAATGCTGCAAAGGCCGCAAAAACTTCAGTCACTATAAAGAGAATTGTAACCGTGATTGTCTCAACTCACCTTACACCAACAGTACATGTAGAGATTGTGAATTCACAACACAACCCTGTTGTAGCCTTCATCTGTCTCGGGAGCTTGCTCCACATAACTCCTAGGTTTAAATTTGAATTTGCTGTGGACACTTTTTCCCTCAGCAAGTTGAGACCCCAAGGCCTTGTAGTTCTGTGAAAATTCCAGGCTAAGGGAACAGGCTGTGCAGAAGTGCTAAGGAGGGAAGGAGCCGGGCATGTTTGAGAGCAGAAGGCTCAGGGGGTTGGAAGTGAGTTAGCAAAGGGAACAGGAAAACAGATACCAGGTCACATGGGGCCTTCTTCCTGGGCTGGGTTGTAAGATCCTGACAAATAGACAGTTTTGGGGAATCTACTATTTCCCCATATAGTAGGGGCAGTGGCCTCTGCTTTCACTTAATTCTCCTAACAGCCTTTCATTATAATCCCCAGTGTTACAGTTTGAAGATCTGCATAATTTATTCAAGTTCCATGCATTTCATTCATTTATCAGAAATATAGTAAACCTATATTGAATGCCTGCAAACGTGTTCAAAGATGAAATGACAGGGTCTCTGCCCTTAAAGGGTCTGGGATCCATTGGAGAGACCCATGCAGACAAGACATGTACAGCAAGGTATTGTTGCATTGAGTTATGTTAAGCATGCAATGGGAACTGAATAGTAACATCCAAATTTTAGTCCAAATCTAAGGACTTCTGATTAGTACTATGGATTGTTTTAGCGAGGAATGCTTTGCTGCAAATACAGTGTCTCACGGTAGCAGTTAGGTGCATAATTACCATTTTAAGAAAAACAGTGGTACACAGTGCCAGGTGTGGTGCAGCAGCTCAGTGTCATCTCATCTCCCTGGCTCACCCACTTCTCCACATCGCTGTCTCAAGCAGGAATAAAAGAGCCAGAAGGCTTTTTCTCCTGGCACTGGTAAGGAAATATCCAAACAGGCTTCCCTGACGTTTTACTGGGCAGAAATGAGTCCCATAACTAATTCTGGACCAATCTGGCAGAAGCGATTGGATTACCAGAACTCGTTCAAACCAGTGAGGATGTATCCTGATCACGGAGGAAACTTTAGAAAATGCAGGAGGAGGAGGTGTGGTGTCAGTCAGTAAGAAAGCTGGCCGGGGGAGATGCCTGTTACCAAGAACCTCTCACAGCAGCAGTTACATTATATTCAACTTTAATTTTCTCTAGCCATCTGGGTCAAAGCCTGGCACTTGGGAATGTTTTACAGACGTATTTGGTTATGGATGAAATCAACGCCAAGTGTTGAGTGCCCAAGGTGCTTTTGATACCTAAGACTGGGGAAGAGAAGTGGGCCAGGGATCTTAGAGAAGCCCTGGCTCCTGACCGTATTAACAAACTGGAAAGCTGCATGCATTTTCAAAGTTTCTCTATAAGGAGACTGAGCCAGTTGCCTCCCATACTCGCTAAGGAGAGGCCCAAATAATTGAGGGAACAATTGGTATGGCTCTTGAAAAGGAGTAAGGTTGAGCTGAAGAGATGCTTTCTTGATTTGCTCATCAGATAATTCCCTTAGGTAGTTATGTGTACTTAAAGAGCATGCAGCATTGGGTTTTGATGTTTGTGCCATAGTAGGTTTATTCCTGTCTGAGAATGGCATATTGCAACCTAAGACATGACTAGCACTAAGGTGAGCATTGTGCTGCTGCTGTTCAGAGCAGGTTTCATGAAGCTGAGACGGAAGTGCTATGCAGTGGCTGTGCTATCTGACATAACCATCTTTCAGTCTGGGGATTAGAATAGATCTCTGGTCCCCCCAAGTATGGTGGTTGTTTAGATAAAGACCTCTTAAGCCTGTGGAACTTTAAAAGTGGCTCTATGTGGTGACATAAATTGTATGTATCCATTCAAATGTATTTGCATGAATGAAAACAGCTTTTAAAATGAACTGTTCTTGACCCCTCAGCTTCACATTGCAGAACACCCTGCAGGACATCTAGTTCTGAAGTGGTTAATAGAGCAAGATAAAAAGATGAAAGAAAATGGGAGAGAAGGTAGGCTGTGCCATTTGACCTTTTCTTGTATCTTATAAGGAATTCTAGTAATTCCTGGCATCCCTGAACTTTATACCAGCCATTTAAGCGCAAATGAAGTTTGTCAAGTGTTTGGAAATCATGTCTGTAGATAAGAAATGATTCCGTGGTTGCTGGTAATGCTTTGTTCCCTGGAAATTTGTGTCCGAGAACTCTTAATTTTCTTTTTTCCGCCCTCCCTCACTCTTTCTGTTTTCCTTCCTCTGCTACTGCAGGCTTCTAACCGGGCTTGGTCAATGCCCTAAAATGCTATTCTAATTGTTGAGTATCATTACCTCAGTAGAAAGGCACGATGTTTATCTCTATGTTTGAGGAAAGAATAAGCGAAGAAGATTATCCTCGTCAGAGAATTTTGGACATTTTGGACTAGTGCCTTTTTATTTGGCATTGAAATACATGTCACCAAAGAGTAAGCCAGTCTTTGGCACTTTCTGGATTTTGTAAGCCTTACAGCTGCTCTGTAGAAACTCAGCTCTCTAGAGAAGGATAGCGTTAGCATTTGCATGTCATTCCTCTCTCCATCCTATCTCCAACCAGAGATAGGAAATGCAGATTCCATCCAGTATTTAAACCACTAGAGAGATTTTTTTTCCCCTACTGAGTTAAAACAGTTTGAGCTTTCCATTACAGTGTCTGAAAAATGTGACAGATCATGAATTCATGTCTTAGGTCAAGTGGCAGTCTAATGGCTAGTGAGGCAATCAGTATAGCAGTAGAGCTGTCACTTCTCACTTTACCTTTAGGAATAGGGACCCGGGGCCATTTTTCACTGTAAATTTGTTTTTTGTAAAAGAGAAGCTTTGTGATAAATATTAAAGAAAAAGTAATGTATGGAATCATCTTGTTCATTATTTAAAAAGTTGATGTATAGTTGAATTTATGCCAGAAAGGTTGTCTGGCTTAATATCCAGTGGTTTTTCTCCCTCTTGATTGAAATGTGCTGAGAACCCTAAAAGCAGCCTGTTTGGGTCTGATGTGTTTGTCTTGGCATTTTCATACAGCACCAAATGAGTTTGTCTTGCTGCATGTCTAGCTGTTTTGATTTTCTGTTGCTGTATAGCAGCCACCTTAAAACTTAGTAATTTTCAAAACAATGGCTTGATCAGGGTCTGGTGCAGCTTGTCTCTTCTCAGAGTCAGAGTCATCTAGGGCTGCTTGGTTTATGGTTGGAGTGTCCACTTCTCAAATTACTCACTCACATGGCTGGCCCATGAGTACTGGCTTTTGGCTGGGAACCAACAGCCTCAGTTTCCCTTTCTAGGCTGCTTGGGCTCCTTCATGAGATGGTGGTTGCTTTTTTAAGAGTGAGCATCCCAAGAGAACAAAGTAAATGACTGGCACTTTCATGATTTATCCTTAGCATCATTTAATGCCACTTTTACCATGCTGTCTTGGCCGAGTCAATCACAGAGGCACACTGTGATTCAAAAGAAGACATGGATTCCCCGTGTAGATGGAGTGGCTGCATTCTAGAAGAACACACAGGACAGGAGATATTCTTGTGGTCAGCTTTGGAAAACAATTTACCTCACTAGCTGAATCCTGTCCCTCTTTAGCAGATACCCTAAAAGGCTGAATAGCTATAGGCCTCTTGGTTTTTAAAGAGTCCTCACATTCAGGTGTCTTTGAATGAATTATGTAGTACATGCTACCTGACTATGACATTTGTCTTCAAGATAGGTTGTCCCTACCTCCATCTGCACTAAATCTTAGCTATCAGAATTTCTCCTTTGTCCAAGCATTAATTGCACAGTGAATAAGCTAATACCAAGACCTCGGGAATCAGAAGTACTAGAATAACAGGAGACAAATGGTAGTTTTGATTTGTGAATATGTAAGCATGGTAAAGAGAATTGCCAAATATAAGCTAGCACAGTCATTTATTCACTGTCGAACACGTGAACACTGTGTGGTGTTCATGGCACCTTCTGGGTGAGCATTTCTCTACAAGGAAGAACTTGATTTCAACCACGCATGAGGTGCTACTGTGAAACATTTATTTCCTGAATAGCTTTCAGGTCAAAGTTAAATCATTAAATTGTCCAAAGAAATGCAGACATAACCAAGTGAGTGTTTTATTAGAATTCCTTTTTTATCCTGAGTAATTACTGCTAAACATAGCTTAAGTTTTGGGTCAGAGTTAAAAGAAATGCCTGTTTTAAAAATGCATTAGATAAACCTGCACTGGAATTTTTAGTGTTAAAGGGGAGATTGGGTGAAAGCTACTTTTATTAGCTTTCTTTAAAAAAGATATTTGCAGGTTTAATGGCAGCAGAGAAGGGGGTAGGGAGTATAAATCTTGTTATATGATGTTCACTAAGTTTCAGTCTATTTTACAGGTTGTTTTGCAAAAACACTTGTAGAGCATGTCGGTATGAAGAGCCTAAAGTCTTGGGCTAGCATAAATCGAGGTGCCATTATTCTTTCCAGGTATGTATAATGTGTGCCTTTCTCGGAGCAGGGCCTGGTAATGCAGAAGACATACTTCCTTCACATTTCTCAGTTCTAATATTTGTCCTCAGTAGTCTAGTATTACTCCCAGTCACTCATGGTCTAGACAAGCATGCCAAATATTAGAAAGCAAATGTCACTCTTTCAGTCAGTTCCTAGGTTTTTTTTTTAAAGACAGGGTCTTGCTCTGTCACCCAGGCTGGAGTGCAATGGCATGATCTCAGCTTCCTTCAGCTTCAACCTCCTGGGCTCAAGTAATCCTCCCACCTCAGCCTCTGTAGCTGAGACTACAGGCACATGCCATCACACCCAGCTAATTTTTTTTTATTTTTTGTAGAGATGGAGTCTCCTATGTTGCCCAGGCTGATCTCAGACTTCTAGGCTCAAGCAGTTCTCTCATGTTGACCTCCCAAAGTGCAGGGATTATAGGCATGAGCCATTGCACCTGGCCTTTAGGATTTTTTTAACTACCATCTTTTTGACAAATTATAACATTCACAAGGTATCAGGGGGCTTCACCCCATTATGGTTTTGACCAAAACATAATTGTACTTTTTAATGACGATGTTGTTTTTTAAATCATGCCTAATTCTACGTGTAATTTCCTTCATTATTGTGAAAAGATTCTAAAGGGATCGGAAGAGCATTTGCTGCTGAAGTCTGTATGCTAATTGTTGATTTCTGACTTAAAGTGTGAAAAAAACAGTGATGAACTGTGGCCTCTTTTGTACTATTCTCTGGACTTAGTTGAGTTTATAATCAATCCACCAGTCATTGAAATTTCCATACATGCTATGTGCAGATGAAAACCTTCTGTTAAGAGCATTCATTTGAAAAAAGATTTGTGTGTTGCTTTGAAACAATTACTGTTGAATTTTCCCTTGCTATGTTACTAAGGTTTGGGAAAACAGATACCAACCCTAGTCTGAATTTCTGGAGATATTTCACTTGCAACATGCTATGTAAATCTATATTGTTTGTAAATGTTATTTTAAATGTTTCTTCAACATATATGTGATCTGATACACATATGCTCACAAATACACACAGGAACAGTCATATATTCAGGTATGTCAGTGTCTCCAAATATAAGTGTTACAGATCATTTTGTTCATTTCTGCTTAAAATTAGTTAATTTTCCAGTTGATGTTAAACAGTCAGAATTCATTAACTGATACATGAACTTTTTTGTTATGAATGTTTATTTACTAGGTATTTGGAGTGTTAATACCTACTGACATATTCTTTCATTACACTCAATTAACTGGAAATTTCAGCAATGCCATGAAATTAATTTATAAAGGTTGCTCATCAATCAGAACTCCCATTAGGTGGATTTCAAACACAGGAAGGACATCATAGGTTTATTATGCAGCCCTATTTAGAATTGGAACAGGAGCACAGGAGATATTTGAAGTTCTAAATGGAAGTTGAGCTATATATAACAAGAATTAATTCAAAAAATTGTTTTTGTAAATTTTGGGTGAAAAGAAAATCAACCTTGTATGTTGGCTGAAAAATAACTTGGAGAAGCAGAATTGTAACATTTGAGAGCATTGATTCTTGACAGACTGCCTCAGTCCCGGCAAAGTGTCTAGCCTTGGGAAAATTATTCAGCTTTTCTAGGTTGTAAAATGAGATTAATAATAACCCTATGGTTGTTATGAAAACTAGATTGGATGATGCGTATAAAATGCCTAGCGTTACGTCTGATACGTGGCATGTCCTCAGTAATAACTGACTGTGATGTGTTATATAACTGTGTTTAGCCAGGATGTATGAAATAACACCTAGTAAGTCACAAATTCATTACAAGGGAACTTTGCTTTTTTTTTATTTTTTTTTTTGAGACAGAGTTTGGCGCTTGTTTCCCAGGCTGGAGTGCAATGGTGCGATCTTGGCTCGCCGCAACCTCTGCCTCCTGGGTTCAAGCAATTCTCCTGCCTCAGCCTCCTGAGTAGCTGGGACTACAGGCGTGCGCCACCATGCCCAGCTAATTTTTGTATCTTTAGTAGAGACAGGGTTTCACCATGTTGACCAGGATGGTCTCGATCTCTTGACCTTCTGATCCACCGGCCTTGACCTCCCAAAGTGCTGGGATTATAGGCGTGAACCACCACACCCGGCTACAAGGGAACTTTACCTTTTAGCTTTTTGAGCATCGCAGGTGGGAAGCTGAATGTGTTGCTTGTTTCCCACAAGCAGTAGAATGCTGCTTGGTGCTGATAATTTATCCTCCTCTTTATTGACATAATGGAAGTTATTGGGACCGGGGACTTTGGAAAATACCTAGTACCTCATTTCTAGAATGTGTTTCAGAGGTCCACTTTTACATATGGTCCCAAAAAAGAAGAAAACATTCAGGCCTTGTGCTCTGCAGTCAGAGCTGTAGGTCCTGTTCACAGAGAAGTGGGCCTGCTGTTACCAACCTCTGGGACTCCCTTCACTTGTAATAGGGTACTTGGGCAGAGTTTCAGAATGCAGAGGCCAGAGTTATTTTGATGAATGGCTAACATTTAGTGAGTGCTTACTAAGTGTCAGGCTCTGACTGGGTGCTTTACAGGGTCATTTGGGCCTAAGAAAACGACTCTATGAGGTGAAAGCGGACTCTGTTGTGAACCCTGTTCTACAGTTCAGGAAACTGAGTCTCGAGAGAATTTAAAAGCATGCTCTTGGTTGTACTGTTACTTAGTGGCAGAGGCAGGTTTCACACCCAGGCAGTGAAGCTCTTTGCCCCTTCACTAAACGTTAGTGCTGTAGAGTTCAGCGCAAAGGTCTGCTAACTCTGACTTCTCTGCGCCTCTGTTTACACATGTTCATTCACCCACATGGTGGGGATTTTTTGGCTCTCTGCTCCATACATGTAGCACCGTGAAATAAATAAAGTCCCTGCTGTTGAGCTTACAATCTTGAGATGGAGAAGGGAAGACAGAATACATGTAGAATCATTTTAAGACAGGCTGTAGGTAAGTCCTAGGATAAAGTGAAGGTGGGACTAACTGTATGGAATGGAGTTGGGGTCCTACAAATGTCTTTGGTTGCATGACTCCACCAGCAAGATTCTAAAACATTTTTTTCTGTGGTTTTATAATATAGACTGCTGGTCCTCATCATTCATCCTTTGAGTGAAAAATCATGTGTATATAGTTAAAAGACATGTGTTACAGTTAACGAACTCTTATGCTATGGGGTACAGGTAGTATTGGAGATAACGTAGGAGTTCTTATGAAATTTAATTTTTTCCTTCTCTTCAGCCTCCTCCAGAGTTGCGACCCAGAAGTTGCAAACAAAGTCAAAGCTGCACTGAAAAGCTTGATTCCTGCATTAGAAAAAACCAAAAGCACCAGCAAAGGAGTAGAAGCTCTGCTTGAAAAACTGACTACATAGGTGGAAAGAGTTAAGAGCAAGATGGACTCATTTGTGCTGTTCTCTGTTCTGTTTGCCAATGCAGAAAAGAAGGGCTAGGGTGCACCATACTGGTAATTGGGGTGCTCTGTATATGTGTTTCTTTGTTTATGAATCTATTTATATAAATTGTTTTAAAAAATGGTCTTGTAAAAAATCTCAGCTGTCTCCTCTGTTACACTGCATAGTAAGCGTATCACTATGTGAGGCAATAATGCGGAAGATTTAACACTCATATATGGTGGGACCAACCAAATATAAAAAGTATAGTTCAATGAGTTGACTTTAGGGAAGAAGACATCTTTAGTGAGCGTAGTCTGAGAAGGCTTTCTGGAGAAGGTGGGACTTGAGACGACTTTCATGAGGAAGGCAGGATGTGGAAAAGAAGAGCAAGAAGGAGTCGTGGGCACAGTAAAGTGGAAGTTAACGGGTACTGGGGTGGGGATGGGGGACCACAGCTGCCTTCCTAGCTGTTTTATGGATTAGGTTCCCTTCTAGATGTTGTTTGAAAGCCACTCAGATAAGTTAAGCTCCTAGGAGGAAATGAATTGTGGGATCACAGTGGATTGCAGTGTTAAAATCAGGGTCATGGGGAAATTCTCCCTGTCTCTGATTTTGGACCTTCCAAGTAAATAGCTCCTTGCGGTTAGACTTTCTCCCTTGAGATTGTCCCTGAAATGTCAAATCCTATAGAGTTTAAATAAGCAGGAAGAAGATGGAAACTTTGATGGTGCAGAAGTGTAACTGCAGGTAGGATGTTTGTATTTTAAAACTGCAGTTGTCTGAGCAACAAAGGTTAGAAGGATTGTTGGCTCAGTCAAGCTCATGTAGTCATGCCTGTGAATATCTGGCTGCTTTCTCTAAGTAGTTTAATGTAACGGGATACTCATTCAAATCTGTCACTACAGTTACACCTGCTGGGGAATTGGCTGTGCCTTTGCTGCCCGTACTGTGGGGTCCCAGGACTACTCCAGCCTACCAACTACCAAGACCCCTCCTGCCACAATGTATCAAATCCTTCCCAAAGAGTAAAAGCACTGATGCCTGTAACTTTCGACATGGATTCTCCTATCACCCAAATAGGGTGTAGGTGGACAGCTGGAGGAACTGGGATGGGATGAGGAGGTGAATGAGGAAAAGTCAACAGTAGAACTTGCATTTGTTTGATTAATACATTGTGATTTGTGTTCTCCGTTTGACTAATAGGTTGTGATTTGTGTTCTCTGTATAAAGGAGCCATTCAGAGAAAGGAGGAAAGAACTTATGCTCTTTGTTTCATCCTTGAAACTAAAGTACAATAATGTGTACATAATTTGGGGAGTACTTTTATAAAGCTTATAGCAGAAGCAGCAGTCCTTCCTCTGCCCCATTCCTCCGCACCCCTGCCTTGCCCTCTCCAGACTACGTCTAATTACGCTTTGCTCTACTAAATGTCTAAATACAGTGTGTGTAATTTTTTTTAATCTATCAGTTGCAGGTATTTTCTTTTGACTTCCTATTACAGGAAATGCAGATTAAGAACTTTACCATCACTGTTCCCCACTCCTCTTCCCTCCCCCTTCCCAATAGAATTGCATCATATTTGATGAAATCAGTGTTCCGGGTTTACCTTATTATACCTACATAAATGTTGTTAAATATTGATTCAAGCAGTGAGCAGCCATTACATTGCTAATTTTTCTGGAATTAGTCATTGCCTCATTTATTTTCATTTGCTTAGTTTCTACATCTCTATTGATTTTTCCTAAACTTTTCATCAGAATTGCTTAAATTCTTCTTTTGAAGGCACCCTTAGCAATTACTCAACAGCATTTTCCTCTTTTTTTAGCCCACCAAGGCTCCTATGTTATTCTGGTGTCTACTCCTTTCCAGGTGGCTTAACTATCCTAACTGTTATAATTTAGTATTTCTCGAGTGGGTTGTGAATGTGTTGAGATTTTTGACAATTTCATCCATTACTCCACCCAGCTGTACACCTGTTTCCCTTGTGTGTTGTATGCAGAAGAGCACTGGTATGAACCAGTCCGGAGGGCCTATTTCTTAAATCAGTGGTGGATTTAGGAAAGAGCCTGGCCAGTGAAAATTGGAAGACAGATGGTATTCCTGGGAGAGGTTTCTTAGGTCTCTTGGGTTGTAGAAAGTCCCCTTCCTTCCCCTCAGCTTTGGTGTATGCAGGACTCAGCCCAACCTGTAAGCTAGGAGCCTGACAGGAAATAGCAAATATACCAAGGACGGCTGAGCAAGGGTTTGCGAAAAGGGAACATTGATGATGTTAAGCTGCTTAACCAGCTAACTCCTGGAGCTGCGCTAGCCCTGGACTTCTGATTATGTGAGAATAAACCCGTTTTCCATTTTAAGTCAGTTTTGAGTTGGATCTTTTGAAATTTGCAGCCAAAAGTATGCTAACCTGACTGTCTCTAAATACCAATTTCCACTCTATTCAACATGTCAAGTTGGTGAGCATTTCCACCTTTTCCTGGAGACACTGTCCTGGCTTTCAGGATGTCCTGAAGAACTGTAACTGCACTCCTCCACCATCGTCATCCTGAGCCTTCCCTTCATTTCTCTCCTGTGAAAAGCCCATGTCTCAGATCCCATGCATCTCTCTCTTGCTTAACACCCTTTTCTCAGTGGGGCACCACCTCTAATAGCTTCCTGAGAAAATGTATTCTAAGGACCTTGCAAATCTGAGTGTCTTTATTCTACTCTCACACCCAGATATCTAGTTTAGCTGGATATAGGATTCTAGTTTAAAACGAATTTTGCCTCTGAATTTGAAGATGCTGGTCAATATTGTCTTTAGCCTGCAAAGTTGTAGTAGAAGTTTAATGTCCAGTGCCATCCTTATTCTCTCAATCTGCAAGTTTACGGCGCTTTTTTTTTTGAGTCTCCAGCTTTCTCGTATTTCAGGATTGTGTGCATTGGAATGTGTTATGTATGTTTTCCTTTTATTTTTTATGCTAGGCACTTGGTGAACCATTTTAGTCAGAAGAGCCAAAGCCTGACTTCCTGGAAGATGTTTTTCCTTTTTTTTTTTTTTTTTTTTGAGACGGAGTCTTACTCTGTCCCCAGGCTGGAGTGCAGTGGCGCGATCGGCTCACTGCAATCTCCACCTGGGTTCAAGCGATTCTTCCGCCTCAGCCTCCCGAGTAGCTGGGACCACAGGCGCATGCCACCACACCCAGCTAATTTTTGTATTTTTAGTAGAGACGGGGTTTCACCATGGCCAGGATGGTCTCAATCTCTTGACCTCGTGATCCGCCCACCTCGGCCTCCCAAAGTGCTAGGATTACAGGCGTGAGCCACCGCGCTCGGCCTCTGATTTTTTTAAATGGACCCCCAACCCCCTGTTTTCTCTATTATTTCTCTTTGGAGCTATTATTAAGAGTTGAAATGATTTGAGCCTCTAATCTTTCTTTTCCCTATTTTTAATATTTTTGGTTTTTTGCTTTGCTTTCTGAGTGAGATGTTTTCTCTACCTTCTCTGCCAGCCTTTTGTGTTTTGGGTTTGTTTGTTTGTTTGTTTTTGAGACAGGGTCTTGCTCTGTCGCCTGGGCGGGAGTGTAGCTGTGCAACTTGAACTCACTGCAACCTTTGCCTCCTTGGCTCAAGCGATCCTACCACCTCAGCCTCCCAAGTGTCAGGAACTACAGGCATGCACCACCATGCCTGGCTAATTTTTGCATTTTTTTTTGTGAGACAGGGTTTCACCATGTTGCCAAGGCTAGTCCTGAATGCATGAACTACCATGGCCTGCCACTCCCAGCCTTTTATTAAAGTGTCCTTTTCTTTCTTCTATGCATTGTCTCTTATGTCTCCTAGGGATATTGTGTGTTCTGGTTGACTGGTGGATTGCTTTGTTTTACTTCGCTTGCCTTCTTTTCTGTCATGTGCTCTTTCTGTTTGCTTTGGTCTCTGTTTGAGACTTTCCTGGAGAGGTCTTTAGCTCTCTTATATACTTAAGACACTTAACACCTTACAATGATGAGAAAGAGGGCATTATTTTCTTGTTCTTGCATGTTGACTTTACCAGTGATTAGGTGTGGATCCTGCTGTTTCACTGGGGCCCTCCAGATGTCAGTACCTGTAGGCCTTTCCTGTGGTCCATTCAGTGCCTCTGAGAGAAATCCACCTGCAGCCAGCATTCAGTTGCTCAGTAGTCAGCGTGCAGATTTTCATTTACCTACCTGCTTTCAGCACAGTGCCTCTCCCTTATGCGCTCATATCTGGGGCCCCTAGTCTTGAGAAAATGAGCCAACATAAGTCCACAAAACACATCCTCAGCCTGTGGCCAGGGTTGGGAGTGGTAGTCAAGCAGTTTGGGCCAATCCCCCTGTCTTACATTCCAAGGCTCACCCCAGCCTTCTCCAGTACCTAGCACCTCTGGCTGCTGGGATTTTCTGGTCTATCACGGTGAGAACTGCTTGCTTCTCTCCATGCGTGAGGGGTTCCGCTTTCGCAGCTCTGCCTTCGTTACTGCTTCCTGTTCTTCCACATACTTGCTGCCATCACCCACTGTCTACTTTGTTTCTGTGAGTTTGTACAGTTTTATTTTTCTAGTCTTACTCGTTCTGGAAGGAACAGAGATAAACTCAACAATACACCATTTTTAAGCAGAAATCCACAAATGGCTTTAAACAGACAAAACAACCTACCTGGCTTCATGGTGATCATCTTTTCCATGAATGAACTTAGTGGATCTGAGAAAGTTTTTTGCTTGAAAAGACAGCTTGTTTTAGTTTTCAGTTTGCATCAAACTCTGCTTTTCCTAGGAATCAGCTGTTGTTAGAAGGAAGGAGAACCCCATTTTCCACTAACGTCTGGTGTAATAAGTGTTTGCAAAACAGAATAAAGGCCTCAGAGGAAATGGCTTCCTACTTTACCAAACTCAAAGGATTCACTCTTGAAAATATGAGATGGCATTTCTCTTTCTATTTCAGTGTAATTTTGAAAAAGTTGCATCTTAATTTTAGCAGATTAGTCACTTTTAAGTCTGGCAAATTTTTGGATGTATGTATTTAGAATAACGGTTAAGAGAACACAAGATCTCAAAGCAGCAGCTGTTAGCATGGAGCCCATAATCAAACTATTTCTAAGCCAAAATTAATGACCTCAACAAACATAAAAATTTGAGACTTGAACTCTTGTCTTACCTTTTAATATTGCTTAAGGAAACTAAGTTTATGATCATCTTCATCTTTTTTAAACTTAGAAACACCTCCACCAAAGTGCTCTAAGTCCTCTAACTTCCCCAAATGCATTAGTAAATTTTTTAATAGGCTTAACCAGGAGATACAGTATGCTCTTTGGATTGTGTGTCTTTTATGAATGGTAACTAAATGGCTGCTCTGCATTCCAGAGTGTGCAGACAGATGCTGATTGCTATGTATGTTTGTACCCACAGCAGTGCCCTGGAAGATACCACAGATTACACCCTATAAAAGAACAGTGTTTGGAATATTTTTCATCAAAATGTTTTATCCAGTTTTTAAACATGGGCTTATGCCCATGGCTGAATGTAGGTGGACAGATAGAGTTGCAAAAACATGGGAATGAGAAATTTTGGTCTTTGTGCTCTTGTTCTTAGGGAGTTAATTGTACCTTGGGAGGAGATGATTAGCTCTGAGTTGTGCTTGATATGTGATGACTACTTGAGTGAAAGCTGAGAGGAGTCTGTTAAGGTCATGGGAATCATCTGACTTTGAGCTCTTGATGACTATAATTAAACATAATGACTAATTTAGATATCTTCAAATGACTTTCAGATGCTTGACAACAGACTTTCCTTTTAGATAGAAATCCTCTTGCATTTAAAACTTAGGTTCTTATTTGATACACCTACCAGTAAGCAGGTACTGATTTGATGTTATCACATTCAGCAGTATGCAGTGATAGGAAAACTGAATCTTAAAGACCTGGAGCAGCAGGAATATGCGTTTGAAGACAAGACCTGGGTTCAGTTGTTCTTACCAGATCAACTGTTTGGCCCCCAATCTCTGAGTCCAGTTCTAAATATCTGTTGGAATCCACTCTTTTGGTAATAATACCATGGTGGACATACACTTTGATCTGTGTGGCACCTTTCTGCAGGTTCACCTCCTTCTACATTTCAGTCACCTCATTTGGGTGGGGTGGAATTACGATTTTCCTCGACCACAGTGGCATGTGACTGTGGCCTCTGAACCACAGCACTCCCTTGGCCACCGTGATTAGTTAATGGATAAAGTATACATGTCCCATGGTAAGTTGAAAAGCATTCTGAATTGATATCACTTTGCTTCATCATTTTGACTTTTGCAAAGTTGAAAAATCTTAAGTAGGCTGGGCACAGTGGCTCACACCTGTAATCCCAGCACTTTGAGGGGCCAAGGTTGGGGGATCACTTAAGGTCAGGAGTTCAAAACCAGCCTGGCCAGCATGGTGAAACTCTGTCTCTACCGAATACACAAAAATTAGCTGAGTGTGGTGGCACATGCCCATAATCCAGCTACTCGAGAGGCCGAGGCAGGAGAATCACTTGAACTTGGGAGGTGGAGGTTGCAGTGAGCCGAGATAGCGTCCCTGCACTCCAGCCTGGGTGACAGAACAAGACTTTGTCTCAAAAGAAAAAAAATATCCTAAGTTGATCTATTATAAGTCGAGGACAGTCTGTACTCTTAATACTAAGTAGCACCATATCAGGATCTGGCATGAGACTGAAACCAGAGCCCTTACAGTTCTCTGGCTAAAACATCTGCTGCCTACTGTTGAATGTAATAACATCAAGTCAGTTTCTGCAAGAGAAATCGTGAAAGATGCTCTCCCTTCCCCTGGGATCTCAAACTTAGACGATGGCCTGGGCTGCCTGCCTGTGTGTTACCATATTTCATCAATTCTAAAAATGTACATTTTTATTTTGCATTTAACAAATCTTTCAGGGTGTTACTTATAGTCAGTTGCATATTAGCATGACCATTGTTTAATGGGCAGTTTACTTCCTGAGTGATAGATAAAATAATGGTACGTCTTAGAGTCAAAGTGTTACAGTTGGTAAAATACAGTTCCATCTTTTCCTCTCTCAAATGTTTCCCAGTCTCCATAAGCCTGGGTTGCTTTTCTATAGTAGCATTTCACCCCTCAAAAGTTTTCTTTATTGCTGGACCCTCCTATGGATGAGCAGGGTTGGCATGAGGTGTTTTCTGCTATAAGCCTGCATATAAATCACACCCTTTTGGAAAATGAAAATCAGGTGAAATTAAAAGCAATATAAAAAAGCGGCTGGGAGCACAGGCCTGGAACCACATTTGAAGCCTGGCTCTGTAGCTGGATGATCTTTGTAAGTTACATACCCTCTCTGCTTCATTTTCATCATTTTAAAAATGAAAATAATCACACTTCGCTGCCTCTTTGTGAGGGTTAGGTTCCCCTCCTTGAGTATTTCCCATTAAACGTTTCAGCAGCTTCTGCCTCTACAACATAAGAACTCCCATAAATTCAGTACCACTTTAAAATGTTATTTACAATTTTAAACATCAGCAATGTACATTTGAAAAATGGTTGAAATGTGAGCCTTCAGGGTTTGCAGGCTCCTTGTAATCACTTCCGCCTACAGATTAGGGAGGAAAAGGTGAAAGTACTTAGGCCAAAATGGGCTTCTTTTAAAATACAAATAACCCTAGTGTAATAGCACCTCTAGCTGTTGCCTGTTATTAACACCTTCCTATGAAGTCTGTAACCTTGCTGAGGTATATGGCAGAAAGCTAGACAGGTTAGCAAGGGAGTTTGTTCCTTTGGGCAGGAGAAAGGGGTAAATTGAACTCACATACCTGGCCTGTCAGAGGTACAGCAGAGAAGTGGGGGCTTCAAGTTGTTTGGTGGTCTTGGCTTCCAGATATGGAATTTGGATCAGTGCCAGGGGACAAAGTGGACTAACTGCAGATGATTGTTTTGTGGAGGAACTAGCCTTTGCCTTGTTTCCAGAACTTGGACATGATTTGGGTTCTGTCACTTGCTAGGCAGGTGATCATGGTCTTCAGTTTCCCCATCTATAAAATAAAATCACCTGCTTCATGCTCCCTCAATTTGTCAAGGGTTTTTTAAACCAGAAGTTTCTCTACATTGTGAGGGGCTGTTGAGAGCAGCACCACAGTGAAAAGCCGTTGGTGTTTGTTTTCAGAAGATCTGGCTTTGCAGATTACCCCTGGTTCTGACCAGGAATGTGGGCAAGTCACAATCTTTAGGAACCCCTATTTTCTTATTTGTGAAAGTAGGGATCATATCTGAATATCTCAGGAGGCTGGGGTCAGAATCAAGACCGCATGTGAAGATGCCTTGTCAAACTGTAAGTGTTTATGATTTCCGAGATGGATCCAAATATTTCTTGCTTTTTTTGATTCCCAACAGGATTGTAGTTTACAGATTATAAAGAAAAAAAACAGACCAAAACAAAAAACCTCTACCACCATTAAGTAAAATTATCCAAAGCCTAGATCTAAGGCCAAAAGTTTTGTCCCATTTAAAGACATACGAGGGCATGGTCTGCAAAACCACAGGGCTATTTGTCTTTCTAGCGGGGTGTGATTATATTTGACCTGCTGTTCTATTCGGGCCCAGACTCTGGGAAGGAGGATGATGCTGAGTAGAATATCAGTAAGTTGCAAATGATTTCTGCCCAACAGTAGAGACAACTCCAGAAATCAGTTTTATTGCCCTATTTATTACCTGATGTTAATCTAACTGCAATCTTATTCCAATAGACTTCCTTTTCTTACATGGACATACAGAAAAATGAACAATTATAATTCAGTCCACTGTATTCTCTTTTGAACTAGTTTTACCTGCTTATTTTCTCATGAATGAGTTTTGACATATTTATGTGAGAATCATGCTTTTAATATTCTAACATCACAAGGTAGCCTTTTGTTTCTGTATTGCACTTTAGAAGTAATTGTGATTTTGCCACCTTTTTGTACAATTGATGGTTTTGCTTTGTGTCCCCACCTAAATCTCATCTGGAATTGTAATCCTCGGGTATGGAATGTAATCCCCACAGGTTGAAGGAGGGAGGTGATTGGATCATGGGGGCGGTTTCCCCCATGCTGTTCTTATGATAGTGACTGAGATCTCATGAGATCTGTGTTTTATAAAGGGCTCTTCCTCTTTTGCTTTTTCTTCTCTCTCCTGCCTCCATGTAAGACTTGCCTACTTCCCCTTCCACCATAATTGTAAATTTCCTGAGGCCTCCCCAGCCATGTAGAACTGTGAGTCTATTAAACCTCTTTTCTTTATAAATTGTCTAGTCTCAGGTAGTGTCTTTATAGCAGTGTGAAATGGACTAATACAAAACAGAACCTAAGAGATTTATTAGCTCCTTTTAAAAGCCAGCTGATACCCATTTCCCGAGTAGAAGAACACACTTTTCAGTTACCATTTGTTGTCAACTGTGGTCATGATGTGACTATTCTGTGGGAAGTGATCCTGTTACATTTAGATTGCATTTTAGGTTTCTTTTGTTTTAAAGAAAGCCTTAGAAATACACAGTTTTAGTTACTGGTTAACATTAAGCCCTCTTACCAGTTTGCAATTTTTAAGTTAAATTTTATAATTGAGGAAAGCATGGGACTGATGGAAGAATTTTTCTTTTCTAATTGGAAGACCTAAATGAAGTAATTTTGTCCACTTCACTTACTTGAGAATTGTTTGAATCAAGAAAAGCTGTGAAAGAAAAAGCAGACAACACGATGAAAAAGTTTATTATAAGAACTAGGTGAGCAAAAAGCATTGATACTTCCATGAAAATGAGCATCGAGTTAAAATATCATTGGAGAAATTACTTAAGGCAAAGTTTTGCCAGAACCAGAAGTATAGTTGGAAAAAGACATGAAATTCCAGCAAGTGAGGAGGATTAAATTTGCAGCCCATATTTAAATCAGTCAGCAACAAAAATCAAAGATGGAAAAGAAAATAGCCATGTGCCTATGTGTAATATTTTATTGCATGTCTGTTTTCTTTTTCATACAATAAGGTAGCTTCTCTCTATACACAACTTATAAATTTTATGTCCCCATGACCCAAGGAACTATTGCTTTTTCCCTTTCAGTGGTACAAATGCTACCCACTGGTTCCATTCTCTGCCTCTTGCCTTCCCTGGGGTGTGCCAGGGACTTGGCTAGTGATGCAGGGTGAAATAAGGGGAGATGGAACAGCAGGTCAGGAGTAACCTCTAGTGACTTAAGCTGAGGGAGTACCCGCCCCTTGTGTACCACGGCTACAGTAGAGGAGACATTTTCTCACTTTTCCCATAGAAATGGGTAATACCTTGTGATTTGGTTCTATCTTATACTACAAATGCTACATTTGGGAAAAGGCAAAGACAGCTTGATAAAAGGCTTTTGAAGGCTGGCCTAGAAATCAAAGGATTATTATGGTATAGTGAAAAGATCTGTGGATAGTTAACAGTTGTAGTCCCCACCCTGCCAGTAACCAGGTGATGACCTAGGGTGAGTTATTTAGTCTGCCTGGGTCTTTGTTCTCTCCCCCATAAGAAGAGGGGCTTAGAATAGATCAGGTGGTTTTCAGATAGGTTCCTTGAGACCCCAGGGTGCCCCAAGATGCCACAACAGAAACCACCTTTGCAAAGATGACAGTGAGAGGAGTCTAGCATGGCTAACCCCATCTTCTAGCCTCAGGCTGGCTGTCCTCTTTCCTGAGCATAGCCCAAGCGAACTGTATTAGGGTTTTCTAGAGGGACAGAACTAATGGAATATATATATATATATATATATATATATATATATATATATATATATATATATGCACACACATTTATATATTCTACGTATATATATATATGAGTTTATTAAGTATCATCACATGATCACAAGTCCCCACAATAGGCCATCTGCAGGCCGAGAAGCAAGGAGAGCCAGTCCAAAGTCCAGAACTGAAGAACCTGAAGTCTAATGTTTGAGGGCAGGAAGCATCCAGGACTGGAGAAAGATATAGGCTGGGAGGCTCGGCCAGAGTCTCTTTTCACATTTTTCTGACTGCCTATATTCTAGTTGTGCTGGCAGCTGATGAGATTGGGCTCACCCAGACTAAAGGTGGGTTTGCCTTGTTTTTTTTTTCTTTGAGATGGAGCTCGCTCTGTCACCCAGACTGGAGTGCAGTGGTGTGATCTCAGCTCACTGCAACCTCTACCTCCCGGGTTCAAGCGATTCTCCTGCCTCAGCCTCTCAAGCAGCTCGGACTACAGGCCGGCACTACCACGCCTAGCTAATTTTTGTAATTTTAGTAGAGATGGAGGTTTCACCATACTGGCCAGGCTGATACTGAACTCCTGACCTAGTGATCCACCCTTGACTAAAATGTTAATCTCCCTTGACCACACCCTGACAGACACACCCAGGATCAATACTTTGTATCCTTCAGTCCAATCAAGTTGACACTCATTATTAACCATCACATTAACCATGGGAAAAATTTAGTTTATAGTTCAGCTTTAAAGCAAGGATGATGTTAGTCCCTCCCTAAAACTGGCCCCCTCCTTATTCAGGGACTGAAACTGTCTGTAAAACTAATGAAACACCATGAGATTAGGATTATGGAAGGGGCCTGAATTCTGCTAAAATGTAGGTGTATTTTCTCTAATCCCTTACTGCTCTGCAGTTACATGGCCAGAGGTCACAAGGTTTGTGACTTCCCCAAGTGCTCCAGTAGATAACATTACTTTTGGAGAATATAAGAGTGGTCATTTGAGATGTGTTTCAGACTTTTGCATCCTGGCAATTAAATGACCCCACCTGGACCCATGACTAAAGACTCAACCAGTCCTATGGCCCCTACCCAGAGGTGGACTCAGCACACAAGGACTGGTTTCCCACATGATTTCATCCCCAACCAATCAACAGCACCCATTTGCTAGACCCTTGCCCATCAAATTATTAAAACTCTAGCCTCCAAATTCTCAGGGAGACTGATTTGAGTAATAACTGCAGTTTTTCTGCTTGGCCAGCCTTGCATTAATTAAACTCTTTCTTTACTGCAATAATGCTCTCAGTGAAGTGAATTTATCTGTGCAGCAGGCAAGAAGAACTCATTGGGAGATTACACTATGGGTAAGAGCAGATGGGACTTCTGACCTACTACTACCTCGTCTCCAACCAGAGCAGCTACATTTATATCTGTTCACTGTGTTCAGATTCAGTGAGATTTCCTTTTGTATCAGGGTCCTGCCATTAAGAACAAACTAAAGTTAGAAGACCACTGATCAGTTTCATCTCCAGTATTTTCTTCTAGAATTGATGATTGCTTGATTGCAGTGACCTGCACTGTGTCCTCCGTGCTACCGGCAAGCAGTGCTGGGAGAGGAAGCATTAGGCTGGAGGTAGATTTTCCCATGAAGCCTTGAGGCTTAACTATCACTGCCTCTCACTTGCTGGGCATTCCAAAGCCCACTACCTAATTGTGTATTCACAACTTAGTTGTTTTTTTTCTTTCTTAATAGGGGATCCTAAATTATACAAGCCTCAGGTCCCATGAGCCCTGGATTCTCCCCAGCATTAGCCCTAATCCTTCTTAATGTGCCGATACCACTGCAGACCTGTCCTAAGTGACCAGAAAATACAGTCTTAGAACAAACCAGCCATTTGGAGTGGGGTGGGAGTTGCTTTGCAAGCTCACCCTAATCAAATGATGGAAAAACAAATGTTATATTATTCCTGCTATTGAGGAACAGATATAAAGTGTCAGTTATTACTCATTTTTCATCTCCAGAATTTTTATCAGAATAGCATATTTTAGAGGCTAAGCATATATGTGTCGCAGATAAACCACAATCTAATAACCCCAGTTTTTTTTAATCTCTACAAAATGAGAAAAACAATTTCCCATAGTTATAAAGGTTAAATAAGATACTGTTATAAGGAATTTAACACAGTGCCTGGATATATCAGCACTCATAAGTTTGAGTTTCCTTTATTACCACTGTTGAGTAATTAAGGCAGAGACAACTAGATTACTATCTTAGCACCTAAGGAATACAACCTTCATTTTTAGCTGGGCGGTCATGTGTCCAGCTAAAATAACATTTTCTAGTTTTCTTCACAGAAAAGGTTTTGTGCCAATGAGATGTAAGAGGACAAGAAATTCTCTCAGAAAGGAAGTCATGTGAAAGAAGAGTGAGTACCCTTCTCTAGGTTTTGCTCCATCCTCCTTTGAGCTTGGATGTGATGGCTGGAACTCCAGCAGCCGTATCATATCATGTGGACAAGGTTTGCGCCTTAGGGGTGAAGGGATGGTGAGCAGATGAGTCCAGGTCCCAAGTTTATGGAATTGCTTGCTATACTAGGCTTGCCCTGTCTACTCTCAAATTCCTTTATGGCAGTGGTTCTTAAATCCCCTGGAGGGTTTGTTAAAACAGATTTCTGTGCCACACGCCACAGTTTCTATTTTGGTAGGTCTGGTTTGAAGCCCAAGCATTTACATTTCTAACAATTTCCCAGGTGATATGGATCATGCTGGTTCAAGGACCATATTTTGAAAGCCAGTGTTTTCTGTGTTAGAGAAGTAAACTTCTTTTTGTTTAAGCCACTGCTATTTTCTGCTGTTTTGTTACTAAAGATGAATTCAATACATCATTAAAAATTTGTAACTCATTCTGGTGATAAAGAGCCGTAAAATGGTTAAAATGCCACCCAAAATGAAGCAGAAAGGGTGAACTGCAAACTGAATTGCTGACCTCTGAACCATTCATTTATCAAGAGTACTGAGCACCTAGGATGTGCTAGGTATTTACAAAAATAACCAAGACATGGACCATGGTTTGACAGCAGTCACTGCCTAGCTGATAACGTGGAATACTCAGTTGAGTCACAGTCCTGATAACCAATGTCTGCAACGGAGTGATAAAGTAAGCCAATGATTTTTCATCCCTCAATTAGTCTGGAAATGGGCATGGTCCTTAGGGACCATCAAATGCAGTAGTAATCGACCCCACCTTCACAGTGGAATCATCCGAGGAGCTGTAAAATACTTATGCCTGGGCCCTACCTCCAGGGATTCTTATATAATTGGTTTAGGTGGGGAATCTGGATTAAAAATTCCCTCAGTGTTTCTAATGTGCATCAAGATTTAAAATCACTGATCTAACCCAACCCAAACAGGTAAGGTGATTGCCCCAAGGTGACTGGCAGAGATGGTCACAGTCAGGTCTGCTGTTCAGTTGAGTGCTCTTTAGATGCCTGGCTGGCCCCTAAACCTTCCCGAGGCCGGGTGCACTGCCAGGTTAATTCTGTCTTAATTGTCAATGGCACAGGATGTATGATGTTGTAAGCACACATCTGCTCTCAGCTCAGTACCAGAGAGCTCGCTGCACCTCATCAGTTTCCCTAACAAGATTTTCCTTGGTGACAGCGACACAGATCATTTTAATTAGCATTAGATAATGAATTTAAACGGCATTGCAGTAATTCTAAAATCTCCCTTAACTGCACTAAATAGCGTCATGCCACTAGATATTCTAGTGGGATTTATTGTTGAAGAATATTTGTGGTAAGAACACAGCTGACAAAGCTCCTTATGTGAGATTATTCTCTCTGGTTTTTCTTTGAAACTGCAGCCAGGTTAGAACTAGACTGTCAGAACTATAGGGACCTAGATATCATCGGTGTCTTGGCTCCTTTTGTGTGTGCATCCTTATCCACTCGTCTCCAGGATGTGGCTGTGGCTCTCGGCTTAGACACTGCTGGCAATGTGGTATTTGTTCCCTATCTCCTGAGGGTGCCCCTCCACCAGAAAGTTCTGCTTTACAGTCAGCTGAGAAGATCCCCTGCACTCAGCCCTTGTTCCCAGTTCTGCTCTCTGGGAATTCATTTTCTGCCCTTCTGTGCCAAGGGAACAGGGCAGCATCTCTGGGGTCATGATAAAGGGATTTGAATAAATGGGTTTGGGATGAACGCTACTGCTGTTAGGAACTGGGAAAATAATGCATTGTCCTTCTGGCCCCAAAAGCCCTTGCAAGTAGATTTCCCCTCCCCCTATATTACTATTAATATAAGATTGGCAGGGGGTATTTTTGACTCACATTTCTCTGAAGGAGGAGAAAAGAAAAATCTTGCCAACTCTTAAGCCATTAGGCTATGGGCATGATATTGTTATTAGAATGTTGGTGTCTTCCAGGCCATGTTCTGATTTAGAAAAAGGGGCTCTGCCTTCTCTTTCTAATTGGCCTAGCCTCACTGTGGACAAGCTGTTGTTCCATTATTAGACGTTAGCTTCTTTATGCTAAGATTTCATGAGCTAAAGACTCCTATGTTGCATTTTTCTTGCATTGTTTGAACACAAATTTCATAAAGCGAGATAGTGAAAGAGATAATTGCCTAATCAGTTATCTGTGGGCCAGAATAAAAGTATTACTTTTATTTGGTTCTTTGCCTTAAGAAAATAGAATTTAAGAATAACAAGCGCCTGGGAGGTACTATACAACCACCTTCTGTATTTCTTTAAGTTAGGACATGCTGTGACACCAACTGATGTGCTGCCAAGCAACTTCAATGCTAATCACCCAGAGTTGGTCTCAGACTTCACAGGTTTAAGGGCATAGTCACCAACAAGACTACCTTTACTTCACATGCCAACCCCACTTCAGGGGTTCTCAGCCCACGCACACTTCTGACCACTAGCTACAAATTCAGAGATTCCCACAACACCCTTAAGTTTGATAATTCACTAGAACAACTTACAAAACTCAGGAAAGCACTGTATATACAATTACAGTTTTATAAAAGATGTAAATCAGAACTAGCCAAATAAAGAGATGACAGGACAAGGTCTGGGAGGGTCCTGAATACAAAGCTTCCATGCCCTGTTTCTACAGAACCAGCATGCACACCCTCTGGCACATTGATGGGCTCAAAAACCAGGAAGTTTCCCCACTCAGCTCAGCGTCCAGAGCTTTTGTTGGGGGTCTCACTATGTAGACATGATTGATTGAATCATTGACCATGGACTGCTCCATCTCTAGCCCCTCTACCCTTCCTGGAGGTCAGGCTGGCTCAAAGTCCCAAAGCTCGCCTCATGTAGTAGGTTTTTCTGGTGATCATCCCCCATCTTGAGTAATCTCATCTCTTACCATAAACTCAGGTGTGATCCAAGAGGTTCATGAATAACAAAGTTATTGCTGTTAATTGGGAAACTCCAAGGATTTAGTCTCCCTCCCAGGAACCAGGGACAAAAGCTAGTCAAATTATTTGTTATACAATAGGGTGATTCAACTAAACATCCTTGTTAGAGCAAAGAATGAGGTGTTTACAGCAATGTACCTACTATTATACCCCATTAGTATGTGCCCCAAAGGGAACATGAAATAGGATACTTGAATCAGTGATTGCAATGATTGATTTATTTGGTTCCCACATATGTACAAACTCTTACAGGGTTTGTGATGCCAGTGTTTAAAAAATTGCATTATTTATTGTGCATTATTAAATATACATTTGTACATACACATCACATGTCCCAAAACCATAATTCATATATCATACTTTACAGGTAATTTTTCAAGGCAATTTTGACATATGTGATTTTTGCCTTACTGACTTCAGAGCCTAACTTTGAGGTTAAATGCTATCCTACTATGCAGTATCCTCAGGAGACTCTTCAGTAGCCTTCCAGAAGTTAAATCATCCAAACCCTGTTTGAATATTTTTAATGACAAGGAGTCCTCCCAGACTTAAGAGTCAACCCATCTTATGGTTGGGCAGCCTTCACTGTTAGAGGTTAGTTTCTTATCTGGAACCTAAATCTTCTACCTGATCTTGTGACTGTACCCTCTAGAGCTGTATCCAGTAGTAAGGGCTATAAATCTTTGAAGATACAGATCCTGTATCTCCTAAGTCTTCTTTTCTCCAAAACAAACATTTCCTGGTATCTTCAACCATCTTTTTGTAAATCTTTCTACATATATATTTTTAGGACAACCTCATCTGCCTTGTTTTGAATGTTTAATGTCCCCTATAATGTAAAATGTCAAGTACTGTATATAATACTATAATAGTAGTTAAACAGTTTTAGCTGTATCTTTCATAATTTGATATTCTATGTTTCTTAATTCGAGGATCGTAAGAATATACTTTTTTGAGGTGAATTACAGTTCCTCACTCTTTTTCATAGATCAAGTAATGCACTTGGGCATGTGTTGTCTTTGGGTACCCAGCACCCATTCCCCTTTTTCCTGGTACCTGCTTCATGGTTTTTCCTTGGCCCGCACTTTTCTACCCTCTGTCTTTGTACCCAGAGATGGAAATAACCTGGACTAAACAATCAGTGTTCTATTCAAAAGTGACTGGATCTTTTGCTTAAGCTATTGGGGTTGCAATGTGGATATGATAAAAGCCTTGAATTACTACTGCAGGAAGCCAACATGGAGGAAAGCAGAACTGAGCAACATGGGGAAGACAAAGTCTTTGTGGCATCGCTTGAGTCCAGCTTCCTTGCGCCTAAACCCAGCTTTAACCTGTACGTTTCAGTTTGACAAAAATAAAACTAGATCAAGTTAGAACTATTTAAAAGTTTTTAAGGTATAGGCCATGATCTGGGAAACTTCAAACTTAAAGCATTAAAAAGCTCAGCCCACAGCAGTTACAGCACAGTTTATAAAGTGTGAATGAGGAAGAACATTATTCTCTATCGTGATTGGCTACTTGAAACTTATCTTTTCAGGCCACTGTGCTCTATAAGCTTATCTGTTGATAGCTAATAGGCTGGAAATTGTGAGGTCACGCTGACCTGGGAGAGCTTGAATTGTGTTTATGGTTCCAGCTAGTATTTCAGGGGAATCGGGACAGTTTTAATTTTCACTTATATGGCTCTGAATGTCTGTTTAAGGGGATAATCAAACTGTGGCCTCTAAAAAGTATATCCTTAACATTCTCCCCTCTTTGGTCACAATCTCAGTTAACTGGGAGTGTGACCAACTATAAGCATTACTCTCAGTCATCACATGCTGTTTTCATCTCCCATGATCATCTAAAGATTGCATATTAAAATTTTAATAGGTTACTTTCTTATGACTCGAGATCATACAGTTTCTGTCCTTCAGTTCTCATGGAGATCATCCAGTGATTTCGTGGCTGCTGAGAAGCAGATAAGCCTCTTGAAAAAATACAACGTACAGGGGATATTGTCAATATGACTGATAGGAGGGCAATACCAGGAGTTTCAGAAATACCCTAAAGCCAAGGTCCCCCAGAGCCAAGATTTAGCCATTAATGGACAAACTTATTGGGCTTTCCCAGTGAAGTAGAATATTTGGATTTTATCTTTTAGGTTTCCAGATTCTGGGCTTACAATTCCTTGTTTATTGACATAAAAACAGCATTTTTCTCCAGTAAGCACACAAGCTCTTCCTTGCTGAGTAGTTAGGGTATCAGGAACTTTTCTGTTTTGAAGGGCAGAAGGTCCTCAACTTATGATGGTTGGACCCATAATTTTTCAACGTGATGGTGCAAAAGGGATACATTTTTACTAGGCTCCTTGACTTAAGATGGGATTATGTCCCAGTAAACCCGTGGTAAATTAAAAATATAAGTCTAAAATGTGTTGTCAACTTGAGACTTTTTTTTGACTTATGATGGCCTTATCCAGATGTAGCCCCATTGTAGGTTGGGGAGCATCTATACCACTGAGGCTAAACGTCTCACTTCAGATATTATCAGTTGAAGAGAATTTAAGGTACTATTAAATTATTTTGCAAGAGTTGCAGAAACACTGATAAGTTATTTTTCTAATTTAGACACTCCCAGTTGAGGGTAGAGTTCTCTAGTAAAAGAACAAGATCCAAAAATTCTTCATATAAAGAGGTTTTGAAGCTCATAAGAAACTTACTTATTGAAGTTGGGGGGTATTGTTCTATGTACAAATGATCCTGTTAAGAATTAGACTTGCATTTATAAAGTCATATTTAGTTAATTGGGGTGAGAAAGAACCCAAATCATAGTGTCCAAATTGTTTGACTGGAAAGCATTTATAGGTCTTATTACCACACAGAATGAACAACCCAATATTACTGAGATAAAGTATTAAGACAGATCCCACTACCCACCAATCAGGAGTGAGGTGAACATCATGATTATTTTTTGTCATGTTGGCATGTACACATTGTCAGTTTGAGTGATTGTGATTTAAACCAGAATAGGAGCAAAAACCACTTCTTTGAATTTGATAAAGTAATTCATGCGTTCAGTCATCAATTAAATGTGATTAACTCCCTTTATTGATATGTCCTGTATATTGACATGGCCAGCATCCAAAACTGTTATCTACCTTACGTAATGGCCTGCCTGCCACCATCCCTGACTATTTAAAAAAAATTTTTTTGTGTGGAATCAGAGCCTTGCTGTATTGCCCAGGCTAGTCCTGAACTCCTGGGCTCAAATGATTCTTCTGCCTTGGCTTCCTAAAGTGTTGGGATTATAGGCATGAACCACTGCATCCAGGCTTCCCAAGCCTTTAGATGACTACATAACTATCAATTATTTGGTTTAGTGAGAAAGATTCAGTTGTAGCATAGATCTTATTACGTGATCAGTTTTTGTAGTATATGTTCCTAATAAAAGTAAAAATGTGAGTTTAAACACTGTACATTAGTTTGCAAAGTAGTAGGATTATAATCATCCTACTCTAATTATTTTGGAAGTTAAAAGAGCAAATTCTAGAAAGATAAAAGGGAATACAAGAGGGCCTTGTCCTGTGTTCTTGGGCAGAAGCTGTCCACCTCATGTTGTCATCTGCTTCTGGGGAAAACTTTTCCTTCAGTACACTTAATTTTTAAGTCAACTGTGGCTTGACATGTCCAGTAGTCTGACGAAACTCTTTTTAGTTGAGAGAGATTAACCCAAGTTTTGATGCCTTGTAGTTTAACTACTGTATGAGAGGTTAAAAGAACATTATAGGATTTTTTTTTTTCAGTGAGGCTCAACTGCAGTTTTTCACTGATGTCTTTTTCAGAACATCCCAGTCATCAAGTTCCAATGTGTGGGGCATGAAGTCATCATGAGACAGTGAGTCTCTGAAAACTTATTTTACCTGTTGTAAATATACTTTGGAATATTGAATTAATGCTTTATAATATTGGATGGGTCAGAGTTTATAAGTACCAGATGAACATGGGGTTCTATCATTAAAAGCATGGATAATCAAATAACCATTTCATTAAAAAGTCAATTATTTTTTCTAAAATGTGTAGATATTAAGAGCTAAAGGCAACACCTTAGACTAAAGTGATCTTGTGGTTTCAGTTCATTTTGCCAGTTCTAATTTTATAATGCCATTGGTGTACTCAGTCTTTGCTGAAAGACTGGGGATACTGGGGACAAGGATAATACCATAATGTTTGAATAATCTTGTTTAGTTGTTTTACAGTTTAAACAGTGAAACGAGTCTCCCTATTACTAGAAATTTTATTTACAATTCCCCAAAGTGGAAAAATATTTTCTAATAATTTTTTGACTATAGTAATTGCCTCCACCTTTTAACAGGGAAAATCTTCCATCCATCCAAAAACCGTACAGATTGTTATACACATATTAATAACCCATAAAGACGGGCAATTGAATGAAACATCTGTAAATGTTCAAATGGTTCTGATGGTTGGGGAGTTGTTCCTGGGGCCACTTGAATAGTCTTTCCAGGATTATAAGTTTGACAAGTCAGACGTTGATTATATTCCTACCTAGCCACCTTAGAGCAATCTCTTCATCAACATTCTTCCATAATTTGTGTCATCAATACCATTATGATTTGAATGTAAGGCTTTTGGCAAAGGAAGTTTTAAAGACACTGGAAGTACCAGGCATCCACCTGGGCCCTCCATGAGTCCGTTTTTTTTTTTTTTTAATTAAATTTGCATCTGTTATGCCAATCTTGTTTCATTTCAGGAACATACCATTGCTTATTAACAAATCATCATAAATTATTTGATTTGGATCAACCTTAGGGAGCTCATTCAAGTTACAGAGCTTTAGTACATTCTGGAGTTGCAGCTTTAGCATGAACATTGGCCGCAGTATTTCCTTGATATTCAGACTCAGATTTGTGGATATGAGCTTCAGCTCTTATGATAGCAACTTGTGAAGGTAGCGGTAATGCAGAAAGAAGACTGGCAACCTGAGGTTCACTTCTCATAGGCATGCCATTTGGTATCATAAACCTCTTGGGTTTTCATAACATACCAAAATGCTGGATGACTCTAAAAGCACATTGCTATCAGCATAGATATTTACAGTCTTATCCTTGGCTAATTCACAGGCTCAAGTGAGGGCAAATAATATTGCAGGTTAGGCTGAATTAAACTGAGGTGCTCTTTTTTCTAATAATTCATACTGAATTGTGATGGCATACTTGGCTTGTTATTTTCCTTTAGAATTTTTGCTACAGGAGCCATCAACGTTGAGTACCCATTCTGATTACTCAATGATGTTTCTTGTAAATCTAGACTCAGAGTCAAATGTCGGGAAACCAGTTTGACTCAATTGTGAGCCTCTCCCTCATTAAGCAAAGGAAGATGGTAGCAGCGTTCAGCAAGTTACAGTGAAGAATATGTACGTCTGAGGGAGAGAGAAGCATAATCTCATAAAATGTTAGTCACCCAGGACCTGCAATTTCTTACAAGTCCAAAGAATCCTCTGAATTGTCTTTTAGTCATGGGTTTAGGATAATTTGAGATAGTATTTATTATTTCTAGAGACATAAAAATGCCTTTTGTGAATAAATATCAATTGTCACAAGAGATAGTGCATTAAATCTTATGAGAAATAAAGTTTATTCAGGAAGCATTATGGTCCTGAAAGCCAATTGTTACAGTAATATATCAAATCAATTTCTGGGTCCTCTTTGGATACAAAGCAAAAAAAGCAAATCATCTACATATTGAATCATGGTAGAATTTCTGGGAAACAGTAAGGTTTTAAAATCCTGATGTAAAATCTTAGAAGAGTATGAGGGAGCCTCAGTAAATCTCTGAGGTATAACTGTCAATGTATATTGCTAACTCTTCCAAGTAAAGGCAAATAATTACAGGCTCTTTTTGTCTACAGGAATGCTAAAGAAAGCAGAGCGTAAATCCACTACTATTAACCATTTGGATTCATTTGATATATTTATCAATAGGGTGGTTAGGTTAAGCACTAAATTTCATTTATAGCTCTAAAATCTTGTATAAATCTCTATTCTTGTTCATGGGTTCTTCTCATAGGTAGGATAGTGTTTCACAGTGGGCAGGTTTATGCTAACCTACTCCTAAAATTCAAGGAAGGTGAGAGCATATCTAGTTTTTTAGAAAGAAACATTTAATAGGGACTTACAAATAATGTAATGTTTGTGTCTTAGGTGGCAGCAAGACAAGATGGTGGATCCCCATGCCATTACCCCTTAGATTCAGGGCTTATATAGCATAGGGGAGAGGTGACTCAGAAGGAATGTTGTAAGACAACTGAATAACATCAAGGTTATTTGACCTAAGGGTAGGATTTATAGTAAGTACCTGCTCTTATAAAAGAAACAATAGGGCGGGTGGCTCATGCCTGTAATCCCAGCACTTTGGGAGGCCGAGGAGGGTGGATCACGACGTCAAGAGATGGAGACCATCCTGGTCAACATGGTGAAACCCCGTCTCTACTAAAAATACAAAAATTAGCTGGGCATGGTGGCGCGTGCCTGTAATCCCAGCTACTCAGGAGGCTGAGGCAGGAGAATTGCCTGAACCCAGGAGGCGGAGGTTGCGGTGAGCTGAGATTGCGCCATTGCACTCCAGCCTGGGTAACAAGAGGGAAACTCCGTCTCAAGGAAAAAAAAAAAAAGAAACAATAGATAAACTGGAAATCTTGGAGGCTTTCCTGGAACTAGGGTTAATCAGAAGTCAACATGATGGATTAGCATCCAAGATGGAGTTGCTCAGTCTCCCATTCAAGATGGAGTTGCTTTAGCCTCCATAGTTAGGAGTATTTCAAGAAAAGAAACAAGAAATAAGCCTTTGATTTATTGAATCTTCTATTCTAAGAGTAAGCCCTTATATGACTTCAGTTTTTAAGGACTACTGAGACAATTTAGGAGATAGTTTTGAAGGATCAATTTGAATTATAATAAGTTCAGGATTTTTTAACTTGTTTCACATCTGTTGAAGATGAGGCCCATAGAGTATCAGGGATTTCAGCAAGATATGCAATACCTATATTTCTATGGAATTGAATAGTCTCCTCAGGACAATCCATTTGGGCTTGCAGAATATAATCCTTCAGTGTCTGATGAATCTGGAATTTCTATGGTTATTTCTTCAGAGGAAATTTTTATTTGACCTTTTAGTTTGGAAAGCAGGTCTCTATCTAGGAGATTCACAGGGACAGTAACACAGAAAAGCATGACTTTGAGCAATAAGGCCAAGGGTTACAGTTATGGGTTCCAACAGAGAAACTCTGGATTTGGTAGGAAACTTCCACCACTGAGATCTTTTTTATCATTCCAAGAATGTTCCTGATGTATCAAAGCAGATTTAAGAATAAAGGGTTGGCCGGGCGCGGTGGCTCAAGCCTGTAATCCCAGCACTTTGGGAGGCCGAGGCGGGTGGATCACGAGGTCAAGAGATCGAGACCATCCTGGTCAACATGGTGAAACCCCGTCTCTACTAAAAAATATACAAAAAATTAGCTGGGCATGGTGGCACGTGCCTGTAATCCTAGCTACTCAGGAGGCTGAGGCAGGAGAATTGCCTGAACTCAGGAGGCGGAGGTTGCCATGAGCCGAGATCACGCCATTGCACTCCAGCCTGGGTAACAAGCGCAAAACTCTGTCTCAACAAAAACAAAAAAAAACAAAAAGAATAAAGGGTTGCTGCAGTATCTGCCAACACAGTACACATGTCTCTCTTTATTTTAAGTTAGTTTCTCCTTGTTGATTTAAAGAAATTATTGAAAGTTGCTTACGTGGAGATTTCTTGGAACTCTATCAACATGGACAGTTATCAGAGGAGGTAGACTGAGGGTCTCCCTTTTGTGCCACGTCAGATCATCCAGATGGCTGTTTAAATATGGTATAATCCTTCTTCTAAATTCTTTTCTGTTTGCGATAACCATAAGTGTCTTCATCAAAAGAGTTATAAGATAAAAGTCTTTTAAAGTTAGGGTAGGACTCCTGCAAATGTAATTGCAAGGTCATTCATTTGCATACCCCGTGGTTTCTTTCCCGTTCCAATGTTCCCTGAAGATATTCTGCTAAATGTTGTAAGTTCACCAAGGGAGTAACTTCCTATTCTAGTGTATGATTCTTCAATAAATCACTTATCTCTATTTACAATCCATTAATAAAATGGGATTACAAGACTAATTCATCATCTCAGCCATTTAAACCAGAGTGCAGCTTAAATATTTTTTCAAAGTAGATAAGATAGTTCATAGCAGATTCACCATTTTTTTCTGTTTGTGAGACTGGATTACTGACCAATCTATTCTTATAGGAAAACCCTCAGGTGTGGTCTCAAGAAATATTTGTCCTACTTTACTAGCTCTTTCTGTTCCATCCTTAGCAAGTTGCTTGGTAGGATCTTCAAAATCTTTAGTGAAACACTTCAAATCTATTTTTCAGGTCATTTTTGAGCACATCCAGGACTATCATACTGACAAATTGATATAAATCATCGAGTCCTGGATCATAAACACCAAGAATAATTTTAAATTCTTTTGTAAATTTAGTTTGGACTTTTTTAGGGTCTGGAAAATCCTTTATAATGGCTCAGAATTTGGCTTGAGATCAAGGATTAAATTGTGCTGAGGCTGGTATCTGAGGTTTATTAGAAGATCCCATGTTAAAGGACATCTGTTGTTAGAGAGTTCAAGGGGAAAGAGAAAAGGCACAGAAGACTTAGTGTATTCAGAATAATCAGGCAATGGAAGGTAGGAGGAGCAGAGGGATTAGCAAGTGGTTCCCTCACATCAGTTGAATCAGTCTGAATTTTAGCCTTTATTTTCCTTTTGTTTTATATTTTTGCATTTATGATTCTTTTATTTTTAAGTTAGAATTGCCTATGCTTTAATATTTTATAAATATTTCACAGGAATACTTCCAACTTTTTTTTTTCCTTCCAACATTTATTTTAAGTTCAGGGGGTACATATGCAGGTTTGTTACTTAAGTAAATTGTGTGTTGTAGAGGTTTGGTGTACAGATTATTTTAGCACCCAAGTAGGGAGCATACTTCCCTATAGGTAGTTTTTCAATCCTCACCCTACTCCAATCCTCCACCCTCAAGTAGGCCCCAGTGTCTGTTGTTCCCATCTTCGTGTCCTTGTGTACTCAATGTATAAGTGAGAACATGAAGTATTTGTTTTTCTGTTCCTGTGTTGATTTAGGGTAATGACCTTCAGCTCCATCCATGTTCTTCTTGGGACATAATTCCATTCTTTTTTATGGCTGTGTAATATTCCATGGTGTATATGTACCACATTTTCTTTATTCAGTCCACCATTGATCGGGAACTAGGTTGATTCCATGTCTTTGCTATTGTGAGTAGTGCTGTGACAAACATATGCATGCATGTGTTTTTATGGCAGAATGATGTATATTTCTCTGGGTATATTCCTAGTAATGGGATTGCTGGGCCAAATGGTAGTTCTGTTTTTAGTTCTTTGAGAAATCTCCAAACTGCTTTCCATAGTGGCTGAACTAATTTACATTCTTATCAGCAGTGTATAAGTGTTTGCTTTTCACTACAGTCTCACCATCTGTTATTGTTTTGACTTTTTAGTAATGGCCATTCTGACCAATGTGAAATGATATCTCATTGTGGTTTTGATTTGCATTTCTCTAATGATTAGTGATGTTGATCAGTTTTATATGTTTCTTGGCCTCATGTATGTCTTTTGAGAAGTATCTGTTCATGCGCATTGCCCATTTTTTAATAGAGTTGTTTGGTTTTTGCTTGTTAATTTGTTTAAGTTTATTATAGATTTTAGATATTAGGCCTTTGTCAGATGCATAGTTTGCAAATATTTTCTCACATTCTGTAAGTTCTCTGATTATTCTGTCAATAGTTTTTGCTTGTTTGTGTTGTTTTTCTTCTGGAAAAGCTCTTTAGTTTAATTTGGTCCAGCTTGTCAATTTTTATTTTGATTGCGTGTGTTCAACCATCCTTGCATCCTGGGGATGAAGCCTACTTGATTGTGGTGGATAAGCTTTTAATGTGCTGCTGGATTCCATTTCTGAGTGTTTTTGAGGATTTTTGCATCAATGTTCATTGGGAATATTGGCCTGAAATTTTGTTGTTGTAACTCTGCCATTTTGGTATCAGGATGATACTGACCTCATAAAATGAGTTAGGGAGAAGTTCTTCCTTTTCAGTTTTTTGGAATAGTTCAGAAGAAATGATACCAGCTCCTCTTTGTGTCTCTGGTGGACTTCAGCTGTAAGTTCTTCTGGTCCTGGGCTTTTTTTTTTTTGATTGGAAGGCTATTTATTACTGCCTCCATTTCAGAAGTTGTTACTGGTTTATTCATGGATTCAGTGTCTTCCTTGTTTTGGAAGGGTGTATGCATTCCGGAATTTATCAATTTCTTCTAGATATTCTAGTTTATTTGCATAGAGGTGTTTACAGTATTCTCTGATGGTTGTTTGTATTTCTTGGGGTCAGTGATGATATCCCCTTTATCATTTTTTATTGTGTCTATTTGATTCTTCTCTCTTTTCTTTCTTAATAGTTTAGCTAGTGGTGTATTTTATTACTTTTTCCAGAAAAACACCTCCTGGAGTCATTGATTTTTTTTTTTTTTTTTAAGGGTTTTTCATGTCTGTATCTCCTTCATTTCTTTTCTGATCTTGGTTATTTCTTGTCTTTTGCTGGCTTGGGGGTTTGTTTGCTCTTGGTTCTCTAATTCTTCTAGTTGTGATGTTAAGATGTCAATTTGAGATCTTTCTAGTTTTTGATGTGGACGTTTCATGCTATATATATTCCTCTTGACACTGCTTTAGCTGCTTCCCCAAGATTCTGGTACATTGTACCTGAACTTCTTGATTTCTGCCTTAATTTCATTATTTACCCAGGAGTTATTTCAGAGCAAGTAGTTCAATTTTCATGTAATTGTGTGGTTTTGAGTAAGTCTCTTAATCTCGAGTTGTAATTTGATTGCACTGTTGTCTGAGAGACTGTTATGATTTCAGTTTATTTGCATTTGTTGAGAAGTGTTTTACTTCCAATTATATGATCGATTTCAGAGCAAGTGCCATGTGGCCTCCAGAAGAATGTATAATCTGCTGTTTTGGGGTAGAGAGTTCTGCAGATAATTGTATTAGCTCAATGTCATGCTGCTGACAAAGACACACTACTCAAGACTGGGCAATTTATAAAAGAAACAGGTTTAATTAGACTTACAGTTCTTTGTGCCTCACAATTATGGTGGAAGGCAAGGAGGAGCAAGTAACATCTTACATGGATGGTGGCAGGCAGAGAGAGAGAGCTTGCGTAGGGGAACTCCTCTTTTTAAAACCATCAGATATCATAAGACTTACTCACTATCATGAGAACAGCATGGGAAAGACTTCCCCCATGATTCAATTACCTCCCCCCTGGGTCCCTCACACAACATGTGGGAATTCAAGATGAGATTTGGGTGGGGGCACAGATAAGCATATCAGATATCTATCAGGTACACTTGATCCAGAAATGAGTCCTGAATATCTTTGTTAATTTTCTGTCTCAAGTATATGTCTAATATTGGCAATGAGGTGTTAAAGCCTCCCACTATTATTGTGTGGTATTCTAAGTTTTTTTGTAAGTCTCTAAGAACTTGTTTTATGAATCTCGGTGCTCCTGTATTGGGTGCATACATATTTAGGATAGTTAGCTCTTCTTGTTGAATTGATTAGAAGGGGTATTATGTAACATCCTTCTTTGTCTTTTTAAAATCTTTGTTGGTTTAAAGTCTGTTTCATCAGAAACTAATATTGCAACCCCTGTTTTCTTTTGTTTTCATTTGCTTGGTAAATTTGTCTCCATCCCTTTATTTTGAGCCTATGTATGTCTTTGCATGTGAGATGGGTCTCTTGAATACAGCACACCAGTAGGTCTTGACTCCTTGTCCAGCTTGCTCAGCTTGCCATTCTTTTAATTGGGGAATTTAGCCCATTTACATTTAATGTTAATATTGTTATGTGTGAATCTGATTCTGTCATTATGATGCTAGCTGGTTATTTTTGCAGACTTGTTGATACAGGTGCTTCACAGTGTCATTGGTCTTTGTACTTCAGTGTGTTTTTCAGTGGCTGGTAATGATTTTTCCTTTCCATATTTAGTGCTTCCTTCAGGAACTCTTGCAAGGCAGGCCTGGTGGTGACAAAGTCCTCAGCATTTGCTTGTTGGAAAAGGATTTCATTTCTTCTTTGCTTATGAAGCTTAGTTTAGCCAGATATGAAATTCTTGGTTGGAAATTCTTTTATTTAAGAATGTTGAGGCCGGGCGTGGTGGCTCACGCCTGTAATCCGAGCACTTTGGAGGCCAAGGAGTTCAAGACCAGCCTGACCAACATGGTGAAACCCCATCTTTAAAAAAAGAATGTTGAATATTGACTCCCAATCTCCTGGCTTGTAGGGTTTCTGCTAAGAGATCCACTGTTAGTCTGATGGGCTTCCCTTTGTAGGTGACCTGGCCTTTCTCTCTGGCTGCCCTTAAGACTCTTTCCTTCATTTCAACTTTGTAGAATCTGATGATTATATCTCTTGATATCTTTTGGGGTTGATCTTCTCCTAGAGTATCTTAGTGGTGTTCTCCATATTTCCTGAATTTGAATGTTGGCCTGTCTTGCTAGGTTGGGGAAGTTCTTCTGGATGAAATCCTGAAGGAAGTATGTTTTCCAATTTGGTTCCATTCTCCCTGTCTCCTTCAGGTACCCTCACCAGTTTTAGGTCTAGTCTCTTTACATAATCCCATAGTTCTCAGAGGTTTTGTTCATTCATTTTTATTCTTTTTTTTTCTAATCTTGTCTGCCTGTCTTATTTCAGCAAGATAGTCATCAAGCTTTGAAATTCTTTCCTCTGTTTGGCCTATTCAGTTATTGATACTTGTGGTTGCATTGTGAAGTTTTCATGTTGTGTTTTCCAGCTCCATCAAGTCATTTATATTCCTTTCTAAACTGGTTATTCTGGCTAACAACTCCTGTAGTGTTTTATCATAGAGAATCTGCACAGCTCTGTGTATGGACCCAAGGCCTTAGTAATATAGGCTCATAGGGGGATTTGCTGATCCCAAGGTTGTACAGATCAATGGAAAAAGCATGGTTTCCTGGGCAGAGTAGCATGATTACTCACCACTTCCCTTGGCTGGGGGTGGGAGCTCCCCTTGCCCTGTGTGGCTTCCAGTTGGACTGTTGCACCATCCTGCTTTTCCTCACTCTCTGTGGGTCATGCCAATTGCCTATTCAGTCCCAATGAGAGAACTTGGATACATCAGTTGCTGGTGCAGGATTCACTCACCATTCTTTTTCTTCTCGGTGGGAGCCTCTGACCACAGCTGTTTCTAGTCAGCTTTCTTCATGTTTTATATTTAAGTCTTTGATCCATATTGAGTTGATTTTTGTATATGGTGAAAGGAAGGGTTGATTTTCTCTTTTTTTTTTTTTTTTTTTTTAGGGAGGGAAGGAGGACGGGAGGAAGGCAGGAAGGGAGGGAAGGAGGAAGGGAGGAAGGCAGGAAGGGAGGGAAGGAGGAAGGGAGGAAGGCAGGAAGGGAGAGAAGGAGGAGGGGAGGAAGGAAGGTAGGGATGAAGGAAGGAAGGAAAGGAGGAAGGAGGAAGGGAGGGAGGGAGGGAAGGGAAGGAAGGAATTCAAGCAATGACAGAGACATTGCTGACCTGGATCTAGAGGTTTACAAGTTGATTTCTTTTTTTGAGAGAAGGAAAGAAGAAAAAAAAATGAGTAAAGGAGAGAAAGAAAGAGGAAGGGAGAGAGGGAGGGTGAACAGAAATATTGCTTTATTCTGAAAAAAATGGGTATTAATAATGGCCAATCAATGTTTCATTTAAACCTATGAGTAGGTGTGATGTGGTATTGACAAGAATGTATATTTTATGTATATGACGTGGAGAGCTCTATAAATATTTATTAAGTTTACTTGTTCCAGATCTGAGTTCGAGTCCTTGATATCCTTATTAATTTTCTGTCTCATTGAATCTAAGTCTCTATGTATCTGGGTGTTAGGATCATTAGCTCTTGTTGTTGCATTGATCCTTTTACCACTCTATCTTTGTTGCTTTAAAATCTATTTTATCTGATATGAGAATTGCAACTCCTGCTTTTTATTTATTTATTTATTTATTTATTTATTTTTGCTCTCCATTTGCTTGGTAAATCTTTCTCCATTCCTTTGTTTTGAGTCTTTGTGTATCGGAAGGGTTGATTTTCAGTCTTCTGCATATGGTGAGGCAGTTATCCGAGCACCATTTATTGAATAGGGAGTCTTTTCTCCATTGCTTGCTATTGTCAACTTTGTCAAAGATCAGATGGTTGTTGGTGTGTAGCTTTATTTCTGGGTTCTCCATTCTGTTCTATTGGTCTATGTGTCTGTTTTTGTGCCAGTAAAATGCTGTTTTGATTACCATAGCCTTGTAGTGTAGTTTGAAGTCAGGTATCATGATATCTCTGCCTTTGTCTTCTTGCTCAGGATTGCTGTGACTTTTCTACCTCTTTTTTGATTCCATATGAATTTTAGAACAGTTTTTTTTAATTCTTTGAAAAATGTCATTGATAATTTGATAGGAATAGCTCTGAATCTGTAAATTGCTTCAGGAAGTATGGTTGTTTTAACAATATTGATCCTTCCAATTCATGAGGGTGGAATGTTTTTCCATTTGTGAGTGCCATCTCTGGTTTTTTCAGCAGTGTTTTGTAATTCTTGTTGTAGAGACCTTTCATTTTCTTGGTTAGCTGTATTCCTAGGTATTTTATTCTTTTTGTGGCTATTGTGAATGGGATTGCATTCTTGATTTGGCTCTCAGCTTGGACAATATTAGTGTACAGAAATGCTACTGATTTTTGTACATTCATTTTGTATCTTGAAACTTTGCTGAAGTTGTTTATCAGATCTAGAGCATTTAGGCAGAGACTATGGGATTTTCTAGGTATAGAATCATATCATGTGCAAAGGGAGATAATTTGAATTTCTCTCTTCCTATTTGGATGCCTTTTATTTAATTCTGTTGACTGATTACTCTTGCTAGGACTTTTAGGACTATGTTGAATAGGAATGGTAAGAATGGGCATCCTTGTCTTGTTCTGGCTCTAAAGGGAAATTCTTCCAGATCAGTATGATCTTGGCTGTGGGATTGTCAGATGGCTTTATTTTTTTAGGTATGTTCCTTTGTTACCTATTTATGTTGAAGGTTTTTATCATGAAGGGATGTTGAATTTCATCAAAAGCCTTTTCTCCATCTATTGAGATGATCATATGGTTTTTGTTTTTAGTTCTGTTCATGTGGTGAATTATATTTATTGATTTGCATATATTGAAGCAACCTATTTATCCAGGAATAAAGCCCACTTGATCATGGTGGATTAGCTTTTGATTCTCTGCTGGATTTTGTTTGCTAGCATTTTGTCGAGAATTTTTGCATCTATAGTCATGAGAAATATTTAGCCTTTAATTCCTTATTAGCATACCATAAAGTTTTTTTTTTAAGAGAAGTTATTTTAGAATCATTCTGTCTTTTAGAAGCTTCTGCATACTAATCAAACAATGCATTCTATCATGTTTGAGAAGTTTTATATCCTTTTTTCCCCAAGGCACCTCAAAGATGAACTAATTTTACCTAGGTTAAAGGTTCCTTAAAATGACCACTGCAATCCAAATTATCTGTAGTAAAGTTCACCCATTTTTTCAAAAAGGTCCAAGATTCCAGTCCATAGTTTTTAAATGTGTGAACAGCCACAGTTCCAGATAAAAGATTGATTTCCAGATATTTTGGACTTGGAAGAACCTATTCTGGCCTTTCCTTCAGTTTCCCTTGGATTTCGAGTAAGCTATGGGGAGGCTAGCCAAAGAAGCTATTCTTCTGGAACCTAGGGAACCATTAACCCCTCCTGCCTTGTCAAATAGAAAAGGTGACTTACCCAAGGTCAGAGAAAAACAACGGAATATCCTCTTTATATATGCCAAACAGAGAGCTCATGAGAGAGACTTATCCCAGAACTCCATAGTCAGCAAGAAAGTAGTGGGTACAATGGGCTCTGTAGGTAGTACTATCTAGTTACTCACTGATTTTGAAGGGGGAGTGTGGAATTCTTTGGATTCTACTTCTGACCCCAAAACTGTAAAAAATAGAACTGGATCAAGTTAGGAAAATTTTTAAGTTTATTGTCATTCAATAAGAGAAAGTACAGATTATGATCTGGTAGACTTAAAAGTGGTAAGAACTTCAGCTCATAGCAGTTACAACACAGCTTATAAAACATGAATGAGGCTAGGCATGATGGGTCATACCTGTAATCCTTTGGGAGGCCAAGGTGGCAGATCACTTGTGGCCAAGAGTTCAAAACCAGCCTGGTCACCATGACAAAACCCTGCCTCTGCTAGAAATATAAAAATTAGCCGGATGTTGCAGTGGCGGGGTGGGGTGCCTGTAATTCCAGCTACCCAGGAGGCTGAGGCAGGAGAATCACTTGAACCTGAGAGGCAGAGACTGCAGTGAGCCAAGATCATGCTGTTATATTCAAGCCTGTGTGAAACAGTGAGACCTCAACTAAAAAAATTAACAAATAAATAAGATATGAGTAAGGAAGTACATTGTTTCCTATTACGACTGGCTACTTGAAACTCTTTTTAGGGCAGCAATTCTGCATAATCTTACTTATTTTAGCTGACTGCACAGGAATTATCAAATTATAATGACCTCAGCAAGCTTGAATTTTGTTTATGGTTAGAACTAGCATTTCAGGAAAATCAGGACACTTTGAATTGTCACTTAAATGGCTATGAATGTTTCTTCTAGGGGTATATTCAAACTGTGGCCTTCAAAAAGTCTATCTTTAACATATTACTTGAAACAAATTGCTGGAGCTTTTTTTGGCTTTTTGTTTAAACCAATTTTAGCTTTAGTGAAAACAGTCCTAACTTACCTGTTTTCTATGCAGTGGTGTGGTAGGAAATATTTAACAATAAGCTCTTATTGGTAGAGAAAAGAAAAGGCCCTGTTTTGCTGTGCAGGCTAATTTCTGTAGTCTAAATGTTCCAGCTATGACCAATTACTAACTAATGACATGATGTTGACCTACTGGCAAATTTTTAGAAAATCTGGCAGTCAGCTCTCACAAGCCAGCTGCAACACACCACTGTCTCCACTGTCTGTATTTTTGCTCAAGTTTTTAATAAAACTTTTAATCAAGACCATGCCCAGAACCAAGGCCAATAGCACCAATTAAAGTCTCCTTTGTTGTCAAACTGACATGGATGCATTAATCAATATTCTTTGGCCAAGTCTAAAAAGCTACAAATTTAACTCTTTATACTAGTATCCAGCCCATGTGTGTACTTTGTCCAGTATCATGAGAGAATGTCAGAAATGTTGCTAATACAAGTTAGCTGCATCCCTCTGTTCTGCCAGTCCTGCCACCATGTCAGGAGAAATTAGGTTACTTTGTCATGCTTGCACTTAGGACCCCATGATGGCCTCTGAAGATGACTGCTTTCCATTCTAAATGGAAAACCATCTGCTAAATACCCGATGCTGAGCAATAGTTTGTTGTTACTGGAATGTGTCTTGCACCCCTCCCTGGAAACTATAACATGGCTCATGTCCAGTCTTCTCTTTCACAGATTATTTTGCATATATGCCATGGGACAAAAAAAATTGAAGTTGGAATTTTGTCTACATTTTCTATTTTTCATAATTTTGCTAACATCTGTTTTTCCTCCAACAGATCTACAATTTCTTTTGGGTCTAGAAGTCTGTTTATTTAAAGAACCTTGGGTTCTTTTCTGGTCTGTTGTTCAATCTTGAGATTTGTGCCTCTCTTTATAATGTTTGCTGTAGCCTTTTTTATAAGAAGCATATACCCCCACAGGTAGAATTCCTGTTTCTCTCTCCTCTTGCTTCACCCAAATATTCTTTCTTGTGAGTCTGTTTCAACTATGGATTTCTGGCTAACTGGTTCACATCCTCTTAACATTCTATATGCCTTTGTTTTCCCTCTATTAAATATTTCTCTTGTATGATTCAACTTTTATTTTGGTCATGTTAGGTGAGATCCTCAACTCACCATATCTCCTTGATACCTGTGAGACTGTAGTTCCCTACTTGGATGAAAATTTCATGTATGGTCATTCCTACTCTGTGCAGAATTATATAGACTTCTGAGATCATAAGTGCTACAGTTGAATCCGTTCTTAATGAATACCTAGTGGGAACGATTGTCATTTTCTCTAGTCATTCTTCTTTCTTGCTTTGATGTTTCAGTATAAGGAACTCTTTCTCAGGTTATAAAACATGAGCAGGCAAAGACTTTCTTCTTGGTCCCGTATGTTCTATCCATATCCCTGGCCTAGGATGCCACAGTCCTGCGAGTCAAATCCTGTTCTTGGATATCATCAACGTAGCTGGCTCTTCACTTCCAAAATCCTCCTTATTTAACTGTCCCTGGGGGAAAACTAAGAAAATAAGGTGCAACTACATCCCTGAGTTGCCACACCAGGTATCAGTCTGACATAATGGCTCTCTCATTGTAAGCGGAATCGTCATTCTTACATTGTAGTCTCACCTTGGCTACTTGCTAACTCTGTGACTTAGTTAACAAGACCCTTTAACCCTCTGGGCTCTGCTTTTCTCTTCTTTTTTTTTTTTTTTTTTTTTTTTTTTTTTTTTCCTCATTTATTTTTATTTATTTATTTATTTTTTTTTTTTTTTAATTTTTTATTGGATTATAGGTTTTGGGGTACATGAGCAGAGCATGCAAGACAGTTGCGTAGGTACACACATGGCAGTGTGCTTTGCTTTTCTTCTCCCCTTCACCCACATTTGGCATTTCTCCCCAGGCTATCCCTCTCTTCTAATAAGTAGAAATAATAATGCCTTCTCTGCCTGTGTCTCAGAGTTATGTTCACTATGAAATTAAATGATATACATAAAAGTGTTTGTGCACTAGTGATTACACACAGTTGAGGTACTGTCAGTAACATCACTAAGGCTTCTTGTGAGATGTGAAATGTGAAAATGAGCAAGATATGTGGATTCAACATCAGAATAGGAGAAAGAAGACTAATCAATTTACTGAACTCATTAATCGTCATTTGATGTTTTGTTGACATGTCTACTCTTAAAGGTACTCAGCTAAACACAGCAAAGGAACTTTTAGGACTAGGGAGATTTTCTTCTTAAACAAGCCTAAATGAAACAATGCTGACTGATAAGCACTGCAATTAACTGCCTTGCTATCACTTTAAACAAACCTTTCTCTCCATTTTTGTCCCTGAAGGAGATAAGAAGGAGGAGGTAGCGAGATAAAAATATTGGCTTGTTTTCATGTTGGTAATTTACAGCTGATAAACTGAATTGCTCCTCTTATCAGGGGTTTGTCTAGAAGGTTTGTTTAGAGTCCACTGGTTACTCATAAAGCCTCAAATAAGGGAGAGGTGCCAGATTTGGGCCTGGCCTATGCCATAATTTCTCCCCAGTTGGAAGTAGACTGTCAGAAATATGGTTTTACAGGAGGTTGTCAAGTTAAAACAGAGTCATTTTAAAAGTCATTGATTAGGCCAGGTCTGTAATCCCAGCACTTTGGAAGGCCAAGGCAGGCAGATCACGGGAGGCCAGGAGTTCGAGAAGAGCCTGCGCAACATGGTGAAACTCTGTCTTCTCTAAAAATACAAAATTCAGCTACTCAGGAGGCTGAAGCATGAGAATCACTTGAACCCCAGAAGCAGAGGTTGCAGTGAGCCGAGATGGTGCCCCTGCACTCCAGCCTGGGTGACGGAGGGAGACTCTGTCTCAAAAAAATAAAATAATAATAATTATAATGTCATTGATAAAATGTTAATATCATTATGTGAATAATATTAAGAAGACAAATGATTATCCAAAATTTATAGGGTATGTGTGTGTATTTCACCTTCCCTCCACCCTGCAGCAAAGGGTACTTCAGTGTCTCTGAACTCATTGACCATAAATTTGCTAACAAGATCAGACCTTAGGCCAGGTGCGGCGGCTCAAGCCTGGAATCCCAGCACTTTGGGAGGCCGAGGAGGGTGGATCACGAGGTCAAGAGATCGAGACCATCCTAGTCAACATGGTGAAACCCCGTCTCTACTAAAAATACAAACAATTAGCTGGGCATGGTTGCGTGTGCCTGTAATCCCAGCTACTCAGGAGGCTGAGGCAGGAGGAGAATTGCCTGAACCCAGGAGGTGGAGGTTGCGGTGAGCCGAGATTGCGCCATTGCACTCCAGACTGGGTAACAAGAGCGAAACTCCATCTCAAAAAAAAAAAAAAAAAAATTAGACCTTATTCACTACTTCCTAGTTTCTCCTGTAATTTAAAAGTGAAACCACCTTTGCAAAAATTATAACAGTAAGAAAATTATGACAGTGAAAGAGATATGACGTATCAACTTTAGTTTGCCTTAACTTCCAAACTGCCCTTAGTCATTCCTGGGCATGGGCCAAGCTAACATAGGGAGAAATTTAATTTATAGTTTAAATGATAATAGGCCTTTCCATAACTAGATGTCTTCTGTTAAACGAATGCAAAGCTACCAGGTTGGGAGGATAACAGGGGCCTGAATTCTGCTAAGATGTAGGCATAGTTAAATGATTATCAGTCATTATTCGGGAGATCACAATATTTGTAATTTCCCCAGTCACTCCTGTAAATAACATCATTATTATAGAAGTGAAGATTAACCTTTTGAGCTGTCTTTTCAGGCTTTTGCATTTCTGATGATCAGATGGCTCCACCCAGACCCAAGATTCATGACTCAAAGGTCCTTTGGGCCCCACCCAAAAGTGGACTCAGCACAGTAGGACCATTTTTCACAACCCAATGATATGATTCCCAACCAGTCAGCACCATCCCTTCCCTAGCTCCCTGTCCACAAAACTGTCTTTTAAAAAACTCTGGCCTCTCACTAAGTATGGTGATTCATACCTGTAATCCCAGCATTTTGGGAGGCTAAGGTGGGAGGATTCCTTAATCTCAAGAGTTGAAGACCAGCCTGGGCAACACTTAGAGACCACATCTCAACAAAAATATTAAAAATTGACTGAGAATGTTGGCACATGCCTGTGGCCCCATCTACTAGGAAGGTGAGGCAGGAGGATCACTTGGGCCTGGGAGGTTGAGGCTACAGTCAGCCATGATTGCATCACTGTGCTCCAGCCTGGGTGACAGAGTGAGAACCTATGTCAAAAAACAAACAAAAAATTACAAAACTCTAGCCTCCAAATCTAAGGGGAGGCTGATTCAAGTGATAACAAATCACCAGTCTTCCATTTAGCTGACTCTATGTGTATTAAACTTTTCATCTATTGCAATTCCCCTGTCTTGATAAATTGGCTCTATCTGGACAGCAAGCAAGAAGAACTCATTGGGTGGTTATAGGTGATTTGGGAGTCCACTCCCCAAAGGCTGTGTAAGGGCACACCCACAAAGACATACACACATATATAATTTGACATAAAGATTTATATGATTATGTCATGTTTGCATTTTTAAAAAATATATTCCGTTTCTGTTTGCTTGCTTTCCTCCTTTCCCATATTCCTCTCTTTTGTGGTTATCTTACCAAAATAGATTTTAATATTCTTCCCTCCATTTTGCCTTTTTTATTAAATAATCCCTCTCTAAAATCTTTCTTAGCCAACTGGTATAACTCAACCATTTTCCTGTTGGTGGTCATACATCTTATTTCTCTCCTTTCTTCTCTGAATAACAGTTTATTTTCTAAAGTAGCCAGAATAATCTTTTAAAACATAAATTAGATCATGTTACTCTTCTGCTCAAAACCCTGCAGTGACTCCCTGTTTTACTCCCAAATAAAAGCCAAAGTCTTTACAGTGGCCTCCCAGGCCCCACGTGTAACATACCATCCCTGCCTATCCTCCCTGCAACTCATTTCTCTCTGATATTGTTCTGCTCTCCCCCTTGTTCACTCTGCTGCATCCACACTATACCAGTCTCGTGCATGTTCCTTGAACATGCCGGGCAGGCTCTTTCCTTGGTGTCTTGCACTGGTTGTATCTCTGTCTGAAAGGCTCTTTACCCAGATATACCTTGCCTCCTTCAAGCATCAGCTCAACTTCCTTCTTAGTGAGGCCTCCTGCTACAAATTTAATGTTTGTATCTCCTCAAAATTCACATGTCGAAACCCTAATTCTCAAAGTAATGGTATTTGGAGGTGGGACCTCTGGGAAGTAATTAGGTCATGAGAGGAAGCCCTCATGATGGGATTAGTACCATTCTAAGAAGAGACCGGAGAGACAGTATATACTACTGCAGCCTTCTGCAAACCAGGAAGGGGACTTTTCACCAGGAGCTGAATTGGCTGGCCCCTTGACCTAGGACTTCCCAGCATACAGAACTCTGAGACATAACCATTTGTTGCCTGAGTCATCTGGTCTATGGTAATTTGTTACAGCAGCCCCAGCTGAGTAAGATCCCTACCTATTTGAAATTGCAACTCACGCCCATGCCCTACCATCTCAGCACTACTGACTCCCCTTGCTGTGCTCTTGCTGATTTTTAAACACTTACCTGTTTCTAATATGCTAGGGTGTGTTTATTTACTTATTACAATTATTTAGGTCTATCTCTCCCAACAAGATTTACCCAGCAAGAATCTGTCTTGTTGTTTTCTAGCTCCTGAAAGGTCAGACATAAAATAGCTGTTGAATAAAATGTGAAAAATGAATGCTGCAGTTAACATTTTTATATGTTCCATCACACTAGTGATTTTATTTTTATGGGATAGAATCTCAAGAGTAAAACTGTTGAGTCAAAGGATATGTATATTTAAATTTTAGTGGGAGTTCTAAGATTGCTTTCCAAATATTTTTCAACAAGTCATGGTAGGTACAGTGGCTCACTCCTGTAATCCCAGCATTCTGGGAGGCTGAGTCCAGTAGATTCTTTAACCCCAGAAGTTCGAGACCATCCTGGGCAACATAGGGAGACTCCGTTTCTACAAAAAAATACAAAAATTAGCTGGGTATGATGGTATACGCCTGTAGTCTCAGCTACTCAAGAGGCTGAAGGGGGAGGATTGATTGAGCCTGGGAAGTGGAGGTTGGGAATATCTGGGAATGTGCTACTGTACTATACCCTGAGTGGCAGAATGAGACTCTGCCTAATAAAAAATAGTAATAATATATTCATTTTAAAGAAAATCATCAGTGTAAGAGAGTGCCCTTTCCTCTACATCCCAGCCAGAAGTGAATATTGTCGCTCTCTTCAATTTTTTTCAGTCTGATAGATGTAAAAAGATCTCTTGTATTACGTGTCCTTGACGTTTAACATCATCTCATGTTTGTTGGCAAGTTGCAGGTGTTTATCTGTGAATTGTTTATTTGTATTATTTTTCTATTTTTCTCTTGGGTTGTCTTTTTCTTAACAAAGTGTAGGATTTTTTTGTTTATTTGAGATACCTTTTACCTGACAAGCATTACAAATATATTTTTCTCAATAAATCATTTGTTTATGATACATTATCTTGTATTATAAAAAGCTCATCTTTCCTCTTAGAATTGTTAAATTTTGATTGGGAAAGCCTTTCCTAACTCTATGTTACACATGTAGTCATCCTAATTTTTTTTGTGAGTTTTTGTTTCAATTTGTCATTTATTTAGTCACCAAGTATTTACATTGAGGTATTTAATCTTCTAAAATTAGATGTTAGTGTGTGTATGAAGGTATAAATTAGAGAGTTTAATTTTCTTTTCTTCCATATAAATAGTTATGCAGCTACTAGTTTTTCAAAAATCCATGATTTCCCCCATTAAACTGAATGAACTATTGATTTTATCATGTATTAATTCTCTTCTAAGCTGGGATCTATCCTAGATTATCTGTTCATTTCCACTAGTATTTTATTGGTTATCATACAAGTATTTTTAATTAGATTTCAGAGCTGCACCTTTTCCCCATGATTTTATTTCTCCTAATTGTCTTCCTTGAGTATATTGAAGCAATTACTTTTCCACATCAAATTTATGACCATTTTACCTAACTCTCGGTAACATTTCGAAGTTAAACTTCCCTAATACTAGCAACATGTATAGAAATATAGCTGGAGTGTAATGCAAAGAATACAAGTTAAATTCTATTTATTTTTTTCTGAGTCATGTTTTTTCATTACAAAAAATAGATAATAATTCTTACCCTGCTTATCTACCTAAGAGCTTTCACATTGTATGCAGATTCTCCAATACATAATATGATAAAGAACATAAATTTGTTCAGTAAAACTGTTGTTGTTTTTTGTTTTATTTTGTTTTTTGTTTTGAGGCAGAGTCTTACTCTGTTGTCCAGGCTAGAGTGCAGTAGCATGATCTTGGCTCACTGCAACCTCCACCTCTCAGGTTCAATTGATTTTCATGCCTCAGCCTCCTAAGTAGCTGGGATTACAGGCATGCGCCACCACACCTGGCTCATTTTTGCATTTTTAGTAAAGACAGGGTTTCATTGTGTTGGTCAGGCTGGTCTCAAACTCTTGACCTTAAGTGATACACCTGCCTTGGCCTCCCAAAGTGCTGGGATTATAGGCCTGAGTCACAGTGCCCAGCCAGACTGTGTGTGTGTGTGTGTGTGTGTGTGTTTGTGTGTGTGTGTAAAGTAGTGCAAGGGAATAGACCTTTTACAATATTTTATTAGGTGAGATACTTTGTTTCTAGTAATAGGAACTTGAGTAATTCAGTGCAATAATGTAGGAAAACACATGTGTAAATTTATAATTACTGGTATATAGTGCCTCTATGTACTGTAGTGCTATTGTGGGGACCATAGGCTCTTGGCCCTTTAAAGGCTGGCTGAAAATTACTGACATAAAGTGGATTGATTAATAGGAGAAAAGGCATACTAATTTATTTAACATGTTGATATAGTTTGGACGTGTGTCCTTACTGAAATCTTATATTGAAATGTAATCCCCAGTGTTGGAGGCCTGGTGGGAAGTACTTGAGTCATGGGGGCAGTTTTCTCATGAATGGTTCAGCACCATCTCTCTTGGTACTGTCCTCACAATAGTGAGTGTGTTCTCGTGAGATCTGATTGTTTAAAACTGTGTAGTGCCTCCCCGCTTGCTTTCTTGCTCCTGCTCTGGCCATGTGAAGTGTCTGCTCCTCCCTTTGCCTTCCACTGTGATTGTACGTTTCCTAAGCAGACATTAAGCAGATACCAACATCCTACTGCCTATACAGTCTGCACAACCATGAGCCAATTAAACCCTTTTTCTTTATAAATTACCATGTTTCAGGTATTTATAGGAATGCAAGAATGGAGTAGTACGTGTGTATACACGGGAGCCTTCAAAATTAAACCCAACTTCCCGACGAGTTACAGAAATGTATATGCCATCCTGAGGCCACAGTAAAGAACGCAGACTCAGAGCATGGCCAGAAACAGGCCAATTAGGCTTAGTGGCAAGACATGTTAAGAGAGACAGAAAGGAAGAAACTTGGCTACCAAAGTTTCTTCCTTTTGTATATGGCCTTGTTATATAGATGAAACCTTCCCAAAAGAGAATAGATGGTAAACGGGGTGTTGGGGGAGGTAATATAAAGGGGAGACGGACATGGATACATTAAGGAAGATTCTCTACAGATGCAAATTTTCGCCACTTAAGACAGCTTTGCAAGGCCACTTCTATCAGAAGTGGTAGGCCAAGTGATAGCCCTTTTAAAATATATCACGGAAATATATTTTGGTATAAAATATTTTATTACTATTTTTATGAGGCAGAGTCATGCTCTGTCTCCCAGGCTGGAGCGTAGTGGTGCAATCTCGGCTCCTGGCAACTTCCGCCTCCCGGGTTCAAGGGATTCTCGTGCCTCAGCCTCCCAAGTAGCTGGGATTACAGGCATGCGCCATCACACCTAGCTAATTTTTGTATTTTTGGTAGAGATGGGGTTTCACCACCTTGGTAAGGCTTGTCTCAAACTCCTGACCTCAAGTGATCCACCCACCTTGGCCTCCCAAAGTGCTGGGATTACAGGCATGAGCCACCATGCCCGGCCCAGGATAAAATATTTTAATTTCCTTTTATTATATACCTATGTTGGTATACAGAGCCAAGCCTTACTGCTGTGACCATCAGCTCAGGCCCTGTTCATTGCTCCTTGTCTATGGCTGCTGTGGAGTTTGTCACTTCCTATTTCCATGATCTTAGGTGAATCAGACTCTCCAAGAGAAAATACTTTGTAAGTTACATAACTGCCTGGCAACCATTGATCAGAATTATTCTTGCCATTTCCTGTGCTGCATTTCTCTCAAGCAGGAGAGAAGTCAGTAGTCCTCAATAGGTGTCACCCCACTGCAAGGGAAGCTTCCTTTTCTGTAGAGCAGAGAGAGGTGTGACTCTGAGTCACTGGCATGCTGGTAATAAGAACTCTATAATGAAATGGTCTCAGAACATGAGTGCATTGCCCTCCTTTCTTTCTTTCTTTCTTTTTTTTTTTTTTTGAGATGGAGTCTCACTCTGTTGCTTAGGCTGGAGTGTGATGGTGTGATCTAAGCCCACTGCAACCTCCACCTCCTGGGTTCAAGTGATTCACCTCCCTCAGCCTTCTGAGTAGCTGTGATTACAGGTGCCTGTCACCAGGCCTGGCTAATTTTTGTATTTTTAGTAGAGACGGGTTTTACCATGTTGATCAGGCTGGTCTTGAACTCTTGATCTCAGGTGATCTGCCCATCTCAGCCTCCCAAAGTGCTAGATTTACAGGCATGAGCCAACATGCCCGGCCTTGCCCCCCTTTCTTCATGAAGCTTCTGCTCATATCTATCTTTAGTTATAGTGTTCATTAAAAAAAAAAAATTGCTGGATTATCCCAACCCCAAGTGTTACTTGTGCCTTGTTTCATAGACTTGAGCAAAAGTATTTCAAGGGCCTGTGCCAGATGTTTTCTGTCTTTTTAATCCTTTTTCAACTGGCAAGGACCATGCACATTTACTCTGGATTTGGCTGATTTTCCTGGGAATGTGTGGTGAGATATGAGTTTGCAATACCATTAATAATTTTTAGGAACAACAAGGGCGTATAAACAAGGGCGTAGAAAGCACCCATTCACATATAATTTTGAATCACAGGGTCCTTAGAGATGCACTAGTCAGCCCAGCTCCCTTCATTTGCAGATTTGTGTGCCAGGAGTGAAAATGCCTTTGCAAAACTTTGACAGTAAGAGAAATCTGACATAGTTTACTCCATCTTGTTTCTAACCTCCAGGATGTCCTTGGTCATTGCTGTGCATTGCCCAAACTAGCTTTGGGAAGAATTTAGTTTACAGTTTAACCTTAGAGCAAAGATGATAATAGCCCTTCCTCCAGCTAAAGCACCTCTATAAAAGTAAGTTCACACAGTTATGATTGTGAGAGGGGCCTGAATTCTGCGGAGATGCAGGTGAAGGTAAATGATTACCAGCTAGTGTTCTGTAGGTCACAAGATTTGCAACTTCCCCAATGATTCCAGTAGATAACATCACTATTGTGAAACCTAAGATTAGCTTTTTGAGATGTTTTTCAGACTTTTGCATTTCTGACACCACACAAACCCTCGATTCATGACTCAACCAGGCCTGTGGCTCCCACAGGTGGACTGAAAGCATGAGAACTGTTTTCCAGACCCCTGTGACTTCATCCCCAACCGATCAACATTTCCCATTCCCTAGACCACTGGCCACCAAACTATCCTTGAAAAACCCTAACCTCCAGACCTCTGGGGAGACTGATTTGAGTAATTACTCCATCTCCCACATGGTTAGCCCTGTGTCAATTAACTCTTTCCTTACTGCAATGCTGCAATCTCAGTGAATTGATTTTGTCTATGCAGCAGGCAGGGTGAAGATGTTGAGTGATTACACTAAAACCGCCCACTTTTGAAAGAGAGAGGGAGAAAGTATTTATGTGTGTGCTAAGCATTAAGGAGAGAATGCTAAAGTAAAATATAAAATGTTGACAGGTGGTGAATCTAGGTGGAGGGTATGCAGATTTCCATGTTATTAGCCTTTTTACTTTCTCTCTACTTTTCCCTATAAAAATGAGGGTAGGGGTAGTTAAAGCCAGGTCTAGAGGATCCAGAAAATAGTTTGAGCCAATGGAGAAATATGTGATTAATTAAGACTAGGTTTTCGGCCATATAGAGGATGATAATGTGGGAGGCCAGCATATGCCTGCCTCCCCAACGTAGGAAGAATTGTTGAGCAGAAAGCAGTTAAGAAGTGGATGCAAGAAAGCTCTCAGCCCTGTTTCTATTTGCCTAAAAGCAGAATATAGATTTTGAAGGAAATAAAAATATTTCACTCTTAAATATATTTTTGACCTATTTTGAGATGGCTGTCAGAGGACCAGCAAACAAAAGTATCCCTGCAAATTTACATCTGGAGAGATCGTCATTAATGCAGCTTTCCCTTGTCTAGATTTAGAAAGATTAACAGACACCAGGTGCGGTGGCTCAAGCCTGTAATCTCAGCACTTTAGGAGGCCAAGATGGGTGGATCACGAGGTCAAGAGATTGAGACCATCCTGGTCAACAAGGTGAAACCCCATCTCTACTAAAAATACAAAAAAATTAACTGGACATGGTGGAGCATGCCTGTAATCCCAGCTACTCAGGAGGCTGAGGCAGGAGAATTGCTTGAACCCAGGAGGCGGAGGTTGTGGTGAGCAGAGATTGCGCCATTGCACTCCAGCCTGGGTAACAAGAGCGAAACTCCATCTCAAAAAAAAAAAAGAAAGATTAACAGAGAGTCAGACACCTTTAAAGGTCTGGTACACACACACACACACACACACACACACACACACACACACACATCTATTCTCCCTGAGAGCTACGGCCTGTGAGGTTTCCTCTAGACAAGGCCACCCCGTCTAGCCAAGTCTCTTCATTTCTCCCTTCCATAACCTGTTTTGCCACTAAAACCTGGTTTTGGCCGTGCTCTGAGCCCATATTCTTTCTCTAACCTCAACGGTAAATAACCTTCTGCACTCCGTAGGGAAGCTGGGTCTTCATTCTGAAAGTCCCTGTCTATAACACGTTAAATAAATTTGTGTGCCTTTTCTCCTACTAATGTGCCTTTTGCAAGTTGATTTTTCAGCAAATCTTAAGTGGACCAAGGGCCTTGGTGTCTACAATCTACAAAGACAAAAGTTACCCTGCCCACCTCTCTACCACCTCACTAACCTTTATTAACCATTGAAAGCAGCTTTGGACCCTTATAGGCCTAGAGATAACACCAGAGAAATTGAAATTAATAAGCTTTTCTAATGTAAAAAGAAAAACCTTGGACAGGTTATATTTAACAGAGTTTAATTCAACAAAGAACCATTCGTGAATCGGGCAGCCTCCTGAGCCAGAGCAGGCCCAGAGGACTCCAGTGCAGCGATGTGGTAGATTTATGAACAGAATAAGGAAGTGAGATACAGAAACAGCTGGATTGGTTATAGCTTGGAGTTTCCCTCATTTGAACATGGTTTGAACAGTTGGCCGCCTTTGGCCAAAACCCGGTGATTGACAGAGGAGTAGGTTACTCTCTGTGTATACAGCCAGTTAGGTTTCAGTTTACTGTGAATAGAGAATCCTTTAGTCAGAACTTAAAATATGTAAGGAGGAAACTTTTGGTTTCATTTAATTTAACCCTAACTAGTATTTATCTGCCATTTATTTACCGTCCCCCAAGTTGTCACCGTGACTCATAAACTCTAGCCTGAAAAGCTGAGATTCTATCGTGTTTGTGGTTGCTGAACCAATACACAAAGACAAAAGTGAGTGTGAAGCAGGGCAAGTTTGGTTGTTGTTTGGTTGTTTTTCTGAGACAGTGAAGCGGTATGATTTGTCTGGGGTCATACCTGAGGCTTATTGTCACACACCAAGAAAATCAAGGACCTGGACACACAAGGAGTGAGTTTAAGACCAGACATTTAATAGGCAAAAGAAAAAGAAAAACTCTCTCCTGCAGAGAGAGAGGGGCTCCCCATTGGGTCTTCTGGTTCTGTGGTGAAATGCATGGGAAGTTTTCTAGAAAAGCTTGAAAAAGCAGTGTCTGGTTTACATAAAGCCCAAAAGATTGGTCAGATCAGATGTGCCATTTACATAGTGCAGGAAATGTTTTATTGTACAGATGGGTTCTCTACCTGGCCGGCGCCATGTTGTTGGTCCATTTACTGTACGTGTGGTTGGCAAAGAAAAAGGAGGATGGAGCTGCCATGTTGAACATGTCTGCCCCCCTAGCCTTTTCCTATTGGCACAGTTGCCAGCATTCACCCATGCAAACTTCCAGCTTGCTGATCTATGTCTCCAACTTAATTTACAGGCTCTTCTTTGTCAGAAAAGAAATTATTTTAGGCCGGGTGTGGTGGCTCACACCTGTAATCCAAGCACTTTGAAGGCCAAGGCAGGCAGATCACCTGAGGTTGGGAGTTCAAGAGCAGCCTGACCAACATGGTGAAACACTGTCTTGAAAAAAGTAAATAAATAAAAATAATAAAAAATAAAAAATAAATAAATTATTTTGGGGCTGCCTTTTGTTAAAAGGAAAGCCTTACTGAGGACTCTCTTACTCTCACTAACTGCCTAAATAATTTCTTTTTCACTCCTGTATCAACAGGGTCTTGATCTGTTGCCCAGGTTGGAGTATAGTGGCACAATTATGGCTTACCACACCCTTGAACTCCTGGGCTCAAGGGGTCAACTCACCTCAGCTTCCTCAGTAGCTGGAACCACAGGGGTATGCCACCATGCCTCACCAAATTTTTAATTTTTTTTTTTAGAGACGGGGGTCTCACTGTGTTGCCCAAGCTGGTCTCAAACTCCTGGGCTCAAGCAATCCTTCCACCTTGGCTTCCCAAAGTGCTGAGATTATAGGCATGAGCTACCATGCCCAGCTAGGGCAAGCATTTATTCAATGGTCAAGGAATTGGAAAAGAAGGAGTGTGGCTCTGAAACCAATTTCTCAACTAGTCAGGGGTGACAGGGTTAAAATATAGGGTTTCTTTAATGTAAGGTCTGGACATGAAAAGGAAAGAGAGGAGTATTCATGTCTTTTCTAGAAATTGACAAAGATATCCTGGAATCTTGATGCTGCTCTTTTTTTTTCTCTTTTATGGTAAGGTATTTCCTGTTATGGCTGCCAGTAGATGTGCCAGTTGTGTGGTAATTAGGTTATGATGAAGTTAGAGGCTCTTCAGAGGTCATATGAGCTGCCATATTGGATATCCCCTGTTTCTTCTGGTCTGGTCAAGAGGGGAGATTCTGACCACAGGTATCGTGTTTTCTGGAGATGAAGCAGGATTAGGGTGTCACAATGATATAGCTCAGCCTTCTCTCCAAGCACTGGAGAGAAGGTAACATCACTAGTAAAGACTTAAAAGTCTTTTTTTTTTTGTCTTTTCATTTCTTTAAAAATTTACTGTTCTTTGTTGAAGATCATATAAAAGCTGGAATTCAAAGCTACTTCCTTGAGAACTACTTATTCTCTGGGTGTCACCCATGTAGATGTGAAAATATACATGTTAATAAGCTTCTGTTTGTTGTTCTCTTGTTAATGTATCTTTTAAAAATGGATATGTTTTAACTAAGAACCTACAGGGGTGAGAAAAGAAAATAACTTTTATCAGAGGAATGAAAGTCCAGAGAGACATCACCATGAGATAACAGTCACATTCTGCTTTTCCCTTTAGGCTATGTATTCATCTCTTAAAACTGCTTGCTGTTGCCAGGAGTAGCTATAAATTAACTTAATAATGCCCTGCCTCACACCATCACATACATCTTTTAGCATAACAGTGTATAGCTAATGACTAATTTATGTTATTTCTGTAAACCATTTGTATCTTACCCCTCTTGCCCATTTTTTTTTTTTTTTTTCCTTTGAAAACCTGCTTGTAACAGAGACCAAAAGGAGTTCATAGCCAAGATTACTTGGATCAGAGTCTTCTGGGCAGCTGTCCTCACTTTGCTCAAGTAAACTCTTTAAATTATATTTTGTACCATAGTCTTTTCGTTTTAGGTCAATGGGGTTATTATTTTTTTCTTCTGCAATAGAAACTCTTTCTCATCTGTGATGGTGCAGGATGGTTTGAGAGGTGAAGAGTGAGGGTGAGTAACTGCTGTAGGTTTTTGAGAAGGAGATCAATAGTCTTTTTATCTGACTGGGTTGAAAAGGAAACTGCCTTTGCAAGGATTATGACAGTGAGAGAAATCCAGCATGGCTGACTCCATCTTGCTTGTAGCCTCACAGGCTGGCTGTCTTTGCTCATTCCTGGGCATAGGCCAAGCCAGCCATAGGAGAAAGTTACAGTTTAACTTAAAAGCAAGGATGATAATAGTCCCCCCCTAAAACTAACTCCGTCCTTGTTCAGGGACGGAAAACTACTAAAAGGCCACTAGATTAGGATTAAGAAAGGGGCCTGAATTCTGCTAAAATATAAGCAGAGTTACTATAATTCCTTATGACTCAGAAGTCAAGTAGCCAGAGGTCACAAGATTTGTGACTTCCCTAATTGCTCCTATAGATAACATCACTGTTGTAGAGCCTAGGATTGGTCTTTTGAGATGTTTTTTAGACTTTCACATTCTGACAACTGACTGATCCCACCCAGACCCATGGCTTGATTCATCCAGTCCTGTGCCCTCACCGACACCCACCCAACTCAGAGGCAGACTCAGCGCTTGAGGACTGTTTTTCACACACCTGTGATTTCAACTCCAGCCAAACAGCAGCACCCATTTCCTAGCCTCCTGCCCACCAACTTATTCTTGGAAAAACTCTAACCTCTGAGCCTTTGGGGAGACTCAGTTGAGTGATAACTCCATGTCCTACATAGCCAGCTTTGCATTAATTAAACTCTGTACTGCAATATCACTGTCTCAGTGAGCTGGTTTTGTCTGTGCAGTGGGCAGGAAGAACCTGTTGGGTGATTATGAAAGAAACACAATGCCTCAGGTAACTGGTGAGCTCTGAGGACAGAAAAATGTTGTGTCTGTATTTCTGGTGTATATTTGAGAGAGACTGCCTGTGTCTTAGAGGAACCCCAGGTATGAGGGTGCTGATCAAGGCAGAATGAAGAAAATGGTATGTTTAGGCAAAATGGGTCTAAGTTCCCAGGATCAGTCTCTAGAAATGCCACAGAAGCATGAGATGGTAGCCAAAATGAATGTGGACTGCCCAAGAGGCTTTGTGATCAGCATGAAGAAGACACAGAGCAGCCTACATCAGCCAGAGACAGGATCTCAAAGACAGGAGCACCTGAGTAGTGAATTCCTTAGGTTATGAGATAAGAGGCAAAGAGATAAGGGACAAAGTTGGGATGAGTTACTTCAGCAAGGATGCTAGCAGAGAAACAACCATGGGCCAGATGCCCATCCTGCCCCCTACCCCACCATGTTATAGGGGAGGAAAACTTAATTTTCTCTTGTAAGGGGCCTGTGAAGTTTTGCTGAAAATCACTCATGTCAAGCAGATTGATAACAGGAGAAAAGGCATACAAATAGATATAATGTGTATTCAGTGGAGGCTTTGGAATGGAAACCCAACCCCCAAGTGAGGTACAGAAATTTATGTACCATCTTGAGGCTACAGGAAGAATGGAGGTTCAAAAGATGTCCAAAAAACAAGTTATTGTGGTGAATTAAGTTCTGATGTTGTCAGGTTATGAGAGGGGGAGAAGAGAGGCTTGGCCAACAAAAGTGGTCTTGTTCTACATGAAACCTCACAGGTAGCAGCCCTCAGACAGAATAGAAGGTAAACATTCCCTTCCAGTCTTCTGAGGTGTCAGACTCTCAGTTAATCCCTCCTAGAGCTGGACAAGGGAAGCCTGGCTGCATTTATTGAGATTCTCTACATGCATACCTCCTCCACCAAAGACAGCTTTTTTTCAGTCTGCTGTCCCTGTGACAGCCACCATCTCAAAATATGTCAAAGAAATGTATTTGGGGGTAAAATATTTTTATTTTCTTTGCCCTCTTTCCTTTTAAGTTCTCAGCTGAGGGGACACCATAACAAAGGATAGATTAGCAAGAGAAAAACAACAAAAAGTTTGTTAACATGTGTATCTCATATACACATGGGAGAAATTCAAGGATTAACCCAAAGAGGTGGCTTAGAATTCAAACTTAAACACCATCTTCAGCTAAATCGAAGAAAGAAGGATGTAGGGGAGGCAAGTTATGGGAATGTGACCAGAACCATATGCTAAATGAGAGTAAGGTTCTGTTATGCAGATTTAAGTCAGTATCTTTTCCATTAAGAAAAGGCTCTTGAGACTTAGTCATCCTCTCTTCTTGGTACAAAGAGGCAGACAGTGTTACACATGGATATTCCTTTTATGAAGGTAAATTTTCCTACAAAGGCTAGGTTTTGCTCTTTTCAGAGCTTCGCCTGTGCTGCTGTTTCTCAAAATAATCAGCTCCAAATAATCCTTATGCATGCCAAGGAGGCATATTTGGGATGATATGTTCTGGTCTCCTATGATGTCATGACATGATATAAACCTTCTGTGAACTCAGGGGCCACTTTTAGGATAAGAGAGAAGGGAGGAATAAACTAGATTTACTAACACTGAGAAAAGAATCTTATTTATTTATTTAACTTGTTTATTTTTTAAGAGACGAATCCCATTTATTGATTTGTGTATGTTGAACCAAACTTGCATGGTAGGAATGAAGCCTATTTAATCACGGTGAATTAACTTTTTCATGTGCTGTTAAATTCAGGTTGCTAGTATTTTGGGGGGGATTTTTGCATTCATGTTCATCATGGATACTGGCCTGCAGTTTCTTTTTGTTGTTGTGTCTTTGCTAGGGTTCGATATCAGGATAATGTTATGCTAGCCTTGTAGACTGAGTTAGAGAAGAATCCCTCCTCAATTTTTTGAAATGATTTTAGCAGAATTAATACTAGCCCTTTTTTGTATGTCTAGTAGAATTTGTCTGTGGATTCATCTGGTCCAGGGAATTTTATTGTTGGTGGTGGTAGGGTTTTTTATTACTGATTTGATTTTGGAACTCAGTATTGCTCAATATTGGTCTGTTCAGTGTTTCACTTTCTTCCTGATTTAATCTTAGGAGAGAGTGTGTTTCAAGGAATTGATTTCCTCTAGATTTTCCAGTTTGTGTGCATACAGGTGTGCATAATATTCTCTGACAATCCTTTGTATTTCTGTGGGATCATTATAATGTCACCTTTGTCATTTCTGATTGTGCTTATTTGGCTCTTCTTTTTTTCTTTGTTAAGCTGGCCAGTAGTCTATCAATCTTCTTTAAACTTGCAAAGAAACAACTGTTGGGTTCCTTGATTCTTTGTATGAATTGCTGGGTCTCTATTTTGTTCAGTTCTGCTAATATATAGAGTGTCTGCAGACTTTTTTGTGGTAATAGCAAAGGTAGGATAATAGAGTATAACAAAGCTTTAAAATTCTCTTCTATGATTGATCTGTCTTCCCAAATCCCCTCACCTCCCAGAAGCTCCCCAAACCTCTTTCTTTCCCTTTCTAAACTGCACTATTTCATACATGGCTTTTGAGCACTTGAAATATGGTAAGGCTGACCAAGAGGCTATTCTTTGAATTTTATTTAATTTTAATTAATTAAAAATTTAAAACCAAAGCAGTGTTAAGTATTTAACCACTGGACACAAATATATGGTTTTAATAGGAGTAATTTTCACCTTAATAATTACATCATTTAATATATTATTATTGCATTATAGTGTGTGGGGTGGGTGCTCTTGTTTTTTTGATATTATTTTTATTTTATTTTATTTTGTTTATCTTATTTTATTAAATAGAGATGGGCAGTCTCACTAGTTAGCCAGGAATTTGGTCTTCAACTCCTAGGCTCAAATGATCCTCCCATCTTGGCCTCCAAAGAACTGGGATTATAGGCATGAGCCACTGTACCCTGCCTATTTTTCTGGAGTTATACCTGGATGCTTTGCTTATCTAGTCAGTGGCGATGGAATTGCTTTAATTCAACAGATTTTTTTCTATGTACTGAATGTAGTATTGTAACATTTTTGTCAACATTTTGTACCAACAGCATGAGCTATGGTGATACCTATGTAAATTGTGGTTGGCAATTGTATTAGTCTGTTTTCACACTGCTATAAAGAACTACCTGGAACTGGGTAATTTATAAAGAAAAGGGGTTTAATTGACCCACAGTTCTGTATGGCTGGGGAGGCCTCAAGAAACTTATAATCATGGTGGAAGGTGAAAGGAAAGAAAGGCGTGTCTTATGTGGTGGCAGGAGAGAGAGACAGTGCAAAGCGGGTAGTGCCACACAGTTTAAAACAATCAGATCTTTTGAGAACTCACTATCATGAGAACAGCAATGGGAAAGTTGACCCCCATGATTCAATCACCTACCATCAGGCCCCTACTCTGACACATGGGGATTATACTTCAAGATGAGATTTGGGTGGGGACACAGAGCCAAACCATATCAGCAATTAACTTGTTATATATAGTATTTTAATTATAATATAAATTGACTAGTTTTCTAGTTAAATAATTACATGTGGACAAATTTTTAAGTTTAAAATGAAGGTATACTACTGTTACAAAATTAAGCAGAGATACAGAAACTAGTACTACAACTGGAACAGTTTTTGTTTTAAATAAAACTACGTTATAATTTTACAAATAAATGAACAAAATGAAAAGATATTTGCTATGTAAAAATTTTCTTAAAATAATTTGAGCTGGTAATTTTGTTTGAATTTTTTCAAAATTTTATTTGAAAATTCTGTTTCAAAATTTTGTTAGAATTATTTCTTGCATACACACATGTATATGCAAGTATTTTCTGAGGAGAGATGTTAACATTTTATTTAATATAGAAACTTTGTTAGAAGTTTCTCAGTGCTCATGCCTGTAATCCCAGCACTTTGGGGGGCTGAGGCGGATGGATAACCTGAGGTCAGGAGTTCAAGACCAGCCTGGTCAATGTGGTACTACTAAATGTACAAAAATTAGCCAGGCGTGGTGGCAGGTGTCTGTAATCTCAGCTAGTCAGGAGGCTGAGGCAGGAGAATCGCTTGAACCCAGGAGGTCCATGGTTGCAGTGAGCTGAGATTGTGCCCTTGTACTCTAGCCTGGCAACAAGAGTAAAACTTCATCTCAAAAAAAGAAAATATGAGAAGACTAAAAACATTTTAGAAAAAGTAATATACCTTAAGTTAAGCAAACCATTGCCCAAAGAATCCAAGACCTTCCTAAGAATATTACATTTCGATTAATTCAAAACTAAAAAATTACAAGTATTTATCTTTTGCTACAGATGTGTCATGTAACATAAAAGTATTAACTACTCAGTTAATACTTTGGGTGCATTTTATATCAAAGGACTTCCAGATTTATAAAGAAATGTTGATTCATGACTCAAAAATTTTAATATCCTGGTATATTTTTGGATCTTTACCATCTGTCAAAGAAGAACTTCTCCCCTATAATGATTAGCTTCTATCGTGATGAATAATGCTTTATTCATTCTAGACTTACTGGAATTTTAAAACAAAAGATAAATGTTCCCCTTATTGCTTCATTCTGCTACATGATATTGACAGTGTTGAACTTTATCTGAGCCCTGTGTTCTTCAAAAAGCTACTTACAAAAGGACCACCCTACTCACACATATTCTAATTAGACTCACCTCCACCCTTCCTCAGTGACTCTGATTCCCTTGTTTATCCAGTTCTACATCTCTCAGAACCCTTCTCTTTCTTTGAAGGAAGATAAATAACTAAAAATATTTTCCCTTTAAAGAAAAAGAAGGCGACGTTTTTTTCTTTATAGAAATATTTTGTAATAGAAATATAAAAATTTGCGAAATTTTTATTAAATTATTATTATTGACACAAAAACTAGTCAATATCTATAGGGTCATAAATAATCTATTTTATCTTTACCAACAAAATTTTACATTTCTATTAACAAAAATTATTTATATCCTATTAGACTCTAGAAGTTAGCTTCTATTCCTACAGCCCTGTAGAATTGTGAGGGACAATGAAATCTGCAGACCTCTTTGGAATAAAATAACTCTGCAAGTATTCTCTAAACACTTAGCATTCTACTTTTATTAGTTTGTTTCCATGCTACTGATAAAGATGTCTCAGAGACTGGGCAATTTATAAAAGTCTTAAGTTCTACATGGCTGGGGATGCCTCATATTCATGGTGGAAGGGGAAAGGTACATCTCACATGGTGGCAGATAGAAGAGCTTGTGCAGGGAAACTCCTGTTTTTAAAACCATCAGATCTCATGAGACTCATTCACTATTATGAGAACAGCACAGGAAAGACCCACCCCCATAATTCAGTCACCTCCCACTGCATTTCTCCCATGACACGTGGGAGTTATGGGAATTACAATTCAAGGTGATATTTATATGGGGACACAGCCAAACCATATCACGATTGAAAAGCATTCTATTGAAAGGACACCCAATAATCTTTTTGCCCATTATAAAGTTTTTGTATTTCTTTCTGGTACTATATATTTCAATTATATGGACTTAAAATTTTCCAGGATAAACTCTGTACACCAAGACCTTGGCAGAAAATATAATCATCAACTGTGTACTTTCCTACTATTATCAAATGAGAGAAATTTAAATTTCATCTATTTATATATCTAGCATCAACATCAAAATAAAAATGTAGAGATGCATCTCTAAACTTAACATTTTATTTGGGAAGAGAGAATTGCAATTCAGGGCATACCTACAGACTGGGTGGTCTTTGATATGCCTGAAGAACAAAGAAGGCTGAAGGTTTTATAAAAAAGAGAAATATTATGTATTACTCTTTGAGAAAGTTGATTGGCACTGGTAAGATAATGGGGAGTTTGGAAGTTTTTGTTGGTGAGTGATGGTGGTGGTTAAAATTAATCTTAGAATTGCAGCAGGTTGTTTCAGCAACTATTAGATAAAATGGATTTCAGGTTATAGTGGGCAGTTTCAGCAGCTAGGCTTGCAGAGAATTAGATTTTTGAAGCAATGTTGCATGTCCTGAGTGCTTTTCCCCCATAGCATCTTAACTGTGTTTTAGTTGGGTATGTGAAGAATTACTCAATTGTATGATCAACTTTCTTTCTTTCTTTTTTTTTTAAAGATGGGGTTTCACCATGATGGCCAGGCTGGTCTTAAACTCCTGACCTCAGGTGATCCATCCACCTCGGCCTCCCAAAGTGCTAGGATTACAGGCATGAGCCACCTCGCCCAGCTGTATGATCAACTTTCACTCTACCTGTCCCCACCCCAACATACTTACACAAAAACATACAGATGTATACATACATGGAAATACTTAGAAAAATAGATGCATTCCATTGGTTTCTCTTGAAGACACAACCTAGGTCTGGAGCCAGACAGGCATAGCCCACAGAACTATATGTCTATAGCTTAGTGTTTTGGCCACTGTAGAAATGTATCTACTAACTTGATTCTCAGCTCACACATGAGTATTTTTTTAAGCTCCCACATAATCAAACTTGCATTGAAGCCTAAACAATGTTGCCTTTGGATTGCAAAACTTCTTTGAGAGAAACTATTTCTTTTAAACTTCTTTGTTTAACCCTCAAGCAGGACACGTATCCTATGATAGTTAAGAAAATGTGATTTGATCATGGAAAGAGTTACAGAATATTAAAGAGAATTTGTAGTCTAGAAAGGGGAAGCATCTTGTCTGAAGTTACCTATCTCATTAATAGCAGAACTAGGAATCCAGTGTGGTAGACAGAATGTTAAGATAGCCCCATGAGCTTCACTGTCTGGTGCTACTTCTGAGATTGTTACGTTACATGTGCCAAAGGTTCTCTTCTTGATCAAGCTCTAGTCAGGTTCTTCTGAACCCCATTAGGTCCCATCCCTGGACATATCCTTAAAGAGCCCAATTTTAGCAAGAATCCTGCTAAGTTAGTTTATCTAGAATACCCTACTCTCAGCATCCGATCAAATTCCTTATCCCCCACCATCCCCTAGATGATGTCTGATTACTCTGGCCTGCTTTCAGCAAGAATCCTGTTAGGTCAGTTCAGCCATTATCCCCCTTACCGCTAATGTTACCTCTTAATAATTTTCCATCCATTACTCCTTGATATAAACTCCCACTTTTCCTTGTTATGTTTGGAGTTGAGCAAACTCTCTTCCCTACTGCAAAACTCCATTGTGGTAGTCTATATGCCAGTCTCAATAGTCATAGTCCCTTCTTGAACAGTCTTTCTTACTGTCTTTAACAAGTATTATGAATAATTTTTTCTTTAATGCTTGGCACAGGGAAGGTGGACTTAATCTAATCCCATCAACCCATTCAGGGAGCAGTGTGTTTTCTTCAGCTAGGGGCAGAAGTCAGAAAGACTCTAAGTGTGAGGGAAATTTGATGTGATAGCAGTCCTCTGTTGCAGATGGAGGGAGCCATGTGGAATGATCTGAGAGTGGCATTGAGGAGCTGAGTGATCCCTGGCCCACAGCCAGCAATGATGATAACCTTAGTCCTACCTCTGTAAAGAACTGAATTTGGCCAACAACTTGAAGGAACTAAGAAGCAGTTGCTCACAGAACCACAAGGCGAAAGCCCAGTCTGTGAGACTCTAAGCAGAGAACCCAGCCAAGCACCCCTGGGCTAACTGTGAGATAATAAATGGGTGGTGGTTTAAGCTACTAAGTTTGTGGCAATTTTTAATGAAGCAACAGAAGTCTAATCAAGTCTGAAAACTTTTCCTTCACAGCATTTGGGATCCTCACAGACTGGAAGGAAGTTGGTCCTTCTGTTTCCCTGAGAGGGGCGGAGTGGTTTAAGCATGCTCCTCAACTTTTTGGCACCATGGAAGACAATATTTCCATAAACCAGCGGGTTAGCGGGGGATTTTCAGGATGATTCAAGCACATTACATTTATTGTGCACTTTATTTCTTTCACATTTTTTAAAATTATACTTTAAGTTCTGAGGTACATGTGCAGGATGTGCAGGTTTGTTACATAGGTATATATGTGCCACATACATAGGTATATATGCTGCATCCATCACCCCATGGTGAAATACATTAGGTATTTCTCCTAATGCTATCCCTCCTCTATCCCCCGACCCCCTGCTATCACCCCCCAGCTCCCCAGCCTCCAACAGGCCACGGTGTGTGATGGTCCCCTCCCTGTGTCCATGTGTTCTCATTATTCAGTACCCACTTATGAGTGAGAACATGAAGTGTTTGGTTTTCTGTTCTGGTGTCAGTTTGCTGAGAATGATGCTTTCCAGCTCTATTCATGTCTCTGCAAAGGACATGAACTCATCTTTTTCTATTATTATTACATTGTAATATATAATGAAACAAGTATACAACTCGCCATAATGTAGAATCAGTGGGAGCCCAGAGCTTGTTCTCCTGCAATTAGATGATTCATCTGGAGATGATGGGAGACAGTGACAGATCATTAGCTTCTCATAAGGGGCATGCAACCTAGATCCCTCACATGTGTAATTCACAACAGGGTTCATGCTCCTATGAGAATCTAGTGCCACTGCTGATCTAACAGGAGGAGGAGCTCAGGCAGTAATGTGAGTGATGGGGAGCAGCTGTAAACACAGAAGAAGCTCTGCTCATCTGCTCACCTCCTGTTATGTAGCCCAGTGCTGGTCCATGGCCTGGGGGCTGGGGACGTCTGGTTTAGTGGGTAAAGGAATTTGAGTTCAGATGTTATGTCTGCTAATGATAACCCCACTGCCATTGTTGAGTGGGTAGTAGGAGCCAGGCATTGTAATGGGAAGCTTTGCATTGGTTACTTTGATTTTCAACAACTATCCATAAGTTCTATAAGAATTTCCCTTTTGACAGATATAATACTCAAGGCCTATTAAGGCAAGCTCGTGGCCCAAAGTCATGCTGCTAGTAAGTGGCAATGCAGAGTTCTATAGTATTTCTGTCTGACCCTGTAGTTTTGTGCTGACATCCAGTGACCTTGTATCCATTTGCTAGGGCCACTGTAACAAAGTAGCAGAAACTGGATGACTTAAACAACAGAAATTTCTCTCCCAGTTCTGGAGTTTGGAAGTCCAAGATCACTGTGTTCATTCCAAAGGTGAAGGAAGGATGTGTTCCAGGCCTCCCTCCGAGCTCCTGGTGGTTTGCAGGCAATCATCACATATACATCACCCTGATCTCTGCTGCCATATTCACATGGCATTCTCCCTGTGTGCCTGTCTGTGTATCCAAATTTCCCATTTGATATGGACACAGTCATATTGGATTAGGCCCCACCCTAATGACCTCTTTGTAACTTAATCACCCGCCAAAACCCTCTTTCCGAACAAGGGCACATTTACAGACCCTGAGGGCAAGAAGTTCAACATCTTCAGGGGTAGGGACACATTTCAATTCATTACAAATCAAATACTTCAATTCTTACCTTAAAGGCAAGAGAAATGCAATTGTTGGGAGGTGTGTATTGCCTTTCTCCATTAATCCCAGAGCTGAAGATTGATATCAGTACCCAAGCCCTAGGCAGAGGGATAAAAAGGGCCTTTGTGCTTCTCTTCCTGCTGAGTCAGTCTTCCCATCTCTTATCACTCCATCGTATGCCTTTAGGCTTTCTCAGCCTCCTCAGATCCTAGAGAGAGAAAGCTGTCAAATCCTCCTGGATCTGTTGCCCTCTACCCCCTGCTTTGTGATCCAAATCCTGCTTATACTCAGCAGAGCTGCAGAGGGCTTTAATTGAGGGTGGGAGTACAGGAGTAAAGAGTGGAGGAGGGGTGGTCTTCAGCACATTGATGAGGCTTCCTAGGAAGGAAGTGGCATCTGGGCACAGTCCAGAGATGAGAAAATCTCTGCTGCCACCACTTTACTTGCTTCTCTCTCACTTTGCCAGAGGTGAGTCTATCAACAGCAATACACCCCACCATCTATCTGTTAACCTTATACAGCCAGCCAGGCCCTGTTCTAGGAACTTGATATGCAAGATCTCACTTTATTTTCATGATCGTTATCAACGTTTGCACAGTGTTTTATAATGTGTGAAGCATTTTTTCATCTGACCTTTGCTACATACTTTTGAAAGACTAGAACTGATTTTATTTCCATTTTGTGGATGAACAAGTGACTTGCTTTATGCCACACTACACATGATGTAGCTACTGCCTAGTAGGTTCACAGACGCAGCCAGGTTCTCCAGGGGAGTGGCTAAGGCCCTTTTCCAGAGGAGATGTCTCATTCTCACCTACTTTGGGGGATCTTTTAAACCTGCCTCCTTCTGAGGTCCATGTGGCAGGCAGCCATGTCTTGGATTCCCCCTCTATGCTGAAATTAATATAAATGAGTCTCTCTCTCTCTTACTGTTCGTGCAGGTACACACAAACCTTGTGATCTTGCTTTTGGAAAGAAACCATGGTTTTACTTTAATAGAGTTGAGGGTTTAGTGTGTACCACCCACTGGCTCCCAAGAGGCAAACCCAAGGGAAGTCTAGCTCGATGCAGTCATCATCCCTAGCCAGAGTTTTTGCTGAAGTCTTTGTTACCTATGCGTTGGGAGGCACAGCTCAACATACAGTAGGTGCTCTATAAAGAATGATGATGATCTATGTCATGTATTGTTCCGTAACAATCCTCAAACTTAGTAGCTGATAACAATGCACATGTATTACCTTATAGTTTCTACGGGGCAGGCATCCAGACAAGATTTACCTGAGTAGTTCTGGCTTAGGATATCTCCTATGGTTGCCATCAAGCTGTCAGCCAGGCTTGTGGTCACCCCAGGCCGGGGGATCTGCTTCCAAGTTCATTCATGGGGTAGTTAGCAGGACTCAGCACTTCACAGGCTATTGATTGCATGCCCTATCACATGGGTCTCTCCATAGGCTTCCTGAATGTCCTCACAGCATGGTGGCTGGCCTCATCCTAGAGCAAGCAATCTGAGAGACAGCCCAAGACAGAATAAGCTACAATCTTATTATCTCATCTCAAATGTGACTGACCATAACTTCTTCCATCTTTTATGGGTCACACAGACCGGCCCTGGTACAATGTGGGAGGAGCCTACACAAGAGGGTGAATACCAAAGGGTGGAGTCACTAAGGGTCATCTTGCCGGCTGGCTACTGAAGGAGACCAAAATATTTCACCCCAAAATATACTTCTTTGACGTATTTTGAGATGGCAGTTCAGAAAGCCTGTAAACAGAGGTGACCCTTCAAAGCTGTCTTTTGATGGGGAGATTTGCATCTGTAGAGAATCTGTATTGAGGCAGCCAGGCTTTCCCTGAAGCTTTCTCTTGTCCTTATCTGGAAAAATTTAACAGAGAGTCTGACACCTTTAAAGATCTCAAAGAAACATTTACCATCTATTCTCCCAGCAGGCTGCTAAATGTGAGGCTTCATCTATATAACAAGACCACTTTTGCTAGCCAGGTCTCCTCCTCTCTCCCTCCCACAACCTGTCTTGCCATCGTAATCTAATTTACCACCATCCTCTGTTTTTGGCTATACCCTGAGCCCCCATTGTTTCTGTAATTCCAAGATGGTGTGTAAGATTCTGTACTGTACTGGGGGAAATCACTCTCTGGTTCTCACCCATGTATGTTAATAAATTTGTGTGCCATTTCTCCTGTTAATCTGCCTTTTGTCAGTTTTTCAATGAACCTTCAGAGAACAAAGGGAAAGTTTTCTGTTGGTCTCTACACTACCATAATTTGTCTATGTATTTTTACATTTTTCAGAGAAATTCCTATGTATTATCTTATTTTTAAAAACTTTTTTTCTGGCATGAATTTAACTTGTTTTCCCAGTATATCCAAAACCTTTCAAGGAAAAAGAATGTCACATTTATAGATTTTTTTGCCCCTACCCCACAATCTTCCCAACTCTTGTCAGTAAACAAAACAAAAATCAATGAAGCTTTTATGGTTTTGGAAACTGTTCATTGCACTAGTCAGGTGGGCCACTAAACCTTCTTGGTCTCAATTGTTTCCCTCCATAAAGCGGGGTGCAGAGGAGAGAGAGTTGGACCAGATGTTCTCACAGGGCACTTTGAGACAGAAATAATATGGTGTAGTTGCAGTAGAATAGAAAATTCCAGGCAGCAGTTTCACATGACTAGCAAAAGGAAACTTGAAATACCTACAGAAGCCAGGGACTAAGGCCTTAAAAAACCAGCATGTGGAGCAAGCTGGCTAAGACCAACTGGACCCAATGTGGAGCTGAATTTTACCTGGGATTCTCCTAGGACCTCATTATATGCACATTAAAACACTAAGTCCACCAGTACCATGAAAGTTTTTGGTGTAAAAATGGATGACACTGCTGCTCTGGGAAATGTCCACCTTTTTCCAGGAACTTTCATGAATGTTCCACCCCTTGGTTAAAGAAACCCATAGAGGTCGCAGCCCCAAACCCCCTCATGCGTGACTCTGGAGTACGTCCGCACTCCCCTTTCTTAAGTACGCCCGCACTCCCCTTTCTTAAGTACGCCCGCACTCCCCTTTCTTAAGTACGTCCACACTCCCCTTTCTTGAGCATGTACTTTTTCCTTTTCAATAAATCTCCATGCTTTCACTATTTTCTAACTCATCCTTGAATTCCTTCTTGCGAAGGTGTAAGAGCCTTAACGCTGGCTGGAGTTGAGGTCCACTGAAGTTGGGGGGTCTCTCCTAGCCCACCAGGATCTCTTCCAGCTGCAACTTTTTTTTCTAAAGTGGAAGGGGCCATCCCGACTTGACATATACAGAAACGAAGGCAGAGGCTTGAGGAGTTAACCAGTGTTACCAGGGCAGTCTGTGACCAAGCCATGAGCAGAACTATGTTTTCAGGACAGCTGGGCCAATGTGTTTTCTCCTATTTTTGCTGCCTACCTTTGGGACTGGTGAAAGCTGGGCCAGCCTCTGGTGACTGCATCTGTTGTCTTGATAGTATTACTATTACTGCTAGTACTACTAGTTCTATCATTATTACCACTGCCATTTATTTTGCACCTAATTTCCATACTTATTTGCAGAGTTTCTATTATTCATGAGACATAAAAATCCTATAAATAGAAATCATTTCCATTTAACAGAAGACAAGTCCTAGGCAAATTTTTACCTGAATGATTGGCCTTAAGTCATCAAGGAGTGAGTAGAAAGAGTTCAAAATTTGGAAGCTGGATTGAGGGCAAACAGAAGCAGAAGGCATTGAATTCAGGTGACTTCATCCTAGCACCTGAAATGTCTGGCAAGGCAGCTGCACCCTTAGAAGCTGCCAACTTCCTGTACTGAAGAATGAGGTGACCTCCAGGGACACCTGCATGGAGGGTAACTTTGATGCAATAGCTATTGGACTGTGTCTTGAGCAGGTGGCCTGCTATACTCTAAGCCAAGAATAGGATGGGAAAAAAATTGCAACATGTTTGCTCTACATACGCTGTGGTGCCCTTGACTTCCAGGCCACAGAAACACCCATCAATGTGATGGGCCTGGAAGACAAGTGAAGACTTGGAATGCACTATCCCAGTAGCAGCCCCGTACATCCCTGAGTCTGCCTTAGAATGCAAATAGCTGTCTACCACTTCCTTGCAGAACCCACGCCAACCTTTTTCCCCATCTTAGGGAATTCGCCTGTCTTTTCCTGGGTTTGGGCTACCCATAGTTCAATGTCAACTCCAAACTCTAGTCTCTGTTCCTTTTAGTTCAGCCTGATCTTGCCTAACCCCTTAATGTATTCAATGCCTAAGTAGCCGTTCTGAAACTTCTCAAAGAGGCTCCTGATTTTTCCTGGAACAAGAGAGCCCAGAATACAGAGGCCTGTTGATTTACTTTAAAAATCGCTAGGGGTAGGGAGGAGAAAACTACTTTTTTATGCTTTGGAGTTTCTTCTAGCAAGGAGAAAGTGGCAAAACATAATAGCTCTTTACATTATTTTTCCATTTTTTTTTTCCTTACAAGCATCGTTTGTGCCTGGTATAAATCTTTCAATCTTTTATAGAAGAAAACTAAGACTCAGAGAAGTGAGATAACTAGCCCCAGGTCACACAGTAATAGTAAGGGTTGGAGTCAGGATTTGAACTCAGACCTGTGTAACCTGAGCCATAGACTGTGGGCCTGATGGTGGTGAGCACCTACCATGTGCTGGCTGTAGCTTTTAGATGCTTTCTGGATGTTGTCCGGTCTAAGCCTCACAACATCCTGCGAGATAGGTCTCATTGAGTCACTTTATGGATTATAAAACTGGCTTGGTAAGGTCGAATAACTTGCCCAAGGACACAGAGTTAGATGTGGCAGAAACTAAGCAGAGTTCAGAATACTCTTGTGAGGGCTTCCTTCCTCCAGGGTCAAGAGGAAACCTAAGCTCCATGTGCTCCATAGATTGACCTAACTGATACCTGTTTCTTCCTTGAGAACCCTGTTTCCCTATAGTCCTCTCAAGTGGTGGCTGCCTTCTATCCAATGACCCTTATCTACAGGGCCTGGTGTAAAGTAGGTGTCCTCCTAGCTCCTTATTGCTGTGTTCAGACCATTTGCCTCCTTCTTCACTAACTGCTCCAAACCAAGCTTGAACTGCAAGTCACAGGCTCCCTCCCCTTCTTATCATAATCAACTACTGCTCTCCAGACCCTCCCTCTAATTCTTTGAAGAGCAGGACCTGGCTCATTGTCATCCTCTCTTGAAACCCCCTTTGCAAAAATTTAAACAGTGAGACAATTATGACAGTGAAAGAGATCCAATGTAACCAATTCTATCTTGCTTTTAACCTCCAAGCTGTCCTTGGTCATTCCTGAGTGTGAGCCAAGATATCTTTGGGAGAAGCTTAGTTTATACTTTAAGTGATAATAGACTTTCCCAAAACGAAACTGCCTTTGTAAAACTGGTGAAAGGCCACCAGGTTAGGAGGATGACAGGGCTCTGAATTCTGCTCAAATGTAAGCATAATTAACCAATAACCAGCCATTGTTGGGGGGGTGGGTCACAAGATTTGCCACTTCCCCAATTACTCCTATAAATGACATTATTTTGTTTTCATGTCATAAGTTTATTTACACACATATCTAGTATGCCATATGAGTTTGATCCATTTTCCCGAGACTGAACCTCTTAAAATGCTCTTCATAGCTGTTAAATGGATGAGCTGAAACATCCTTATTTTTTAAGTAGTTGGTGTCTTACTATAAAGAAGGGTGCAGCAAATCCAGATCCAAAGCACAAACACATCATGGCTAGTAACTGCCACTTGTTTTGAACTGCAAATGGCAAATTCTTCCAGGGCCACCCTCATAGTGGCACCTATGGACTGCAGAGGTTGTGCACCTCCGGATGCTCTGGCCCAACGTGGTGCTGCTGGAAGCTCTGTGAAAGACGCAGAAACCGAGGACAGAAGAAATGGCGGTACCTCACCAAGACCTTTTTTTTCAGTGACAACATTACTGTAGAACCTAAGGTTGGCCTTTTAAGATGTCTTTTTAGGCTGTTGCATTTCTGATGACCAGTTGACTACACCCCACCCAGAAGCAGACTCAACATATGGGGGCCATTTTCCACACCCCTATGATTATATCCCCAATGAATCAGCAGCACCCATTCCCTAGGCCCCTGCCTGCCAAACTATCCTTAAAAAATTAGAGTCTCTGAATTTTCAGGGAGGCAATCTAAGTAATAATAAAACTCTGGTCATCTGTTTAGCTGGCTCCATGCGTATTAAACTTTCTCTGCTGCAGTTCCCCCACCTTGATAAATCGGCTCTATCTGGACAGTGGGCAAAATGAAACCCCTGGGCGATTACACTCCAACACCATTCTTCTCTAATTCTCAGGTACTTTAATTCCTGCGTACATGAGACTTCCAGTACCCCTCACCTTCTCACCATCTGTAGTTTTTTTCTTCTGTCCTACTTCAGACATTCACTGCCATTACTCTAGATTGTGCATGGGAATGGCAGTCATTTCATAAAGTCAGTTTCATACATCCCACTTCCTGATCTCTTTCTTTCCACTTCACTTCCTCTAGTGTCTGAACTTCAATAACTCTTCAACTGCATCAGCACCGACCACCTGTTACACCTTCCTCTTTACTGTTCCTCACTCCTTCAATGGCCTCTCACATGCTGGGAGTGCCCTCACTCCAGGACATTTGCACTTGGTGTTTGCTTTTCCTCAAGATCACCTGCGGAGTCCACCTCCTACAGGGCTTTGCTCCAGGGTCCTCCTTCACAGTGCGGCCCACCCCAATAGTTTTATTGAAAATTGTGCCTCATTCCGGTATTAGTACTCCTTATCCTTATCCTCCTCTTATGATTTATTTTCCTCCACTGTACTTACCACTAAAATATTATATATCCTTCTTTCTGTTTGTTCCTCTAGAATGGAAGCTTTATGAAGGCAGGGGATTTTGTTCACTGTAACTCAGTGCCTAGAACAGTGCTTGGCATACATACAGTTATCAACAAGTATTAGCTGAATGAAAACAATGGGCTAGGACTGTATTTTGTATACAGGATAGTTGAACTAGAAAGTCTGTCCTTCCCAATACCCCATGTCATTTCAAGATGAACCACAGATATAAACGACTTGTGGGAACCACTGAGTTAGAGACTTTTCTGGGGTATGAGAGGGAGTACAAGGAAGGGATTCCATAATACACTCCAAATGTGGGTGATTGACAAAGTAGCACCAATTAAAATAATAAAAAAAAAATCAAATGATTGCTGAGATAATGAAGACACAGAACCAATCTTATCATTATTCTGTTCCCTTTCTCTTCCCCCACATACACACACACACACACACACACACACACACACACACACACATTTAAATATATATATATATATATATATATATATATATATATAGTTTTTCTCTTTTTTTAGACAGAGTCACACTCTGTTACCCAGGCTGGATTGTAGTGGCTCAATCAAAGTTCAATGCAACTTCCATCTCCTGGACTCAAGCAATCCTCCTGCCTCAGCCTCCTGAGTAGCTAGGACCACAGCTGCATGCCACCACACCTGGCTAATTTTTGAAAAATTTTTGTAGAGATAGGGTAGCACTATGTTGCCCAGGTTGGTCTAAAACTCCTGGGCTCAAGCAATTCTCCTGTGTTGACCTCTCAATATACTAGGTGTCTTTCTATATGATAGTCTTTCTAAAGACTGCTATGTGTCTTTCTATTATCCTCTCTCTCCTGCTCTCTCTTTCTGCCTCTCATTTTTTTTTCTTTACCTCTTACTCCTTTGACCTCTTTTCTCCTCTCCTTAGCTTTCTCGAAGAACAAAGCAAATTATGTTTTGGAAATAATTTTAATTTCCAAAGTGTAGGAAAAATGAAATTGTCCCTTTTCCTGAGTTCTCTTGAGCATCCTGTGCTTTAATGAAATAAATGGCCTGGAGGCAGATGTGGTGAGTGGAGGCTGGTTGGTAGGTCTGTCTGTGTTTGGGTTCTCTCTCTCTGCCTCCCTGTGTGGACCCGCACATCTAGGAGGATGAGCAGGAAAGGAAAAACTTGTCACTGGCCCCTCATCTCATTCTACTTATGAGACAGAAATAAGTGACAGACAACCTAGAGATTTCGAAGAAAATGAAGGAAGGAGGGGGAAATCCCTTTTGGTAGTGAATCTTGAAGCTGGTAGAAAAATATAAATCCTCTTTCTGAATGCCAAGTTCTAATTTCCATGAAGGGATTAGCCTGAGGGAATCCAATTTTTCTCTGCCTCAATGGATTAGTCTACGTAGCTGCAAGTGGTAGAACCAGGGCCACCATTCTGAGGTTGGGGCACTTGCCACACCAGTGGGAAGCAGAATTGTTCAGGACAGTCTATTACATGGAATTTGATAGTCCTTAATGGGCAGTAAATGGAGCAGTATGGAAAAGACGAGAAGTTTGGTTTCAGACTTGGACCAAACCCTTGCTGCATTATTTTCTGCCTCTGAGACCTTGAGCATATTACTTAACGACTTTGTGCCTTGGCTTCCTCCTCTGTCAAGTGGAGATAATAATAGTCCCTCCCTCATTGGGCTGTCAGAAGGACTGGAGATGATGCATAATAATGACAGTGATGGTGTGATGATTAGAATAATTTTGGACATTTACCATGTGCCACACATGGTACTAAAATGTATACATCGGCTTGCATGAAATCTCCAGAAAACATGCTTGGCATGTAGTGGCACTGGATACATAGTAAGCAGCGTTATTACCCAGTACTATGTAGGAGAGTGAGAAAATTACTTTGGGGGACATGAATATTTAAGACACATAACTATTTCAGGTTACCTCTCTATTATGAGAGAAGTTTCCGCTTCCCTGGAAACTTGATGCATTCATCAAGATGGATTAGAAACAATTGCAAAATCTCATTGGCTTTACCCAAGAGCTGTATTTCTCACTTACACGACATGTCCAACAGGGGTCAGCCTGGGGTTCTGCTCATCAGCGTACTCAGCCTTAGGTTGATGGATGATCCATCTTCACATCTGTCTCCACAGTCACAAAAACATAGAAAAGGAAGACTGGAGGAGAGAAGCAGCAATTAAATGCTTCTAATCAGAAATCATATCTCTTGCTTTTATTTATTTTTTGGCCAAAGCAAGCCATTTGGTCACATATAATTTGAATGTGGTAGAGAAATGCAATTAGCATGCCACATATTTCATGAAAATAAATAAAATACTTGTGAACAGCCTAATGGCCTGATGACCACCATGAAAGAGCACATTGTGGATGGCAGACATTCTGCTGATAAAAATACGAGTAATAAGAGCTACCATGAACAGGGCACCCATTATATGATACTGTGCCAGGTACTTTGCATTTGTTTATCAATTAACCCTCCCAATAAGGAAATCTTAATAATCTCCAGGTTATAATGTGGAAACTGAGGCTCAAAGAGGCTCACTTGGCCAGGTATGGTAGTTCACACATATAATCCTCTTGCTTTGGGAGGCCAAGGTGGGTGAGTCACTTGAGCCCAGAAGTTGGAGACCAACCTGTGCGACATGCAAAACCCTGTCTCAACAAAAAAATACAAAAAAAACCATTTTTTTGAAATATAAAAATTAGCCAGGTGTGGTAGTGGGCAACTGTAGGCCCAGCTACTGGGGAGGAGGAGGTGGGATGATCACCTGAGCCTGGGAGGTCAAGGCTGAAGTGCACCGTGACTGCACCACTGCACTCCAGCCTGGGGTGACAGAGTGAGACCCTGTCTCAAAAAAAAGAAAAAAGGATGTTTTGTTAACATACTAGGTATTAAAGATAACAGGAACATAGTCTGCACAGATATTCTGAATTTACAGGAAAATATCTCAGAAAGAACAGTGCACTAGGAGACTATAGAGACTGATTTCTAGCCCTTTTTTCCAGTTTTTAATACTCGAGGACATGCTAGGATAACAAACAGGTCTTGAATGTCAACTCTGAGGGATTTGTTGGTTGCTAGAGAACTGCAACAAGGCCTCCTAATGGGAATGAGTAATGTGATTGAATAACAATATCTGCTATGGACATGGGGGCGTGGTGGCAGCATGGGAAACAGATCCATCTCTGGGCATTTCTCTTAACTTCTCTGGGTCTTAGTTATATCACCTGCCAAACAAGGTAAATAAACCTTACCTGAATCAAGGTAAGAGCCTGGCAGAGATGATTTCTTGACATCCTCAGAGGGCACCAAAACTTCTGTTTCTAGGTGCATATATTTGAACAGATTTTATGTACACAATTCCATCACATATTCACAAAAATCCATTTGCATATTGGGATGGGGTTGTATAAGGGAACTCAACAGATTTAGTCACAGAAAACTGCTCCTAAAGAGGGCAGAGTCAGAAGACTTTGACAGGAGAGATGAATCATTTATTGGTACTGATGTACGCCAATCATCATGCCCTACTGAGTCTTACTCTGTCGTCCAGGCTGAAGTGCAGTGGCGTGATCTCGGCTCACTACAACCTCTGCCTCCCAGGTTCAAGTGATTCTCCTGCCTCAGCCTCCGGAGTAGCTGGGATTACAGGCGTGTGCCACCAGGCCCAGCTACTTTTTTTGTATTTTTAGTAGAGATGTGGTTTCACCTTGTTGGCAGGCTGGTCTCCAACTTTGACCTCAAGTGATCCACCCACCTTGGCCTCTCAAAGCCCTGGGATTACAGACATGAGCCACAGTGCCTGGCCAGACATGCCTCTTTGATGATAAATCTGAGGACTGTGTTTCTCAGTTCGGGGTGGTGACTGTAGGACAAACATGCCTCATCTATTTGGTGGCTACTTGCGGAATATGTACAATATATTTTTCTTAAAATATACAAGATGTGTTAATTAAGTTTCCAGCAGGAAATAGATGAAACACTCAGGGAGTTTGATTGAAGAGATTTTAATAAAGAAAGATTTCATTTACAGAGGTATGGTCAGGATGAAGAAAACCAACAAGGCTCGGTGAGACGCTCAGGAGCTAGCCATTAGCACTTACAGGCCTGAAGGAATACCAAGAGGGAAAGGTGTTTCTGGGACCTGTGAATGCTGTGATTAAACAAGAACGCTATTCAAATGAGCCACAGCTGTAGGAACTCAACTGCTGCTTAGACTTGATAGTGGATAGAGAGAGGGTGAGGAGTAAACACCCAGAACATCTTCTCCAAGACCCCTTGGAAATGCTGCAGGACAGAAAAGGGTAAATAACGGCTGTAGGAAGACAGATGGAGAAGGCCTGGCACACAAGAATAGACATAGATGGCAGAATACAAATTTCACATGAGTTTTAAAAACATCACATAAGAAGAGACCAGGGAGGGAAAGGAACGCTGGAGTGTGGGGACCACATTCCCCTTGACTTGTGGAAACAGGACATCAGGCTGGGAGGAGGGAACTTGCAGCTTAATGAAACATAAACTCTTTTCTTGGACCTGGAATCTTTGCCGACAGGTGATGACTAATGTTTTCCCTTAAATTTGGGAAAAGTTTCTTGTGAACATGTCCACTTACTTTTTGAAGCCAAAATGAAACAGGGGAAGTATTTTTGGCCCAGTTTGGATTAGAAGATTAAGAAGATAATGTGTATGGCCTTAGGCAGGCACTAGTGAAGGAGCCTAAAGCCCCTTGGCATGAAGGTTGGGACGGATTTGAATAATGGAGATGGTCTTTTCAGAGCTCTTTTTTGTGGTTGCTCATACTTTGGAAGATTTCCTTTTCTTTTCTCTTTAACAAAGGTTGTCATCCCAGTCCACCAATCAGATCAACGATATCTATTTCCAATGCTGTACCTGTTGACCTGGAAACCCATACCAGCTGCGGGGCCAGAACAGGGCTACTGTCATGTTTTCTCATTCCTTTCTTGGTTCTACTCCTCCACAAAAAGCCAAACACTCCTCCTGAGATCCCACCATGAGGGCAGAAGAAGAGACTACATTGCATTGTACATCTGCATTGTCTAATTTAATAGCCTCCAGCCACAGGTGGACATTTGAATCTAAAATAAAATTAATTAAAAAGAAATAAATTTAGTTCTGGAATTACGATAGCTGCATTTCATGTGCTCCCCAGCCACTCACGGCTGATGGCTGCTGTATCCGGCAGTGCATAATAAAATTTCCATCATTCTAGAAAGTTCTATTGGACAGACTCATCTAGATCCTTGTGCAAAACCCTGGTTGGGCTAGAGGGCTGGCAACAGGATTCAAAAGCTGTCTTCACCCACAGAATCCTCTCTTCAATGACACGTGACTCTGTCTGGACTTGTATAATTTTCCTATACAGCTAGCAAAATCGTGATGATGATGATAATCGTGACCTAAATTTATTTAGCACTTACCATATGCCAATAGTACATTAAGAGTTTCAAATATCTATCAGATCATGTCATTACCACCACAACCCTGAGAAAGACATTGTTATAATCTCCATTTTAATGATGCAGAAACTGAGGCTGAGGGAAATTGTGGTCCCACAACTATTCAGTTATACCACATGAAATTGCCAATATTCAGACGTTTTTAAATGCAAACAGTGACTTCATATGGTTTAACCGCTTAGTCAATGGCAGAGCCAGGTTTCAAACCCAGACCCAAAGACCGTGTCAAGTTAAAGAAAGCTAAGCCTTTGTAAACGACCACCTTGAAACCTGCGTTATAGGAGTGCTGAAGGATTACGTGAAATACTGTTGGATTTGTGCCTGGTACACAGTAAAGCTTTTGAAACATTCTTTTTGTTTTAACTTCCTTGGATCTGTCAGTCTTACTTGCTGGGGAAGCAGTGCACAGGTGTCTGAGCAGATGTGGCTCGTGAGATTGGGAGGAGGGGGCCACTGCCATTTACTAGATTACCTCCTAGGGACCTGGAAAAGTCCATCTTTGTCATCAAGACCTCTCCCAACCCTTCCTCCACAGGACCCTACTCCTTTCTCTCAGGCAGTCTCTTCTGCTGGGAAGGTATGGACCATTCTCTCTGGGCTTCAAGCAGAGATGGGGTGATGGACATTGGTACTTCCTAACAGCCCCAGCAGATGCACTTCATTAGCAAATGCCTCTCCTCAGAGACCACAGAAGGGGCTGGAGGTTGACAGGAAGAGGTGGCTGCTGCATTGAGGGTGTTAGGTGAAAGACGGGGCGCGGTGGCTCACGCCTGTTAATCCTAGCACTTTGGGAGGCCGAGGTGGGTGGATCACCTGACGTCAGGAGTTCAAGAGGGTGTTAGGTGGTTATATAACCTGTGCTCCAGACCTCCTGCACATTGTAACTTTGTGTGAATGCATCTGGCAAATAAACTAATTAGACATTTCTTTCTTTTATATTTGGCAAGAAGGGAAAGAATCCCTTGGCTGAGAAGCCTGTTGTTTGGGCGGGGTTTGGATTTGGGGGTAATTTCCATCCCTAAGAGTAAAATTTGTCTTTCAAAAGCAATAGTATAGGATTGCCAGATATAGCAAATGAAAGTACAGACCCCTGAAATTAGAATTTTAAATAAACAGTTTTTTTTTAAAGTAGAAGTATATACCATGCAATATTTAGAAAATGCTTCTACTAAAGATTATTTGTTGTTTATCTTGAAATTTAAATTTAACCAGTGCTATGGTAGGGATGTGTCTCCTCCAAAATTCAGCTGTTGCCAATGTGATGGTTTTCAGAGGTGGGTCCTTTAAGAGGTGATTAAGCCCTGAGAGCTCCTCCCTCCCGAATGGACGCAAGGCCCTTATAAAAAGGGATTCTTATGGCGTGTGGTGAGCTTGCTCTTTTGCTGTGTGAGGATAGAGTTGTCCTCCTCCCTTAAGGAGGATATAGCAAAAGGGAACTGTCTTGGAAACAGAAAGCAGCTCTCACCAATCAACTGAATCTGCACATGACTTGATTTTGGACTTCCCAGACTCCAGAACCGTGAGCAACAAATGTCTGTTCTTTGTAAATTACCTAGCCTCTAGTATTCTGTTATAGCAGCACAAACAGACTAAGACACCCCAGGCTTCCTGTATTTTATCTGGCAACCTTATGACAGTAGGGCTTCTGTCCACCCTTCAGAGGCCAGGTCATTGCTGATGATGTTAAGAACGCTTGGGATTAAGGGAGAGAGAGATGTACATCTAGTTTGCCAGCTATAGCCTACTTTCATAATCATAGCTCCTTATGAGAGGGCAGAGCAAAGTGATTTAGGCTCCTGGCTCTAAAGATGTGTTCCTGGGCACAAGCAGCATCAGCATCACCTGGAACTTGTCAGAAATGCAAATCCTTGAGCTCCACCCCAAGCCTATTGATTCATACACCAGGGACAGGGTCGTGCACACTCTGCTTTAACAAGCCTTTCAGGTGATGCTGATGATGCCAGTTTAGACCTCCATCAAGAGCCTTGGGATTCAGACAGACCTGGGCTTGAAGCCCAGTCCCACTGTTTGTTTACTGGCTGTGTGTGAATGTAGTAGAATTACTTAACCTCTCTAAGCTTCCATTTCTTCCTAAATTAAAAAGTAATCCAATACCTTATTTAGGGATGTATTAAATATTAAATAAAGCTAGATGCTACATATAGCCCAAATTTTCTGTCATTGTAAGCAACTATTTTTTGTTTCTCTCTTTCTCTCTCTCTCTCTCTCTCTCTCTCTCTCTCTCTCTCTCTCTCTCTCTCGCTCTTTCTCTCTCTGTTGCTTGAATCAGAAATTTATTCTTATAACACAAAAATAGGTCCAGCCATGCCCTGAGACAAATTTGAGGGTCTACATGGCAAGCTCCAGCTACAGGGCAATCTTTGTGTGCTCAGTTCAAAGGAGCCTTTCATTCTCAACACTGCGATTTCCAATAGTCCCATGGAAGGAGAAAGGAATTAAGAGGAAAGGTTACAGGGAAAGAAAGGACCAATTTCCTGTGGGCTCTGATTCTCTAATCTAGCAACAGTGAGAGTGAAGGGCCACCCTGATTTAATTCCTTTTGTCAAGGACTTGGGCCACAGCAATTGTTCAGAAGTTAGGATTTTTTTTTTTTTTTCTTCTTTTCATGGAAAGGAGAGAGAAAAAGGAGGCCTGAGGTGGTGAGAAGAGGGTGGGGCTCCTTTTAATGGGGGAGGGTTAGTAGATTTAGGCATGTTTCACAAGTCCAGTCTTGGGGCTCCCATATTAAGTCTAGATAAGAGTTTCTGCAGTTAGTCACTTTTGGCATTTTGGGTCGGATAATTCTTTGTTATGGGGGCTGTCCTTTACTTTGTAGGGTGTTTAGCAACATCCTCAGCCCCTACCTCTTAGATGCCAGAAGCCCCCCTTATTCTTCACAGTAGTGGCAATCAAAACCATCTCCAGACATTGCTGGATGGCCTCTGGGGAATAAATTTGCCTTTGAGAACCACTAGTCTAGAGATTTCATTAGATAGTATCGACTTAAACAATTTTAATAGCTATTATCTATTTAGCATTTACGCATATTTATTATCCCCAAACTCATTTTACAAAGTAGGTGTTTGTGTTTATTTATTTATTTAGGGTCTCACTGTTATCCAGGCTGAAGTGCAGTGGTATGATTATAGCTTACTCTAACCTCAAACTCCTGGGCTCCAGTGATCCCACCTCAGTCTTCCGAGTAGCTGAGACTCCAGGTGTGTGCCAGCACACCAGATAATTTTCAGCAAGTTTTTGTAGGGGCACGGTCTCGCTATGTTCCTCAGGCTGGTAAGGCAAGTATTACCTACGTTTTACAGTTGAAGAAACTGAGGCTTAGAGGGTTAGAGTCACTTGCCCAAAACCACACAGCTGGTAGCTTTGAAGTTACTGAGGTTAGCCCAGCTACAAAGCTTGTAAAATTGCTGCTGTTATACTCTCTCTCTGGAAAGTTAAGAATTAAAAAAAATTTAAAGTAAAAAATTTTTCTCAAGTCAACTCAAGTCAAAAAGTATTTATTGAGCTAGATGCCAAAAGAAGCTACAAGAGAAACCTAAGCTGTTGCTCTGCTCAAGTTTTCAATAGGCATGTCCTTAAGAAGGTCATATGTTTCACACAACACAGTAAAAGAGCATTCTGAGTTTGGGCCAAAATGAGCATTTCTAGAAGAAGAAATTTGTGAACTGAATGTCCTTTGTATATGTCTGCTTCACATTTCCTTTTGTTGCCAATCATAACGATTAAAAAAAAGCAATGGAGCTTTGAAGTTCATGGAATCTACCAGCCACATATCCTCTAAAATATTAATTCTCTTGGCTTGGGTTGGGCTGTGGGTTGCTTCCAACCAAACACTCAGCTATCTTCTTTCTGGCTCTCTGCATGAAGTTCACCTCTCCCCTCTCCCTGCACATGGCAGTATACTCATAAGCCTTCAGCTTGCTGTAGTAATCAGAAAACTTGTTGTAGAGGATGGAAATGGGCATTCCGTTGAGAATGATCCCGAAAGCAATGCAGAGGAAGGCAAAAAACCTGCCCAGGTGGGTCTCTGGGCACATGTCTCCGTAGCCCACGGTGGAGATGCTCACCTGTAGAGGAAGGAAAGCAGGATGGAATTGTTAGCACTAAGACTGGGGAGGAGAAGAAAGGGAGAGGAACAGTCAGGGAAGTGTCCTTCTCTCTGTGAGTGCACCTGGGAAGTGGGAAGTGTAATGGCTTCCCATGGAGCCCGCTTTAGGAGGTATCAGGAAGACTACCTGTAGGACCTGTGTCATGAAAGGAACAGAAGCTGTGGATGGAGCTGAAAGACTTTGGCTTAAATCCCAACTATGAGTTATGCATCTTTTAATGTAAGATGTTGGAGGAGGTAATACCTATTTGAAAGGGTTGTTGTAAAGAGCATTTAGAATAGTATGTTAAGTTCCTGGTGTAGAATGGCTCAATAAATGATGATCTTTGCCTCCCCAACTTGGCTGGGACCAGCTTCAAGACAGAGGGTCCCTGGATTTGCCTATACACTGTATGTATTGGAAAAAGCTTGGTCTTAGAACTGTCAGACCTATGTTCAGGTCCTGACTCTGACCCTTTCCAGCTGAGTGACCCGGGGCGAAACCTTCAGACTGTTTAAAAAATTTTTTTAATTTTTCATTTGAAACAGGAGACAATCATCTAACTCTCAGTCTTCTTGTGAAGACTAAATAAGAAAATGAATATAAAGCACTGAACACAGTACCAGGCATACAAAAGGCATGAAACTCCTCCCTTGTCTTCCTCTCTTCTTTAAAATGAAGACAGTTACAACACTTCTCAGAGTTATGTAGTTCATATGAGAGGCTTTATATGAAGGTGCTTTAATTGCAAATGTATGGAGAGACAGTCTCATTATTTGGTAAAGGGAGTTTTGTAAGACATCACTGACCAAAAATATGTTCACCCCTGCATGAAATACTTCTCATCACTCTTGTCACACTGATTTGAATCCCACTAATTGGAGATTTATTTAGGTCAACAAGCTTCTGTTTTAAAGTGCAGATACCCATGGGACTAGTTTTCAGTTACCAGAGAAAAACCCTGGAAAAATTCCTTGGGGACTGTTTTTTATGCCTTGTGTACTCCCTTTGATCCCCAGAGTATTGGCTAAATTACTAGAAGCCTTTTAAACAGCGGTTGCTTGCAGTTGTAAAAATTTTTACATTGCACAACTCCAGGGGGCACCCTTTGCTTTGTGTATTTGGGTAGTTGATGCCATAATTTTCCAGCAGACGGCAGTAAAGCATATGGTCATTGTGTTGATCCATACTGAGGTGGACGTTAGCTTAGCAATGTAAATGTTTTTGTTTCGACGATATAAGGGTTAGTTTGAACCTAGAGTAGTGCAGTTGATTGATTAGAATGAAATGGAGAAGTGAGCCACCTGGAAAAATCTGGGGGCACTGATGAGAACTACAGCTCCATTCAGCTCATGAAAAAAGAAAGGGTACACCTCCTTTTTGGGGCTGGTGATGCACCTCCTCTCACTCACTGCTCTGTCTCTGGTGAGAGGTGTGCAGCCTTTTTTTTCTGTAGCGTCAGAATACAAGCAGGCATCCAAAAGAAGCAATGTGATATAGACAAGCTGAAGGAAACAGGGACTACACTAGACTTTGTGGGTCTGAATCCACTTCCCAGATGAATAAATTGGGCAGATCACTTAAATTCTCTTGGCCTCAGTTTCTACTTTTGACATGTGTGGTATCTACCTCACAGAGTAGGCAGGAATTGAAGGAGTGCCTGGCCCAGGGGGTGTGAGCAATAATATTAGCCATATGTCACGTAGGCAATCCCAGGGTCCCCCATCCTGAAGCCGGCCCCCGCTGAGAAAAGGCAAAGATCGACATTCATTGAGTGATTCTGCACCAACAACTCTAAACATGCCATGCTTATCAGACCCACAGGCTGTGGAAACAAGCTCCTCCCTGACTCCGCCCTCTGGCTCCAGTAGAGAATCTCCTTTTCCCAACTTCTGGACCAAGGGGTGATGTGAGGCAGTGATAAAGTGAGACTGCGGATTAATCTCCAAGTCCTTTCTGTTTCGTGAGTGGCTGTGTGTTTCTTGTCATTGGCCGCATCAAGAGTAAAAGAACCCCAGGCTGATCTCTCTCCAGGTGTGCGAGCTGAACAATAGCTTTCATTTGTCGCTAACACCATCACTCACACCTCTGGATGAAACTTTAGTCGACTTTCCTTGGTGGAGGCCTAAAGGAAGTTTGGATTTAGGAGTGAGTGGCAGGAAGGGGTAGTTTAGAACAGCCGTTCCCAACCTCTTTGGCACCAGGGACCAGTTTTCTGGAAGACAGTTTTTCCCATGGACGGGGTTGGGGGAGGGGATGGTTTCGGTTCCGTCTCAGATCATCAGGCATTAGATTCCCATAAAAACCTAGATCCTTAGAGTGTGCAGTTCACAATAGGGTTCCTACTCCTACGAGAATTTAATGCTGTGGCCATCTGACAGGTGGTAGGGCTCAGTCAGTAATGCTTGATGGCCCTTGACTCATTTCCTGCTGTGTGGCCTGGTTCCTAACAGAACACAGACAAGTACTGGCCTACAGCCCCGGAAGTGGGGACCCCTGGTTTAGAACATGAGACATCCATGGAAGTTCAATGCAGAGGCCTCGGTTAAAGTCACTTACGAGTTCAGAATGGTGGGGATGGGAGAGGGCAGGAGGACACCGAGGAAGAAAAGTAATGAAGACGGACGGTGTATTTTCAACTTTGATCATTCTGCACACTGGCTTTGCTTCACCCTTAAGCCAAACTTCATTATTTATTTATTTATTTATTTTTGGCTGAACGTTGAGTGAAAAGTCAAAAGCAAAAAGAATTGACTCAAAGAAGAATAAATATTTGATGTGCATAATATGATCCAAATATTTTTGTATATCTTCAATCTCTATTTTTAGAAAAAGATATCTTCTGCTAGGAGGCTATGTGTGACTAGTCCCCAAGAATTTATTCAAAATGTACAGTTAATTTATGTGTTGTCTATTTTGAGAATAATTTAATTCAACAAGTGATTTGTTTCTTGCTCCTTGGCTCCAGGAGGAACTCAGATTCCTTGGCTTTTTTTCTTCACATTCCATAGGCCAAGCCATTTCTCCCTAGATGGGAATTAAAAACTGAAAGCCCCAAACTGACCTAAGTGACCTCATAGAATGAGTTCCATTAGCAAGAGTTGGGTTTCGAAATGTGACCAACATTTCTGCAATCCATCTTAATATCCTGAAGAAAACTGGCTAGCTCAGCAACTCTGCAAACTGGAAACTTAACCATTCTGCTGTAAACGTATATACTTGCCTTAGCCTTAGGTCCAAAAGCCAGAACGTGACCTTCCCCTGGCAGTTTACACACTAAACGGCAAATCCTGGCAAGTATTATGAGGATAAGCATCAGTTTTTTTCTTTAAAACTTCAGAATACTTGGATTTCTCATTTAACAAGGCAAGTTTGTTTCTTTCATAATGAACGAGGAATAGAATAAATCTTGGCACCCAGCAGTCCATGCATGCAGGAATTATTTTTCAAAATAATTAATACACTTTCTGTTTCCCAAAGGAATTAGAGGTGGTAAAGATGGATATTTTTGGATAAAATTATAAGCCTCAATACACATTGTCATTCAAAGTATCCAGCTCAAAAGACTGTACTTTCTCATGCTATTGTTGCAACAAGTATATTTGGAATTCCTCTTTTGGGTTATAATCTGCACAGTAGATTCAGTGGCAGCAGATGGTCATATCTACCTTGATGGTTTACACTAAGTGTCAATCTTTAAATGTCTTAACTATTTTAAAATATTGAATCCAGCCTTAAAAAGGTAAAGATTTAGCAATATTACAAAGAAGCAAGTAAATGTATCACAAACGCTGAAGGTAATTCCTCAGTGGAATTCAAAGAATGTCTTGATTAGTGGAAGCACTGTTAGGATGAGATCATAGGTGACTACCTTCAAGAGAACAACCCTCATCTGTATCTTACAGTTCTGACATGTTTGTAAGTGGTATGATAAGGGGGAGGTGAGCACAGCTAAAGCAAAACCACAATGCAAGTTTGAGCTTCCTTGTGTTTCTCCCTGCCCTCAACAATTCTGTCATGTTCCACTCACATCATATTGGTTAACATAAGGAAGATACATTAAAGATACAAAAGGAGATCGCTCCCAAATCAGGAATTAATAAGATCAAAAGTAGCAACAGTGCCTAACAGCCTTAACCCCATTTGTAGCTCCTGCACTATTTCTGAAGGAGCTAGGAGAACTCTACTACCCTGTGTGCCAGATGTTTACATGCTGTCTCTCAGTCCCAAGCCTGGCACCCTTCTGTATTTATTTTTTCTGTAATTCCAGAACTGGGAGTCTGCAGACTAATTTCTCAGATTCTCTTGCCCACTGTCTTCTAGTTATGTTCTGCCTATGAGAGACTGGAAGATGGCAAGAGGACATAGGAGTCTCTATTCCTACCTCTGGTTTCTGCCATAATTCCTCCAATCGCAGCCGATAGCTATGTTTCAGGCATTTTTTGGCATTCCCGGCATCAGCCTCATGGTGCCAATTTAGGAGTCCCTGCAACAGCTACACAGAGGCCCCTCCTCTGGACTCTTAGGTTCCGGTAGCAGTATCTTTTCCTGTTTATTCTCCCAATTCTAGGGGCAATAGTGATTTCCTGCAGTTACCAATCTCTGGATTATCTCAGTTTTCTCTTTCTGCTCTTCCAGTCTTCTGACAAGTATCTATTTCCCTATATTAAATTCCTGTTTGAAGTATTCATCTTGGTATCTGTTTTTCTGACTGCAACCTGAGTATTTTTCAAAGGGGTTTCTTCAAAGCAATCCATTAACAAAAATAAAATAAATTTCAGTGATCTTGTAAGTGCCACCTATTGACAAGGAAATGACAACATACTTTAGGAAAACAAAGATAGGAGCAAGGTCTCTGGGACATAATGATCTGGTGCTTCAACTAGAAATAAATTTTCTTTTTGAGAAGTTAGTTTTTGAAGGAATGGGTTCATGCCATAGTTTCCTGTTTGGTTCCTTCAGCTTTAACTTGCCCTGGAAAACTCAGAAGGAAATGGTTCATTCAAAGTCTACTTATTCTTTTCTGCTGAAAAAATCCCCCCCCCCCAAAAAAGAAATAAAATGTAATATGTTGAGGCTGAAAAAAAGAAAAAATAGAAAAAAAACATACCCACACTGGAGGTCAATGATTTCAACTTCATCACAGAGCTCATTGTTCTTGCTGAGCTGTGTCATGCATTTCCCACTCCTGGGCAACCCAGAGAGCCTCAGGATGGCTTGAGCTGCTTTAGACATGGGCCTGTTTATCTGGTCGCTCAGAAGTTCTCCCATGATGGAACAGCTGACCTTTTTTGTATGTTTCATAGTCTCTTTCTTTTCCCCAGTAGAGAAGGAATCATTTCTGTTTTATTTTCTTTCCAAATGAATGTGGAAGCAAAGGTTATTGCTTCCATGTGATAAAGACTATCAACTACTCAGGCATGGTAGCTTCTATTTATTGCAGAATTACTAGAGGCTAGTGGGTTACATATGTTTCCTATTACATTAGTGCTCACAAATAACTTCCATTTGACAGATGAGTAAGACAGGTCTATCTTACATCCTAATACATGAGCATTTGTAGACATAAGTGGCCAGGAGGGATTTGTTTTGCAGCTGCAGGAGAATTCACAATAATGAAAATTACTGTATTGCTCTTAAATCCCTGAGTTGAATTACAGAGAAAGTTTGCAGGATCCTTGCATAGAGAGAAGAAAGATTATTAAAAGCAAGTCAGATCTGGGGTTGTCTGAAAGTACTAAAAATAAATAAAAGAATGAATAAGAGAAACTCTCTGTAATGTGGGATGAATATTTCACAAGGGATATAGCCCCAGAATGGTGGAAGAAATGCCAATTATATTTTTCTTTATTTAATCTTTAAACTTTCAATCTGTGAGTGTATGTTTTCTGATGTGTATAATATATTTGAGCAGTAATATATTATTGCAGGAGAAAGACTGCATTATTGGAACTAATTATTTACATCTTTCTGTATCTAAGCTGTTTTCCATGTGACTTTGCAGTGCCCTCCTACAGTAGGTAGGCTAACCTGCCCTGCCCCTTGACTTGCAGCTTGGCCATGTGATTTATTCTGTCCAATGGGCTAAGCAAATGCCATGGACATATGGCTGCTGGGGTCTGCTGGAGGAATGTGGAGGTGTAGTCTAGTCTTTCCCTTCATGCCAACTGACTGTCATGCATGTGAATGAGTAACAACAGCCTCATGAAAGAGAAGTCCTTTCTAGTTGAAACCAGAGTAAATGCTGACTTTTAAATTCATGAGCTAAATAAATGCTTCATGTTTTAAGCCACTGAGTTTCAGGGTGGTTTGTGATGCATCATTATAGCAATAAGTAACTTCTAATTTATAAATACATACACATTTATCATGGGTATATGCCCCAAATTTTTTAAAATGATAAGATGCATGATCAATACAATGCTTAGAAACCACTGGATCAGTTACTTTTAGGAGTCGTCTTCTCAGATTGTCGTGTGTTTAGTAAGGTGCATTTAGGTGAGTCTCTTTTCATCTTTCAAATTTTATCTCAATGTCATCTTCTCCAATAGGGCTTCTATGACTATCCCACTAAAGACAGACTCTACCACCTGATTCACTCTCAATCTTGTTATCCCACACAAGCTATACCAATACCTGAAATTATTTATTATCTGTCTTTCTCCATTAGAATGTAAGCTCCGCAAGAGAAAAAATTTCATTGTTTTTTTCTTCTCCTACCCTGTATCCCTAGTGTTTAGAATACTACTGGGAACATTCGAGGTGCTCAGAAACTTACTCTTCAATGAATGAGGTGAATTTTTGTGGGTTACATGACAGATTGGTCCTAATATTTTTCTTCTTTTCACTTTGCATCTACATATTGGAAACAAGAAATTTTGTCCACATCATTTTGAAGTGTTCTTTTCTCTTTGTTCTATTGAGAATATAAACCTTTAGTCTATATTATGTAGTGTAATTAGAAGTATAGAGAAGAACTGGATTACTGAGATAGCAGTCCTGAGAACACAGCACTCTTAGGATATTCAATGGCAATTGCTCCCATTGTTTTCATAGATTAGTTTATAAATATATATCAATTATCAGTCTTTAATTTATAACAAATTTTACTGGTATAATTCTGAGAATAAAATGGACAAAGAGCATTGGTAAAGGGTAAGGTTGGTAAATGGGATGGTTGGAGTGTGCACAATTTGGTCTGTGAAAATATTGTATGAAAAAGGAAATTCATACATATAAAAGCAATAACTGGTAACATTTATTGATAAAAACTGGTGATTCAGCTTTTGTAAAGTTTATGAGAAACACTGCTTTTGAGTTAAATGTCAGTTAAGATAAAAAGGGATAATTTGAAAGGTTTAGACTTAATTGTAGATTCAACAGATCAGAAATTTAAGTGAGATCAACGGGTATTCAGTTCAAAAAAAAAATTACTGGTAGAAATCCAACATGAGTAACATTATTCTTTATGTATTTTATTTTAATTAAAATTTTTTCTCTAGTCATATCCCTTTGAAAGTAACATAACTTTTATCAAAGTATTTGTTAATACACAAAAGGTTGAAAAAACTTTTGAGGGTTAAAACTGTAGTATCAAGGAGTCTACTAGGTCTAGTGCCTCGATGAACTAGCCTTTAGAGATGTTGAGATGAATAGAAATTTGACTCTCAAATGTTGTATCATATCATCAGTGTGTGGATTTAGTCTTCTGCTTTCCTGCTTTAGTCACCTCCAAAGTAAATGTCATTTTCTGGGGACAGATCATCCACCATGAGCCTCATCAGTACACATGATTTATCTACTATGGGGATGACCTTTCAGCACTTGGAATATGATCAGAGAATCAGCATTTGGCTAGCTCATTCAGAAGAGCCTTGTGTCATCTTGTCACTGAAGAAAGCTCACATATCCTCTATACATATGACCTCCCTACTTTCAAAGGGAAGGAAGACTCACACTGAAGTGCAGATTTCTACATGTCCAACCTCCCTTTTTAGAGGTGGGAAAACAGAACAGGGAGGGAGGGGTTGAGGTTTCACAGTTAATTATTCAGGGTCATGGCAGGTCTGGTACTAGGATCAGGTTTTCTAAATCTTTTATTATGCTACATTGGACTGCCAGTGGCCTTGGGTTGGGTTTGTCCGAGTAGTGCATGCCAACTGTGGGTTATGACATACACAGTGTTAATGTTGACAATATCTACTTTTTGTCATGGGAAAACTGGTTGTATTTGCTTAATGTTTTTAAAGGTATTACAATCTACTTTAAAAAAGAAAACTAAGGAAACTATACATTCAATTCTTTCCTTTATATATTCCAACTCATTCATTGATTTGAGAAGACCCGATTAACATTTATTTCCAGAGAGTCATACACCATAACTCAAAACACAGATATTTGAGTAAACAGTACACATTATAAAAAGGCAAGCTCCAAAGAAAACAATGACCAAAAATAACTATTACACTAACTGTACAAAGTCAGCAATGCGTGCAAAAGAACTAAAACTTGAAAGAGATAGTGCTTGGGTATGGGAAAGGTGTGGGTTTTGGAGTTGGGAGGGGGGCTGAGTTTTAGTTCTGGCTTGGCCACGTCTAGCTGTGTGTCCACACTCAAAGTCTCTCTACCTCAGTTTCACTAACTGTAAAATGGGGCAATAACACTGCGTTCTGAAAGAATTTTAGTGAAGTCAGAGCAAGTTTTGGTTTGAGATGCTTTTTCCACATTCAGGTTTAACTGGAACCAGAGGTGGTGGGATTTCAGTTAGGGTCTACATGGTTCAGCCAAGTCTCACCTCCTTCTCTGCATAAATCTACAGTTTCTTTCAAAAACTGAAGGCATTTCTGCTTGTCCCCTTAAAAAAATGGTGGTCATAACCATCTCACAGGGTTGTGATGCCAAAATGAGATAAGCTTTGTAATCCATTTAGGACACTGGATGTTCAGTAAATGGTAATAACAGTAATGGTGGTGAATCATCTTTCAAATCTGTCTTTCAAAGGTTTGAAGACTACATCTAGATTTGGAGATTTCTACAATTGCAGTTACTTACTGAACTGCTGAGATTGTGTTTCCAACACTTTGACATCCACTGCCATTTTGTTAGCTGTATGCAGTGACCGGGGGTGAGGATGAAGATGAGGATCAGAAGCCAAAGCTTCGTGACTGATAACCAGGGAAGGGAGGAGCAGCTCGTTGGGCTGGGGAAGAGGATGGGAGAGCCCAGGGCCATGGTACTCACCGCGGCCCACCACCAGGAGTGGGGGATGGTGGTGAAGTTGGTGCCAGGCACATCGTACTCCACGGAGTAGACAGCTGCGGCGAAGGTGAGGATGCCCATGGTGATGAAGAGCAGCAGGCAGCCCACCTGCTGGTAGCACTGGCGTAGTGTGAAGCCGAAGGCACGCAGTCCGGTGGAGTGGCGTGCCAGCTTGAGGATGCGGAAGATGCGCATGAGGCGCATGATGCGCAGCACCTGGCCCACCTTACCCACGCTGCCCACTGTCTGGCCGCGCTGGTGGTCCTCGCCCGTGAAGCACTCAAGCAGCAGCTGCAGGTAGAGCGGCAGGATGGCCACCAGGTCCACCAAGTTGAGGGCGCTGCGCACGAAGCGCCTCAGGTCAGGCGTGGAGGCAAGACGCAGCAGGTACTCGAGCGTAAAGAAGCCGATGCAGAGCATCTCCACGTGCTCCAGGATGGACCGCATGTCTGGGCCGCCTTCGTCCTGCTCGGAGTGCTGCTGAATCTCCTCCACGGTGTTGAGCGCCAGCGCCACCACAGAGACGAGCACGAAGATGCTGGAGGCCACCCCAATGGCCTTGGCGGCCACCGAGGAGAACGGCTTCTCCAAGAGGTTCCAGAGGCGGCGCCGCAGCGGCCCATAAAAGCGCATGTCGCGGAAGAGCTCCTCTGCCTCTTCCAACTGCGCCTGGGCGCGCAGCTCGCGCTGGATCTTGAGCTGCTCGCTGAGCTCGTCGCGCCGCTCCTCGAAGCAGATGCGGCAGCAGCGCGGCGTGTACTTGAGCCGCACGCCCCAGTAGCCTAGCTCCTCCAGGAAGCAGCGTGGACACAGCTCGTCCAGCACCAGCAGCACCCCGGACAAGTAGAAATTGTAGACCAGCTGGAAGACGGCCGGGTCGCGGTCGAAGAAGTATTCGTCTGTCTGCTCCTCATAGTCGTCGCACAGGCTTAGCTGGCGGCTGCGGCTGGTGGAGGTGACCAGGCGACCTAGGCGCGTGTTGGGGAAGCTGGCCAGCTCGCAGTAGTCCAGCTGGTAGCTGTGGCCGCCCACGTTCACATTCAGCGTGGACAACACGGCCGGAGGGTTACTGGGACCTTCAGGCTTGGCGGTGGTGACCACCTCTGCACGCTGGTCCTCCTCTGCCGGTTCGTCTTTCCACTGGTCCTCCTCCTCCCCATCCTCGTCCTCCTCGATGTAGTAGTTGTAGTTGCCCTCGGTCCATCCTTGGATACTGGCCTGGGAGCCGGAACGGCCCCCCAGGGAGCAAATGCTCTTGCGGTGTTGGCTGCCCTCATTCTCCGTCGTCTTCCAGGGCTTGTAGCTCCAGGACCGTCTCCTCTCACCCTGTTTCAGCATGGCTGTGGGACGTAGATGCCTTGCTTTTTCCTCCTAGCTGTTGTAGGATCCCTAACCTGCTCCTCTAGGAGGATGGATCAGGTGGCCTGCACTGTCTTAGGCCAGCCTGGACCGGCACATCTAGGGGCCCAGGCATTGCTACCAGAGCTGCCTCTCCTCAGGCCCTGGGCAGGCCAACCCAGTCTGCGGGGTCTGAACACAGTCCGCTGTTGACTGCTCTAATCTTGCTGACTGGGAAGAAGCAAGTGTTAGGAGGGATTTAGAACCTCTTAGCCCATTTCCTCCCCCACTCCCTCAACCCTGTGACGTAGAGGATGATTATGTGGTCTTAAATCGCTAGAGAATCAGAAGAAGGCAGAGATTATTGCTAATAAAAATGTCAGTCAACCCTGCTCTTAGGAAGTGCTCAATGTATGTGTGCTGAGATGAAATGAACTGAATTCATTAGCTATAGAATACAGATGCCTGTGTCTTCAGCTTCATGACCGACATTGTAGCCTCTGCCCTAGGTAAGCTTATCATTAGCAGAGATGACAAACAGCAACAGAACAAAGCTGACTTCATGACAAGTCAGTTTCCCTGTCAGCATAACCCTTCGTTTAGAGCATATATGATCTAAAGTAATCTCCTTGTCCATTCACGTGATCACTTTTTTTTTTTTTTTCAAATGGATACTCCCTGGGGGTACTGCTCTGAGGTCCAGTCAGATCCTTAAGTCAGCTTCAGCTTCTCTCTCTCTTCTTTTTTATTTCCTCCCTTTCTTTTAAAGGATAGGGACAAATTTCAAGGTAGAGTTCCAGAATGATTAGAAGATGTTTTTATAGGGCCTCACAACTCTCCTCAGCTGTATTAGGCCATATTTAAAGGTGGCCTGACTTCCACCCAAAGAAAGGGTCTTCATCATCCTTCAAAACATCACTTCTTCAAAAAACCCTTTTTCATGGTTAAGGCACTGTGCAAATGCTGGATATGCAAACATGATGGAGACACAGTTGCAGCACTCAAAGAACTCCTGGTTTTTGTTGGGGACATAAACCTGCAAGGATAACAAAAGATCCAGTAAAAAAAAAAAAAAAATGGGACTGGAGAAGAGGGAGAGATTTGCTTTGATCAGGAAATTGTTTTTTTTTTTAATTCAATTTATTCTGCATAGCTAATACACATTCAAGGTAAAAGAATATTTTAAAGGTAGAAAGGCATATTACAGTAGAAAGTTAATGTCTTTCCAACCGTAATTTCAAGCCATCAGGTGTACCTCAAGGAAGCAACCACTGTTAACTACCTTTTGGCTACCCTTCTAGAAATAGTCTAAACATACAGAAGCAAAATTATACCTGCCTTTCTCCATCATCTCAATACCTCTCCATTAATAGAAATCATAGAATGCTATATACACTTTGCTTTTTCCAGTTGACCACATAAAAGATGTTTTCATATTTGAACACAAATATCTCCTTATTTTAAAAACAGCCACCGAGCAGTTTCCCAGTGACAGACATTCAGGATGTTTCTCCCTTTGCTTCTATAAACAATTATGAAACAAATACCTTATATGTACATCACTTTACAGAGGTGAGTTACTAGGTCAAAGATTGCACATTTGTAATTTTAATTAGTAGTGCCAAAATTCTCTCCGTAAAAGTTTTACCAACTTACAACTCACCATCAATGGTTAAAAATGTCTTATCACACTTTTGAACTCTACCAATTTTATAGGTGAAAATGATGTGTGGGTTAATTTGTATTTCTCTTATAAATTTTATTGAACACTTTTTTCATGTGATTAAAAGCTATTTTTCTGGGAACTGTCTGTTCATCTACTTTGCCTATGTTTTTCATTGAATTGTTTGTATTTTTCTTATTGATTTCTAGGAGAGCTTAATATATTATGAAAAAAGACCCTTGTGATATGGATTGCAATTTTTTTTCTCAGTTTTTCCTTTAATGATATTTTTTCCATGTAAAAATCTTTATTTTATGACTTCTGGGTGTTATGTAGTGTTAGAAAAGGCTTCACTTCTCTATAATTCATAAAAATTTCATTTTTAACATCAGAAATTTTGATGTAAAGCGTGAAGTAGGGGCCTAACTTCACTTTCCAAACTTTTATCCAGATGCTTCAACAAGTTAATTGCATAATCCATCATTTCCTCACTGGTTTGTGGTGCTATCTTTATCACTTAGTTGAGTTTTAACCATGTTTCAAAGTTGTTGAGACAGGTAACATTAACTATGAGGTCTGCATCTGCTAGTATAGCCTTCACTGATGTTGTTTAGCTTCCAGTAGGCCTCAGACCTACAAGCTTATGCTAAAGCTTCTTACCAGGCTTAGCCTTTAAGTTCCTAAATGTACTTCTAGCATTCCCTTTTTGGCATACAATATTGATGTTATTTCATTAGCCACACACTTAACTGCTTTCCAAGACTATCTTTTCTTTATATTGTACTGAGTACTGCCATAATAGATTTTGCATGTTGCATAAATTCACCTTTTCTCTTCAGAACCAATTATACTATTATAAAAAGTAAAGGTCGGGCATGGTGGCTCACGCCTGTAATCCTAGCACTTGCGGAGGCCGAGGTGGATGGATCACTTGAGGTAAGGAGTTCGAGATCAGTCTGGCCAACATGGTGAAACCCTGTCTCTACTAAAAGTACACAAATTAGCCAGGCTTCCTGGCAGGTGCCTGTAATCCCAGCTGTTTGGGAGGCTGATGTACAAGAATTGCTTGAACCTGAGAGGCAGAGGTTACAGTGAGCCCAGATCATGCCACTGCCCTCCAGCCTGGGCAACAGAGTTAGACCCAGTCTCAAAAAAAAAGGTAAAAATGTCACCATTTTCATATTTTTTATCATCATCTTTTTCAGTTGAAATCATACATTACTCCAGGCTAGAGTACAGTGGCCTGATCTTGGCTCACTACAACCTCTGACTCCTGAGTTAAAGTGATTATTCTGCCTCAGCCATCCAAGTAGCTGGGATTACAGGCACCCACCAGTACACCTGGTGAATTTTTGTATTTTTAGTAGAGACAGCGTTTCACCACATAGGCCAGGCTGGTCTTGAACTCCTGGCCTCGGGTGATGCACCCACCTTGGTCTCCCAAAGTGCTAGGGTTACAGGTGGAGCCACTGCACCCAATTCATATACTACTACTTATCCAAACTTACAACACCCTCAAGGTTTTTTCACTTAAAAACTATGGAGTCAGTAATGTTTGTATGGCATCTTGAAGCTAAGCAGAAATTCCACATTGATACAGTAGATTGAGGGATATGACCTTGGTAGACTACACTTAAGTGACTGCGACACCCCTGGTATGAGCAGTTGCTTGGATTTTGCCCTGATTTATATGCACGGAAGTGTAACAGTAGATGATTATACATATCCATAGACACAGTTTCTAATAAAACTGTCCAACAATGGTTGATTCATAAAGTGGAAAGTACCCTCTTTAAAAAAAAAATTTTACTTTAAATTCCAGGATACAAGAGCAGAACGTGTAGATTTGTTAGATAGGTATACATGTGCCATGGTGGTTTGCTTTACCTATCAATCCATCATCTAGGTTTTAAGCCCCGCATGCATTAGCTATTTGTCCTGATACTTTCCCTCTTCTTGCTCCTCACATATGACTGGCAGTGTGTGTCATTCCCCTCCCTGTGTCCATTTGTTCTCATTATTCAACTCCCACTTAAGAGTGAGAACATGCGGTGTTTGGTTTTCTGTTCCTGCGTTAGTTTGCTGAAAATGATGGCTTCCAGCTTCATCCATGTCCATACAAATTACATGGTCTTATTCTTTTTTATGGCTGCATAGTATTCCATGGGAAAGTACCCTCTTAATGCATTAAAGAATCGGTAGAGCAGGCTGCAAGGGAGACTTGCACAGGGTGGAAAGTAGGACTGGATGACCTTCATGTCCCCTTCTTGCCTTTAAATTACTAAGATTATAAGTCTTTGCTTGATGTTCCATTTGCCTTGAATTCCATTCTGACCTTCTTCTTAAATCTTTGGCTTCCAAAAGTCAGCTCAGACATCGTCTTTCTCTTTCAGTGATTCTTCTCTGACCTCACTGTGTTTCTCCAAGGTGAATCAGCCGTCCTGTCTCAGTGTCTTCATTTAAGATAGCATATACCACTAGCTTACAACATGAGACACTTATTTTAACTAAGAATGATTAAAATTTTTGTTCTAAGTTATATAAGTGCATCATAGAAAAGTTTAAAAATAGAAAGCAGAATCCCAATAATTGATGCAATATTAAGTAGTAACTATAATGTCCAGATACTGTCATATTAATGTTTACACCCATCCTATAGCATAGGTGCTATGATTAATCCTGTTTTACAGATGAGAAAACAGATGCAAGTTAAGTGTCTGTTTCACAGTAGGTTGGCCAGAATGTCATTATAATTATTATTATTTTCTAATTGATAGCGGAAAAGTTGAATTACATTTTTGCTTTAACCAACTCTGTATTAATGATTTAATGATTTAATACTCTATATTTATATGTTCCTCATTGCCTCTGAAGTCTTTAAGGGAAAGAATAATCTTGTCTCTGTGGCCCCAGCACTAAGAAGGGGGTCTAGTATGGTAGCAGATTTTAAAAAATTATTAAAAGGATATACAAAGTCTTACTGTATGACTTCGTACAACAGCATGTGAAGCTACCGTTATCTCAACATAAAAAGTTAAAGAATATTTACTACTGTGCATTGACATAGCCCCAGTCCCCACTTTGAAAGAAAGAAAATGAATAAGCTGTGTGGAACAGTGGCTGGGATTTATAGAGATTTTCCTTGTTGACAGAGATTTACAGGTAGCATGGTACAGTAAAAAGAACACTGGAATGCAAACAGACTTGATTTTGCACTCTGGTTACAAAGCTTTGGGTAAATTACTTGGCCTCTTTTAGGCTCTGTTTTCTCATCTATAAAATGGGTTACTGGAACATCTGCTAATATAAAACGAGAATACTTCTCTATTTTCCCTTGGCCTGTGCCCAAACCTTGGCATATAATAGTTACTCCTCAAAAGACAGTCATCTCTCCCTCATCTAGCCATCTCCTTCCCCAACTTCTGACTCTACACCTATAACACACAAATAAGTTTATTTTTATTACCTGCAGAGTTTCTTAGCACAGAAATAATGGTTATGTTCTTAGTCCACCATTAACATTAATTCCTTTATATGAAGGTAGCATTGACTGATAGAATTTTCTGTGTGGATGGAAATGTTCTTATGGCTTAAAACATGCCTGCTAGTGGCTTTGTTTTTCTTTTGTAGAGGTGGGATTTCACCGTGTTTCCTGGGCTGACCTCAAACTCTTGAGCTCAAGTGATTTACCCACTTTGGCCTCCCAGAGTGCTGGGACTACAGGCATAATTTAAATATAAACTAATTAAGCCCCACACCCGGCCTTAATTAGTTTATATTTAAATTTGAACAGTTACATGTGGCTAGTGGCTACCATGTTGGACAAGGCAGTGTTAAGCTATTAGCTGTGTTCGGATCCATCTCTTTTAAATACACAGAGCTCCCAAACTTCTTAATCTAATAAGTTTGCCAGTGTAAACTGGCCTACTACTTCTGAGACTAAAAAGGAATGTGACAGGGGGAAAGGAAGTTTGATAAAATGAACAGGATGTTGGGACAGGATTGAGAAGCCTGAGCAGGTAGAGGACATGCTTGGGATGGGGGCATTTCAAAATGGATTCAAGTTGGCTTGGGGATAGTAGTATTAAAAAAGTCAAACTAAGACAAATGGTAAAAATAGCAAGGGTACAGAAACCAAACACCTTTGCAAATTTACGCAGACCTAGTTCTGAAAGGCAGAGGGAAAGAGGGAGACCCAGAGGGAGACAGAAGGGAACTTTGGCATTTATTTGGGAAACTATATTTCCTTTAGGGCCTTTGAGAGTAAATGACTAAGACTGTAATTGTAAAATGGGAAGTTGAAATAAAGAGCTGGATAATTGATCCTCAAAATTATCCTAAAAAACACAATTCTCCCCACTCTCAATAAAGGAAAAAAGAGTACATTTTTCCCCTCTCAAAGCCTCTGTTAAGTCTGGTAAATTTCTTCTAGTAATTGAATTATTTGTTCACCTCCTCTTTACATTTGCCTGTCTTGCCATAGGTGAGATGTGGAATGAATGGGAGCAGCGATTGATTACAAAGTGTCCGGCTCAGTTGAAATTCTTGGTGACTAAATTAAAGTTGTCTGTGAGTTTAGTAAAAGGAAGAGTAAATGATGGTGAGAAGAGGAGGCTGTAACCGAGCATTTTTTAAATCAATGTCTTGTAATCAAGCTTAAACTTGGAGGGTGCACCCCTTTTCCCAAAACACATCTGTCCACTTTAATTCTCTTTTCAAAAGATAAAGAACCTGAGACTTAGAGAGGTGGGTTTTCAGCCTGCTGGTGGTTAGCAGAGCTGGAGCTGGATCTGGAGCTGGATGTGGGAGTCAGTATCTGCCTCTCTGCACACCTTTCTCTTCTCTGGACTGTGGTAACTGAATATGAAGCCCTTATTGATATGCCCCTTACTTAGATAATCTTGACTTTTATTACTGGTCTTTATTTTTTGCTCCTCCTAAACATACATGGACTATCTTTCAACATGGTTCTTTTTGCCCAAGCTGATGCAACAGATCTTGCCATCTGTTTTGTTGTCTTGGAAGTGGATGCAAGCTAATTCGACATAAAGTAGGTATACCTACTTGTACTGTGTGCATGGTGTTGTGCTATTTTCAAGCTGGCAGTGACCCAGAGCTTACCTACTTCCACTGCTCACTTTAGAAATAAGGAAACTGAGGTATCATACAGGTCAGGCAACTAGCCCCAAATCTCGCAGATAGGTAAGTTAGTAGCACCTAAATCACTCTATTCTAGAATCCCTTCTAACTCCAGTTTAGTGTCCTTCTAACTTGATATTGTTTCTGCTTCCTCAAATGTATTTTTCACTTTGAAGTTGTATCTATGAGGAACAGGCAAGTTACAGATCTAGGGGGAATGTTTTTGAGTAATTTAAATATCAGATCCTGGCATTTAAAAAAGAGCTGAGATCAGTTATTCAAACTAATTGCCTTCACGGATCTAATTTTATGAAAGATTTCTGTTCTCCATTATCTGTTGCCTAGACAGTCACAAATGAATGTCACATACCTTTCCTAAATAATATCTTCTCTTCTGTTCAAACCAGAACGTTGCTTATTTACTACTGGGGCACAGCCCCATTTACCTTTAAAAGCTTAGTCTCATATAAGTTAACAGTGCATTGCATCTAGCTTCCTTTGGTTTCCTTGTGTTCTCTCTTGGTCTCTGGGTCTTGGTGTGTTTCTGTTCTCACAAGGTTCTCTCTGACCAAGCCTCCAGAAGAACAGAAATCAGATAACCGAACACTGCATTTGATGCAGAGAGAAAGCATTTGCCGATAATGCTTTCACTCAAAGGATTGTTTTTTTCACCTTAAAATTTGCATTCAAGAGCTCTACCAAGGAAGGGAAATATGCCAGAGATTATGGAACATCTGCTGTGATGCTGGCATTACTGTAGTGACGAGGGCTCCCTGGAGTAGAGCTGACAGGAGCCAGATGAGGCTCCTGAGGAGATTTGCTGATTTCAAAAGTGGCATCTGTAAAAACCTAGTAAGAATATAAGGAAAGTGCTCGAACAGATGGTACATGTAGAACACTGGAATAGAATCATTCTCTGAAAAAAAAAAATTTTTTTTTTTTTTGAGATGGAGTCTTGCTCTGTTGCCAGGCTGGAGTGCAGTGGCGCAATCTCGGCTCACTGCAACCTCCACCTCCTGGGTTCAAGCGATTCTTCCACTTCAGCCTCCCAAGTAGCTGGGACCACAGGCAAGTGCCACCATGCCTGGCTAATTTTTGTATTTTTAGTAGAGACAGGGTTTCACCATGTTGGTCAGGATGGTCTCGATCTCTTGCCCTTGTGATCCGCCCACTTCGGCCTCCCAAAGTGCTGGGATTACAGGCGTGAGCCACCGCGCCCGGCCTGAAAATCTTTTAAGGATTAATAAATGTGACGAATAAAAAGGATCGCAAATGAGTAATGACGATTCAATTATATTACACAAATTTCCAATGAAGTTTTACTCCAAAAGCTGTTTTTTGTTGTACAGGTCAACAGTTATCAGTCATGGCAAAATTATCTAGTGTAGGTAAATACTTTCCACATAGCTTTCTAAAATATACCTCTGCATTGCAGGGGCTATTCATAAAGTCAGAATGGAAGAGTTAGACCTTATGTGATGAGTGTGTGTGTGAGTTACACACTGAAAAGCATAAATAATAGATTTAAATAAATACATTTGTTGTCATTGCTTTTATGTTGATGTGGAGTAAACTTTAAAGCAGTGTAGCTGATTTCAGAGAATGCCATGAAAAAAGTCAACATTTTGTACTGAAGATCAAACTCAAAATAGATTAGCAAGTAATTGAAAGAGTTTATGGAATAAATAAAAATTATTATAATTGACATAGCTATTAGTATATAACTCTGTGCTGGGGGCTGCTAAAGGGCTTGCGATTAATAAGTACCTTTTTTTTTGAGAAGGGTAATGATTTTCCCTGACCCCATAATTTCACTCTTGATTTCTTCTAAAATTAATTTGGTAAAAGTCAATTTTAGCTCCTGCTTATATAAGAACGTCACAAACTATGACCAGGCAAAGTCAATTTAAGGAGGTTTTCTTGCGTCCATCTTTTAGGATTATGTTAGGCTGCCTGTAACTGAAAGAATACTATATATGGCTTCAACACGTAGGCATTATTTCTCTCCTGTGAGAAGATGCCCAAAGACTGGCAGTCCAGGGTTACTGAAGGTGCTAAGGATGTCATCAAGGATCCAGGATTCTCCCATCTTTCTGCTTTGCCATCTTTAGTACATAGCTTTGGTCCTCATGATTGTGAGATGATTTTTGGACCTCCAGGAATTAAGTCTATATTTCAGGCTATTAGAAGAAGAAAAGAGGGCAGGCATGGTGGCTCAGGCCTATAATCCCAGTTCTTTGGGAGGCTGAAATGAGAGGATCCCTTGAGCCCAGTAGTTGGAAGCTGCAGTGAGTTATGACTGTACCACTGCATTCTGCCTAGGTGACACAGTGAGACCCTGTCCCTAACACCACATAAAACAAGACAATGAGAATAACAATAAACTAAAAGAAACAGAATAAGAGATCCCTTTAAAAAGGATATTGCTTAAGGAAGCTTCACCCAACAACTTTCACTTATTTCTGATTGGCCAGATCTGAGTCACAAGGGAGTTTGGGAAGTTGATTGCTTTCCAGTATTTATAATATGGTTTTATTGTATGGTTGGGGCTACAGATGTTTGGGACTGGGTGTTGACATGGCAAAGAAGAGTAACTGCCACCTTGTGTGTAAATATAAACTCTGAATCTCTTGTATTATTGTGGTGTACACTTATCTACAGATAAATCTCAGATTGTAAACTTTAGAAAGGTACATTTTGTTCTAATATGAATTCTTTCCCTTATTTCCTTTTCTGGATAAGTTCTGCTATAATCTCTATATCCAGTCTACATCTTAATATGAACATTTGTTTCAACCCACCGGTTGGTCATATTTCTGATACCTGAGGTTATTCAGGTCAGCCTTTATTCTAAATTTTGTTACTTTAATAAAGATATCTGACCAACATAAGAAAAAATAGTAGAGAAATGTACAAAGAAAAAAATAGAATCCACCTCAAATCTTACAACTCAAAATAACTATATATTGTTAACATCATCATGAACATTCATCCAGAGATCTCTGCATCTTGCTGTCTCTTTGTATCTATATACACATTTATACACGCATGATTTTTAATATGTCTAATTTCATGCACATTTTAAGTTCTGGGATACATGTGCTGAATGTGCAGGTTTGTTACATAGGTATACATGTGCTATGGTGGTTTGCTGCACTTATCAACCTGTCATCTAGGTTTTAAGCCTCACATGCATTAGGCATTTGTCCTAACTCTCTCCCTCCCCTGTGTCCCCACCCCTTGACAGGCCACTGTGTGTGATGTTCCCCTCCCTATGTCCATGTGTTTGCATTGTTCAACTCCCACTTATGTGTGAGACCATGTGGTGTTTGGTTTTCTGTTCCTATGTTAGTTTGCTTGGGATTATGGTTTCCAGCTTTATCCATGTCCCTGCAAAGGACATGAACTCATTCTTTTTTATGGGTATATAATCTTCCATGGCCATACACATATATTTAGACATACATAAATTTTATGTCTATGGAATATTGATAAATGTAACATTCTAACCTTCTTTATTCACTCGATATGTAACAGTCATTTTTCCATGTGTAGATCTACATCTAGTTTTACCTAATCTTTTCAATAGCTATCTGGTAATTTCTTGTTTGTATGTACCTTATTTGTTGTCTAACGAAATATTAATAGAGTATGTGTGCCATGAAAATGCTTAGCTTTTTTCTCAAGTCTGATCCCCTCACTCGTGTGTCCTAATTGTGCATTAAAACCTAAGTATGAGACTACGCTGAGAAGAATAGTTTAAACACTTTAGATTGCAATTGAGAGGCAGAATGATAAGGTTGAGGATATCACAAGAACGGAATTGCAGTCCCAGCTTGGCTACTAGCTGTGTGAACGCTGATAAAACCCATGTCCTTTCTGGGCATCAGTTTCTGCATCGGAAACAATGACAAAGTATAGGTAACAATGTAAGGTCTCTTCCATCAGCCCTTAGGTTTTGTAATTTTTAAACCTTATCTTCCATTATTACTCAATTATTATAAGCTTTTTGGCAACACAGACCAAGTCTAGATTATTATTCATGTGTAGTCCAGAGCCTAGCACTTAGTAGGAAATATTTGTCGAATTGCTGAATGCAAGTGCCAGCTCACATGCGTTGTGAATTATTCTCCAAATAGACCAAGGCAATTCCCCTGTTTAAAAATTTTACCCAAATATGAATGTAGAGAAACTTTCTAGAGTAGTCTGTCTTTTCATTTGGTTGGATCTTATTTTATGACTTTTGGCAATATTTGATAAACTTACTTAAAGAAGTCCTAAGCCTGCCTTGTTAAATTGCTTCTGAAGTATTTTACTTACTTTGTCTGTAAATGAAATATCTCCCATTGTCATTTCTTTTTTTTTTTTTTTTTTGAGACAGGGTCTCACTCTGTTGCCCAGGCTGGAGTGCATTGGTGAGATCTACCTCCTGAGTTCAAATGATCCTTTCGCCTCAGCCTCCCAAGCAGCTGGGATTACAGGTGCCTGCCACCACACCTGGCTAATTTTTCTATTTTTAGTAGAGATAGGGTTTCATACTGTTGGCCTGGGTGGTCTTCAACGCCTGACCTCAAGTGATCCACCTGCCTTGGCCTCCCAAAAGGTTGGGATTACAGGTGTGAGCCACCACACCCAGCTTCCCATTTCCATTTCATGGATCTTACTGATAGTATAAATAAAACTTATTTATCATTATATATTTGTCTTGCATTTAGCCATTGATCAAATTTCTTATTCTAGACATTTTTCTTTTTTAACTAGAGTTTTTGGGTTCTTGGAAGGAAAATCACATCAATAAATTTAGAGTTTTGTGTTTACTTTTTATTTTTTTTTTTAGATGGAGTTTCGCTTTTGTTGCCCAGGCTGGAGTGCAATGGCGCGATCTTGGCTCACTGCAACCTCTGCCTGTCAGGTTCAAGTGATTCTCCTGCCTCAAACTCCCAAGTAGCTGGGATTACAGACATACACCACTACACCCAGCTAATTTTATTTAGTAAAGATGGGGTTTCACCATGTTAATCAGGCTGGTCTCAAACTCCTGACCTCAGGTGATCCATCCACTTGCCTCGGCCTCCCAAAGTGCTGGGATTACAGACGTGCACTACTGTGCCTGGCCCATCTCTACATTTTAAATGTTTACACAAATTGTTTTATTTTCTGGTCTTGTGAATTTGCTCGTAACTCCAGGAAAATATTGAGTAATATGTAGTTAAATTTATCAATCGTTTTTATGGCTAGCACTTTTTATGTCTGCTTAGGAAGCCCTCTGGTAAGGTCACAAACCTTCTATTTTCTTTGGCAACATTTATAATTTCCCATTACATTTAAGTTTAGAATTTATCTGAAATCTGATCTGAAGATATGGCTGAGATATGGATACAATTTTACTTTTTACTTCCATGCATAACCAGTTGTCTGAGTAGTAGTTATTAAATAGTATGCTCATCCCCAAGTAATTTGCGATACTATTTCTAGCATATATCGAATTTCTATAGTTGTCTCGGCCTGTGTCTGGTTCTCTCTTCTGTGCCATTACTCAGTTTGTCTGTTGCTAAGGCAATTCCACACTTTTAATAGCCATTGATACCATGCTTTATAAGAAGTCTTGGTATCTGTGGAACAAACTCTTTAATCTTGTACTGTTTCTCATTCCAGAGTTTGTTTTCTCTTCTTGGACCTTGGAATATTTCCTTAAAAGCTGTAGAATCTATTCTTTCCTTCTTTTTGAGGCAGAGTCTTGCTTTTGTCATACAAGCTGGAATGCAGTGGCATGATCCCTGCTCACTGCAACCTCCGCCTCCTAAGCGCAAGTGATCCTCCCACCTCAGCCTCCCCAGCAGCTGGGACTACAGGCACATACCACAACATCTGGCTAATTGTTGTATTTTTAGTAGAGACAGGGTTTTGCTGTGTTAGCCAGGCTGGTCTTGAAGCCGTGGCCTCAAGTGATCTGCCCACCTCAGCCTCCCACAGTAACAGGTGTGAGCCACTGCACTCAGCCCAGAATCTACTTTTCAAGTTTCAAACATTTTTTAAAAATCTGTTGGGAACTTCGATTAGAATTAAATTGAATTATTATATTCATTTGGAAGAATTGCTTGTACATATCATGTTTCTATGCATTTATTTAAGTCGTGTTTAATGTCTTTAAAGTTTAAAAAGTTTTCTCTTTAAAGTTTTGAACAGCTTTCATTAGATTTATTTCTAAGTAACTTAAAATTTTTCTAGTATTGTATATGACATTCCTGATGGTTTTAAAATATGTTCACACATTCTGTGAAATTCTTCCCTTTAAGAGGTGGTGCTTCCTTCTTTCAGTCCCTGGCAGGTTAAAAAAAAAGGCTTAATTCTCCTCCTGCTAGGTGTGGGATAAACTTAGTTACTTGCTGCTGCTAAGGAATAAAATAAAGCAGAAGTAGTTTTAAAATGAAAATGAAATCATAAAATGTACTGTGGTTTTGGCTTTCTTCTTTCTTTTTCTCAGATCACCCTTTTGCAAGAAGGCAGTGCCGTGTCATGAGGATAATCAAGCAGCCCTATAGAGAGCTCCACATGGAGAGTATTGAGGCTTGCTTGAACTCTGTGAGATATGTTTGCTGTTTTAAGTTAATAAATTTTGGAATAATTTGTTACAGACTAGTATTTAATTAATATATCTTTAAAAAGTTAGGTTTTCTATTTCTGGTATATAGAAATGAAATAAGTTTTTACATTAGTCTCCTAGCTACCCTATTTAGCTCTCTTCTTAATTTCAATAATAATACATTTCTATAGATTCTATTGTGTTTTATGTAGATAATCATCTTATATAGTCTTTGTGGCAGCTTTGAGTCTTTCTTTCCAATCCTTATTTATTTTTCTTCTCCATGCAGATGGCTTAGTCTTTGGTATAATATCAACTAGAAGAAATGATAGTGGGTATCCTTGTTCTGTTTCTGATTTTAAGGGGATTTTCTAGTATTTTTCAAATTAAGAATATTATGTTATAGGTTTCTGATGGATATTCTTATTAGATTAAGAGGGTTCATTCTTACTCCTGGTTGCTTCCCTCCACACACACATGCAAACACACATGCACGCACACGCACACACACATGCACACGCACATACACTCTCTCTCATATTGCTGTAGTTTATATTTTTGCATGGAATTGACAAATTAGAAGGTGTACACACAATATTGCTGGATATTGTCAAATCACCCTCTAAAACATTGTGCGGGTATAAAATCCAGCCAATAATATATGTAGATGCCTACTTTTCCACATTTCACCAACTTATTTTTCTTCAATGCAACCCCACATTTTGTTAATGTTAATAATAAAAACCAACAGTTATACAGCAGTTACTATTTCTCAGGGTGGGCTTCATTTATATTAGCTCACTTAATCCTTATAACACCCTTTCAGGTATATACTATTGTTATCCTCAATTTATAGTTGAGCAGCTGTGGCACAGATAAATTCAGGGCTTGTCCAGGATCTCCCTACTGCTAAGTGACATAGTCAGGATTTGAGTACAGACAATCTGGCTTCCAAGGTCATAGTTATTTATTTAGAGACAGGGTTTTCCTCTGTTGCCCAGGCTAGAGTGCAGTGGCATGAGCATGGCTCCCTGCAGCCTTGACTTTCTGGCTCAAACAGTCCTCCTGCCTCAGGCTCCCGAGTAGCTGGGATCTCAGGTCATGCTACCATGCTTGGCTAATTTTTTTTCTTTCATACAGATGGGGTCTTGTCATGTTGCCCAGGCTGGTCTTGAACTCCTGGACTCAAGTGATCCTTCTGTTTTACCCTCCCAAAGTGTTGGGATTAGAGACATGAGCCACCACAAGTTCATGTGAGCCACCCAGTCCCAAGTTCGTGCTCTTAAACACTATCTTGAATTGCCTTTTTCCTTTTTTTTTGAGACAAAGTCTCACTCTGTCACCCAGGCTGGAGTGCAGTGGTGCGATCTCTGCTCACTGCAACCTCTGCCTCCTGGGTTGTAGCGATTCTTTTGCCTCAGTGTCCTGAGTAGCTGGGACTACAGGTGCTCGCCGCCATGTCTGGCAAGTTTTTTCTGTATTTTTAGTAGAGACAGGGTTTCACTTGGTAGCCAGGATCTCCTGACCTCGTGATCCACCCACCTTGGCCTCCCAAAGTGCTGTGGTTACAGACATGAGCCTCCACTCCAGGCCTGAACTGCCTTTCATAGCCAGTAGCTATTGGGTGCTGACTGTGTGTTGAGAGCAATTAATCACTGTCATTACAAGTCCTTCTAAGGTACACATTATTATTATTATTCCAGTACTTTACATGTTGCAGCACAAGACACACTTTTGCTGCTGAGTAGCATTGGTTTGCTGGTGGCTTGACAGAGTGGTTGATCTTCCTTTGCCCTTTGATTTTCCAAGAAGTGGTTCCTAAAGGTCATCAGAATTTGCCCCTGGGGCTGGAGCCAGGTGTGATATATTGCATGATTAGTGTGTAAGGCATGTAGTTGTAGTTTGAATTTTATTAATTTGCATATATGTATTTTTTAGAGACGGGGTCACTCTCTATCACTCAGGCTGGAGTATAGTGACATCATCATAGCTCACTGCAGCCTTGAACTCCTGGGCTCAGGCAGTCTTCCCACCTCAGCCTTTCAGTAGCTGGGATTACAGCATCCAGCTAATGTAGTTTGAATTTAGTAAGGTTCATGTTTATATTCATATTGAACAAGAGACAGTCTGAAAGAGCAAGAGCTCAGGAAAGAGGCTTAATTTAATCTTCCCTTCATTACTTACCAGCTTGAGTTTATTTAAATCTGAGTCTTAGATTTTTCTCATCTGTAAGATGGGCATAATAATAGCTGCTTGGTGGTGGCGGTGTGAGAATTAAGTAAGATGGTGTGTATAAAGTATCTGGCCTGCTGTCTGACACATGGTACTTGCTCTGCAAATGTGAGTTCCCTCTCTTTTCCCGAGGGCAGTTAACTGTTGAGGGAATAGATCTCTGTATGTGGAAAGTACCAAACCAGCCCAATTAAAACCTAAAACCTAGTGAATAATACACATGTAGACAACTGAGAGTGGATTATATATGAGGAAATATTTTATTATTATTGTACTTCAAGTTCTGGGGTACATGTGCGGAACGTTCAGGTTTGTTACATACGTAAACGCATGCCATAGTGGTTTGCTGCATCCATCACCCCGTCACCTACATTAGGTATTTCTCCTAATGCTATCCCTCCCTTACCCCCCCAACCCTGACAGGCCCCAGTATGTGATGTTCCCCTCCCTGTATCTGTGTGTTCTCATTGTTCAACACCCACTTATCAGTGAAAACATGTGGTGTTTGGTTTTCTGTTCTTGTGTCAGTTTTCTGAGAGTAATGATTTCCAGCTTTATCCACGTCCCTGCAAAGGACATGAACTCACCCTTTTTATGGCTGCATAGTATTCCATGGTGTATAAGTGCCACACATTCTTTATCCAATCTATCACTGATGGGCATTTGGATTGGTTCCAAGTCTTTGCTATTGTGAACAGTGCCACAATAAACATGCATGTGTAATAGGATAATTTATAATTTTTGGGGTATATGCCCAGTAATGGGATTCCTGGGTCAAATGGTATTTCTAGTTGTAGATCCTTGAGGAATCGCCACACTGTCTTCCACAATGGTTGAACTAATTTACACTCCTACCAACAGTGTAAAAACGTTCCTATTTCTCTACATTCTCTCCAGCATCTGTTGTCTCCAGATTTTTTAATGATCACCATTCTAGCTGGCGATTTTGTGTGTACCTCAATGTGATTTTGATTTGCATTTCTCTAATGACCAGTGATGATGAGATTTTTTTTGTATGTTTGTTGGCTGCATAAATGTCTTCTTTTTAGAAGTGTCTGTTCATATCCTTTGCCCACTTTCGATGAAGTTGTTTTTTTCTTGTAAATTTGCTTAAGTTCTTTGTAGATTCTGGATATTAGCCCTTTGTCAGATGAGTGGATTGCAAAAATTTTTCCCATTCTGTTGTTTGCCAGTTTACTGTAATGATAGTTTCTATTGCTCTACAGAAGCTCTTAAGTTTAATTAGATCTCATTTGCCTAACTGGGCTTTTGTTGCCATTGCTTTTGGTGTTTTCATCATGAAGTCCTTGTCCATGCCTATGTCCTGAATGGTATTCCCTAGGGTTTCTTCTAAGATTTTTATGGTGTTAGGTATTATGCTTAAACCTTTAATCCATCTGGAGTTATTACTGTATAAGGTGTAAGGAAGGGATCCAGTTTCAGCTTTCTGCTTATGTCTAGCCAGTTTTCACAACACCATTTATTAAATAGGGAATTCTTTCCCGATTGCTTGTTTTTGTCAGATCTGTCAAAGATCAGATGGCTGTAGAAGTGTGGCATTATTTCTGAGGCCTCTGTTCTGTTCCATTGGTCTATATCTCTATTTTGATACCAGTACCATGCTGTTTTGATTACTGTAGTCTTGTAGTATAGTTTGAAGTCAGTTAGCATGATGCCTCCAGCTTTGTTTTATTTGCTTAGGATTGTCTTCGCTATGCAGGCTCTTTCTTCATTCCATATGAAATTTAAGGTGGGTTTTTCCAATTTTGTGAAGAAAGATAATGGTAACTTGATGGGGATAGCATTGAATCTATAAATTACTTTTGGCAGCATGGCCATTTTCATGATATTGATTCTTCCTAACCATGAGCATGGAATGTTATTCCATCCATTTGTGTCCTCTCTTATTTCCTTGAGCAGTGGTTTGTAGTTTTCTTTGAAGAGGTCCTTCATGTTCCTTGTTAATTGTATTCCTAGGTATTTTTTTTTTCTCTTTGTAGCAATTGTGAATAGGAGTTTATTTATGATTTGGCTCTCTGTCTGTTACTAGTGTAAAGGAATGCTTGTAATTTTTGCACATTGATTCTGTATCCTGAGACTTTGCTGAAATTACCTATCAGCTTGAGGAGATTTGGGGCTGAGATGACAGAATTTTCTAAATATACAATCATGTCGTCTGCAGATAGAGAAAATTTGACTTTCTCTTTTCCTATTTGAATATCCTTTATTTCTTTCTCTTGCCTAATTACCCTGGCCAGAATTTCCAATAATACTATATTGAATAGGAGTGGTGAGAGAGGGCACCCTTGTCGTGTGCCAGTTTTCAAAGGGAATGCTTCCAGTTTTTGTCCATTCAGTATCATATTGGCTGTAGGTTTGTCATAAATAGCTCTTATTATTTTCAAGTATGTTCCATTGATACCTAGTTTATTGAGAGTTTTTAGCATAAAGGGCCATTGGATTTTGTTGAAGGCCTTCTCTGCATCTATTGAGATAATCATGTTTTTTTTTTGTCTTTGGTTCTGTTTATGTGACAGATTATGTTTATAGATTTGTGTATGTTGAACCAGCCTTGCATTCCAGGGATGAAGCCAGCTTGATAGTTATGGATAAGCTTTTTGATGTGCTGGTGGATTCAGTTTGCCAGTATTTTATTGAGAATTTAATCATCGAGGTTAATCATGAATATTGGCCTGCAATTAAGCTTTTTAGTTGCATCTCTGCCAGGTTTTGGTATCAGGATGATGTTGATCTCATAAAATGAGTTAGGGAGGATTCCCTCTTTTTGTATTGTTTGAAATAGTTTCAGATGGTATGGTACTAGCTCCTCTTTCTACCTCTGGTAAAATTAGGCTGTAAACCTGTCTAGTCCTGTCCTTTTTTTGGTTGGTGGGCTATTAATTGCTACCTCAATTTCAGACCTTGTTATTGGTCTATTCAGGGATTCGACATCTTTCTGATTTAGTCTTAGGAGGGTGTAAGTGTTCAGGAATTTATCCATTTTTTTCTAAATTTACTGGTTTATTTGCATAGAGGTGTTTATTGTATTCTCTGATGGTAGTTTGTATTTCTGTGGGATCAGTGGTGCTATCCCCTTTATCATTTTTTATTACATCTATTTGATTCTTCTCTCTTTTCTTCGTTATTAGTCTGGCTAGTGGTCTATCTATTTTGTTGATCTTTTCTAAAAAGCAGCTCCTGGATTCATTGATTTTTTGAAAGGTTTTTGTGTCTCTATCTCCTTTAGTTCTGTTCTGATCTTAGTTATTTCTTGTCTTCTGCTAGCTTTTGAGTTTGTTTGATCATGCTCCTCTAGCTCTTTTAATCATGACATTAGGGTGTCCATTTTGTATCTCTCCTCATTTCTGTTGGACATTTATTGCTATAAATTTACTTCTACACACTGCTTTAAATCTGTCCCAGAGATTCTGGTATGTTGTGTCTTCATTCTCATTGGTTTCAAGGAACATCTTTATTTCTGCCTTCATTTCATTATTTCTCCAGTAGTCATTCAGGAGCAGGTTGTTTAGTTTCCATGTAGTTGTGCAGTTTTGAGTGAGTTTCTTAATCCTGAGTTCTAATTTGATTGCGCTGTGGTCTGAGAGACTGTTTGTTAAGATTTCCATTCTTTCCCATTTGCTGAGGAGTTTCTTACTTCCAATTATGTGATCAGTTATAGAATAAGTGTGATGTGGTGCTCAGAAGTATGTATATTCGGTGGATTTGGGGTGGAGAGTTTTGTAGATGTCTATTAGGTCTGCTTGGTCCAGATCTGAGTTCAAATCCTAGATATCCTTGTTAATTTTCTGTCTAATATTGACAGTGGGATGTTAAAGTCTCCCACTATGATTGTGTGGGAGTCTAAGTCTCTTTATATGTCATTAAGAACTTGCTTTATGTGTCTGGGTGCTCCTGTATTGGGTACATGTACATTTAAGATAGTTAGCTCTTCTTGTTGCATTGATCCCTTTACCATTATGTAATACCCTTGTTTGTCTCTTTTCATCTTTGTTGGTTTAAAGCATGTTTTATCAGAGACTAAGATTGCAATCCCTGCTTTCTAGTACTCTCCATTTGCTTGGTAAATTTTTCTCCGTCCTTTTATTCTGAGCCTGTGTGTGTCTTTACATATGAGATGGGTCTCCTGAATACGACACACTGATGAGTCTTGACTCTTTATCCAATTTGCCAGTCTGTGTCTTTTAATTGAGGCATTTAGTTCATTTACATTAAAGGTAAATATTGTTATGTGTGAATTTTTCCTGCCATTTTGATGCTAGCTGGTTGTTTTGCCCATTAGTTGATGCAGTTTCTTCATAGTGTTAATGGTTTTCACAATTTGGTATGTTTTTGCAGTGGCTGGTTCTGGTTGTTCTTTTCCATATTTAATGCTTCCTTCAGGAGTTCTTTTAAACCAGGCCTGGTGATGACAAAATCTATCAACATTTGCTTGTCCATAAAGGATTTTATTTCTCCTTGGCTTATGAAGCTCAGTTTGGCTGGATATGAAATTCTGGGTTGAAATTTCCTTAGGAATATTGAATATTGGCCCCATTCTCTTCTGGCGTGTAGGAATTCTGCCAGGAGATCTGCTGTGAGTCTGATGGGCTTCCTTTTGTGGGTAACTCAACCTTTCTCTCTGAATGCCCTTAGCATTTTTTCTTTTCATTTAAACCCTGATGAATCTGACAATGATGTGTGCTTTTCTTGAGGAGTATCTTTGTGGTGTTCTCTGTATTTCCTGAATTTGAATGTTGGCCTGCCTTGCTGGGTTGGGAAGTTCTCCTGGATAATATCCTGAAGAGTGTTTTCCAACTTGCTTTCACTCTCTCCATCACTTTCCAGTGCACTGATGAAATGTAGATTTGGTCTTTTCACATAATCCCACATTTTTTGGAGGCTTTGTTCATTTCTTTTCACTCTTTTTCTCTAATCTTATGTTCTCACTTCATTTCATTGAGTTGATCTTTAATCTCTGATATCCTTTCTTCTGCTTGATAGACTCAATATTGAACTATTGAAACTTGTTTATGCTTCAGAAAGTTCTCATGCTATTTTTTTCAGCTCTATCAAGTCGTTTATGCTCTTTTCTATGCTGGTTGTTCTAGTTAACATTTCATCTAACCTCTTTTGAAGGTTCTTAGTTTCCTTGCATTGGGTGAGAACATACTCCTTTAGCTCAGGGAAGCTTGTTATTACTCACTATCTGAAGCCTACTCAGGTCAATTTGTCAGACTCATTCTCCATCCAGTTTTGTTTCCTTGCTGGTGAGGAGGTGTAATCCTTATGGAGGAAAAGAGGCATTTTGATTTCTGGAATTTTCAGCCTTTTTTCACTGGTTTATTCTCATCTTCATGGGTTTATCTAACTTTTGTCTTTAAAATTGGTGACTTTTTGATGGGGTCTCTGAGTGGATATCCTTTCTGTTGATGTTGAAACTATTTCTTTCTGTTTGTTAGTTTTCCTTCTAAGTCAGGCCCCTCTGCTGCAGGTCTGCTCATGCCTGCTCAAGGTCCACTCCAGACCCCTGCTTGCCTGGGAATCGCCCTCTGGGGTTGGAGAACAGCAAAGATTTCTGCCTATTCCTTCTTCTGGTAGCCTCGTCCCAGAAGGGTACCTGCCAGAGGCCAGCCAGAGCTCTCCTGTATGAGGTGTCTGTCAGCCCCTGCTGGGCGGTATCTCTCAGTCAGAATACATGAGGGTCAGGGGAGCTACTTGAGGAGGCAGTGTGTCCCTTATCAGAGCTCCAGTACTGTGCTTAGAGATTCGTTGCTCCCTGCAGAGCTGCCCAGCAGGGATGTTTAAGTCTGTTGAAGCTGAACCCATAACCACCCCTTTTCCCAGGTGTTCTGTCTCGGGAAGGTGGAGACTTTATAAGTCCCAGTTGGGCTGCTGCCTTTTTTCAGAGATGCCCTGCCCGGGAAAGAGGGAGTCTAGTGACACAGTCTGCCAACAGAGGCCCTGCTGAGTTTCCGTGGGCTCCGCCGAGTGGCTGTGTAAACTTCCTCCGGATTTTGTTTATACAGGCGAGGTTAAAACCGCCTACCTGAGCCTCAGCAGTGGTGGACGCCCTTCCCCTCACCAAGCTCGAAAGTCTCAGGGCGAGCTCAGACTGTGCTGGCTGCAAGAATTTCAAGCCAGTTGGATCTTAACTTGCTGGTCTTCATGGGGGTGGGATCTCCCAAGCCAGATCACCTTGCTCCCTGGCTTCGGCCCCCTTTTGCGGGGGGTTGAGTGGTTCTGTCTCGCTGGAATTCCAGGCACCACTGGGGTATGGAAAACAACAACAACAACAACTGTTGTGACTAACTTGGTGTCTTCCCAAACGGCCGCCCAGTGTTGTGCTGAAAACCTGGGGCACTGCTGTTCTAGGTACCAAAAGGAATCTCCTGGTCTGCAGGTTGTGAAGACCATGGGAAAAGCGCTGTAGCTGAGCGGGAGTGCCGGGAAAAGTCCCTAATGGCTTTCCTCAGCAAGGAGAGGGAGTTCTCCGGCTCCTTGTGCTTCTTGGGTGAGGCGACACTCCACCTTGCTTCAGTTTGCCCTCCTTGGGCTGCACCCACTGTCTACCCAGTCCCAGTGAGAACCAGGAACCTCAGTTGGAAACGCAGAAATCACCCACCTTCTGCGTCGCTGTTGCTAGGAGCGGTGCACCAGAGCTGTTCCTATTTGGTCAACTTGCCAGAAATCTGCCAGTATTTTCATTAATGTCAAAGAAATACATGATAACTTATTGTGTGCCAGGCACAATTCTAAATCCATTAAATATGTTTTGTTTTAAAAATCCTTAACCAACTCTGTAAGTTAGAACATTTATTATTATTACATTCATTTTGTGGACAAAGAAACTGAGTCAGAATGCAGTTGAGTAAGTTGCTCTTGGTTGCAAAGCTAGTAAGCAGTAGATCTGCGATTCAGACTCAGGCCTTGTGGTTGCAGAGTCTTACCATGATAAGCTCAGCTAGCAAAGTTGCACTTTGGGTTTCTGTTTGGCAGTCCATTTCCAGAGCTTTAATTTAAGTTTTGACATCTTCCTTGGTTATATCCAATAGCGTATATTAAAGTCACTTTGAATTTTTACCATTGCATTTGTTTCATAAAAGATCATCTATCCATCTACCATTTCATGTATTCATTCAGCAATATTTATTAGGTCATTATAAAGGCAGGACAATTGCATAAAAAGACTCGAAGTCAAAGACCTGTCTTTTTCATTTCCTTGCTCTGTGACCTTGGGTAGGTCATTTGACTTGTCCAAGCCTCAGTCTCTATAGGTTAAATGGAGGAAGTAATACCTACTTCTCTGGGGTATTCTGATGCTTAGGTGGGACAGTAATGAGAAGAAAGACAGTTTGGAAAATAAAGTGCTCTGCAAACATTTGATCTATCTGTTTCACAAAGAGGAGCCAGCCAGAAGCCTCTGCTTACTCAAGCAACAACTTAGCTTTGGGAATAGGATGTGAATTAAATTGCTCTCCGTCCTTTTACTGTTGATCTTTTATTGTTGAGTTTGAGCCTCAGCTGTGGTACCCACATGTGAAGAAAAAGAGAAGATCAGGGACCCCTCTTCTATGTGTGCATGTGTGTTCATGGGAAACTGATATGTTTGTCTGACAGCCGGGTGTTGCCTCTGCCTTAGTCCAGAATACAAATGGAAATGTTACACTACAAAATAATTAGCATTTCCTTACACAGAAAAGATGTTAAAGATAAACAAGGGGCTGGTGAGACTTGGTAGAAGGGGTGAAGTGTACTAAGAAGCTCATGCTGCCCTGCTGCGGAAGACCAGCCTTCTGACCGCCCAGAAGCATTTCAGACCGCAAGGAACTCTGATTTAAATTGCAGAGGGCTTTTTTTTTCCTTCTTGTAAATTACCTTGTATGACAATGTCCGTTAAAAGAGTTGGTTCCTGAAGCAACTGTCAGCAATGGAATTAACTAATTATAAGTGAAAGTCAAATACCAATTCATGGGCCCACTCCACAAGAAGCCTTATTCTTTGGATCTGATCATCTGCATTTTTAAAAGCTCCCAGGAGGATGCTAATTCACCATTAGATATGGGACTTATGGCTTGAAGATGGGAATGAAGTAAAACATACGGTAATTGGGCTGGTGAGTTTTGGGGACTAAACAGGTTTTTGGAATGCTTCTGTCCCAGGTCCTGTTCACCTCCATTTTCCATGACCCTCTGTCCATTTTCATGAAAACTCAGTTTTCAGAATAGTGTATAGGACAATTGTAGCATGCCAGTTTTAAATCACTTTAATCAGTGTCACTCTTTGTCAACCGTTTCATGAGAACAAAGGTGAATGATTTTAGGAGGTTGTCTTATCCTTTCAGCTCACGTCCCCCAGGTGCAGTTCTGTGACTGATGTTTGAGAGCACTGTTTCCATGATAAAATCTCAGTGGTCAGTTCTCTGTTCGTCTGCTTTATTTTCGGTATGGGTGGCAAGTACTGCTGGGTTAGGCTGCGCCTGAACAAGGTCCCTGCCCAGTGTCAAGAAAGAAAGAGAATAGGCAACAGAACCTTTGAGGTGTTCTATCTTCAGGATCTTTGCAGGTCATGAAATGTAAGGAAAGTTGTTAGTGAGGGTTTGGAACACACTGTGTTTCCTAAGAGCTGATGAAAGCTGGGGAACATAAGCATACTTGTGACTTAGCAATGCAGGTAGGTTGGTTGACTGTGATGTGGTGATTAAACATAAAAGATGTGTTCATATACATGTTTTGGCAGGTTACTTTTTTTTGAGACAGTGTCTTGCTCTGTCATTCAGATTGGCATGTAGTGGCATGATTGCGGCTCACCCCAGTCTTGACCTCCAAGGCTCAAGTGATGCTCCTACCTTAGCATCCTGAGTAGCTGGAACTACAGGCACATACCTGACACCTGGCTATTTTTTTCTGTTTTTTTTTTTTTTTTTTTTTTTTTTTGTAAATATGGAGGGTTCACTTTGTTGCTATTTTGACAAATTACTTTTAACCAACAAAACCTGTGCATTTGAATTCTGGTTTCTGATACTGTGTGACCAAGTACAAGTGGCTTAACCTCTCTGTCTTTAGTTTCCTCATCTGATAAAAGGATTTAACAATGCTCAAATTGCTTGGCTGTTTTGAAGTTATAAGAAAACAAGGACATGAGTGTTTTATACATGACAAAAGATAGTTTCCATCCGATCTGGAGCCAGCTTCCACTTTCTCAGTTTGTCCTGGAATGTAAAGTGGTAGCTACTGCAAGATGCGACAGTCTCGATGGGAGAATCTATTTAGTTGAGCTGATGCACCTCAGTGTTGCCCTTTAAAAAACAAAATGCTGGGATACATATTGGTGCATATAACTTCATAAAGTACTACATGACAATGCATAATGCAGCAGCTTGGGAGCTGTAGAAGGCAATAAAGGAGATTGTTGAAATGTGCTTTGCAAAATTGCTATGAAGCCAGGAAGCTGTAGTAATGGTATCCCCCTGGTCCACCCCAGTATTTATTTAATACCAGTGGGTCAGCTGTAGGAAGATGATCTCATTACATAGTTGGTAACATGACGTCATCATGGGTGGATTCCACTTGCCATATAAGATTCCAGAAGGAAGGGATTTTTAGTTAATACATTTTGAGCTAAGTAGTCACAGATCACTTTTTTCTGTTTTACGTTGGTGGTTGAAGATACAACAAATAACTAGCATTTTGCTACATGGAGAAAAGCAATCTGAACAGGAGCTAAGAACTGCTGGGTTTCACATTCAACGTCTTTTCCTTCGGAGAGGGTCATCACGATAGGAACAGGCACTCAAGCAAGAAGGAGCACCCAGACAGCGAGTTTTGTACTGAACACTGAGACCCAGGCTTAGCACTCTTTGATCAGAATAAAACCTTAGCAAAGAGGGCTGAAGTCTCATAGTTGCCAAAAACACTTTTCAAAGCTTTTTTCTCATTTAAGACTTACAACAGCCCTGTGATGTCAGTGTTTGAATCCTCATTTGGCTGGGGAGGAAGGAAGACACAGAGCCATAAAGTGGCAGGGCTGGGAATAGATAGATTCTTGGGCCCAGGGTTTTCCCCATATGAAATGGTCTCTATCAAAAATAAGGTGAGGTTTTGATGGTCGTATGATAGTGTAAAGCCCCGGGGGCCCAGAAATACTGGATACATTTACCTGGTGACAAAGGACAGCAAGAATGAAAAATAAAAAGCGAAAGATTTTTTCTTCCCTTCCTCCCCCCACCTCCCTCTCTCCTTCTCTCCTTCCCCTCTCTCTCTTAACTTCTTTCTCTCTCCTTCCTTCCTTCTTTCCTTTCCTTTTTTTCTTTTCTACTTTCTTTCCTTTCTTTCTTTCCTTCTTTCCCTCCCTGCCTCCCTTTCTCCCTTTCTCCCTTTCTCTCTTTCTCTCTTTCTTTTTCTATCTATTTAGACGTGGAGTCTCACTCTACCCTCCCTCCCTCCCTTTCTCCCTTTCTCTCTCTCTCTCTTTCTGTCTGTTTAGACGTGGAGTCTCACTCTGTCACCCAGCCTGGAGTCCAGTGTGTAATCATAGCTCATGGCAACATTGAACTCCTGGGCTCAAGAACTTCTTTCTTTCAAGCACGTCTCCTGTGCACTTCTTTCTTTCTCTATTGATGTCTCTTTCTTACGTGGGTTTCTTCATTTCCTTGGTCTCTATCTGATCTACCCTTGCCTGGTTTTTCTCGTGTCTCTCTCTTGCCTTATTATTCCCTTTTCTGCTTTCACTCAACCCTGTCTTCCTCACTTAACCTACAAAAATATAAAATGGAATTATCGTATACCTCTAGAAGTTGTATATTTATAGGATAATGTTTCTTGCTCTGACTTTAAACGCAGTATTCCTATAACAGACTCCATGCAGCCTTAAAAATGAAAGGTGAGTCCAATCAATGCCTATTTCCATTTTTCAGATTTTAATTTATATTCACCTAAACTGGGGATTAAGTAACTTGTGGCCTTTGAATCTGCTGTTTGTACCTATTACCGCAGTTTTCTTCATTACAGATGGTCCCCCAAACACCAATTTCCCATTGGCTCCAGTTGTTCAAGGTAGTAAAACTGCACATAAAAAAAGCAGCTTTTAAAAAACAGCCTAAATCTGGATTGTAATCAAGTGTACCACAAACATAGTTGCCTCATCAACAACAAATGCTGTTTATATCCCCTATGGATTGACAGTCCCTGACACATGCATCAAGAACTGTGTCAGCGTAGTACATCCTCATTCTTTGCTGGTTCCCTTGTGGTCTATCATCTATTCAATCCAATTTAGTTGAACAAACACTCATTATGCACCTATTAAGTGTTAGGGATTTTCAGATAGTGTGCTGCCACTTTTAAATAACAGAGAAGCTTCCCATTAGCACACACATTTCCCAACTCCTCTAGCTGAGCCCAGTAAGTATAAATAAATGGAGATACAGGCTGAGTGTCCCTTATCTGAAATACTTAGAAGCAGAAGTACTTTGGGTTTTGAGTTTTTTTTCCGAGTTTGGAATATTTGCATTATGCCTACAGGTTGAGCATCCCGAATCTGCAAATCCCAAATCCAAAATGAGCAGTTCCTTGAAGGATCACTTCAGATTTTGGAACATTTTGGAGTTTTTTGATTTTCGAATTTAGGGTGCTCAACCTGTATTAACATTGGGCAAAGGAAAGTCAATGAACATAGGCCGAGCACCACAATGGACTTACATACCAAGCAAGGTGCTTTCCATATATAAGAGTTTAATTATCACAGCCATTTTCAAAGGTATTATTTTCACCCTTTTTACAGATGGGGAGACTGAGGCTTTAAAAATGTAAATGAATTGGAAAACAAGTAATTACTATTTCTTTCTTTTTTCTTTATTTTCGGTGTCCTTTTTTTTGTGGTAAAATACACACAGTGTAGCATAGCATAACATTTGGCCAGGTGCAGTGGCTCACGCCTTAATCCCAGCACTTTGGGAGGTCGAGGTATGTGGACCACTTGAGGTCAGGAGTTTGAGACCAGCCTGAACAACGTGGTTAAATGATGTCTCTATTAAAGATGCAATAAACAGTTGGGCATGGTGGTGTGCACCTGTAATCTCAGCTACTTGGGAGGCTGAGGCAGGAGAATCACTTGAACCCCGGAGGTGGAGGTTGCAGTGAGCCGAGATTGTGCCTTAGCACTCCAGTCTGGGGAACAGAGCAAGATTTGATCTCAAACGGAAAACAACCACAGCAAACATAACATTTAACAATTTTTAAGTACAATTCGGTGGCATTAAATACATCCATGACATAGTATAATCATTACTACTATCTATTGTCAAAATTTTTAATTATCTTATACAGAAACTCTGTACCCATTCAACAGTCATTTCCCGCTACCCTCACCCCACCCCAGCCCACCCTGGTAGCCTCTGTTCTACTTTCTGGTCGCTGTTGTTTCTGATGATAGTTAGCTGGCACTACTGAGAAGCCGCAGAAGGCGGTGATGTGAGTGAGGGCTCTAACACCAGAAGCCAAAGTTCAAAACTTGACTTCTTTAGGCTTAAAATTAATTTTGTAAATCTAGTACACTAGATTTTACACTAGTACACTGAAATTGCAAGTGCTTTTTCCATTTCAAGCAGAAGAGGCAGGTCTCGGCTGTATTTTGGTCAGAAAAACTAGGTAACTTCATATGTAGAAAATGAATTGTTGGCTGTGGAACACAGAACTCAGGAAGACATTTCTGATGGAAATTGCAAGGATATATTAGTGGAGCACAGAAATAACGATGGTCCAGTGAACCTTCCGACTTGGGAAAGGATCCCAGAGTGTTGGTCATGGATCTGGTGCTGAAAAAGAAAAAATGTTTTAATTATCTTATACAGAAACTCTGTACTTGGGATTTCCACCTCACCTCGGCCTCCCAAGTAGCTGGGACCATAGGTATATACCACCATGCCCGGCTAATTTTTGTATTTTTGGTGGAGATGGCGTTTTGCCATGTTGCCCAGGCTGCTCTCAAACTCCTGAGCTCAAGTGATCCACCTCCCTTGGCCTCCCAAAATACTAGAATTACAGGCATGAGCCACTGTGTCTGGTTTTGAAAAAGAAAAATCTTAAGCAGCAAACAAATGCACACACACACACACGCACATACACACACACGTGTATGTGCAACATAAAGTGTTCCAGTGTCACACACACACCCATATCTATACATACATCTATCTCTGTATTGTGATGGTTAATACTATGTGTCAACTTGACTGCACCAGGGGAGTCTACAATAAACACTGTTCCTGGGTGTATCTGTTGGGGAGTTTCCAGATGAGATGAACATTTGAATCAGTCGACTGAGTAAAGTAAATTGCCCTCCTTAGCGTGGGTGGTATATCCAATCCATTGAGCGCCTGAATAGTAGAGGAGGGAGGAATGTGTCTCTTTTTCTTCCTGCCTGCCTGCTTGAGCTGTCACATCGGTGGTCTTCTGCCCTTGGATTGGGATTTACGCTATCAGCTTCTGGGCTTCTCAGGCCTTTGGAATCAACTGGAATTGTACCACTGGCTTTCCTGAGTCTCTAGCTTGCAGACAGCAGATCATGGGACTTCATCATCAAAACCACGAGTCAGTTCCTCATAATAAGTCTCTATATGTATATGTGTTTGCATACACATACACAATTGATCCTTTTTTTTTTTTTTTTTTTTTTGAGACAGAGTCTCACTCCATCACCAGATGCCAGGCTGGAGTGCAGTGGCGGGAACTTGGCTCACTGCAACCTCCACCTCCTGGGTTCAAGCAATTCTCCTGCCTCAGCGTCCCAAGTAGCTGGGACTACAGGTGCGTGCCACCATGCCCAGCTAATTTTTTTGTATTTTTTAGTGGAGACAGGGTTTCACCGTGTTGGCCAGGATGGTCTCAATCTCTTGACCTCATGATCCACCCACCTCAGCCTCCCAAAGTGCTGGGATTACAAGCCTGAGCCACTGCGCCTGGCCGATCCTTTTTATCTGGACAAGCCTGACCAATTATCTATGGACAAATACGCAGCTTAAAATACCAGTACCCATTCTCCTCTGATCCAAGGGCAAGGAGCTCTCAGAGTTCTCAACAACTTGAAAGTAGGATTTCACTTGTCATAGAGTGAGGATAACCGAACCTGATGTAAACACACATCCAGTTCCCTTTGAGGTACAGCCGACTATGTGCCATGACCTAACTATCTCCAAAGTAACAACACAGCCAGTTCACAGAAAAGTCATACAAGTCTAGGGAAATCCACAGTGTTCCTTGAAAAATCTCGTGGCCTGGGCCTCTGAAAGATGGACAAACTTGTCATCTACTAGAAGAAACCTTGGAGAAAAACAGGTCTGGGGTGATGGCTGAGGCCAGCCTATATTAGCCAATTAATTTTGGGCTAATAGTTGTACCTCTCTGAACCAGGTTAACTATATCTGTTGCATAAAGCAGAAATGATGATTAAATGAGGTAATTTATGTCAACAGTGCTTGGCCATTGCCTGGCACAAATAATATGGTCGAGAAATACGATTTCTCTCAATGGCAGTAGTAACTGCTGTTTCCAAAACATTTCCTACGTTGTCAAGATTATACATTTTTCTCCTTTACAACTTGCAAAGGAAGTGTTTTCATCTTGTTTTGTTTTGTTTTGGGGTGTGTGTGGAGACGAGGAAACTTAATCTCAGAGAAGTTAAATCGTGGCCCACGGAGCAGCTGGAAAGTGGCAGGACTAGAATTTAAGGCAGGCCGTGTGGGCTTCCTCAGTCTGCCTGGTCGCCAACCTCCTTTCATCTTTCAACACTCACTGCCCAATCTGACCTTACACAGTGGGCTCTAAAAAACAAGGTCTTCCTCGAAGCCAGATACCGATTTCTTAGCAAGGGATGAAAGGAGAATGTCAGGGTGAAATACTTTAGTATGTGTCCTGGTTCTACCTTCTCTCCTCTGGATGGGCAAAGTTATGAACTTTTATTTCTTGAGAATTTTGGCAGTTGTTTGTTCCTGCCAACAAGGCCAGTCTCACTGAATCAGTGCCACCAACTCAGTGGAGGGAGGTGGGTGGTGATGCTGAGCAGTTTCAATGACAACATAAATCCCAGCTGTTCACCCCATCAGTATCGAAATGGAGACGAGCTAGAAAGCTAATCAGGTTACAGAGTATATTTGTAGATACAGAAAGAAAGCTATTTGGAGGCAAATAGCTTTTGTCAAGACTATCTTATCCTCCATGACCTTGCTGGTGTATTCTGATGCCCGTCCTAGCGGAGGGGTGTGGAGTTTGGGACTAAAGATTTTGCAACACCGAATTCAACTTTGAAGCATAAATTGAAGTGCTTCAAAGTGGGTGTGGTGACTCATGCCTATAATCCCAGTGCTTTGGGAGGCTGAGGAGGGCAGATTACTTGAGGTCAGGAGTTCAAGACCAGCCTGGCCAGCATGGTGAAACCACATCTCTACTAAAAATAGAAAAATTAGCTGTCAGTGATGGCTCATGCTTGTAATCCCAGCTACTGGGGAGGCTGAAGCAGGAGAATCGCTTGAACCTGGGAGGCAGAGTTTGTAGTGAGCTAAGATCATACCATTGCACTGCAGCCTGAGTAACACAGTGAGACTTCATCTCAACATAAATAAATAAAATTAAAGCAGTTTGGGCTATAAGGTATTAAAAGTTTTCTACCTCAAAACTTGGGTGATGCCATCTTTCCCAATGACCCTTGTCCTGCTCTTTTGGCTGAGCTATTTTCTTTTCTCCTTTTACTGTGGCTACCTTCTAAGATCCCTTTTTCCTAGGCTCCTTCATTTCTCATAGCTTTGGGGAATTCAAGCCCTTGAAGTGTCACCCCAGGATTGGGTTCTGTGAATGCCTCCCAACCCGTCCTCCTCTCCTCAACCCTTTTCCAAACTCATCTGCCTTAAATGCCACAACCAGAATTTTCTTACTTTCAACTTTTTATTCTATAGCTTCCAATTATTTTCTCCTTCTCAAGCTTAAGCCTTCTCAAGTTGGATCTGACATCTACTTCTATTCAAACAATGTTTTTATCTTAGGAAAAAAAGAGATCTATTTAGAATAATACCTGGGGGCAACCTCAATCAACCGAACTTGCAATGGGTAGACTCTTCAGGGATAGCAATCAACTCATGAAATGTTGCATGGATGGGATAGCATAAAAAAGCAAAAGTTAACTTGAAAGGATTGCAATAAAGGCCAGAAGGGAATTTAATTGCTAATCTAGCAAGTTCAATATTGAAGTGACTAAATTATAACATGAGGAGTTATTATCGGAAAGAAGGTATTTATTTACTAGTTAGCACTGAAAATGTCATGGGCCTTGGGTTTCTTCCTAACCAGGGATTCATTTTTCACTGGACCCACAAGAGGAAGTAATTCATCCTGTTAGAAAAAAAATGTAACATTTCCTTCCCATTCACATAACAGGCTGGAGTTTGGTGATTTTATCAGAAATTAGGGTTTTTTCCTTGGAGAGAATGATGTTTTTATGAAGCACACACAAACTCAGATTAGAGAGGAAGAGAGGCTCAGCAGCATACAGGCTAGCAGGGGTTTAACTGAAAACATGTGAAAAGCAGCCAGCAATTTTTTTTTGCAGGGAATATTGAGAATAAGCAAAGTATGCTTTCACAGAATTCAACTGATGCATTCCCGGTTAAAGATACTGAGACGGTATGTTAGCAAAACCTATGAGCTTCTTCTGATAAGTCCCTAGAACAGAGGGGAGGGAATTAGACATGTCGGCCAGATAGTGTGGCGCCTGTGGAAGAGAGCGGAGGTAAGATCGGAAGATTCTTCCCAGTCACACTGTGGGTATTCTTATCTCTGCCTTAGTGATGATGGAATTGACGTGGCTCTTGTGAGTCACTGTGTGTCTGTCCTTTATCACTCATGGTACTGAGAATAAAATCATAACTTGTTCACAGTTTTGATCATAGTCATTGTCAGTAAAATTCTCTTGTCATCTTCATTATGCCCAAAGTTCACCCTTCTCCCTGGCTGCTGCTGTTTAGGGGTATTTGGAAAAGATGAGCCCTAGATGATTTTCAGGGGGGCAAGGTAGGTAGACAGTGCTTCTTGAAAACACTCATTTCTCCCAACTTCCTTATATCAGGAGGTGCTGCATCTCACAGAAACAAATTGCATTTTCCATGCGGCCTCTCCTTGGATATTAGCTGCCATCTGCCTGTGCCCTTTATAGGTATCTGTCATGGGATGAATTGTGCACCTCCAAAATTTATGTGCTGAAGTCCTAATCCCTAATACTGCAGAATGTGGCTATATTTGGAGAGAGAGTCTTTAAAGAGGTAATTAAGGTAAATGAGGTCATTTGGGTGAACCCAAATCCAATCTATGACTGGTGTCCTTAATGAAGAGATTAGGACACAGACACACAGAAGGGAGACCATATGAACACAAAGGGAGATGATGGCTATCTACAAACACAGGATTGGGACCTGAAAAGAAATCAACTCTGCCAATACCTTGATTTTGTATTTCTAGCCTGTAGAACTGTGAAGAAATAAATTTCTGCTGGGTAAGCCCCCAGTCTGTGATACTTCCTTACAACAGCCCTAGCAAACTAACACAATATACTTACTGCCACCTGTACTGCTGACTCCTGAATGTGAGGACAAGGGCAGTTGTGTTTGTTAGACACAGAGAAAAGACAGATGTGACCTACATCAAGCCTAGACTCTTGCTCCTTGTTTTCTAGGTTCTCTCCAATCTTCCTCTCCTCTTCTGCATTCCAAGGCTTATCTCGCTGGCATGAATTTTACGTGATCGTCAGACAAGGTTCCTTCCTGTCTCGCTCATTGTACTTCCTGTATACATTGTTAATTTCTGCTCCTTCGATGTCCTGACATGGTCCCTTATCCACCAAGCCCCCAAAGCCCAGATCTCGATGCTTCTCCACTCTTCTCACCTTCTTCTAGACAGGGACGCTGCTTTGTAATTGGTACCACACCATTTCAGGCTTAAGTTTTCTTTCTTCACAGCCTTTCCAATGTTTTTTTGAAAGGTACTTCAGGCAGCTTACACAAGTACATAAGACAAAGTAAGATGACAAATTTGACAATGGGGGGAAAAGGAAAACAATGACAGAAATACATTAAAGGGAGCCAGGAATGAAACAAACAGGCTCGTCCTGCTACAGATTTGGCTTCACTTTTAAAGAAACCAACCTAAAAATGGAAATTTTACAGTTATGCAGTTCACACTGTATATAAAATGGAAACAAACTGATTGCTCAGAAGTAAAACTGTTCTGATATTAGAGAAAGAAATACATTTCTCCTGAGAGTTCTAAAACTGCTTTATGTAACGAATGGCATTTTCAACATCTTCACAGTGGCCAAGTGATGAGGTATTTTGAACGCTCTCTTAGGAGTATACCAAAGTTTAATTCACTTAGGCTACAGCAAGTCCTCAGTTAATCCAAGAATTTAGAGTTTCAAGGTCTTAGAAGAAGAAGGGGATTATGTATGCTACAGACGGTTCTTCATATTGCTGCTTTTAAATGAATACTAGATAACAATGAGCGATGAATTTAGCAATGGCAAGAGCCTACAAACAGAACTCTGGGTTGCCAAGTAAGTGTTGATTGCTTGTCCTAAAGGCTACAAAAGCCAGGAATAGGCTGGGCACAGTGGCTCACGCCTGTAATCCTAGCACTTTGGGAGGCAGAAGCAGGTAGATCACCTGAGATCAGGAGTTCGAGACCAGCCTGGACAACATGGTGACACTCTGTCTCTACTAAAAATACAAATATTAGCCGGGCATGGTGGTTCATGCCTGTAATCCTATCGACTCACGAGGCTGAAGCAGGAGAATGGCTTGAACCCGGTGGGGGTGGAGGTTGCAGTGAGCTGAGATTGGGTGATTACATTCAAGCCTGGGCAAAAGAGCAAAACTCCATCTATAAAAAAAAAAAGTCAGGAATAAAGACAGGATTCCATTTGACAGTGATCTAACGCCAAAGACTACCAGGGATACACCTGAAGTCAAACTGAGTTGGGTTTTTCTCTGCTCGTTGCCCTGAGGGAGACTGCATATCAAGGGGACACATAGGTGGAAAGCACAGAGAGGTGTGAGAGGTTTACATTATAGGATCTGAGCTGCTGTTAGATGATTTTGGGGAGAGTTCAAGGAGGCAGGAGTTTGCTGTGGATATGGTGGTTTCAGGAAGTGCGCCAATTCTGATTGGGTATCTGAATTTTTATCGAGAAGGCAGGAAGAATGAAGTATGGTTAAAGCTGTAATTGTTAAGAAACTGCAGTCTCTCCCATAAGCTGAGAGAGAAATATTTGGTTATTTGGTCGTTTTCATAGTGGCCTTATTTTTGTCTGTGCTCAGACATGGTTATGGAGTGAATGTATTTCTGTCCGAGTTTATCATAGTAAGAGAGTGACCTTGTCTAGCATTGTTTTCTATAATAGCAACACCAAGGCCTAACTGCCAGTGCCAGCCAGCTCCCAACCGTCAGGGACTGTGTTTCTCCCACTGTATAGATCAAGGAGGCTAATAAGTAAGTAGGGATGAACTAGAGGAAATGCCTTCAGAGACCCCAGATTTTACCCTAAAACTTTGGTCTGAATCAGAGTGAACATACAGGCGAATAAGGAAATTGAGGCCTCTCTTACTGTTTCTAACCAGGAAATAATTTAACCCTCCACATTTTGGGGCAAACCCCTCCCCAAGCAGTATCAAGCTTAAAATTTGATTTTGATCTTTACCTATGGATCCTGGAGCCTTGAATCATCTGGTTGAGCTGCAAGGCACGTGCTTTGTGTGAACTTGCCTTTAGCATTTATGGATTATAGCTGTGACTTCTTCATGTTACTTATTAAAAATATAACTCCTTTTTTGTTTATAAACCAAACTTTATATAAACTATTAACTCAAAAAATTAGCACTAAAATAATATGTTGCAGAAAGTATTAAACGGAATAAAACCTATAATCCCATTAGTGACACTAACCCAACCACAGTCACCTTGTTTATTCCTCTAACGACTCTAACCCTTCTACTGTCGTCTTGTTTATTCTCGCTTTTTCATGAACATTTAAAAATAGTTTGAATTATACTGCATAACATTCTATAATTTGCTATTTTACTTTATAATGTGATGTTTTTCCTTACATCTGTGCTTTTCCATGTAACTATTGAATCATTTTAATGATGGTTTTTACTGGCTGCATAAAATTTCATATAAATTACCATTTTCTTATATTTATGATAGAAATGTGTCATTATTTTCTTTTATTTCTGTTTTACTAGCACTAGGATGAAGACTTTCCAAGTTTATAGAATTTTCTTTTTCTTTGAAAATAATTGTCCTTTCAATCCGGAACTTTTCAAGATTTTATCTTTATCCTTGAAGTTTGGGAATTTTGCCAAAATATGGATAAATGTCTCTCTTCTTTCAATAATATTGCCTGAAATTTATTAGACATTTTCAATCTAAAAACTCAGTTTTATTTTAGGGGAAGTTTTTTTTTTTTTTTTTTTTTTTTAACTTTTGCTGCTTCTCCATCTCTTCACTTTTTTCTTTTCTTTTTCTTCAAGGGCTCCCACATGCTGGTTTCCTCAGCTTATTTTTTATCTATCGCCTCAAGATTTAATAAGTAAAGCTTGAGGTTTTATTTATTCTTTTGATCGTCCAGGCCACTAATTTGAGTGTCATCAGTGATCATCATTCCCTTAAATTCATCTACTGACTTAAAAAAAGAAAGAATGAATGTTTTCTAGGAAGTCTTTTGTTATGTGCTGAACTGAGTCTCTTTAAATGCTCTTATTATTTACTTAATTATTTTTTTAAATGCATTGCCCTCTGCCTGCTCCAGTCAGCTTTATTTCATGAGAGACCAGCTAATCCTTGTTTATTTTTAGCTCTGTGATTGTTGAGCCCCCTTAGCATCTGGTTATTTTTTCTTTGCTGCTCATTGGAGTTCAGCAGCTGGGATACCTTAACTGGGATTGAGGGTGGGGTGGGATTGCCAAAGAAATGGAAGGTGTGGTGATCTGACCCTGAACATTGGCTGGGCTGCAGTGAGAAATGATCAACTCCCTATCATGGCATGAAGAAGGGTGGAGGAAAAGGGAGGCTCTCCATGGCTTTCCCAGCTTCAGGGGGAGCCCTCAGTCCACCCTCACAGCTCCTCATCAGCTCCTGTGGGCCTGGCGAGACTGGCCAATGTCAGCTTTGTCAACTTTCCCTACAGAGGTTCAGGGATCTCAGAGGATCAAACTACTTCCTGGAGCTGACTGCTTCAGATCCTTCCTTGCACTGGAACTATGTTCTGCTGCATCTGCCTCCCACAGCACGCTGGTGTGCAATGTGTATAACGTGTGTGTGCAGTTTTGCCAGTACACTGCCCGAGTGGATGGTAGGCTGAGGAGAGTGAGCTAAAGCTGAGGTGGAGCTGTGTGTTGTGTGTCTAGCAAAGGCAGGATGCACTAATGCACTATCTTTCTAGCTTTCCTGCTGCCATGATTTCTAGAATTATTTTAAATATTTTGGCTCAGCTATTTCCTATAATTTTATAATCAATCATTCTGTGAATTTTTCTTTGGGTGGTGGAAGGAGGTAAATTAGCATCTTTCAAATACTCATGGAAGATATAGCTCTATATTAATTCAAGCCTTCTTTATTATAAATATCATTACTCATAAGTGTGTATGAAGTCACACATTTTCTCATTAAGGTGTTTTCAGATACTTGGTTATGATCATGAATTGTATTTCTTTTATTTTTCTCATAATATTTTCTTTTTAATTATGCTCATATTAATTTTCAAGATCCAGGCCGGGCACAGTGGCTCACACCTGTAAACCCAGCACTTTGGGAGGCTGAAGTGGGTGGATCATTTGAGGTCAGGAGTTAGAAACCAGCCTGACCAACATGGCGAAACCCCATCTCCACTAAAAATACAAAAATTAGCCATGTATGGTGGTACGCACCTGTAATCTCAACTACTCGGAAGGCTGAAGTGGGAGAATTGCTTGAATGCAGGAGGCGGAGGTTGCAGTGAATCAAGACTGTGCCACTGTACTGTGAGACAGAAGGACACTCTGTCTCAAAAAAAAAATTAGAGATGCTCTTCAGAGAAAGTTCTTAACCCTGGATGTAGTTTAGAATCTAGATCTCTGACAAGATGGCTCATTTTCAGATTCCAGATGCTTTTTCTTTCTCCCTCACCGGCAGTCAGGGGGTTCCCCTCTGTCCCTGTGCAGCCAGGTCCAGACAATCACAGGGAAGATTTTCTCTTACTTTTTCAATGTAGCCACAGAGAAAATGATCGTGAAGTACTCTAGTGCACTGTAACATAGCATGAAACAGAAATAGAAATATATTTTTATTTTTCCATCAGAAGAAGGAAGGACATTCAACTTTTTCTTCTTTAGAGCAGAGATGATGCATTTAAATGCAGTGGTAAAATAATATAGGACACATACCAGTCCAGCTTCCTGGTCTCTCTGACACTCCAAGGATCACCTCGGGGAGTCGTGCCAGTGACAGAATGCCTCATCAATGACACGCTATTTTGTATCCCAAATGGACAGTTTCAAAGATTTATTACATTGTAAATCAAATAATTTAAGGACATTATTAACAAATTATTTTCTTAAAAAAACAAATGTTTGACCCTTGCACAAAATTTATAAATATGCAAAAGGGTAGAAGGTAAAACCGAAGTCTTCTTCCTGCTCTTGTCTTTATATTCCAGTGCCCTTCCCCAGAGGAAACTATAGCTGTTAGTTGCTGTAAATTCCTCTTGACCATGGGTGGACAAACTTTTTCTGTGAAGTGCCAGGTAATAAATCTTTTACCCTTTGTGGGCCATGAAGTTTTCATCACAACTATTCAACTTTACCATTATTGTGTGGACAGTATAAAGAGTGTGTCAGCTGGGCATGGTTGCTCACACCTGTAATCCCAGCACTCTGGGAGGCTGAGGCAGGTGGATCACCTAAGGCCAGGAGTTTGAGACCAGTCTGGCCAACATGGTGAAACCCCATCTCTACTAAGAATATAACAATTAGCTGGGCAAGGTGGCACTTGTCTGTAGTTCCAGCTACTCAGGAGGCTGATGCAGGAGAATTGCTTGAACCCAGGAGGTGGAGGTTGCAGTGAGCAGAGATCGTGACACTATACTCCAGCCTGGGTGACAGAGTGAGACTCTGCCTAAGAAACAAAAAAATGTATGTGTGTTCAAGGAAAGCTTCATGGACATTGATATTTGAAATTCATGTATTTTCATGCCATTATATTCTTCTTTTGAATTTATTATTCTATTGATTTTTTTCAACCATTAAAAATATTTTAAATATACAAAAACAGGTAGTGGGCTGGTGTTAGTCTTTGGGCAGTTTGCCGACTGCTGTTCTAGAAGCATTCTCTGCATATTCAAGCACATGTAAATATACTGTATAGTCCCTCTGTTTCTTTCTTAATTTGTCTACAAACAGGTTCTATGCCATATGTATTGTTCTGCACTGGGCTTTTTCTATTAAGGTTTCCTGGTGACCATTCCATGTTGGCTCATAGAATTACGTCTTTTGTTTCATTGGTCACATGATGTTTAGGTGTGTGTCATGATATATTGAAGAGCATTAAGACTGTTTCTTTTTTGTTTTTTCCTTATTTTTTTTTTTTTTGAGACAGAGTCTTCCACTGTTTCCCAGGCTGGAGTGAAGTGGTGCAATCTCGGTTCACTGCAGCCTCCATCTCCAGGGCTCAAGTGATCCTCTTGCCTCAGCCTCTCAAGTAGCTGAACCCACTGGTGTGTGCCACCATGCCAATCTAATTTTTGTATTTTTAGTAGAGACAAGGTTTTGCCATGATGGCCAGGCTGCTCTCCATCTCCTGGCCTCAAGTGATCTGCCTGCTTCAGCCTCCCAAAGTGCTGGGGTTACAAGTGTGAGCCACTGAGTGCCTAGCCTAAGATTGTTTCTGACACCCACCTTCTATAAATAATGCTGCAACATATATCCTTGTACATTTGTGCACCTCTGTGATTCTGTTTGTAGAATAAATTCAAAAAAGAGTAATCAGCACAAATATAAGGAAAGTTTCTGACCAGAGACTTAGCTACTTCTGAACAGTTTTCATGTACAGATCACAGCAGAACTCTGGGTGATTTTGAATCTTTTAAGAAATCACCGATAAATAGGGATCCAAGAGGATGTGGACACAATTTGTAGGTATAGGCATGTTTTAACTACCAGTGTGCAGAATGGAGAGGAAAGGAGTATACAATGGACCCATCCCTTGGAGGACTCTGAAGGCTCCTAATGACCCATCAGGGGTACAGATTAGAGTTTCTCTTACCACTCACAGGGGTTGATTGCACTGCATAGATCTGGAGAGGACAGAATGATGGGTTTGAGACAGAGTATAATGGTATATAATTGGAATTTTTATGATTCACAAAGATCACTTCCAAAAAGGTTATGAACTATTTTTATAAATGAAAATTTATTTTAATGGCATAGAGATACTATCTAAATGAATCTCAAGTCATTTCGTAGAGCAAATAGTTCTCTCTAAACATTAAATATTTTATAAAAGTTATATTTTGAGTTGGCATATGACAGGATCTGTTTGCATGTAATAAAAAGCTTTTGTTCCCAGGATAACAGGTGTCACAAAAAGTATAAATTGAAGATAATCCAAAATTAGGTGTATCTGGGTCCAGCAAATGACTTACTCCAAGTTTGTTTCTTTACCTTAAAAATGAGAAGGTTAGGATATCTGCTCTCCAAACTCCCTTATAGCTTTGGGACTATGCACAATGTGGACAATCAAGTAATGCTCAATAGACTGAAGTCCATGAGAACAGAGACAGTATCTACTTTTTCTTGTTACGGTGTCACCTGCTACTTAGAGTATGACAGGTTGGGCATGGCAGCTCATTCCTATATTCCCAGCACTTTGGGAGGCTGAGATGGGAGGATCACATTAGCTTGGGAGCTCAATACCAGCCTGGGCAATATAGTGAGATTCCCATCTCTAAAAAAAAAGTTGTTGTTGTTGTTTTTTTAAAGTTAGCCAGGCATTTTGGTATGTACCTGTAGTCCCAGCTACCCAGGAGGCTGAGTTGGCAGATATCTTGAGCCCAGGAGTTTGGGGCTGCAGTGAGCCATGATCTCACCACTGCATTCCAGCCTAAGCAACAGAGTGAGACCCTGTCTCAAAACAAACAAAAAACAGTAAGTAGTGTATGGCACATAGAAAGCACAGGAAACATTGGTTAAATAGATTTTTTAAAATGACAGGTTGTAGAAACTTGCCATTTTGCATTTGCTGTAGACTCTTGTCTGATCCAAAAGTCATTCCGCTTTTCCCCTTCATATCAGAATTCTGTTACCGACTAAATTGTGTCTACCCTCCTCCACGTTGCCATAAGTTTCAGAGGGCATGGTCTCCAGACCTAGTGCCAAAAGGTGGCACTAGCCAATCATGGTGACTAGATATCTCTTGCTTATGATTGGTGTGAGCATGGTCACATGATTTAATTTTGGCCACTTAGGGGAAAAGTGCTACTGGGGCTCTAGGAAAGTTTCCTCACTGGTACGATAGGACCCCTTGAAGAAAGCAGTCTCCCCATTGCTTGAAAGAAAGCACATCTGCTTGACTCCAGAAATTATTCAGCTGTCTTGCAATTATAGAGTCAGTTTGAGGACAAGCTAAGAAGACCAGAGTGATGGAGCAGAAATCTGGAGAGAATCTGAGTCCATGGTAACATGGTAAGATGTAGAAGTTGTGAGATAACAACACCAGAGCAGCTCTTCTTCTTTATTAAGTGAAATGGTACATTCTTTATGGTTTAGATAGTTATTGTTTTGTTACTTGTAGCCAAAATAATTCTAATAATATGTTACCTTTGTAGTTACTATGCAGATGGCTGTTGAAAATTGAAGAGTCCTCATTGGACGGTAACATGGAGCTTCATGGGTAGAAAATGAAGAGACATTTTTCTTGTCCTTTCTCCTGCTATGGAAACTTAAGGAAAAACTACTAAAATAGGGAAGAGTCTAGTACTTTTTTTTTTTAAGAAATGCCATTTCCATTGCAAATTTTATAAACCATGAAGAAATATTACAGATCTAGGTGGTTTTAAATATAATTTATGGGGATGGATGTAGTAGAATATTTCCACTGTGAAACAAAGTAGCACTGTAATTCAATCAGAAGATTTTTTTACTCATTTTTCTGATGGTTGCAGACAAAAGGAATCTATTCCAATTTTTTGTGTGAACCATGGCAAGAACAAGATAATAGCATCAATAAGTAAATCAATAAAATACAAGCAAAGCATCCACAGCTGTGTCAGTATCTTCAAAATAGAGAAATGTCAATTCAGTATTTACTCAGTGTCCCACCCACAGCAAGAAGCTGGGTGCTGAGGCAAGCTTGCTAGCTCAGGCCTGTACATGATTAGCCTATAGTATTATGGGAGCAAATTATAGGATTAGCCGAGGATAAACTATTATTAGACCTGTCAATATTTTTTAATTGCTAGATAATCCTGTTTCGTACATCTCATCTCTGTCTCACCACAGCATCTCTCTCTCTTTCAATCCCACACACACAAACACACACACATTTTGGACTTTGGCAGTGGATCATGGTAAGCACTCATCTAAAAGACACTGCAAACTTAATTTTTAGTTACATGTAATTTTCCCAAGATTCTGGTGACAGGTGTCCAAAACTCTGATGCTTTTATTTTAGAGCAATCTTTGCTTATAGCAGGCACCATAGATCTCTAAGAATAGAAGTCTAAAGCCACACAAAAGAAGTTGTTACAGAAAAACAGAGCAACTGGGTGATTGCATTGAAAGGAACGGTCTTTGGAACCTTGATTGACAAGTTCCACCAGTTGCAGCAAAAGAGGCTTTCCATTGAGTTACGTGCTCATGACATTCTTAGTCATGGGCAGATTTAGCTTTCTTGATCTTAAATAAATAAATCCTTTCTTTTCTCCCTGTCATGTTTTCTTCCCCACTCATTTGCCCTTCCTCTCTCTTTCTTATGGGCTTGATAGGATGGAAACTTTATATTACAAGAGCACAAAAGTGGGCTTATAGCTTTTCACAGATTGAAGGGCCATCTCAGTGGTAAAGCTACCAGTTAGAGGTAGTGATACATGGTATACTCCATTCTGTTAAGGTCTAGAAGTCTTCGTAGGAAGGTTAAGTCCACATGAGGTTAATTACATGCTTCAGATTAATTACTGAGCTTGGTTCCATGCAACAGAAGAAGCCTGATGTAGTAATAAGAGAATGGAGGTTAAGGCTCAAGCCGACCTGAGTTCACAAATCATCTCTGTCATTCGTTAATTGTGTGACTGAAATCAGATAATTAACCAATACAAGATAAGCCTCAGTTTCTTCATTTGTCAGTGTAGATATGAATACAGACTTTTTCAGAATTAAATGAGAGCAGGCATGGGATACAGGTGAGTGCTCATTCTACAGATATTTATTGAGTACTGCTCTGTCTCAGATATATGTCAAGACAGGACATTAAAATCAAATATGGGCTGGGCACCGAGGCTAATGCTTGTAATCCCAGCACTTTGGGAGGCTGAGGTAGGAGGGTCACTTGAAGCCAGGAATTTGAGACCAGCCTGGACAGTATGGTGAAACCTCATCTCTGCCAAAAACAAAACACAACAAAACAAAAATTAGCCATGTGTTTTGGTTCATGCTTGTAATTCCATCACTCAGGAGGCTGAGATACGAGAATTGCTTGAACCAGGAGGTGGAGTTTGCAGTGAGCTGAGATTGAGCCACTGTACTCCAGCCTGGGTGATAGAGTGGGACTCTGTCTCAAAAAAAAAAAAAAAAAAAAAAAAAAAAATGTCAAACATAGCACAGTGCCTGACTCTGAGAGCTTACAGTTCATTGGGGAAAGCAGATGTGTACATCAATGATTCCAGAAAAGAAACCCAGAAGGTGCAGCAAGGAATAGTGCTGATGATGATGGTATAGCGATGGAGAAGGTTTTCTACTGATGGCGCCTGAGATGTGCTTCAAAGAACAAGCAGGATGAGGAGAAGTGAGGGGAAGGGCAGTTAAGGCTGAAGAAAAAAACATGTAGAAAAGCTACTAGGATTTACCAGAGCATGTGCAATTATCACTGCAGCTGTATGGTTGAATTGAATGAAATGATGGAGGCAGTGATAGGCGGTGAAATTTAAAAGAAAGTCAGGAATGCCACAGTGAAGGGTCCTATGTGCTAAGAAGTGAAATTTGAACTTTACCAGGTAATATGGTCACGCAGCCTGTAAGAGACAGGAAGATTAGGGTAGAACTCAAGTTATCTAACCCCAAGGTCAGAACGTATTCTCCCATATAGATCTCTACTTCCTTCAATGTGGGACATTAACTCAGTGTTCCTAAAGTCAGTGCCTCTGGAGGTCACTTATAATAATCTGGAGTACAGAATGTTGGAAGTGCAACCTAAGTCTCCACGTGATGTTGAGAGGCACCCACCTGAAGGGTCAATGGCTTGCCTGGGAAAAATAGGCTATGGGTTCTAAAGCAGGGGGAGTCTGAGCTTAGGTACCAAAAAGGACCAATAGAAGGAGTAAAGCCCATCCAAAAGTGAAGGAGGGTGGAATGGAGGATGATATTCGTGGGTTAGGCAGCAGGAATACACAAGATCAGAGGAGGAAGTCAGGAATAAAGATTGCTTGGCAACAAAAGCCAAAATAGACAAATTGGACCTAATTAAACTCCAGAGCTTCTGTACAGCAAAAGAAACAATCATTAGCGTGAACTGGTAACCAACAGAATGGGAAACAATTTTTGCAATCTACCCATCTGACAAAGGGCTAATATCCAGAATCTACAAAGAATTGAAACAGATTTACAAGAAAAAAACAAACCCATCAAAAGTGGGTGAAGGATATGAACAGACACTTTTCAAAAGAAGACATATATAAGGCCAACGAACATGAAAAAATGCTCATCATCACTGATTATTAGAGCAATGCAGATCAAAACCACATTGAGATACCATCTCATACCAGTTAGAATGGCAATCATTAAAAAATCTGGAGACAACAGATGCTGGAGAGGATGTGGAGAAATAGGAACACTTTTACACTGTTGATGGGAGAGTAAACTAGCTCAACCATTGTGGAATACAGTGTGGCACTTCCTCAAGGACCTAGAAATAGAAATTCCATTTGACCCAGCAATCCCATTACTGAGTATATACCCAAAGGATTATAAATCATTGTACTATAAAGACATATGCACACATATGTTCGTAGCAGCACTGTTTACAATAGCAAAGACCTGGAACCAACCAAAATGCCCATTGATGATAGACTGGACAAGGAAAATGTGGCACATATACACCATGGAGTACTATGCAGCCATAAAAAACGATGAGTTTGTGTCCTTTGTAGGGACATGGATGAATCTGGAAACCATAAATCTCAGCAAACTGACAGAAGAACAGAAAATCAAATACTGCATGCTCTCACTCATAGGTGGGTGTTGAACAATGAGAACATGTGGACACAGGGAGGGGATCATCACACACTGGGGTCTGTTGTGGGGCCAATGGAGGGACAGCGGTGGGGTGGGGAGGTTGGGGAGGGATAACATGGGGAGAAATACCAGATGTAGGTGATGGGGGAATGGAGGCAGCAAACCGCATTGCCGTGTGGGTACCTATGCAACAATCCTTCATGATCTGCACATGTACCTGGGAACCTAAAGTACAATAAAAAAAATAAAAACAAAAAACTGTAACAGGAAAAGAAAAACAAGAAAGATAAATAAGGTACAAATCTCCTAAAGCAATAAAGAAAACTTTGACATTTTAGAGCTAAAAAAAAAAAAAAAAGATTTCGAGGAGGGAAAGAGGGCTCAGGATCCTCTATGTAACCAGGGCTCAGAGGCTCGGAGCCTCTTGTTATTTATTAGGTGCTGGTTGCAGAGGGTGTGCGTGGGTTAGTCACCCTAGTTAAACGCACGGGTTGGCCCAAAGAGCAAGTCATAACTGGGCTCCTCCAGTGTAACTGAGATCACATTGTGATATGCCACTTTTATGCCCCATTGAGGAAGCTTTCTACTTCCTTCCTTCCTATCTTAGCTTGTGTTTTTCCTCCTTATGTCCTAAGGCCCTCCAAAGGAAGGTGTTAGTGGAACATTTTCATTATACAATTTTCTTGAAGATAACCCAGGCTTTAAAATTAATTTCAATGATTATTTACTGAAACTTGCTTGCCTCAGGACATTATACTAACTTGGAATCCTAAAGAACACGACTGTCCCAGAAAAATCAGACTAAATAAATTTGCATTTAGAGATGTTAGATGGCAGAAGGAAAGAAAAAAGGGACCCAAGGAAACCCTGCTCCAGCTGCTTCCTGGGCTCAAGGGCAAATCTAATAAACGTATTCAGACAGTGTCACGTTGGTTACCCTGTTTCCGTATGTTTTGCTGGGGTTAATTTCCTGTCAAGTTGTTTGGGCATTAGAACATAATGTGCTGACTCTGGCAGTCCTGGTTTGCTCTGGTAGAGGGATTAATGTTGGTATGTGTCACTGAATGTAACCAGTTCTTTGTATTCTGACTCTTCCTGCCCAGGCTAGAGAAGCACATTTCTTCAAGAGCACTTTTCAGTATCAATTTGTAATCTTGATTTGACCTGAAAAAAATGAAAGTATACCAGTTTGGTTCTTAACAAATTCTCACTGGTGCTCTGAATACATCAGGCAACCCCTGCACTGTGCCACCAGCAGGCCGGCTGGGTCTGTAGTCATCCAAGGTGTGCTTTTGAGTTGATACCAGTTACTGGCCCCAAATCCATGCCTTTCGGGGAAAGCCTAATGCTCCAGTTTGCAATGGCACTGATGCTTTTAAAGTGGCTTCAGAGCCGAGAAAGACATGGCTCATTATAAAATAGTTTGCAGATTCAGCAGTGTATTATATATAGTGGAAGGATTTCTTTTTTTCTTTTTAATCTTAAGACAATATAGGAGGCTGTGCCTTTACATGGAGCAGAGTTGCGAAAGTCTTTCCAACTTGTTAGAGACTCAAAACTTCCTTTAGAATCCTCAGTGGACTTTGAGTTCAGGAAAAATGTAGTGCCTGCCTGTCATCTACTAAATCATCCAGTGAAACCGCTGGGGAATGTCAACTTTCAAACATCATGATGAAAGGGAACAGACACCTCATATCTTGCTTCTGAAAATGGGACTTATCAAAGCAAGTTATGCTAATGCTGAAACCAAGACTGTTGCTTTATCTTCTTGCTTCTTTCTCCTCCTCTTCCTTTCCTGCTTTCATCTCTTCTCTAAGACAGAGAAGTGAGGGTCAAGCAATCACTCACATCCTTCTGAAGTGATCCAAATCTTTTCAGAAGGGCCATGTTTTCTCTTCCATCAGAGCACTCCTATTTGAGACTTGCATTCTTGAATGACTAAGACTCTTTTCTCTGTCCTATAAAAACATCCTTCTGAGTTTGAAATGTTCTGATAAACTCGAGTCAGAAAAATCAACAGGTAGAATGTAAACTTAACAGTCTTTGTTTGTAAATGTAGTAATCTTTGCAGAAATCTCTTTTGTCAATTGAAGTATCTACACTCTAGAAACAGTGTCAGGCATAAAAGCAGTGCTCAAAATAATTGTCGGATGAATAAATGGGCAAGTGTGTTGATCATTAATTAAGTAGGTCCAAAGGGTACAATGAGCTATTGGAAAAGTAGACTTTTCCTCTGTTTTTCCCTCATGGGCTGAAGATGTTTGAAGCATGGAGTGGGAGTAGAAGAATGGGTTTGGGAAAAAGTTTGAGGAAAAAAATGTAACTTTTAGAGAATAATGTCAAAGGAGAAGAAGAGGCTTAGAAATAGTTTAGAATTGAAAGCAGGTATTTGAACAGTTGTACACCAATGTTCATAGCAGCATTATTCACAGTAGCCAAAGAAAACGTCCATCAACAGATGCATGGATAAATGAACTGCATCACATACATACAGTGGAATATTATTTAGCTTTTGAAAGGAATGGCATTCTGATGCATGCTACAAGGATGAAACTTGAAAACATTATGCTTAACAAGCCAGATGCAAATCAAGCCAAACACAAAAGCAGGACACAAAAGGATAATATTATATAATCCACTTATATTAGGTGAGTAAACAAATTCATAGAGTCAGAAAGTAAGTTCAATTTACCAGAAGCTGGGGAAGTGGGGAATAGGGAGTTACTATTGTTTACTGTCTGGAGTTTTTGTTTGGAATGAGGAAGAAGTTCTGGAAACAAATAATGGTGACAATTGCAAATATTGTGAATGTACTTAGTGCTGCTGAATTGTATACATTGAAATGGTTAAAATGGCCAATTTTATGTTAAGCATATTTTCCCACAATTTTAAAAAACAAACAACAAGCATGACATTTTAATATGCCCAGGAAGCACAGGAAGCTTTTTTTTCTTTGAGTTTCTTTTTCTCTCTCATGGCACAGAAGACTCTGGCATCAGGCTGACTTGGCTCAAATCCAAGCCTCACCATTCACTAAAGGTGTGGCTTTGGTCAGGAGAGTTCACTCTTCAGAGTTTCAGCTTTCTTATTGGTAAAATGGAGATCATAGAAATGCCTAATTATGGTGATATGAGAATAAATGTTATCGTGGAGGTAATAAGCTTAGCACAGTGCCCTGAAACATGGTAGGCCAGCAATACATGATTAATTCATGATCACTCCCACTCTTTTCCCTATGCCTATGTCTTCTCTCCATCTTCTTCCAGATGGCTGGGGAGGCCTCAGAATCATGGCAGAAGATGAATGAGGAGCAAAGTGATGTCTTACATGCTGGCAGGCAAAGAGAGAGTATGCAGGGGCACTCCGCTTTATAAAACCATCAGATCTCGTGAGACTTATTCATTGTCACAAGAACAGCACAGGAAAGATCTGCCCCTCTGATTCAATTACCTCCCACCTGGTTCCTCCCACAACATGTGGGAATTATAGGAGCTACAATTCAAGATGAGACTTAGGTGGGGATGCAGCCAAACCATATCACAACCCTAGATCTCTGACAGATGGTATTCCCTGGCTGAGTTCAGGCAAGAGTTCTGGCAGAGAAAGCAGTGTCTGACCCAGGTGTATATTTTAAAAACTTGCTGTGTATTTACTTCAACTAGAGTGCATATTCTCCTCTTTGTGTCCCTGGCATGCTGACAGCCTACACATTCCTCAATGCATTGTGAAATTCAGAGGTCACTCCATTTCTTGGAATATCATTTTATCTTCCTTACACCAAAGCATCACAGAACTTCCTCAACCCTGTGTGTTCATGCCATCAAAGCCCTTGCTTCATGCTCCTTTTGAAGTTATTTTTATTAAAACAAAATGTAGGCACTGTTTTAAAAAGTTCTACGATGATTGTAATAAAAACCTGTGGTCCCGTCTTTCATTTCTTTTCCACCCTTGATCCCAGCTACCCAGAGACAAGTCCTGTTAACTTTTACTACCCTTAATACTAGTATTTTACTTCATTTTCTAAATGATAAAATTTCACTGCTAAATCTTACTTTTTATTGAGTTAGAGATTATCAGTTGACTTGTTTTTATCAAACATGAGAATTGTAGTCACTTAGCACTCCTCTCAACTCTGCCTCCACATTCTGCCTTTCTATATCCTTCTATTGCATAATTTTGGATTATAGAAATCGAGTTTTAGGTTACTATTAATAGTTGGTATTTATATTTTTGTAACTATGTAAATATTCTTCTTTTTCATAATGTAAATACTGAATCTTGTGTGTATTTTTATTATACAATTACTTTTTATTTTCTTGAAAACAATAATCACCCAACTTCTTGCTTGGTAAATCTTTCTAAGAGCATATATGGCTGAAAATGTGTTTATTTCACTCTTCTCTTATTTGATTAATAATTTGGCTAGGTATAGAATTCTAGGTTAAACTAATCTTCAGCATATTAAAGCCATTCCATTTTCTTCTAATGTCTGGTATCGTTGAGAAGTCTAGTGACATTTGGTTGTCTGATCTATTTGAGGCCTGTTTTATCTTTCTGGAAATAGCTATGATCTCCATTGTGTTCTCAGTTGTCTGAAATGTTGTGGTGACGTATCATGGGGTATATGTGTTTTATTGTGCTGGACAGTCAGGTGGGGGGTCCTTTAAGTCTGAAAACTTATGTCTTTCTCTTCCAGTAAATTCTCATGTTATTTCCTAGATGATATTCTTTATCTCATTTTCTCTAAGCTTGTCCTGGAACTTTGTCTTTGAGTATTGGGCCTCCAAGACTGATCCTCTAGTTGTCATGTATTTTGTCTCTTATTTTCTCTCTTTGACTTTTGTTCTACTTTTTGAAAAATTTTTTTTTTCATTTTATTTTGGAATTCTTTTACTGACCTGTTTATTTTTGGTTATTTTTTAACTTTCAAGAATTTTTCTTATTCTTGGGATATTATATAGCATTGGATTCCTGATTCTTATTTTATATATATATATATATATATATATATATATATGTGGTATTTTATGTTTTAAATTTATAAATTATAGAGGTTTTTTGAACATTTTCTTCTGTTTTCTTCGTTGATATGAATTCTTCTGAAGTTCTTTTTTTCCTGTTTAAATTAGTCTGTCTTTCATTTTGGAAGACTTTTAAAAATTTTGAGTGATCTTTTGGCTGTTGATAGTTAAGAGTGGGAAACTAAAAAATGTTGATTAAAACTCTTTGTGCTTGAGTAGGGCTTGCTGACTGGTCATTTTCTCTATACATGGTTTTATTCAGTATCTTGGCATTTTTAGAGGGAATTCTGACTACCGGTAACTACAGATCCTTTTTCTTTGTCATATCAAGACAAGTCCCCTGTCATGTCTGTGTGCATAGAAGCATGTATAAATCTCACTGAAATACTCTGGGAATTAAGAAGAGTGGGGCTCTGAAAATATATAATATTTACTCTTAACTTGCTCCAACCTATTTTCATCCAAAGTTCTGGTTTATTTCTTCCTGAGTGTAAACTTGGTTACTATTAAGATAAGAGAGAGCGATCTGGGTTATGAGGAAAATCTAATGAGTTTTCTATTTGCTGTGTTGGTGGGAGGAGGTGGGAATATTCCTTAACCCAAGTTTAAAAAAATCTGAGGAAAAATAAATGCTCATAAATAAGGACAAGGTTAAATAGATGGTGGTCCAGCTGTATCATGACATATTATGTAGCCTATAAAATAATAATCTAGCCAAATATATATTACCTAGAATAATTATTTTAATGTACGGCTAAGTGAAAAAATGCAGGCTATAAAATGTACATAATGTAATAGTATTTTATTAAAACAAAAAATTCTCACTGTATAATTCCTATTGCTATAAATATTTCAGTTGTATGACAAAGGATGTGTTAGTAAGACAAGCCAGGAAACAGAACTCTGAAAATAAGACTAAAAGGTTATAAGAAAAGTTTGTCCCATTTGCTGCAGCTATAAGGAAATTATTTTTCTAATTATTTCGACTTTTTATTTTCCTCTTCATTTAATCTGTGTGGCTCACAGATGCTTCTGCCGTAATTATTTGGCCAAATTAGATGTGAGGTATAAGCCCTATGACTCTGAGGTAGATACCCTGTGACACCAAGCCTTAACCTGCAACAGATGTCTCTGGCATGAACTGAGGAAATTCAAGAACCCTGGGGCCAGTGGGGGCATGTAACATAAAGAATGGAAATGAGCAAGTTGCAAATATCTTGGGGGAAAAAAACCCAGCATTTTTGTTTTATTGAGGCTCTCAGAAGAAATGCTTCTACTGTATTTTATGGTTAAGTATGAAAGTAGCTATTGATTTAAAAGCGCTGTATATTTTTATGATATTAAAGAAGTATCTTTGTAATCCTGGTTCTCAGGGAGCTTTTATTTAAAATTGCTTATTGAATTTTATAGAATGCCTTTTGGATGTTTTATAAGGATTGTCTTATTCCATCCGTTGATGTGCCATATTAGATTACTTAATATTAAATTTTTCTAGCATAGCACAATAATTATGACTTGGTCATGGTGGATTATGCCCTTCATGGTATCTTTGAATTTAATTTGCTAGCATTTTATTTGGAATATTTTCATTTGCATTTATAAGTGACAGTGATTGATAGGTGCCCTCACATGCATATGTGTGAGTGTGCGCATGTGCAGTCACACAAGCTGTTGTCAGGCAGGGACCAGGATTTTTCATTTTCTTTCTTTCCAACTTTTAGGTTCAAGGGGTACCTGTGCAGGTTTGTTACATGGGGAAATTGTGTGTTGTAGGGGTTTAATATACAGATAATTTTGTCACTCAAGTAAGCAGAACAATATCTGATAGGTCATTTTTCAGTCCTCAAGCTCCTCCCACCCTTCATTCTCAAATAGACCCTAGTGTCTATTGTTCCCTTCTTTCTGTCCATGTGTACTCAATGTTTAGCTCCTACATATAAGTGAGAATATGTGGTATTTGATTTTCTCTTCCTGGGTTAATTTGCTTAGGATTATGGCCTCCCATTCCATCCATATTGCTGCATAAACTATGATCTCAATTTTTAAAATTGTTGCGTAGTAATCTATGGTGTGTATGTACTACATTTACTCCCTCCCCTCCCCTCTCCTCCCTTCCCTTCTCTTCCCTTCTTCCCTTCTCTCCTTCTTCCTTTCTTCCCTCCTCCCCTCCTTTCTCCTTCTCTCTTTTTTCTTTTCTTTCTTTCTTTCTTTCTTTTTTCTCTCTCTCTCCTTTCCTTTCCTTCCTTTCCTTCCCTTCCTCCTTCCCTCCCTCCCTGTCTCTCCCCTCCTTCTCTCCTTCTCTCTTTGTTTCTTTGACAGAGTTTTGCTCTTGTTGCCCAGATTGGAGCGCAATGGTGTGATCTTGGCTCACTGCAACCTTGGCTTCCCGGCTTAAAGTGATTCTCCTGCCTCAGTCTCCTGAGTAGCTGGGATTACAGGCGTGTGCCACCACACCTGGCTAATTTTGTATTTTTAGTAGAGATGGGATTTCTCCATGTTGGTCAGGCTGGTCTCAAACTTCCAACCTCAGGTGATCCAACTGCCTTGGTCTCTCAAAGTGCTTGGGTTACAGTCATGAGCCACTGTGTCTAGCCACTGCATTTTCTTTGTCCATTCCACTGTTGGTGGGCATCTAGGTGGATTCTACATCTTTGTTATTGTGAATAGTGCTGTAATGAACATATGTGTGCATGTGTCTTTATGGTTGAATGACATATTTCTTTGGGTAGCTGGAATTGCTGGGTCAAATGGTAGTTCTATTTTAACTTCTTTGAGTAATCTCCAAACAGAACAGGACTTTTCTGAGTAGAGCATTAAATATATGGACAAAAACTGGTGGAACTGCAAGAATCAATAGACAATGCCTATTTATAGTTAGAGATTTCAATACCTTTCTCAATTACTGATAAAACAGAAAATCTTTGAGAATACATACAATTTGACCAGCACTATCAACTAATTTGACCTAATTGACATTTGCAGAACACTCTATCCAACAACAGCATAGTTCATATGCTCTTAAAGTTGCATACTTAGCATTTTTCAAAATAGACTACATTCTTAGGTTCAGGTCTTCATATCTTTTGTCAGCTTCATACCTAAATTTCTCATATTTTTGATGATTTCAAATGTATTGTTACGTTTCGTGTTCTAATTGTTGTTAGTTTATAGAAAGAGAATTGATATTAGTGCACTGCATTTATATCCTTGCAACTGCCAAACACATTAAGTTTAGGATCTTTCTGGAGATTTTGCAAGATTTTCTGGACAAATGATAATGTCATTTGTGAATAAAGAAAGTTTACTTACTCTTTTTCTGTCTGGATGCATTTTCTTTTTCTTGTATTATTGTATTAACTAGAATCTCTAATACAACTGTGAATTGAGTGGTGAAAGAGAAGACCCTTGGCTTATTCCTGACCTTAGGGTGACAGCAGTCAGTCTTTCACTATTAAGTGTGGTGTTAGCTATAAACGTTTTGTAAATGTTCTTTTTGAGGTTGAGGAAGTGCCCTTCGATTTCTAGTGTGCTGAGATTTTTAAATTAGGAATAGATACTGTATTTTGTCAAGTGCAATTTCTGTACCTATTGAGACAATCACTTGGTTTTTCTTTTGTAATCTAATAATATCACAAATTACGTTCATTGGTTTTCAATTGTTAAACTAGCCCTATATCCTTAAGATAACCCCCATATGGTCACAATGTATTCCTCACTTTCTGTATTGCTGAATTTTATTTGCTAATATAATATTTTGTTGAGAGTTTTTTCATCTATGCTCATGAGGAATATTTTCTTATGATGCCTTCATCTGGTTTTGGTATCAGAGTATTGATCTATTAAATTGAGTTGGGAAAGATTCTATTCTCTTCAATTTTCTAGGGAGATTAGGTAGCATTGGTATTATTTCTTTCTAAAATACTTGGTTGAATTTACCAGAAAAGCCATTTGGAGTATCTTGAATACCAGGCTCAAGAGCTTAGACTTAGACTTTGCCCAGAAACCTCCAGTGGTTTCTATGGTAAAACGATGATGTCTGCAAAGTGGGTTTTGGGAAGATGAATCTGGCACCCACGAGCAGGAAATATGCTGGCAGTGAGGGCAATGTAAACACCCAGGAAAACATTATATTTTCATTTTCAAAGTTACTGCAGATAAAGCTTTTGTTTAATCTTTCACAAGCTGGAAGGACTTTCTTACATAGAAATGAAAGTGACCCCATTTGATGGCAACTGTGAATAGTCTGAAAGATTTTTCTATATGGGGAGTTTATGAGGGGGCTGCAACCACCATCATGGAAAAATTAATTCTGCTCCATGGGGTGTCTAATGCAGCTAAATAAATCCAACCTGGCCTGACACTTGCTTTATGAAGTGCCAAGACCAGAGTTAGATAACAGCATTTTTAAGTGACTGGATTTTTAAAATTATACTTTAAGGTCTGGGATACATGTGCAGAATGTACAGAGGTATTATCACATAGGTATACACTTGCCGTGGTGGCAACCTATCATCAACATTAGGTATTTCTTCTAATGCTATCCCTCCCGTAGCCCCCCACCCCCCAACAGGCCCCAGTGTGTGATGTTCCTCTCCCTGTGTCCATGTGGTCTCATTGGCTTCAAAAGAACCTACTTATTTCTGCCTTAATTTCATTATTTATCCAGTGGTCATTCAGGAGCAGGTTGTTTAGTTTCCATGTAGGTACGTGGTTTTGAATGAGTTTCTTAATTATGAGCTCTAATTTGGTTGCACTGTGGTCTGAGAGATTGTTTTTTATGATTTCCATTCTTATGCATTTGCCGAAGAGTGTTTCACTTCCAATTATTTGGTTAATTTTAGAATAAGTACGATGTGGTGCTGAGAAGAATGTATATTCTGTGGATTTGGGGTGGAGAGTTCTGCAGATGTCTATTAAGTCCACTTGCTCCAAAGCTGAGTTCAAGTCCTGAATATCCTTGTTAATTTTCTGTCTCGTTGATCTTTCTAATATTGACAGTGGGATGTTAAAGTCTCCCACTATTATTGTGTGGAGTGTAAGTCTCTTTGTAGGTCTCTTAGAATTTGCTTTACGAATCTGGTGCATATATATTTAGGATAGTTAGCTCTTCTTGTTGCATTGTTCCCTTTACCATTATGTAACGTACTTCTTTGTCATTTTTGATCTTTGTTGGTTTAAAATCTGTTTTATCATAGACTATGAACCCCTGTCTTCTTTCGCTTTCCATTTGCTTGGTAAATCTTTCTTCACCCCTTTATTTTGAGCCTATGTGTGTATTTGGATATAAGATGGGTCTCCTGAATACAGCACACCAATGGGTCTTGACTCTATTCAATTTGCCAGTCTGCTCCCTTTCTTTCAGAGATGCCCTTCCCAGAGAGGAGGAATCTACAGAGGCAGTCAGGCTACAGTGGCTTTGCAGAGCTGCTTTGGGCTTTGTCCAGTTTGAACTTCCCAGCAGCTTTGTTTGTACTGTGAGGGGAAAACTGCCTACTCAAGCATCAGTAATGGTGGAAGCCCCTCCCCTCACCAAGCTCAAGCATCCCATTTCAACCTCAGACTGCTGTGCTGGCAGTGAGAATTTCAAGTCAGTGGATCTTAACTTGCTGGGCTCCATGGGGGTGAGATCCACTGAGCTAGACCACTTGGGTCCCTGGCTTCAGCCCCCTTTCTAGGGGAGTAAACAGTCTGTCTCGCTGGCATTCCAGGTGCCACTGGGGTATGAAAAAAAACTCCTGCAGCTAGCTCAGTGTCTGCCCAAATGGCTGTTCAGCTTTGTACTTAAAACCTAGGGTCCTGAATGGTGTAGGCGCCGGAGGGAATCTCCTGGTCTGCAGGTTGTGAAGACTGAGAGAGAAGTGTAATATCTGGGCTGGAATGCACAGTTCCTCATGGCACAGTCCCTCACGGCTTCCCTTGGCTAGGGGAGGGAGTTCCCTGACCCCTAGTGCTTCCTGGGCAAGGCAACGCCCCACCCTGCTTCAGCTCACCTTCCATGGGCTTTATCCACTGTCTAACCAGTCCGAGTGAGATGAGCCAGGTACCTCAGTTGGAAATGCAGGAAATCACTTGCCTTCTATGTTGATCTCTCTGGGAGCTGCAGACCAGAACTGTTTCTATTCAGTCATCTTGCCAGCCATTCTCAGTGATTGGAATTTTTTAAAGACGATTTTATATTTTCTTGTCTTTATAGGTTTGAAATGTCTTGAGATAAAACAAATCTGAAGGATCTATTCATAATACAACTCTGGGATGTTACCACCTTCCTTCAGTGCTGGAGCTTTGTCCTTTTGAACAAACATGGTATCCTGCTCTGGGCATGGTATCCATTGTATTTCCTTCCATACTATTTGTTATTTTTATAGAACAATATTAAAATTTGATTTATCTGATTGCAATGGCCAATCTCACTGAGTTTCCCTTTGTTGCATTAGCTTTCAGGATAAGATAGGCCAGTGCCAACTTAAAAGTTTAGTAACTCACACTGTAAGAAGAATAATATGAATTTTTTAAGGCTGAAACCGCTATATTTTATAAGCCCTTTCCATCTCATGAAAATATTTCGCCAAATGTAAGTTTTATGAAAGCATCTTTCAGCATTTTCTTCTGCACAGCAACTTAAACAATGCCTAAATGCCTTTCTAATATATACAGTGTTGTTAAGAAAAAGCATTGTTAGGGAAGGTCTTTCACTTGGCGTTAGTGTGAATGACTTGGCATTGTCAACATGGGTGGTGGTATTTTAAACACAGAGCATCCTGCACAGTTAATTTCATTGTAAAGTCTGTGATGTCGAACTTCAGTAAGATTTCTTTCTGGGAATTGAACCTGCAAAATGTACACATGGCAAATGTTTTTTATTCAAACAGCCTTAAAGTCGAAACAAAAAAAAAAAGCTCACATTTGGATTGTACACATCTGGTATCCCGTCTGGTCCTCATAACAACTGTGTGAAGCAATTAAGTCAAATTTTATCATGTGCTCATTGTACAGATGCAGAAATGGAGGAATGGAGATGGAAGACAACTTACCAGGACTATAATACATAAGTGGCAAAACTAATATCAGAACTCAGATTTCTTAACTCTGGCTCTCATTCCTCACCAGATGGCATACTGCCGCCCTAGAGTGACAGTACAGAGATGGTGATGACGTGATTCCTAGTTTGCAAGGCTCAAAACACACACACTTGGTACATGCATAAGGCAAGTCAATACCATATTCCTGGAGTTGAATATTTTGACAATAAGTTTCCAAAGGTTACAGTTCCATAAAGAAATGTCTATGTTTTGCTTTTAAATCAGATATTTTTTTCCACTTGGAAATACACTGATTTGATGGTATCTCAGAGAACTTATGTGTGGGATTTTAGGAGAAAAAGGAGGTACAGAAAATGTGAATTTATTTAAATGTATATAAAACCGAGGTTTTTAACTTCTGATACAGACCTTTTTAGAATCCCCATATAGATGGACACTAGGAGATACAGGAATTCCTAAAATTAAATGTAAAATTTTATGAGTATAAATGTTTTCTGAGAGGATCTTTTGGTTTCATTGGACTTATAAAGGGGGTTTTGTTTCTTGAGGAACCATTTCTTTAATAGACACAAAAAATAATTCCTCCCATCTCCCACCAAAGCAGCCCACAAAGATCTATCTCCTGAGCTTTCAGAGAGCTTCTGGCATGTTTATTTGGGACCCACTGAACTTTGCTTTGTTATTTAACTGTTACACTTAAGAGAGACGACTTCTCAACAATCTGTTTCACAGTATGCAGAACACTTTTGTGCCTGTAGTAGATGCTTAATAAATCTTAGATTTGTAAATGTTGACTTTCAACTCTCGGATAACTAGGGTAAGAACCCATGAGGACTGTGGAATTAAGCAATTCTTGATTAATGCTTTATTTGCCAACTAAGTACCCCAAATGATTAATATTTGGCTCCTTGTTACTTAGACAAATTTCTGCAGCCAGCTTGAATTTCTCCTCAGAAAATGGAATTTTCTTTTCTATTGTATTGTCAGGCTGCAAATTTTTGGAACTTTCATGCTTTGTTTCCTCTTTATAGCTGAATACCTTTAACAGCACCCAAGTTACCTCTTGAATGCTTTGCTGATTAGAATTTTTTCTATCAGATACTATAAATGATTTCTGTCAAGTTTAAAGTTCCACAAATCTCTAGGGCAAGGGCAAAATGCCACCAGTCTCTTTGCTGAAATATAGCAAGAGTCGCCTTTACTTCAGTTCCCAACAAGCTCCTTATCTGTATCTGAGACCACCTCAGGCTGGATTTCATTGTCCGTATCACTATCAGCATTTGGTCAAAGCCATGCAACAAGTGTCTGGGAAGTTCCAAACTCTCCCACATTTTCCTATCTTCTTCTGAGCCATTTGAACTCTTCCAAACTCTGCCTGTTACTGAGTTCCAAAGTAATTTCCACATTTTTTGGTATTTTTTCAGCAGCACCCCATTCTACTGGTACCAATTTACTCTATTAGTCTGTTCTCACACTGCTGATAAAGGCATACCTGAGACTGGGAAGAAAAAGAGGTATAATGGACTTAGAGTTCCACATGGCTGGGGAGACCTCACAATAACGGTGGAAGGCAAGGAGGAGAAAGTCACATCTTACATGGATGGTGGCAAGCAAAAAGACTGTGTGCAGGAAAACTCCTATTTTTAAAACTATCAGATCTTGTGAGACTTACTCACAGTCATGAGAACAGCACAGGAAAGACCCATCCCCATGATTCAATTATTTCCCACCAGGTCCCTCCCACAACATGTGGGAATCATGGGAGCTACAAGATGAGATTTGGGTGGGGACACAGCCAAACCATATCAATGCTCTTAGCTCTACGTACAGTCTGTAGGACTTTCTCATTAGGACAGCCATGGAGAGTCTCAAAAGGGTATTGACCAGCATGACAAATAACTATGTTCCCTGATGGAAACCTCAATGATTTTGCCTTTTCAAAATCTTAAGTCTACCTTCAAAGATGTAAGATTTTTTTAATAACAATATGTTTGCAAAAGTCAGCTTTGTACTCCCTGAATATAAACCCACAAAAGGACCTGTAACTTGTGTGTGGAGTAGGAAATCACTAGGGTAGGTAAACAAGCTCTTACAAAAACTTCTTCCAAGAGACAGTGCTTACTTGGAGGCCTAAGTACTGGTATGCTTATTTACAAAATAATCTATGGTTTGTATTCATGGGATCAATTTAGTTTTACAGTCCAGTATTTGAGCACTTAAAAAGCATCCAACTTTGTGCTATACACTGAGGGCACAAAGATTGCAAAGACCAAATTCTTATATAAAAGAAGCTTGTATTTCATTTAGTCGAGAAGTTATATACATATACATAATTTCAACATGATATACATGTCATTGTAGAATTATATGCTGAGTAGACAGGAGACTCATGACCTGAACTGGGACAACCAGGAAAGCTTTCTGGAAGAAAAGACCTCTGAGCCCAGCCTTGAAAGAAGAATAAGAACCAGGAAATTAAAGACCAGAAGGGCACTTCAAGCAGAGGGAAGAGCAGGAGCAAAGGCACAGCCTTGTACAGGAAGCAGCAGTAAAGGAGGAAGGGAAAGGGCGAGTTGGGCTGGGGAAGTGCAGGGCATAGCGGGGCTGAGCAGCAGGCTCCAGGGTCAGGTCATGTGATCTTGAGCCTGAGTCTAGGGACCTTGACTTTTGTTCTGTAGGCAACAAGAAGTCCTCTTAGATAGGGAGTAATATGGTCATATTTGCACTTTGGAAAGATGATTCCATAGTTCAAGATATTCCAAGATCCTACAAGCCATTTTTATACTTAGTTCTGTATCCTGACTAGCAAAATGCTGGATGCATATGATTGAAAAGCCACCTGATCCTACCTAATACATTTAATAACTTGTGATATCCTCTGGAGTCACTCTGCCCTTGAATCTCCAGATAATAGGGGCTTGAACTTCCATTCCACAGTCTGCAGAAAGTCCATTGTCCCAGCCAGAATTCTAAGAGTCCCTGGCTTGCTTATATTCTCTGAGTCTAAGCTCTTCAATGACTTAATTTGTTCAGTTAACGAATTGTTCTGAAAGTTCCTTCTTTGTTCTGTTGTCGTATCAACCCAGGTCTAAGACTGGGCTCCTAGCTAGGAAGCCACTCCCCTGAGATGTGTGTTAGTGTGTGCCACAGACATTGCTGGAGGATCAGAGAGGCGGTAGGGCTTACAGTGCCAAAAATGTAAGCAATCCGAAACTGCATATTGGATGTTCTTATTTGTCACCTTGACTCTCAAACTTCCATGGCACACCATGTGCTTTGCCCTCTTTTCCACCGTGCTGTTTCACAGTTACTTCCTCATCCCTGACCTGACTTTTCTCTTCATAGAATACAGAGCAATGCAGCCATCTGTAAGCCTACTCCCCAAACTCAGCTCAGGAACTCCTTTGGCAGATCCAAAGATGTTCCTTCCCTTGTAGCAATATAGAAATTTTCCTTCCCAGGTCATTCCCAGCCCTCCTACCAAGGAAAAAGAAGCTACAGTTGGTTTTGGTTTTAGATAATCTTTTTTCCACCGCAATTTCACTGGATTTCTGAGAGACTGGAAGTTGCATACAAACTGGTGTGTCACTTTTGGTGAACAGGTACCGTTAAGTAGGCCCACTGAAATACTATCTGTCTGATAATAGAGACAGTTCCCAGAGTAGTGGGAACACAGTGCCTGCTGCAGGGGAGGGAGAGGAGAGGGAGAATGGCACGTAGCCTCTGTCCTCAGCATAATAATCCTTCCTGGAGGTTAGCGGATCCTGACATGCAGGAGATTGGCTGCCTTTTTCCGAATGGAAATAGGCACTGGGGCTAATGTCTGGGAAGAGGCTGCTTTCTGTTTCATAAGCTGTTTGTTACTATTTGGCTTTATTCTATGACATGCATGGATGTATTTCAGAGACTCACCTTACTTCTTAACATAAAAGAATCCTTTCCTCAAGTTTTTGGCTTTAGGAAGCTTCATTTTCCCAAACAGCGCCCATTTCTGTTTTTTGTTTTTTGTTTTTTTTTAATCTTAAAGAGTCACAAGTTACTGTTGATTTGGAATCTTATTATGACAGTCGTTGTTACTCCGTGGGTGACTTAAGACATTGCTGAATGAGGTCTCCTTCCTGGTAACGTTAGGCGGCTACTTTCTGCTTCTTCAATGGGCCTGTTGCCTCCTATATCAGACAACTATCAGAGACTCAGTGACCTTTGGGTTCCTTTTAACTCAGAAATACCAGCATTCTAAAATTTCTTAGGGAAAGTAGTTTTGATACTTCTCCAGTATTTTTAGAGACCAGACAGGTATCAGGGAAAATACGAAGCAGTTGGATAGACAGGATATGCTGGACCCCATCTAAAGCCATCATATTTTTAGAAAATGATGCCATTCATACAAACATTCCTCCAGAGAACATTACTCAAGACCTAGTATGGAACTGATGCTGCCAAAATATGTTCCTGGAAGGCCTTTAGGTTGAAGGTAGAGAATAACTTCCTTTGTATGGTTTGAAGCCTTTGAACTTTTTTGGGGGCTGGGATTCATGCTCTAGATGCTTCTTTTCTTCTAAATCTTGGCCTCTTTTGGTTGGGGAGAAGCATGGCTTTTCTCCCATTTCCATACAGCCTTGTGATTTTCTAGCTGTGCTGGATCGCAGGGGCCGCCAGACAGATATCCCACAGGCAGAGGGCACAGGTGACATAGGAACTGTTGAGATTCTTCTGGATTAAGGAACCATCTACAAGTTGAATTCCCCCCACTATGGGGAGACAGCCTGTAAACACACCCCCTGTGATGGACTGAATGTGGAGTAGAGCTTGCTTTCCTCCCCACTGGCTTAGCTCACATCATGGCCATCTACCAGGGCCACGACCAGAGTCTCCTAATTTATATCCCTGTTTTCCCCCTTGCCTCCCTGCCATCCATTCAAAATGAAGCAGCCAGTGTGAACATTTTAAAATTGGATGGCACTCTATTGCCCTCAGCCCACCAAAATGATCCTGTCACTTAAAAGAAAATTCTGAGTACCAGCCACCGCTCTTGAAATTGACATCACTTGGTCCTCCTTCCTTTTCCTGCTCCCATTCTGCCTCTGTCACCTCCAGCTACCAAGTCCACCTCACTTTTTTCTTAGACGAATCAAGCATGCTCTTGCCTCGGGATTCATGTCTTTACTATGCCTCAGTGGGCTTATCCCACATTTCCTCCAGCTTCTCTGCTATGTCCTCCCTTTTGAGAGTTTCCTTGACCACTTTATCTAAAGTAGCACATTCTGCCATTCTCTATTTCCCTACCCTGTTTTGTGGATATTTATAGATTTTATCACTGCCTGACATAAAAATGTCTGTTTAGTGCCTGACTCACAGCTAGAATGAGCACAATGAAGGATGGGGCTCCGATATGTTATGTTCTCACTGGTTCCCCAGAACCCAAAACAATACCTGGTACATAACAGGCACAAGACAAAGGAAGGAAGTAAAGACAGCACATGTAGGGGGTGTCTGTGTGGCTACAAGGAGGGATACCTTCTGACAGGGCTGATCCATATGTCCTTCCTCGATTTTGTTAAAAGTTTAAGAAATGTTCGCACTTCCCCATAACTGATGTTCCATCTAGGATGTGCCAATTATAAAACTGTTCTGGAACCTTTTATAAACGGTTACTTTAAGTCCCCTGAGGTCTGAGGAGGAATGCCAGTTGCTATCTAGTTCTCTAAAATTATCCTCCAGCATTTAGAAGTCCTGATTAGGAAACCACAGGGCTCTTTGCTTGGGGTCAGGCCAAAAGGCAAACTTCCCTGCAGCTTTAAAGAACTAATCCTCAGCAAATCTCACATGTAAGTGAGTAAATTTAAGAAAACATAAACAACAACTAAGGGTTTAAAATATACTCTTTGCCCTCAGTCAACCAGTAGGCAAGAAATGCCTCTGAATCGAACATTATAGCATTAAATGTTCATACAAAATCTAGCATTCCACATTTCCTAGATAGTGGGCCAGTCATATTTGCTGAGCTTGATAAATGCAAAGAGTGTGCTATACCTTCTAGAGTGGTATAAGGTATAGACTGTCTTCTTACCCCCACTAATTAAAAGGACATTTCTGAATAATTAGTGAACTTAAACCAATTACCTGTGTTCCTTAATCAGCAGAGGGTCAAACACAAGGCCTTCTGCAAAGCTAATCAGTGTAGGATGATTAATCATCTTGATTTTTTGGAGTAAAAAATCACCAAATGCTAGCCTTTCAAGGGGAGATTTAACAAGGAACACTTGAAAATGGAATTTTAATACAAGCATACAGATCAAAATCAGATCTCTGAATGGGCATAAGGATTTAACTTCACTTTTAAAAAGATGAATCATGTTTTTTTTTTTTTTTTTTTTTGGTGCCATAGAGGAAATAGCAGCTGTTGTTTGAATGAAGCGCTTTATCCATGTTGCCTCTCTCTTTTATGAGAACACTGTGAAAGTAGGTGTTGTGACTTTCAGAAGAGGACAAAAGCTTGGCTGGCAAGCAACTTACTTGTGACCACAGCTGATTGGTGGAAAAACAACCAAACTTATATCCATCTCACTGCAAAGCTGGTACGATCAACATCTCAAACAAAATCCGACATCTCACTTTTTAAGGAGTCACTGTTGAGCTTTAATTTTTTTTTTTTTTTTTTTTTGAGAGTTTCTCTTTCTTTTGATTTACTTATTTTCCTCCTTCTATTCTTTTGGATCCTCTGGGTCATTTTCAAGGTTTAGTGGCTAATTGAATTCAAACAGTTAGGGCCATCGCTTAGGAAAGTTTGAGGTAGAATATACCTAAGGCTTACAAAAGTTTTAGCCTTATAAATGAATTTCAACACAGACCATTTAAGAGCTGATGAGGGGACAGCATCAAAATGATTTTACTTCTTTGTCATGGCCTTTCCCGTCCTGCTGTCCTGGGGTATTCCCCTCCTTTAGCCAGGTATCGCCCATTTTCAGTCACCTTCGAGAAGGAAGTTCTAGGCTAACATTCCTAACCAAGTAACAGCAGCTTTGACTTCTGTCTTTTTCATGGGACGGGTTAAGGGGGGAAATTTGAGAGGACCATATACTGGCTGCCGATGGTGAGGCACTAATTGTACTAAGTATGTCAAGAAAGGGAACCTCTCTCAGTTTTTTAGCCTGAAGAGTCCAGACCTGGGTGGCCCTACTTGTTTCCTAGAAAGGGATCATCTTCCATGATTCAGTTGAGGGAAAAAAAAAGACTTGAGTAAAAGCTTTTTATAAAAGGTCTCTAGAAAAAGGAAAGGCTCACAACAATTATCTCAAAAATAAACTTTTATTTAAATGTACAGTTCATTAATATAAAATGTTTATTGACAGGTCATCAGGACTCTGCATTCTTACATGTGCCTTTAGAATTCTGAAGACCCTGAGCATGGTAATTTGGTTGTATGTGCCAGACTCCTGAGGCATTACATGCTTTTAAATCACATGGTAGTATCAAGTGACATTTAAAAAGAGCAAGATAGTTTTGTCAAAGCCAGTCATTTTGTTCAAAAAATTATTTTCCTCCTTGCATGTGTGTACACTGAGAAATACCCAAGTCTCAGGGGTAGATTCCAAAACATCTAAGATTTAATCCTGGAGTTACAGAATCATTCAGTTACAAGCCACAGTTCTTCCTGTCTTTTTGGCCATGTTTCTCCTTACATGAAAGCCTTGAAACTTAAGATTTGCTGTGTTACAGCTTTTCTCCCAATATCTTACACATAAGAATGAAGTTGCGTGCCATAAATTCCTTTAGGAAATCTTTATCTTTTTCTTTGCAGTCCAGTAATCTACTTCTATTTCCCTTGGATGGCAAAAGAAAATAATTTTGGAATGTCGAGCATCTTGAAGGTATAACACATAACTGAATTAATATGTGCTGACCTGACATATAAGTGCTAGTGGTAGACTTCCACTACGCCACCATATTGGATGCCAGCCATAACCGGCATCTGAGAAACTGTTGAAGGATCCTAACATCCGCAGCAAAGGGGACTCAGCAAACATGCAATCCGACTCAAGCTTTGTATAGTACTGCATCCCCTTCTAAGAGAAGATGGCAGTAAGCACATACAATCTGGAATCACATATCATTTGTAGCCTCAGGTTTTACATATGTAAAGTGGAGATATCTGTTAGGGTAGCTGTGAAGAGCAAATAAGACTTGGGAGCGCTTACTTAGTACAAATGTAAGCATGTGGTAACAATTTAAAGGAGATTTTAAGTGCTTTGGCAGGCATCTAAAGACTGTGCAGGCTCCCAAATATTTGTTTCCATGTCCTAGGAGGTAGTTAAAAGAACAGAGATGGAAACATCCCAGCTATGTTTCTAGGGTTTAAAACCATGCAATCTTTTAAGCCTTCTTAACTATGCAAGGTGCTATCACTCCCTACATTTCAGACTTAGATCTCTTTAGACAGGTGTAGTGGAGAACACTTCGGTCAGCATCTAATGCATGTTACATTGTAAGTAAAGGTACCTGTGACTTTCATTGGTAAAGTCACTTACCAGTTCCTGTGTGCGACAGTAAATGGAGACCTAGCATTGATTCAGTAGTGACATCTGCCCTGAACATATTAGATGCCAGGCAGTGTTCTGAGCTTTCTGTGTGCATCTCACTTAACTCTTACCGTGTCACAGTGAGTCAGTCCCCATCATCTCTACTTTACAGAGGGAATTAGTAACTTCCCAAGGTTCCACACACAAGGCTGACACAGAAGTCTGTGCTGTTAACTACATTACCTGCTGCTTCTAAACAACTACCTGGCCACCGATCTTTTTCCTTAAGCACAGTGAAGAAAAAAGCCATTTTTGATATACTATGTGGTAACCTGCAGAGCACAAACTCCCCACCCACAGCTGGTCTTACTCTTGCCTCAGTGTTCATGGATGGAAGGAGATTTACAGGAGAATACTGGGTCATTCATGGTCCTACTTTGTTCCTGTTTCTCAGATGAGCCAGGCTCAAAAATGTGTAACAGACTCAGGAGACATGATAAAGAGATGGAACACCACTGTTAGCTGTTTGTTAGTAGCCTATTTATCTCTGGACCCCGAAGTTTCATATCTAGAGCTTCACTGGTAAAATGCATTCAGCTTTTCGTGTGTGAAGGTAGATATGAATGGGATATGCAAAGATGGGTGATATTCTTCACATGCAACTGTTTTGAGCTGCAAATCTTCCAGGCTGGATTTGAGAGACATAAGTTTGAAAAATGCCAGTGTTCCATTTTCAGATTCATTCCCTCCATATTTGGAAATAAGTACCTTTGAAGAATTTTCTACTTATATGTATTCCTGAACTCTCATACTTTAGGTCCATGATATGGCTGAAGCATGGATGTGCAATTTTTAATTTCCCCCTCCGAAAATCATACTTGTCAGGATATTTACATGTCGTTTTTTAATAGTACAATTCTGGAAGAGAAGAGAAGTCATTACAAGCCCCTTCTGGCCTTAAAGAATGTATAATACCAAAAATGCCTAAAAATATTTTATTTAAGAAAGTGGAATCGCTCGATGTGCCCTCCCACTGTGGTTAGATGCCTACCAGACCTCGGTAGACAACAGACCTCAACTAGGGCTAAGTGTGCAAGACTGCTGAAGTACATGAAAAGCAACTTGTGGGCTCAGGTACTGTCAGGCATAAAACAAGAATCCATCAATCTGTGAAATCGCTCGATGTGCCCTCCCCCTCTGGTGAGATGCTTAACGGACCTGGCGAGATGCTTAACAGACCACAGCAGACAGTGCACCTCAGCCAGCAGCCACCAACAACATGCAGCAGCAGCGGTTAGCACTGATGCAACTATTGTCACTGCCTCCCCACCTCCAGGGCTTGCAGAATATATAATACCACAGGGGATTATATATATATGTGGTTTTTAGGTACTGCCTCATTACCCACAATGAGGGAAGCTTCTTTCTACTTTCTGCTACTTGCTACTCCTACTTGTTAAGAGTTTGATGTATCGGACCCTTTTGAGAAATGTCTATGTCACAACTACATTCAAGATAAAACAATTATGAAATGGAAAGGCTCAGATTTGGGGATCAAGATTAGCAGGCTGCAGTCATTGTACTTGAACTTAAATCAGCAAAAGTGTATCTGGTTTTTGCAAGTTTTTGCCACCATTGAAAGCCAAAACTATAGTTTTCATTTGGATTCAAAATAATAAACTGTTTTACTAGGGTAAGATTTCACTAGTAAGAATTGTAGGAAATTATTCCAATTAGGTTACATAATATGAGCATTAAGTGACCCCTAGAATCTTTAGGTTTGCGCTGAAGATTGTTAAAAGGTAGACTTGAAGTAGGTCTCCCATTTCTACAGCGTTCTGAAGAATTAGTCTTTTAATACCCTATTGTTTGTTATTTAAAGGTTGGCTTCTCATTTTTGAGAAGAGCTATTTGACTTCCCCAGATATAAGGAACAGAAGCAAATGCCAAAGGTAAAGCTTCATTTATTATTTTGGGGCTTGTATTAATCAAGAACTAAAGAGGAAGAGATACCAAGGCTTCAAAACACCTATTAGAATGTTTTAAGGGAGCTGGTTGAACAACTAGGACTATTTTTGCCAAATAGGTAGCTTGCAAAGGGCATTTAAAAATTTGGACAGTTGAACTTGGATGGATTTCTTTACCAGAGGCCACAAATCTGTTTATTCATCTATCAATCCTTGTGGCAATTCCTAAAATTTCTGCAGGGTCCATTTTCAGTCACTTTGTATGATAGGCTCATCTAACTCCAAATATTCTCCTTTAGTGTGTGAAAACCTTCATATTTTACCTCTTAATTATCTTCTACATTAAACTCTTGATACACAGCAAACTTAGCCCAACACATTTCACATAGAATTAATGTTCTTGTTTGGGTAATAAAGTCTAGGGCTCTCGTCATTCATGCAGTATTATTACAAGCTGTATTGACTAGCAGTTTATACAGTCATATAACTATATTAATTTTTTACTTTTATAATTTTTTTAGTAGAAATAGGGTCTCACCATGTTTCCCAGACTGGTCTCAAACTCCTACCTTGGCCTCTGAAAGTGCTGAGATTATAGGTGTGAGCCATTGTGCTAGGCCTTGCAATATAAATATTCTTATCTCAATAGGAATACCTAGTTTATTTCTTTAAATGAGTTTGTACCTCTTAAGTTGGGTACAATGAGTTGTACCTTTGCTTCTTACTGGGGAGGACCAGGTAAAAAAAAAATGAGATGTTTTAGACTCTTTGAGGGTTGGGAATTTGTACCCAGAACCTGAAAAATCATACCAGGGACAGGAATTCAAATGATGATGATGATGATGAAGAATGCTTTATTTGCCAAAACAAACTTTGGGCCTTATGATTAATTAATACTGTATAATCCTTATAATGTGGAAAGAACTAGTATCAAACTTTAAGCTTCTAAAAGGGAATTTGGTATTACTCCAGTTAAAAAAAAAATCTGTGTTTTTTGTACCATAACAGGGTCAGAGCAGCAGCCAGACTCTGAAATGGCTTTCAGAGTTCATGATGAATAGTAACCCACTTACCGAACAGGCACTTCAGCTACTCCCTGTCAGCAGGCCACACCCTGTTCCGTGTAAGGACTAAATGCAAGGTAAGAAAAAGGTGGAGAGCAGACAGTTCTATATTCATGACTACGTCCTTTTCCTTCTACATACTTGACCTCCATACCTCCCATCAAAAAAAGGTCCAAGGCTATCTTTTCTTTTTCATTCAGTTGACCAAAATCACACGTCTTAAGGGCATGCCTTAAGACAACAGAATCAACTTCCCCTTCATCTAGTAATATTGACTTCCTTGCTTAAGCCACAAGCAAGATATTAACTGCCTTATATTACATAAGCAAATGAAATATGAGTCATCCACTGATTCATCTTCTCTTCATCCTCTTGCTACTGTGTGGGGCAGTCACGTAATCCCAGAGGAATTGCTGTACCTTCCGCAGTCTACTCTCCACCTCGCTTGGGATGCACAGCATCCACCCGGTGCTTCAAGTCTTGTGTCTTCCCTTGCTTCCGGGCATCCTGGGACTTCAGAGAAGTAATGGCCAACCTAAAGGAAAATTCAGACTCCTCATCTGCTCTTCATACTGTAAGTTCCAGCAATTGTCCATAGTAAGAATCTGCCCTATCTCAGCCAGGATAATAATTTAAGTGATATTACAAGTATAGTCTTCATGAAGTCACATTAAAACAGTAATTTTAAGCTTTAGCTTACATAAATATGTAAGGGCTTATGAAAGCAGGTTTCAGCCCTAGCCCCAGAGTTTGATTCAGTAGATCTGGGATGGGGCTGAGAACTTGCATTTTTAACACATTCTCAGGTGATGCAGATGCTTCTGTTCCCGGGGCCACACTGAGAACCCTGCCTTAGATTGTTCAAGAATGGCATTGCTTGCTATCCTCCTTGGCCATCTTCACAGTAAGACAGTCTAGACTTTTATAAGAGGCCCTTAGTCATGCCTTAGAAGGCACTTGTCTTTGACCTATATAAATGACAGAACATGGAAAACAGAGACTTAACTATAAGAAGCAGAATTCATAGAAATCTTAGTACATGTTTCTCGATTAGGAAACAAGTTAACAAGAAAAGAAACTCCTCTAAGCAAGAGGAATTCTAGGTACAGACTAAGCTAGCTTCTTTTACACAGTAAGAAATATTTCAGGAGCAAATGTTAAATAGCACTTCGTTTTTCAGCTAATACTTGGGTGTAAGAGAAACTAGGCCAGTTACAGGCTTAGTTACACAACATCAAGAACTATACCTCACATATTTAGTTAGAACACTTGATACTACTCAGGCTAGGAGTTCATCCTAGAGGAACAGGCACAAACCATGGTTAAGCTGCTTGGTTTAATTTTTGAGCACTTGAAAAAAAATGTACAGTAGTTTGAACACTCGGTCTTTGCAAACCTCCACTGAGGTCAAAGATTTCATTCATACGTACAAAATTAGTTTACAAATTTTTTTTGGCAATTTCATCTTAGTAACCCGTTTTTTCCTATTGCCATTGTCCCAACCATTGAAAAAGTTTACAATAATTTACATAGAAATATTTTCAAAGTGCTTAAGAATAGTGATTGTTCTCTGGGATATTTACAGATGGCCTATACAATGTATGTACAGGTGGTATACACTATAGCACAAGTTTCATTGCTGAAATATGGCTTTCTAGGGAAAGTGCATATTTGGCCAGAGGTGGCAATACTGTCTAGAAATTCAAGGGTTACAGACACTTGGTAACCACATCCAAAGCTGAAGTAGAATGTGGACAAGAATATTTACAAAAGTAATGTAAAAATGGTCAAGTACACAAGCTTGATCCACGCAAACGTATCTTGATGTTCTTCCAGATGAGAGGAAGAAAGAGACTTCAGCTGCTGGCTCTGTTACCATTCCGATGGGGTTATTACTGTTTTAGACCTCAAAGGTCAAGACTTGTCTCAGAAGTCAAGCTAGATCATCATCTGTGCTTACAACTGATATCTGTGGAAAAGAAGAAGTATGGAATGAGCTTGGTGATCACTCACTCACGGCAACTCTAGTCTTTAAAATGGACCTTGCTTTTGAGTCGGTCATTCGAACACTAAGTGTGCTCAGAAGAAAAGTCAGATACAAAAGAGTAACAAGTCGTATCACTCATGCATTTAACCTGAATTCAACTGTACTTGCTTGGTAGTGAGTTAGGACAGTGTGACTGATTTCTGCCTGAAAGTCTTGGAGAAAAATGTGAAAAGCTATATGCATGTCAATAACTGACCACTGTTCTGTGTTTCACCAGAACTTGAGAGGAGAGTGGTCAATACTTGTTTTCCTCAGCCTGTTCCCTGTGTGAAGGCCAAATACTCCACTTGGGTTTCATCTGAAGAACAAGTGATGACTACTGCTGGAAGAAAAGCTAGCTATGGTAAGTGTGATGGGATACTATTTAAAGCAAAGCATATAGTAATTTTGGCTATGTGAATCTTACTCAATACACCACTGACTTTAAGCCAACTTCCCTATATATGATATGCTAATTTACTTTCAGATATCCAGTAGGCAATGGATTTAATAGACAAAGAGCTATTTGGTTCATGCTAATATTTACATGTTATTTCAATAAGCAAAAATATCTTAATATAGTGGTGACCTTAAGTTGACCCACTTGCTATTGGATGACGGTTAGATGCTGATCAACTGACTAACTTATGTTCTACACCATCTAATATCCAGGTAGCAGATGAGATGTTTGGTGACTCCATCATCCTAATGGCTCTCTCTAGCCCAGGTCTCCTTTCTGAAATGTCTGACTTCAAGCCGTGGTGTATAAAGACCCAAAGCTGACTTACTGCTGGGTACGTGTGTCCAACAGAAGCACTGTGTCTACCAATGTCTATGGAGAGGTCCTCTTCAGTGGTTTTCAAGTACACAGGATTGTCAAAGTTCATGCTTTTCATATTCTTGTGTTGCCAATTCCGCCACATCAAGTAGCCACCTACTGCTGCCATCACTAAGAGCACTGAACAAAAAATCAGACAGTAGTTAAGTGAGCTAAGTCTACTATTAGAACATACAAGAAAGGTAATAATGTTCAGGAATCTATAATAATTGTAAAAATGTCATGTTTTATTGAGCTAGGTTAACTAGAAGTTGGAATTAACATGGGCCAGCAGCTTGAAACAACTTCAGCCCAGAGGTAGTTCTATGCTCTGGAGCTGGGGATAGCCACATCCATTCAGGCAAGTGCAGAGTCCTGGGTCCCACCTTAGGCTGACCAAATTAAAGTTGCAGAAGATTCTGGAGAGCTATTCAGGTGGTCCTGCTGTGTTAGCTAAGCTTGGAATCTAGTAATTTGGACAAAGCAGCTATTACAGCTAAGTCCTTAGTTTTAGAGGCCCTTTTCCATAGGTTTGAAAATTCTTTTTCTGTAGTTTTGTTTTGTTTTGTTTTAAGATGGAGTTTCGCTCGTTACCCAGGCTGGAGTGCAATGGCGCAATCTCGGCTCACCGCAACCTCCGCCTCCTGGGTTCAGGCAATTGTCCTGCCTCAGCCTCCTGAGTAGCTGGGATTACGGGCACACACCACCATGCCCAGCTAATTTTTTGTATTTTTAGTAGAGATGGGGTTTCACCATGTTGACCAGGATGGTCTCAATCTCTTGATCTCGTGATCCACCCACCTCGGCCTCCCAAAGTGCTGGGATTACAGGCATGAGCCACTGCGTCTGGCCCAGGTTTGAAAATTCTTAATTTACCCTCAACAAATCCTATAATTCTTTAAGAAAGCATTTAAGCATTTGTGCATCTCCTCTGTATGAAGCATTACACACATTTCAAAGGGGAACAGAACTGTACGCTGGTTAAAGGGACTTATAAAAGGGGATATGCCAGGCTAACAATGCTGAAGTAGAAAGCAGTAAGTACCTTTCATTGACTGTTGAACATAATTACTGTGGCAAGGGCACAGCTGAAGAAGATAGGAGCCTTAATTTAGTGTACCATGTCGGGGGCGGGGGGGGGTGGGGGGGGGGGCGTGGATGAAATTCAGTGTCTTAAGTGCTATTACAGCATAAAGGACCAGGAAAGCGGTAGCTGCAGATGAATAAGAAGTTCTTGAATCCAGATGTATAGGAAATCTACTTACAGAGAGGAAGAATGGCCCATGCAGCAGAAGTCCCTTTTGGGGGAACACTGACTTCTGATACTGCTGTGGTCACATTGATCCCTACAGAGGAATAAAAGCGATCAGTTTGGAAGGGGCTGTATTCAGACTTAGAAATTAACCCATCAGGTAAGGAGCCAAAACCTTTGCATCCAATATTGCTGTTCAGTATCTACTACAAATGAATACCAGGAACAACTCTGGCCTAGCAGTATTTGAGTCACATGCTGTAATAGCCATTTCACTGACAGTTCTCTATTAGAAACCTTAATGGTCAGTCAGGATAAGATATGCAAGTTTTAAGTCTTCGGAGTTTAAGTATAGGTTACAAATTGGGGCAGAACTAGTAGTTAAAGGCTGCATTAATTATTTAAGTCATAGATACAAGGAGTGTAGCTGTTAGTTGAGATTAACAGTTTGCAGTACTGAACTCAATACCTCCAGGAACTAGTCCACTAGTTGGTGAAATTTCTGTTGTGTTCGTATCTTTTGTCTCACTGTAAGTCACAGTAGTTGCAGTACCTGAGTTATAAAAACCAAGAACCTGGTTAATGCCAAGGTTCCAGAATGGCTGGCTGTTTTGCCCAGACAAGCCATACATAGGTTATTTTAAAACCAGGTAAAAGATTACTGGCAAGATGGCCAAATAGGAAGAGCTCCTGTGCGTAGCTCCCAGTGAGAACGAAGAGGAAGGTGTGATCTCCGCATTTCCAACTGGGAGTGGTTAGACAGTGGGTATAGCCCAAGGAGGGTGAGCCAAAGCAGGGTGGGGCACTGCCCAACCCGGGAAGTGCAAGGGGTGCAGGATTTCCTGCTCCTCATGAAGGTAAGCCATTAGGAACTTTTTTCCCATGGTCTTTACAACCTGCAGACCAGGAGATTCCCTCTGGTGCCTACACCACCAGTGCCCAAAACTGGGCAGCCATTTGGGAAAATACCAAACTAGCTGCATTTTTTTTTTTTTACTCCAGTGGCACCTGGAATGCCAGAGAGACAGACCATTAACTTTCCTGATAAAGGGGGGCTGAAACCAGGGAGCCAAGTGACCTGGCTCAGCAGGTCCCACCCCCATGAAGACGAGCAAGCAAAGATCCACTGGCTTGAAATTCTTGCAGAGAGCACAATAGTCGGCTTGATCTGGGTTGTTCTGGCTCAGTGAAGGGGAGGGGCGCCTGCCATTGCTGAAGCTCCGGTAGGCAGTTTTAACCTCGCCTGTGTAAACAATCTCGGGGAAGTTTTTACAGTGACTGGGCAGAGCCTGTGACAGCTCAGCAAGGCCTCTGCAGGCAGACTGTGTCACCAGACTCCCTCCTTGCTGGGCAGGGCATGTCTGAACAAAGGCAGCAGCCCATCAGGGACTTCTAAAGCCCCCACCTTCCTGACAAAGAGCACCTGGGAAAAGGGGCAGTTGTAGGTATAGCTTCAGCAGACTTAAACGTCCCTGCCTGGCTGCTCTGAAGGGAACAGTGGCTCTCGCAGCACAGCATTAGAGCTCTGATAAGGGAAAGAATGCCTCCTCAAGGGGCTCCTTGACCCCAGTAGATCCTGACTGGGAGACATCTCCCAGCAGGAGCTGACAGATACCTCATACAGGAGACCTCTGGCTGGCATCTGCTGGGACTAAGCTACAGGCAGCAGTCTGCTGTTCTGCAGCCCTCACTGGTGATTCTTAGGCAAGCAGGGTCTGGAGTGGACCTGCAGTAGAGGGGCTTAACTGTTAAAAGGAAACCTAACAGAAAGAAATAGTTTTGACATCAACAGAAAGGACGTCCACTCAGAGACCCCATCCAAAGGTCATCAACTTCAAAGACCAAAGGTAGATAAACCACTGCAAAAAGGCTGAAAACTACAAGAACCAGAATGACTCTCTCCTCCAATGGATCACAATGGAACAAAGCTAGATGAAAAATGAGTATGACAAATTGACAGGAGCAGGCTTCAGAAGGTGGGTAATAAACTTCTCTGAGCTAAAGGAGCATGTACTAACCCAATGCAAAGAAACTAAGACCCTTCAAAAAAAGGTTAGATGAAATGTTATATGAAATGCTAGCATAGAGAACAACAGAGATAACCTCTGAATACCACAGTATGAGAATTTTGTGATACTTCAGGATATAATCCAGAAGAACTTCCCCAACCCAGCAAGGCAGGCCAACATTCAAATTCAGGAAATACAGAGACCACCACAAAGATACTCCTTGAGAAGAACAACCCCAAGACACATAATCGTCAGATTCACCAGGGTTGAAATGAAGGAAAAATGCTAAAGGCAGCCAGAGAGAAAGGTCAGGTTACCTACAAAGGGAAGCCCATCAGACTCACAGCAGATCTCTTGGCAGAAACTCTACAAGCAAGAAGAGAGTGGGGGCCAATATTCAAAATCCTTAAAAGAATTTTCAACCCAGAATTTCATATTCAGTGAAACTAAGCTTCATAAGCCAAGGAGAAATAAAATCCTTTATGGACCAGCAACTGCTGATAGATTTTGTCATCTTCAGTCCTGGTTTACAAGAACTCTTGAAGGAAGCACTAAACATGGAAAGGAACAACCAGAACCAGCCACTGCAAAAACAAACCAAATTGTAAAGACCATCAACACTATGAAGAGACTGTATCAACGAACAAGCAAAACAGCCAGCTAGCATCAAAATGGGAGGATCAAATTCACATAAACACATTAACCTTAAATGTTAATATTGTTATGTGTGAATTTAAATGGAAATGAGTTAAATGTCCCAATTAAAAGACACAGACTGGCAAATTAGATAGAGTGAAGACCCATTGGTGTGCTGTATTCCAGAGATCCATCTCACGTGCAAAGACACACAGAGGCTCAAAATTAAAGGGATGGAGGAAGATTTACCAAGCAAATAGCAAAAAAAAGCAGGGGTCATGATCCTAGTCTCTGCTAAAACAGATTTTAAAGCAACAAAGATCAAAAGAGACAAAGAAGGGCATGACATAATGGTAAAAGGATGAATGCAACAAGAAGAGCTAAGTATCCTAAATATATACACTCCCAATACAGGAAGACCCAGATAAATAAAGCAAGTTCTTAAAGACCTAAAAAGAGACTTAGATTCCAACACAGTATTAATGGGAGACTTTAACACTCCACTGCCAGTATTAGACCGAGACAGAAAATTAACAAGAATGTTTAGGACTGAACTGAGCTCTGGACTAAGCAGACCTAATAGACATCTGCAGAAATCTCCATCCCAAATCCACAGAATATACATTCTTCTCAGCACCAGATCACACTTAGTACAAAATTGACCACATAATTGGAAGTAAAACACTCCTCAGCAAGTGCAAAAGAACAGAAATAATAACAGTCTTACAGACCACAGTTCAAATTAGAAAACTGCACAAATACATGAAAACTGAAAATCCTGCTCCTGAATGACTACTGGATAAATAATGAAATGAAGGCAGAAATAAAGATGTTCTATGAAACCAGTGAAAATGAAGACACAATGTACCAGAATCTCTGGGACAATTTAAAGCAGTGTGAAGAGGGAAATTTATAGCACTAAATGCCCCCAAGAGAAAGCAGGAAAGATCTAAAATTGACACACTAACATCACAATTAACAAAAAGAGGAGCAAGAGCAAACAAATTCAAAAGCTAGCAGAAGACATTAAGTAACTAAGATCAGAGCAGAGCTAAAGGAGGAACACCAAAAACCCTTCAAAAAGAATCAGTAAATCCAGGAGCTGGTATTTGAAAAGATCAACAAAATAGATGCACTGCTAGAGAGCCTAATAAAGAAAAAAGAATCAAACAGATGCAATAAAAAATGATAAAGGGGATATCACCACTGATCCCACAGAAATATACACTACCATCAGAGAACACTATAAATACTCTATGCAAATAAACCAGAAAATCTAGAAGAAATGGATACATTCCTGGACACTTCCCAAGACTAAACCAGGAAGAAATCATTAGACAGCTAACAAGGTCTGAAGCTGAGGCAGAAATTAATAGCTTACCAACCAAAAAAAGCCCAGGACCAGATGGGTTCACAGCCGAATTCTACCAGAGGTACAAAGAGGGGCTGGTACCATTACTTCTGAAACTATTCCAAACAATAGTAAAAGAAGGAATCCTCCCTAACTCATTTTATGAGATCAACATCATCCTGATACCAAAACCTGGTAGAGACACAACAACCAAAGAAAATTTCAAGCCAATATCCATGAAGAACATTGATGTGAAAATCCTCAATAAAATCCTGGCAAATTGAATCTAACAGCACATCAAAAAGCTTATTCATCACAATCAAATCAGCTTCATCCCTGCGACGCAAGGCTGCTTCAACATATGCAAATAAATGCAATCCATCACATAAACAGAACCAAAGACAAAAACCACATGATTTTCTCAATAGATGCAGAGAAGGCCTTTGACAAAATTCAACAGCCCTTCATGCTAAAAATTCTCAATAAACTAGGTATCAATGGAACATATCTCAAAATAATAAGAGTTAGTTATGTCAAACCCATAGCCAATATCATACTGAGTAGGCAAAAACTGGAAGCATTCCCTCTGAAAACTGGTGCCAGACAAGGGTTTCTTCTCTCACTACTCTCTTCAAAACAATATTGGAAGTTCTGGCCAGAGCAATCAGGCAAGAAAGAGAAAGGATATTCAATTAAGAAAAGAGGAAGTCAAATTTGTCTCTGTTTGCAGATGACATGATTGTATATTTAGAAGACCCCATCATGTCAGCCCCCGTCTCCTTAAGTTGATAAGCAACTTCAGCAAAGTCTCAGGATACAAAATCAATGTGCAGAAATCACAAGCATTCCTATACACCAGTAACAGACAACCAACCAAATCATGAGTGGACTCCCATTCACAACTGCTATAAAGAGAATAAAATACCTAGGAATACAGTTGTTTTCACAACTGTATTCACATACTTATTCACAACAAGGGATGTGAAGGACTTCTTTAAGGAGAGCTACAAACCACGGCTCAAGGAAATAAGAGAGGACACAAACAGATGGAAAAATATTCCATGCTCATGGTTAGGAAGAATCAATATCGTGAAAATGGCCATACTGCCCAAAGTAGTTTATACATTCAATGCTATCCCCATCAAGCTACCATTGACTTTCTTCACAGAATTGGAAAAAACCACCTTAAACTTCATATGGAACCAAAAAAGTCTGCATAGCCAAGACAATCTTAAGCAAAAACAACAAAGCTGCAGGCATCACCTACCTGACTTCAAACTATACTACAAGTCTACAGTAATCAAAATAGCATGGCACTGGTACCAAAACAGAGATATAGACCACTGGAACAGACCAGAGGCCTCACATCTGCAACCATCTGATCTTTGACAAACCTGATAAAAACAAGCAATGGGGAAAAGATACCCTATTTAATAAATGGTGTTGGGAAAACTGGCTAGCCATGTGCAGAAAGCTAAAACTGGATCCTTTCCTTACACCTTAAACTAAATTTAACTCCAGATGGATTAAAGATGTAAACATAAGACCTGACACCATAAAAATCCTGGAAGAAACCCTAGGCAATACCATTAGGGACACAGGCATGGGCAAAGACCTTATGACTAAAACACCAAAAGCAATGACAACAAGCCAAAATAGACAAATGGGATCTAATTAAAGAGCTTATACACAGCAAAAGAAACTATCATTAGAGTGAATCGATAACCAACAGAATGGGAAAATATTTTTGTAATCTACCCATCTGACAAAGGGCTAATATTCAGAATCTACAAAGAACTTAAATTTACAAGAAAAAAACAACCCGTCAAAAAGTGGGCAAAGGATATGAACAGACATTTCTGAAAATAAGATATTATGCAGCAACAAACATATGGAAAAAAAGCTCATCTTTACTGGTTATTAGAAAAATGCAAATCAAAATGATATTGACATAGCTCATGCCAGTTAGAATGGCAATCATAAAAAAGTCAGGAGACAACAGCTGCTGGAGAGGATGTGGAGAAATAGGAACACTTTTACATAAATTAGTTCAACCATTGCGGAAGATAGAGTGGTCATTCCTCAAGGACCTAGAACTAGAAATGCCATTTAACCCAGTAATCTTATACCCAAAGGATTATAAATCATTCTATTATAAAGAGACATGCACACCTATGTTTATCATGGCACTCTTCACAATAGTAAAGACTTGGAACCAACACAAATGCCCATCAATGATAGACTGGATAAAGAAACTGTGGCACTTATACATCATGGAATACTATGCAGCCATAAAAAAGATGAGTTCATGTCCTTTGCAGAGACATGGATGAAAGTAGAAACCAATGGTTGGGAGGTGGGTGGGTGGAGGGAAGTAAAAACCATCAATCTCAGCAAACTGACACAAGAACAAAAAACCAACCACCACATGTTCTCACGCATAACTGGGTGTTGAACAATGAGAACACATGGACACAGGGAGGTGAACATCACACACTGGGATATGTTGGGGGTGGGGGCTAGGGGAGGGACAGCATTAGGAGAAATAATGTAGGTGACAGGGTGATAGATGCAGCACACTACCATGGTGCATGTAAACCTATGTAACAAACCTGCACATTCTGCACATGCATCCCAGAACTTAAAGTATAATAAAAAAAGGGGGGAAAAAACCAGGCAAAATAGACAAACCATTGCTGAACGAAGTTGTACAGTTGATGTATTAAAATTGAAATAGCAGTCCTCATGCAAAAAAGAGATATATGAAACTTCGCAAAAAACAGTGTTAAGAATTTGACAATCCAAAATGATGGACAACCATATTTATCCCTCTAAATGACATCCCATGTTCCTGGAAACTACAAGAAATGTTCTCAAGATGCTCTGGTATACCAGACTGTCTTGCAACTAACTTCTTGGTAAACTGAGCTAATCCCTGCGGTGACCATGAATTAAGCTAATAAAACCCTCACCAACCTTATCATATGAGCTCCTTGATCACACAAACGAGTTTAATTTGCTACTTAATCCGAAGGTAAGAACAGAAAACTAAATGCAAATGTGGTTGAAGTGTTATTTTAGGGTAACATCACCCACTGAGGCAATGAGGTCTCCTGGAAACACAGCCTTCCTCAAACATAATGTCTGCTCCCCCTTTTGCGGAAAAATGTTAAGACCTCATTTAATTACCTGCATGTTGGCTAGCTCAGTGCAGTTATGGGACTAATTGGTACAAATTAGTATAAGGTATATTGACACTTCAGTCTCCTATAAACTCATTTCATGTTGAAATGCGTTAAAGTCAGTTCTAAAGAAATGACATAGGAAGCTGGCATACAACAATAGAGATATCTTCTCAAATCGATTCAGAGAATTAGTTAAAACAGAATTCTTAAAAATCCAAGCTACTTGGTATAGTTTGTGTCTTAATCATATTGCTTGTTGTATGTTCTACTTGTGGTTGAAACACAAAAAGCCTTACTTTGGCAGTCTCGGCCATTTTCCTCTAGATTGTACCCACTGGGACAGGAACAGGTATATTTTGGAGAGTGATCATTAATCTGTGGTGCTGGCAGGCATAGGTATTCACATCCTCCATTCTCCCTGTCTTCTTCACACCAATTTTTACCTAGTCAGGAAAAAATATACCATTAAAATGGGTATTCCAGTGCCTAGTATATATACAGCTTTGTTCTACATGTTGAAGACCTGAGTCCTTGCCCCCAAGAGCTTGTCTGCTCTGTCAATCCTCCAAATGAGAGCAATATCAAGGAAGAATAAGTATGAAGGTATACGCAGAATGTTCTAAGGATACCAGATTCAAAGCGACCTCCTGGAGATAGACTGTAAAAGTTCTGTCTTTAAGAGATAGGTATCAAAAAAGGGTGGGGAAGGGAGGTGTGGGACCAGGACTGGCTCTCACTATTGGCCCAAGGCTTAGCATGAAGGCTCAGCGGAAGGAGACTAGGTGTTCTCCTAGTTTTCTCTTGACTTGCTCCAACAAAGTGAAAGGAAACTCAGCCTTAAAAAGGTTTGAAGGTTTTATTTAGATAGAACCAGCCAAGTGTTTTCAGCAGGAGATAATATAACCTGATGTGTTTGAGAAGCTACAAAATCCTGTATCAGGTGTGTCACGGGGGAAAACAGGTATTATGAGCTGAATTGTGTTCCTCCCTAAGATTAATTCTGAAGTCTTAGTACTTCAGAATGTTACCTTATTTGGAGATAGGATATTTACAGAGGTAATCAAGTTAAAATGAGGTCATTAAGGTGGGCTGTAATTGAACATAACTGGTATTACAGCTCATGCCGGGGTAGGCAGATTACTTGAGGTCAGGAGTTCGAGACCAGTCTGGCCAACGTGGTGAAACCCCATCTCTACCAAAAATACAAAAATTAGCTGGGCATGGTGGCTCATTCCTGTAGTCCCAGCTACTCAGGAGGCTGAGGCACAAGAATTGCTTGAACACAGGAGGTGGAGGTTACAGTGAGCCAAGATTGTGCCACTGTACTGCAGCCTGGGTGACAGAACAAGACTCAGTCTCAAAAAACAAAAGGAACTCTGGACACAAGCACATACAGAGGAAAGATGATGTGAAGAGACACAGGACGAAGAGCACCGTCAACAAACCAAGAAAAGCAGCTTCGAGCAGACCCTTCCCTCACAGCCCTCGGGAGGCACTAAACCCGCTGGCACCTTGATTTCAGACTTCTACCCTCCAGAACTCTGAGACAATAAGTTTCTGTTGTTTAAGGCAGCTTGTGGTACTTTGTTGCAACAATCCTAGCAAACTAACAGTAGAGAAAGTTTGTAGCACAAAAGCTACTTTGGAGGTTACTGAAAAAGTCTTAGTAAGAGGGCCTTAAGGCCAAGGGGACACGGATGAAACAGAAATAAAAGCTCTGACACTTGAGGCTTGGGAGGAAGCTAGGAGCTGAAGTTGAGGAGCCATTTCTCTAAGACAGCAGAAATAAAAAGATAATGTGTGAAATGTTTGAAGTAGGATCAGCAGGGCAAAAGTTCCCTTTTAAAGAATGCTGAGTTGCCAAGAGCAACTGACATTCAGCAGGTTCTGTGTCATGCTGCTTCCTTAAAGTGGTTATTAAGGACAGTTTCTCCACGGTACCTGATGGCTGTACAAGTTCATGATAGACAATGATGTCTTGGGCATCATTAAGGTTGTTGACTAGAGTGGCTAGCTCCAATCCAGTGAATTTATTGGCACCATAGACTGCTTCATTTTCCCCGTCTATCCAGTAGACACGATCCTGAAACAGAACCCCTCAATTAGCATGTACATCCAGGATTAACACAAGCCCATTTCTTAGGTCATCATCAATCACTTCCCATTTAATGGACCAAGTTTATTGAATGCTGATCTGGGACACTACATATAAAACTGTAAACGAATCAAGTTTAGGTTAGAAGTACTTCTGGGACTTAGTATCCAATTTGTACCAGGTTTTAAGCAAAAGCAGTTTCTCAAGCCATGCTCAGCTCTCTTCCCTCCACCCCATGTGCCTTTTATTTCTCCTCAAAGTGCTATAGTAGCTCAAAGGTACACACTTCGATGTGACACACATCTTACCTCAAATATTGTTAGTGCAAGAGGATGAGCTAGGAACTCCAGAGACTTTAGTACTATCCTACGATCTTGGCCATTCAAGTCCACGCTGGATAACATGTGCAACTTAGAATCAAGCCAATAGAGGCGGCTTTTTATAAGGTCTAGGTAGGAAAAGAATTGTCATTACATGATAAGCTACTACTGCTCTGGCTTCCATTTAAAGTATCTAATGAATTAGTATTCTACTTTCATAGTTCTTTCTTTCTGAACAGGGGTTCCGCAAACCTTGCGAAGCAGCATACAGAATCTGTATCCACATTCATTTTTGGGGACCGACAGGGTACCTGAGATTCTCAAACTAAATGACTTAAGAAATGCTAATCACATTACAGCAAATACTAAAAGAGTCTAGCATTTGTCCTCCCAAAAGCCAGAAGAAAACTGTTAAAAGCCTGCAGTTCAGGAAATGCTAAGGCACTCATGCCGGGAATACTTGGTATGAGTGCGCCCAAGACCCAAGATTCATGGAATCTGTGTCACATATTAGGCCCAACTGGACATCAGGCCAGCAATTACAGAATGCATAATTTGCTAATCCACCATCTTACTTGTGTTGTTCAGTTACTCCATCGAAAATTCCTGCTAGAATTTAGATGGAAGCAATAGACATATCTGCTAGTCCAGAATTCACCATGGAGATAAATGGAAACACTATGAAGCTGGCTGAGTGGGGGGGGGGGGGGTTCAAGGAGGAAGAACATACATACCCAGTGTAATTCCGTTTGGCCACTGGATATCCACTGTCACCAGCGGACGTCTATCAAATCCATTCATTCCTGCTTTTTCTATTTTAGCTGGTTCACCCCAGTCTGACCAGTAAACAAAGCTGTGAAGAATTAAATGAGAAATAAGCCCCAGTGGTTTAGAAGGAATAAAGTCGTAGGTTGAAACAAAAGTTTAAAGTTTGAGCAGAAAACTCAAGGGAATCTCTAGTGACAAATAGTAACATTTAAGAGTCTAAATTATGTTCCAGGTAAGTAAAATTGAACATTAAGAATCTATAACCTCATTATTAACTGTAATAATCTACGTTTGTTTGACAGTTAAATTTCAGCCAGAAGTCACAAGGTTACGTTTCCTTTCTAAAAGGTCGGTCTTTCAGAGGAGTGAAAGATGAATATCCTTTATGTTTCACAGCAGGGCTGGCTGACTGAGTTCTATGAGGCTGCATGGGAGCCAGCTGTGATGACTATAGCCTTAGTCAACTTCCTAAGCTGCTCTTCTAACCCAGCAAAGTATTCAGTCAAAATTTAAAATCAGATACAGCTTTTGGTACACATCAAATCAGGAATGTAATTCATTAATGTCAACCCGCGGTCAGTCACACGAGAGTCAGACAGAAGGGACCTGTCATATAAATACGGCTGTCCCAGGGTCACTCAACTGGGGCACCACTGATATCTTGAATTCTAATTCTAATTCTTAGTTCTTCATGTGGAAGACTGATAAACTTTGAGATTTTAGTACTAATTCAGGTATGAGAAAGCTCCTGATTTACACAGATACCATCCAAAAGGCTACATGATGGATAACATAGACTACAAACCCAGAGAGTGGATCCACAGCTATGGAGGCAGGCTCTCGCAAGTCCGAGTTAAACAGGAACTTCCTCTTGGTTCCATCTAGGGTAGCTACTGAAATAGTCTTAGAAGCCGCATCAGTCCAGTAGATGGTCTTGTACACCCAATCAACAGCAATGGCTGCAGGATTATAGACATTGTCGATCATTTTAACATGTCTACCAACCTTGTCATCAATTGAGGCACTGAAACAGAATAGGTCACAAGAAATTTAAGAGTGACACCATTAGAGCATGGAGAATGGACTTGCTGCTTACAAAATGGTCAATGAATCAACACCATAGCTCACCACTCAAATTATTTAACCATGCTGCTTACTGATGCTAAATTAATAATGCTATAGATTATCTAGTTGCTGGTATGTATTCTATATACAACAACAAATTTCTAAGTGAAGCTACTTCAGTATCCATCATCTGAGTTACTATTATTCCCAGTAAGAAAAGGCTCTACTACCATTTCTATTTGTAGCAACAATGAATAGTTCTCAATTAACTGTAGAGAAAAGGGAGAAAATATAAAAAATATGAAAGATGTCATCTTTTACTTCATAGATAATTGTTAGTTTCTAATTAGGAACTGACAAAATTTAATAATAGTGTTAGATTTAATGTCTCCAGGTAATTAGATGCTAGATGGAGCTAGACACAAAAGAAACTCCTCCAAACTATCCCACAGATCACATCCCAAGTGGCAATGACTTATGTCAAGACACCGTGAATGGAACCGAAAGTTACCTGAAGATGGCCTTTTGGCTTAGATCGGCCCAAAATAGTTTCTGAGCAGCAATGTCAGCATCAAGAGCCACCGTGTTTCTTAGTTGTTCAACTAGTTGGATATATTCTTTCCTCTCTAAGCCAATCTTCCTGATGTCTCTTCGATTAGTAAAGATCAGACTTGGCTCTCTGCCTGCAATATGGAAGTCAGGGTTACTTAGTTTTGCTTTAAACAGGCAGCATCTTTCTAAACCCCCTCCTCCCAGCAGAGGAGCACTTAAAAAGCAAAGGTATTGTGGAATACCTAGGTAGTACCTGTTCTGGAATTCCTGCCCCTGGGACCTGCAAGTGCTTCCTATGGTTTAGAAGGCAGTCCTGGGGGTACAGCCTTCAACAACAGGGTGGCTGATGAATAAGTCACTTATTGGAGTTGCACTCAAGTTTTGGAAACAGTAAGTATGCCAACCTGGTAGGTATTCATGGTATCATATGCAAAAGGAACGACTAACGCAGATGTGTGGGGGAGAGATCTGCTATTTAACCTATACTGCTGTATTATGAAATTAGCAGCATCGTTCTCAAGTATAATTTCATGTTTAGTCTGACAATTGTAGTCACTGGGTGTACCTTTTAGAGCACTTACTCGTAAAGGTACAACAGCCACAACAGTCCAAGTGCATTTACCTACTGCCTTGCACACGCCAGTGGCAAGATCCATTTGATAGCCACGACTACATTCACACTTGTAACCGCCTTTTAAGTTGATACAAATTTGACTGCAGATTCCCGGATTTTGGCATTCATCAATATCTAGGAGGAAAATTAGAATTAGTCTTGTTGCTCCTATACCTTACTAGGTACATACTGCCCTTTCCCATCGCCCGCAGGGTCCAGGTTTTCTTATTAGACTCACCTCCACAGGTTTTCCTATCTATCAGTTCAAACCCAGCTGCACAGTCACACTCGTAGCCTACAACTAGGTCTTTGCAGATATGGGAACATCCACCATTATTTACCAAGCATTCATTTACATCTGGAATAAAAATGCAGCAGTTACTTGACAACTTATTTTCAATTAATATCTGTCTTTCACATTTAAAAAGCAGGCTATTTGTGATAACTTATCTAGTTGGACCAGTCAAACCCATGATTTGACTAATACCTAATCATTTGTTTTATATATGTGTTTCAGGGTGGATTATCTATCTCCTTAGCAAGTTACCTGTTAGTCAAGCAGCATTTAGTCAAGTGTCTCTATTGCTGATCAGATACCTTTAAGGAGGTTAAACTATAAACTAGTTTGGGCCGAGCAAGGGTGGCTCATGCCTATAATCCCAGCACTCTGGGAGGCCAAGACAGATGGATCATCTGAGGTCAGGAGTTCGAGACCAGCCTGGGCAACATGGTGAAAACTCATCTCTACTAAATGCATAAAAAATAAAAAATAGCCAGGCATGGTGATGGGCACCTGTAGTCCCAGCTACTTGGAAGGCTGAGGCAGGAGGCTGCTTGAACACGGGAGGCAGACGTTGCAGTGAGCCAAGATTGCGTCACTGTACTCCAGCCTGGGCAACAAGAGCAAAACTCCATCTCAGAAAAAGAGAAAAAAGAAAAAAAACAAAAACTGTAAACTAGTTTGTCCTACCTGGGCTTTTAAGTCATAAAGTTTCACTCTGAAGTCTACAGTTGAACTTCGGTACATTAAAAAGTTTAAGCAGCCATCATGTGGGTTCTACACAGTGTTAGCCATACTGGATTGTATCAAATGTCCAGGCTCTGTATTGGGTAACCCCTTCACTTACGACATTCTTTCAGGGGCTCATCGCTCCAGTCCCTGCAGTCCTGCTCCTGGTTACACACTTTGCTGATCTCTATGCATTCTCCACTTCTGCACTTGAATTTTCCAGGGCCCAAGCACTGATTGACTACAAAGAGAAACAAAGAAGAGAGATGCCATGGATGGGTCTGGTCAGAGCAATCCACTGTTTAACCAACAAGAAGAGATCCTTACCATTTTTGCAGTTGACTTCATCGGAACCGTCAACACAGTCTCGGATACCATTACACTGCCTGCTACCATGGATGCAGCTGCCATCCTCACATTCAAACTGGTCAGGTCTGCAAGTTCGAGAGGCTATAAAGGGAGGAAACACCATGAAATGAAGCCAACAAATTGTCCCAGTTGATACAGGGAAGAGAACTGCACATGCCATGCTAGAAAGCTACTTACGACAGTTGACCTCATCACTGCCATCCTTGCAGTCAGGGTCCCCGTCGCATCGCCACTTCTTATGGATGCACTCGCCAGAGCCGCACTGGATCTCGCTGGCTGGGCACTTGGTGTGTATAACTGGCTGGCGGCCACACTGCTCCAGGGACTCATCAGATTGGTCGGAGCAGTCTGCATCATCATCGCACACCCAGCTGATGGGGATGCAGGAGGAGGTGCTGCACTGGAACTCATGGGTGCCACAGGTTGGCGGGGCACAGTCCAGCTCATCGCTGCCATCGCTGCAGTCATCCTGGCCATTGCATACAAAGTTCCTGGAGATGCAGCGGCCAGTGGAGCAGGTGAACTCATCAGGGCTACATGTTATGTTACCTATTAAGAGAGAGGATGCCCCATTCAAAGTGCATCAAGATTGGTCCTTTCAAGATTCTTGGCCCAAAATCTAATACATTGATCTTTAATTATTAATCCTAACTTACTAGTCCAACCTAAAGGCTAAAATGGAAGATTTAAATCAATAACACAGTCTCATTGTACAAAAAATGCAGGCACATTATAAATAAGAAGAAAAGAAATAAAGGACCAAGAAATAGTTGAAGACTGAAAATTAATTTGAGATGAGAACCACAATTAACTGTGAAAGTGACAATGGTAATAACAAACCATAACAAGAGATTTCTTTTTGGAAGGCAGAGATTGAGTTGTCCTTGAATCAGCATACTGTTTGTCAGGCCAGATCACATCACTAGTTGAGAATATATCATGCAACGTAATACTCACGACAAGCATTAAGATGTTGTCACCAAAAAGAGGTGAACCACATACCACCATACATGGTTCCTCTTTTTGGTCCTTTAAATAAGGATCAGGAATAACGAGTCATCTTAAACACTTTCCATTTTTAAAAAGTCATTGCCAGGGCTAGAATCACCATTTAACATCAGATATGCTGATAATGATAAGCTAGTCCTACCAGCCAATTGGTACTTTTACTTAAATTCCTGCCAAATGTTTCAAGGTCACAATTTGGTGGCAATTAGAATAGAGACCACGACTCTCTTGGGAAGCAAAGTCTAGACTTATAAGGGAAACACTTGGCAGCACCAGGGCTTACCAATATGGAAAACTCAATTCTAGGATTGAACAGTAAAACTCATTGGACTAGGTGCAGTGGTACTGACCTCAGAAGGCCACTTCTGTACACAAGACTGGTATTTCAACTGTAAATGCCCTGAGCTCCCTTGACTACTACCATATCAGGAGGCCCATGCTTGTCAGACTTGGGATCTGTAGATTTTAGAGGCTCTATAGAAAGGGCGGTAGCTTGAAAGAACGTTCAAAGCACTGTTTGTTCAACCTAGCGATTTTCCCAGGCCCTCACCTTCAACATGGAGCATTTTATTAAAGATTTTCCAAGATCAGAAACATGAAAGAATAGGAAACAGAGTTAGCTTTCAGAGACAGGAACTGTAACAGGAGACAAAGGTATCACCAGCTGGGTAGACTTTTCTTTGGGTATCTGAGGTAAGATGTTAATTCATGCTTCTGTGTCTTATTTTTTTTGAAAAGTTATGGCAGAATCTAGTTCAGGAGCAAAGAAATGCTTGTATAACACTCAAAATAATTTATTCCAACAATCCAATCAAGTTTAGACCTATGAATGTATTTGCCTATCCTACTCATCTTCTAGTTTTACTGAGCCAAAGTGCAAAAGACACATGGATTACTATCACAAGAAAGGCAAAAGCCCACATAATTGCTGCTTCCCTGAGCTACTTCTACACGGAAGTGCCTTGAATGACTTACCTTCTTATTTCTATTCGCCTAAAAGAAACACCAAGCAATTGTCAATTGCCACATGAATATCTTTCAGGGTTTTTATGAGGGACAACTAATTGAGCAGATAGTGAAGTCACTGAAAAGTGAGTCAATGTCAGTGCATCTTCATGCTTAGGTTAGTTTCCCCTGCCCACCCTTGCTTGAGGAAAAGGATCTTTGGGTTACGTCACTCAACACTGATCTTCTTACCACAGTTTTCTTCATCTTCTCCACTGTCACAATCATTTTCACCATCACATCTCCAGGACACTGGGATACACTGAGTAGAATGGGCGCCACAGCTGATTTCATTTATGCGGCATGTTCTCATATCTGTTGATGATATACAGTCTCAAAAGAGCCTCAAAACTGATCAATGCAAAGCTGCTGCTTCTGTGCTGCTTGAAAGCGCTAATACCTGCGACTCAGTAGCCTGGCACCCTGGTGAAATTTGACTAACTGGCTGAAGTTTGGGGAGCTCTTTCACCAGCTCCATTCCTTAGAAGCTATACCAACCTATGCAACTTGGCAGTGTACGTGACAGCCTTGACCTTGTCACTCCTTCAAGGTCCCATGATATGCTCAGTTCTGGCTTTTGTTTTACTTGGCATGGTGAAGTTTATTGGCTGGCCTGCTCCTAGACCACTACTTATCTGTTGGATATCAAGTGGGCACACCCAGATATTGTCACCTAATCTCAACTACATGAAAGGTCAGACATTCAAACACTAAGAAATCTTCTATTGCCTAGATTCCTTTACAGGCCTCCTTCACAACCTCCTTTACACTGGCATCTTGCAAAGTAGAAAATGCCCTAATGCTTGACTTGACCAGGTCATTCTCCACTAACACTTGGGGCTGAATCTTTGTACAACCTGTCTTTAGCTCACAGGTTTTTAACTCGCTTGCCTTGACCAATATTACTCTCCTCACTTCTTATCTAGAAAATTGAAAGTAACACCCTTATCTTTCTTTCTATTTGATTTTCTTTCATAATCACATTTCAGACCTAAATTTTGTTCATGTTAGTCCTTTTTTTTTTTTTTTTTTTTTTAGCACTTCTACCAGTACAGGCCTCTACTGACTTAAAACGAACTCTAAGACTTTCTTTGCCTTGACATTCATGTGACCTCAATTTATATGATCCCAAACCATCATGGGTTATGGTCTCAGACTTTTTCCTAAGGACACAGATATACATTTGCAAACCTATGAAGTTTCTCTTATTTAAGAACAAGATGTAAGATCTTCACTTCAGTAACTGCAGGTTACATGTGTGTCAGAAGTCACTATATCACACAATTACTAGCTACCTTACTTCTTCAGTAATAGCTTTTTAATAATATGAGAAGCTGTGCTTCTAAAAGCTTATGCTTGACCCATGGGGAACCCTCACTTCTTGACTTAGCTTCCAGGACCAGAGTACCATCTGCTCAGAGTCATTATAATCAAACATTTGAAATCTATGCACCTAGTCAAGGAGTTCTTGATTGAATCTGCTGACTTCAGTTTTAAGTATTCAATAGTGAAGCTACCCAAGAGAACGTCAGTCTTGTTGGACCAGGGAGAATATTCTTTTAAGGAGGCTGATAAACTGGTAATGATTTGACTGACCTTGGTGTCAGTTGACCTAAACTTTAAGGCAGGCAAAGAAAAATGAATACCAAGTAGTAGATTAAGCCATACTTAGAAATGTGAGACACGGAACAACTTGGGAAAGTTCAAGGCCAAAGCAAGTTACACTCACGGCACTGTTCTGGGGTTTCATCTGAACCATCTTCACAGTCAGGATCTCCATCACACTTCCAACGGCTGGGAACGCACTGGCCATTGTTGCACACGAAGTCAGATTCGGCACATGTCTTCTTTACTACAAAAGTTTATTTGAAGGGTTAAAGTTGAAGTCACTTACTCACAGCCCTAGCTTCATCTGAGGGCTCATACTGCATTTTGGCATGTTTTCCTCTAAAAAACAGCTGAGTCAATGGGCACTCAACTGCCAATATTCAGGAGACCTTCCGAAAAATTATTACTATTATTATTTTTCAGAGGAGGAAGATGCTCACTTGAGATATTTGGAGGAAACTGAAGTAAAGGTCAGACAGAGGTTGCCCATTATCTTATAACCCAGAGATACCTTACATTTAACTTCCTGCCTGTTTTGTAATGCTGAGATTAAGTAACACTTTCATTCTCTACATGCATTTCTTCCAAGTCATTTATTCAAATACTTCATATGTTTAACAGCTAAACATTCCATCTTCTGGAATGGACTGGATCATAGTAGAACTGTTTGCTGTGGACTGAATATTTGCTTCCCCCCAAAATTCATGTCTTGAAATCCTAACCTCCTATATGATGTTATTAGGAGGTGGGGGTCTCTGGGAAGTAATGAAGTCATGAGGGTGGAGCCCCCATGGAATGGGATTAGCACCCTTATTAAAAGAAACCAGAGCACTTGCTTTCTCTCTCTGTTATCGACTATGTGAAGACAGTGAGAAGATGGTCACCTGCAAACAAAAAAGACGGCCCTCACTGGATAGCAGATCTGCTAGCACCTTGATCTTGGACTTCTCAGCCTCCACAACTATGAGAAATAAATTTCTGTTGTTTTAGGTACCCATCTATGGTATTTTTGTGAGCACAGTCTGAGCTGAACAAGACACTGTTCAAGGGGCATCCCTTAACAACACATGCATTTAGTGTGGAGAATGAAGGCCAAACCCCAGTACTAAATATTGTCGCCCATACTGGTCTACAGAGGCAAATGAGCTCCTCAGGTAGAAAGGGGAGAAAACTCAATCAATGTGACAGGAGATGCTGTATTTAGAATTCAAGGGAGAGAAGATTTTAGTCTTTCTAGCCAAGGGGTAGGCTAACATCAATCAGCTAAAAGTTGCTGAAGCTGTCAGTGCTAATATCCATAACTGACTGCTAGTGTTCAAATAGCGTAAGGAAAGGAATTGATTCTGCTGCTAATTCTTCCTGGGGCAGGTCTTTCCCCTATACTTAGGGTTACCATGAGTTTGTTGTCCAAATTGGGACCATGATTGCAGAAAAGGGACACTGTTATTTATATCCATAAGATAAGCATAAACCAGTGCTGTCCTAAGCAAACTGGGCAGCTTGGTCACCCTACCCATGAAGGAACCACAGAGAAGGATGAATCCTGATATAAAGTAGCCGCACAGGATACTCTAAGCTTCCCTAAGCTTATCTTTCTTAGATTATATTCTTTCTTGCCTATATGCTTATACTTTTGACCCAAATTCCTATTTTAAAACTAACTCTTTGACAGATATTCTGTGAAGGCAAATAAGTGAAAAATTCACAATTTGCTGAACATTTGAAAGGGACTATTCTCAAGTCACTGGTTTAAACCAGGTAGAACTCTCAAAGCTTAGAGTTTGCCCTTGGACCCCTCTGGTTCAGTGTAAGATACTGTCAAGGGGAGAGATAGTGATTACAGTTAATTTCTAGAACATGGGTGACAAATTACAATTATCTAAAAAGGATTATCTCCCTGAATTACAGCCAAGGAAACAAGACTGGCCATGCTAGCTTTTAGAATCATGCCTGTCTCTAAAATCACCGAAATACCCAAGCACTAGTGTTAATGAATTAAGTGCTATTCAAGGCCTATATTCTCCTGAGCATGAAGGAAGACGTCAGAGGGTCTGCAGGGTTAGTTGCTATAATTCAACCTGTGATATTCTTTGGAAGTTGCAAGAGAAAGAGTAGCGAAATGGCTATAGAGAGATCCCATAATTTTAAGTCTTAGAAAATTAATGAGGATGTGAAAGATTGGTTGTATACCACAGAGTTTGAGTAAAAGATAAACAGAGACAGACAAATTGCTGTAGGGTTATCTTTCTTCATTTGGAGCATGGACTGGGAGGGTAAAGAAAGGATATTTGAATTAGGCCTTGAGAGACCAATAGAAATTTAGATGTGCTACAGAGGAACAGAATTAACAGTTACATATTTAGAGTACCTAAATTGCTGATTAATTAGCTCAGCCTAACACTATAAAAGAATGGGTTATTGGGATCAGCAGAAGCACATGGCTTATAGAATCTAAGATTAAGTTGACTATGCCCGTTGACATACTGGAAATAAAGAACCCTGCTAAATATTGTAACCAAGTTCCATATTAAGAGATTAGACCACAAATGGGAGGTAGCTTTGGAAGTTTTAAGTTAATTCCATAGCTTTCCTCTTCCACAGAGGAACAAAGTAAGCATTCAGAGCTTCCCTGATTGTCATGTTCCCAATTTCTTTCTCTATTGTCACACATGGAAGATAGAGACAAATTTTGGCAAAGCATTTTTCTCATGTCAAATGCTCTTGATTAGATTTACATCTACCTCCTTTTCTTTCCCAAACTCTCCTACCATGTGGCTAATAGAGAGCATTTATACAAGACTATTTTAGAGAAATCCCAAGTTGACCCTGATTAGCTCCTACTGAGTCAGACGGTAAAAGGAGACTTTTACAACATAAAGAGAATAATTACTTTTTTAAGAAAAAGCAATGGGTTTTGCCAAATATATAGTTTAGAATAGAGGGAAAAACTGCTACTTACAACAGGAAAATAGTTGACAAGAGTAAGGACTCTCTAGGGAGATATTTAGTGAGAGAACTAAATCACCTAGGTAACCCAGAAATAGCATGGGACTCAATGTCTTGTGGAATAGATTAAATTCTCAATGTTAAAATACAAACGATGGAAAAGTATTGCACAAGAGAATTATTCTTGGTCCTGAGACTGGATTTAAATTTCTTCCCTGAGACTGTAGAATAGGCTTTTTTTTTTTTTTTTTTTTTTTGAGGGAAATACTTTATATTTCATGAAAACAACTTAACATTATAATTGCTTTATTTGTAATTCTTTATTTTCTCTACTTCCTCTCCCTCTTCACTTCCATGTTCAATCTCTTTTTTTTATTGCATTTTAGGTTTTGGGGTACATGTGAAGAACATGCAAGATTAGGCTTTCTTATACTTTCAAAAGAGCTACTGATCTGCTCTGCGCATTGGCATGAAAACACCTGTGATATTGCTCAGAGAGATCAGGCTTAGGACAAGGTCTGCCATGATGTTTACTGTATAGCATTTTAGTAACGATGCATGAAGAATTAGGGGAATAACAAGATGGCAGTTGAGGAAACCTACATTTAGTCTCTACTTTTCTTCGTATTTCTACCTTGTATAGTGAAAATCTTTACATAACATCTTTTAAAAGATAAATGACAATGTTAGCACCAATATTCACATACAACATTGTTTCAGAATGTTTACAACACTGAACAAAGGGATCCTGGAGCAAACTTCAGCATGTATTCATGGTTTCTAAATGTGATCTTGCCATTCAGTTCTCAGCTATTCTGGCTTGACATAAGGTTATATAAATGGCATACATAGGCATTTCTCACAATGATCTTTTGATAGATGCTGATTGATGGATGTGACACTGTATCCCCATTCTCTTGCAGAGAGAATGTCTTCCGCCCTGCTAATGCTTTAGAATTAGCGACTATTGTAGGCAGAGAATTAAAAGAGAAGCCTTATCTGATCTTTGATCTGTGCTGGCTTGTAGTTTCTATGTCAGGGGTTAATTAACCCCCTGAAACATGATGGGATTTTCTCATGTCCCTGGCTTGCTTTCTTTTCTAGGATTGGAACCATCTGAAAATTAAAAGGGAGAAAAAGGCCCTTCTAAGCAATCTTCTGTCTGTCTCTATTTCTGGGACACTTCTCCCTTCTCCCAGCTTCCTATTCCATGTTTGCCTGATCTAAGATAAACTAGGTCCCGTCGTTTAAATGGAACCCCACCTTATCATTCCATACTCAAGTTGATAACCTCATGTCAAATATTCAGTTTTATTTTTTTAGAGAAGTATAGATTCTTTGGACTCTTTCAAAGAAATTGTTAGAAGGGGATTTTATCTTCGGAATCTCAATACATTTTCAGATTAAGATAACATATTTTAACAGAATGCTTAGGTCATCAAACTCTTTACTTACCACAGTTCTTTTCATCACTGCCGTCAACACAGTCTTCGTCTCCATCACATTTCCACAACAGGGTAATACAGCGACCATTTGTGCACTGGAATTGGGAGGGCTCACACTTGGCTTTTCTCCCTAGCATAAGAAGGGAACACTCAGCAAAGCAAGGATAGAGGGTGGTAGGTTATAGATCTGAGATACCTAATACCCATAGATGGGGACCTTCTCACAAGGACACTGAGGACTCGGCAAGCTGTAACATCCTAAGGGCCAGAGTAGGATGGATCTTAAGGCAGTGACTGACAGTAATTGAGTTCTTAGCTGGGTACATGCTAAGACTAAACACTAGATTTCCCAGCCTCTTTCTCAGTGAGGTGTAGCCAAGAAATGACGTTCTGACTAATGGAATGTAAACTGAAATGGTGTATATGACTTTAGGGATATGTCCTTAAAATGAGAAAGGATCCTTTTTTTTTCTATCTATTTCTTTCTGGTACCTGAAAATTGAACACGATGACTGGAATAGTGATCTCGGGCAAATGGAGCCAGACCAATATAGAAGGAACCCAGATTGCCCAGAGACCACATGAAGCATCATCTCTGCCTCTAGACTCATTCTCTCATTTGTTGAAACTACATGTGTGACTATAATCCGCCAAGTCCTAATCTTTTAATGGCATTTCTTGTCCATATCCATACTCTTATCCATTAATGATGTTTCTATTACAAGCATAGTGAAGAAGGAGAGCAAGAAGAGGTTAGAGGCAGAGTTTAATGCATGATTCCTCCTCTTAGAAATTTAGGTCTAATTGGAAAAACACAGGTATACAAAACAGCTCCAAGATAAAAGCAACAAGAAAGTACAGTTAAGAGGCAAAGGAAGATCATTTGTAATTTAGAGACAAGAGAAAAGGAAAGTGAGGTAGAGCTGAAGATACATAGATTCTATTTCTCTGATTCTCAGTTTTCGTATGCTTAATGTATGGATATTTAATTCACACAGTGGTGTGAACTAAGACTTGTAAGTGGGACAGTTGGTTTTTTGCCGGCACAGCCCAGCTAAGGTTCAGGTGCTTCCTATCATTAGCAGTTCTGTCCTTCTGGCGGATGTGATTGCTTTGCGATAAAAGGCACAAATGTGGCCGCTGAAAGCAAATATACTGCAAATATTTGAAAAAAACAGTGGAATCATATAGTTCACGCAGATTACTTAGGGAGGGTTTTCAAGCAGAAAGCCTTCCTATTTCCTGCCACCTTTCAGCATTTGCAGCTGTGGCATGCTGGCATAAGAACTGATATTACAGAGACAAGCACAGACTGGAACTCTTGTGTTATGTGCATAATACCCGAGTTGGTCTTCCTAGTGTCAGCTACTCCCTGCTGTCTGGGAGCATTCTGTGCTTTGTGGCTCTTCCCAGGGAGATTAAAATGTGGTCCAAATCAGGATGACCATATGGGTGTGGTTACTTCCTTGGATATTAAATATATTGCTTTTAAGACTACATGCATCACTCTGCTCCCATGAGTCTGGTTAACCTAGGACCCAGCTACAAAGCAGACTGGTTCCCTACCTTCATTTCATAGTACTTTTTCATTCCTCACATGTTTTATTGTTTGTAACATACTAGGGATTTAGAAGGGAAAAAGACGAGGGTAGATTGTTGTCTGGAAGCATCACCTGTTCCTTTTTATTCTGTTAAACCAAATACGAGGTACCTGGTACCTCTCCTCTCGCCCCTCTCCCCTCATTTCCACTGCATTCTTAATGTTTGCAATATTCTCAGTGCTGAGGGCACATGTCCTGTAGTTCTATATAACCTTACTACCTTTGGGGACTGTGAAAGTGGTAAGAATCTACCTTGAGTAATTAGAAAAAAAATGATGTGTAGTCTGAGAACATAGGTATAAATATACTTGGAAAGATTGGCGAGGTTGCAGTTAGGATACAGTGAAGGCTGAAAGCCTCTGATTTTTTTTAAAGGTTTTAGTTACCAAAGGTATTAAGTCCAAACGAGACAGAGACGTTGACATTGGTATCTGCATAGTTAAAATGGGAACCCCGTAATCAGACTTGAATAGGAACTTCAAAGTCAATGTCAAATGATAGTTTCTCACCCCACGGTTAAGGTACCTGGAAGACAACCTCCTTAAAAATGAGTTTGAAGCTACAGATTTCATAGGCACTTAGAGTGGCCTTGGATTAGATATGGGCATACAGTATTCCAAGGGTGATATTTAGTTTACTGTTCCTTAAAGAAGGTCTCTGAATTTAGTTGTAATATATAAGCTATCAACAGTAATAAATTCTATTAAAATCCCAGCAGCTCTGCTCCAAGAGTCTATATTGAGCAGACTCAGGACAGGCATCATCAGCATTTTCTGCTAAGAAAATATCCAAAGCCAAAAAGGAGTTTAATTTCTAGCTTTTCTCAACTCAGATATTTCCACTTTACTCCAGCTTCTGCCTGATCATCATAAAGCTGTGTTTTAACATAGCTCGCTCGTGCTCTCTCTCTCTCTCACTCTCTCCCCAGCCCCCCATAGGAAGGAGCAGCAACAGGCATTAGGAGTACAGCATGCTGCTAAAATGTCCCTGTTTGTTTAAAAGAACAACATTGGGGTGGGGGTGGGAAGACAAGCTGGCTTTATAAAGGACTCTTTAAGGAGAGGCAAATAAAGACCTTAAGCTGTATGGCTATGCCTCTTCGTTTCCTAGTTTCCTAAGCACTTTGTTTTAAGGGATTGCTACTGGGCAGAAAGTGCCCCCTAGTTCTGTTTAATTCTCTGCTTCCCACAGAAAGGGAGCTCAGACACTAAATCAAATGCCAAGCCCTTAGCCACCTGCCTGGAACACTGTTAAGTTTTCTGTTCAAGTTTTTAAAAAGGTTCTACCTTTCCCCCTCTGGTGCTCAGCTGGGACTGCTGCTGTGCAGAGCTCTAGGAGAATCGAAAGCACCAAACGAGTTAAGCAGCTTTTGATTTTCAGGGCTTTGGGGATTACAGGATTGTGGACCTGCAGTCTATTTCCATCCATGAAAGTTAAGCCTCAAATTCAGTATTATACTTTCATAAAGAGAACTAGTTGAGCTTGAACTCATGTATACTTGAGGTTCTTTTAATTCTTAAGGCTAAGCTAAAGCCGTTGACACCTCAAAAAATAGCTTGGAAGTAGAAGTGCTAGGCAATTCTGCTCAGACAGGTGAGAAGTTGGGGTAAAATGCAATTGTTAGCGGGTTCCCCAAAGCCATGAGGTTTCATGAGAATGTCTTAGGCTAGAGGGTTGGTTGAAGTGGAGGGAAAGGCCACAATAGCAGGGGCTTTTTAGAGGTGTCCTCTGCCTCTATCAAGACTTTCTTTTGAATATTGGATTTTGGTGTAAGAATTTGAAAAGGGTTCTATTGATTTAAGAAATTGTCTAGGTTTTCTTCCAGCTCTAATACTTAGAATATCTCTGCTCCTTTGGGTGAAGGAGTTGGAAGTCACTTGTACCTACTTACTTATGTGGCTATTTAAATTTGTAATGAATGAATTCCTGGAGTGTCAAAAATTTCTCCCTTGTACTGTCACTTATATAGATGGAATCAGACTGTGCACAGTTACTTCAAGGTATCTATGTCCTAGGAGCCTCCCTTCTTTAAAGAGTCAACATTGCTACACAGACACATTGGCAGTTCACTGGCTCCAAGAAACTCAGGATTCTTCCTGGTGATGTTTGTATAAATCTATGGGGTACATGTGAAATGTTGTTACATATATAATGAATGTATACTGATGAAGCCAGAGGATTCAGGGTCCATCACTTGAGTTTTGTTAAGTACAGTCATTGAAGTTATTTCTTCTATCTTACTGTCTGTCTGTATTCTTTAATCCACTTCATCTGCCCTCCCTGTCGTCCCACTTCTGAGTCTCGGTTATTTTCCATGTGATAAAATATTTTAGCTCCCACATATGAGAACATAAGATATTTGTCTTGCTGTTCCTGGCTTATTTCCCTTAGCATAATGACCTCCAGTTCCATCCCCATGCTGCTGCAAATGACATGATTTCATTCTTTTTCATGGCTGAATAGTATTCCAGTGTGTATATGTACCACATTTTCTTTACCCTTTCATCCATTGATGGACATTTAGGTGGATTCTTTAACTTTGTTAGTGTGCATAGTGCTGCGATAAACATGCCAGTGCAGGTACCCCTTTGATATACTGATTTTTCCTTTAGGTAGATACCCAGTAGAGGAATTCCTGGATTAAATGTTAATTCCAGTTTTAGTTTTTTGGGAAATCTACATATTGTTTTCCTTAGTGGCTATTAGTTCACATTCTTACCAGCAGTGTATAACAGTTCCCTTTTCTCCATATCTGCAGCAACATCTGTGTATTTTGCCTTTTTGGTAATAGCCATTTTGACTGGTATAAGATGATATGTCATTGCGGTTTTGGTTTTCATTTCTCTGGTGATTAGTAATGGTAGCCATTTTTTCATGTATCTGTTGGTCATTTTTATGTCCTCTTGAGAAATGTCTATTCATATCCTTTGTCAACTTTTGAATGGGATTATTCGTTTTTATTCCCCCCGTTACTTGACTTTGTATATTCTGGATATTAGTCTCCTGTCAGATAATAGTTTGAAAATATTTTCTCCCATTTAGCAGGGTGCTCTTCACTTTGTTATTTCCTTTGTTGTGTAGGAGCTTTTTAGTTTAAATAAGTCCCATTTGTCTATTTTTGTTTTTGTGGCTTTTGAGGTCTTTGTTATAAGTTCCTTGTCTAGGCCAATGTCCTAGAGAGAGACTCAGGGTTTTTAATGCATATGGAAGTCAGCCTGCCATTGTCTATTTTTCCCTGCAGGGACTAACATGGGAGAACAATATGTAAGCTTCAGTAAAAAATGGCATTGGCCTTTGAGTGAATACCAAGCCTTCCAGATGGACTACACATCTCCCTCTGGGGCTCTGAGAAGCACCCTGGGAGGTGCACTCCAACATGCATGCCCAGAATACAGAGCAAGTGTCTCTGGGTACCAGGTTCACAGTACAGTTCAATCCGCACAGAGGCTCATGCTGCCACACTGCTGGGGCCACCAGGGCCAAGCATTTACATCTCTCATGCCCTTACTCACTGCTTGAGCATATGGGTCTTATTTGCTGGAATTCCTTCAGTCCATTTGTCTTGGCACTTCTAGGGCCACTAAGGGCATTTATTTTTAGTTTAGTTCACTTCTACTGCCTGCCACTTTTAATGCCAGTCTTTCTATTCATAAGCTAAAACTCCTTTCAGGACAAGCAAATTTCTGAGTCAGCAAAAAAGTTTTCCTACAGGGAGGAGGGTTTGTAAGAGGCAAAGTACCACAACAGGTGTTAAGGGAAATGCTCTGAGCTGAGCTGTCAAGCACAAAGGTTGTGTTCTGGCCTTAAAGTCAGCATCTGAAACAGTGTAAGAACCCATGTGGGCCAGGCATGGTGGCTCACACTTGTAATCGCAGCACTTTGGGAAGACGAGGTGGACAGATCACCTGAGGTCAGGAGTTCGAGAGCAGCCTGGTCAACAGGGCAAAACCCTGTCTCTACTAAAAATACAAAGATTAGCCAGGCGTGATGTCACACGCCTGTAATCCCAGCTACTTAGGAGGCTGAGGCAGAAGAATCGTTTGAATACAGGAGGTGGAGGTTGCACTGAGCCGATATAGTGCCATTGCACTCCAGCCTGAGCAACAAGAGTGAAACTGTCTCAAAAAAAAAAAAAAAAAAAAAAAAAAAAAAGAATCAGTTAAAGGGCCACTAAAAACTGGTGAATATGTAGGCTAATTCTTCAGAGTCACTGCTGAAATAGGTGAACTTTACAGGTCAATTGCCAGTTTTTCCATTTATATCAAATTGATCTTAAGAACATAGATACAACTGAATGCTTTTGTTGTTGGCCAAACACAGCTCTAAAACTTCACACCTGTTAGCACTTCACACCTGTTAGCACTTCATACCTGTTAGCCTTTAAATTTTTTAATCCTGCATGGTTGGCTCTATTATTCCTCATTTAGGGATCAGGAAACCTGTTTGGAGAAGGAAAGTACAGTCACTTGTCCCAGATTGCCCCGGGCAGAGCTAGGAGTTGAACCTAGGCACTCTGGCTCCAGATACTGTGCTACTGAGCATCAATTTAAAATTAGCTTTGTGGTTGACATGGAGGGCTGCTTTCCTTCCCCATTCTAATTTTTTTTTAAATGCTGCTAGAATTCCTCAGCAGGTCTTCTAGAAAGATTACAGCTCTTGGTTTTCTTGTCTAGGGTTCAAGTCAGAGGACAGACCCTCCATCTGTCATAGCTTGAAAATCGTTAGCTTCTGTGAGTGGTAAACTAATTCATTCTCAAGCTCCAGTGTCCATCAGAATCACCAGGAAGGCTTGTTAAAACACAGAATGCTGGGCCTGGGCCCCAGCCTGGATTCTGATTCAGTAGGTCTAGAACAGGGCCTACATTTGGATTTCTAATGAATCAATGTTGACACATGCTCAATTAACATTGAATTAATGTTGCCAATTTCAGTCCACACTTTGAGAACCACTGCACTAAGACTAAGAAGCTACAGATTCCACCTATAATGCCAATGGCTCTTTTCATTTTCAGGGTTGTAACATATACTACTAACACCCTCATAGGCCTAATGTTCATCACCAGAGGGACACAGGAGATAAATGCGTCTTTTACAGTGCACGTGATGGTAACAATCTAACTGAAGCCCTCAAAACTATTTTGTAGGAAAAATTTATTTGGGTGTCTTAACAGGCAGAGGTTCTTCTGAAATCTCTCTTTCCCTCACTGTGTGCTCTATCTTTGGCCCCATCACTTACTCTAAATCGGTAGTCCAGAAACAAGCCCAAATTCTTCCCTGACATTTGGCCATCAAACCCTGGCCATGCCCAGCCCCTCCTCTCTCACCTGATCTAAATTTAAACCTCTCCTTCCTTTGCCTACAGGCGGCTGCCTCATTCTCTACCCATATCAAGCAACCTAGTGATTCAAGCAACCTAGAATAGCCAAGAACGGGGTCATTTCTCGGCTTACCACTGCCTCTAGGATTATGTTCCCTACTAATTTCCTCAAACTTTTCCCTACTGGCCACCATCCACCATCTGTTCAGGCTATACCAGCTGAGCTAACAGCTTGGCGGGGACCACCTCACTTCCCCATAGCTTTGCCCTTCCTCGTGGCTGCTTGGTCTCAGTTTGTTCATGTTGTGCTTGTCCCCTCATCCACCAGGAGTGGGCTCAGACTGTACTCTTGAATGAGGCCTCAGTGCCTTTTTTGGCAGAACTACGTATGGTCTGGCTGCTTTCTCATACTAATCCCTGTCACACAGCCATCACAAAAGGAGATGAGTTCAGCTACCATTTTTCACCTTTAGACACAGAGATCCCCTAAGGCATGGCCTGCAATTTACCTTTGTAACTCAGGACCTGGGGCCTGACATCCTTTATCCTCTAGACACTAGTTGGTACTCCCAGACACATGAGTTGATTCATTAGTTTACTGGTAAAGCGGGTCTGAACCAAAGACTTTCGTCAAAAACATTTCCCCCTGCTTTTCAGAGCTTGAAACCAAGTGTGACTGGTTGTTTTACTAGCTGGGTACTTTGAAAGACTCTAGGTTATAAAGGTCCCTGTTCCCTATGCCTATGAGGGTACAATCACCTCATCTTTATAGCAATTTATCTTTAAAAATGGTGCATCTTCACACACTTGTCTGTCAGAATGAGTGTGTCAGCCTCATTTCCATGTGAAAAGAGAGATTCCCACACCTGAGAAGGTTAGCGGCGGCTAACTGGTAAGGTTAGGAGTTTGATGTCTCAGACCCAGATTTTTTTACTTGACATGTTTCAATGCTGTTTGTAATACTGGCAGTAATCCACTGTTGCTTGAATCATATCACCTTTGTAGGATTATCTGCAGAGACAGGATCATTTCTGGCTTTTTCATATTGACATCTAAGTTCCTGAGTTTAGGGAAACTTCATAAGCTAGAACCCAGAGCGCATACACAAACTCCAGCAATCTTCAGCTGCTATCTGTCTCTGTTACAATTAAGTCTTAAACACTGGATCTGCTCATTCCTGTTCAGAGCTTCTATTCCAGGCTGTCTTTGGCTCACTGTTTCCTGCTTTGATTCCCCACTAGACTAAGTGCCACAAAGGAAAGAACCAGTGCTGTGGTCACTCTGTTTCCATGCCTGGTGCCATACTGTAGGTACTCAGATGTACATCAAGTGGTTTCAAGGAGATGCACAAAGATGATCAGCATCAATCTGCAACCTACTTAGTGAACCTAAAGATAAGTTAATAACTCAGATCTGGGGATTTTCATTTAAGAAAATGAAAGATTAGAGGCAGTCTATAAAATAGAAACCCTGTTTACTCACAGTATGTGGGAGAACTATTAAGTTCTAACATGTGATGTAATCACAAATGCTGTCTATAGTCAAGGCTCTGTTATGTCCCTTCCTTGGCAAATTGGAAGGCCCCCCCCATCTCCACCATCTTGCCTATAAACGTAAAGGCTACCCAAATGCCCTGAGTTGTCAAAATCATCTCTTCTAGCCAGCGGCCACATCTTATAGTTTCCAGCATCTCTAAACTACTAAGCAGACAAAGGATCTCTAAGCAAGCATTAAAACATTTCTAATAATCTCCATACTTATCCTCACAGGACCCAGACACTCTCTTGCTTAAAGACTCAAAATAACTACTGGGCCCAAGCTTTCTTAGCAGACTTCACTCACTGGTAAAAGTATGCTAAATTTATGGTACAGGTTGAGCATTCTTAATCCAAAATCTGAAACGTTCCAAAATCCAAAACTTTTTGAGTGCTGACATGAGGTCATAAGTGGAAATTCCACAATGACTTCATGTGACAAGTTGCAGTCAAAACTCTGTTTCTTGTATAAAATCATTAAAAATATTCTATAGGCTGGGCATGGTGCCTCACACCTATAATCCCAGCACTTTGGGAGGCCAAGGTGGGTGGATCACGAGGTCAAGAGATCGAGACCATCCCGGCCAACATGGTGAAACCCTGTCTCTACTAAAAATACAAAAAAGTTAGCTCGGCGTGGTGGTGTGTGCCTGTAGTCCCAACTATTTGGGAGGCTGAGGCAGGAGAATCCTTGAACCGGGGAAGGGGAGGTTGCAGTGAGCCAAGATCGCGCCACTGCACTCCAGCCTGGTGACAGAGTGAGACTCTGTCTCAAAAAAAAAAAAAAAAAAAAATTGTATAAAATGACTTTCAAGCTATGTGTTTAAGGTGTATGTGAAATACAAATAAATTTCATGTTTAGACTTGGCTCATCCCCAAGATACCTTATTATGTATGTGTGAATGTCCCAAAGTCTGGAAACAAAACAAAACAAAACAAAAAAACCTAAAATCTGTGGAACGCTTCTGGTTTCAAATATTTCAGATAAGGAACACTCAACCTGTGTCACCTGCCATCTCATTTGGTTCCTGCAGAGCAGTTATTGTATGTAACTAAGTGGTATTAACAGTGTTTAGAACTTAGCAAAGAGACGGTGATTTAGTCATTTAGTTTGAGAAATGCAGAGAGTAAAACTGAGATGATTTTTACTTAAAAGGCAGACTCTACCCCTGAGTTTCAGAAAAACTCTCAGTCCTCAGATTCTCTAGCCCAAAACTCTTTAGGTGGCAGAAAAAAATTGTCCCTGGACTACTTACTTCTGCTTAAAAAGTATATCTCACCCATAACCTCAGTAGACAGTATTTTCAGACTGTTTGTCTTGAAAGTCGTCTGTCCCACTGTTGCCCAAGTATTCTTCTGAGATTAAACTAGCAGGGACCAAACTAAGCAATTTTGAATTTATCAACTATCTATGGAGAGGGAGGTTGTATTAGACCACCACAAGGAGCTCCCTAAGGCAGGTACATGTATGAGGAACATCAACATAGACCTCATCAAGCCCTTTAATGCATTTAGTTTCTTATAGGCTAGTATGTAAAGGTGGTTTTCCAAATGAAAGTCCGTATCCAAAGTGAATTCAATCATGACTTGAAGTCATGTAGGCAACTGTCTCATCTTAAGCACTCTTCCCTGCACTGAAAAGAGCAACTTTATTTACATTCTGTCAGAAATAGAAAATGGGCTAGACATTGAAAGTGAATTAGCTATATTTCTATGCTGTGTGCCAAGTCTTCTGGGTTTGGGATCAAAACCCGAAGCCATGAGGCTGGGTACTATCTGTTCCCTTGACCTTATGGTCATGTTCTCCTCTAGGAGTTCCTGTTAAGTCTTATCAGTTTGATACCCCTCCAGGAACAGAAGGGGCTTGTAATGACTTTTTTCCTCTTCCAAAATTGTAATAAAATGACTCAAGTCAACTTTATGGTTATTAACTTTTATGACAGGTAGAAACACTTGGATCAGGTCTTCACTTCTTTTAAGCCTGGAGGTTGTCACCTTTGCTAGCAACGTTTAAACAGCAGTTTATTGTACTAAAAAGTCTTAATATTTGGCAGCTGTACTTAACTTGACCTTTATACATGCTTTAGGTATCTGGGGACTCAGGCCCTAAAAGCAAATAATCAAAATGACACAGGACAGGCACATAAATGCCACATAAACTGGGCAAGACAATGCTTCAGGGAACAAAGCTACTCTAGACTTCAAGAAGCTGTCACTGCCAAGGAGGGCTTGTCTGGTGACCTTCCTTTACACAGTCCTTGCTCACATGAGAGAGCAGCGGTCTTTGATAAGGGTTACTATCATCGTCATACCTTTACTGGGGTTATGTGGATGAGAGCCAGGTTTCCTTTCCATGCCTTCCAGTTTCCTACCTCCAGGTCCATTACTACCCACTTCCCACCATGGGAGAAGTTTCTTTCTACTCTTAGGCTAACAGTTGCTAGCCATATCTGAAGAGCTCTCACAAAAGCTTGGTTCTTTTAGACTCTGGTCTTAAAGAATATATCATACCACAGACCTTAATCTGGACTACCTAGGCTGGAGGAAAATGTCCTAGAATCCTCAGGAACTGTGCGATCAGGTATACCAATTTCTCATTAACTTTAAGTTCCTTGCCAGAGTCTCAGTGCTCAACTGCCTTGTCCAGGAGTACTGTGAAACAGCACCATGTGCCAGAGGGGTGAAGGGGAAGTGGAGAAGCTCCAGGGTAGAAAGTGAGCCCACATGCCCTGAGACTTTGAACTGAGACAGATGCCAGTAGGGGTTGGTTTCGGGTCAATATCTGTCTTGGCCCAAATTTCCTCCAGTTCTGAAAGAATCTGCCTCCTGTCCTTTGAAGAATTTAAGTTTGCATGAGTTTCTGTTTTGCCATCCTTCATGGCATGTCAAATATTTCACATGTTACAAAGTGAAGAGGATCCTCACCTGCCTAATATAAGGTGAACATCTGGCTTTGACTAACTCACTTCAGCAGTTTAGGTGCATTCCTAGGATTCTACAAGGTAAAGTTAGCCTCTAGTGGAAGGGACATACAGCAAAAATGAAACTTTTCTCTCACCTTCCTGGATAATTGTCCCTCCTTCTGGTGTACCTCAGTGTTTTGAAATGTTACAAAAGGCATAATTCAAGTCATGGCACTATTCTGAGAAATCGTTTAATAAGTTAGTATTACTCATCCATTAATGATTAATGCTAGCGTTTTAAGCAAAGCTTTTCTAGGCTCTCAGACTTGTAACACATCAGACTCCACGTTCACTACACACTCGTCCTCTTTAAAGAGTCCAGGCAGGAGAAGGCATTTGCAAGAACAACCCATAGGAGCCTGTGGAGTCTCACTTTCCCTTGTAACTAACACTTCCCATGCTGCTCACTTAGGAGTCCGCAGAACCATGTGACCAACCTAAACGTGATCGTACCGCCGACCAATCGCAGAGGGCCGAAAGGCCAGTCCCAGTTCACACGCTCCGGACAGTGGCAACCAAAGGGCAGGGGCATTCGAGACATAAAGCCCCAGGCATTGCCAGAGAGGCTTCTTGACCACATACTTTAAACTTCCCTCTGACTTCAGGAGCACGTGACTGCAGGCAAGTAGAGCCCCCTAAGCCACCTGGCGATGGGAACTAGGGACTCTGGAATCGGTATTTCAGGCCGGGGCGGCTTTCTGTCCCAATTCCCTGCAGCTGGCAAGCAAACCCCTCGGCTTCACATCTGAAGATCACATCTGGGACGCGCTAGGATTCTGACTGAGTACTCTTAGAAGGGCTTCCTGTGGTTTGTCCTGGAAAGTTATGAGGCCCCAAGTGGGAGAGTGGCTGAAGACCAGGCAGGGGCCCCCAGGCGCCTGCGGTAGACTCCAGGGATCCGACAGTGGTCACCACCGCCCTTCTCAACAAGACAGGGCCACACACTCGCTCTCGCGCTGCTCCTTTGATCTATTGTTTAGAATGAAGGCTAATTACAGTCACTAGCCTAGGACTCAATTCCTCTCGAGGAAACGTCACTGGGAAGGAGGAATCAGCAAACTAACCTGATTAAGTCTTCCTTCCACTCCCACTCCCCGTTCAGCTGCACGAGAGACCCGAGAGGTTTCCAAATGCCGCCCGAGGCGTGGAAAAGGGAGGGGAGAAGCACCCACAGGAGAGTCCCGCGTAAAGCCCCGCTCCTCCCCTACCCCGCACGCGGGAGAGGCGGCCCGCGCCGGGGGAGTCGCAGTCTGGGTGCGCACGCTGCGCACTGCCCGCGGCTCCGCGGAGCCTCCTGGCTGCCGCCCACCGAACGTGCGCCCGCTCACGGCCGCCGGAGGACTCTGAGCCCTGGCCGGCACCTGGCAGCCCGCGTCCCCGGAGACGCGCCCCTTAGCCCACCGCCCGCCCCCACACTCCCCGAGGTCCGAGGGGCGCACCCCCGGCTGTCGCGCACGTCTCGGCCCTCTGCCTCCTTGTAACACTCCGCCTGGCAGAAGAGGCAGAACCATTGTTCAATGCTCAGAAGCTCACATTCCTCAGCCCCTGTCAAGGGGGCGAGAAACGAGGCAAAGCAGTGGCTTTGGGGGCCGCGGTGTGAGGCATCGAAGACTAGTTCGGGAGAAACGTCAAGACACCCCAAACCCCACTGTCCCCCAAGCCCGGCTCCCTTTGGCCGCGGCGCTGACAGCTCAGAGGCGCCACCACGGTGGGGAGGGAAAGAAAAAGAGGAGAGCCGAGAGGCGCCTCCTAGGAGGCGGGTGGGCAAACGGAGACCTGCGCCTCGAGGTCCCCCGGTGCCTCGGCTGGGTCCCGGCCGCAGGCGGAGGGGCGCGTCCTCACTCACCGGTTCCGGTGGCGCAGCTCTCCCGGGGCCCCCAGCACAGCGCGAGCAGCAGCCAGAGCGCCCAGCGCGCGGACGTGCCCATGGTGCCCGCTTGGATGGTGCCGCCGCTGCCGCTCACTCCGCACAACAAGTTACCAGCCTTTCCGAAAGGAGGAAGAAGGTGGGGGCGGGGAGGAGGAAGGGGGAGAAGAAGGGGGAAGGAGTTGGGGGGGAAGGGAGCGGGGAAGAAGAGGGCACCCCCTCCCCTACAACTTGCACAATCTCCTCCCCGCCAGCCAACCCACCCACCCACCTCCCCGGGCTGCAGCAGCAGTGCAAGCCGAGCCTGCGGGCAGAAAATAATGCAGGCGCTGTAGAGGAGGGGAGGAAAGGGGAGGGTAGGGAAGGGAAAGGGGGTGGGGAGCCGAGAGCAGAGGAGAGGACAGAAGAGACAGGAGTCGGTAGCGGAGCACCCACACCGGCGGCCGCTGGAGCTCGGGGTGAGGAGCGGGGAGGGGGCAGGAGGGGGGAGTGGTCAGCGGGCGGGCGGGCGCGCGGCGGCTTCAGCTCTCCTTTCCTTCGACGCGCTCCTCTTACACGCGCCGGGAGTGTGCGAGTGTGAGCGTGCGTGCGTGAGTGGCCGTGGCCGTGGCCGCCGCCGCCGCCGCCGCCGCCACCCGGGCTGCTCTAGGGGCCCGGCTTCTCTGCGCGTCCGCCTGGGGCTCACGGGGGCCCGGGGCGGCCGCTGGTTGGCTCGCGCACCGCCCTCGCCTCCAATCCCCGGTGCCTGTCCTAATTTCCTGATCCAGGGAACCTGCCGCCGCCGCAGCTGTGCGCTCCCTACAGTCATTACAGTGCCCTCCCGGCAGCCGCCAACTGAACACGCAGCGGCAGCAGTTAGCGCTGATGCAACTCTCGCTGCTACTGCCACGGCTTCCCCACTAACCGGCCGTGCAGCTGGGGGGTACTTGCAGTTTCCAGGGGCAACAAGCATCTCTCTACCACCCTCTCCTGCGCCCCTGAGAGAGGCTGGTAGGTAGCATCTTCTTCGGGCCTCCTCTCCACTCAGAAAGTGATGAAGCGGAGCGGAGGGGCTTGAAACGTCTGGGCTGCTCAAATATGGGGTTCGGGATGCCTGTGTCAGTAGCACGCTGAGATGCCATTTTGCTAAAAACTAAATGTGTCTTTGAGAGAGAGCGTGTGTTTGAAAGAGAGAGTGCACGCCGTTGTGGCGGATCCTCTGCAATAGAACAAGACTAAAATAACCCAGCCTGGGATGAGGAGAAGGGAAATTGCTAGCGCAGCTTTGCATTCGCTCATCAACGATTATAGTTAATTGCTAATTGCACAAAATGATAGTTTGAGGGCCTGTAATTAAAAGCTTAACCTTTTCTAGTTTGGAAGAGAGGGGCCCCATAGGTTTATTCTTCTTGATGTACTTCGTAACATTCAATTACAAGACTTAAGGAAAGAATAAAGGAAGCAAAGGCAAGACTCCTAGAAAGGATTTATTCTTCTTTTATGCCTGACAGTCCCTGAGCCTGTAATTTGTTTTTTGTGTACTTCAGTTTTCTTGCACGCTTAGCCCCGGTTGAGGTGCATTGTCTGCTGTGGTCTGTTAACCGTTTAACCAGAGTGGGAGGGCACATCGAGCGATTCCACTTTCTGAAAGAAAAGGTTTTTAGGTATTTTAAAAAAGTTGTTTTTAATCTTGTTTCAAACTTGAAAGATTTCAATAATATATTCCGAGTCTATTCTGCTGGTGATCTGAAGAGTAGGAGGCACTGCCTCCCTGTCTTCTCCTTGCTCTGCTTCTCCTGGGAATTTGTCAAGAATAGCAGTCAGGGGAGACATTTATTAGGAACTCCATATCTAGGAGACACACAGGAGAGGAAAATTCCAAGTCAGGATATGTTTCTGTGGGACCAAAGATACCCAGATCATGACTGCTAAGCATGAAAGGGACTAACTCTAGGTAAGGATGGGATCTTGCACTATAGCTCATTTTGAATGCTATTTTGCCTACCCTGTGATTACATAGTTGTTAGAAACTGCAGCAGCCACGCAGCCTTCATGTGAAACAACTAAAATTTGTTTTTATGACATTTAGTAGTGAAGATGCATGCCAGTGTTATTCACCTAATGGGCATTGAGATGTAATGGGAAAACCTCAGTGCACGATGTCTTTCATATTCTCAGGGTTCTGATGGGAAGCTGTCACTTTACAGAAGAGGAAAGGAGTACAGGGGATGGGTAGAATCAATACCAAAAGGGGCAGTGTTAATAAACAGTCATGTGACTTCTTTTTAATATTTTACTCAAATATGAACACTACAAGCTAAACTTTGATATGGTATAAGACTTACCTTGAAAAACATGTGAGTATTTTATAATTTTCCAAGAGTTATAAGTAAACTTTCGGTGAACTTCGCTGCAGCTCTATGTTCAATTTTGTGGCTTTTTTGTTGACTCAAAAGAAAGCATATCTTTTGGCTCCATCTCTGATTGACTGTGTGACTTGGGAAAAATCACTGTGCCTCTTTGTGCCTGCCTCCTGACCTGTAAACTGAAAACAAAACCAACGTACTTAATATCAAATTGCTCAAGGACCAGCTCTCTGTAAGGTGTTTATTAGAAGAAAAAGGTTGTATGGAGAAATACATTTGATTATGATAGAAAGTAATAACTAAAGAGATAAACTGATGATAAGTGGAGATTGAAGTGGTTTAACTAACTGAGCTAATTGATCATAAGTGAAGATTGAAGTGGTTGAACTAACTGGGTTCAGAGTTGACACTGCCGGATTCCTAATGCCTTCAGGTAAATGCAAAGAGGATCCCCATTCACTCCTACAACCACCACATTCATTTATTTGTTGAAGCAACACATATTGAGCATATAGAAGTGCTTGTCTAGGAAGCTCAGCATCTGGTAGAGGAGGCAGGCAAGTGGGCAGTTGTAGCACCCTATGTACAGCACCCTGATTAAGAGATGCTTAAAGTGCTATACGATTGCAAGGAAGAAGCAACTATTCTGGCTGCAGGATAAGGGTATCAGAAAAGGCTTGACAGAGCGTTTGAGCTTTTTTTTATATATCATTTTCACCCAGTAATCTGAGTTCTCCCTACTTCTGGACGTATGGTAGGATTGAACATCCTGGCCCCCTTGGTTGGATGGGGTCGAAAGGCTAACTTTGGCTAATTATTTGTGAGCCTGCATTATAGGGTGCCATTTCTAGACTGGAGCATTTAATTGCTTATGTGAGACTCTCTTTTTGTCTGCATGGTGCCAGCAAATGTTTAAGAGGTGGCTGCATTAGTCCAGGTCTCTGAGTGATTAGATTCATTTAGAACTACCCACGTGAGTAGTTCCTGCTGTCTATGTGTCTTTTACAATGGTTCGAGGTTAGCAAACTAGGACTCATGGGCCAAGTCTAGTCAGACACCTGTTTTTGTATGGCCTACAAATAAGAACGATCTTTACATTTTAAAAGAGTTTTACAAAGAAGAGAAATGGTGTGCAATAGAGACTGTACCTTGCTCACAAAGCCTAAAATATTTACCACCTGGCCCTTTAGAAAAATTAAAAAAAAATTTGCCCACCCCTAACATAGACCAGGTGAGAGAGTTGTAAATCACTGTCATCTTCATCTACTGAGATTTTGTTACCTTGGCATTAGCTGGTGATAGCCTGACTGATACATCAGGGGAAGAAGGAAGGAAAACCATGATGAGCAGGGGGCACAAAGGAGCAGCATGTATTCAAGGCAATGGAAGGAATTCAGGGCAGTTCAAGGGTGGGGTTCAAGTGGACTAACGATGTGAGGTAAGGTTGAAGAAGAAAGGCAAAGACTAGATTAGCTGGAGTCTAGAGTGTCATGCTAAGACTTTGAATTTTATCCTATAAGCCATGGTAAGGACTAGTGACAGATTTTGATCAGAATCCTGACATCAAGTTTCTTTTACTCTGACAATGGTATGAAAAGCAACACGTTTAGGGTGTGGGATAGGGTCAGACTAGAGGAAGAAACATTAGTTAGAGGCCCCAATAGTGAGGGAGTGCATTAAAGAAAGGAGAGGAGGCTGGGTGCAGTGGCTTATGCCTATAATACAACGCTTTGAGAGGCCGAGGCAGGAAGATCACTTGAGCTCAGGAGTTCAAGACCAGCATGGGCAACACAGCAAACCTCACAAAAAAATACAAAAAACTAGCTGGATGTGGTGGCGCACACCTGTAAGTCTCAGCTATTGGGGGTGGAGGGGAGCCTGAGGCAGGAGAATTGCTTGAGCCTTGGAGGGTGAGGCAGCAGTGAGCTGTGATCATGCCATTGCACTGCTGCCTGGTTGACACAGGGGATCCTGTCTTGAAAAAAATAAAAATAGAAAACAAAAGGAAGAAACTGCGGTTTGATTAGTCAGAAGCTTTCAAATAATTCCTCCATGAGATTTTTCACCTGGGTTTTTGGGCTTTATCTCTTTGAAGTATTTTCCAAACATGTATAATCCATGTGAATCACTGGTAATGTCTGTTAAACTACAGATTCTCAGGCCCCTCCCTTGATGAGGGATTCAGTTGGTCTAGGGTAAAGCCCAGGAATCTGTATATGTAACCCTATTCCAGTTGATTATTAGGATTAGTCATGATTAAGGAACTGTTTTAGAGAATGCTTTCTTCAATACAGTTTTAATTGCTAAGTAGGTTTACTTCTGTCATATTTGTATACATTAATTTGTCAAATTTTTCCTAAGGGAGTAGGTTAGGACCCATAGAAAACGCTAAGGTTGATGCTTGTCATTTTTCTTCAAGGTCCTTAGACTAATAATACTGGCATCAATAATAATCTTCAAACCAATTTGCTAGTTTGTAGTACTCATCACTGTGATTTCTACCCCATAGCCTCAGCATAGAAAGTAGGAAGTGAAATGAGCTATGCTTTCTGGAGCCATCCCTTTCTGAAATGTTTCGATGGTAACTTCTCAGGCCTCCATTCCATCACTTTCTAATTGTGTGCCAGCCCAGGGAAATGAGTGGGATTCACTCCTGCTAAGCTCTATGAATAGGACCTGATGGTCAAAATCAGTGGGTCACACATTTTAGCTTCCATTAGAATCACTTGGAAAACTTGTTATACCATAGATTGCTGGGCCCCACCTCAAGAGTTTCTGAATCAGTAGGCCCAAGAATTTGCATTTTCAGGAAGTTCCCAGATGGTGTTAAAGCCACTGGTCCGGGAGCGTACCCTGAGAACCACTGTTCCAAACACGTTGACATTACTTTCCCCCTCAGCCACTGTGATTGGTTTTAGGGCCTCAGCCAGTCACCTATGGCCTTCCTCTGTTTGCATTGATTGTATGCTTCAGCCCGAAGCACATTACAGAAGCTGACTCAGTTATGATGAAGCTCAGGGCTTTTGCTTGGTTAGAAAGGAACTATCTTCTAAGTAATGAGATGTGTGGACTCAAGGCCAGAACTGCTACTGCTATTTTGCCACCCTGAAGGAAGTTAGTTAAAAGACAAAACTGACTCATGGAGAAGAGGAAATTGAAATAAATGGCGCTCAAATCTGTAAGCCTAAGCCCAGGCCAGCTTGTTTCAAAAGCTGCCATTTTTTGCCTGAGCCAAAAAATTCCCTTTGTTGCTGAAGTCAGTTTAGATTGAATTTTCCCTTAGTTGCTACCTAACTGACAGAGGTGCCCTCTTGAGGGATGGAATGCACTTGCTGGAAAGCAATAGGCAAAACTCTGTCTCCCAGTGGAAACTGCATGGTGAATCCCTACTGGAGAGCATTCAGAAAAGGAACACAGGTAGTAGTAGTAGGAACTGTTTTTGAACAACTGCATTCTTGTGTAACCTGGCCAAATCAACTCCCCATTCCAAATCAGGGCTTAATGTGGACTTAGTATAAATGAATCCTGATTGAGGGTACAATCTAGTAAGAACAAGGTTTTGAAATTCCAAGGCTAAGGACAATTTTACAGAATGCTTTTGTTTGTTTGTTTGTTTGATACGGAGTCTCGCTCTGTCACCCAGGCTGGAGTACAATGGCATGATCTCGGCTCACTGCAATCTCCATCTCCCCACTTCAAGCGATTCTTCTGCCTCAGCCTCTTGGGTAGTTGGGATTACAGAGGCATGCTACCATACCCAGCTAATTGTTTTGTATTTTTGTAGAGATGGGGTTTCGCTGTGTTGGCCGTGAACTCCTTAAACTCTTGACCTCATGATCCGCCTGCCTCGGCCTCCCAAAGTGCTGGGATTACAGGCCTGAGTCCCTGTGCCTGGCCTAAAAACTACTTCTGAACAATTTCAGAAAGTAAAAATGAGGCCAAATGTGGTAAAAATAGTTTCTGGTTGGAACGAAACTCCAAATGGGTTGAATATGAGGCTAGACAAATGGTTATCAACTGGGAGCAATTTTAGCACCCAATAAATGTTTGTCAATGTCTTGAGACACTTTTCACTGTCCTGCCTGGGGGAGATGTACTATTGGCATCTCCTGGGTAGAGGCCAGGGATGTTGCTGAACATCCCGCAGTCCACAGAATAGGGCCCCACAGTGAGTTATTCAGTCTAAACTGTCATGGTGCCACAGTTGAGACATTCTGAGCTAGGCTTAGGAGAAGTCAGATGGCTCTGTTTATGCGCAGTTTTCGTCTAGGTTGGGTGGAAGGACATCACTTAGGACTTGGGTGGCCTAATAGAAAGATGTTCTGTTTCACGACAGAACAAGGACAAACTGGGTTTTGTCCAGTCAATGACAGATGTGAATGTGGTGTCAGAGGAGGTAATGGGTAGATTTACAGACCTGGGAGATGTAAAGTAAATCACATGTAGTTTACATTTTAAGGTGAAATTGGTAAATCTAGGACACATTCTAGGCTGCATTGTGGACTCACCAGGGTTCTTTGTTTTGTAGGGTTGAGTTTTTTTTCCTTTGGTTTTCAATGCGGGGATGAAATACTAGACCATTTATTTTTGAAAGCTCTGATAGTTCTTATGACTCACCCAAAATTTGATTGTTCTCATTTGTCATAAATGTAATTTATAGGGGGTTTTAGAATATAGTGCTTTAGCATTTAAAACGCTCTTACAATGGGGGTTTCTGTGGAATTAGAGGCATTGTGGCCTCTACTGAACTAGATAACCATAGATTGCTTATTAGGGCATAAATATTTTAACCTGCAAGTTAAAGTAATGCAGCAAGTTCTTTAGGTATTACCATTTTGCTGTGATATTTCATTTTTGAACTTTTAATAATTTTGTGGAAGTAGTTTATTCATTTAATGTTTTCTTAGTTGGTTATGTAAAGAGGTTTAAATTAATTTTATACTGCTGCTCACATTCCTGGCAGGGTCGAGTTTCTGAATGAATATGCTTCCTTCCAGCCTGGCTCTTTGAAAGGGTTATGTTCTAGCATCTCTATATCATTTGAGAAACACATTTATGGGGAGTTCTAATGTTAATAATGACTACATCTGGAGAGTGGAGGAGAGACCCAGTTTTTGAGCCTGGCTTTAGTGTTATATGGTAGATGTAAAGACTGCAGGTAACTTGGAATTGTTGGAGGATAGATCTGAGAGGAGATACTGGAGAGAGAAGCAAGAACAATGAAGGAAGGCATTTGTATATTGTTTGTATTTTTATCCCCAGAGCATTTAGTAAGCCATGGAAAGTTTTTAATCAAGAGACGGTTTGTTTGGATATGAGTATTTTAAAATATGACTATCTGAAAAGGTGATTGTGTCTGTATAGGATCTAGAGGGCACTCGTGGTACTAGAAAGCCTTTGTGTGTTGAATGAATGCAGAGAGGCAGTATTGGTTAATGGTTAATAGAGTGGGTGCTGGAGTGAGTCTTCCTCAGTTCAAAGCCTGGCTCTGACCCTCTGAAATCTTAAGTAAATTATTTAGCCTCTCTTTATGCCTCAAGTTTTTCACCTGAAAAATAGGGGTAGGAAGAGCACCCACTTCTTATGAGGGTTGGATGCCTTTATAATAAAACATTTAGAATAGTGTCTGGCATATAATAAATGAGCATCTTCAGTGTGCAGGAGAGGCAATTACAGGTATAGGCCCAGGATTTGAACAATGTAAGGCTGTGGTCCTTAACCCTGACTGTACATTAAAGTCTCCTGGAGAGCTTTTAAGAATATCAACACAGGAACAGCTCTACTCTAGGCCAATTGAATAACATGTCTGGCAGTGGGGCCTGGGCATGAGCATTTTTATCTCTTCAGGTGAGTCTAATGTGCATTCCAGTTGTAACTCACTCAGTGTCAAGCCTGCAGCTGTGGCCACTGGGGTATGGAAGGAAAGCTGTGTTATAGGTTTTGAATGAGAACACACCCTTAGAGAGGCAGGAATGTTGTGGTGTCTGTGGCGGGAGAAACAAATGCAAATTCTTGCTAGGGTTCCAGAACAGCCTCCAGTCCTCGCTTTGTGCATCCTGCTCCTGGCCCAGCATCTCACATCCAGCTAGATTTGTCAGCTGTAAAGGAGCCAAGGACGGTGGGAGGTCGGAAGCTGGGCACAGCTAGACTGTTTGGAACCCAGCTGGCGTCCACCTATCAGGTGATGGATTACAGATCACCGATCTCATGCCTTTACAAATCAATCTACCAACAAGGACTTGTCCAGCACCTTCTGTAGGACCCACAGTATGCCAGGTGACTGGAGGGTAGCAACCCGTTAGCAATGTGGCTGCTGGGGGGGGGGGGAGTTGTTATTGTTTTGTTTGCTTTTTCTGCAGGAGCCAAACCTCAGGCTTGTTAAGTGGTAATTGACAGTCCTTTTTTCTAAGGAAGTTTTTCTTGGATTTGCTGCCGGTAGACCAGTGTTATCTCTTAGAGCACTATAGCATTCAATTATCGAGTGCCCACTCAGTTATGAGGCATGACAGAGTTTGCCATCTAAAAGAGGAAAGACCACTTAATGATTCCTAGAGTCAAAAGTCTGGAATAAATGGATAGACAGATCAAAGAGTTAAGGGGATTCTATTGTAATTGGAGAAGCACTTTTAACAGGAGCTGGGTCTTCCACTGAGATCTTAAAGGAGCCCTTGAATGAGTTGTATGAGAGAGAAAGTATGTTTTAGAACATAAAGAGTGATTTGACTGGGTGCAGTGGCTCATGCTACTTTCCTGCTATGAGAAGTAAATATTGTAATCCCAGCACTTTGGGAGACCAAGATGAGTGGATCACCTGAGGTCAGGAATTTGAGACCAGCCTGACCAACATGGCGAAATCCTGTCTCTACTAAAAATACAAAAATTAGCCAGGTGTGATGGTGTGCGCCTATAGTCCCAACTACTTGGGAGGCTGAAGAAGAGAATGGCTTGAACCCGGGAGGCGGAGGTTTCCATGTGCTGAGATCATGCTATTGCACTCCAGCCTGGGAGACAGAGTGAGACTCTGTCTCAAAAAAAAAAATAAAATAAAATAAAAAAATATATGATTTTCAGCTGTTCTTGTGATAGGATAACAGGAAGTAGGCTATGGTTTTTTTTGTTAAACCACCACGGTGGGAACAGATTTAAGACCTGGTAGTAATTGAAATTCTATTTTTCTGTCTCCCGCCACCCCCAGGAGACATTGAACTCTCTCAGAAGTCATGTTTATCACAGCAGTTTTCAGGGTCTCAGTGTTTTTCTGAATGGACAATGTTTGCATGTGAGGGAAATGAGAAGTTTCACCCTTTTGGAGACGTTTCCTTGTATAGTTGACCAAATTGTTGCTGACCAAATTGAAAGACAATTGATGGTTAATGACCCAAATCAGCCCTCCTTCCTAATTTGACTTGGATTTGCTTTGGGAGGAAGATAATGAAAGGTCATTTGGAAACACCAGTCAGAGAGGTCTCATTGTAGAGAGAGATGGAGCGGGGGAATGTTGGGATTGGGAGGGGAAACTTGGGGAATGAGATATACCTGAGACTGCTCTTGACTCTAATATTTGTTTTTTGGATTCTTAGCCATAATTCCACAATTGTTACTGAGCACACAATATGAACAGTGTCCTTCTTTGCTTGCTACTTTCCTGCTATGAGAAGTAAATATTGTAAAGGCAAAACTTATGGCTTAAATATTTGAAGGGCTTACTATATTTGTGGAATTGAATTGGAATGTGGGAAGACATCTTTTAATCAGCTTTCTCAGTGAACTCTAGGCACCTTTCCGGGAGTAAGTGACTACAAGAAGGATGATCATTGTTTAGTTTTCCCTGTTTATATTTCTTCTTCCCTTCCTTCCTCTCATTTGCCAGGGACTGCAAGAAAGGACAAAGAAGAGTTAGAGAGAGACTTGGCTGGCATAAATACTGCTCAAAACAAAATGACAGATGCTGGCAAGGATATGAAGAAAAAGGAACTCTTACGGTGTTGGTGGGAATGTAAATTAGTACAGCCACTATGGAAAACAGTATGGAGTTTCTCAATAAACTAAAAACAGAAGTACCGTACTATCCAGCAATTTCGTTAATTTATCCAAAAGAAATGAAGTCAGTATACCAAAGGGATACCTGCACTTGCACACTTACTGCAGCGCTATTCACATTAGCAAAGATATGCAATTGACCTAAGTGCCCATCAATGGATGAATGGCCAAAGAAAATGTGGTATAGCTACACAATGGAATCCTATTCAGCTATAAAAGAGAGTAAGTTTATGTCATTTGCAGCAACATGGATGGAACTGGAGGTCATTATCCTGAGTGAAATAAGCCAGGAACAGAAAGACAAATATCTCATGTTCTCACTCTCATGTGGGAGCTACAAAAGTTGGTCTCACGGAGACAGAGAGTAGAATGACAAATAGCTGAGGCTAGGAAGGGTGTGGCGTGGTGAGGGGGGTGATAATGAAGAGAGAGTAACGGACATAGATATACAGCTAGATACAAGGAATAAGCTCTAATGTTTGATAGTAAAGCGACCACAGTTAACAAGAATGTATTACGTATTTCAAAATAGCTAAAACAGATAGCTTGAAATGTTCCCAACATGTAGTAGTAATAAATATTTGAGGTGATGAATACCCCAAATACCTTGACTGAACCATTACATAGTCTATACACATAACAAAATATCACATGCACCCTATTAATATGTCAAGTATTCATACAAGTAAAAATATTTTTTTAAGAAGACTCCTCAAAACAAGCAACAAAAGATACATGAAGGTCATGGGAGATCTTGTCTTTCCTTTGCTGTGATTTCATCACAGGCCTTGCTTGGCTAGAGGGACAGCTTTCTAAATGTGAAACAAAAAAAAGATCGCTATGTCTTACACAGTGTGAGAAGAATGTTTTGAGTTTGTGTGTTGCCTTTCTTCTGAGTAGGTTCAAAGTACTTTGCAAATATGACATCAGCATTCCCTGGGAGGAGGCTGCAGATGAATTCTGAGGAGAATAATCCCTTTTCAGCAGTTTGGAGGAGCTCAGGCACAGATCAGCTTCCTGACTGAGTTTATGCAAAGTGTCCCCTGACTATTCTAAGCCTCACATACAGAAAGATGGCATTGATATTTAATGTAACTAGATGAGTCTAAGTGAGATCTCTTGATGAACTCCATGTCTTATACTTTAAGCAGGCATAGTATAAATTTTTATAGTTCATTTTTCTTCTTGACAATGGCATTTTTAGGACTGGCCTTCATCTAACATCAGTTTGTGGAGCAAGGCAAAAATAAAATGAGAGCAAAATGAGATACCAAGTCGTATGTGTGTTAGCATGACTTAGCACCAAACTGGATCACCACAGGTAAAACTTGGAGTCTTAGAGGACCCCCTTAAGAGGGAAATAAAACATCCTTTTTCCCTCTGCTGTTTTGATTAAGATCTTGTAGCAAAGTATGGCAGTTAGAAATTCTGTTAGTAACTAGAAGGAAAAATAAAGCAATAGTTATAATTTGCATCAGTTATAACTTCTTTTTCTATGTTTTATTTTTCCAAATAAATTTAAGTCATATCATTAAGCTGCATGTATTTTCTTTTTTTAATTCCGGCCCCACCTCCCCTAATCTCCATCCTGTCTTCTGTTTGGTTCACTTAAGAAATCTTGGGAGGCTCTGCCCATGGAAGAAAATTTATAGAATATGAAGAGAAATGGAGCTGTGCCTTGTAGATCTAATATCATTTCCTCTAATCAAGTTCACTTCAGGAGACAATTCATTAGAGAAATTACCGGAAATATTGCAAGAAGGATTATTTGGAAATTGAAGGTGAAAACGGGAGCTATTCAGCAGGTCAAATTCTTTTCCCATTTCCTTTGTCTCTGATTTGAACTGGCTTCAGTTTGTACTAAGAAGTCTAATATACGTCAGATAGAATAGCTCTTCTATTAGAATCTTTTTTTCTTTATTTTTAAAATATATTATTATTTTAATTGAAAAATAATTGAATATATTTGTGGAGTACAATGTGATTTTTTGCTATATTTATACAATGTGTGACATGATTAACTTAACCTAATTAACATATCTATCACCTCACTTACCTATTATGTTTTATGGTGAGACATTTGAAATTCACCCTCCTAGTTATTTTGAAATATACAGTACACGATTATTGACTGTAGTCTCTCTGTTGTGCAATAGATCTCAAAATCTGTTCCTTCTGTCTGATACTTTCTTTCTTCCCTTTGATCAACAACTTTGATTCCCACCCTCCCCACCTCCCCCAGCCTCTGGTCATCACCAGAATCTTTATTTTCTTAATCATCAAAGTATCTCTGGTAGGAGACGTTACTGGCCATTTAAATCTTGCTAAGTTATAGATACTTGTCCTGTATCTAGACTTGGCAGTGTACATATTTGGTTTTACAACCAAAGTAGCAAGTTGACTGTGCTTTTTATGTGGATATCTGGATTTGGGGGATGGAGGATCTTTGTATTTTTCTCCCCAGATACTCACTGGTTAATTAAAAAAAAATCTTCTTGGGAGTTTAGTGGGAGTTCTTGGTTTATATGGAGTTCTTAAATAAGAGACTGTGATGTTTTGTGACGTCTACTTATAATTTCACTCCCAAATTCATTTTCTCAGCTTGTTGTTGTTGTTATACGCATTATCTTTGCTGATAAATTTTCAGTGTCTTTCCTTCCAGAGCCTAAATCAATTCCTTGGTGTGGGCACCTGGAAACTCCTGCCCCCACAAAGACTCCCCTTTCTCCCCCAAAATGATGTTCTCTTTTCTCACCCAGAAATACCTGCTACCATCCTGTGTTTCCTTTGGTCTTGATCTCTACAATCATGTGGGAGTAGATCTGTGGAATTTTTGTCATTATATATATGTCGTCATGTTCAGTAAGGTTGGCGATCACAGAAGCATTACTCTTTTTGCCATGTAATTTTGCCTTCCTTTGTTATTTTTAACATTTTCTTCAAGTGCATTGACGTTTGTAATGTTTGGGACCATAACCATGGAGCCCACAGTTGGAGCCCCAGCATGCACACGCTTAAAGCACCCCTTAAGTGACTAACAAGGGTGATCTGTATCCAGACTATACTTATCATGTTTCTGTAACCACTGAAATTCTGCTGCAATCAGAGCTCAGACCGAAAATGTTTAAAGCCTTGATGAAGTTGTGTCCTTTGGAGTACATAGCATGAAGCTCTCAGAGACAGGACACTTTGTACTGTAATCCTCTTGTAACATGGCAGCACAGAGTCTTGGACCAGATACAAGAGACACTTATCTTGTACTAAAGTTGTTTCATGGAAAGAAGTTAACAGTAAGGGTCCACTGTGTGTAATTTTAACCACCAAATGTAAATCTATGGTATTTGTTCATTGTCATAGACAATGTAGATCAAGAACCAGTCATAACATATAACCTCTGATGAGCAGGCCTTGTGGAGGCGGGGGTACCCATGTGTGTCCTATGTTCAGCCTGAAGATGCTCCCGTTGGTTGTAGTGAGCACCAGTTTTCCAGGTCCCAGAAGCCTATAGCCACTCTCCTATACAGAGCTGCATGTAGTTCTCGGGTCTGGGTGAGCTATTGGAGATGCTCAGGAGAGCACTGGCTTGCTCTCCAGCGTTCAGAGGTGCCAGGGAGGAGACTGGGGGATGCCCAGTTTTTGATAAGGGAAAGGAAGAGTGGCCCTTGTCAAAGCAACATGGTATTTCAGAACATGAAGAGACCTTAGCTTCCTCATTATGATCAGGAAAACATACTAAAAAGTAGCACTCTTTAAACTTCTGGCTTTTCCTCAGGTTCTGTAGGACCTTGAGTTCAGGAATGCAGGGGCTAATAAGCTGGATATGTTTGAGAATTTCAGTACGAAGTCTGCAGGCCCCAGATAAGATGTAAAGCTGTGTGGGCATGTCCCATTAATAAGCAGCTGAGCAAGTAACAGCTGGGAGTTTGGGTATAAGTATGCATGAGTTGTGTGTTAGAAGGGTTTTTGGCCCATATTCAGCATAAAGTGCCATCTAAATGGTAAGTAATATTTTCTCTGGTTGTCTAGAGGATGACTCTAGTTACCTTGCTTAAGAAAGAAAGAAAACATTTCCTTTTTTTTTTTTTTGAGACCGAGTTTCACTCTTGTTACCCAGGCTGGAGTGCAATGGCGCAATCTTGGCTCACCGCAACCTCCGCCTCCTGGGTTCAGGCAATTCTCCTGCCTCAGCCTCCTGAGTATCTGAGATTACAGGCACGCACCACCATGCCCAGATAATTTTTTGTATTTTTAGTAGAGATGGGGTTTCACCATGTTGACCAGGATGGTCTCCATCTCCTGCCCTCCGTGATCCACCGCCTCAGCCTCCCAAAGTGCTGGGATTACAGGTGTGAGCCACCACGCCCGGTCAAGAAAAAACTTTCAAAGCAATGCTGTAGAAGGAACTTGTTTGACACTAAGATGGCTTTGTAAAATTTTTCATCACCTTAATATGGTGTGACCCTGGCATTTGGATTCACAAGCTAGGGTTTTTGTCTAGGCTCTGCTATTCATGAGCTCTATGTCCTTGCCAAAGTCCCTTAACTCCTTCTGAGCCTTACTTTCTTCAGTTGGGAAAAGGAAATAATTCTTGCTCAGCCTCTGGCCTTTTATAGCATTTCATCTGGATCCAAAGAGAGAGTGAATGTCTAAAGTGACTATCAGTAGTATTGGTGGAGAGTACAGTGAGGTTTTCACTGGGACAGTGTATAGATATTTTAAATTGTAGGAAAGAAAGCAGGATAGAGGTAAGTAAACTTGCATAGGGACTTAAATGGCCCTCATGGGAGGAAAGGGACCAAAATCTTTCCACCTCCTCTCCTTGTAATTTCAGGTTACAGAAAACTTTGGGCTGGGTGATCCAACACAATAGGACAATAAAAAGGTCCCTGTATTAAAGTGCCTATGGGGACATACACAGTTGTGCTGGATGTTAGCAATGGCATTGGATCCTGCCTTGTTCCAAAAAGTGAAGGATTCTGCTTTGAGCAAATGGCTTGGGCATGTGAATCTAAAAAGATGGCAGCTGGTAGCCCAAATCACTTTTGGCATAGAGCACCCTGAGCTGAGATAACACTGAGCAAAGAAGCTCCTTTTTTTAACCTGAAGATCCACATTACCTAGACAGGGGATTGTACGCTGTTAGGCAGGAGAGTAGAGTGATTCCCAATACTATCAGTTGCCCCTTCAGCTAAGATATATCTTGAAGTACCCTTTCCCTGTCCTGAAATGAAAATCATAGATAAGATATTTGTACATATTTAATCTACCAAAAATAATCAAAATAATGTTCTTAGTATAATATAAAGGAAACATGAAGGAAAACAATTTATAAAATAGCAACATGGCCAAACCACACCAGAAGACAACATCCAGTGGTCAGATATTGCACAGGTAGGATCTTCATGAATGTGGCCACCCATAGGCCAGCATATCCATATGATACTGGTATAGTAGAATAGAATGGACACTGTCATATCACAAGTAGTGTGGCTGTTAGTGATATGGATTTTCTGAAATGGTGAGCCAGAGTTGGTGATGTTCCAACTTAAATACATAACAATTTTCCCTTTTCTAGACATACTGGCTGCATTCCTGGAAAAATCAGTTATAGCAAAATTATAACAAAGTAATTTTTGCTTATATATAAGACAAAATCAAAACTTTGCTCAGATAATTATAAATAAGGAGGAAATTCTTGATGCCTGTTGGAACATCGCTGGATATGTGAGGCATATAGACCTTTTTTTACCACAGTCCTGCTATTTTGCTCAGGCTGGAGTGCAGTGGAATGATCATAACTTACTGAAGCCTTAACTTCTGAGCTCCCACTCATCCTCCTTCCTCAGCCTCCTGAGTAGCTGGGACTACAGGCATGCATCACTATGCCTGGCTAAGGTTTTATTACTTATAGAGACAAGGTCTTGCTCTGTTGCCTAGGATGGTCTTGAACTCCTGACCTTAAGTGATTCTCCTGCCTCAGCCTCCTGTAGACCATTTTTCTTGATGTGTAGGATGTGCCACTGCTTTGCAGGATGTCTAGAATCCTGGCCCTCTAAAAGCCAGCAACACAAAGCCTTCAGTCATTGTGTCAACTAAACTGTGCCCTCATATTTCCAAGACACCCTCTGGGAATGCTAATATTGTCATAAGAAACTTTGGGGTAGAGGCCCAGCCTCACTTAAACTGTTTTGGAAATAGCTGGAGGTGACCCTGCATTTTAGTGATGTCAGGATTAGCCAATGGAAGACTGTTTTAAACTTCATGGGACACCAGGTTTCTTGACTAATTTTGTTTTCTAAAGCAACTGTCTTCTGTTGCAAGCTATTATGGTCCTCTGGAGAGCAAAGAAGCATGACTGAGTTTTGGCTCTAGGGGATAAATGGGAGAAAGCAGGACTGGCAGACCCTCTTCCCATGAGCAAGTACCTAGGACTTCTCATCTCTATTGGGGTGAGCAAGCCATGGAAAGAGGATTTAGACTTTCTGCTCTTCTGGACAAATGGAGTCCCAATGATGTCATGTGTAAGAGTACATATTTGAGAGTAGGACAGATCTGGGTTTGAATCCTGTTTCTGTCATCTCATAGCTGTCTGACCTTGGACAACTTACTCAGTGGTCTGAGGCTAAGCATTAAAATGGAGATAGACCTAGTATCTTAGTACATTCCTGCTGCTCTAACAAAATACCTTAAATGGGATAATCCATAAACAATAGAAATTTATTGCTGATAATTCTGGAGGCTGGGAAGTCCAAGATCAAAGGTGCCAACAGATTTGGTGTCTGGTGTGGGCCTGTTCCTTGTAGCTGCCAACTTCTAGGCATCCTCATATGGTAGAAGGTAAAAACCAGCTTCGTCAGACCTCTTACAAGGTCTCTAATCCCTCATGATCTCATCACCTCCCAGATGCTCCATCTTCTAATACCATAATGTTGGTAATTACGATTCAGTTTAGGAATTTGTAAGGGACACAAACACTTAGACCACAGCACCTACTTAGAAGGCTGGTGGTAAAGTACAATGAGATCTTCATAAAGAGTTTTGCATTGTTCCAGGCACATAGTAAGACCTTAGTTAACTCCAGCATCTTAACTGTTGTTGCTTACAGTCATACAGTCATCTGTTGAGGGCTTTTTTCAACTTTTAAGTTCAGGGATACATGTACAGTTTTGTTACATATGTTAACTTATGTCATGGGAATTTGTTGTACAGGTTATTCATTACCCAGGCATTAAGCCTAGTACCCATTAATTATTTTTCCTGATCCTCTTCCTCCTCCCAACTTCTACCATCTGATCAGCTCCATTGTGTGTTGTTTCTCTCTATGTGTCCATGTGTTCTCATCATTTAGCTTGCCCTTACTCATAGCATGCAGTATTTGGTTTTCTGTACCTGCCTTAGTCTGCTGAGGATGATGGCCTCCAGCTCCATCCATGTCCTGGCAAAGTATATGATCTCATTCTTTTTCATGGCTGCATAGTATTCCATAGTGTATATGTAACACATTTTCTTTATCCAGTCTATCATTGTTGGGCATTTAGGTTGATTCCATATCTCTGCTATTGTGAAGTGTTGCAGTGAAGATACACATGCATGTATCTTTATAATATAATTATTTATATGCCTTTAGGTATATACCCAGTAATGGGATGGCCGGGTTGAATGGTATTTCTGTCTTTATTTCTTTGAGGAATCATGATGCTATCTTCCACAATGGTTGAACTAATTTATACTCCCACAAATAGTATATAAGACTTCCTTTTTCTCCATAATCTTGCCGGTATCTGTTACTTTTGACTTTTTAATAACAGGGGGCTTATGTTTGTGGGGAAGGGCATTAGTGACCACTGAGACTCTACAGAACAGTCCTGAGACAAGGTACAGCTCCATTTCAGTAAAGAAGGATGAGAGTTTTTCTAGAAAGTTATTGGGGAAGGAAAAACAAGCCAGCTCTGGATTATATTGAAGGGAATGTCTTAAACATGACAGCAAACATCTTTTCTCAAACCCCTAATACTTAAAATTATGTGCTTTTAATACTTCCTACTGAGTTCCAAAGAGGCAATATGATGATCACACAATAACCTTTACTCAACAGGAGGTATACAAAAGCTCTGCCATGAAATTCCAGGTTTTCTGTCTCATGTGACTTATCTCTAGCTAAGCAGAGCTAGAACCTATTGCTGCTCTGGAGGGCCCTGGAACAGAAATTCATGTGATTGTTTCTTATATACATGCTTTTCCTAAAAAGTGAATATAAAGATGTCCTTTTGCTAATGCAAAACAAGCAACCAGGTACACTCATGCAAACACATTTTCCCAGGACAAACCACAGAGAAAAACTGTTTGAATAGGTTTAATGAAAACATTTTTCCAGCTCAGAATTTCTTAAAGAGATCCAGCTTTCTTATGGAAAACAGCCCAGGATTCATAGAGAAAATATTGAAGTATTATTCTTTTCATTGATCCTTGTTGTTTTGCCAAAGAAGATGCTGGCTGTCTTGTTTACTGAAGAGAGGAAGAAAGTTCTAATCATATGTCTCTATCATTCAATGAGCAGTTGTTCAAATTTGTTTTCCTTTATAACAGTAGGGCAAGTGCTCTTCTTATAACTGTCTTAGTTCATAAAAACTTTAAGACAATAAAAAGATAAATATATAAAATAAATGAGGACTAAGGGGAAGGATAAATATGGCAAAGGTAAGTATGGAAAATGTATGCCTGTGTAATAAAAATTTGACTCTAGGCTTCCCAGTGACTAAGGCAAAGAGGAAAATCCTATTTGGTTATGTGATTTTTAAAAAATAAGTTTTTTAGGAAGCACTTAGTTGTCCCTCGTATTAAGAACAGAAGTGAGTTTTCTCAGATACTCATAAAAAGTATTTTGAGTCATTGATGACCAATTCCTCAAATGCCCTGCAGTTACTGTGACTGAATTGCATTGGACCTCTTTGTAGAACGTCCCTCATTCTTGGCATTTTGCCAAAGCATAATTCTATAAAGGGAAAGACATAACCTCCAGGCAATCTTCCATTTATATTATTTATTTTCAACTGAAGTTTTGCAAAATATTAAGCAGCACAGAGTTAAAGGTCATCTCTGATAAGTACCGGGAATGCAACTCTTCTCAGCAGATGGGAAAGCCCAAAGCCACAGGCTTGCAACGGTTCACCAAGCTGGGCACAGATAACATTCTCTTATAAATATGAAAAGGAAGCCCAAAGGTATGGGAGCTAGAAGAGGTGACCCACCTTGACATGGAGAGAGGCAAGTGCATCAAATAAGATAGATGTAGGAAGAAAAAAATGAACAATAATTTAATTAAGATAACTACTGTTCACACTTATGTATATTTCCTTCTTTTTTCCTCCTAGTGGGTAATGTTAACACAATCAAATATGCACACAGGCTGAGTGCAGTGGCTCATGCTTGTAATCTCAGCACTTGGGAGGCTGGGGTGGGAGGCCAGGTGAGCCCAGGAATTCAAGGCTGTGGTGAGCCGTGATAGCACCACTGCACTCCGGCCTGGGTAACAGAGCAAGACCCTTCCTTTCCACCTCCCAAAAAGACTAGGCATACAATTTTATATCATTTCTCACTCATTTAAGCAGCACAAAACTAGTTATTTTGTTTCATTGGGATCTGTAGGCTGCTGTAATATAATCCCCATTATGGCTTCAGACCTTCTATAAAATGTATAGTATACTCCCTGCCATGAGTAAGTGATGCTTTAGGAAAATTAGGAAAAGAGGCTTTTTAAATAGATTGAGACTCCGTAAAGAGACCAGAGGAGGATGTAGGAAGTGAGAGCTGAGTGTGGAGGGGAGTTAAGCAGAAACAGAGAATCAGAAGGGGGAATGACTTGGAGAATATAAGCCCCTAGAGAATTTACTAACCACTTGGGACTCCTCATGAATGTGGGATTAGGGGTTCAATTTGATCTCAAGATGGACAAAGTGCACCTTCTGTAATGTTTTTTAAAAATACATACATGTGTAAGTTCTGTCCTTTTATAAAAAGGGGTAGAAATAGAACAGTGGTGAGTTATGATAATAGGGTAGTAAAATTTGGCAAGATTTTTGTCTTTTAAAAGCAGCTTTCCAGAAATCACATTTCTCCATGGTCAAGAATTTCTCCTTTTTGTGGGGTGTGGTGGGTAACAAAAGTAATGTTTTATTTATTTATTTATGAGACGGAGTCTCACTGTGTCACCCAGGCTGGAGTGCAGTGGCCTGATCTTGGCTCACTGCGACCTCTCTGCCTCCCAGGCTCAAGCGATTTTTCTGCCTCAGCCTCCTGAGTAGCTGGGATTACAGGCATGAGCCATCACACCCAGGTAATTGTTTGTATTTTTACTGGAGATGGGGTTTCACCATGTTGGCCAACTTGGTCTTTACCTCCAGACCTCAGGTGATTTGTCTGCCTCTGCCTCCCAAAGTGCTAGGATTACAAGCATGAGCCACCATGCCCAGCCAGTAATCTGTTACTTATAGAGGGAGGCTGGTGTTTACACTCAAACCAGCCCCATATACAGACACTTCTTAATTATCTACTGCTTAGTTTAATTTCATGTCTCTCCTTCCCAGAATTAAAAACATTTCTGATGCTTAAATACAACCACAAACTCATTGAAGGCATGTCTTGAATGACCATTAGGTTCTGATATTCCTTCTTTTACCTTGAACAGATTTTTTGGTCCCCTTATTGTTTTGAAATGTGTCATTTTTTTCTTTGCTACTTTGAATTACCTTCTCTTCCAGGAAGGGATGGGTAAATACATTTTCTTCAATCGTGGTAGTTTTCTGCTGGCCAGATGTTGTGGTAAAATTCCACCTTCTCCAGGGACTAAAGTGTGACTATCTGATCAGGAGGCTAATCTTTTTCTCTTTTTATCATATGTGGCTTATAGGAATCAGCCCCACTGTGTATGATTGCTTTGTCCTCTGACAGCCTTCAGAAGTACTGGGAGGGAGTCTGTCAGTCGATTGTTTCAGACAATCCCTTTCTGAACTAAGAGATTATGTCTTCTAAGGAAATTCAACCAAATGTGACTTTAACCATCTCAAGTCTTCCTCTCCCAGTAAATGGATTTAAGTATCTGAAAAGACACAATGAAATTAGAGACTTCCAATTGATTTAATTAAGCAGCTGGGATGAATGAGAGGATGTAGTCTTCCTGCAGTTATAAAGCCTCCATTCCCTAGTATTCAGTTAATGAAAGAAAATACGTATTTTGATTTTTTCTTCTCTCCAACACTGCAAAATTTATAAGCCGGTAGTTTTACTACTGGATGTTGAAGTCTTATGAGGAAAAGACTCATTCCCTTTTTTATAACAAAAGGAATGGATTTTGTGTTTCTGGCATAACAGGTAGCCTGCCACTAGGCAGTATGTTTGCTTATTGCCCATCCTTAGGTTTCAGAGCTGTAAATGCAGTGTAGGTACTCCGTCATACAAAAGGTTGCTTTTCTGACAAATTCAGAATTTAACTGCAAGATAATTCTCTTTCTACATTGGCTCCGATTTTAAAGCCAGAGTAACATTTCCTTACTGAACTATATAACTGCTTTGAAAGTGTCTGATAGGAGGTTCTGGTGGTGATCAGGCCCCTGGAATTCTGGGAACATGAGTGGAATTTACCCAACGACTATGATTCTCTTCCTCCTTTGGAGCCTCTGGTAGTACTTCCTAGACGGACTTCTCCACATCCTTCCCTGTGTCCAGAGAATTCCTGTCTTTATATTTGTGGCTTCTAGAACTTTATCTTTGTTCATCCCTTAGTTTGGGTACTTAAAACCTCTGACAGAGCTGGGTTCCAAAGCATTTCACAGTGGGGTTTACTAAGTGCCTCACAGAGCCTTTCAAATGGAAATTTCCTCTCCTTCTTCATCAGTCTCACTTCCTCTCTTGTTTCCCCCTCTAGTCCTACCCCCTCTCTCCCCCACTTCTTTGCCCTCAGTCTCATCATCCTTTTAATTTTTATTTTGACCTATTTTTTAGAAATAGCAATGCCATGTAAAAGTTTTAATTAACAGTTTATACCCCCAATTTTATTTTTTTAATGAAAGGAAACATAACAAATCCAATTAAAGTCCTTTTTTGATGCTCAAGCCCCATTCTCTTCCTCTGGCCCTATTAAATATCTCATGAATCCAAAAGATTCATCTGATAGCTCTTTGCACAGCTGCGTCACTGGGAGCCTCATGGGAGGCTGTCTTCTTGCTTTAGGTAATAATGTATTGGATGGTGATTGGGGCATTGTGGTAAATGGGAGCAGCAGATAGTCCACAGGCAAATTTATTGAATATCTACTCTTACCCAGATTGTATGGACAAATAAGTAGATTTGATGCACCATGGATAAACTTGTGAGGAAGAATCAAGTGCAGGAGACTTTAGCAGAATTAATGACTGCTCCTAAATCCCATTTCCTTTCCAGGAAACCTGACTTCGGGCTTCAACATTCCTGACCTCATTCTTTATAGTTCTCTCTCTCTCTCTCTCTCTCTCTCTCTATTTTTAGATGGGTTTTAATGTCTACATATCTAACCCTGGCCTCCTGGCTGTTATTTTGATTTTCTAGCTATGTGATGGCTTGATTTTGATGTTCTTCAATCTACACCATCTCCAAGCTCTGCTTAATTTTGTTGAAGACACAATAAATGGGCTGGGATACAGTCTCCTCATCCTAGCCCATCAGGGCAAGCTTGGAGGTAGATGGAGTTTGGCTTTCTAACTGACTAAAAAGGTGACTGTGTCCCTAGATCTGCACAGCTTTGTCCCATTATTGTCAGTTTTCTGGTCCCTAAGGGTAAGTGGGGACCCAAGAAGCAAGGCACCAAAACTTAGCAGTGCCAGCGAACCTAGAGCCTGAGGTGTCAACATCAACTTGTTGCCTGCCAAGACAGATCTTAGTGGGAGACATGTTGAAATTGGCCACAGTTCCAAAGTTCTCTTCTAGGTCCTCTCTTTGTGTTGAGTCTGGGACCTGAAGCCACTGTCATCCTTGATAGTGACACATATAATGAGATTGATGATGCTGGGCTAGTGCTGGAGGTATGTGGGGACCCTCTGGCCCTGGCTAGGCTGGGTCCACCACCTTCATTATATGTGCAGTGATGAATTTAGACTTTTTATGAGCTTCTTGTTGTTTTGCTGCTGCTTCTTTTTTTTTTCTTTTCCTTGAGACAAGGTCTCACTGTCACCCGGGCTGGAGGCAGTGGCACTAACATGACTCACTGCAGCCTTTACCTCCTAGTCTCAGGCAATCTTTTCGCTTCAGTCCCCCAAGTAGCTGGAACTACAGGTGTACACTACCATTCCTGCTTAATTGTAGAGACAGGGTTTCGCCTCATTGCCTAGGCTGGTCTCGAATTCCTGGGCTTAAGCAATCTGCCCACTTTGGCTTCCCAAACTGTTGGGATTACAGGTGTGAACCATGATGCCTGGCTAGTTTTGCTTCTTTTAACTGTTCTTCCTTCAGCTTCTTTCCATTAATTTTTTTCCTTCTCTCTTTGCCTTGACTTGAGTATCTGCTTGGCGTTCTCTCCTGTGCTGTATCTGGTTAACTTGTCCTCTCAGCTGTGAATTGTAGTAATACATAGATGGGGAAATGAAAAATATTGATCAGCCTTGTGTAAAGCCTGCCAAAATTTTCATCATCTCTTCTCACGTTGACCAAATACCAAGGAAATAATATGATGGGTAATAGACTCCCAGAAGCATCTGAGATTCAAGACTCATGTTGTGTAGATGGTACTTGCTGTGGGGGAAAAGACTTGATTTAGTCTATGAAAAATATATAACTAAAGAACAATCTTGTCTTTGTTTTTACATATTTCCATTTTTGGCTTTCTTTGGTCTTATTACTCCCTAGCGATTAGACTTGTGATAAGTAAGGAAGAGTAATTGGTCTACTTTCTCTCTATGTTCTTAAGCCATCTCTATTCAAGATTAAGTTATAGTGTTTGAGGACATTTACTTGCCCACTTTGCATGCTTTTTAAGGGAAACAAACATAAAACATCAAACAAGGCTGAGCATGGTAGCTCACACCTGTAATCTCAGCACCTTGGGAGGCCGAGGAGGGCGGATCACGAGGTCAGGAGATGGAGACCATTCTAGGCAACACAGTGAAACCCCATCTCTACTAAAAATACAAAAAATTAGCCAGGCATGGTGGCACGTGCCTGTAATCCCAGCTATTCGGGAGGCTGAGGTAGGAGAATCGCTTAAAGCTGGGAGGCAGAGGTTGCAATGAGCCGAGATTGCTCCAATGCACTCCAGCCTAGGCAACAAGAGTGAAACTCCATCTCAAAAAAAAAAAAAAAAAAGTATCAAACAAAGTGAGAAAGAAATGAAAACTTTCCTCATCCTACTAGAAGTTAAAAGATCCTCAAAGTTCACTTTTCCAGCCAGACTGCTCTGTAAGTGCCTCTTCCTGGCAGCAGCAAGAATATTGAGTCAAATGTCACTGGAGCATCTGTCTGGATTCTAATGCTAGCTCCAGCATTATCAGCTGGGGGTCATGTAATCCCTTAAAAACCTCCTTTTCCTCATGTGTAAAACAGGAGTTGATGAAACAAACTGCCTTAAGTTGTTATGCTGTTAGTTATGATAGCAAGGAGGTTGGCATAGAATTAGCACTCAGGTGTGGCTGCCTCACAATCACTGTTCCCCTGCCTCCTCTCTTTCTGCCCCTCCTCTCCCTCCTCCGATAGTGGTTTACAACACAGCCCTGTCATGGCACTGCTTGCCTGCCATCCTGGTCCCGCCCATTCCTCCTATTTCATCCAGGACAGAACTGTCCACCTTTCTGAGGTAGTTTTTGCATCTCAGAATTGATGATGATGCTGATAATATACCCAAGTTCATTTAAAGTTGTAACAGTGCTTGAAGCATAGTAAATGTTCAATAGTTATTTGTTATTATAGCATGATTATTAATATTTTCTCCATGATCAAAGTCTTAAATCCCTGCTGAATTTCTGGGGTCTGGCAGAGCTGAGATGGGGGTAGGGCAAACTCTAAAGTTTAGATGAACAGTCAGCAGCTTTTCTGAAATGACAGTACTGTCTTGATTTGTTCTTTTAAATTTAAGTGAGGTCTCAGGTCATCTGGAGGTCCCTTTTATTGTAGCACAGTCCCCATATCTCCCTATTGTCCTGGGATGATGACAGTGAGATGGAGCTGCCTTAGGCCCCTTCACAGAAGCTGATGATCCTGCAAGGCCGCAGGCAAGTTCTTTTTTTCTGGACTTCTCCACCTCCCCGTCTCCTCTTGCTCCACAATGTGAATAGACTCTAGGAGCATCACCACTTGGGGTGTTGCCAGCCAGGCCCTTTGCTGTTTTAGAGTTAGTGGGAATTAGCCAGACAGTTGTTTGAAAGCAAAAACAAGATCTCAGGATTGGTGCTGGGGAAAAGCCAGCTTGTAGAGCAGGTGAGAAGTGCCCAGAGACAAATTGCCTGTTGTGTAGGTTGTACTGAGCTCATTTACATGTCGCTCCTTTGCTAGGCCTCCCTAGAATACAATCTATAGCCCATTATCTTTGCCCTTAACAAATGTAGACTCTCTAATCACACCAGCTTTTAGTTTGGCTGTTTCCATGCACTAATTAGGCTGACCTTAATCCATATAAGCTGTAATATTCCTCTGTGTGTCCCATGGTAACTACCCACCCCTTCCCTTTAGCATATTCAAACCTCCTGACTTGAATAGTAGAAGTTCAAGTCTAGCTCCCCCAAATCATTGAGCTAGAGCCCCTTTTCTACTCATGGCTGACAAGTTAATAGCAAGAGGTTCTCACTCTACAGAGGTAGTAGTGTGGTCAGGTTCTTTTCCTAAATTCTCAGGGCATGGAAGTGAAGGCTTTTCTCTTCCATCTTTTTCTGTAACATGGTGACTCAAACTGGACTCTTGGCCATAGCCAGCAGCGTCTGTGTATATTTTCTGAAATGCTTTAAATTAAAGGGTTATACAAGTCATTACCCCAAGTCATCAAAACAGCAATTAACTCAGTAATCATGAGATGAAGCCAGCTGTCTCCTTTGGGAATGTAAAATTGAAAACCAATGCTACAGTGTGCTTGGCTCAGCCATGAACTCCCATGAAGCACAACTAAATACTGCAAATGTAAATATTGTAAATATTTACATTTAGAGAGGCAATACACTAGATTGCCTCTTGGGGGAAGATGATTTGAACAAAGGGAAACAAATAGGAGAGTAAAAAGAGAAAGTATCCATGTCTAGGAGAATATCTTTACAAATAAATATCTACAGTTTTGTTGTTTATTATATGGCAGATTATTTATTATATTTAGCAAATTGAGAAACAGTGCTGGGTAAATTTCCCCTAGGAGAGTAACATCTTTGGCAACAATAGTATAGAAAATTGGGCTGATTTTGTTATGCATTCTGACTATATACAGTCATGCTCATTTTAGAATTGCATTTTGAGATTGTTATATTTTATATAAAATAAAAGAGCTCATTGCATAAAGAAGCTATGGAAAGTTAAAAAATATTTTGAGAACTTCTTCCCCAACTATTAACCTCATTATTTAACAATGAAAACCTCCATTTTTCTTCAAGCTAGAAGTCCCTATTCTCAGATCATATGACAGCAATCAGATTAGGGTTTTCTAAACAAATGAGTAGCCACAAAAGCTACAACCAAAGGCTCTGGCAAGAGATGTTTGCTTTTCTGATTACAAAATTAACATGTGCTTATAGATGATTTGAAAAATACATAAGGTATAAAAATAAACATTACCAATGTAATCCCACCATGAGACTACTGTTAATACTTTGCGACTACTACCTTAATGTTCTTACTTTGCTTTTTTGTATGCATTTTTTCATATGATTTGAATTATACCATAATATATACACTCATATTCTACTTTTATTTAAACTTCATTAGTGGTTCCTCATTTTTGAACTTTTTCTTTGAAAATATTTAAAGCAAATGTGCCAGACTATTTAATTGTACTCTTATTGAATGTTTTTACTAATAACTGATATTGCAGTGAACATTTTAGTATATTAATCTTTGATTCTTTGCTTGTTGTTTTAGGATATATTCTTAGAAAGAAAGTCAATTGCTTGGGCATATGAAATATTGCCAAATTACATTTTAGACAGATGATACTAATTTTTACTCAGTGTTTATGTGTGCTCCAAGCTCACGGCATCTTCAGTGCTGTTGAGTATTATTTTCTTCATCCAATGGTTCTCTGGCTTCACTTTGGAATCCACACAGGGGCAACAAACAAACAAATAGATATGTCTATGCCTGGGCTCTACCCCAAACCAATTAAATTAGAATTTTTGAGCAGTGGGATTGCCAATGCATCTGTAATTTTAAAAGCTCCCAGTGACTCTAGTTGATAGAAGGAGTTCAGAACCATTTTGCTAACTGGGTAAATGAAAAGTATTCTTCTTCAACACCCTTTGGTATTGGGGTACTTAGAACTTAAGTAGTAGATGTTTTGTCTCATTAGCTTGAAAAACATACTGTGAAATTATAGTCCTGGTGAAAAGATTTTGCCTCAATTGAATTTTCATATACATGGAAAAAATAAGGCCAAATAGCATGCCCTACCCTGCTATAGCCTTACCACATCGTCAATTAGTTATTAGAAAAGCTTTGCAGAGCCTTTTCTACTTTTTTATATTTTGTCTTTAAGTTTTATATTTGAAGTTCTTTAAGAAGTAGTAAATGCCAGTTGTCTTTCTCATCACTATTCAATTGATTATAAAATATTTCATTTATTTAGGCATTTTCAATACCAGGACATGCATTGTCAAATGCAAGAGTTCCTTCTGTGTCTTAGTGTGACAATTATTTACCCATATCTTATTGTTTGGTAGATTAAAATACCAAGGAAGACTATAATTACCTGTGACTTTGGCCTGCCAGTTTTGATGAAGGTTCAGTGAAGCTCCAGACATGATCTGAATCCTGCTTTTGATTGAGTTGGTCTAGGGAAGCCCTTTTCACTCATCCCGCTAATATATGCTGATGTGTACTGTTCTGTTCTTTCTTGAAATGATTTTCCTGTGTGTGTGAAATAAGTGAAGAGAATGTTTCCATCTCTCCTCTAGTGATCTTACTTCAAAATCTGTTGACAGTTATTTACTATGTGATCTTCCTAAAGCCTCTTATTTCCTCACTTCTATCATGCCTTCAGTCCTACCTCTTACTCTTCCCCAAGATGGAGAACTCCCTTGTGCGCCTGTCCAAATAGTCACTTCCCCATACTCTCTTGCAGCCAAAGAGTGGTGATATGACAAAATTCTGTTCAATTATATATAAACTGAATTCTACTGAGAGTTTTGGGGAAGAGGCTCATTTTCTGAATAAAGGCATAGTGATACTGGAACCCGCTTTCCTAACTTCTAGCCTTGAATTCACATGTGATGCCTGGACTTTGTTGGTCATTTTGCAACCATAGGGTAATAGAGCTGACAGAAAGATCAAGAGAATGGTGGAGATTCAGTCTCTGCCATCTTTGACCTGCTGAACCAACACTAACCACTGCCCACCTGCAGCTTTCTTGCATCAGAAAAATACACCCTTGGTTAAGTCAGTGTTAGATGGCTTTTTTGTTACTTTCAGCTGAAAGCATTTCTGGTTCACCCAAATATTAGTCAATATCACATTTAGTTATTGATTATAGCTTGCCATGTTTTATATATTCCATGTAAGAATGGAATTAAAAGGCCATGGTATTCCTAAATGGGATGAGGCCAAGCTACTTTATCTTCCTTTTATTATCTTTACCCTTGTGGCAATGCTCAGTCTTGGGCAAAGAACCAGGAAAAATGAATGCTCCTCAGTGTTGTCTGTTCCTGATTATGTTTCTGCCTGGTATATTTGGGATGTGCATCCTCTTCAGTCTCAGGTTTAAATGTGATCTGCAGTGTTGGAGGTGGGCCTGGGAGATGTTTGTTCTGAGTCCTGCTTTTGATTGAAGCAGGGGGAGGTGGGAGGTGTTTGGGTCATGGAGGTAGATCCCTCCTGAATGGCTTGATGCCCTCTTTATGGTAGTGAGTGAGTTCTTGCTCTGGTAGTTCGTGCAAGAGCTAGTTGTTTAAAAGTCTACCAACCCCCTCTCTAATATCTCTTGCTTTCTGTCTTGCCATGTGATACAGCAGCTTTCTCTTCACCATCCACCATGACTGCAAGCTCCTTGAGGTCCTCACCAGAAGCAGATGCCAGCAGCACACACTTCCTATACAGCCTGCAGAACTGTAAGCTAAAATAAACCTCCTTTCTTTACAAATTATCCAGTCTCAGGTGTTCCTTTATAGCAATGAAAATGGACTAACAAAGAAAATTGGTGCTAATGAATGGGTTGTTGCTATAAAGATACCCAAAAATGTTGAAGCAGTTTTGGAACTGGGTGATGGGCCGAGGTTGGAAGAGTTTGGAGGGCTCAGATGAAGTCAGGAATCTGAGAGAAAGTTTGAAACTTCTTAGACACTGTTTAAATGGTTGTGACAAAAATTCTGACATAAATATGAACAGTGGAGGCTGGGCTAATGAGGCCTTGAATGGAAACATGGAGCTAAGTGGGAACTGAAGCATAGATGACCTATGTTATGCCCTAGAAAAGAACATGACTGCACTGTGCCCATAACCTAGAGTTTGTGGAAGCTTGAGCTTAAGAGTCATGACCCAGGATATCTGGTTGAATACATTTCTTAGCAGCAAAGCATTCAAGAAGTAGTGTGGCTGTTTCTTACAGCATATGATAAGATATGGGAGTAAAGGAATAACTTAAAGTGAGAACTTATATTTAAAAGGGAAGCAGAGCATAAAAGTTTGGAAAATTTGCAGCTTCATCATGTGATAGAGAAGGAAAGAGCATTTTCAGGCAAGGAACACAAGCAGGCTATGAAGCAATAACTCGCTAGAGACTTTAGCATGACTCAATGGGAATCAAGTGCTAATATTTATGACAATGAGAAAAGGGCCTTGAAGGCATTTCAGAGATGTGATTGGCCCCATCACCGGACCAGGGGCCTAAGAGGAAAAAATGGTTTCAGGGACCTGGTTCTGTGTCCTGCTGCCCTGGTCATCCTTGGGATTCTGCTCCCCGCATCCAGACTACTGTTCCAGCCATGGCTCAAAGGGTTCCAGGTACAGCTGGGGATACCACTCCTGAGAGCACAAACTGTAAGTCTTGGCAGCTTCCGCATGTTGTTGAGTCTGCAGGCACACAAAATGCAAACATGAAAGAGGCTTGGCAGATTCTCCCTAGATTTCAGATGTATCAGAAAATCTGGGTGCCTAGGCAGAAGCCTGCTCCAGGGGTGGAACCCTACAAAAGGCCCCTACTGGGGTAGTGCCAAGAGGAAAGGTGGGGTTGGAGCCCTCACACAGAGTCCCCACCAGGGTATTGCCTAGTGGAGCTGTGAGAACAGGGCTGTCACTCTCCAGACACCAGAATGGTAGAGCCACTGGCAGCTTGCACCATCAGCATGAAAAGGCTGCAGGTACCAGATTTCAACCTGTGATGGCAGCCACAGAGGCAGAGCTGCCCAAGGCCTTGGGAGCCCACCTGTTGCCCTAATGTGTCCTGCATGAAGGACATGGAGTCAAAGCAGGTTATGTTGGAGCTTTAAGATTTAATGAATACCCTGCTGGGTTTCAGACTTGCATGGGGTTTGTCACCCCCTTCTTTTTGGCTGATTTTTTCCTTTGGAACGAGAATGTCTACCCAATGCCTGTACCACCATTGTATCTTGGGAGTAAATAACTTGTTTGGATTTTATAGGCTCATGGGTGGAAGGAACTTGGCCTTAAGTCTCAGGTGAGACTTTGGACTTTGAGGTAATGCTGGAATGAATTAAGACTTTGGGGGAGTATTGGGAAGGGTATTTTACAATGTGAGAAAAACCTGAGATCTGGAGGGCCAGGGCCAGAATGATACAGTTTGAATGTATTTCCCCTCCACACCTCATGCTGAAATGTGATCTCCAATGTTGGAGGCAGGCCTGATGGGAGGTGTTTGAGTCATGGGGACAGATTCCCTATGAATGGCTTGGTGCCATTCCCACAGCAATGAATGAGTTCTTGCTCTAGTGGTTCAAGCAAGATCTAGTTGTTTAAAAGAGCCTGGCACCTGGCCCTGCCTTATTTCGTCTCTCAAGGTATGATACACTGGCTCCCTCTTTGCCTTCCTCCATGGTTGTAGTTAGCTCCCTGAGGCTCACACCAGAAGCGGATACCAGCACCACATTTCCTGTACATCCCACGTAACAGCCAAAATAAAACTCTTTTCTTTATAAATTACCCAGTTTCTGGTATTCCTTTACAACAATAAAAACTAATTAGCACACTGCCTTATTTCAGTGTATCACCTTGCTTCAGCCTAAAGCTATGTGGGCTTAATTCAAGTAGGAACAAGCGGTGGAGAATGATTGTCTATAACAACTTCTACAAACTTTCAGCCTTGAATTGTGGCCCACAAACATAAAGAATTATAGGTATTTATTTCCTAATTACCATTGCTTCTTGTGGATATCTCTCCTCTAAGTCCTGGCATGACGAGAAGGCTGATGTCTAAGGCAGGATCTTGGTACCTCTTGCCATCTAACTATCATTATACTACTCTGATTTTGACGCAACAATGATTGCCACAGTTTTGGTAATGAATGTAATTTGAGGTTACATATATTTATTCTGTGCTGGCAACTCTTATGCCAGTGCCTTAATTGGTTTTGTTGGAGTGAGGTCAAAGCCTTGGGTATATAGAGCAATTAATACATTTCGGCATTTTGCATCAATCACTGGAGGTTCATCAATTTTTGATCAACTATGTTATGTACACATTTACTGAACACCGGTTGTTATGGTTTATGTGCTTTCAACTGAGAGATGGCCAAGAAAATGCAAATTGCTTGAAGTTAAAGAGAAATCTATCAAATCTTCAGTCATTGCTACAATAGCTAAGTGTTGAACCAAGTTGGAAAATAAAGGCAAATTTAACCTCTTACCTCTGTATAATAATCAGAAGCTTCACCTAGTCCAAATTTTTAGGTGAGAGATTTTCAGATGGATTTTGCATTTTTTTTTTTGGCTGTGCACTACTTGTTTCTCTTAAGATATGGAGGAATACACAGAACTGGTCAGCATTTTGCCACTACATAAGCCTTAATCATCTTAAATATGTGAAAGTAAAAGGCAAAAATATACAATTATAATTCTGAGCTTGAACTAAAATACTGAAAGAAAGATTTGGTTTATTTGTGACCAAGAATCACAATTTCATCTTCTTTTTCAAATGTAACATGTAGTGGGCCATGAAAACAGTTATGAAAAAGAGCTTTCTTTGAAGCCTAACTCATAGTACTTGCTTACTGGTGCACACTCTTAATATAACTTTGTCATCATGATTCTAGCTCCACCTGATTTGAACAGAAACTGATGATGGGTAGAAGGGAGCCTTGTAGAATGTTGTTTCCTACCAGAGTATCCAAAAAACGGTTGTAAAGAAAAACCCAAGTAGATCCTTTGCAGACTGACACTTTTTAAAAAATTCTTATATCTATGTTTCTGTTATTGGGGTACAGGTGGTATTTGGTTACATGAGTAAGAATTTTAGTGGTAATTTGTGAGGTTTTGGTTCACCCATCACCCAAGCAGTATACACGGCACCATATTTGTAGTCTTTTATCACTCGCCCCCCTCCCACTCTTCCCTGCCAAGTTTGCAAAGTCCACTGTATCATTCTTATGCCTTTATGTCCTCATAGCCTAGCCTCCGCATATCAGTTAGAACATTCAGTGTTTGATTTTCCATTCCTGAGTACTTCACTTAGAATAATAGTCTCCGGTCTCATCCAGGTCACTGCAAATGTTTTTAATCCATTCCTTTTTATGGCTGCATAGTATTTCATTATATATGTAAAGTTTCTTTATCCATTTGTTGATTGATGGGCATTTGGATTGGTTCCATGATTTTGCAATTGTGAATTGTGCTGCTATAAACTTGTGTGTGCAAGTATCTTTTTTGAGTCATGTCTTCTTTTCCTCTGGGTAGGTACCCAGTAGTGGGATTGCTGGATCAAATGGTAGTTCTACTTTTAGTTCTGTCAGGAATCTCCACACTGTTTTCCATAGTGGCTGTACTAGTTTACCTTCCCACCAGCAGTGTAGAAGTGTTCCCTGATCACTGCATCCACACCAACATCTCCTTTTTTTAATTTTTTTGATTATGGCCATTCTTGCAGTAATAAGGTGATATCATATTGTGGTTTTGATTTGCATTTCCCTGATCATTAGTTATGTTGAGCATTTTTTCATATGTTTGTTGCCCATTTGTATATCTTCTTTTGAGAATTGTCTACTCATGTCTTCAGGCCACTTTTTGATGGGATTGTTTGTTTGTTTTTGCTGATTTCTTTGAGTTTGTTGTAGATTTTGGATATCAGTCTTTGAAGATTTTCTCCCACTCTGTGGGTCATCTGTTTACTCTGCTGACTGTTCCTTTTGCCATGCAAAGACTCTTTAGTTTAATTAGGTCCCAGCTATTTGTCTTTGTTTTTATTGCATTTGCTTTTGAGTTCTTGGTCATGACATCCTTGCCTAAGCCAATGTCTAGAAGAGTTTTTCCAATGTTATCATCTAGAGGTTTTATGGTTTCAGGTCTTAACTTTAAGTCCTTAATCCATCTTGAGTTAACTTTTGTATAAGGTGAGATATGAGGATCTAGTTTCAATCTCCTACATGTGGCTAGCCAATTATTCCAGCACCATTTGTTGAAAAGGCTGTCCTTTCCCCAGTTTTTGTTTTTGTTTACTTTGTTGAAATTCAGTTGGCTATAAGTATTTATATTTATTTCTGGGTTCTCTATTCTGTTCCATTGGTTTATGTGCCTATTTTTATATGATTACCACACTGTTTTGGTGACTATCGCCTTATAGTATAGTTTGAATCAGGTAGCGTGATGCCTCCAGATTTGTTCTTTTTGCTTAGTCTTGCTTTGGCTATGTGGGCTCAGTTTTGACTCCTTATAAATTTTAGAATTGTGTTTTCTAACTTTGTGAAGAATGATGTTGGTATTTTTATGGAGATTGTGTTTTTGGTAGTAAACCTTTTCATAATGTTGACTGTACCCATCCATGAGCATGGGATGTGTTTCCATTTGTTTGTGTAATCTATGATTTCTTTCAGCAGTATTTTGTAGTTTTCCTTGTAGAGGTCTTTTGACTCCTTTGTTAGGTATATTCCTAAGTTTTGTGTGTTTTTTTTTTTTTTTTTTTTTTTTGCAGCTATGTAAAAGGTGGTGAGTTCTTGATTTGATTCTCCACTTGGTCACTGTTGGTATATAGAAGAACTACTGATTTGAGTACACTAATCTTATATCTGGAAACTTTGCTGAATTCTTTTATCAGTTCTAGGAGCTATCTGGAGGATTCCTAAGGGTTTTCAAGGTAAAGGATCATATTGTCAGCACACAGCAACAGTTTGACTTTCTTTTTACTAGTTTGGATGTCCTTTATTTCTTTCTCTTGTCTGATTGCTCTGGCTAGTACTTCCAGTACTATGTTGAAGAGGAGTGGTGAGAATGGGCATCCTTGTCTTGTTCCCATTCTCAGAGGGAATGCTTTCAACTTTTCCCCATTCAGTATCATATTGGCTGTGGGTTTGTCATAGATGACTTCTATTACGTTAAGGTATGTCCCTTGTGTGCTGATTTTGCTGAAGGTTTTAAACATAAAGGGATGTTGGATTTTGTCAAATGCTTTTTCTGCATATATTGAAATGGTCATTTGATTTTTGTTTTTAATTCTATTTATGTGGTATATCACATTTATTGACTTGGGTATATTAAACCATCCCTGCATCCCTGGTATGAAACCCACTTTATCATGGTGGATTATCTTTTTGATATGTTGTTGGATTTGGTTAGCTAGTATTTTGTTAAGGGTTTTAGCATCTATGTTCATCAAGAATATCAGTTTGTAGTTTTCTTTTTTGGTTGTATCCTTTCCTGTTGGAATTAGGGTGATGCTGACTTCATAGAATGAATTAGGGAGAGTTCCTTCTTTCTTTATCTTGTGGAATAGTGTCAAAAGGATTGGTACCAATTTTTTGAACATCTGGTAGAATTCTGCTGTGAATCTGTCTAGTGCTGGACCTTTTTTTGTTGGTAATTTTAAAATTACCATTTCAGTCTCAGTACTAGTTATTGATCTGTGCAGGGTGTCTATTTCTTCCTGATTTAAACTAGGAGGGTTGTATTTTTCTAGGAATTAATCCATCCTTTCTAGGTTTCCTAATTTATGTGTGTAAAGGTATTCATATTAACTTTGAATGATCTTTTGTATTTCAATGGTGCCAGTTGTAATATCTCCTGTTTCATTTCTTAGTGAGGTTATTTGGATTTTCTCTCTTCTTTTTTTGGTTAATCTTGCTAATAGTATATCAATTTTATTTCTCTTTTCAGAGAACCAGCTTTTTGTTTCATTTATTTTTTGTATTTTGTTTGTTTCTATTTTATTTAGTTCTTCTCTGATCTTGGATTTCTTTTTTTCTGCTGGGTTTGCTTTTGGTTTGTTCTTGTCTGTCTAGTTTCTTGAGATGTGACTTAGATTGTCTGTGCTCTTTCAGACTTTCTGATGTAGGTGTTTAGGGCTATGAACTTTTCTCTTAGCACTGCATTATCTATATTCCAGAGGTTTTGATATGTTGTGTCATTATTGTTATTTAGTTTAAAGAATTTTTAAATTTCCATCTTAATTTTGCTTTTGACCCAATGCTTATTCAGGAGCAGATTATTTAATTTCCATGTATTTATGTGATTTTTAAGGTTACTTTTGGAGTTGATTTCCAGTTTTATTCCACAGTGATCCGAGATAGTGCTTGATATGATTTCAATTTTTTTTCAGGCTATTGAGGCTTGTTTTATGACCTATCATGTGGCCTATCTTAGAGACAGTTTCATGGGCTGTTGAATAGAATGTGTATTCTGCAGTTGTTGGATAAAATGTTCGCTATATATGTATATCTGTTAAGTCCATTTGTTCCAGGGTATAGTTTAAGTCCATTGTTTCTTTGTTGCCATTGGTCTTGATGACCTGTCTAGTGCTGTCAGTGGAGTACTGAAGACCCCCACTATGACTGTGTTGCTGTCTATCTCATTTCTTAGGTCTATTAGTAATTGTTTTATAAATTTGGGACCTCCAATGTTAGGTGCATATGTGTTTAGGATTATGATATTTTCCTGTTGGACAAGGCCTTTTACCACTATATAATGTCACTCTTTGTCTCTTTTAGGCACTGTTGCTTTAAAATTTGTTTTATCTGATGCAAGAATAGCTACTCCTGCTTGATTTTGGTTTCCATTTGCATGAAATGCCTTTTTGCACCCCTTTCCTTTAAGTTTCTGTGAGTCCTTATGTGTTAGGTGAGTTTCTTAAAGGCAGAAGATAGTTGGTTGGTGAGTTCTTATCCATTCTGTGGTTCTTTATCTTTTAAGTGGAGCATTTAGGTCACTTGCATTCAGAGGTAGTATTGAAATGTGAGGAACCATTGCACTAATCTTGCTCTTTGTTGCCTGTGTACTTTGTTTTTGTTTGTTTTTTGTTTTTGTTTTTTAACTTTCGTTTTTGTTTCATGGGTTCTGTGTGATTTGTGCTTTAAAGAGGTTCTGTTCTGAAGTCTTTCCAGGATTTGGAGCTCCTTTTAGCAGTTCTTATAGTTGTGGCTTGGTAATGGTGAATTCTCTCAACATTTGTTTGCTTCAAAATGACTGCATCTTTCCTTCATATATGATGCTTAGTTTCACTGGATACAAAATTCTTGGCTGATAATTGTTTTGTTTGAGGAGGCTGAAGATAAGGCCCTAATTTCTTCTAGCTTATAGGGTTTCTGCTGAGAAATCTGATGTTAATCTGATAGGTTTTCCTTTGTAGGTTACTTAGTGGTTTTATCTCACAGCTCTTAGGATTCTTTCCTTCACCTTAAGTTTGGATAACCTGTTAACACTGTGCCTAGGCACACTGAGTCTTCTTGCCATGAATTTCCCAGGTGTCCTTTGTACTTCTTGTATTTGGATATCTAGGTCTCTAGCAAGACTGGGGAAGTTTTTCTCAATTACTCCCCCAAATATGTTTTCCAAGCTTTTAGAACTGGTTTTTTTCTCAGGAACACCGGTTATTCTTTGGTTTGGTCGTTTAACATAATCCCAGATTTCTTGGAGGCTTTGTTCATATTTTCTTATCCTTTTTTTTGTCTTTGTTGGACTGGGTTAATTAAAAGACCTTGTCTTCGAGCTCTGAATTTCTTTCCCTTAATTGTTCTATTCTTTTGTGAGATTTTCCAGAGAATTTCGCATTTCTAAAAGCATGTCCAAAGGTTCCTGAATTTTTGATTGTTTTTTCTTTAAGCTATCTATTTTGTTGAATATTTCTCCCTTCACTTCTTGTATCATTTTTTGGATTTCCTTGCATTGGGCTTTGCCTTTCTCTGGTCCCTTCCTGTTTAGCTTAATAACTAACCTCCTGAATTCTTTTTCAAGTAAATCAGGGATTTCTTCTTGGTTTGGATCCATGGCTGCTGAACTAGTGTGATTTTTGGGGGGTGTTGATGAGCCTTTGGTAATATGTTTTATCGTATTTCCAAAGTTGGTTTTCTGGTTCCTTCTCATTCGGGTAGACTCTGTCAGAGCGAAGTTCTAGGGCTGTTGTTCAGATTTTTTGTCCCACAGGGTTTTCCCTTGATGTAGTTCTCTCCCCCTTTTCCTGTGGATCTGGCTTCCTCTGCAGTGATTGTTGTTTCTCTTCTGGGTCTAGCCACCCAGTGAGTCTACCTGGCTCTGAGTTGGTACTGGGGGTTGTCTGTGAGACAGACACAGAGCCCTATGATGTGAACCATCTGTGGGTCTCTCACCCATGGATACCAGCGCCTGTCCTGGGTGCAATGAACTCCACTGAGTGTCCTTAGCTTTGGTGGTTTAATACTCTATTTTTGTGCTGGTTGGCCTTCTGCCAAGATGTGGTGCTTCCCAGGAAGCATCAGCTGTAGTGGTATGGAGAGGGACTGGTGGTGGGAGGGGCCCTAGAACTCCCAAGGTTTTACGCCCTTTGTCTTTGGTACCAGAGTGGGTAGGTAAGGACCATCAGGTGGGGGTGGGGCTAGGTGTGTCTGAGCTCAAACTGTTCCTGCGCATGTCTTGCTTTAGCTGCTGTAGGGGGTAGGAGTGAGATTCCCAGGTCACTGGAGTTGTGTACCTAGGAGAATTATGGCTGCCTCTGCTGAGTCATGCAGTTTGTCAGGGAAGTAGGGGAAAGCTGGCAATCACAAGCCTCACACAGCTCCTACGCAAACCAAAGGGCCAGTCTCACTCCCACCATGCCCTCTACAAAAGCCCTATGTCTGTTTCCAAGTGGAGGGAAAGACAGGCTTGAAAACTTTCCTAAGACTTTCTGCCTCCAAGAGTGTTGTGGGGTCTTCTGGGTCCTGTAGGAGCAGTCTGCTTCCTTCCGAGGGTCTATGGATCTCTCAGAATTGCTGCTTTGTTCTTGCAGTCGATCTGGAGTTTTATCTGTACAATTTATTCATTAAAAATATGAGTATTGCTATAGACTTGACTACTAAGCCCAGTGTGATGGTGTTTAGGTGTGAAGCTTTGGAAGGTGATACAGATTGACACATTAAATCAAGTAGTGGCCTTTTTGAGAGAGGGCTTTTGCTAATAAGGACTTTTACTTTCAATTCACTCATGTACTTTTGGTTTCCTTTGTGGCCAGGTAACTGGGTGCAAGCTTCAGCTTGACAACTTGATTTTAAATATATCAGAGATTTTTGTGATTTGTCCTGTACCTCAGGCTTATTGGCCTGTTCTAGGCACGTTTTCAGGTGAGAACTGGGTCAGGTCTCTGTGAGACTGGGATGTGAATGAAAAAGAATATGTCCCTTTCTTGACTCTTCATGTCTTTTTAGAGGTGTTTTGATTCCTTCATATCACTCACAGGTGCAGCCAAATAAATAAATAAAAGAGGAAAATCAAACTTGATTCTAGAAGCCAGCTGCGAAATCTTGAAACAGCCCAACCTTAGACTGGGCAGCAGCAATGATATGCTGCAAAGGGACAGTGTTCTTTTCTGCCAACACCATAATCATTGAAGGGTCTTCATATTATTGGGAAATAAACAAGTAATCCATCTCTTACTTTTTTACAGATGGCGGATCTGGCAAGAGCATCAAAATTCTCAGTTTCAGAAGCTCTTATTTAGACCCCCATCCTGTATTCCCATTCAGGCTTCAGGCCTTTGCTCTGTTCTTGGCTCGCCACAGAGAAAAGTGGCGAAGCCTTCTCACCTGGTTTGGCTGCAAGTGCAGTCCCTCTTTTTCCAGTCTTTCCTTGTTAATTATCAGCACAGACAACCCCCAATGTGGTAAAACTCAATAAAACCCTCACAGGCCTCAAGCAATGAGGAAAAGAAGTTTAAAAAAATGTCTGCCATGGAAACTAATTGTGTGCTTTTAATTAATTGCTCCAATTAGTCTCACTTTTTTCAGTTCTGCTACTCTATAACAATGTCAGCTGGGATGTTTCTGGAAGTGGAAATTGCTGAAATGGTCAGGTACTTGTCAATTAAAACTCTTACTATGTGCAATTAGCTCCTCTTCATGTTTTCATGGCAACCCTGGAGAGTATAATAGGCAGCATGGATACAGCCTTACCACAACTGTAATGAATGGTGTCAATCCATTTCTACTCTTGTAATTTTGAGAGCATGCAAATTTATTATACAGAAAAGCAAAGTATCTAAGACAGTACAATCAGTGATGCTTTACTCTATATTTGTGATAATGTTAAAAGACCTAGTCTTTCCCCTTTGTTATTACATTTTGACAAACAATACAAAGAGCATAGCTGGTGGATAGTTAAGGGTTTAGAAAAAAGTGTCTTTCAAACATCTCAACTGCCCACTTTAGAAGCATCTTTAACACATTGTTGATGTGAATATCGGTGATTGGCAGATTTATTCGATCAGTACAGCCAGGCTGGCTGGCTTTTCTTTCTTCCTTCTTTCTTTCTTTCTTTCTTTCTTTCTTTCTTTCTTTCTTTCTTTCTTGTCACAAATAAGAAAAATGAGGTTAGGCTAGCTTTAATTATAAATCTGGGACTCATAAAACTTTTTATTTCCCAAATATTCACCCTTTTCCTTCTGTAGCCTAAAATTTTACAATGCAATATAATGTGCTTTCAAATAGAGATAGAGCAGAATGACAGTTATTGTATGATTACTGAATAATGATTCTTTCTACCACAATCTCTTTCTTAAAGTTATTGTGAATTATTAAAAGCATACAGAAAAGTACACAAAACATTTAAATATCTAGCTCAGTGGGTTACCACAGTCAACCCCAGATCAAGAAGTAAAACACTGACAGAGACCCAGGAGTCCTCCTCTTAGGTTCTCCCAATCACTCCTTCCTGCCCCAGAAAGCCTACTGCTTTGAAGAAATTGTTCCAGTGACATTCAACTTTGATTTTGATGGTTTGAGAAGATGCCTGTTGTTCTCATTGCTTTTTTGAAGGTATATTAGTCAGGGTTCTCTTAGTAGGACAGAACTAACAGGACTAATGAGAGAGAGAGGGAAGTTTATTAAGTACTAACTTACATAATCACACAGTTCCACAATAGGCTGTCTCTGAGCTGAGGAGGAAGGAGAGCCATTCCAAGTCCCAAAACTGAAGAACTTGGAGTCTGATGTTTGAGGGTAGAAAGCATCCAGCATGGGAGAAAGATGTAGGCTGGGAGGCTAGGCCTGTCTCATCATTTCACGTTTTTCTGCACACTTTATATTCACTGGTGGCTGATTAAATGGTGCCCACCGAATTAAGGGTGAGTCTGTCCTCCCCAGCCCACTGATGTTAATCTCCTTTGGCAACACCCTCACAGACACCACAGACACACCCAGGATCAATACTGCATCCTTCAATCCAATCAAGTTGACACTCAGTATCAGCCATCACAGAAAGCAATTTTCATTTTACTCTGGCCTTATTTAAATTTTCTCTCTTTATATCTGATGTTCCATAGTTATACCATGACATGCCTAAAACTTATCTTCAAAATTTTTTCTTTAAACTTATTCTTTAACTTGCTTGGAGTTAATAAAACTCCTTGAATCCACACTTCGTTGTTCTTCATCATTTTGGAAAATTCTCAGCTACTGTTTCCTCAACTGTAGCTTTTGTGTTGTTCTTTCTCTCCTTTCCCTTCAGTGTTTCAGATGTGTCTTCGAGATTTTCACTATTTTCACTACCCACTTACTTTCTTTTAAAAACATTTTCCAACTTTTTGTCTCTTTATGCTTCAATCTGTTTTTTTTTTTTCTTTCTGATCTTGTCCACTAGTTCTGGTTCATTAACTCTTTCTTGAGCTGTACATAAACTGCTCTAAACTGATACACTGACATCTTTTTTGTTTTGTTTTGTTTTGTTTGTTTGAAACAGAGTCTCACTCTGTCACCAGGTGCCAGGCTGGAGTGCAGTGGCGTGACCTTGGCTCGCTGCCACCTCTGCCTCCTGGGTTCAAGCAATTCTCCTGCCTTAGCCTCTCAAGTAGCTGGGCTACAGGCGTGTGCCATCACGCCCAGCTAATTTTTTTTATATTTTTAGTAGGGACTGGGTTTCACCATGTTGGCCAGGATGGTCTCGACCTCTTGACCTTGTAATCTGCCCGCCTCAGCCTCCTAAAGCTGACATCTTAATTTACAGAATTTTTACTTATTTTCCAATCTGATAAGTCCTTTAAGTAATAATTTATATTCTGAGCTGAATTCTTTTTATTTTTTGAAAGTGTATTAGTCATATATACTTGAAAAAGTACACATAGTTCTGTTTTTATGTAGTCTGTGTTTCATTGCTATTCATGCCATCCCATTGCATGTCAGAGAAATGATACAGTGTTTCCCCAGGCAGTGGTATTCACTGTGTGCTTGATGAAGCAGCAGCAAAAGTGGCAACTAAAATTCTCTTTGGATTGGTTCATAGACTTCTTTTTTTCATTTTCCATATAAAAATCATATACTGAAGTAGAGAGAAAAGTTTATAAACCTGCAAGACCTCATCACCCAGTTCTAGCAATTTTCAATATCTAGTGACTCTAGTTATTTTAAAATTCTTGCCTGAGAGTCTAATATCTGGATCCACTGTGGGTCTGTTTTTATTATCTGTTGGTTCTACTGTGTCTTGTTCTTGGCTTCTTGCTTTCATTTTGTTTCAGAAATTGTATTGAAAAATCATTTGCTTAAATAATTTGATGGCTATGATAATTTTTTTCTCCAGGGAAGGTTTAGGTTTTCTTCTAAGTGCCTGGTGGTTCTTGCATTTAGAATCATCATAATCCAGTTACAGGGATAAAGATGATTTAAAGATGAACTAAAGTTACTGGAAGAGCCAGTCTACCTCTGGATCAACACTGTCAGGGTGATCCAGGCTCTGTTACCAAGCCCAAGAATCCAACATTTGTGACTTTATCCCCATGAGACTGCTAGAAGTACCACCTCCCCATTTGGCTGTCACTTCCTGAATTGGTAGATGCCCCAGAGGAAAAACCCAAACATTGGGTCTTTACTATTGTGTCAGCTCTCTAATACTGACAAGTAGAATATGTATATGTATATGAATGTGTATATCTTAGTTATCCTCAGCAGGAGATTTAGTCTGAATCTCCTGGTCTACCATTACCAGAAGCAAAGCCTGTTCTATATATTCCTTAAACAGTCTATCATCCTGCAGTTTTTCATACTAATCATTTTTAAAGGGTAAATTGAACTGTAATATACAATGATTGCATCTGGATTTATTTATATCTGTATCTCTCAGTGATAAAATTTATTGATAACCATTCTGTAAATTGCTTGTTTCTACTCAGATCTAGTCCTTGCTCTTTTTCTTCTCTGATGTGTATCATAGGTAGAATCTCCCTCACCCTTTGGTTTCCAAGGACATGTGACCAAAAGGAGGCACTGATAGAAAGTTGGAGGGCGAGAGCAGGGAAGAGAAGTCAACGTATTCTCACTTCTATTTTTGTGTTCCTTGGTGTCTCTGACAGTAGCTCTGTCTCCTTCATGGTTCCAGCTCTTACTGGAAGGCTCTGCTACCTGGATTATGCTAATCGCATTCCTTCTATTACCTCCCCCACCTCTAAGGATGGTAGTTGCTATCTTGTGGGTTGCTGTATTCCATTTGGCTTCTCAAATCTTCTAACACTGTGTAATCAGTTCCCTTTCTGTTCCCACTATTTTAAAGATTTAGTGTGGTTACTTTATCCATCTGTAGAGTTTTACTCTAGTATGAAGTCTACAATACATAGTCCTTATCCTTTATACCTTGACAAGGAATAAAAGACATATCTGTGTGAAGAAATTTCAGATGATCACATGTTAAGTGTCAAACTTAATGATTTAAATGAGGAGGTTAATACAGCTCGATAAAAGAAGAAACCCCAGAAATTCTCATGACCTTTTGGTGGACGTGAGACAAATTGGCTATAGAGGATGTGTGGTAGAATAGGATATAGAATACAAAATACTCTAGGTGGAAGATAGGATCAAAGAGTTGAAATAAGACATATCTGGAAAATAAAATCTTGGTTCAAAATCATCATGTAAAAGTAGCCTTGGAAATTATTTTCAATGCTGCACACTACTGGCATAGATGAGGAACTTGGTGATTCTTGAGCATGCTTTGGAAAGTCTTAAAACTGTAAAAAACCTTTCAAAACCATTTGATATGGTGGCATTTTCAATCTCACTGAACACATTTGGTCTTACTTGTCCATAAGCTTGAGCGTCACTAGAAATTACTCTGTCATTCATTGCAAATAAGCTCTGTCTTTCAGGGGCTGCCCACAGACAACCGATTGAGAGTTGTGCAATGAATGACAGTCAGAAAGCTTGTAAACAGATACACGTTTTTCTAGTGACAAGAGTGCGTGATGGGGTGTATAATGAGATGTTCTTTCTAAGCCAGGGTGGCATGGGACTTTTGGGTAGAGTTAGGTATCTGAACTAAGTTAGGAATGGAAGGTTTAGTATGAAACCAATTATCTGGTTGTTACTCTGAAGCTGATATTTATTGTGCTACCAGCCTGTGCTCAAGCCCAGGGCTGTAGGATCAATATGCCTCTTTATCTGCTGTGTATTGTCTGCAAACAGTCATTGGAAAGAGCATTGAATTTGGAGGCAGGTATGAGTTAGATACCTCTCTTTGATCCCTTTTTAAGGTGTTTGGTCTTGGGCAAAGAACTCAACTTCTTGAGTTTTGCCTTCCACATCTATGAATTAGGAAGAAGGCATTCTCTCTTAGGAGGCTGTAGTAAGAGTTTAGGTGAGAGTGTTTAGTAAACTGTCTCACAAATTTAGCTATTTCTTACCCAAACATTTGTTAGCTGCCCTACTGTCTCTAAGCTATTATGCTTGGCAAGATTGTAAAATTTGCTGGGGAGAGAGAGAGAGTAGAAACCTAACTGTACTACCTAGAAACCTGTGCTTATGAGATAGACAAGGGAGAGTCAAATCATTTTCATCTTGGCTTTTAAAATTTTTCAATTGCCACTCCCAAAGTTCTGGCACCTGGCCGGTAGAATATTTGATTCATTATATACATTACCCACATGACACACTTGGCTGTGCTCCGAAGGTGGAAGTTGAAATCAGTAAATGGTCTCTTTATTTGCTTTATAACTAAGCTTCATTTCCTTTCCTCTCTTATATCCTGGAACCCTTAATAATATATACATGGCATCAAATATACATGAAATAACAAGTCATTACTCACAAAGTACTTTTTTTTCTCCTTTGGAGCCTTATTAGCAATTGGCAATGTTAAAATTTTATCTCTAAGCGGGGTCCTCATCAGATATTCCTTGACCCCATTCTGTTAAGTGTTCTACCCACTCATTGTTAAGCCATCTGCTAAAATCTTATAAAGACAGTTCAGCCTTCCCCCACTCCTGCCCCCTACACCTACAAGCTTCTAGCTTCTCCTACCTACAGCAAATGTTAAAACTGGTCAGAAGTCACATTATTTACTCTGAGAATAATAGTCTTTTACAGTTTATGCATATCTTGTCACCCAACCACAGTAATTATAGGTTTGATGTGAACTGCATACTAATTACTTTTATTATTCCAAAAGCTTCATTAGCAACCATCCTCCCTTGCTCCCAAATACTCTCACACTCCAAGGAAGGGCTAGCATCTAAAAATATCATTTTAACTATATTCCTGGAGATAAAATAAATGATAGCTTATGCATTTTCTGTTTGCTTCACCTGCCCCCCTCTTTCAACCATTCACACCAAAAATATTAAAAGTCAGAATATAATCATGATTTCTCAAAGGGAACCCTTTTCTCTTTGTGTTTGATAGGGCTTCCGGATCTTCTAACTCAGATGTGAGGAACAATTGAAGTCTTTTCTGTTTTTCCTTAAATTAAAAACAAAAAACAGAATTCATGGTCTGCATTGTTAACTTTGCGGAATGGTTTTTAATTTTTAGCAGCCTAGAAAACAAATGTAAATACTGAACTTCCAAATGCCAAAATTAACTTGAATTTTGAAAATAGATAACGAAGACACCTAAACAGTCAAAATAGATGAAACAGCATCCACGGAGCATATGCAAATGCTTGTTTTAAGCAAAATTTAATTAAGCAGTTTATAGGAGATTAGAAGCAGTGAATCAGAAATGGAAATGCAGTCACCCTATGTCTAGTCAGGTCAGGCTGCCATAACAAAATACTGTAGACCAGGTGGCTTAAACAATAGAATTTTTTTCTTATAATTCTAGAAGTTAGGAGTCCAAGATCAAGGTGCTAGTCAGTTCAGGTTTATGGTGAGGGCTCCCTTCCTACCTTGCTGATGGACCCCTTCTTGCATGCCTTTGTGGGTATGTGCACATGGAAAGAGAATGAGTGAGCTCTTGTATGTCTTTTCTTGTAAGGGCACTATACCAGCAGAGAGGCCCCACTTTCATGACCTCATTGATCCCTAATTACCTCCCCAAAGCCTCACCTTCAAATACATCCATCGCATTGGGTTAGGGATTTGACATATGAATTTGGGGGAGATACAGTTCAGCCCATTGCACCCTGCAAAGTCAGACATACCAATAGCAATCAAAAGAAAGTCGTCACTTGCCAGGGAAGGACCAAAGAAAAATCATTATAATTTTTTTTAAGTTTTGTTTTTTGTTTCTTAAAGACAGGATCTTTCTCTGTCACCTAGACTGGAGGGCAGAGGTGTAATCATAGCTCACCACAGCCTTGAACTCTTGGACTTAAGGAATTATCAATCCCCTTCCCCCAACCCCTCCCCTGCCCGGCTTCCCAAAGTTTTGGGATTATACCCCTGAGCCACTGTGCCCAGCTAATATTTTTAAGAGTGGCCATTAGTGCAGGGACATATCGCTCCACAGAGGTCAGTGCTTCCTGTGAGCATCATAATGACTAATGTTCACAGCTATGATTCTGAGTCTCTAGGAACTATCTTCAGTGTCCTTTGTTTAAGAGGGCAAGGAAGAGTGTAATCTATTTTAGAATTATTTTTGTCAGTATACCTAAAGTATTTGTGTGTCTGCGGGTTGTAATCAATCATTTGAAATATCCGTTTATGTGGAATGGTTTGTTTTCTAAAACCTGATAAATCTCATGCATTCTCAAACAATTAATAAGTAGGGTCAGTCAGTAGGAACAATTTTTTTTCTACTGAATTATGTAAGAGATAACAAAATTTAATGTTGGTATTTCAGTCATTGGAAACAATCCACTAGGTTCTTCACTACATAGCACCAGGGTTGAAAATAATGATTACAGTGCTTTCTTATCCAAACATATCTGTCTATGACAAGTCTTATTGTTCTTTCCCATTTAGAGGTGATGATATAGATCAGGCTTCAATAAAAGGAAGAACCTATATTTGACCAAGTTCTTTCACTTGGGCCAAGGAACGATGATTTCTTGATTTGCTGACTTCTCTTCTGTTAATAGCCATTTGCTGGACTCCTGTGATAGCAACAGCCAGATTTCCCTTCCTACTGCCTGCCATGCTTACCAAGCAATCGGCATCCATCTCCACAATAAGGCTTGTCTTGCCAAAGGTCTAGGATACTCGAAATCAATTAGCTGTAATTTCCTGAATCAATCCCTACCATAAAGGTGGCCCTGCCAATGGAACCATAATAAATGGAATCACTTGGCAAATGCTTCCATCCTCCAGATGGTAGTTGGAAAGGTACAGTCAGCTTCTGCCTCTATACTTTTCTTTTTATGTAAGTTTCCATGTCTGGAACACCCTCAATTGGCTGCCACATGCCTTCTTTAGCTATATTAAAACCTTTGAGGTCTTGTCTCATTGGCAGAGGTATGGGACTGCCAATTCAAGCAATTCTCCAGCCTCATCCTCCCAAGTACCTGGGATTACAGGAACACACCACCACACTTAACTAATGTTTGTTGTTGTTGTTTTTTTTTAGTAGAGATAGGGTTTCACTACATTGGCTAGACTGGTCTCTAACTCCTGACCTCAAGTAATCCACCCACCTCAGCCTCCTGAAGTGCTAGGATTACGGGTGTGAGCTGCCATGCCTGGCCAGTTTAGGATTTTTCATTTTACATTTTGTTCTGAATGAACAAATAAAAAACTTGCTAACTAGTCACTGTGTTGTAGTAGTTATTTATTTTCACCCTCCCTTCCAGATAGACAACCATGTCTTAACAAAAACTAGAGTATATGTAGTCTGGGTCCAGAGACAGAAGACAGGAGGTTAACCAGATCAGAATCATTCATTCAAGGATCAGAGTTAAATAACCAGCCACAGATCAGATATAGAATGTTAGACATTCAATTTTCAAGATTTTCAGAAACAAAGTCTCCTTATTAATGGATGACTGGCCCATTACAGGAATACTTTGATGGTATTAAACAAGAAAGGTACTGAAGATTAACCAAGTTCCCACGCTTGCCTCTTAGTGCTGTCTCTTTGTCCAGGGCAAAGCTGAGGTCAGATGCAAGGCTGACCCTGACAGGTATGTGACTCTTAGCAACAGGGAGTTAAGGGAGCTCCATAAGTGAGAGTGTATGTTTCAGTGAAGTTCATCTCTGAATGGACAATGCTATCTCACAGATTGATCTATTAGGGTTTTGTTTGTGTAGATAATACTCTACAGACTTCTATCTTTCGTTTTAACTTAAATGGCTGCAAACAAGTCTGTTAAAACACCAGGAAATAAGTAATTATGTATAAATGTGTTTTAAAATGTTAAGGCTACAGTGGGTCAACATAAGTCAGCATATGTTAACTTTGCTTAGGGGGCAAATGTGATTTTGGAACATAAAACTAGGAACCCAGCATGAGGTTTGTTTTCCTGCATACATAATTTTACCTATATATTTTTAGAACAACCATTCCATGTCAGGTAATGTAGTATATGCTCACAGTATATAGACATAAGACCCAGCCTGTTCTCAAGGAGCTCAGGACATAACAACTTCTCTGTGGACCACTTCTAGACTCTTGTGTTTCTGTTTCTTTCAGCTTACAAGAATTCTAAAAGATTGATATGCTTGGATTGTTATTCCTGCCCAGATCTCATGTTGAACTGTAATTCCCAGTGCTGGAGGTGGGGCCTGGTGGGAGGGTTTTGATCATGGGGTGAACCCCTCATAGCCTGTCATCTTCGTGACAGTGAATTCTGGCAAGATCGGATGCTTTAAAAGTGTGTGGCCCCTCCCACCTCCACTCTCTCTCGCTCCTGCTCCTGCCAGGTGATGTGCCTGTGCACCCTTTACCTCATGCCATGATTGGAAGCTTCCTGAGGGCTCTCCAGAAGCAGATGCTACTATACTTCCTGTACTGCCTGCAGAGCTATAAGCCAATTAAACCTCTTTTTAAATAAATTGCCCAGTCTCGGGTATTTCTTTATAGCAATGCAAGAACAGCTAAACACAAAGAGGAAATAAAAATGTGAGATACTTGAAAAAGAAATCAATTAATTAAAGTTGGTTTAATTATTAATTAGAGGAAAGATACAGAGATTGTATCCTATAGTTTTTCTTCCTTCACAGTTAAAAAGTGTTCTAAGTATACATTCAGAGAAAAGATATTAAGATAGAATGGATGTAAAGACATTCCCTGTCTGACCTTAAAGCAGTGAAAAGATTTACATATCTATTACATGTATCTTATATACGTGTGTATTGTGTGTTTGTGACCCTCCAAAGCGTGTATGTCAAATTCATAAGCCCTAGTACTTCAGAATGTGACTAAATTTGGAGACATATCTTTAAAGAGTAATGAAATAAAATGGGATAAATAGGGTGGGCCCTAATCCAATGTGGTTGGTGTCCTTCTAAAAAGATGAGACGGATGCAGACAGTTGCAGAAGGAAAATCATGTGAGGATACAAAGAGAAGATGGCTATCCACGAGTGAAAGAGAGTGGCCTCAGAAGAAACCAGCCCTGCCAACACCTTGAACTCAGACTTCTAGCCACCAGGACTATGAGAAAATTAATTTCTATTGTTTAAGCCACCCAGTATATGATACTTGGTTTTGGCAGCCTAGCAAACAAGAACAAACACTGTACTCAATTATAAGGACTTTAGTTCTAGAGATTTTAAGAACCTGGAAACTGTACACATGTATCAGGGCTAGTTTAGGAAGAAATATTATCAGGTATTGGATCATGCTGGGCTTGTGAAGCTCAATGACAGGATGAAAAACAATCCTGGCTGAATAGCTCCGTGGATGTGAAGGGCTCTGTGTCCTTAGTAGCTCATTCACTCAGTGAATAGTTTTTAAGCTCCTGCTATGTACTGGGTATTGAACTAGACAAGGAGAAACAAGAATCTGTCCTCAAGGCACTAGCTACAGATGGCTGCCGCTACAGTGTGAGAGGTCTTCCGAGTAACATGAACAGCATGCCAACTGAGTGAGGGGATTGTTCTAGGTCTGTATTCCCACTGTGACTGGGCTACAGTTGGTATTTTTTGTTTATTTCTCTCTCTCAAAGTCTTCTTTTTTTATTATTGGCCTTCTCTAGTTTTATCTCTTTTTCTTTTTTTTTTTGAGACGGAGTCTCGCTCTGTCACCCAGGCTGGAGTGCAGTGGCGCAATCTCAGCTCACTGCAACATCTGCCTTCTGGGTTCAAGCAATTATCCTGCCTCAGCCTCCCGAGTAGCTGGGATTACAGGCATGCACCACCATGCCCAGCTACGTTTTTGTATTTTTAGTAGAGATGGGATTTCACCATGTTGGCCAGTCTGGTCTCAAATCCCTGACCTCATGATCCACTCGCCTCAGCATCCCAAAGTGCTGGGATTACAGGAGTGAGCCACCACACCTGGCCTTCTCTTTTTCTAAGTGGCTAAATACTGGGTATCAACACTGGATTTGTAGTAGTTCAGTTAGGCTCCTAGGAAGTCATTGAGAGAACATGTTGCAGTGAATCAGACTATGTTAACTCTGACCTGGAGTGTTATCGTCTGTCTGACTCAATTCCAGAAGAGAGAACTTCCTCCTGTGACCTCTTCCCCTGTATTTCAGGCCATAAATAGGTGCTGGGGACCTGCCAACTTGGGACACTGTGGTTCATGAGGGACTGTCAGTTTTTTATAAACATTATACAGCTGCAAAATTGCTATGCCACACAAGGTGACTCATAAAATCTGCCCCTCTCAAAAAGGGAATGTGAGAAATGTCACCTTCTGGCTACCACAATAATGCAATTAGGAGTTCTGCTTTTCAGCTGACTACCCACAAGAGTCTTTAAAGGAACCACATGGGAAATCTGGGAAACCTAACACTGTGATTTACCCAAGGCAAGTATTAGGAAGCAGAGTAGAACTTCTGGGTTTTTAAGTCTAGGATTGTGATGAAATATAAATGATATTTGATATTTACTTGTATTAGGGTTCTGCAGAGAAACAGAACCAATAGGAGATAAATATATCTACATATAGCGGGTGGAGCAGAGAGAGGGAAAAAGAGAGAGAATTATTCTAGTTATTTTAAGGAATTTACTCACATAGTTATAGGGTCCGGCATGTCCAAAATCTGCGGGGCAGGCCTGGAGACTAGAAACTCTAACAGGATTTCTGTGTTGCGGTCTTGAAGCAGAATTCTTTCCTCTGTGGGAAGCCTCAGTTGTTTATCTTAAGGCCCTCAACTGATTGGATAAGAACCACCCACATTATGGGGTATAAGCTGCTTTACTTAAAAAATCTACTGATTACAAATGTTAGTCACATCTACAAAATACCTTCACAGACCATCTAGACTAGTGTTCAACCAAACAAGGGGCACCATAGCCTAGCTGAGCTGACACATAAAATGAACTATCATACCACTTAGAACTCAAAGAAGGAATCAGAATCCTTTGTCATGTTATTGGGGAATAAGGATTTCAAGGAAGTGAACTTGTCACAACCCAAATCCTCTAAATTTCAGATTTCTCTCTCTTTGAATGCCTCCCGTCTTGGGGTTTGGAGTCACTGTTTCACAAGGCCAGCAAATTCATCTTTGGATAATTCTCATAGTTGACAAATCCTTGCTTGAATATGTTTAATCCCAGTTCTTCTCCCTATAACTATAATGCCTTAAATGCAGTTCTACCCCCGGAACAACATTGAAGCAGGTTGAAGACCATTATTTTAAATAATGTCCCAACGTATATTTTATGGAATATCATTTTGTATGATTCTTAGCTTGGGAGTGGGCGATAAAGAAGGTTCTGTGGTCAGGCCAGGTGCAGCGGCTCACGTCTGTAATCCCACCACTTTGGGAGGCTGAGGTTGGCTGATCACAAGGTCAAGAGATGGAGCCTATCCTGGCCAACATGGTGAAACCCTGTCTCTACTAAAAATATGAAAAGTAGCTGGCCATGGTAGCGTGTGCCTGTAGTCCCAGCTACTTGGGAGGCTGAGGCAGGAGAATTGCTTGAACCCGGGAGGCGGAGGTTGCAGTGAACTGAGATGCTGCCACTGCACTCCAGCCTAATGCCACAGTGGGACTCTGTCTCAAAAAAAAAGAGAAGAATGTTCTGTGGTCAAATAAATTTGGGAAACATTGCTTACATTCTGTTTCTTTGGAAGACACCAAGAAACCAACTAAACGGAACTGGAACCTGGCCTTGGAAAATCCTCTTTCTTCTTGTTAATGTCACCCTGTGCAATAGACACTGAAAATGTCTACAAATCTCTCTGACACCAGCCTTTACTTTAGATGCTCGATCCCTCCAGTTGGGATGCATCATGGTTGTTGTATCAGTTAGCAAACCACCCCAATGCTTAGTAGTTGAAAATAATAGCCATTTATTATTTCTCCCAAGTCTGCAGTTCACTGGGTAATATTGCTCTCTGAAATGGTCTTGATTGATCTCAAATGAGTTTACTTCTTGTGTCTTCAGCCTGCTGGTGTGTAGGCTGGGGGATGGCTGGTCTAGTGTGGCCTTAGCTGAGATGACTCAGCCCTGTTTTATGTGCCTCTCACACCCTTTCGGCAGGCTGGCCTTGGATAGTCTCATTGCAGTGACAGTTGAAGAGAGAAAATGGAAACATGCAGAGAAGCACTTTTCCAAGTCTCTGGTTGCATCAAATTTGCTGAAATTCTGTTGGCTAAAGCAGGTCACTTGGGGCAAGCTCAGAATTACAGTGGTATGGCACTACAAAGTTACAGGGCAAAGGGAGAGGACATGGGGTGACCATTCATTGAGGCCATTGGCTATATTCATCTAAAGCAGTTGTCAAATGCAAATCTGAAATGGTGCTGAAATGGCTACATCAGAATGAAACAGAGGAAGCATAGTAAAAATGCAGGTCCTCCAAGCTCTACCCTTCAGAGATGCACAGGATAGGATTGGTCACCCAGTTTTAAAAACTCCTTAGCTAACACTGATGATGAGCCGGGTTTGGAAACACCTGTTTTGGACTCCTCTTTTGTTAAACAGTGTTAATTAAGCTCATCCAATTATAAATTCCATAAGGAATATAGAAAGAGGTTTAAGATGAAGATGTTGGTGCTTCTTCCTAATGAGCTTCCAGTCTCAGGCAAATAAGACCTTTGGGTGGGAAGATAGATAGCAACAGGTCAGCTTTTAATCCCATTGCTGCCATGAGTCTTTCCTGGCCTAAAAATCTGTCCTGGCTCATGGGATCCCTGCAATTAGATCATTTACTCAAACCGTGACTGAAACATTTTCTTGTGTGTGTGTGCGTGTGTGTGTGCCATGCCATCTATCAACAGAAGTAGCTGCAGAAGAGGGACTGAGCCCAAGTTAAACCTAATATAGCCAGGACTTAAAAAGGGCTGGGAATAGATGATTCCTACCCCAGTGACTGAGGATCCCAAGAGGCCAATGGAGTAACTGTTGTAGGGGTGTTGACTGTGAAAACACATTAATTATCTGAACCTGAATAACATAAAATCTACCAAATATGTATACAACTTTTTCCCACAAATATATTTATATATTGTTATGATTAGTAACATTCAGGTATTGCTGAATTTATTGTATCTAGTTATTTGTGTGTGTATATATGTATTTCTATATAATTTTAGTCAACAGTTATTGAAGATAGAATAACTAATAGCTTGTGAAAATTTATATATTTTTTTATATTCACAAGTTGGACACTGTATTGGGCTGCTCTGGCTGCCTTAACAAAATAACATAGACTGAGTGGCTTAAATAACAATCTATTTTCTCACAACCCTGGAGGCTGAAAGTCCAATATGAAAGTGCCAGGAGGGTTGATTTCTGGTCAGGCCCCTCTTCCTGTCTTGCAGATGGCTGCTTTCTTTCTGTGTCTTCATATGACCTTTTCTCTTTATGGGCAAAGTGTTAGCTCTGGTGTCCTTTCCTCTTCTTAGAAGGACATCAGTTTTACTGGATTTGGGCCCCAACCCAATGATCTCATTTAATCTTAATTATCTCCTTAAAGGCCCTTTCTCCAAATATAGAGAAATGGGGTCTTCAAACAAATTTTGGGGAAACACAGTTTAGTCCCTAACAGGAACCACTGAGTTAAACTATTGCTAAATATAAAATGCACTCATTCCCTGCTGCTGCCATTTGGGATCTCCTGCAAGATGCTATTTGACCCCAGAAGCTTCCCTACTCATTTCTGCAGAGTGATGGCTCTCAAACATTTTTGGACTATAGCTATCCCAGTGGCTCAAAAGATCCCTTGGCCTCTCTTCCTTATGTGTTCAAACTAGATTATATAAAGCATTGGGACCAAAAATATGTGGATTGTATGCCTACTTTAAAATAGTAAGCTTATGTATAGATTTTACATTAATGCTGCAACATAAATTTAAGTAATCAAATAATTTGCAGCTAAAAATAGGCAAACAAAATTTCTTCATATCAGCAATGAACATGCTGCTGTACAGGCATGTATTTCATATCTTCTTTACCAATAAAGGCACAGTTGATTAATATTTGAATTACAATGCCTTTGTGTCTCAGTATATAGCTCTTGGAGCATTTTAGTTTCCTAGTCTGTTTATGTGTTTCACTGAAACCTAAGAGGGCAAATTTATTAGCGTAGTGGGTAAGAGCAAGGGATCTAGAGCAAGAGTCAGCAAACTATGGCCCACAGACCAAATCCTGCCTACTGTCTGTTTTTGTAAATAAAGTTATATTGAACATAGCCATACCAATTTGTTTCTGTAATGTCTAAGGCTGCTTTGGGGCTACAACAACATAGTTCAGTAGGGACCCTACAGTCTACAAAGCCCCAGATATTTAGTGTTTGGCCCTTTACTGAAACAGTTTGCTGACCTCTGACCTACAGTGAAGATCCCTGAGTTCAAGTCCTGGTTCTGCAGTGTCTAGCTGTTTGATCATAGGCGAGTTGTCTAGTCTCTCTGTGCCTTGGTTTCCTCATCTGTAAAATGAGGATGTTATCATTATCTGTCTCAAAAGGATGTTAAGAGCAACTAATGAGCATGTAAAAATCTCAGTCTAGGACCTGGACTAAACACTCAAATAGTAGTTGTTATTAACCTAGTAACCCCACACAAACTAAATGTGTAATGAAGATGCTAAGCTAAGACACATTTATAATTAAAAAGGAAGATTAACAGTGACTAAAAACCTGACCGACTCAGATCAACAGCAGTGAGGCTCCTCCCTAAGTGCCCTTTCTAGAAATTTGCAGGAAATCTATTTATATGTGGGGCATGCCCAGAGGGAGCTTATGAACATTGGCAAGCATTGCCATCTTTAAACTCTATATGTTTAAAGAACATATAGAGTAAATCCTTGGTAAATTCCGGCGGTATACTACGTTTAGTTTATTAGTAACTCTTAATAATTTGTCAAGGTTGTACCAGTAAATAATCTCTAGCTATTCCCAAAAATAGAACTCAGTAGAATTAAATTGTATTTTTAGTTCTGTTCATAGCCTACCAGATCATATTTTGCAACTGTCTAACTATTTTCTGACTAGATGGTGAGCAGTTATTGTCTAAGGCCAGGTGTGGAGGCTCATGCCTGTAATCCCAGCACTTTGGGAGGCCAAAGTGGGAGGATTGCTTGAGACCAGGAATTTGAGACCATCCTGAGCAACATAGCAAGACCTCATCTCTACAAAAAAAAAAAAAAAAAAAAAAAGCTAAAAAGTAGATGGGTGTGATGGCATGAGCCTGTAGGCATAGCTCCTTCAGAAACTGAAGTAGAAGATCGCTTGAGCCCAGGAGTGCAAGGTTGCAGTGAGCTATGGTAGCCACTGTACTTCAGCCTGGGTGAGAGAGAGAGTCTGTCTCTAAGCAATAAGGAAAAAAAAAGTATCTTGTCTAATCTGTTGGTTGTTTGAATCCTTACCACTGTCTGAAGTCTCTTTACAAAATTTCAAAATGAAACACAAATAAGTCATTAACCTGTGAGCATGACTACAGAAGAGTCCTCAAGAATGGTTATTCAGAGGCATGGCAAGATCCATTCACCACAGTTGTGATGGTTAATACTGAGTGCCAACCTGATTGGATTGAAGGATGCAAAGTATAGATCATGGGTGTGTCTGTACTTTGCACAGCCAGAATAAAAAGCAGGCAGAAGAACAGGAAAAGACTAGACTGGCTTAGCCTTCCAGCCTACATCTTCCTCCTGTGCTGAGTGCTTCCTGCCCGTGAACTTCAGACTCCAAGTTCTTTAGCTTTAGGACTCAGACTGGATTCCTTTCTTCTTAGCTTGCAGATGGCCTATTGTGGGACCTTGTGATCATGTGAGTTAATACTCCTTAATAAACTCATGTGTGTGTGTGTGTGTGTGTGTGTGTGTGTGTGTGTACATAGTCCTGTCCCTCTGGTGAACCCTGACTAATACAACAGTTGATGCGAATTGTATTTTCTTTTTCAGATATTTAATAGATTTTTAACAGACTTCTTTTGAGAATTTTTATGTTCATGACAAAATCAATTAGATGATATAGAGATTTCTGATATGCCCCTATTCCCACACATGAATAACCTCACCCATTATCAACATCCCTCGCTAGAGTAGCACATTTGTTACAGTGGATGAACCTACATCATTATCACCAAGAGTCCATAGTTTACCTTTGGGTTAACTCTTGGTGTTGTACATTCTATGGGTTTGGACAAATGTATAACATGTATCCATCATTACAATATCATATAGAACAGTTTCACTGCCCTAAAAATCTTCTGTGCTCCACCTATTTATCTCCACTAACCTTTAGAAACCACTGATCTTTTTACTGTCTCTATAGTTTTACCTCTTCCAGAATATAATATAGTTGAAATCATACAGTATATAATCTATTCAGATCAGCTTCTTTCACTTATTAATATTCATTTTTCTTCCATGTAATTTCATAGTTTGATAACTCATTTATTTTTAGTGCTGAATAATATTCCATTGTCTGATTTAGGACAGTTTGTCCATCCACTCACTGAAGGATTTTTGGTAGCTTCCAAGTTTTGCAAATTGTACATTAAGCTGCTGTCAATATCATGTGCATGTTTTTATGTTGACATAAGGGTTCACTTCCTTTGGGTAAATATCATGGAGCATGATTGCTGGATCTCATGATTATATGTTTAGTTTTTAAAGAAACGCCAAAATTTTATTTCCAAGTGGAGGTATTTTGCATTCCCACCAGCAGTAAATGAGAGCTTCTGTTGCTCTATGTCTTTGCCAGCATTTGATGTTGTTGGTATTCTGAATTTTGGCCATTCTAATAGGTGTGTAGTGGTATCTGATTTTAGTTTTCACTTCAGTGATGGCACAGGATGTAGAGCTTCTTTTCCTGTGTGTATTTGCCATCTGTATATCTTCTTTGGTGAGGTGTTTTTTAAAGTGTTTAAACCTTTTTAATTTCTGTGGGCATATAGTAGGTGTATATAATTATAGGGTACATGAAATATATTGATATAGGTATACAATGCATAATCACATCATGGTAAACAAGATATCCATCACCACAAGCATTTATCCTTTGAGTTACAAACAATCCAATTATACTTTTAGTGATTTTAAAATGTACAATTAAATTATTATTGACTATAGTCCCCCTGTTGTGCCTTCTTATATTGGATCTTATTCATCCTGGTTTTTTTATACACATTAACCATCCCAAGTCTCCCACTTCACTACCCTTCCCAGTCTCTGGTGACCATTATTCTATTCCGTATCTCCGTGAGTTCAATTGTTTTAACTTTAAGCTCCCACAAAGAAGTGGGGACAAGCAAAGTTTGTCTTTCTGTGCCTACCTTATTTCACTTAATGTAATGACCTCCGGTCCATCTATGTTGTTGCTAATGACAGGATCTCTTGCTTTTTTTAAATGTCTGAATATTCCATTGTATATACATACCACATGTTTTAAATCTGGTCATCTGTTTATGGACACTTAGCTGGCTTGCAAATCTTGGCTGTTTTGCAAGGAGTACAAACAACTCTTTGATATGCTGATTTCCTTTCTTTTGAGTATATACATAGCAGTGGGATTGCTGGATCATATGCTGTGTCTATTTTAGTTTAATTTAATTTAATTTTAGTTTCAGTGTTGGGGTACTATGTAAGTTGGTTCTATGAATAAATTGCATGTCATGGGGGTTTGGTATACATATTATGTTGTCACCAAGGTAATAAGCATAGTACCTGATAGGCAGTTTTTCTATCTTCAGTTTCCTCCCACCTTCGACCCTCAAGTAGGTCCCAGTGACTATTTCCATAAACAAACAAACAAGCAAGGAGACAACTAATTTAAAAATCTGTACTTGAACTTTGTCCCTCTGCTTTTTAACTTTTTGTTGTTTCAATTTATATCTTATTGTATTGTGTATGTCTTGAAAAGCTGTAGGTATTATATTTCATCAGTTCATTTTTTAGTCTTGTTTACTTAAGATATGAGTAGTTTATACACCACAGTTACAGTGCTAGAATATTCTGTGTTTTATTCTGCTCTTACTAATACCAGTGAGTTTTATATCTTCACATGATTTCTTGTTGCTCATTAACATCCTTTGCTTTCTGACTGAAGAACTCCCCTTAGCATTTCTTGTAGGACAGATCTGGTGTTGATGAAATCCCTCAGGTTTTGTTCGTCTGGGAAAGTCTTTATTTCTTCTCCATGTTGGAAAGATATTTTTGCTAGATAAACTATTCTATTCTACAATGATTTTTTTTCCCTTCAGCACTTAAAATATGTCATGCCACTCTCTCCTGGCATGTAAGGTTTCCACTGAGAAGTCTGCTGTCAGACATATTGGAGGTCCATTGTATGGTATTTGTTTCTCTCCTCTTACTTCTTTTAGGATCCTTTCTTTGTCCTTGATCTTTGGGAGTTTGATTATTAAATGACTCAAGGTAGTCTTTTTTTTAGGTTAAATCTGCTTAGTGTTATAGAAATAACCTTCTTGTACTTGAATATTGATATCTTTCTCTAGTTTGGGGAAGTTTTTTGTTACTATCGCTGAATAAACTTTTTACCCATATCTCACTCTCTACCTCCTTTTTAAGGTCAGTAACCCTTAGATTTTTCCTTTTGATGCTACTTTCTAGATCTTGTAGGCCTGCTTCATTGCTTTTTATTCTTTTTTCTTTTGTCTCCTCTGACTGTATTTTCAAATAGTCTGTCTTCAAGCCCACTAATTCTTTCTTCTTCTTGATCAATTCTGCTATCAAGAGACTCTCACGCATTCTTTAGTATATCAACTGTGTTTTTCAGCTCCAGAATGTCTGCTTGATTCTTTTTAATTATTTCTATCTCTGTTAACTGTATCTGATAGGATTCTGAAATCCTTCTCTGTGCTCCTCAACACAGCTATTTTGAATTATCCATCTGAAAGATCACAGATTTGGCTCTCCAGGATTTGTCCCTGGTGTCTTATTCAATTCGTTTAGTGAGATCATGTTATCCTGGATGGTCTTGATGTCTGTGGTTGTTTGTTGGTGTCTGGGCATTGAAGAGTTAGGTATTTACTGTAGTCTTTGCAGTCTTGGCTTATTTATACCCATCCTTCTGGAGAAGGCTTTTCAGATATTTGAAGGGATTTGGGTACTGTGATCTATGTTTTTTTGTCACTGCAGCCATGTCTGCCTTGGTGGGGGGCATGTCACAAGTCCAGTAACACTGTGGCTCTTGCAGACTTGTAAAAGTACTGCCATGGTGGTCTTGGATAAGATCCAGAAGAATTCTCTGGATTTCCAGGAATAGACTCTTGTTCTCTTTTCTTTCTTTTTCCCAGAGTCTTTCTCTCTTTCTGTGCTGAGCTGCCTGGATCTTGGGGAGGGGTGACACAAGCATCCTTGTGACCACCACCACTGAGATGGTGCTGAGGCAGACCTGAAGCCACCATAGCACTGGTCTCACCCAAGTCTCACTATAGCCACTACATGGCTATTGCCTATGTTCACTCAAGGCCTTAGGGCTCTATGATCAGCAGGTGTCAAAGCCAGCCAGTCTTCCGTTCTTCCCTTTGGGGTGATGAGTTTCCCTTGGCCCTGGGTAGGTCCAGAGATGCCATCTGGGAGCAGGGCCTGGAGTCAAAAACCATAGGAATGTACCTGGTACTCGGTTCTACGGTGGCTGAGCTGGCACCCAAACAACAAGAAAATGTCCTTCCCACTTTTACCTCCCATTTCCATAAGCAGAGGAGTCTCTCCCCATGACCACCCCTGCACCAGGCACATGGCAAGCACTGCCTGGCTACTGCCAATGTTTACTCAGGGCTCAAGAGCTCTTCAATCAGTGTGTGGTGAATGCTCCCAGGCCTGGGACTCTTCCTTCAGGGAAGTGGGCTCCCCTTTGGCCCAGGGAAGGTCAGAAATTCTGTCCAAGAGCCAAGGCCAAGGCTGTCACTTAGCCTCAGGGACCCTAAGAGCCCGCTTGGTGTTCTACCCTTCTGTGACCAAGCTGGTTCCTTGGCTGCAAGACAAAGTCCCCTTTACTCTTTCTTCTGCTTTTTTCAAGCAGAAGGAGGCTCTCCTTGTAGCCACCATAGCTGGTGCATCTTAGAATTACACACAAGACTCATAGCAGGTACTGTCTGGCTACTGCTGCTGATTATTCAGGGCCTGTGGGCTCAGTAGTCAGCAGGTGATGAATGCCTTCAAGGCAGCAGATTCCCTTCTGGCCTGGGTATGTCTAGAAATGTCTTAGAGCTAGGACTTGGAATGGGTGTGTCAGGACTCTGCCCAGTGCCTTATTCTACTGTGGCTAAGCTTATATCCAAGTCATAAGACAAGTCCTCTTTATTCTTCCCTCTCCTCCTCACAAGCAGAAGAAAAGAGTCTCTTTCACAGTCTGCAAGCTGCACTGCCTGGGGTTCGAGGAGAGATAGCAAAACACTTTCTTGGCTGCCCCAGATGGTATTGTACTTAATCACATGCTTCCCAAGTCCACTGGCTCTGAGCCCAGCACAGCATTAGGATTTGCCTAACAGTTGCTGTTCTTGTGGCCTAGACTGCCTTTTAGGTTTATTTAGGACCCCAGAACACTTTAGCCTATGGTGGTTAGGCTTGCTAGAACTTGAATCTTTACCATTGGGATGGATAATTTTTTGCTGGTCTAAATGTTCCCTCTGTGGGCATCAGCTGAGTTCCTCCCAGTATTCCTTTCCACTGTAACAGGGCAGCACTGAATTCCAATGTAAATTCCCTAAATTACTGCACTCTCCCTCCCCCAACACACATATTAGCTTCTTGTGCTACACAGCTGCTTCCAGGGGGCAGGGGAGGGGTGACATTGGCAGTTCAAGACTGTCTTTCCTATCCTCTTTAGTGCCTCTTTCAGTGATATAAAGTTAAAGCCAGGTACTGTGATTGCTTACCTGATTTGTCCTTATGAAGGTGCTTTTCTGCGGAGATTCTTGTTAAATTTTGTGTTCCTTTGAAGGCCAGTTGGTGGAGGCTTCTATTTGGACATCTTGCTCTACCTGTCTAGACTATTTTTTAGTCAGGTTGTTTATTTTCTTATTGTTGAGTTTTAAGAGTTCTTTGTCTATTTCAGATAATAGTTCTTTATCACATATGTCTTTTGTAAATATTTTCTCCCAGTCTGTGTCTTGCCATTTCATTTTCTTGACAATGTCCTTCATAGAGCAGGACTTTATAGTTTCAATGAAACCTAATTTATTAATTATTTCTTTCATAGTTCACACCTTTGGCATTTATCTAAAAACTCATCTCAAAAACTAATGTTGTCTAGATTTTCTCCTATGTTATCTTCTAAAGATTTTATAGTTTTGTGTTTTACATTTTAGTTTGTAATCTGTTCAAGTTAATTTTTCTGATGGGAGTAAGGTCTGTTTCTAGCTTTGTTTTGTATTGTTTTGTTTTGCATGTGGTTGTCTAGTTATAGCACAAATTGTGTTGAAGAGACTATCTTTACTCCCTTGTGTTAGCCTGTCCTCCTTTGTCAAAAATCAATTGTTTTTTTATGTGTGGGTCTACTTCTGGGGTCTCTATTGTATTGTATTAGACTATTTCTTTGTTCTTTCACCACACTGTCTTGATTATAATATTTTATATATTTTTTAGAATATTTTTAATACAAAATAATTTGCTGGGATTTTACTTGAGATTGTTTTAAATGCATAGATCAATTTGAGAAGAACTGACTTCTTAACAATATTGAGTCTTATATCCATGTATATGGACTGTATCTCCATTTCTTTCTTTCTTTCTTTCTTTCTTTCTTTCTTTCTTTTATTGAGGTTTTGCAGTTTTCCTCATATAGATTTTCAATGTATTTTCATTAAATTTATGGCTAAGCATTTCATATTTTTGCATGCTAATATAGATGGTATTATGTTTTTAATTTCAAATTTCACTTGCTCATTTCTGGTATGTAGGAAAACAATTGGCTTTTACATATTAACGTTGTATCCTGCAACCTTACTATAATAACTTTTTAATTCCAGGAGAATTTTGATGATTATTTTATTTTATACACAAATTATCATGTCATCTGTGAATAAAGAGAGTTAGTTGTATTTCTTCCTTCTTAATCTATATACAGTTTTTTTCCTTTTCTTGTCTTATTGCATTGGCAATAATTAAGGACTTCCAGTATGATGTGAAAAGCAGTGGTTAAAGAAGACAGCTTTTCTTGTTCCTAATCTTAGTGGGAAAACTTCTAGTTTATCACCACTAAGTATGATGTTAGCTGTAGGTTTTTGTAGATAATCTTTTTCAAATTAAGGAAAGTCTTCTCTATTCTCAGTTTATTGAGAGTTTTTATCCCAAATGGGTGTTGGAGTTTGTTGAATGCTTTTTCTGTATCTATTAATATAATCATGTGATTTATTTTCTTTAGCCTCTTGATATGATGAATTATAACAATTGATTGCTGAATATTAAACCAGCCTTGCTGACATGCACAGGTTCATTTTTCATTTGAAAAGAATAAAAAGAAAAAGGAAAAAACAAGAAGACTTGCATGACATCAATCCCACTTGGTCATGGCATATAATTCTTTTTCTATCTTGTTGGATTTAACTTTCTAGTATCTTATTAAGAATTTTTTTTTTGCATCTAGTTCATGAGAGATGTAGTTTTCTTATGGTTTTATCTAATATTAAGGTAATGCTGGTGTCATAGAATGAGTTTGGAAGTTATTAATCTGCTTCTGTTTTTTAAAAGAGATTGTAGAGGATTGATATATCTTTCTAAATGTTCGGTACAGTTCATCTGTGAATCCAACTGGGCCTGGGCTTGCTTTTTTAAAAGTTATTAATTATTAATAATTAATTAATTTTCTTAATGGATGTAGGCCTATTCATATTGTCTATTTCTTTTTGAGTGAATTTTTACAAATTGTGTCTTTCAAGAAATTGGTCCATTTCATCTAGGTTGTCAAATTTGTGACCATATAGTTATTTATAGTAGTCTTTTATGATTCTTTTAATGTCCATGGTTTTTGTAGTGATGTTCCCTGTTTATTTGTGACTTTTGTTTCCTCTTTTTTTTTTTTTGTGAGACCGAGTTTCACTCTTGTTATCCAGGCTGGAGTGCAATGGTGTGATCTCGGCTCACTGCAACCTCTGCCTCCTGGGTTTAGGCAATTCTCCTGCCTCAGCCTTCTGAGTAGCTGGGATTACAGGCATGCACCACCATGCCCAGCTAATTTTTTGTATTTTTAGTAGAGACAGGGTTTCACCATGTTGACCAGGATGGTCTCGATCTCTTGACCTCGTGATCCACTTGCCTCAGCCTCCCAAAGTGCTGGGATTACAGGCTTGAGCCACCGCACCCGGCCTGACTTTTGTTTCCTCTTTATTATTTTTTTTCTTAGCTTGTCTAGGCATAACAATTTTATTTATCTTTTCAAAGAACCAGCTTTTGGTTTAGTTGATTTTGTCTATTGACTTTCTGTTTTTAATTTTATGGACTTAAGCTCTAATTTTCATTATTTCTTTTTTTTTCTGTTTACTTTAGATTTAATTTGGTCTTTTTTTCTAGTTTTCTAAGGTGGAAATTAGATGACTGATTTTAGATCCATTTTATTTTCTAACATGCACATAATGCTACAAATGTCTTTATAAACACTATTTTCACTATATCTCACAAATTTTGATGAATTGTGTTTTCATTTTTATTTAGTTCAAAATATTTTAAAATTTATCTTGTGATTACTTCCTTAATCCTAGTGCATTTAGACATATGTTGTTTAATCTCCAAAATTTTGGGGATTTTCTAGCTATCTTCCTGTTATTGATTCCAGTTTACATTTATTGAGGTCTGAAAGGAGATATTGTATCACTTCTTTTCAATTTGTTAAGCTGACTCAGAATGTGATCTTGATTAATTTTTTATGTGAGATTGACAGGAGTGTACATTCTGCTGTATTGGATAAAGTATTCATAGATGCCCATTATTTCTATTAAATTGATGGTATTTTTTAGTTCAGCTACGCCATTACTGATTTGCTGTCTGCTAGATCTGTTCATTCCTGATACAAGAGTGTTGAAGTCTTTAACTACAATAGTGGATTAATCTGTTTCTTTTTACAATTCTATCAGTTTTTGCCTCACATGTTTTGACACCCTGTTGTTAGGTGTATGCATATAAGGATTTTTTTTTTTGGAGATTTTACTCCTTTATCACTATATAATACCTTTTTATCCCAAATAACTTTCTTTGCTCTAAAGTCAGCATTGTTAGAAATTGATACAGCACATCTCACATTTTGATTAGTGTTAGCATGCTATATCTTTCTTCACCCATTTACTCTGCATCTTTATGTTTAAACTGGGTTTTTTCCAAGATGAAATGTGTGAAATATCAGATAAAGAAATCAAAAAGTTGATTATTAAGTTGCTCAGGGGAATGCAAGAGAAAGGTAAAAAATAACATAAAGAAATTTAAAAAGCAACTTGGGATATGAATGAAAAAATTTTCTAAAGTGATATAGATTCAATGCTATCCCCATCAAGCTACCAATGACTTTCTTCACAGAATTGGAAAAAAGCACCTTAAACTTCACATGGAACCAAAATAAAAAAAAAAAAAGAGCCTGCATAGCCAAAACAATTCTAAGCAAAAAAGAAAAAGAAAGCTGGAGGCTTCATACTACCTGACTTCAAGCTATATTACATGGCTGCTATAATCAAAACAGCATGGTGCTGGTACCAAAACAGAGATATAGACCAATGGAACAGAATAGAGGCTTCAGAAAGAACACCACACAATTATAACCATCTGAGCTTTTGACAAACCTGACAAAAACAAGAGATAGATATTTTAAAGAAAAGCCAGTCAAAACTACTGGAAATGAAAGACATCTTTAGACAATTACAAAATGCAATGAAAGTTTTATCAACAGACTAAACTAAGTAGAAGAAAGAATTTCAGAGCTCAAAGACCAAAAGCTTTTGAATTAAACCAATTAGAAAAAAATAAACAAAAAAATTAAAAGAAATGAACAAAGTTTCCAAGAAATATTGAATTATGTGAAATGGCCAAACCTAAGAAAAATTAGTGTTCATAAAGGAAAAGAAAAAGCAAAAATTTGGAAAACTTATCTGAGGGAATAATTGAAAACTTTCCTTGCTTTGCTAGAGATTTAGACATTCAAATACAAGACGCTCAAAGAACTTCTGGGAGATTCATTGCAAAAAGGGCATCCCCAAGGTGTATAGTCAGCAGGCTATCTAAAATCAATACAAAGGAAAGGATTATTTGTAAAAAGTTTTATTTTAAGTTTGGGGTATGTGTGCAGAAAGTGTAGGTTTGTTACATAGGTAACCATGTATTGGTTGTTGTACAGATTATTTCATCACCCAGGTATTAAACCTAGTATCCATTAGTTATTTTGCCTGATCCCTTCTCTTCTCCCACTCCTACCTCTGATAGACCCCAGTGTGTGTTGTTTCCCTCTATATATTCATGTGTTCTCATTGTACAGCTTCCACTTATAAGTGAGAACATGCAGTATTTTGTTTTCTGTTCCTGTGTTAGTTTGCTAAGGAATAATGGTCTGTAGCTCCATCTATGTCCCCTGCAAAGGACATGATCTCATTCTTTTTTATGGCTATATAGTATTCCATGGTATATATGTACCACATTTTCTTTATTTAGTCTATCATTGATGGTCATTTCGGTTGATTCGATTTCTTTGCTATTGTGAATAGTTGTGCAATGAACATACATATACATGTGTCTTTATTATAACAGAATGATTTACATTCCTTTAGGTACGTACCCAGTAGTGGGACTGCTGGGTCAAATAATATTTCTGACTTTAGGTCTTTGAGGAATCACTACAGTGTCTTTCACAATGGTTGAACTACTTTACATCACCACCAACAAGAATTTCTACTTCTCCACAACCTCACCAGCATCTGTTATTTTTGGACTTTTTAATAATAGCCATTCTGATTTGTGTGAGATGGAATCTCATTGTGGTTTGGATTTGCATTTCTCTAATGATCAGTGATGTTGAGCTTCCTTTTATATGCTTGCTGCTGTATGCCTATCTTCTTTTTGAAAAGTGTCTGTTTATGTTCTTTGCCTACTTTTTAATGGGGTTGTTTTTTCTTGCACATTTGTTTAAGTTCCTTATAGATGCCGGATATTAGACCTTTGTCAGATGCATAGTTTGTAAGAATTTTTCCCATTCTTTAGGTTGTCTGTTTATTCAACTAATGATTTCATTTGCTGTGCAGAAGCTCTTTAGTTAAATTAGAGTCCATTTGTCAGTTTTTGTTTTTGTTGCAATTGCTTTTGGTGTTGTGGTGAAATCTTTGCTCATGCCCATGTCGTTTTCCAGGGTTTTTATAATATTAGGTTTTACATTTAAGTCTTTAATCCACCTTGAGTTAATTTTTGTATACGGTGTGAGAAAAGGGTCCAGTTTCCATTTTCTGCATGTAGCTAACCAGTTCTTTCAGCACCATTTATTGAATAGGGAATTCTTTTCCCATTGCTTATTGTTGACGGGTTTGTCAAAGATCAGATAGTTGTGGGTATGCAGTCTTATTTCTGGGTTCCCTGTTCTGTTTCATTGGTCTCTGTGTTTGTTCTTGTACAGGATTATGCTGTTTTGGTTATTGTCACCCATATTATAGTTTGAAGTTGAGCAGTGTGATGCCTCCAGCTTTGTTCTTTTTACTTAGGATTGAGTTGGCTATTTGGGCTCCTTTTTGGTTCCATATGAATTTTAAAACAGTTTTGAGCCAGGCATGGTGGCTCACACCTGTAATTCCAGCATTTTGGGAGGCCAAGGTGGGCAGATCACTTGAAACCAGGAGTTTGAGACCAGCTTGGCCAACATGGTGAAACCTCGTCTCTACTAAAAATACAAAAGTTAGCTGGGCATGGTGATACACACCTGTAATCCCAGCTACTTGGGAGGCTGAGGCACGAGAATCACTTGAATCCAGAAGGTGGAGGTTGCAGTGAGCTACGATTGTTCCACTGCACTCTAGCCTGGGTGACAGAGTGAGACTCTGTCTCAAAAATAGAAACAAAAACAAAGTTTTTCTGGTTATCTGAAGAATGTCAATGGTAGTTTAATGGGAATAGCACTGAATCTATAAATTGCTTTGGGCAGTATGGCCATTTTAACAATATTGATTCTTTCTATCCATGAGCTTGAAATGTTTTTTCATTTGTTTCTGTCATCTCTGATTTTTTTGAGCAATGGTTTATAGTTCTCCTTGAGATCTTTCACTTCCCTTGTTAGCTATATCCCTAGGTATTTGATTTTTTTGTGGCAATTGTGAATGGGAGTTCATTCATGATGTGGCTCTCAGTTTGACTGTTGTTGCTGTATAGGAATGCTAATAATTTTTTGCACATTAATTTTGTATCCTGAGACTTTGCTGAAGTGACTTATCAGCTTAAGAAACTTTTGGGCTGAGACAAGGGGGTTTTCCAGATATAAAATCATGTCATCTGCGAACAAGGATAGTTTGACTTTCTTCCTATTTGAATGCCCTTTATTTCTTTCTGTTGTGTATATACACCCAGAAATACCATTCGACCATAAAAGAGAGTACAATAATGTCTTTTACAACAATTTAATTGGAGCTGGAGGCCATTATTCTAAGTGAAATAACTCTAGGAATGGAAAACCAAATACCATATGTTCTCACTGATAAGTAGGAGCTAAGCTATGGGTACACAAAGGCATAGAGTCATATAATGGACATTGGAGACTCAGAAGTGGGGAGGGTAGGAGATACGAAAAACTAACTTGGGTACCATGTATACTACTCTGGTGAGGAATGCACTAAAATCTCAGACTTTATACTATATAATTCATCCATATAACCAAAAACCATTTGTACATCCAAAGCTATTGAAATTTTAAATGTATATAAAATTTAAAAAAAATTTTTTAATTAAAGTGGTTTTTTTGCAGACAGCATATAGTTAGGCCTAGTCTTTCAATCTGCTTTGACAATCTCTGTCTTTTAGTTGGTGGATTTAGACCATTGACATTCAAAGTGATTATCAATATAGTCAGGTTAATATCTGTTATTTGTTACTGTTTTCTGTTTTTTCCTTGTTACTGGTTCCTATTTTGTCTTCCACTCTTTTCTGCCTTTTGTGGTTTTAATTGAGCATTTTAAATGATTGCATTTTCTCTCCTTTCTTAGCATATCAGTTACACTTTGGTTTGTTTAGTTTTTCTAATGGTTGCTCTAGAGTTTGCAATATACATTTACAGTTAGCCTAGATCTACTTTCAAACAACAATGGCGATCATTAAAAAATCTGGAGACAGATACTGGAGAGGATGTGGAGAAATAGGAACACTTTTACACTGCTGGTGGGAGTGTAAATTAGTTCAACCATTGTGGAAGATGGTGTGGCGATTCCTCAAGGACCTAGAAATAGAAATTCCATTTGACCCAGCAATCCCATTACTGGGTATATATCCAAAGGATTATAAATCATTCTATTATAAAGACACATACACACAAATGTTCATTGCAGCACTGTTTACAATAGCAAAGACCTGGAACCAACCCAAATGTCCATCGATAATAGACTGGACAGAGAAAATGTGGCACATATATACCATGGAATATTATGCAGCCGTCAAAAACGATGAGTTCATGTCCTTTGTAGGGACATGGATGAACCTGGAGACCATCATTCTCAGCAAACTGATACAAGAACAGGAAATGAAATACCACATGTTCTCACTCATAGGTGGGTGTTGAACAATGAGAACACATGGACACAGGGAGGGGAGCACTACACACTGGGGTCTGTTGGGGGGAATAGGGGAGGGACAGCCAGGGGTGGGGAGTTGGGGAGAGATAGCATGGGGAGAAATGCCAGATATAGGTGAAGGGGAGGAAGGCAGCAAATCACACTGCCACATGTGTACCTATGCAACTATCTTGCATGTTCTTCACATGTACCCCAAAACCTAAAATGCAACACTATACTCCTTCATGGGTAGTCTGAGTACCTTACAATAACACAATAATCCTAATTCCATCCTCCAATCTGTCATATCACTGCTTTCGCTCATGTATACATAAGCGTATATAAATATGCATCTGTTTATGTATGTATACACATATAAGCATGCATACTCTAATACATTGTTGCTATTACTATTGTGAACAAACTATTATCTGTTAGATCAATTAAGAATAGGGAAAATATGTTTTTATTTTGCCTCCAGTTACTCCTTATCTGATGTTCTTCCTTTTTTCTTTCCTAACATATATCTAAGTTTCTAGACTATGTCAGTTTCCTTCTTTCTAAGGAACTTAGTTAATATTTTTGAGGAATTTCCATACTATTTTCCAAAATGGTTATACTAATTTACATTTCACCGTTAGTGTACAAGGATTCCCTTAACAAATAGAATTCTTATGTGATCTAGTAATTTCACTTCTGGGTATACACATGAAGGAATTAAGATAGGTCTCTCAAAAAGATATCTGCACTCCCATGTTCATTTCAGCATTATTCACAATAGTCAAGACAAGGAACTAACCGAGGTGCCCATCAACAGATGAATGGATATTTTTTAAATGTGGTATATATGCACAATAAGCAATTATACAATATTTTTAAAAAAGTGATATTCTGTCACTTGCAACAACATAAGTGGAACTGGAGGACATTATAATACGTGAAATAAGCCAGGCACAGAAAGACAAATGCTGTATGATTTCACTTATATGTAGAATCTAAAAAGGAAACAGAATAGAAAAGTGGTTTCCAGAGTCTGAGAGGAAGTGGAAGGATGAGGAAGGAGACGATGTTGATCAAAAGGCACAAATGCTCAGACTGGAGGAATAAGTTTTGGTGATCTGTTGCACTGCATGGTGACCACAGTTAGTAACAATGTATTATGTATTTTCAAAGTTGCTAAAATAATAGATTTTTAAACATTTTTTCCAAGAAAAATGATATTTGTAAAGTGGTGGTTACATTAATTAGCCTCATTAAATCATTCTGCAATGTATACATCGGTCAAGACATCACATTTTATTTCAAAAATATATACAATTACTATTTGTCAATTAAAAATAAATGTTTAAAACATTTATTTAAAAAGAACTTCTTTGAATATTTCTTGCAAGGTTGATATACTGGCAACAGATTCCTTCAATTTTTATTTGTTTGAGAAAATCTTTGTACCTCCTTCAATTTGAAGGATAATTTTCCAGAGTACAGAGTTCTAGATTGGTGAATTTTTTTCTTTCAACACTTAAAATATTTTACTCTACTTTCTTCCTGTTTGCAAGGTTTATGAAGAGAGGTCAGATGCCATTCTTATCTTTGCTCTCTTTTTTAGGGGAAGTTCTTTTCTCCTCTCTGGCTTCATTCAAACAAATTTTAAAACCTTTGGTTTTCCATAGTTTGAAAGTGATATGCCTACCTGAAGTTTTGTTTTTATTTAATGTTTATTCTGCTTGGTGTTCTCTGAGCTTCCTAGATTTGTGGTTTGGTTTCTGACATTAATTTTGGGGACATTCTCAGTCATCGTTGTTTTGACTATTTTTTTTTTTGAGACGGAGTTTCGCTCGTTACCCAGGCTGGAGTGCAATGGCGCGATCTCGGCTCACCACAACGTCCGCCTCCTGGGTTCAGGCAATTCTCCTGCCTCAGCCTCCTGAGTAGCTGGGATTACAGGCACGCGCCACCATAACCAGCTAATTTTTTGTATTTTTAGTAGAGACGGGGTTTCACTATGTTAACCAGGATGGTCTCGATCTGTTGATCTCATGATCCACCCGCCTTGGCCTCCCAAAGTGCTGGGATTACAGGCGTGAGACTATTTCTTATTGCCTTTCTTCTCCATCCGTTTTTTTTTTTTTTAATATATGTATGTCCCACCTTTTTAAATTGTCCTGCTTTTTATGGATATTGTGTTTTGATATTTTTCAGGCTAATTTCTCTTTCCTTTTCAATATTGGAAGTTACTGTTGAGACATCCTTAAGCTCAGATTCTTTTCTCAGCCGTGTTATCTACTAATGAGACCACCAAAGACATTCTTCATTTCTGTTATAGTGCTCTTGATCTTTGACATCTTTTTGGTTCTTTTTTTTAGAATTTGCATTTCTCCATTTATATTGGTCATCTCTTCTTGCATACTGTCTACTTTGCCCATTAGCATTTTAATCATAGTTGCTTTAAATGCCCACTCATAATTTCAACATTTCTGCCATATCTCAGTCTGATTCTAATATTTGCTGTTTCATCTTATATTTTTTGCCTTTTACTATGCCTTGTATTTCTTTTTCTGATAGCTGGACATGGTGTACTAGAGAAAATGAACAGATATTACAGGCCTTTAGTAATGTGGTAGGGAAGCATGGGGAATAAAAAGCATTGTAGAGTTCTATGATTAGTTATCAGCCTTTTAATGAGCCTGTGCCTATAGATGGTGAACTTCACAAATGCTTCTCAGTTTTTCCCGGTGTCCTTAGGTGAGACAAGACAGCTGAAGGGGGTTGGAGTTGGGTATGGATGAAGCTGGAAAGCATCATTCTCAGCAAGCTAACACAGGAACAGAAAACCAAACACTGCATGTCCTCACTCATAAGGGGGAGTTGAACAATGTTAACATATGGGCACAGGGAGGGGAACATTACGCACCAGGGCCTCTTGGTGGGGTAGGGGACAAGGGGAGGGATAGCATTAGGAGAAATTTCTAATGTAGATGACACATTGATGGGTGCAGCAAACTGCCATGGCACATGTATAGCAAACCTGCACATTCTGCACATGTATCCCAGAACTTAAAGTGTACTTTTTAAATATCTTTAAAAAAAAAACACCAGGTTTGTCCTGATGGCAGTATTTGTTAAAACAGAGCAAAATGCTCTGATGTATTTCAAGATGGTTCCTCTACCTTTCCTCCACTGGAAGTATGATTGGATTTTGCTCTGATATCCTCTGTGAGAACCTTGTATAGCTCCAGGAGGTAAAACTCACAAAAGTATGAGGCACTCCTCCATCACTGTGTCCCCTGGAGTTTTAAACTCTCAGAGTTATCCAAACTGAGCCTCTAGCAATTCATTACTGGTTAGGTTTCCTACCAGGTAGTGGTTTCTGTGGTTTCTGCTCCTAAGTTTCTACTCTGGTAATTTGCAGTCCTTGTATTCACCCATCTGTCTCTCCAATTTTGGGGGCAGCAGTTTGCTCTGTGATCTCACATTTTTTACAAACTTAAAAAGAATTATTGATTTTTTAGTTTGTTCAGCTTAATATTTGTTAAGGTGGAGTAGCAACGTCCAAGCATAATTCATGTGAGATTGGAGTCCAGAAGTTTCCAATACATTTTTAAAAATTCCTATGGGTGGTTTACACAAAATACTCTACAGTAAAATCTGGTCCTTTCTTTCTTCTGATGCTCTGTTGGCAGCCTCTCTTTAGTTTGTCCCCTTCCATAGTCCTTTTCCTGTCTCTTTATTTTTTTCTGGTTCTGCCTCTTCCCAGATATCTTCTTCCTTTACTCTTCACCATTGCCCAATTAATTTTTTATTATTCTTCATTTCTGTTTGTGAAGATGCCTGGTAAACCCACACAACTTCCATCAAGATAAAGTGAAAATTAACTGTCAATATCTTTTTCTCTGGGTCAAAAATGATTAGATAATGTATCATTGAGAATAATAAAAAAGATATAAATAAATGTATTTGTGGGTTTACCATTCTTGTTTACTTTGCTAGTTTATAAAACAATGTATTTTTTCATTTTACAGGAAGTATCTGTCTATTGTAGGAAGTTTAGCAAAATAAAGAAATCTAATAAGTAAAAAAGTAAGTACCATAACCCTACTGCCCATAAGTAAGTTAATATGTATTAATCGTAGCTCAAAATATTTACATTTAAAATTCTTAATGGAGTACCTTTCTTGCCTCTATTAAACGGGGCAGAGAATTACCCATGCGAAATGCCACAAACTGAACTCCATTCTTGTCTTTAACCTTGTTTCTCATTCCTTCTTTACTGTTCAACTAAACCGATGGATTCGTCATGTGAAAAAAGAAGGAAGAGAAATGGTCTCATGAACCCACAAATGATTCCCATTTACTCTCCCTATCCCCTGCCTCCCTCTGAAACCCTGGTAAAGAGATCACACACTGAGGGATATTAAATCAATTTATTTATTTCTCATCCTACCCTCCTAATATTTCTCCAATGGAATCACTCATGAAATAGGCAGAAGTTAAAGTTCTCAGCTGTTTAGCAATGTCTGACAAAATTATGATTTCCTTTATAATATGAGGAGGATTAATGTATATAGACATTTTATTGTTTATTCTGAATGCTACATTTTATCAGTATATAATGTTTATTATTCTTATATCAGTGACTTATGTTTCATAAAATAGCAGTCAACAAGACTATTATCAGAAATTCTACCACACCCCCATTTAAAAATATTTATGTGAGAAAATGTTTATCTGGGATCATTTTATATGTGCACTTTTATAACCGGCTTTTCCGTGTAATGTTTTGGCAACTTACACATTTTAAAGAGCTGCATAATTCTTGATCTCCTAGTATGTTTATATTGTTTATGAGTATGTAATTTGTATCTATTTTGTAGATGAGCTTCAGGGAGCACTGCTACAGAATTTCGTCAAACTATGATGATTTGTTTCCTAGATTTTCTGTAATATGTCAATACCGCTGCTTTTTACTAAGAAAGCAGAATAAATAACCCTCCAAAAGAGTATTCTTGCAGAACCTGATTTCAAATGCTGAATAACAAGTTTAAGTTAGAATCATAAGAATGTATGCTCTAAGGAATCTAAGAACTAAGATAAGATTATTCATTTCAGTCCCTTCATTGTATGGATGCAGAAACTGAAATGATGGCTTGCCTAAAGTCACCAGCTACAAGTGAAGTATCCTGCCTAGGAATAACTAAGTCTTCTCTAATATCCTAAAATAGAAGGCACTTATATACTATTTCTCATAATTTTTTTGGATTTAGGGAAACCCTCTGGAAGATAGAACACTTCCCTAAACTAATGGTCTCCAAAATTGAATTTCTCACCCACCTCCACAAATTCTGCAACCAGGGGTATGCAAGATGACCCAACAGTTAAAATTCTGAACTACCTTTAGACTTTCAAAAAAATTGCAGAAATAGTACAGAGAGTTTCTGTATGTCCTAGTGCCACTCCATCGTTACCATCTTACATACCATAGTATAATTATCATAACAAGGAAATTAACATTAGTACAGTATCATCAACTAAAGGTTTCATTTGAACTTCCCTTCGAAGGTTTCCGTTCATGTCTCTTTGTTGTTGTTCTTTCCAACATTTTACTCAGGATTCCACATTGCATTTCGTTGTTATTTCTCTTTGGTCTCCTGTCATCTGCGGCAGCTCCTTCATCTTTCCTTGTCTTTCATGATTCTGACACCTGGAGCAGTATTGGTCTGTTTTTTTGCTAGACATCCCTCAGTTCAGGCCATTTGGAATCTTCTCATGATGGAACTTAGATCATGCATCTATGTCAAGAGTACCACAGAAATGCTGCCTCATCCTTCTAGGTGTAGCAAATCATGGCCTTCATGTTGCCAGCATGTATTGGTGTTGGTGATATTGGTGTTGATTACCTGTGGAAATGGTCACCAGCAGACTTTTCACTATAAAGTTGCTATTCAAATGGCCAAAGATGGAACAATTTAAGCCACAAAATACATAATGATAGTACTGGAGTGTAGCCCATAAAATAATATTAATATGAACCATGAGTTCTTAGTGACATAAATAAATAATTGGTTTAATAGATATAGTCAATTCTCATTATTCACAGTAATTATGTTTTATAAAGTCACTATGAACACTGAGTTAGCAAATACTGACCCCTTGCTCTTAAGGGAGATATAGGTTTAGGTTTTTGTGAGCCATTGTCAACTAATCAATGCAGAATCTTGCTTCATGTGTGTTTCTGTTTAAAAATACCTTATTTAATATATTGTGTTGATTCCTTAACAGTTAACTCTCCACCAACAGTGCCATAACTCATGCCTGAATGAAGGTTCTCTAATACATGTTATTTTGCCTGGCAGGCCTGTCATAGCCTTCTTGCACTTAGAAACAGTAGACAGCACATCACACTATGCTTGAGGGCATTTTAAACAGCAAAATGACTGACAAAAGGCACAAAAATATGAAAACTATGGCACTAAATAGACTGCAAAAAGGGCACTTCTTTACAGGATGAGAGCTGAAACAAGAAGGGCAGAGGATCATCTTCTTTGGCTTCAGTTGGGAACATACACATTGAGTACTCACAGTTTTTGCTATTCTGAACACGTCTGTGAATGACCAAGAAAATGCCATGAGTATTGATTTTCAGGTTACAAATAAATTTTAGCAAGCAGGTGAATTCTCAAATATGTAATTCATGAGAATAAAGATTGATTGCATATGGAGAAGTGGCAGCTCTTCTTTTTTGGCATAGAATTCCAATTAATAAATGTGGAAAGAATGAGAGAAAACTGCCACTAGCAACCTGCACAGTGGTAATTGTTGCAGATGGATCTAGTGAATGCTAGACACATGGGCAAAAGTTTCAGGAACAAACAGATTTGCATAGTCTCAAAGTGTCTCTCTCAAGATATTTGTTGACTACTGGGAGAAATACAGTAAATTTGTATTTATTGTAAATTGAATATGGCATAAGTTCTTAATTTTTTCTAGCACTTATATAGCATTTACAGATGTTGACTAGAAAATACAGCTAAATAGGTGGCTTGTACTCAAATTCTTGATAATAAGGGAGTCTCCATTTTTTTATTGCACCTTCTTTGGCTAACCGGCTAGTGTTCAGTCAAAGCTGTTTATTTATGTATAATGGGAGAAAAAGCAAAGACGTTGCTATTTTATCAAGGGTAGACTTGGGGTGCTTAAGAACCACTGCCTCTGTGAAATCATCCCAGGTAGAGGTAAGCACTTGTTCTTCACTGTTCTGCTATGCCTATTTCAATAGCTTAGACAGATTTTCACACTGTAGAGTTGGTTGTGTACATGCTTGTCTCCTGCACATGGTGTTTCATCTTTATATCTCCAATAACAAACACATTGACTCACATGGGGGTACTCAGTAAATGTTAATTAGAAATGAGGTGGCATAGATGTGATGACATGATACCCTGGAGCTTTGGGCAACCCCTCTTTGTATTTTTTTTACAGATGCATTTTTGTTCTTGCTGTATTTCTGGCAATGTTTCTCACTAATGCTTGTCTTCTGCCAATGATGAAAACAAGCATACCCTTTGTAGTATTTAAAGGTATGTGAAAATGAAGACGGGCTTCTTTGAGTACATTTGGTTCAATGGAATTTTCTTATTCCATATGTCCTAGTTCAGCTGTGACGTTAAGTGCTTTATCAACATATCTGACTCTATCCTAATAACAGTGGTACTGTTGTCTCCGGAGGCAAAACAGGTTAATGGCAGAATTACTTAGAGATTTCTTGAATCCACTTAATGGAAAAAGCTTCCGGTTCCAGGGTTGGTTCTAAGTATTTGTGGTTTCAGGTTGAACCAAATGTATTAGTCAGGGTAACCAACTGATGTAACAAATAGTTCCCAAATTCCAGAGGCATAACATATCTATTTTCTTGCATCTAAACAGTCCAGTGTAGGTGTTCCGAATCTGGCAGTTTTTATCCTGGCAGCTTTTCAGGGACTCAGGCTTCTTCCATTCCATGGCTCTACCTTCCACTAGGTGCTCATGGTCCTCTTTCTTCAGCTGGTAGTCTTTATGGGCTAGGTTGAGAAGTGGTTTCCTGCCTTCTGCCAACATTTCTGTGGATGTAAATGAATCACATTTCCACACCTAAATGCAAGGCATGCTGGGAACATTGTCTAACTGCTTTTCCAGGTAAGAAAGGAGACATTGTTTGTGAACAACTAGCCAGTCTCTGTCCCCACAACTCAAACTGGCATCTCTCCTCTGAGAATGTACTGACATTTTTAATATCTAATAAATATTCATCTATTAGATATGTTTTTAAGAGAATTTAATTTTAAGAATAATGAGTAAATGAATAAATAGATTAAAAAGCAACACCTACCAGAAATTGACATTTACATGTAAAATGGGATAACAGAGGAGAAATAATGTAGAATTGAGGAGAATAGCTGAGGATGTTTTAGTTCTGAAATCAATAGTGTAGCATGGCAGTTCGTTGCTCAGACATGGGTTTAAATTCAAAGTCAACATCATAATCATAATAATGATGCAGATAATGTTGTATGAAGGAAAATAGTTATATTTGAGTCAATAGTTCAAGCACTTCTTTGTGATGTAAATGCAATACAAGTACCCATATTCCAGCTTTGCTACTTATTAACTGCAAAGCTTATGGCCTACGTTTTCTTATAAATGGGCATGATACTAGTATCTGCCCCACAGGGTTGTTGGGAAGATTATTGAGCCAATTCATATAAAATGCCTGGTATATAGTAAACGCTAAGTAACTTCTTGGTATTATGAAATGCATATGAATTTAAAAACAGTAATCTTTCTTTTAAGTAGGCTGTAAATCAGTGGTTCTGAATCAGGAGTGATTTCTTCCACCCCACTGCCTGGGGGACATTTGGCAATGTGAGGAGACATTTTTGGTTGTCCCATCTGTTGGTGTTGGCAAGTTCCTACCAGCATCTACTGGTAGAGGCTAGGGATTCTGCTAAACATCCTACAATGCACAGGACGCACCCTCTCAGCAGAGATTTATCTTGCCTGAGATAGCAGTACTTCTGAAGTTGAGAATCTGGCTTTAAAGAAATGTGTATTTTATGCTCTCATAGATGGAGGGGGATTTTTCATCAAAGTCATACAAGTAGGAAGTTACCTTTCTGGTAATCAATCTACATGTGTGGAAAAGATGTTAGTAGTAACCAATTCACCTTGGTGTTTGTAGAGATCAAATGAAAGACTGCATTTAACTCTTGTAAATTGATATACTATGTTAAGTATAGATTAGAGCTAAATCTGTTTTCTTCAACTTTTTCTATTTCTTTTTATTATTGCCCCACTAAGGAGACCTTTTAGACTTGAAAAAATTGCCTCCTATTCCCATGGAATTTTATACAACAGGTATGCTATATATCTGTTTATGCAGTTGGACAGGGTTAAGGATTGGAGGATTACAAACCACTGTGATATTTAAGACATTTTGCCCCCTAAGAGTTTGTTTTCATCCCTATAGGGAAATATTCTAAGAAAAGAGGAGTGAATTCTAAAAGTGTTTTTTTAAGAATGATGCTTAAATTATTATTTAATTAAAATTCGCTTAATATCTCTTGTTCTGTACTTTGGGATCATATTGAGAGAGCAATGGAAAACTGAAAAATAATGCTATTGATTTAAAATGTTATAGGCCTTTAAAATGAATGCCAGTGCTCATAGAAATGAATAGAGATATAGTGAGAACTGAAAATGCAGAAATAAAATCTGGTGAGGCCAAAAATAAGAGAAATTGAAAAGGAGATGAAAGCTTTCTAGAGAGGTAGCTAATCTGAATGTAAGCTTATCATAAAAGGAAACGAAGAGCTTGAGAGGATAAAAGATGGAAGGGAAATTGTGCTGGATAAGGAGGCTGAAGGAAAGAATATGAACTTTTCTTTTTTGTAGGTCAAAGTTACTATATTAACTATGTAGCTTTTTTTCTACTTTGTTTGAAAAGGAAAGATTAAACACAACTAAATCTGCAAAGTGACAGGCATGCCACGCACTGGGGAAAATTGGAAACGTGCAGCCTGCAGGTTAACTACCTGGTCATCGAGCCACAAGTCTGGAAGGGATCTCTCTGTTGCCTGACCTGTTTGTATCTATTTCCTTTGTTCTTCACTCATCCCTCCCCGTCACTTGTAAATCCTCAGTGAGGACTCCTGTATGAATTTCAGCCTCATTTTTCACCACATCATCTTCACACTCTACTCTTGTCAGCTTAGCCGCCCAAACTTCCAGCAGGTCTTGTGGTTCCCACTTCTTTATTTTGCTTATTATTGATGCTTGCTTTGGACTGCTTTCTCAGGACACTGTGGGCTACTTTTATGCTCTGTATTCCTTTTCATTCCCTCTTCCCTGCTCTGGCAGTGAGGCGGTAAGAACCTGCCTTGCTTTACAGGTGTCACAGTCAGTTCTGCATGTTACCTTCCTTGAAAGTAGAATTTTTTCACTTGTTTTTATATTCACAAGCCTAGCCTGGCCCTGGGGCACGGTTGGTGCTTAATGCATGTTCATTGAAGCAAAGAAGCTATTGTTTCCCTCCTTCTCCAAGTGGGGTGTCTGCCAAGTTTATAACAATTCTCCCTTCTCTGAAAACACAGAATTGGTGTTGGCTAGTTCTTCCTTGAACTTATGAATCCACTCACCCCCAGACAAAGGTAAGTGATGAGAGTTGAACACCTGACCCATAGCCAGGCTAAATTTCCATTCTTGAGACACAGAAACTATTAGTCAGTCCTTGTGGCTAAACCCAGAGCATATAAACACAGGAGCTATTACAGGACATCTTGTGAATTAAAGTGTGGAGAAAGATGGCTTTTCAAGATGAGACTGAAGTCTCCATACAGAGAAGATCAGATAATATGGAGAGAGAATCTGAGGGATTCCATCCTACTCCTAAGTTTTGCTTGCATTTCTGTATTTGATTGTATGAGACACTCTCATATTTTTTTAAATTGCATTTTAGGTTGTGGGGTACATGTGAAGAATATGCAAGATTGTTGCATAGGTACAGACATGGCAGTGTGATTTGCTGCCTTCCTCCCCTTCACCTATATCTGGCATTTCTCCCCATGCTATCTCTCCCCAACTGCCCACCTGCAGCTGTCCCTCCCCTATTTCCCCCGACATACCCCAGTGTGTGATGCTCCCTTCACTGTGTCCATGTGTTCTCATTGTTCAACACCCACCTATGAGAGAGAACATGCAATATTTGGTTTTCTGTTCTTGTGTCAGTTTGCTGAGAATGATGGTCTCCAGGTTCAACCATGTCCCTACAAAGGACACAAACTCATGGTTTCTTATGGCAGCATAATATTCCATGGTGTATATGTGCCACATTTTCCCTGTCCAGTCAATCATCAATGGGTATTTGGGTTGGTTCCAGGTCTTTGCTATTGTAAACAGTGCTGCAATGAACATTCGTGTGCATGTGTCCTTATAGTAGAATGATTTATAGTCCTTTGGATATATACCCAGTAATGGGATTGCTGGGTCAAGTGGAATTTCTATTTCTAGGTCCTTGAGGAATCACCACACTGTCTTCCACAATGGTTGAACTAATTTACACTCCCACCAACAATGTAAAAGTGTTCCTGTCTCTCTACATCCTCTCCGTTCTTATAATAAATTTTCTTTAGTGTCAAAGTTGATTCAAATTGGTTTCAATGATTTGTAACAAAAAATCTTTTACCAGTATATCACACTTTCAGATTTCCCATTTCAGTGAAGGAACTTGTACTAGACAGAAATAATATATATGGGGGAAAGATCAAACTTACTTGAAAATTATAAACAGAAATCAATTGGGAATCTTATTTGGGGAAATTGGTGGAATAATGCTGTATTGTTAGGTTTGAAGCAATAGGGAATCTTTCCTTCAAGATGAAGTAGGAGCATGAAAAAAAATAGTTCATGCTTAAAACCCATAGGCAACAGCCAATGACAGAGCAAAGGACCAATTAGTTAAACTAGGATCCATCAGAAACCTAAACATCATTTGGCCATGCTTCCTGAGCTTCAGCCCTCTTATCCCACCCACCACCAGATCCTACAAGTTTCCCCATCTACCATTATCTTGAGTCTGTCTCCGTCCACTCTAGTCTAAGTGGCCTTTATTTCTCATGACAACTTCAGCAATGGCCTTCCAGATGTAGATGGCTGGCAGCTATTCTTGCCACCCAGTGATTCTGGATGCTATGACTATAGAGTGATCTAAAGTTCCTGAACAACATTTGACAAAAGTTGTTCAGGTAATGGTAGTGACTTCCTTCCATCTTCCTCACAAAGCCCCATAAAGTGGAGCCTTTGCAGCTTCATCATGCACCCTACTCCCCTGCTTATATATGTTCCTGACATGAGCTTTTTTTTCTTTTTAGACAGGGTCTCTCTGTGGCCCAGGCTGGTGTGATCATGGCCCACAGCAGCCTCAACTTCCCATAATCAAGCAATTTTCTCACCTTAGCTTCTTGAGTAGCTGGGACCATAGGCGTGTGCCAACATGCTTGGCTAATTTTTTTTTTTTTTTGGTAGAGATGGAATCTCACTATGTTGCCAAGGCTAGGCTTGAACTCTTGGGCTCAAGCAATCCACCCACTTTGGCCTCCCAAAGTGCTGGGATTATGCGCATGAGCCACCGCACCCAGCCAACATCGACTCCTCAGACCCTTGCCTTGCCATGCTGTCTTTGCTATGGAACTTTTGCACATGTTCTTCTTCCTGGAACATTCTTTTCTGCCACCTTTTCTCAGCTTTCTTTGGCTGCTCTGACTAGACTGATTATTCCTAGTATAGCACTGTGTACCCATCCTTTTTGCCATTGGTTATTGTAGCAGTTTTATTCCCATCTCCCTCAGTATTTGGTTGTCTGTCTACTATACTAGACTGTAAGCTGCACAAGGGCAGGAGCTCTCTGCTTTAGCCTATTGTTTAAGTCACAGCACCTCACAGAATGCATAGCAGGAGATCATCAAATGTTTGTTGAATAAATAAATATACAGAAAGGTAAAAAAGTATGAAAAGCAAGCAAATAGACATGAAGGAGGCTTCAACTTAAATACTCTTTATCAAAGATTAAGTGTATAATTCAGTTAGTTCTCACAGTTTTTCTTAGGTGCTAGGCTTGTCATCAACAATCCTATTAATAATGCTAAAATTCTTTTAAACAATAGTGGTATAAGGTTATCAGTAAATAAAAAATATAATTAGTGTTAGTAGTACTTCTAGGTCAGTCCATAAAGGCATGTTGAATGGATGATGTCCCCAAAAGAGTAGTTTTAAGCCCTAAAATTTACTAAGCCCCTGTGACCTTTGAGAAGAACTTGGAGGGTATGAAGGGAATAAGAATTACAATTACTAGCAATTCCCAGAGCTCCATGGATGAAAGATGTCATCAAGCCATGTTCTGAGGTCTGCAATTCTAGTAGTGAATGTGTGATGGGCCAGAGTGATGCGAATGGAGGTGAGCCCAGGGACCATTCGAAGGAAGAAGTTGCTCATGAGCCCTGTGATGTGGCTGGCTAGGATAGGTCCCTTTTCCTTTTCTTCTATATATGTCCCTTTGAAAGTACGTGCACTTGAGTAGAAAACACTGCCCAAAGTAATTTATAGATCAAATTCTATTCCCATTAAACTACCACTGACATTCTTCACAGAATTAGAAAAAATTATTTTAAAATTTATATGGAACCAAAAAACAGCCTGTATAGCCAAGACAATTTTAAGCAAAAAGAACAAAGCTGGCATCACACTACCTGACTTGAAACTATACTACAGGCTACAGTAACCAAAACAGCAAGGTACTGGTACAAAAACAGACACATACACCAGTGGAATAGGATAGAGATCTCAGAAGTAAGACCCCACATCTACAACTGTCTGATCTTTCACAAACCTGACAAAAACAAGCAATGGGGAAAGGATTCTTTATTTAACAAATGGTGCTGGGAGAACTGGCTAGCCACATGCAGAAAATTGAAACTGGACCCCTTCCTTACACCATATACAAAAATTAATTCAAGATGGATTAAAGACTTAAATGTAAAACTCAAAACTATAAAAATCCTAGAAGAAAATCAAGGCAATCCCATTCAGGATATAGGCGCTGGCAAAGATTTTATGACAAAACGCTGAAAGCAATTGCACCAAAAGCAAAAATTTGACAAATGGAATCTAATTAAATGAAAGAGCTTCTGCACAGGAAAAGAAACTGTCATCAGAGTGAACAGACATCCTGCAGAATGGGAGAAAATTTTTCCAATCTACTCATCTGACAAAGGTCTAATATCCAGAGTCAACAAGATACTTAAACAAATTTACAAGAAAGAAACAAACAACCCCATTAAAAAGTGGGCAAAGGACATGAACAGACACTTCTTAAAATAAGACATTTATGCAACCAACAAATATGAAAAAAGCTCAACAACACTGATCATTAGAAAAATGCGAATCAAAACCACAATGGGATACCATCTAACACCAGTCAGAATGGTGATTATTAAAAGTCGAGAAACAATAGATGTTGGTGAGGTAGCAAGGAAATAGGAATGCTTTTACACTGTTGGTAGGAATGTAAATTAGTTCAACCACTGTGGAAAACAGTGTGGCAATTCCTCAAAGATCTAGAACCAGAAATGCCATTTCACCCAGCAATCGCATTACTGGGTATATACACAAAGGAATATAAATCATTCTGTTATAAAGATACATGCACACATATGTTCACTGCAGCACTATTCACAGTAGCAAAGATGTAGAATCAACCCAAATTGCCCATCATTGAACCCATTTAATTAGATCCCGTTAACCAACCAAAATGTCCATCAATGATAGACTACATAAAGAAAATGTGGTACATATACACGGTGGAATACTTTGCAGCCATAAAAAGGAATGAGATCATGTCCTTTGCAGGGACATAGATGGAGCTGGAAGCCATCATCCTCATCAAACTAACACAGGAACAGAAAACCAAACACCGCATTTTCTCACTTATAAGTGAGGGCTGAATGATAACACATGGCCACAGGGAGGGGAAAAATACACACCAGGGCCTGTTGTGGCATGACAGCGGGAGGGAGGGCATCAGGAAAAATAGCTAATGCATGCTGGGCTTAATACCTTGGTGATGGGTTGATAGATGCAGCAAACACCATGGCACACATTTACCTGTGTAACAAACCTGCATACCCTGCACATGTATCCCCGAACTGGAAAAAAAAAAAAAAACCTAACAAACAACAAACAAAACCCCAAAATTTTTTTTAAAAAGAAAGAAAATACAAATTACACTGATAGAGGAAGATTTTTCTTTTATCTAGACTATAAGGGTAGCCATATTTTGTGCAAGAATTTCTGTATTAACATTCCATGTCAAGAGGAAGAAAAGAAAAGAAGATTCCAAGGGTAGAAGGATTGGTGCAGAAGCCCTCTGAGAGCACGAGAAGAAAGGCAGTTTGATGACACACATGGATTGCTGGAGAGAAGGGTGGATGCCCTTAGGGAATGAGAAGAAAGGAAGGGAGAAAAGATAAAACACAGGTTATTTGCCTGGAATGGCCCGATTTTCTGACAAATATTCCCAGAACATAGCTCAGGAGAAATGCCAATTGTTTCAAGCAAACCATTCTAAATAGTACCAGTTTTATTTTAGAAAGAATAGCCCGACTGCAAAATTAAGAGAAATCTATGATCCAGAAAATATCAAATTATGCCATGAGTTATTTTCATGAAATTATATACAACACAGTATTCTGAAGAAAGCTTTATTGTTAAAATTCCGACAAAGAGGAGCACTTGATGTAAAAAGCACAAATCCTGAAGTCATGCTCATGACTTTAAATTAGTATAAGCAACTTAATGGTACTTGAAAATTTAACCTGTTTATTGTGTTTTAAAGTGAAATTGAGGATGAGTTAATTTATGTTTCCATAATTGGATTCTTTGGGAGCATGAAGCATTCAGGCTTATGGCGAGAAAGATCTCAAAAAGCACCTTTTATCTCTATTTCCTGGTTCCTGCCCCTGACGCCCCCTGGAGTACATATATTCTGGTCTTCTGAGCACTAGATTAATTTTCTTCATGTGAATATTCTTATAGTTTTCATTTGGGTATGAACTATGTTATTTCTACAGAAGTTTTTGTAAAATTATTTTTGCCATTCTATATTTTACTCTGAAAGTGATTGCCTTTGTATATCACAGTTCACATAAGAAAATTAAAGTTAGTGAAAAAAAATCAACAAAACAGATTGCCTGAATTAAACTTAACATTCTTTCTGAAGAGTTTTACAAATACCATCCATGCAGTAAGAAGAATGGTAATTCTGATGAGAACACCTCTTTCAAGAATTCATCTTCACCTTCCCTTTCGCTCAGGAGGTGGCCTCTTATTGTGGATGTTGGATATAACCAGTGAACCGAATACTTGAAACCAATTTGCTGGTTTGAGAAGAGGTTATTGATTCTCACAGCATGTATATACTTGGGAAATTTCATTGTTTGACATGTGGATGAATCTTGTCTCATACTACTTTAAGTCAGGCAGACTGGGTGAGGCATATGAGTTCCCTTTGCTTTATTGAAGTCTTCTGAGAAGGCAAAACAAAAAAATGTTTAACAGGTCTGCATGTTGCTTTGAATAAAAAGTACTGTATGTGCTTCTTGGAAAAAGTCTGGTGAGGTGATTTTTCTTTTAAGCATATGGCATATGCTTTATTTTGAGGGAAGATGCTGGGAGAGAAATTTCTGTGTGGTTTCTACAGAATTAAGAGGACAAAGGTGGTAATTGATAAAACACCAAATCTTGGGCATTTATATAATTGTTGATTAAATAATAAAAGTTCAACTGAATAATTAATGCATAACTCTTTGAATGGGTGAAGATGTACAAAAACTCAGCTCATCTGAGGTCAGTATCTCTTCTAGGGATTGTTAAAGAATATAGGCAAGGTGATGAAGACGTATGTTGCTGTTTCCCTGCAGATGCTGGCAATATGGGCCCTGCCCCACTTCAGCCCCTCACTTCTCTAATTTTTCTCTAGGAATATTATTATTGGCCCAGGGAAAGTTCATTTCAGCAGAAATTCTGCCATTGTGAAGCAATTAGAGCAATTTTTTAGCAAGAGGAAGTGATTTATTTTTCCCAATCACTGTTCATAAGATGGTCATTACAAATAAGTTTGCTGATAAATCGGTGGCCGCGAGAGACAACTTTAATTGTGACAAGGAAAGTTTCTTGGTGCTTAATGGAGAGAGACTTTTCTGCCCCTTACCGGTACAGGTTCATGGTGAGAGATAGGCCCTGTAGGTATTTATTGACTTGAACTGGGGTCTTCTTAATAAAGAGAGGTATGTTTTAGAAATGAGACTCCTCGGGGTCTTGTTTGGGGTAATTAGTGAAGAACCAAGTTAATGTTGTTGTTTTCTGTTTTTTCTCAAACATCTTGATCTTTGGTTTTGATCTTTTTTTTAACTGACAAATTACTTCTCTTTCAGGCCCTGAGCTTGATGTAGAAGACTATCATATGAACCAGAGAGGGTAACTGAACCCAAAGAAATGACTCCAACATGAAGCTAAAGACACGCCTTAAAGGATGAGGAGGAGCAGAAATCCCACCAGCAAGGCAAGAAAGAAGCTGTGCATGAACAGGTGACAGTAAGAGAAATGCTTCATTCCCTGTTGCGATTATTAGCACGTGAAGCTTGTGAAACACAGAGCCCCAGCTAGAGGATCTTGTGTTATAATTTTTCAAAGACTGCGCAGCAGGCACAGCAGCCATACAGCTAATAGAAATCAAGTGTTATTTCTTAAGTATCATGCACTTTGATTAGCAGCTTGGGGAGCCATTGGCTGAATTTCTTGAAGAAACCTCTAGGAAGTCAGCCATAACTCTAAGACTGAGGCAGCTTTCGAGTAGTGTGATTCATCTTCTTTAAGTATTAGGGCCACCTAGGGTCACGCCAGCCCAGTCTACAGCAGGTAACCTGGAACTGAAATTCTGAGACAAAAGAACTAGGAGGAAAAATGTCCCACCTGGCTCAAGGGAGGAAGTCAATTTAAAGGGATGAGGAGAACACTGGCAAAATAATATTTTAAAGCTATTAACTGATTTTCCTCTTCTGGCAGTTCCTATTGCCTCTGACTCCTCCCCCAAGCCCACTTAGGTATCATTTGTTCTATCAGGAAAAAAGAAGTTTCACCAGAGGGCAGGAAAAACAGGCTTTTGATTTTCCAAAGTCAAGACCCTGAAGGCACTTGGGATAGAGACACTAAGGTGAATTGATGCAAAGTTTCCCACCCCTTGTAAAACCTAGAGTTTTCTAGGTGTGTTGTGAGGACAGTGCTCGAGCTGGGGAGAAAAGGGGGCTGATACATGCTGGTGGGGAGATGGGGAGGTGGGAAGGGAAGGCAGAGGGGGAAGGGGAAGCAGAGGTGCTGGTGGCTCCTCTCTCCTCTGAGAAAAAGACTCTACAATCTTCTCCCCAGAGGAGAAGGTTGTGGGGGAGAGAATTGAAGATGGATTGGGGTTGTCATCACCTCCAAGCAGAGCTCAAGAAGACTGTAAAACATCAGAACAGAAATGGCTGAGTGGTCTCCAGGAGACAGATGATCTGAGCCAGCCTCAAAGAACTGAGTGTACCCCAGCACAGCTCACAAGTGTTAGAATGAGTCTTCTGTACTCAAAAGTCCCATCAGAATAGTAATGAAAGGCCCACAGAGTTTTCTGGTGTCCCTGTGGCCTGAACGAAGTACAATAAAATTTCCTGTGCCAACAAGGGGCTTGGCAACAGCTGAGAGAAAATGTGCCATGTCTGAAGGAATCTTGTGCTGGGGAACAGCTCAGTGGCAAAGACCCACCAGGAACAAGGTCATATGAGCCAACGCTGGTGCTGAGATAGCATCACACAGAGAAAGAGATAATTCCCTCGACCTATTGCCCTGGTACAATGTGACACCCCTGTAACCCAGTGAAAAGAGTGAGGGTGCAGAATTGTGGGAAATTAGGTTCTAACACTGAAGATAGGCTTAAAATAGATTAGTGGTTACAGAAAAATAAAGTTTTACTTCTTGTACAATTGAGTTTGTTGATTGAGTTCTGAACCCAAAAGTAGAACAAGTCACTCAATCAATAAATTAATTAAAAAATCAGTCATACCTGACAAAACCATTTAGCTCTTCCTTTCTGGAATTTAGGAGAAGTGTAACACGATTCACAATCAAGATTTGTGTTACAGCCTAACATAAATCTTGACTATTGCTATGTAGTTAGATTATGTGCAGCCTCAGGGTCATGGGGGTAGCTTAGTCTGCATGGCTTAGGGAGTGCTGACCATGTGGCTGGCACTGACCTAGGAACTTTCACCATTTTCCCTCATTTAATCCTTTAAACAGTGTTTGTGAGAGCAGATATGATCCCCACTTTACTGACAAGTAAACGAAGGCTTGACAAAGTGAAATCTGAGAGAATGCTAATAATTGTGAAGCATTTCCTTTGGCGAAAGTTGGTTCCACATTTTGGTGAGTAATGCCCAGTGCTTCCTTCCTTCTTTTCCAACATTCTCTTCTTTTCCTGTGTGTTCTTCACCCTCCCACCTCTGCACCTTTCCTTCAGTGCTCATACTTCAGATACTGCTCCTCTTCCTGTCCTTTTGACATTTTCCCCAGTTTCTATGGCACAATTTCAATTTTGTCTGTTCCCTGACACTTCTGCAAACCTCTCAGCTCTTATTATCCATCATTATGCTCCTTCAGCACCTCACAAGATCATGATAGCCCATTATCAAGTCAGCTTTGTATTGCAGGTTTTTGGTCATGATAGTGTCAGCTGGTAGTTTGTAAACCCCAGAAGAGCTCCATCTTGTGCAGCCTCAGGACCAACCATGAATTTAGCATCCTAGGCTGGCAGGTATTTTTGTGCCTTATACATAATAAGGCCTTAACACATACTTGTCAAACTAAATTAACTTAAAATTCTAAGAAACATAATTAGTGAAAAATGGGACAGATGCTTATAAGAATGTTTAACTGGTAATGGCTTTGAATTCCTCACTACTTTCCTTCTTTATCCTTAACTTACTTCAATTTTTTTCAAACATACAAAACAGTTTAAAAAACTGTTCACTGAACACCCATGTAATGACCTCCTAGCTTCTATAATATACCCACTATTATATTTATGTTGTCATGTCTGTCCATCTACTCATCCTGCTATCCATCCACCAATAGATACTATTTTTTCCTCACTGCTTTTCAAATACCTCCAATGTTTGAGAGACTTTTGACTTTGGAATCAGAGCTGAGATTAATTCCTCAATCTTGTTAATTAAGTCCAGTGCTTGCTTGTTCTGTGATCTTGGTGGTGTTGCTTAGCTTGAGTCTGTTTTCTCTTTGTAAAATGGGGTGAACAACGATGTCCACATGGGTTGTGGTGAGGAATAAATGAGACTGTATATAGAGGGCCTGGCACATAGTGTGTGTTCAGCACACAGTAGCGAAAGTAAAAGGACAGCATAAATATTTATTTCAGTCATCAGCACTGATTTGCAGTGATTTGTCCTTCTGGTGTTCTTGCTTCCAGCCTCTGCTTTACACCCAGAAGGAAAAGAAGTTACAGGAGCCGATCTGTCTTACACTCTTCCATGATCATAATCAAGAGGTCCCTGGATCTAGAGGTGAGCAAGAGGTGATGTGGGCTCTGGAGTGGGTACTGCATTCTGAATTCCCTGGCACAATTAAAAGGCAATAGAGCTAAGAGTAGAATCACCAATGATCTACTATACCCAGACAATATGGGGGAACTTAATGTCTATCTAAAATTCAGAAGAACCTTTGCTGAAAATGGAGATGATTAGGAGAGGATGTCAGAACTCTGTCACAGCTATAAGCCTGCCTTTTGAGCCTTTTGGTGCAGGGATTTGAATCTTTTCCAAGCGTAAGCCCTCATTAGTAGCACCCTCTACTCTAAGGCTGTATGATGTTCCATATTCATGGAACTATTTCTTAATTATGCTCTAGGTCATCTTGCCCCTGAAATGGCCCTGGAAAGCTATGGCTGGAGAATGGAGGAAAAGATCACTTTCTCTGTCTCTTCAGACCAGGCATCAGTTGGGATGTTGGGATACTGGAAGAAGGAAATCTCATCCTTTGTTTTCTGCCTATGCTCTCACCATGCCCATTCCCATGTCTGATCATCACAGTGTCCTTCACAGCCCTTAGCGGAATCATGTTGAGTACAGAATGGTGTGAATATCATGGTTTGAATACAATCATGATCTGTCCATGTGGATTGTTTTCTGCAGCTCACTTAGACTTAAGGCCTCTTTATTTCAAATTTATGTTAGTATGTGGCAATAGAGTTGTCCCTGGATGAACTGGAAAATGCCTGGTTTCCTTCTGTTCCTGAGGTTTGCAACTCAGATGACATGTCACATTAATCTGTGGAACTTTTTGAAAGATACGAGTACCTGCTTCTTTGAAAGCCTCATCCTCTATTCCAAGAGTCAGAGTCAGTGGGTCTTATGTTATCCCACTGCAATCTACATTTTAAGTATCACCACAAATTATTTTTCTTCACAGCTATAGTTAAGAACTGTCTCTTTACCATAAAGCTGTATAGCTCTTCTTAAAAACTGTGAGAGATTAAGTGTGTTCTTTTGAATGTGAAATCTTGGTTTATCTTTTCATTTTTGTTGTGTTTTCTATTAGTTGATCATCATAAAATGGAAAACGAGTTGAAATGACAAGATTAGGAATATTATCAAAGTAGAGTAGGTTGTACATAATATAGAAATAAGGACAACCCAGTAGGGCATTTGAGAAGATGCTCAGCTAAAGTGAAAAAAAGCTAATAAAGGTTATCCCAGCCAGCTAGGAAAGCAATGCTCAGATGATCAGGTAAGGGTATCACCTAGGACAAGAAGGCAAATATGCAAAAGGAGTTATTTTATCTTGTCAAATCTAATACAGCCATATTTTACATTTTAACATCCCAGGCATCTGTTGGCCTGGTGCCATTGGGATGTCTGTCATTCCCATGCAGTATAAATTTTGCTGTTAGTCAACGATGGCATAACTGGTCAACCCCTCAAGTTTCAGTCAACAAACTAAGAAAAAGTAAATCCTGATTGACTAAAAAAAATTAAATCTACTGTTGTCATCTACTGGTAGATAAAAAAAGTAACAACATCAAAGCTTCTAGATCAAATGGTAGCTTGGAAGAAAATTCAAAGATAACAGTAGAGTGTTTTCTAAATAAATGCTGCATTCTCGGTCCTCTTGATGACATGGATACCAATATCATATAAAAAATAGGAACAAATATGCTAATTCTGAGTTGAAAAGTGAGACTCAGAGGTGTTGGACAGTCTACTTTTGAAGAAGTTTGGAATAAAGTTTAATTGGCAGCATTTTATTCTTTCTTACTGGTACATAATAGTGATTCTTACAACCACTGGTGTCTTAGTTTCAGTATAACATGATATTTGCATTGGTCTTTGCAGAGGAAAATATTGAAGAAGATTCTCAAGTCCAAATAGTTCCCTGAAAAAGGCATATGTGAAACTGTAGAGAGGGCCCAGTGAATCACAGACCTGAGTATGTAACTTCCATAAAGGCCAGCTATCAAGACATTAAAAAGAGAGAAGAAACACCATATATTTAGACAATGAAATAATATTTTTAAAAGAAAAATGGCTGGGTTTCATTAAGAAAGAATTATTTTATTGTATTTTTTTGAAGACATAAGTAGGCATCTGAACAGGAACTGATGGATGTAACTAGGCTGACTTTCAAAACATTTTCATAGGGTCCATCCTGGGGACAGTTAGAACAGCAGAAAATAATCATCATTTAATTGGAATTGGGATGGGAGTGCAGTTTGGAGATTTGGTGTCTTTTAAGTACTCCAAATTTGTTTAACAAAATGGTAACATCTAGGGTTGGAGGTCAGCTTTTCATTCCCTTCCTTTTGAGCTGCAATACCCCTGAGAAGCTATAATTTCTCTGTACTTCAACACCCATAATTCACAATTCCCATCTCTCTTCCACATGTTGTCTTTGAATAGCTTAAAAAAAAACAACAACTTTCTTATAAACCTCAGGCTACTCTTCTCCAGGCTGATCACCCCTTTCATTTTATCATAGTTTGTTTCTTGGAGATCCTTCCTTTCCTTGAGCCTTTCCTCCAAATATCCTCCAATTTTTCTACATCCTTTGTGACTACCTACCATAGTTCCCATGTGTCCAGGAGTCTTAGTTTATGCCTATTTTCTGAGCTTAATTATTACTAGCAACAATTTCATTCTCAAAAGTATCCTTATTAGAATATCATATTTGGTTAACCAACCTACAACTGAACAGAATGTAATATCTAAGAGTGGGCTGACTAGCAAAAGTGAGAGCAGAGTTCTTACCATCCTAAGCCTTGGTACACTACAAGTGCAGCCAAACAGATATATTAGGGACTTGATTCATACATCACACCATTGTCTCATATAAGCTTGTCTCGTATAGATGCAGTTCTCAATCTTTTCCACCCTTGGGGCCGTAAAGCCACATCTTCCCCATCTAGTACTTGTGCTGGTGGTTTTTTGGCATTTGTTCCTAACAAATTTCATGACATTGTGATTTAACCCTTTGTTCAGTCTGTCAAGAACTTTGTTATCCAAAATGCTGGCTTCCACCTTCAAAATTCCTGTTACTAGAAGATATAATCTTGCTTTTCTATATAATTATCCAAATTCTTGATGTTAAAATATTGCATAGAATAGCCCTATGGCACTCTGCTTTTTTCCAGTCTGACCTTGTTGGGGCAAAGGGGAAACTTCCCCCTTGCCCTCAGAGAGTGCACTGAAAAATCAATTAATCAGACAGATTAATAAGAGAAAAAGCATACAAATTTATTTAACCATGCACACAGAGAGAATCACAGTGATTCCCCAATTTCCCAGTGGGGTCCAAACACTTATATAACCTCCTTTTAGAGGCAAGGGGCAAGATGAAGAATATAGGTAATTCTGTTGAGGGCATTAAATGATTGTTGGAAAAAATGAGACTTGAGAGAATGAGTGGATTGCAGAGGGGTTGTGTGGTGAACAGAGAGTGACTTGTGGTTCTGTTTGGAAGTTTAATGAACAGAGAGACAGGCATTGTTTTGTAAAAAGGTTAGGGCTGGTCTGGTTACGTTCTTCCTCTCTTTTCATGAAATAGATAAGATTACAGGGAAAGAAAGGAAAAGCAATTGTTCATCTTGTGGTTCCATCCAATCCTTATGAAGACAGGGGAAAATTCTCTTCCAAGGCCTGTTGATTTCAAAAGGTTTCAATTCAAAATATTCATTATATCAGGGAGCCATATTTTGGGGTGAAACTCTGTACTTCTTCAACCACCATTCACATCTTAGGGGTCATTTAATATCACAAACCTACTTAACTATAGTTTCATTAAGGCTACATATTTCTGGCATTTACATGAAAATATCTTGAGAGATCTCTGCAAGTTCCTTTTAAAACTTTGAATGTCTAATATAGAATGCCTTTTCCTAATCTATCCATCGAAATAAATAAATGTATCATTAAAATAAATAAATAATGAAAGAAAGAGAAAAGGATAACAAAACTGAGTTAAATCTAATGTGACTATTTAGCAAGAGTGTATGGGGTCTTAGAAATATAATGACTGGCATTTAGAATAGGTCAGTACTCAATTAATATTTGTTGATCCAAACATAACTTTTCATTGATAAATGAGCAGAAGATCTTACTTGCGGCTTTTGCTAAGAAAAAAAGCCTATTTTTCTACACCTGTCAAGGACATCTGCTTTGGGAAGTCCCACACACAGCTTAGGTCCACACCAGAGTATGAATTGACTATTTGCTAATCATGTAAATATTATTGCTTAAATGAAAACATGATTGAGGCTAGAAGTGTGAACCAAATGCAGAAAGTGCCAGCTCTTTAACGGAAGCAATTAATTAGGCATCATCTTTAAGTCTGGTGATAGGTCCCAGGGTGTTAATCAAATCAAATATCACCAGCTGCTGAGAGAACAGGCTCTTTCAGGAAGCATTCACAATACTAAGCAGGAGGAGATGTGGCATTAAAATGCATTTTCTGAGGCTCCAGTAGCTCTGAGGCTCCAGTAGCTAAGGACACCTATAGAAAAATTGTGGGAAACTCCTACATAGGCATCTCTGTAACAGATCAGATAAACACTGTCTTGAGTCAGTTGAAGTGGTGAGAAAAGACTAGGTTTGGATACCAGACAGAGCTGCGTTCAACTCTTGCTTCTGCTTTTACTAGCTTTGGAAAATCAGCTAGTTCTCTACAGATTCACAGGATTAATGTTTAGGATTATATCAGTTGCTGGTAAGATAATTACAAACAGCAAAATAATTAGCACCATCCCTGAAACCATCCTATGGGATCCATACAAACTTGCACCCATTGGAAAAATCTTAGGTTTGTCCCAATCTCTCCGGCCCATTGTTAATTGCAGAAGCAAAAGGGTTATAAGAGCAACACAGGTATTTGAGCTACGTATAGTTTCCTCTAGGGGACTTGGTGCTATCAGAAGAGGTCATCATATTAGAAAACAAGTTTTGTAAAAAGTAGAAGTCATAATGTTGAAGAGTTCAGTGACTTATCCAGGGGAAGAAATACCTGATTTATGAACAGTCATTATCCTGAACTGTTTTATAGAAATCATATAACTGATTGATTATTTTTAAGCATTCCAAGTGTTGCACAGCAAGTTTTGATGCTTCTAACCAGCCAGTGAAGTAAGCAATGGAAGTGAGTTTAAGACACTTACCTGTATCTAAACTGGAGTAAATTTAAGGTAACGCTTTGTAAATTTTGAGTACAGAGTAACAGTGTGGTTTTAAGACTTGGGTTCGGGCCAGGTGCAGTGGCTTACCCCTATAATCCCAGCACTTTGGGAGGCCAAGGCAGTTGGATCACCTGAGGTCAGAAGTTTGAGACCAGCTGGTCAATGCGGTGAAACCCCGTCTCTACTAAAAATGAAAAAATTAGCCAGGCATGGCAGTGCGCACCTATAATTCCAGCTATTCGGGAGGCTGAGGCAGGAGAATCACTGGAATCCAGGAGGCAGAGGTTGCAGTGAGCCAAGATGGTGCCATTGCACTTTAGCCTGAGCAATGAGAGCAAAACTCTGTCAAAAAAAGAAGGAAAGAAAGACAGGAAAGGAAAGGAAAAAAAAGAAAGGAAAGGAAAAAGGAAAGAGGGAGGGAGAGAGAGAGAGGGAGGGAGGGAGGGAGGAAGGAAGGAAGGAAGGAAGGAAGGAAGGAAGGAAGGAAGGAAGGAAGGAAGGAAGGAAGGAAAAAAAAGACTATATTTGGGTTCTAGAGTCAGACCACGTAGCTTGGGATCCTGTCTCCATCATTCATCAGGTGTGTGATCTGGGGGCAAGTTACTTCTGTTGCCTCCATTTCCTCATTCATTTAATGAAATAATTACTTCATTGGATGATCCTGAGGATTAAATAAAATAATCTTTAGAAACCTCATCACAGGGAATGATAAAATGAACATTCTGAACATTACAGAAACAAATGGATTGATAAGCAACATTTTTTTCCCTAATTAGTTCTATATATTTTCTTTTTAATTTCCACATCAGTATCATGAGCTTAGAACCTGAATACCCCCTCAATACCCAAGTGCCTGGGAATTGGAAACCACTTTCATTAGTAGCTACTCTGAAAATCAGCATTTATTCTTTATCATATAGTATTTACAGGCATCAACATTATGTAATGTTTAAGAGCAATAATTACAGTGTCAGACTTCTGAGTCTGAATTCTCATTTACTGGCGCCTTAAAAAGATGTGTAACCCCTTTGGGCCTTGGTGGCCTTGTCTGTTAAATGGGTATTTTATATAGTTTAAATGAGTTAATAGATATGAAGTGCTCACATCAGTGCCAGGCACATAGAAATTATTCAGTGCTTCATAATCATTGACTTACACTATTAATCAAGTGTTTCCCAGAAAAAAGAAATGAAGTTAAGAGGTGATATCATGAAGCGTTTTTCTTTATCCTGTAAATAATATACTGAGCTTTGAATTTCATAACATTCAAGATGAAATGCTGAAGGATACCTATGCCAGAATTTTTTTTCATGGTCAAACATTAAAGACAGAGTGAGGGTATATTTAGGTAGAAATAACAAATACATGGGATACATACCCGTATCAGGACTGTGACAGACATTACTAATCCATCTTGGCTTTCTTTCAGCTTTTGAATTTTTCTCAACATAATATTCTGGGCAACCATTGTCAGTTTGATTGGTATTATATGAAATAAAGCTTATTTTCCATCTTTATTCTAGTATCATGTCTTTAAAAGTGTTATTTTCCCTGGAGGATAAAAAAATGTATGGGTTTTCAAGTAAACCCGCCCCCACCCCATGAAGTCCCAGTCAAACTCTTTTTGTTTTGTTTTGTTTTGTTTTTGAGACAGTCTCCTTCTGTCAACCAGGCTGGAGTACAGTGGCATGATAAAAGCTCACTGTAGCTTCTGCCTTTCAGGTTCACATGTTTCTCCTGCCTCAGCCTCCCAAGTAGCTGGGATGACAGGTGTCTTTCACCATGCCCAGCTAATTATTATAGTTTTAGTAGAGACAGATTTTCACCATGTTGGCCAGGCTGGTCTCAAACTCCTGACCTCAAGTGATCCACCTGCCTCATTCTCCTAAAGTGCTGAGGTTACAGGTGTGAGCCACCACAGCCGGCCCCATCAAACTTTTAAATGATGTAAGATAATCAGCCCTCATATCCTTAAGCAGGGTGAGTTATATAAAAGAAAAAAAAGTTGACTGGCAGTACCCATGTATTTTTTTTGTGCTTCTTTGGAAGATGCTGCCAAGACAGATGACAGTGACAGCTGCAATTAAAAAAAAAAATGCTAGAGTCTAACAAAATTATCTGGAATGGGGTTTCCTTAGTTGTCGACTCAGTGAATACTTTTCTGGAAAGACAGCCAGGTTATATTACCTAGTAGATCATGCAGCTGGGCATCTTCCATTTTATCTTAAGAGAAAGTTACAGATGGCTAAATGTGAACATTGTTCCTAGATGTTGATTGGTTGGTACCCATTTAACTCTAGATGCTATAGCATCTTTATTTATTTACTTATTTTTGAGACAGAGTCTTGCTCTGTCACCCAGGCTAGAGTGCAGTGGCATGATCTCAGCTTACTACAATCTCTGCCTCCTGGGTTCAAGTGATTCTCCTGCCTCAGCTGCCCAAGTAGCTGAGATTACAAGCATTTGCCACCACACCCAGCTAATTTTTGTATTTTTAGTAGAGACAGGGTTTCACCATGTTGGCCAGGCTAGTCTCGAACCTCTGACCTCAAGTGATCTATCCACCTCAGCTTCCCAATGTGCTAGGATTGTAAGTGTGGTCTGTAGCATCTTATAATTACAGGATTGTTACTTATATCATCTTCATGTGACCTAGTTCTTCAAGAAAGTATAGTTATGCTTGCTATGTGCCATTTACAAGGAAATATGTACTCACTGTAGAAAAAGTTTCATCTCTGACAAATCAGTGGAAAATGGGCAAAGATAATGAAGAGTTAAAGTTCAGAGCAGAGAGAATACAAAAGGCTAACAAAAATGTAAAGAGATGCTCAAACTTTTTTGACAGAAAAATGTAAAATAAATTAACAATGAGATATTCCTTTACATGTATTAGATAGGCAGATATTATGAAGCTGGTTAATGCCATGTGTTAGCAGGGATGTGGTGGTTGGAAGCTGAATAATGGCATGTGTTAGCTGGGTGTGGTGGTAGGAAGCTGGATAATGCCATATGTTAACTGGGACCATGGTAATGCTTACACACTGCTGCTGGGATTATAGACTGGTGTAGAAATTCTGCAGAAGACTCTAGTGGTAAGGGCAGATTAGACCTATATGTACTTTCTGACCTGGCAAGCCAAATCCCTTCCTGTATATGTATATCACAAAGTGTGTCAGTCTGTTCTCATGTTGCTAATAAAGACATACACAAGACGGGATAATTTATAAAGAAAAGAAGTTTAATGGACTCACAGTTCCACATGGCTGGGAGGCCTCACAATCATGATGGGAGGTGAAGGAGGAGCAAAGGCACACCTAACATGGTGGCAGGCAGGAGAGCATGTGCAGGGGAACTGCCCTTTATGAAACTATCAGATCTTGTGAGACTTACTCAGTATCACGAGAATATGGAAAAACCTTATTCATTATCATGAGAGCATGGGAAAACCTGCCCTCATGATTCAATTACCTCCCACCAGGTCCCTCCATGATATATGGGGATTATGGAACCTACAATTCAAGATGAGATTTGGATGGGGATACATCCAAACCATATCACAAAAAATTATCCAAAAGTTTCCAAGGGTCCTATAGGAATAAGGTGATGAGGCACCTAACTTGCCTGGGACCATCATAGTATACAACTGCTGTCCTACTGTAATTATTAATATCACACTTCCATTCTCAAAAGTTCTCCCTGTGTGTAAGGCTGGTCATCACAAGATATGCTTGGTGGTGGGCAACTGGAGGTAGTTTGAGGAGTGGAGAGGCAAAATGCATTCAGTTCACACTGTTCAGAAGAAAGCTGGATGAAAAAAGAAACAGGTTGAGGTAGATAACAATGACATTTGCATATAGTTAAGGCCCATGCATATATAAAACCATATGACTTATAAGAGCACTTACTACTGAAAGGACATTGTTGGAATAATTGCCTTGGGGCAGTAGAGGAATCAGAGTGGGATAAAGGAAAAATAAAATGATAGAGATCTTGTTGGACTAAAGATTATAATAAACCATTGAGAAGGGTGATTAACTCAGCTTCAGTATCTGAATTCAAAAAGTAAGGGTTCCACCAAAATAAATGAAAACAGAGAATTTTCTTTTTAATTCAAAAAACTAAACTCTGGCTTCTCTTGTGAAATTGATATTTATATATTTAATTAATTAATTTATTTTCTTTGAGGCTCCAAAGACATTGAAGGCTGCCTAATAAGTATCTTAAGTAGAACAATATAAATATAAAATTATTTGAATGAAGAAGCAGAACTGAGTGTATACAGAAATAAGAAAGATAAGGCAAAGCCAGTGCAAGATTAACATCTAAAATTCACACAAAAAGACCTGTCAATCAGCTAGAAATGGGTCTCAGGTTTGATGCTAAATTGTCCAGCAGGTAATGCAAAGAAGGAGATGCCCTCTTGTCCATGATCCTTGTTATCTGTAATAAGAGCCACCACAAAACCATTCTAAGTACTAGAAAGCAGCACGCATTTCCTATTCTGAGATCAGAGCAAAATTTTTCCCTTGGGCTCTTGTAAGGAGGGCACTGTGTAATGAAATAGCGACCTAGAAAACTAATTTCTACAGCATGAGTCGTTCTAAAGCAATATGGAAAACCAAAATGTTAATTTATTCTAACAGAGTTTGGGGTCCTTGAATTTCCACAAAATAACCAGGTTTTAGTTTCAAATTAGTTCAGGAAACATTCCTAGGTGTGCAATAAACCTTTGGGCCCTCAGAGGTTGGGCTCTTCCATTTAATCGGCCGGGAATTCCTGATCATAGTCATAATGAATGAAAGAAAAATGAAGGATTCTTTTTCCAGATTCCAAGAGTGCCACTGTCATTATATTCCTGAGGAGACAGGTGGTAGATAAGGAGAGAATGTCTTCCTCCTCTCTTCTTGAAACAATTTCAGTAGCCATAACTGACTAAAAAACAAATACAGTCATTGATATAGAGATCACAGAAAGTAAATCCACTATATGAGAACAGGTATTACCCTAAGAGTAAAATCAGTAAAAATGCATAATAGAAGAGTTTAGGGGCAGGCACCTGCAGAAGGAATCCACCCTGAGGGATTATCTCCAAATGGACGTGTAGGGGGTGTGTGTGTGTGTGTGTGTGCGTGCGCGCGTGCGTGTGTGTGCGTGTGTGCGTGTGTCTGTGTGTGTTAGCGAGTGTGTGTGCGTGTGTCTGTGTTTGTGTCTTTGTGAGTGTGTGCGCCTGTGTCTGAGTGTGTGCACACATGTCTGTCTGTGAGAATGTGTGTGTGCGTGTCTGTGTGAGTGTGTGTGTCTGTGTCTTTGTGAGTGTGTGCGCGTGTGTCTGAGTGTGTCTGAGTGTGTGCACACGTCTGTGTGTCTGTGAGAGTGCGTGTGTGCGTGTCTGTGTATGTGTGTGTGTCTTAGTGTGCATGTCTGAGTGTGTGAGTGTGTGCGTGTGTGTCTGTGTGTGTGCATGTCTGTGAGTGTGCACACGTGTGTTTCTGACAGTGTGTGTGTCTGAGTGCGTGTGTGTCTGTGAGTGTGCATGTGTGCATGTGTCTGTGAGAGAGAGTGTGTGTGTGTGTGTGTGTGTGTGTCTCTGATATTCTAGTACATTCCAGTTTTGGAGCAAGGGTAGCTCATTAAGTTCTTTTGACACTTGGTTGATATAATCCCTTAGCATCATTCAGTTATATTTGATTTTGTATTCATCAAGCAACCTCTGCTTATTAATTCAGTTCCATGTGGTAGATTGATGCCTAAATAGCTATAACTATTTCTCTCCCCGTATCTGGGCCCACATGCAATATGACTTTGCAACTCATCCCCTCAAAGGGTAGAAACTATTTCTTCACCCCGTTGAACCTAGGCTCGCCTTGTAATTGGTTTTGGCCAATAGAATGTGGTGGAAGTGATGGTGTTACCAGAAAGGGGTCCCAATCCAGACTCCAAAAGAGGGTTCTTGGATTTTGTGCAAGAAAGAATTTGAGGTAAGTCCGTAAAATGAAAGCAAGTTTATTAAGAAAGAAAAGAATGGCTACTCCATAGGCAGAGCAGTGGCATAGGCTGCTTAACCGAGTAAATTTATGGTTATTTCTTGATTATATGCTAAACAAGGAGTGGATTATTCAAGAGTTTTCCAAGAAAGGGGCAGGCAATTGCTGGAACTAAGGGTTCCTTTCCCTTTTAGACTATGTAGGGTAACTCAGACATTGTCATTGCATTTGTAAACTGTGATGGCACTAACGGGAGTATCTTTCAGCGTGCTAACACATTGTAATTAAAGTATAAAGTATAATGAGCAGTGACAATGACAAGAGGTTACTTTCATCCCCATCTTGGTATTGGTGAGTTTTTGCTGGCATCTGACCACATCCTGTTTTATCAGCAAGGTCTTTATGACCTGCCTCTTGTGGTACTAGTCCTGCCAACTTTCTATAGCATCCTTTGACTAAGAATGCCTAACCTGGGAATGCAGCCCAGTAGGTCTCATCCTCACTTTACCCAGCCTCTTTCCAAGATGGAGAAACTAACAATAGTGTGTCTGTTCTAAGCCTAGTCATCAAGAGGCCTTGAATGCTTAGCTCTTCCTCTCTCTTTCTCTCTGAACCCTGAACAACCTCATGGGGTCACACTCAGGCCAACCTGTTCAGTGATGAGAAATGAGGCCTGTTGACTCCTGTTACTCTGGTTGATGGCCAGACAACACCAGACATGTGGGGGGTGGGCCTTCTTTGATCAGCCAGCCTGTAATCCAACCACTGGCTGACCATAAAGGCTGAGAAAGCCCAGGAGGGATTAACTGAGCCTAGTCCAGATCGTCGGAACTTTCTAGCTGATCTTAGATACATGAAGAAAAAACAAATGATTACTTGTTTTAAGTCTGATTTGCATCCATTGAAATGCAAAGAAAAAGTCTCTGAGTTTTGCATGGTTGTTACACAGTAAGAGCTAACTGCTATTAGGAGAGTATCCTGATGTGAGTGTTTTGACTAATAGAAAATTCTGTTCTATTAAAATAAAGACATTATACATTAGAAACAGAAACCTGGGCATTCTAGTATGTGTTTTAGGATCTTATAAGTCATCTGGCGTGAAAGTTTTGGAGAACATGAATAACTTTGAACAGAGCTAAATTTCTGGCTTTCAAGATAGACCATCAGAGCCTAGACAAAGGACTTTCAAATCACTCCACCTGGAATTGCCAGCATGAGCATGAGGAGAATGCCATTCAGATCTACTGTGAATAAAATGTCATAAAATTTAAGTCACCAATTCCCCATTACCTCTTAGTTTACATGACAGAGGGTGGTTTTCTCTTAGAGTATCTTTAATTTCTCCTGCATTGCTTCTCACCTGCTAGCTGCTATGAGTTCTCTAACAGTTCCTTTCTTAACCTGGGTCTTCCACACTGTTGGTCTGTGTCCATCACCTCTCCTCAGGGAAATGAAGAGGGGTTATGCACAAAAGTACCTGTCATAAGGGAAGCTGGAAAATAGCAACTTTTAACTGCCTTCTTCCATGCTTTTTGTGACCAGTTCTGACCTCCTTATATTTTCGTTTGGGTTTTGCCCTCAGTTTTGTTGTGAGGAATTTGGCTGGGCTTAATGCTTGCGGCAGAGGGAGAGGCACAGGTAGGCCCAGTCCCACTCTCCTGTGAGAAGCCAGTCTGTCTTATGCTGTGGCTGAGTCTCATTATGGCCATTGCTGCTGGGCTGGCCGATCATTTGAAAGTAGAATGGAGGCCTCTGGGATTCACTAATGACACCTGGGGAGATGGAACAGAGTTTACTGTCTTGGAGCATCATTGTGAAAGTGTGCCTGCCTGTGTCCTGCAAGAAGTGACAGATTTCTTTCCCCTCATAAATGCTAAGAGTAGAACCAGAATTCTTGGGATATCCATACAGGAAAATAAGCAGGATTTAAGATTTTTAAGATTTGGTTTATAAAAGTATAGAATCTCCAGTGAGAATTCCCAAAGTGCCGGAGGGGAAGGAGAGGAACAAGGGCTGAAATGCTACCTATTGGGTACCAAGTTTGCTACTTGGGCGATCATTAGAAACCAAAATCTCAGCATCACATAATATACCCATGGAACAAACCCCCTAAATCTAAAATTTAAAAAATAAAGCTTTAAAAATAAAAAAGCAAAAAGAAATCACTGAAAATTTTATTAGTGTACATTTAGCCAAAGTTAAAACCAAAGTTAAAAGTTTTAAGTGTCGAAATTGTGTTATTTCAATAGGTAATCCCTATTAAAAATAAAAATGAAAAAATAAGATGTCTAGAAACTTTGAGGATATTTTTGTAACCCCACACTTTTTCCTTTTCAGAGTCAGAGCACTAGAGCAAAATGAATCCTGGAACGGGAATGGAATGCTTGGATTTGGAAGACCCAGTGTAAGGAAGCGTCACAGTTGGGAAGCATCCTGGCTGTGCCATGGTAAAGGTATGCCTCATGGCAAGTTATTTAGCTTTTCTGAGATTTCATGAAGTGAGAATGGTATTAAATTTCTCACAGGATTAAGTAATTTAAACATATGTAATTCCTAGCCTGAAAACTGGAGCAACTAACTTGATAAATGTTAGTCCTCTTTTTGCCTTTTTTGCCTTTTTGTTTTATTATTGTTTGCTTGCTTGCAGATGTATATTTTTACGCTATAGAACAAAGGATGAGTTTTTTAGAAAGCAAGATGACATTTATACAAAAGTCTTTAAACTGTATTTTTTACCTAATAATTCCCTTTATGTAAATGTGTGCTAAAATAATGGTTGAAACAAAAAAATACAGAGCTATAGACATGGCAGTCCATCATTGCTTCAAATACGTCCTTCCTGGACATTTTGCCATTTGCCTTATTTTAAAAAGCACATACTTTCTTCATCCTTATTTTAAAAAATCATTTATTTGTGTTATTTGCATCTTATTTTCCTATTAATGTTTTGATGTAGTCAGATTATTTTCTTCCTCAAATCATTAAAAAAAAAAAGACCAGTTAAGCCCCCTGGGCCTAACATGAATCACCGCCTTCTGAAAAAAAAAAAAAAAGTCAGTCTTATATCTTTAATCTATGCAGACATTTTCCAGGAGAAGCAAAATGCTGGATTGTAACTCCTTTTGCATGTTCATGCATCTATGGAGAGATATTTCATAGTAATAACTACGCCAATCTTTCATAATATTTAGTCAAAGCAGAGTACACTAAGAAAACAGTCAAAAAAGCGCTCAAAGTAGAGGAAAGGGGACTTGTCTTGACTGGTTAATTGTTGCAGGCTTGAAGTAGAAAGTTTGTGAAAACTCTCCTAATTGCTGACTAACCGCCATTATCTGCTTCTGTGTGCTTGCTTCCTGCTTGCTAACCAGGAAGTCCCTGGAGAAACTGCCACATTGCCTAAAAGCTTTAATTACTCCTCCTGCCCCAACCTATAAAAGCTATGTGCTGTTCCAGGCCGGGGTCCAAACCTTTGGTACGAACCCTTCTGGGCCCACTGGAGGGAAGCTGGGTTCCTTCAACCCTCTGAGTGCCACTTTGGTTTTTTGTCAGGTGAAATTCTTCCACAACAGGCTCATCCTTATATTGGGTTCTTTCAAAATGGGTTGCTTTGACAAAACACCCTAAGTAAGCTTTTTCATCTTCCGTTTTCTGAACATGAAACTGAAGCCCCAGTATTTCAAATGGCTTGAAATATGGAACATGAATTTGAACAAAGGGCTGCTTGACTTTGAAATCTGTATTCTTGTTTCTATTCCCAGCTGCATCCAAGGCAGTGATTCTTACCCTTGGCTACACATTGGAATCATCTGGGAAGCTTAAAAAAAAAATAACAATGCCTGTGACGTGGGCAAGATGGCTGAATAGGAACAGCTCTGGTCTGCAGCTCCCAGCAAGATAAACACAGAAGGCATTTATAAAGTTTATAGGGTATTCAAATAGGAAGAGAGGAAGTCAAATTGTCTCTGTTTGCAGATGACTTGATTGTATATTTAGAAAACCCCATCGTCTCAGCCCAAACTCTCCTTAAGCTGATAAGCAACTTCAGCAAAGTCTCAGGATACAAAATTAATGTGCAAAAATCACAAGCATTCTTATACACCAACAATAGACAGAGAACCAAATCATGAGCAAACTCCCATTCATAATTGCTACAAAGAGAATAAAATGCCTAGGAATTCAACTTATAAGGGATATGAAGGACCTCTTCAAGGAGAACTGCAAACCATTGTTCAAGGAAATAAGAGAGGACAGAAAAAAATGGAAAAAAGTTCAATGCTTATGGTTAGAAAGAATCAATATCATGAAAATGGCCATACTGCCCAAAGTGATATATAGATTCAATGCCATCCCCATCAAGCTACCATTGACTTTCTTTACAGAATTAGATAAAAACTAGTTTAAATTTCTTATGGAACCAAAAAAGAGCCCACATAGCCGAGACAATTCTAAGCAAAAGGAACAAAGCTGGAGGCATCACACTACCTGACTTCAAACTATGCTACAAGGCTACAGTAACCAAAATAGCATGGTTCTGGTACCAAAACAGAGATATAGACCAATAGAACAGAACAGAGGCCTCAGAAATAATGCACATCTAAAGCCATCTAATCTTTGACAAACCTGACAAAAATAAGCAATAGGAAAGGGATTTCCTCTTTAAGAAATGGTGTTGGGAAAAATGGGCTAGCCATATGCAGAAAATGGAAACTGGACCCTTTCCTTATACCTTATATAGAAATTAACTCAAGATGGATTAAAGACTTAAACATAAGACCTAAAACCATAAAAACCCTAGAGGAAACCCTAGGCAATACCGTTTAGGATATAGGCATGGGCAAAAACTTCATGACTAAAGCACCAAAAGCAGTGGCAACAAAAGCCAAAATTGACAAATGGGACCTAATTAAACTAAATAGCTTCTGCACAGCAAAAGAAACTATCATCGGAGTGAACAGGCAGCCTACAGAATGGGAGAAAATTTTTGCAATCTATCCATCTGACAAAGGGCTAATATCCAGAATCTATAAAGTACTTAAATAAGTTTACAAGAAAGAAACAAACAACCCAATCAAAAAGTGGGTGAAAGATATGAACAGACACTTCTCAAAAGAAGGAATTTTTGCAGCCAACAAACATGAAAAAAGGCTCATCATTACTGGTCATTAGAGAAATGTAAATCAAAACCACAATGAGATACCATCTCATGCCAGTTACAATGGTGATCACTAAATAGTCAGGAAACGAGATGCTGGAGAGGATGGAGAGAAATAGGGATGCTTTACATTGTTGGTGGGAGTATAAATGAGTTCATCCATTGTGGAAGACAGTGTGGTGTTTCCTCAAGGATCTAGAATCAGAAATACCATTTGACCCAGCAATCCATTATTGGCTATATACCTAAAGGATTATAAATAATTCTATAAAGACACATGCACACGTATGTTTACTGCAGCACTGTTCACAATAGTAAAGACTTGGAACCAACCGAAATGTCTCTTAGTGATAGACTAGATAAAGAAAATGTGGCACATATACACCATGGAATACTATGTAGCCATAAAAAAGATGAGTTCATGTCCTTTGCAGGGACATGGATGAAGCTGGAAACCATCATACTCAGCAAACTAACACAGGCACAGAAAACCAAACACTGTATGTTCTCATTCATAAGTGGTTGTTGAACAATGAGAACCCATGGACACAGGGAGGGGAACATCACACGCTGGGGCCTAACAGGGCATGGGGGGCTTTGGGACGGTTAGCATTAGGAGAAATACCTAATGTAGATGATGGATTAATGGATGGTGTATATGTATGTAACAAACCTGCACATTCTGCACATGTATCCCAGAACTTAAAATATCATTAAAAAAAATAACAATTCCCATCATAATACTAAATAAGGAGAACAAAATTGGAGGAGTCACACTACCCGACTTCAAGACTTACTGTAAGACTTCAGTAATTGAGATAGTATTACACCGGTGAACAGATGGGCACATAGGTCAGTGGAACAGAATAGAGGGCCCAGAAATAGACACACCCAAATATAGACAATTGATCTTTGACAAAGAGCAAAGGCAATTCAGTGGAGAAAGGATAAGCTTTTCTACAAATGGTGCTGGCACAATTGAAAGTCCATATGTACAAAGAAAACAAACCTAGACACAGACCTTACACTTTCACAAAAGTTAACTCAACATGGATCATACATCTAAATGCAATATACAAAACTGTAAAAGTGTTAGAAGAAGACATAGGAGAAGAGCTATGTGACCATGGTTTGATAATGAGCTTTTGGATATGTGACCTAAAGCATGATTTATGAAAGAAAAAGTTGATAAGCTGGATGTTATTAAAATTAAACATTTATGTTCTGTGAATGACACTGTTAAGAAAACCAAAAGCCAAACCACAGACTGGGAGAAAATATTTGCAAAACACATATCTGATACAGTGCTTGTATCTGAAATGTACAAAAACTCTTAAAACTCAACAATAAGAAAGGAATCAAATTTTAAAATGGTCAACTGAACAGATACCTCACCAGAGATGATATACAGATGAAAAATTAGCATGTGAGAAGATATTAAACATCATTTATGATTAGGGAATTGCAAATTCCAATAATGAAATACCATTACATATCAATCAAAATGACTAAAATTTTAAAAAAACCTGACAACATCAATTGCTGACAAAGATGTGGAGAAACAGAAAGTTCCATTCATTGCTGGTGAGAATGCAAAACAGTACAGCCACTTGGGAAGACAGTTGGGCAATTTCTTACAAAGCTTAACATAGTCCTCCCATACTATCTAGTAATCAAATACATTTACTGATTTGAAAACTAAGTCATTGACTTGAAAACTTCTTTCCATACAAAACCTGCATGTGAATGTTTGTAGCAGTTTTATTCATCATTGCTAAAACTGGAAGCAACCAAGATGTCCTTCAATAAGTGATGGACAAACTGTGGTACATCTATACAATAGATTATTATTCAGCAATAAAAGAAAATGACCTATCAAGCCAAAAATAGACATGGATGAATCTTAAGTACGTCTTGCTAAGTGGAAGAAGCCAGTATGATAAGGCTACACATTATATGATTCAAAGTCAATGACATTCTGAAAAAGGCAAAACTATAGAGATAATAAAAACATTAGTAGTTCCCAGGAGCTTAGAGAAAGGGGGAGAGGGTTGAATAAGGGAAGCAGAGGGGATTATTTAGGACAATTAAACTATTCTATATAATACCGTAATCATGGTTATATAACTTTATGCATTTGTCAAAACCTGTAGAACTTTATAACATGAAGAGTGAACTTTAATGTATGCAAATCTTTAACAAATCAGTTAAGGGATTGGAAGATTCCAGGATGAAATGCAAAATTATGAGAAAACAAGCTAACTGTATCACAGATGTATTAAAAACAACCTCACTGAAAAATGTGAAGGAAAATTGGTGCTGACCTAAACAGCTTTAGAAATAAGTGGAGTCTATAAGACTGAAGGCTATAAAGGAGCCTATAACATAAGCATTCTACTCTAGCTGATAAAGTTGCTTCCTGTGGAAGTACAGGTTAGCAATTCTGACACTGCTATACATGCATACCGGAATAGAGCAATTAAGTGAATGGATGGACAATGGTGAGAGCCAAGTGTCTCACTGTTGGTGTGAAAGGTTACAGATAAGCAAAAGGAGGCTGGAATCATCTACAAGGTAATGGATTAGTGTTGGAGATATCATATCAACTCCTATTAGCTTAATATAGATATCGATGGTTACATATAGAAATATGTACAGATAATGTATTTTTATATATGGGTTAGCATACACACGCACATATTTCCTTGCTCTGCCAGCTGAGAGGGCCTAGAATTAATGACACCCCATCAGCAACGAGTATACCTAGCACCAGGATCTTGGTTTCTAATATTATTCTCCAACTAAATGAACCACAACTTGGATGACTGTCTGATTCTAGGATGAGAGAAGACAGTATAGAAGGTGTGCATGGAGCATCTTGTATGCCAAAAAGTAAGAAAGTTCTAGGAAAAAAAAACACACACAAAACAATGGGGATATGTCAAAGGGTCATGGAGCCAACTTCAAGAACTACTGGTGGCCAGAGTTGGAACATTTGAGCGACGAAATAAATACAGTACTTTAGTATAGAATTGAAACCCAAAACAGAAAATAAATATGTGTATCCATGCATATATGATGTGACTACATTGTTGAATAAATAAATAAATGTAGGATAGGCAAATTTCCTGTGCTAAGTAATTCTGATTTATGTGGATATTCTGCTCTCAAGAAAGTAGAACATAACTCTCCCATTCCTTAAGTGTGGGTTAAACTAGTCATTTTATTCCAAAGAGTGCAATATGGAAAGGGGGAAAAAAGAGTAACTTTATACTACAGAAAGCTGACATACATTACTTTAGCCAGATGATCAAGGTCAACATCAAGTGCCCTTGATCAGATGTGATGAGAATGGCACTTTACTTCTATGGTATTCTTCACAAAAGCACGTAATCCCAATCTAATCATGAGGAAAACATCAGACAAACCCCAACTGAGGGACATTCTGCAAAATATCTGATTAGTATTCCTCAAAAAAGTCAAGGGCATCAGAAACAAGGAAAATCTGAGAACTGTTACAGCCAAGAAGAACCTAAGGACACATGAAAACTAAATGTAATGAAGTATTCCAGATGGAATCTTGGAAAAAGAAAAAGGATATTAGGGAAAATCTAAAGACACGTAAATAAAGTATAGACTTTGGCTAATGGTAATGTATCAGTATTGGTTCATTAATTGCAGGAAATGTGCCAGGCCCATATAAGGTGTTATTAATAGGGGAAACTGCATGTGGTATATATGGAACTTTCTGTCTTACCTTTGCAGTTTTTCTGTAAACCTAAAACTGTTCTAATATAAAGCATTTATTTTAAAATATATATATATAATGCCTGAGTACCACCCCAGAAATACTGATTTACTTAATCTGAGGTGTGTCCTGACCCTTGGGACTTTTAAACACCTCCCAGGTGGTTCTAATTTGTCTCCAGCAAACCACTACTCTTTCTTCCTTCTGCTTTTTTGTTTAATTATAATAAATGCTCTGACCTTATTCCTGATAAAAATAGCAGTATGCCTTAATGATTTTGGTTGTTTGAATGCAGCAGTTCTTTAAATGTACAGCCAGCGATATGGAACTTAGTGATATTTCCCATTAAATAGAAAATCTTGTCCAAGAAGCTTAAAATGCCTTAAAGAGTTTAGGTAAAGAGACAGGGAAGGGCAGTTTATGCTAAATATATTGTCAGTTTATATTGTATGTGGTAGAAATGGCTTTATTTTCTCTCTGTCATGCTATCCCATATGTACTTAGAGATGAGACATCTCCTAAATTTTAGGTGCAAAGCATTTAGTTTTAATTAGGTAGTAGATTTATTTTCCAGAATTTGATTGTGACAAATGAGATAAAAGTATTACCTCCTGGCAAATAAAACATAAAGGTTCAGGAACCACAAACTGAACCAAGCCATCTATTTTTCTCCTGCAGGGAAGGTGGCAGTCTGGGCTCCTGGTGATTGTATCTGGTGCTGGAGAAGATTGGCTCCCACAGTCAGTGAGAAAGGAATTTTACTCACCCAGCACCCATATGAACTTCAGTGAGAAGAGAAGGTGGAGAGGTCAAGGAGCCTTGCTTTTTCACTTGCAATTATGGCACTTCCTTTGGAAATGGTAAGACTATATTTTTAGACTTACACTGTTAACTTAAAATCCTAACAGGTCAGGAAGATGGCTTTATGCACATTAAGGCATGCAAAAGATTTATTTTTCCTATCATTTTTCTTCCTCAAATAGTCATTGTAGGAATTCTTGCTTTTTATTAACACCTCTTAAGAATATTAACAGACCAGAAAACATTTGTCAATTGGGTGTTACACTATGTTGGCACTGAAGTAGATATTTTAAAGTTTAAAAATATGTAACAGTGGCTTTTTATTCATTCATCCGAGCAATATTTACTTGAATGCATATCATACATCAGGGTTCTGCTAGGTACTGGAGATTTTAAAAAAATAATAAAGCAAACCAAAAAAACTAAGTGAGATCGGGTCTCCTTTCTTAAGTTGTCCTCAGTCTAAAACCTTATTGTTTAGGTCAGTGGTTCTCAATCCAGGGTGATTTTGGCCCCCAGAGGACATTTGACAGTTTCCTGGAGAAATATTCAAATACTGCTACTGGGAGGGATGGGGGATGCTATGGAATCTAATGAGTAGAAGCCAGCGATGCTGCTAAGCATCCTATAAAATACCATTCAGCCCCCAACAATTGGATTATGAGATCCAAATGTCAATAGTGTCCAAGTTGAGAAATCTGCAAACCCACTGGGCTCTTCCTTAAACAGAGAGCACTTTCACCATGTGTGAATTAAACAAAGCAAGCTTTAAAGCCACCTTCTGCCCTGCTTCTACCAGGTGGGTTTGGAATATTGAAGGGTCCCTACTAGCTGAGGGGAGAATAAATGTTATCGTCATTTAGAACATTTAGTCTTGTTATACTCCCCAGTCTCTCAGGTGGGGCATGGTGGTGGCCCTGTTCAGCAGAAGGTCAGCTATTCTGTCATGAGCCCAGGCCAGAGACATGTCCTGTTAAATAAGTCTGCCCCAGAGAGAGGACATGAGACTTCTCCTCTTTGTTGGGAGCAGCCAAGCTTCTATATTCAAGGCCGGTTAAGTGCAAGTCCTTTCAAACCGTATTACTGAAAGATAATGACAGTCTTACAATTTAAACGTAATATTTGCACCTAAATTGAAACTACCATCAAAATTTTGCATTGTTTTGCTTCTGTGTAAGTACTAACTGCAAAGTCTAAAGGAAAGAAGTAACCTTACAATCATGCTGTTCAGTGTAGCTACTAGCCACATGCTGCTGTTTAAATTAGTTGACATTAAATAAAATTTAAAATTTTATTCTTCAGTGGCACTAGTCAATTGTAAGCATCCACTAGCCATGTGACTACTGGCTACTGAATTGGACGGTGTGGGTACAGGACATTTCCATCATCACAGGAAGTTCTGTTAGACAACATTGTCCTAGAAGTCTCCATTTCAAAGGCTTCTTATCAATATGCACAGTTATTTCTAAAAAAAAAAAAGGCTTGTTTCCTAGCAGCTGAGACACTGGGGCAATGCTTTGCATTCTCTCATTATGATTGTCTGTTAGAAAGGCACAGACATGTTCTGCTGGGGGGACCATCTTTCTTCTGACATGGAATTTTTCTGAAGGGTTTATGTAATGGATGTGGGATAAGGTGTCAGATGATTGAAACTATGATTTTTCCAGAAGATATAACAATGTAAAATTCAAATAGGTGACTCCTGTAAGACATTTCTGATCTAACTCAAGTATGTATTGTTAAATATTAATTCCATTAAAGTATGTCAGCAGGGAATTAAGATATGTGACCCAAATCTATTTCTTTTTAGTAGCTAGGTATAATAGAGAAGTAGCACTCAGTGGATCTCAACTGAAGAAGAGGTGGGGTAAAGGGAGGAGGGGAGGTTCAGAATATTTGGAAAAGATTCTCCATGTTATTCTAATGTACCTAATCCAGGTAAGTATAGTTTAGAGATATGGAAAGGACAATTGATTTACCTTTTACTGCTGTATGATTGGGGGAGGGGGAAAAGTTGTGACTTTTAAAATCCCTCCCTTTAGTGGGGCCTAGACATCCCCTCCATTCTCTCTTGCTGTCTTTCCTTTCAGTGACCCACCTGTCTACCCTTCTTACCTGGTTATTTAGGATAATCAACTGGCTTTAGAACAATGGCCTTAGGCAGTTTTTTCCGGTATCAAGAGCCTCCAGCAAACTTTTGCAAGCTGTATATCACAATCTTTTCTCGGCTGCATTTTTTATTCAGTGCTTACTGGTCAAAGCAAGTGTCTTATGCACAGAGGATGCATTAGCCAGAGAGGACACTCAGAAGAAATTCAAGAATCCATTTAGTTTTGTTGTTCAGGGTGAAAGGCACCCCACTTCCACAGAGAGGTGGTCTATGGGTGTGTGAGCAGGGCTAAAACTGTTCTAAAGGAACTGTTCAAGCCATTGACTAACTATTCAGGTAGAGGACCCAGAGTTTGGTCATAGAGCTTTACCCACTTTTGTTAATGTTAGAAGGCCATTACTAGCCATACAGAAACCTATCAGTACATCAGAATGAGACCTTGTTCAGCTGATAGGTACAAAACGTCAACACTCTTCCCTCTTACCCCTATTTAAGTCTTGAAATTTCACATCAAATTTTCAAGATGTGTTAATCCTGAATGGGTTGATGTTTTTTACTTTCATTTTCTCAAGTTGATTTAGAATAGCTTTACTACATTCTTTGTTTTCATTTCTGGTTTCATATTTTCTCCTGGTAGAAATTTACTTTTCCCCCATAATATATAAAATGTTGATCACTTTAGCTGGGCATGGTGGCGCGTGCCTGTAATCCCAGCTACTCAGGAGGCTGAGGCAGGAGAATTGCCTGAACCCAGGAGGCGGAGGTTGCAGTGAGCCAAGATCACGCCATTGCACTCCAGCCTGGGTAACAAGAGCGAAACTCTGTCTCAAAAAAAAAAAAAAGTTGATCACTTAGAGTTTTTAAAAAAATAAGGTGGAAGTCACATCATTGCATAACCATCCAGAATATACATTCTTTTTGGTGGCATGATGTCCAACATATGACATTAGGGAAAAAAATCCCACCACCCCCAGAAAATGTCCAACCTTAGCTTCCTCCTCCTTTTAAGGACATAAGAGCCTGGTGGTTGATGATGCAAGAGATAAAACCGTGAAGAGACTGAAGAAACTAGTTCATCAATTGTTGAGATTCCATTTCTAAAACATCTTAGTGTATATTTTTTCTTTGAGTCTGCCTATGCCTATGCCTGGGATGTCAAGAGCTATGAATTGCCTTAAGGTTCAGGGAGCCATTAAGGTTTGTCTTCTCAAGGTATTCAGCTAGAGAGGGATGTGGATCTTAAAACCATGTAGAATTTGGGCTTAACAGATTCATGAATACCTTGAAAAGAAGGCAGGAAAGCATGAAGAAAGAACACTAGAATGTCCTACTGAAAACTGCATCATCCATCAGTAAATATCGAGTGTCTGTCATGGGCCAGGCCCAGTGCAATATAATGTGTTGGTGTAACATGAGAAAAAATATATATTTGGTCTTTGTCCCAGTTTCTGGCACAGAGCTCCTAAAACTTTTGGAAATTCCTGAGTGATAAAGTATCTTTTGCATGCTAATGAGGTGACTAAAGAGGGCAGTGCTAAGTTAGCTTCAGGATAAGGGTTGGTCACCAGAGGAGCCAACCACCTGATTAGAGGATTAGAATTGTCATCTCTGCACTGCCTTCTTCCCCACTCCAGACAGGGGAGAGGGGCTGGAGATTGGGTTCAATCACCAATGGGCAATGACTTAGTAAATTGTGTCTATGTGGTAATGATGGTTCCATAAAAACTCTGAAGCAATAAGGCTCAGGGAGCCTCCTGGTTGTTGAGTACATTGACATAATGGCAGGGTGCTTACCCAGAAAGGGCATGGAAGAGCTGTGTCCCCTCCCTGCCCTATTACCTTGCCCTATGCATCACTTCCATTTGGATGTTTCTGAATTATATCCTTTATAATAAAAGTATAATTGAAAGTAGAGAGCTTTCCTGAATTCTGTCAGTCATTCTAGCAAACTATTGAACCTGGGGAGAGGTTGTGGAAACCCCCAAATTTGTGGTAGACTGGGAAGAAGTGCAGGTAGCCTAGAGACATCATGTACAGCTGGCATCTAAAGTGAGGGCTTCTTATGGAACTGAACCCTTACTGTGTGGGGTCTAGGCTAACTCTGAGTAGCTAGTGTCTCAATCAAGTTGAATTGTTGCCAACCAGTTGGCTTCAGAGTGAGGCAGGAAAATGGGGTCTGGTAGCAGGGAACATAAGGCCAATTCACACTTCAGCTATGCCAGGAAATACCCTCTCCATAGGGTGTATGCTGAGTAAATGACTTTGTCACTTTACTTCATCTCTCCATTTATGTAGGGCTTATACCAAGTAACCAATGGAATCTTCTGGAGGGTATTTAAACTCCCCAAAATTCTGCAACAGGGCCTTTGAGCTCCTATGCTCAGGCCAGCTCCCACACTATGGAGTGTACTTTCATTTTTAATAAATTACTTCATTCCTTCCTTGCTTTATGCATTTTGACCAATGCTTTGTTCAAGATGCCTAGAACCTGGACACCCTCCACTGGAGGATGAATCAGATAATTTGTTGGTACTGGAATGACATAGCTGGGATTAAAATGGTGAACAGGAGTAGACATTTTTCTACTCTCAAAATTTATAAATAGTATGCCAATGAGTTTGTTGGAGTTATTTAGCACTCTGCTGTATATTGTCCTATCACCCCCTCCAAATCTACTCCCCCTGGTCTTTAGAGGCTGACCCTCATAGAACACAGTAATGGACATTCTTCTTTCTGTCTGTAGTTGGGTTTGATCAATGGGGTGTCCTGGGAGGAAATTGAAGGGACCCAGGTAAGTGAACTCAGGGTATTGATTCACCTCACTCACTCCTTGGAAGCCCACCTTGGGCGGTATCTCCTTTCTAGGCAGTCCTCTCAACAAGGCTTTCTCCTTCCCAGTCTGGAAACTCCTCCTTGTCTCCTTGTGCATAAGGGTGGTGTAAGCACTTCAGCTTCTAATCTTTAGTTTTTGCCTGCAAACCCTTGTGGTTCTATTACATCCTGTATACACCCTTGTAAAAAGTTTCTTATTAAATAAACCTTCTTTGAATTATCCTAAGATGAGTGTTCTGTCTCACTGAGATCCTGACTGATACAAGCATTATCTATTTAAATGTTGGATGTATGCTTGCAAAGTATGTTGAGTTTTGTTTTAGTATATTTGACGCGGAGCCAGCTGTTCAGCTACTTAAGAAGGTGACCCTGGTTTGTAATGATAAAATTGTATTATGGAGTAGGATGTTTATCATCCTATTTCCTTTGGCAGGAAAGTATATATTCATTGAGGTACAGAGAAGGGGAGCTAGAACATTAGTTCTGTTTTATAGCATTTAGAATTACAATTTTTGTTGCCAAAATGTTCTTCTTATCCATTATGATTCTGACATTAATACAATATTCCAGGCTTTGAAGATGCATTAATAGTTTGGGATTTTACCAAGATGATACATGCTGATGAGAGGTTGATAAATGTTGCAAAAAGTCCTTCTTATTAACTGTTTTATAGGCGAGATGGTACAGGATAGTAACGCTCAAAAATTTAATGGTTTTGCCTAAAATATGTTACCTTTCATGAAAAACATTTGAGTGAGAGAGAGCCCAGAAACGAGTTGTGAAGAGAGCACAAAATATGTGCTTTTATTGTTTGTTTGACAGAGGTGGAGAACCACATCATGAAATTTACATTTGTTATTGATCTTTTTGCCTGAACCCACCCTAGTACCTCCATTAGCATCTGTTAGAAGTCAGTTTTTCCAGATGATAAATTTCTTTTACAAAGAAATGAACTGTGAGTTTGTAGCCTTTCACAGGAGACTATGAGCCTCTTTCCTTCTTATTTTGCTTACTAAAGTCATTACTGAAATATAAATTTGGGTGGCTAGATGGGATAATCAAAGCTGGTTTCAACCCGTCTATAATCCACTGATCTGTAGATTAGACAGAAAGCTTCTCAGAAGATGGTACCCGTGTACCTCTCGAGAATTGGAGAGAGGCTGCCTGCATAATTGATCACTAACCTTTATAGATAAAAGCAATTTCAAAGACCATCTACCTGCTAATGCTATAGATGAGGAGACTGAGACCCTGAGATACGAAAAGACTTACCCAGGAACGCAGCTGTATTAGTTTGTCAGGGTTGCCATAATAAAGTATCACCAACTGGGTGACTTAAGCCAGAGGACTTTACTGTTTCACAGTTCTGGAGATGGAGAATCCACAAGTCAGGGGGTTGGCACAGGGGTTCCTTCTGAGGGCTGTGAGGAAAGGACATGTTCCAGGGCTCTCTCTTTGGCTTGTAGATGGCCATCTTCTCTCTGTGTCTTTTCACATTATCCTCCCTCTTTGCATGTTTGTATTTAAATTTCCTTTTCTTAGAAGGACACCAGTCATATTGGATTAGGGCTTACTCTAATAACCTTATTTTAACTTGATTGACCCTGTAAAGACCCTCTCTTTCAAAGAAGATCACATTCTGAGTACTGAGGGTTAGGACTTCAACATACGAATTTTATGGTGGATGCAGTCCAATCCCTAAGCACATCAACTGTCTGAAAACTGACCAGAATCTTGGTCCTCTGAGGCTCTTGTTCATTTTTTTCTTATCAAATGACTGTGCCTTTTAATATTCTTGTTCCTGTTACTACAGAGAGCATTCCCTCTTTCGCAAACCTAAGAGACAAGCTTGTGGTTAAAGCATCAACTTTTCTCAGACACATCAAACAATTCCATTTAGGGGAATATAAGGCCAAAGTAAATTTAGAGAAGTTATGATCCTTATTACTATAACCTGAACATACTCATTTTGGGGATAATGATAAACAATGAATTTTTTTATTATCACATGGCTGTTAATGTTGAATCTTTAGAGTTAGACATGAAATTCTCTCAGACTTATTTAATGAACGCAGTTTATATTATTAAATTGTGATGATAAATCAGTTTGCTGAGTTATTCTCTTCTTTGACTTGACTTTCTCTACCCCTGAAAAATAGCCTTCCAGGAAAGGAGCTTTCCTTTCTGGATGTCCTATGGATGAAGCTTCGGCAGGACTATTGTCAACCCAGGCATTTAATTCACCTGAAATTATGTTGTCAGCTCAGGGATACTTGAAGCATATAAAGTTTAGGAGGCAATGGAATCAGTGCCAGATATTTAGGGATATGTTTGCATACAGGTAGGGAGGCAATTATTATGTTGTACCAAGTGGTCTTTTCGGGAAGGTGAATCAAGACAAGATAAATAAGTTTTTAATTCATGTCAGGTGACTGAGGTCAGTGTAGCCTATCACCCTCACATCAACCAGAACTTCCTGGATTAAAGGTTGGAACAGAAGGAAAATAATAGAGTATTAAACTCTCCAGTAACGACTTCATTCTTCCCATTCTCACATGGCCTAAAATGCTGATTTTCAAGGAGGGGAACCTAATGCTGAGAGAAATAACATGATTAGTCCAAGAAAACAGTATACTCCCGCAATGTGCTTCTACCCCATATAGCAGCTGTAATGCAGGACTCAGGCGCTGTGAGCTAAGTGGCAGTTCTAACTCTCTAGCAATATTTACTAGAATATACCTAAGTTTGGGCCTTCCCTACTATACCAAGTCACAGACTATGTCTCTTGGTACTTAGAGGTAGTAGGTTTTAGGATATACACCTGCACTCCTCACCAGCAGTGTCTCCGAAAGCCCATCCCTTAGATGATCAGCCTTTCATATATGTCAAGAAAAGAAACTTTGATTAAGTGATGAAACACATTTGGAAAATGCCACATACTGCATCCCTTTCTTACATACTCATCACACATGTTAGAATATTGACAGCTTTGTAATGTCTGGCAATGAAAAAGCCATTTAACTTTCTTTAACCAGGTGTTTCCAAAAGTTATCTGATCACAGAACCATGTGTTCATGTAAAACCCGTAAGTTGCAAGCAACACATTTTAAGAAACCCTGTCTAAATTTTGCAGAAGTCAGGGAAAGATATACATTAACAAAGAATTTAGATCAGGTTTAGAGATGACAGAGCAAAAGATCTGTGGAGAGGTCCCTATAGAACAGGTGAGTGATAATCCTTATCATCTGCCCCCAAACATTTCTGGTGGCTATTAACAGGAAGGGAATCCTAAGCTGGGCTGGGCAGGCTTTTCACACATTACAGTCTTTCCTCATTGTGGGGGTGTGGATGACTGTGTGAATGTATTTGTGTTTGACCTTGATAGTCAGGTGCTTTAGGAGAGAAAAAGAGCGCTGGGCTAATGATCAGAAGGTCTGGTGTGTTTTTGGCCTTTATCGTGAACTTGTGATGTGACATCTCAGCAGTCCCAGTGCTCCACTAGTTAGTGTGGATGCTGTTGTGCCACCTCCATTCATCTGCACCACACAGGCCTTTAGTGTCCAAAGGCCTCTCTGTTCACTTGGGACCTCAGCATATGCTGTCTGAAGGTGAAAAGGAAAAGGAGGATTTGGGGATTTTTGTCAGGCGATGACATAATGTCTACAGTGTTTTGATCACCGCAGGAGGAGCAGAGGGTTTGGTGCAAAGGGCCCTGCTGTTCCTGAGGGAGGTGTGAATGACTGACACCTGATAAAACCACGCAGCACAGCCTGATAGAGCCACTCAGAATGTTTCTAGTTAGATGCTGCTATAATGAAGACCCTTTGTTTTAAAACAAAAGAAACCACCTTGAACTTGGTTCAGGAAAAGAATACACTTTTAGGGTAAGACACTTAAGCATCAGATAAAATTTAAAGAATTTAAACAACCACATCTCAGGAAGGTTCAGAAGCGCAACACTGCAGGCTGCCTTTTTCTCTGTGTCTGTGTCTCATCTGTAATTCTTGGCAAAGAGAATTGTATAGCCCCAATTACTGGTCAAATGCCCACTCTAGTTCATTTAGCTGTAGCATAGCTAACAGCCGTGTCTCTCTCATTTTTCCTGTTAGAATCCCAATTTGTTCAGGAGAGTGTGACAATAGCTTGATATCAGGGAAGATAGATCCCACTCCAGTCCCAGAGGATGAATTGTGATAATCTAAACCGGTCATAGTAATCCCATTTCTCTTTATCAGTAATTGGTTGAGGGTGGCATTGTGACCTAGTTCTAATGTAGGAGATATAAATAGAAGTTAGTTGGATATGGTTCTGGGAAAGCTTTTGTCTTTCTTATTAAAAGGAACAACAGTTTTACCGGGCATGGCTTTTTCTCCTTCTCTGGGATTCAGGTGTGATGCCTGGTGATTCAGCAGCCACCTTGTAACCATGATGTGACAAGTATGAGGGGAAAGCTGTGTGCTAAGAAAAGAAAGCACAAAGGAGAACGAGCCAAGGTCCCTGTATGGCTGAACTGCTGCACTGACACTGGATGGCATACCTCATGATTTGTTCTTATTTGAGAAAAATAATAACCTATTTGTTGACATCACAGCGTACTTTAATAGGTTGTTGTTATTGTTGTCTTTACCTGCAACCAAAAACATTCCTAAGTGAGAAAATTATATAGTAAAAACATGGGTGCCAGGAGCCAACTCCTATGGCTCAGAGGATGATTCTCAGATCTCTAATGGGACAGAAGAAGAGATGGCACCTACCATGGTTAGCTATTCAAAAGTATCTACCAAAGCCACCCCAAAGTCTTGAAATCTCACCACTGCTTTAGAGCATAGAGAGAGAAACCCTGTTCTTTCTGCTGCACACCTGTCTTAGATACAATTAACTAATTAATTCTACTGATTTTTACTGACTCACATTATCTGCTTGACGTTTTTCTAGGTGCTGAGGATTGATTGGTGGAGACCGAGAGGATCTTGGCTCTGACTGAGCTCACATTCTGAAAGAGAAAATAGAAAATAACCATGAAACACAAATGAATGGGATCACTTCAGATATTGAAAATGTCTATAAGTAATAGAAAACAGTGTGTTATGATAGAGGATTGGGGAGGCTGTGTCCATGGAAGGCCTAGGAAAGTGATATTTCAATTGAAACTTGAGTTGCAAAGGGCAGCCCGCTGTGCAAGGCTGAGGACCAAGCGTTTCAGGAGGGAATGGTCAAGCCGGGAATGAGCATGGCCCGCTGAAGACCCAGAATGAACTGCTAGTGGTGCCCACTGCACAGGGCCTGGGGAGGCCACCCATGCTCATCTCATGGTAACGTGCCAGCAACTCAGCCCACTGGCATCATGATGAATCTCGGTGCTACTGCACAGGGCCTGGGGAGGCCACCCATGCCCATCTCATGGTAACGTGCCAGCAACTCAGCCCACTGGCATCATGATGAATCTCGGTGCTACTGCACAGGGCCTGGGGAGGCCACCATGCCCATCTCATGGTAACGTGCCAGCAACTCAGCCCACTGGCATCATGATGAATCTCGGTGCTGCTGCACAGGGCCTGGGGAGGCCCATGCTCATCTCACGGTAATGTGCCAGCAACTCAGCCCACTGGCATCATGATGAATCTCGGTGCTGCTGACTGGGCTTCTTGTTGCATAGGTGAACTGTCCCATCATCTGCTTGAGGCTGGCAGAGCTCAGGGGGTCAGACCACAGGGAGTGATCTATGTAGGAGAATCTCTGACCAGAGTGACTGATTCCCTCATGTTCTTTCCTTTTGAGAATTGATTCGTTATTCCAAGCTGCAGCTCCTATGCTCTCCAGAGGACTAGCTTCCCTTGGAATGGGGTCAGCCCTGCTCTGGAGGGACTGGGAGGGCATTCAGCTACCACACAGTTGCTGCAGGACCACGCTCCACTTACCCCCTCAAGTTATGACTGCCCCTGTTGACATTGTCTAGTGCTTGAGAGTCCCCTCTGTAGAGACCTTGCAGAGAGTCAGGAAGCCTGCTAGGGCCCTGCGCTGGTCATACCTGACATCAGTTTCAAGTGATACTTATCAGTGAAGCAGTCATATGAGATCACAAAGCTAGAAGCTCCTTCCAAGCTCACAATGTCCTACATTCCTCATGGGTCTGGCCTAACCCAGAACAAAAGTGTCAGTATGCTACCCCCTTCTAACAAGTTGCCTACGAAGTGGAATATCCACCCGGCTTGGTAGACAATCCAGTTTTCTTTTTCTCTAACACTTGAACTTGCTGGCCATTAGAATCACTATAATTATATTAGATGTTAGAGTTCCTGTGTGAGTGCTGGGATGTGAGGAACGTGATTGCTCAACTTAGAAGAGTAAAGTTGCCTGGAAGTGCCTGACCTGCCATTTAAAAACCCTGGGTTTGGTTTTCCTACACCTGGAACACAAAACTACAAAATACCAAAGTTGGAGGCAAGCTTGGTAATTAATATCTGTCCTCTTACAGATGAAAAAAAAAAAAAGGAGCATGACCTGACCAAGGTTAATAATAATACTACAAAGGAAGGCTCTTTGGGATTCCCATGTCCCTGTAATAGGTGTTAGAATTTGGTTGTAATGTGCTCTTTCACTTACAGAACAAAGAAAAAAACCTTGCACGTCAACAATGTGTGCCATCAAAGTTCCCCATGCCTCTGCATGCCTCTGTGTGGTTTGATTCTCACCATCCAGTGTAGTGGGCATTATTTTTCTCATTTTACACATAAGGAAAACGAGGCCCAGAAAGGTTAAGTCCATTCAGTTAGTAGGTAGCAATCCTGAACTCAAGCTTCAATCTTCTGCCTTTTATTCAATATCATTTCCAAGTCCTTCACTTTGATTTTCTGGGGGATGAGTGTGCAGCAGGAAATTAGGTATAACTTAGGGCAAGATATATAGCTCTGAAGAGTCTCTGCCTTATTCGGGAAGCAGATATTGTGGATTGCTAGAAAATCTAAAGAAAGGATTCTGATTTTTAGTGACAGTACCCTCACCTTCATTGGCATGTAAATTCTTCCCTCTTGGAACCACTGTAGCTGGAGCAGGGGCCTCATGGCTGCTAACATAACGGTGCTGTCATCTCAGCAGCTGCTTCTCCTTACCTAAATACCACCTCCCAGGCATAGTGTGGCTCTGAGAAGCTCAAGCTGTTAGAATCCGGTGGCTACTCCAATTCCTGATTCTGTCACTTTAGATGACCTGAGCTACATTATTTAAACTTCCTATATCTCAGTTTTTCCATCTATAAAAGGGGCTAGTTATAGTACCTTCCTGAAAAGGTGAAGACTAAATGACGTTAAAAAAAAAAGGAGAGTAACGTGCTCAATAAATATTTGTTGTTGCTGCTGCATTTGCTCTTGAGACAAGGGATTCTGTCACAGAGCTGAGTTTTCACCAGAAGTACAAAGGAAAATGTTCATAGTTCATGGACACAGTGGCCATGCCAGGGTGAGATGTATCCAAAAGATAGAATCACATACAGTTGACTTCTTAACCCTGGGGAATGATTGCTCTGGACCTTATACTACAAGGGTTGTCTTCATTTTCTGCCAGTATCACCCCTCTGGCCCCACCCTGTCAACAAAGCAGAGGGCTTTAACTCACCCACTTGAAAAGCTAAAGCTGACCTGGAAGTTATGATTATGTATTTATTTAGTCTGAAAGAAGGAACAGAAATAAGAGCCTTTTATATAACTCAAAGAGTGTAAAGGAGCCAGTGATAAAAACCATTGCCCTGAACTTTTCCAAAGCACCATAAATCTCTCTGTTATGATTCTCCAGCTGTTGCCAAGGTATCATTTGTCTTGTTTTTGTCCTCAGATAGACTAAAACAAACGTTAACGAACTTCCTCCTGTTGGTTTGTGTATCTGTGATCAAAGGCTATAAAAATGCTACTATTTCCAGTTACTCCCATCATCTGAAACACACCTAATGCTTGTTGTGTGGTTTCTCAGCAATATTCTCATTTTAATTTGATAGCTTTTTGTGTTTGTCTGTTTCCCTTTCAAAGCTGTTTTTTCCTCCCTTCCCTCCCTTCTGTGTTTCTTTCTGTCTCTGCTGATATTTTTGGCATGTTTAGATCATCTTTCCACTGACCTTTCAGTGGCTTAGCATTTCGTTGCAATGCAAAGTGAAGTTGGGAAACAGAGCCAAGTGACAAACTGTGAAGTAACAGCTCAGCCTTCACAAAGCAAATGTGCCTTGTGCTCTTTCTTGCCAGAGCAGATGTAGCCTCAGTGGACTGTGGGGGAACATCATCTCTCAGGTAAAAATAAATTACCAAGATTAGGACCAAATGATGCAAATCCTTTCATTTGCAAACAGATCATGAACTGGGAGTCATGCGGAAGGAAGACCAGACTGAGAATCAGTTAGGATCCCACCCTCAGCTTAGTCCAGAATACTCTGCCAATCAGCTATTTGGCTGCAGGTGAGTGACTTTAAAAAATGTCAAATGTGCCAATACGTAAAATGAATTCACGTAGGTCATGGACACAGGTGACATAGGAAGTTAATCAACAAAAAAAATAGAATGAAGTAACAAAACTCTGTGACCTACCACCCAGTCTCAGGCAATCCTAACATTTTGATGGCTTTGCTTTAGACATGAAGTTCTTTGCAGACATCTTAATCCCCTGTCTTTTTCTTCCATCCCGGAGATAAACACTATCTTGCATGCACATGCTTTCAGACTTTTTTTTGCATGCATATGCATCTTTCCACAATATGTACTGTCATTTTGCATGTCTTAAAATTTTAAATAAATGGAACATACCACACATATTCTACCACTTGCTTGTTATCTAATTTAGCGTTTGATTTCAACAATTTAGCTCTAGTTCATTCATTTGAACTGCTTTGTTTCAGGAACAGACCACTATATAGTTACGTGTTTTCTGTTGGTGAACACTTAGATTGCTTCTAATTTTACACTATTATAAACAGTGCTTCAATGATTGTTCTTGTACGTTTCCTTGTCCTAACATACAAAAGCTTCTCTACAATAGCATTTTTCAAAATGTTTTGTCCATACAGCTACACGGAAACCCAGCACATGCCTGTGCTACGTTTATGTACGTGTAAGCATATACGGAACAAAAGTTTCTCAGAATATTTACATTTATTTTCTACTTAATTCTAATTTTGTTTATTTATTTTATTTTATTCTGAGATGGAGTCTCTCTCTGTTGCTCAAGCTGGAATGCAGTGGAGCAATCAGCTCACTGTAACCTCCGCCTCCCGGGTTCAAGCCGTTCTCCTGCCTCAGCCTCCTGAGTAACTGGGATTACAGGCAAGTGCCACCACTCCCAGCTAATTTTTGTTGTTGTTGTTGTTGTTGTTTTGTTTTTTAATTATGGGGTTTCACCACATTGCTCAGGCTGGTCTCAAACTCCTGCACTCAAGCAGTCCACATGCCCCAGCCTTCCAAAATGCTGGGATTAAAGGTGTGAGCCACTGCACTTAACCTCTAATTCAGTTTAACCTGGACTATTTCATATACCACTGTATGTAATTTAGGAAATTGAATTTATGGAATTTAGGAAAGTACTTTTATAACCCAGAGATGCATCTCCACTGGCAAGCTGAAAAACAGTGTTCTGGGATACATACATAGACATGGACCTGCTGGGTCATAGGTTGTGCCCATTTTCAAACTGGTAAGTTTTTCTACATGAGTTCATTTTATGCATTTAAGCGGATATTTGTATTTAGCTAACATTCCACGTATTTCTAGATGAAGGTTTTCCAGATTCTTTATGGCTGGAAATGGAAGTCCTGTGTTAAGCTTTCTGGGTTTCAGTTTTTTTCACCTGTCAGAAGAAGCCGCACACACAAGAGGTAGTAGACCCTTCGGTATTTTGCAGACTCCTTTCTCTGTAGCCCTGGGGAGAGTTCTGGGGTCTGCCACAGTGTGGGTAAGTTGCAAGGTAGAGGTAGACACAGGGAATGGGAGAAAATGAGTAGATGGAGTTCTGGGTCTTTTACCATAGTCCCTACCCAAGGAGCCCATTTTAATATTGATCCATTGTGTTTCCATTAGATTTAATTGACAAAAGGGTTGTATAGTTTAAAATATTCTTAAATGATGGATTTAGATGTCCTCGAAGGCTGTTTTCAGATTTAAACAAATGGAAATAATTTTTAAGTCTCTGGATCATTAAAAATTGCAGCCAGAGTTAAAGAGTTTGATGGCTTATAGAATAAAGTTTCCTGAGTAGGGGCTAGGAAAACAGTGTTTGTTTATGATAGCTGATGTGCTCTTTCTGCTGCTGGAGAGCGTGACTAGGATGGGATGCTTTCAGCATCCTCGAAGGCAAGGAGTTAGGCGTACTCTTGGGCTGGAGTTGCCCCTTTGAGGGCAAGCATTTCTGCTGTGTCACACGGCCTTCCTCTGCAGGAGGCAAGCATTTCTGTTGTGTCACACGGCCTTCCTCTGCAGGAGGCTGCTTTAAAAAACTACTTCGTGTTCATTGTGTTTGTTTACTTCTGTGAATAAGGCTCTAATATGAATTTTTCTGAAATCCATTTCAGCCCAGCACACTGTTCCACATGCTTGCAATGAAACTCATTTGCTCAGTGGGGTACTCAGTTAAACCTCTATATTCATAGGGATGACATTTTATTATCACTTTAATGAAAATATTTGCTTCCTCCTGAGTTTATTTTTACCTTCCCAATATAGTAAAAGCATTAAAAAAAAAAAAAACACGAAAAGACAGGTAGTAACTTGGTAGTTAAGTGACTTAGGGGTGGGCACATGTTAATTAATTTGTATGGGATCGTGAACCTCTTTTCTAATAAATGCCCTTGCCTTCCCCACCTCCCCTGAGCCTCTTCCTCTCAGACTCTAGTCCCTCCCTTCAATTTGTCCTGCTTGTATTTCGTCTTCTTTAATCACTGTTTTCATCACATCACTCCCATGCTCAGAAACCCTCAAGGGATCTTTATTTCCCACCACATCAAATCAAAACTCAGCTGCCTGTTTTCAAGCTTCTCCTAATCTATCCTTTCCTTACATCTCCAGCTTTATTTCCCTTGCCAGATGTGGCTCTGGTTCCTGTGGTTTAGAGATAATGGAATTTTTGAACACCAAAAAAAAAAAAAAATTAAAATCTGCATCATTTTTCCTAGGCATAGTTCAGCCCAGTTTTCTTAAACAAAAGCACACGTCAACAGTTATTGCTTATCTCCTCCACGGGCCATGTGAGCAAGACTGTGGGGCCCTCCAGGCGGCAGGAAGAGGAAAGCAGTTTATGCACTGCTCTTTCTCACTACTTTGGGAGAAGCTGAGGACCTGAGAAAGGTGACTTTAGTCACTAGAGTGCTTTGTGAAGAGCTTTGCTGTTCTGACCAGACAGGCAGAATGCAAATATAGAAGGAGAGTAGGAAAGATATTAAATATCAAGCCAGAAATGTCTGGCTCAGAAATTTGTAAAGAAGTAGGTCTTGCATAAGGGAAAACTCAGCAGACCACCAAGCTCTGGAAAAGATACTGCAGGAGTCGGTAAATGAAATTTAAGGGAATGCATCCACATTGGAGGGGGCTTTTTTTCTTTTTCTTTTTCTTTTCTTTTCTTTTCTTTTCTTTTCTTTTCTTTTCTTTTGTTCTCACCCTGTTGCCCGGGTTGGAGTGCAGTGGCATGATCTCGGTTCACTGCAACCTCCCCCTCCCAGGTTCAAGCAATTCTCCTGCCTCAGCTTCCCAAGCAACTGGGATTACAGGTGCCCAGCTAATTTTTTGTATCTTTAGTAGAGACAGGGTTTCACCATGTTGGCCAGACTTGTTTCGAACTCCTGAGCTCGTGATCCACCTGCCGTGGCCTCCCAAATTACTGTGCTTATAGGCGTGAGCCACCGCGCCTGACCAGGGCTTTTAAATTAATGTGAAGATAGCTTATTTTAAACTTTTTGTTTATTGTGGGGTGAGTGTGCATGTAATTAATGTTGTTTACTTTGTTTTTCTCTATTTCAATAAATTCTGGCTCTTCCATTTAAGTAGCAGTATGATTTGGAGGAAATTTCTTCATTCACGAAATGGATATAACAATGGTATATGGCATATAGGATCATTGTGAGGACTAAATGAGATAATATATTTTAAAACTGTAGAATATCATTCAAGAAAAAGTATTAGCTATCATTTCTGTCATCATAATTATTGTAAGTATGCATAAGCGGCACTTGATTTGAACAGCTGCTAAAATCCTCCCTTCTCTCTAACTCTCTTCAGGTCAGTTCAGTTCAGCAAGCATTTCATGAACACTCCGTATATGTAAGACATTGAAGATACACTGATGGTATCATACATATTACATTGACTAGCCCTTACGCAGCATATTTTCTAGAAGGAAAGGCAAACCCAGAAGTCGATTATTTCAGTATAAGGTTCTACTGTCCAGCATAGTCACCAGCAGCCACATGTGGCTACTGAGCACTGAGAATGTGGTTAGTCTGAATTGAGATGTGTTCTTTGTGTAAAATACACACTGGATTTTAACAAGTTAGTATGATAAAATAGTGTAAAGTATCTAATCATTTGAACAAGGTGTTGATTACCTGTGAAAATGATCAGTTAGATAACAAGTTAAACAAAATATATAATTAAAATTAATTTCACCTGTTTCTTTTGATTTTTTTAAATGTGGCTACTAGCTATTTTACATTTACGGGGTTCCTGCTGTATTTCTTTTTCTTTTCTTTCTTTTTTTTTTTTTGAGATGGAGTTTCACTCCGTCACTTAAGCTGATGTGCTGTGGCCGGATCTTGGCTCACTGCATCCTCCTTTTTTTTGCATTTTTGGTAGAGATGGGGTTTCACCGTGTTGGTCAGGTTGGTCTTGAAATCCTGACCTCAAATGATCTGCCCGCCTCAGCCTCCCAAACTGCGTCCTGTGGCTCCTGTTATATTTCTATTGGACAGATCTGGTCTCATGTGACACAATGCAGGTTAAAACAGGGTACATGGGGAGCTCAGAGGGGTGGCATGTCATGCAGCCTGTCCTCCTGCCCAGGGGAGCAAGTGAAGCCTATGCCAATTGTTAAAGGACGAGCAGAAGTTGTCCAGGCACCGCCAGGTCTAAAGGGCCCTCCAGATGAAGGTAGCAGGAAAGGAATGGAAGGCATGGTATTTCTAGGCACTGGAAGCATTTGGTTATTCATAAAGCATTATGAGTTAGGGACTGGCAGAAAATGAAGCTGCAAGAGAAGTGAAGCCTGGTCTTGCAAATCTTTAACATCCAGCTGCCATCAAATGCTCTGGTCCTTGACTTATATATGAGGTCTTGTTATTTTTCTGCTATTCATTTCTTTGACATTTTGGACTATTCAGCTTATATCTATGAGGTTTACGTCCATGAGGATAGACTTTCTTAGAGGATAGGACTGATGAATGCACATGTGCTGCTTGGCAGGTAAAATGCCATTTCTCCTATGCAGATAACCCTGAAGAGTCAATGGGCAGCCTACAGTTGCTGCCAGGAGATGAATAAGAATGATGAATGAGAATCATATAGCAAGTGAGAGCCCTTCACATGGTCTGAATCATTGGGCTCAAGGAGAGTGTACATGGCTGCAGTCACATCCATTTACCTGTCAATAGATTTCAGTGGAATCCCTCTCCTCCCAAATTCTCACTAAGGAATGTAGTCATTCATCAGATTACATTAGTTTGGAAGCTCCTTATACCCATTCTATTCCATTTAGAAGCTCATTATATCCATTCTATCCCAAACCACCCACAGGTCTTCTGCCTTTAATGAATATGTATTCAGTGGGGATTCAGTAGGTCATGCAGGATTAGGTGAAAGAGGAGTGGCAACGGGAGAACCCAAGAACCCAAGTGGATGGAGAGGCTACAGTTAGAAGACCTCTTCCACATCTGCTTTTCACTTTTTAATATGCATAGAAGTCAAGTGAAGATCTTTAGAAATGTAGATTCTGATGGATTAGATGAAGGGATGGGACAACAATCTGTATTTTCATCAAGTTTCCAGGTCATGTCAGTGCTGCCAGTCATGGACTGCACTTTGAGTTGCCAGGTCATGGAGACCACATGTCTACTATAATCTCTTACCAAGCCTGAAATCTACATTGCAGCAACCCTAATGCATTGTTAGAAGCCTCTGCTGGAAGACCTCTGTTGTGCCTCACCTCCTCCTACTTTGTGGAGTGAGTCTCATTGTTGGAGTGAGTCTTATTCTTGTCCCTGGATGCTCCTAGGCAATTTCTGTGCATTGGTTCTTGTTCTGTTTTTAGAACTGCTAAGAATAAAGCTAGTATCGCTTTCTCTTGATGGTCATTTGGAAATCTGAAGAAAATGTTTATATTCCCCTTAACCCTTCTTTTCAGTGGATTAAATCTACTCATCAACTTAGCTGTTAATTGCAGAATTCCCTGAATTTCCCAGGAATCATGTCCCTTAAGTGCCCCTCTTCTAACTGAGCACAATGTTCCAAGCTTTCTCAAAACATGAAAGAATAAAATGGGCCTGTTACTTATCTAGCTGTTGATTCCCTACTTCTGCCAGAGAATCTTTATTTTTTTGAGACAGAGTTTCGCTCTTGTTACCCAGGCTGGAGTGCAATGGCGCGATCTCAGCTCACCGCAACCACCACCTCCTGGGTTCAGGCAATTCTCATGCCTCAGCCTCCTGAGCAGCTGGGATTACAGGCACGCGCTACCATGCCCAGCTGATTTTTTGTATTTTTAGTAGAGACAGGGTTTCACCATGTTGACCAGGATGGTCTCGATCTCTTGACCTCATGATCCACCCGCCTTGGCCTCCCAAAGTGCTGGGATTACAGGCTGCATCTTGGTTGTTTGGTAGCTGCATTAGACCTCAGATTCAGAATGAACTTGGTTGATAAGAAAAAGCCCAGTTTCTTCCTCACTGGTTGCTATGGACCCATCTAGCACTTGTGAAGATGATTTTTTTGAAAGAAGCTGTGCTTTTCTTTATTATGAAATAGTTAGAAGTTTGGAAATTATAAACAAGCAAAATTACCATTCTTAATATGTTGAAATATAAAAATCAAAATTTTTTTGAGATGGAGTTTTGCTCTTGTTGCTTAGGCTGGAGTGCAATGGTGCAATCTCAGCTCACTGCAAACTCTGCCTCCCGGGTTCAAGCAATTCTCCTACCTCAGCCTCCCGATAGCTGGGACTACAAATGCCCAGCTAATTTTTTGTACCTTTAGCAGAGACAGGGTTTCACCATGTTGACCGGGTTGATCTCGATCTCTTGACCTCGTGATCCACCCACCTCAGCCTCCCAAAGTGCTGGGATTACAGGCATAAGCCACTGTGCCTGGCCCAACTTTTCCCATGCATAGAGATGATTGATTACATTGATTATTGATTACATTTTACAAGGGCTTAGAGCAATCTTTTGTGAGCATGTTTCAAACAACATCATTTTTATTAGCTAGATAATATTTAATAACATTGAAATTTTTTGCAATTTATTCAACCAGTTTCCTATTACTGGACATTCACGTTGTCTCTGACTTTTTTTGTCATTAATCAATGCATTTGTAAACACCCAGGTACCTAAATTTTATATACATTTTTGAAAATGGTAGATTCCCGTAAGTGAAATTACTGTGTTAGAAGAGGGATAGTTAAAGTTTTTGAGCTTATTAGTATAATCTGTCATATTGTTCCTTAGGTATGTTTAATAATAGAATACATTATCACTAACAGTAATTTAACAGTACCAATTTCTCTGCACCCACATTCATTAAAAACGCCTTTGACACTTTGATGAACAAAAACAAATGGAGTTCCATTGTTTCGTTTTGCGGTTTAATAACTAGTAAGGTTGAACGTTTTAAAATTTGTCTATTACCATTTAAATTTTTTTTCTTTGAGGGAATAAACTTTTCTATTAGAACATTTTTATTTTTCTTAATGATTTATTCACATTAGTTATTTAAGTGCAAAGGCTATTACTCCCAAATAATTTTCCCATTGCTTTTTAGTTTTGTATTTTATATAACTGAAATGTGTTCTGGATTGTGTCTCCTATCAGATTATTCTTTTTCAAACATTGTTTTATTTTTAATTTTTGTGAGTATATAGTAGGTGTATATGTTTATGAGGAACATGAAATATTTTGATAAGTGTGTTATTATCACATCATGGAAGATTGGGTATCCATCCCCTCAAGCATTTATCCTTTGCATTACAAAAACAATCCAGTTATACTCTAAGTTATTTTAAAATGTACAATTACATTATTACTGACTACAGTCCCCCGTTGTGCTATCACATACTAGGTTTGGTTCACTTTTTCTAACTACATTTTGTTGTACCCGTAACCGTGCCCACCTTTCCCTAGCTCCACCTGGACCACTGCTTCCTCATCTGTGGTAACCATCCTTCTATTCTCTATCTCCATGAGTTCAGTTGCTTTGATTTTGAGATTCCAGTATTAGATTATTCTTGATTTTAGAAAAGTTATATATTTTTGTGTAATAAATTGGTACAAAGTACTTGCACTTTCTGCCGTAATGGGAAAAACACAAAAGTAATTGCGGTTTCTGCCATAGCGGTAAAATCGCAATTACTTTTGCACCAACCTATTATCCTACTATGTATTACCTAATTGGTGAGCTTGCTAAGCATTCACATTCATGTGAATAGTTTTTAAATCCAATATTTGAATCCCATCTTTGTTTCTTGTCTTGTTGCATTAGTTAGCAATTCCAGAGCAAAGCTAAATAGCAATGGTTATAATGGGCATCTTGATCTGTTCCCGAGTTTAATAGGAATATCTTAGGGTTTTATTATTAAGCATTAATGATACTGGTTTTTTTTTTTTTTTTTTTTGGTTTAAGATAGATCTCGAACCAAACACATATTTGTTAAAGAAATGTCCATTTATTCTGTATTTTCACAGTTTAAAAAATCAACTTTAGAGGCTGAATTTTATTTAAAAATCTTTCATAATCTGCTTATGTGAAAGTGGTGTTTCTCTGTCTCTTTCTGTCTCTCAACAATTTTAAACTTAGAGGAAAGCTGTAAATACAATACCAAAAAAACTTGTTTTTTCTGAACAACTTGACAGTATATTCTAAGATTTCATACAGATTAGAAGTAGATTAGTGTTGCCTAGAGATTAGCGTCTGCTGGGAGAGGAAATAGAGAGTGACTGCCATTGGGTATGGGGATTCTTTCTGGAGTGATGAAAATATTTTAGAATTAGATGGCATGCACATTTCTGTGAATATACCAATAAATTTTAAATTGTATACTTTGAAAGGGTGAATTTTCTGAGATGTAAATTTGATTTCAATAAATCTGTTATTCAAAACTAAGAATTATTTACTGCATTTAGTTTTCATGTCTGTCTCCTTCAACATGAAGCAACTGTTCATCTTTTTCTTAACTTTATCCACCCTGACACTTTTGAAAATCACATGCTCGTTCTTTTATAAATGGTTCTTTAATTTCAGTTTGTCTAATGATTCCTGATTATTAGATTCAAGTTATGCATTTTGGCCCAAATATCACAGGATGGATACAGTATTCTTCTCATTGTATCTTATCAAGTGGTATATAATTTTGATTTATCCCATTACTGGCAATGTTCAATTTGCTTGCTTGATTAAGATGTTATCTGTCAGGTTTCTCTCCCATAAAGTTATTTTTTCCGTTTTGAAATAATTTTGTTTTGTGGAAAGTTACTTTGAGATTATATAAATGTCCCACTTTTCTTCAAACCTTTGTTTATTTATGTAAGTATGAAATCATACTGACATAATTTGCCACGTTACAATCCATTATTGAAACTATCTGTTTCAGTGTTCAAATTATCCTAGATTTGCCCAGTGGGAGCAACTGCTAACTGGTTTCTGTGTCCTTGTGGTATGTCCCCTTCATTCTTTGAGAATTTCCTTATTTTCTGGAAAGAAGATGCTCTTCCAGGTTCATGTTGTACTCTACCTACTCCAGCCCTAGAATCAGCTATTTTTTCTAAAGAGCCCTGGTCTTTTCAATGGAGATGATATTTAGAAACCACAATTTAACATCTAAGGTTTGTTCACTGTTCTTTGGATGTCATTGCTTCCGGGCCCCTCATACTGCACTGAGCTAAGGAATAGATGTATGTTTATGTGAACACGCACACACACTTACTTGTAGGTGATTTTCTATATTATATATGTAACCACCTATCCATTATCTATCCATCATCCTTTAGTATATTTATGGATGAATTAACATTGATACTTTTACTCTAATATAACTCTATGTGTTTATATTAGTTTTCTCTGTTCCCATATTTGCAACTCTTCTCTGAGAGTAAGAAACCCAACTTCTATTATCTGTTATCTAATTTCCATTATCTAAAAGATAGGTACTTATGTGATCAAAGCCTTATACAAAACCAATTTTCTGTTGGTTTTGTAATAGAAACCAGTGTCCTCTACCCTGCACATGCCCTTCTGATTCCCCTCATGTTCCAACATGCCCCTTTTCCCCACCAACTCTTTCTTGGAGCTAACTAATGGCTTTTGGGCTGAGTGGTTCACAAAGGGAAGAGGGGTGGGAAGAGAAAGGTGTTTTTCTGTTTTCCCTTATAATTTAGTGAATTATACTAATAGGTTTCTCTAACATTGACTCACCCTTGGATTTTGTAATGTGCTATGCTTTGATTTTTCTATTCTTTTATTTAAGATGTCTTGATAATTATTTTTGCTGACCTGAAAAAGATTTGGAATGCTAGAAAATTTTTTAATTTCATTCTCTTTGAATTCTACAGAAAGAATACAAGGCTTCTCTTGACTGCTTCACATTTTTCCAGTGCCTTTGCTTTTGGAAATGCCACCAGAATGAAAGCTGCATTATCTGTGGCAGAAATTATTGATACATCTCAGAAGCAAGGAATCATGGAGTATCTATTTTCTAGCAGTGATGTATACTTCTTGCAAAAGCCACATAATTATTTATAATACACTAATGAGTTTTTTCACAGAAAGAGAAAAGAGATTTCTAACATTTCCTGGGATTTTTTTAAAAAAAAAAAAGGCAGATTCAAGATGGCGCGGTAAGAACAACTCAGGATCGCAGCTCTCAGTGAATGCGCAGAGGGTGAGTCAAAGCCACATTTCCAGATGGATCTTTGTTGCCCACAGAACAGGGAAATTCCCAGGTGTAGGAGAGACACAGGACACAATCGCAGCCGTTTTGGCTGTTGCGGCCGCTTCAGACGGCGCCATAGCCCAGTGGCACTCCGCAACACTCTGCACAAATCACACTGGTCCGGGTGCCCTGCTAAACCGGCAATCTGAGATTTGGGAGGGCAGATTAGCATATCCATCTGATTAAATGGGACTTGGATGGTGAGCCAGACCAGGAGATTCCTGGGAAGTGGTGTTTGAGCCAGCGCAGTAGCTTGCTGCACGGGAAATCACACAGATCCTGGTGCCCTAACAGCAGGCGACTGAAACACCTGGGAGAGAGCCATCCATTCAACTTAAAAAAAAAAAAAGAAAGGCGCTCTCAGGCAGGGAGCCAGGCGAGCAGGCTCGGTGGGTTTCACCCCCACAGGGACAAACAAAATGGCAATTTGAAACACTCTGGGTGGAGAGTTTCACTGCGGGCACAGCTGAACCCAGGACGGTGCAGCTCGGTGGGGGAGGGGCGTCCACCATTACTGAGGCAATCCACCCCTACTGAGGTACACTCCCATTGCTGATGCAGCCTGCCGTTGCAGAGGCAACCCGCCATAACAGAGAGACTCCGCCGCAGGGCAGAGCCCGTGGCAGCAGGGCAGAGCCCGCGGCTGCAGGACAGAGCCTTCAGCAACAGGGCAGACCCCACATCAGCAGGGCGGATCCTCGGCAGGCAAATATGACTAGACTGCATCCTAGCTGGGCAGGATAGTGCAATGGACACTCATAAAGAAAGCCCCAACTCCCTGAGACAGAGCATCTGAGGACAAAAAAGGGGTTTTAAGAGTTCTGCTGCAGCAGACATAAACGTAGCAGCCTAACAGCCCTGAATGAACAACGGAGCTCACAGCTCAGCACTTGAGCTCCTATAAAGTACAGACCATCTCCTCAAGCAGCTCCCTGACCCCTGTATATCCAGAGTCACCTCAAAATGGACTGATATTAGGCAGGCATTATTCTGGGACAAAGATAACAGAAGAAGAAACTGGTAGCAACCCTCACTGTTCTGCAGCTGCTACAGGTGTACCCCAGACAAGCAGGGCCTGGAGTGGACCTCAGCAGTCCTGCAGCGGAGGGGCTAGACTGGTAGAAGGAAAACCAAGTAACAGAAATACCTCATCATCAACAATCTGGGCGTCCACTCAGAGACCCAATCGAAAAGTCAGCAACTACTCAGACGACAGGTGGATAAATCCACAAACATGGGAAGAAACCTGTGCAAAAAGGAGGAAAACACCTGAAACCAGAACAACTCGCCTCCTACAAAGGACCAAAACTCCTCACAAGCAAGGGAACAAAGCTGGACAGAGAATGATTGTGACGAAATGGCGGAATCAGACTTCAGAAGGTGGGTAATGAAAAACTTCTGTGAGCTAAAAGAACATGTTCTAAATCAATGCAAAGAAATTAAGAACCTTGAAAAAAGATTTGAAAAAAGATTTGAGGAAATGATAACAAGAATGGATAACTTAGAGAGGAATATGAATGAATTGAAACAGCTGAAAAACACAAAACGAGAATTTCACGAAGCATGCACAAGTTTCAACAGCCAAATTGACCAAGCAGAAGAAAGAATATCAGAAGTTGAAGATCAACTCAATGAAATAAAACGAGAAACCAAGATTAGAGAAAAAAAATGCAAAAAGGAATGAACAAATTCTCCAAGAAATGTGGGACTATGTGAAGAGACCTAACCTACATTTGATAGGTGTACCAGAAGGGGACGAAGAGAACGAATTCAAGCTGGAAAATACTCCTCAGGATATTATCCAGGAAAATTTCCCCAACCTAGCAAGGCAGGCCAACACTCAAATCCAGGAAATACAGAGAACACCACAAAGATACTCTGCAAGAAGAGCAACCCCAAGGCACATAATCGTCAGATTCACCAAGATTGAAATGAAGGAGAAAATACTAAGGGCAGCCAGAGAGAAAGCTCAGGTCACCCACAAAGGGAAGCCCATCAGACTCACAGCAGATCTCTTGGCAGAAACTCTACAAGCAAGAAGAGAGTGGGGGCCAATATTCAACATCCTTAAAGAAAAGAACTTTCAACCCAGAATTACATATCCAGCCAAACTGAGCTTCATAAGTGAAGGAAAAATAAAATCCTTTGCTAACAAGCAAGTACTCAGAGATTTTGTCACCACCAGGCCTGCTCTATAATAGCTCCTGAAAGAGGCACTGCACATAGAAAGGAACAACCAGTACCAGTCATTCCAAAAACACACTAAATGCTAAAGGGCATCAACAAAATGAAGAATCTTCATCAACTAACGGGAAAAACAGCCAGCTAGCATCAAAATGGCAGTATTGAATTCACACAAAACAATATTAACCCTAAATGTAAATGGGCTAAATGCACCAATCAAAAGACACAGACTGGCAAATTGGATAAAAAACCAAAACCCATAAGTGTGCTGTATCCAGGAAACCCATCTCACATGCAAGGATACACAAAGGCTCAAAATAAAGGGATGGAGGAAGATTTACCAAGCAAATGGAGAGCAAAAAAAAGCAGGAGTTGCAATTCTCATCTCTGATAAAACAGACTCTAAAGCAACAAAGATCAAAAGAGACAAAGAAGGTCATTACATAATGGTCAAAGGATTGATACAACAAGAAGAGCTAATGATTCTAAATATGGACCCAATACAGGAGCATCCAGATATATAAGGCAAGTTCTTAATGACTTACAAAGAGACTTAGACTCCCGCACAATAATAGTGGGAGACTTTAACACTCCACTGTCAATATTAGACAGATCAACCAGACAGAAAATCAACAAGGATATCCAGGGCTTGAACTCAGACCTGGAACAAGCAAACCTGATAGACATTTACAGAACTCTCCACCCCAAATCCACAGAATATACATTCTTCTCAGCACCACATCACACCTACTCTAAAATTGACCACATAATTGGAAGTAAAGCACTCCTCAGCAAATGCAAAACAATGGAAATCATAACAAACAGTCTTTCAGACCATAGTGCAATCAAGTTAGAACTCAGAATTCAGAAACCAACCCAGAACCGCACAGCTTCATGGAAGCTGAACAACTGGCTCTTGAATGTTGACTGGATAAACAATGAAATGAAGGCAGAAATAAAGAAGTTCTTCGAAACCAACGAGAACGAAGACACAACATACCAGAATCTCTGGAACACATTTAAAGCAGTCTCTAGAGGAAAATATAGCAATAAGTGCCCATATGAGAAGAGTGGAGAGATCCAGAATTGACACCCTATCATCAAAATTGAAAGAGCTAGAGGAGCAAGATAAAAAAAAAACTCAAAACCTAGCAGAAGACAAGAAATAACTAAGATCAGAGCAGAACTGAAGGAGACAGAGACACGAAAATCCCTTCACAAAATCAGTAAATCCAAGAGCTGGTTTTTTGAAAAGATCAACAAAATAGACAGACCACTAGCCAGACTGATAAAAAAGAAAAGAGAGAACAACCAAATAGATGCAATAAAAAACGATAAAGGGGAAATCACCACAGATTCCACAGAAATTCAAACCATCATCAGAGAATATTACAAACAACTCTATGCACATAAACTAGTAAACCTGGAAGAAATGGATAAATTCCTGGACACCTGTGTCCTCCCAAGCCTAAACCAGGAGGAAGCTGAAACTATGAATAGACTAATAACAAGGTCTGAAGTCGAGGCAGCAATTAAGAGCCTACAACACAAAAAAAGCCCAGGTCCAGATGGGTTCACAGCCGAATTCTACCAGACACACAAAGAGGAGCTGGTACCATTCCTTCTGAAACTATTCCAAAGAATCCAAAAAGAGGGAATCCTTCCCAAATCATTTTATGAGACCAACATCATCCTGTTGCCAAAACCCGGCAGAGACCCAACAAGAAAAGAGAACTTCAGGCCAATATCCATGATGAACATAGATGCAAAAATCTTCAATAAAATATTGGCAAGCCGATTGCAACAGCACACCAAAAACTTATCCATCATGATCAAGTAGGATTCATCCCGGGGATGCAAGGCTCATTCAACATACGCAAGTCTATAAACGTAATTCACCACATAAACAGAACCAAAAACAAAAACCACATGATTATCTCAATTGACGCAGAGAAGGCATTTGACAAAATACAACAGCCCTTTATGCTAAAAACCCTCAATAAACTCGGTATTGGTGGAATGTATCCCAAAGTAATAAAAGCTATTTATGACAAACCAACAGCCAATATCATACTGAATGGGCAAAAACTGGAAGCATTCCCTTTGAAATCCGGCACTAGACAAGGATGCCCTCTTTTACCACTCCTATTCAATATAGTATCGGAAGTTCTAGCCAGAGCAATCAGGGAAGAAAAAGAAATAAAGGGTATTCAAATAGGAAAGATGGAAGCCAAACTGTCACTATTTGCAGACGACATGATAGTATACCTAGAAGACCCCATCGCCTCAGCCCAAAAACTCCTGAAACTGATAAGCAACTTCAGCAAAGTCTCAGGATATAAAATCAATGTGCAAAAATCACAAGCATTCCTCTACACCAATAACAGACTTAAAGAAAGCCAAATCAAGAACGAACTGCCACTCACAATTGCTACAAAAAGAATAAAATACCTAGGAATGCAACTCACAAGGAATGTAAGGGAACTCTTCAAGGAAAACTACAAACCACTGCTCAATGAAATAAGAGAGAACACAAAGAGATGGAGAAACATTCCATGTTCATGGTTAGGAAGAATTAATATTGTGAAAATGGCCATACTGCCCAAAGTAATTTACAGACTCAATGCTATCCCCATCAAGCTACCATCGACTTTCTTCACAGAACTGGAAAAAACCACCATGAACTTCATATGGAACCAAAAGAGAGCCCGCATAGCCAAGTCAATTCTAAGCAAAAAGAACACAGCGGGGGGCATCACACTACCAGATTTTAAACTATACTACAAGGCTACAGTAATCAAAACAGCATGGTACTGATACCAAAACAGAGATATAGACCAATGGAACAGAACAGAGACATCAGAGGCAACACAACATATCTACAACCATACAATCTTTGATAAACCTGACAAAAACAAGTAATGGGGAAAGGATTCCATGTTTAACAAATGGTGTTGGGAAAACTGGCTAGTCATGTGCAGAAAGCAGAAACTGGACCCCTTCCTGACACCTTACACTAAAATTAACTCCAGACGGATTAAAGACTTAAACATAAGACCTGGCACCATAAAAACCCTAGAAGAAAATCTAGGCAAAACCATTCAGAACATAGGTGTAGACAAGGATTTCATGACCAAAACACCAAAACCATTAGCAACAAAAGCCAAAATAGACAAATGGGACCTAATCAAACTCCATAGCTTCTGCACGGCAAAAGAAACAGTCATTAGAGTGAATCGGCAACCAACAGAATGGGAAAAAATTTTTGCAGTCTACCCATCTGACAAAGGGCTGATATCCAGAATTTACAAACAACTCAAACAGATTTACAGGAAAAAAACAGACAAGCCCATTCAAAAATGGGCAAAGGATATGAACAGGTACTTTACAAAAGAACACATACATTAGGCCAACAAACATATGAACAAATGTTCATTATCACTGGTCATTAGAGAGATGCAAATCAAAACCACATTGAGATACCATCTCATACCAGTTAGAATGGCAATCATTAAAAAATCTGGAGTCAACAGATGCTGGAGAGGATGTGGAGAAATAGGAACACTTTTACATTGTTGGTGGGAGTGTAAACTAGTTCAACCATTGTGGAAGACAGTGTGGCGATTCCTCAAGGCCTTAGAAATAGAAATTCCATTTGACCCAGCAATCCCATTACTGGGTATATATCCAAAGGACTATAAATTGTTCTACTATAAGGATACATGCATACGAATGTTCATTGCAGCAATGTTTACATTAGCAAAGACCTGGAACCAACCCAAATGCCCATCGATGATAGACTGGATTGGGAAAATATGGCACATATACACCGTGGAATATTATGCAGCAATCAAAAATGGTGAGTTCGTGTCATTTGTAGGGACATGGATGAATCTGGAGAACATCATTCTCAGCAAACTGACACAAGAACAGAAAATGAAATACTGCATATTCTCACTCATAGGCGGGTGATGAAAAATGAGAACACATGGACACAGGGAAGGGAGTACCAAACACTGGGGTCTATTGGGGGAAGAGGGGAGGGACAGCGGCAGGGGGCGGAGCTGGGGAGGGATAGCCTGGGGAGAAATGCCAAATGTGGGTGAAGGGGAGGAAGGCAGCAAAATACACTGCCATGTTTGTACCTATGCAAATGTCTTGTATGTTCTGCACATGTACCCCAAAACCTAAAATGCAATAAAAAAAAAAAAAAAGGAAAAAGAATTCAACCAAATACCCATTTGTTAGCCCAGCATTGGAAGTCACCAGCCTTAAAGAATGATTGGAGAGAATAAAAGAGAGAGAGAGAAAAAAAAGAATGATTGGAGAATCAACCAGTACCAGTACTGCCAGCTTTCATCTCCTTCATATCCATCTGTACCCAGTAGAATTTCTTGGAGCCCAGAAAACGTTAATTGAAAAGATAAGTCTGCTTAGGAAAACAGCTGTATTTTAAGCAGATGTGGAATTTGGGGAGGAGCCATGTAGACATCTATAATTCTATACATCATGATTATTTTCAGTGACCTGAAACCTGGAGCAGATTCTAAGGGTTAAACAATGTCCATAGTATTACTCTTTAGGACTGTCTTGGTCCCCTACCCAATCACTGTCACACTGCCTTGGCTCTTATAGGCCTAAGTGCATGAGTTGCTTATTATTTGTCTGGGTTTTTGGTTAATTTTGGAGGCAACCATCTTGCGGGTATGATTTCCTTCCTTTATAAATGACAACACGTGGGTTGCTATGTTTTATGTTTCATTTTACATACTTTGTCCTCCATCGCCCACCAACCCTCTCACCATTTCTGTTTAAAGATATTATTCCTTATATATGTAGATTCTTCCAAAAGATTTACATGCCCATGTGTGCTCATGTGCACATACATACACACGTGTACTCACAATACATTTAGGCTTCCGAATATATTCTTTTGTTTTCTTGACTCAATTATTCCATTTATTGACTCAATTATTCCAAGAATCCTGGAAAAACAGAGGGGTGAGGGAGAAAGGATGATTGTGGTTATAAGGTTTAAATGTATTATAGCATTATCAGTTGACCATTGAGGAACTGTGCTCTCAGTGAATTACATGTTTCAACTATGTCATTGGCTCTGGAGACTCAGACAGAGAGTAGTTATCCAGCTAAAGAAAGGTCTGAAAACAAACAAGAAATAGGAGTTGCATTTTGGAAGTATTCTCATTCATAAAACTGAGAGATCACATTCATTGCAAAAGGGCATCCACTGGAATGCTGGCTGAGCTTATGATTAGAGCATTCATTCATTTATTTAACAGATATTTAGAGTTTTTTATGTAGTGGGCACTGTCCTAGGTGCTAGAGATACGTTAATAAGCAAAGGCAAGCATGGTTCTTGCTGGTAAATAACAACTGGCTTTACAAAAACAAAAACTATGATTTTTAGTATTTGTTCATTTCTATGATGTAAATGCCCCCACTACAGCCAATTTCAAGCTACCAATGTTCTACAGTGTAGGAAGATATGGATACATTAGGCAAATCTGAGCCAGCATGAGCTGGCTTCAGTACACTTCGGGTCTTTGCTGTCCAAAAGCTTATAGTAAAATTGCGAAGACATACATTTAAAATATTACTTGAATAAAAGTGCAACTTCGAACCATGACAGGGCTGTCAAGAAGGGGAATGTGGCATTGGTAGCCTGCAATAAATGAATATAAACTATTTTGTGAAATTATTGGAAGTATTCACTGGGAAACTGATAGTTAAGTTGAGAGCTGAAGGTGCAAAAGATTTCCTCCTTGAGGAAAGGAGGAGCGTTTCAGATAGAAGTTTTAGCTCATGCAAAGGCTCTGTGGTGGGAGAAAACTTGGTATATTTGAAGAAAACAAAAGAAGGCTTTGTGATTGAACCATGAGAGGAAATGGGGCATGTGCTGAGTTGGAAGTGGTAGGCATGAACCATACTTGACTTATAAGCTTTGAGAAAAATGTGGATCTTTATCCTAAAAGCAGAGGTTATCTATTGAAGAGTTTTAAGCCTGGGATTAAAATGATGAAATTGCATTTTGAAAATATCACTCTAGCTACAGCACAGAGGAAAGTTTGGAATTGACCTTGATGGAGAACTGGGAGATGATGAGTAGTCTGTTGCAGCAGTCTATGTAGGAGATGCTCGTAAACTGGCCTAGGGTCTGGCAATAAAAATCGAAGGAAGGGGAAAGATTTCAGAGATATTTATGACTCTAAATTAAGATGAGTTAATAAGGGTTAGTGTCCAATAATATGTTGCCAAGTCTTTCTGACTTTGCACAACTGGCTGGGTAGTGATGCCAGAGAGAACGTTTGGGAACACCATTGTGTGTGTAAACGCATATGTGCACATGTAGGGGAAAAGCCGAAGTTTTGGGCATAAGAGTTCGAATAATCTTTGAGGCATCTAAGTAGATGTGTCAAACATGTTAGATATATAGTACTAGAACTCAAAGTGGAGGTCTGGCCTAGAGTCTATATTTTGGAGTAATTTTCATGTGAAAGAAAATTGAAGAATTATGTGTCTTTAACCCTGCTCTTCAGGCAGCAGACATCTTTTCAGCACATATCAGATGGCTTAAACTTTCTTTTCTGGGATTCTTTTTCATTTGTATAACAGATAGTAATGCATCTTGGCAACTCAATAAGATTTGGGGAATACTGAGTTTATTTTCTGAGTTATTTTTCTCTAAAGATTTGTATTCACTTAATAGGCAGTATATTAAGTAGAATAGTGTGCACAAACTGTTTAGCATAGTGCCTGGCCTGTAGTCAGAACTCAGACAATGGTAATTGTCATTAGCATCTTCTTCTTTTCTTGATATCTGGATTACAATTACTTAATTTTCATTATCAATAGGATTGCTTTATCAATGTATCAAAAAGAAACTCATGATATTTAGGGGAAAATGTCTAACATATATACTTGAGGGTGTGTCGTGCATGCGTGCGTGTGTGTGTGTGTGTGTGTGTGTGGAGAGAAGGCTTGGAAAGGATACATACTAAATTTGAGGAAATGACCTCTGAAAGATGTAGAATTGAAGGGGAGTTAGGCAACAAACAGGGTTTTTTTTAGCTAAAAATTTATAAAATTTGAATTTTTGTGAGTATGCATTCCTTTTATAACTTTTTTGCAAATGAATTCACATTGTACAAGTTGAATAAACATAGCTCTCACATGATGCGCCAGGAGTGACCAAACACAGTGGATACAAGGCAGTTCTGAGAGGCAGGTACTGCCACGTGTGAATGATTGCAGATAGAATCACTGTGAAATGATTGTTGGATTGTTTCCTGGTAAAGAGTAACTTAAATGGTTGACAGAAGATAAAACAGAATCAAGACACTTGATATGTATCTCAGTTGCTATGTAACAAGCCACCCAATGCAGTAATTGAAAACAATAATATTTCTTTTGCTCACAGGTTTGCAGTTTGCCTAGGGGCACAGTGGGGACATTTTGTCTCTGCTCTATTTGACATCAGATGAAGATGAAATGACCAGAAGGCTAAAGGGTGAAAACATCTTCGGGGCCACTTGTTCATGTGTCTGGTGGTTGGTGTGGGCATGTGGTTGTGGCTCTAGAACATCTACATGTGACCCTTCCAAGTGGCTGTTTGTCTGTATCATAATATGGTGGCTAAGGTCCAAAGGCAGGTATCCCAAGAGAGCCCAGTGGAAGCTGTATCAACTTTATATTTTATTTTTACTTCTTTTTTTTATTTTTATTTTTGGAGACAGAGTCTGGCTCTGTCACCAAGGCTGGAGTGCAGTGCACGATCTCGGCTTATTGCAACCTCCACTGCCTGGGTGCAAGCAATTCTGCCTCAGCCTCCAGAGTACCTGAGATGACAGGTACATACGACCATGCCAGGATAATATTTTGTGCTTTAGTAGAGACAGGGTTTTACCACATTGCTCCGGCTGATATCAAACTCCTGAGCTCAGACAATCCACCCTCCTTGGCCTCCCAAAGTGCTAGAATTAGAGGTGTGAGCCACTGCACCCTGCCTACTTATCTCTTTAGGGACAATTACTCACTGTGTTGCTCAGGCCAGCCTCAAATTCCTGAGCTCAAGTGATCCTTCTGCCTTAGCCTCCCCAGGAGCTGGGACAAGAAGTACATGCCACCATGCTTGGGTTAGCATCAACTTTTATGATCTCTTCTTGGAAATTACGCTGCATCATTTCCTCCACATTCTCTCAGTAAAGGTAGTCACAATGCATCACCCAGATTCAAGGAGAGAAGAAACAGATTCTACTTCTTGATGAACAAGTAACAAGTTCTGCAAGAGCATGTAGAATCAGAAATATTAATGTGACCATTTTTGGAAAATGCAAATAGCCAAAATAAGTCCTCCTTTCCAGTGTTATCTGTGCCACAAATTTGCAGTGCAAATATGGAAAATTATCCAGATTCTCTCAGTTGCCACAGCTGAATGTGAGAATTGCAACTCTACTCCAAAACCACCTTCACGCATTGTGAGAGCTGTATTTTTACATAGTAAGCCAAATAATTTTAGTGATGGAGTACTATCTTTCTCTTGCCTAGCACAGCTATGATTTTTAAATTAATTTCCCAGTGCACTGTCAAATCTATTTTAACCTAAAAGGCAAATTGACACATTCCAGGCATGGTGTGTGACCCAGGAAGCTTGGTCTGACCCAGTAAGCCATAGGTTTGTATTATTATTATTATTTTTTTTTTCCTAAGCTTACTCTTCAAAGGCGAACAAAGATAAAGCACAGAAAGGAAACTCATGAAAATGAATGTTTGCAATGGAATTTCAAATTGTTCTCTTAAATGCACATTAGTGTCCTTCCTGTGTACCAGCTATACTTTGTACAGGTTGTGTGGAACTTACTGTGTTGTCTGAAAGTCGGATTCATTTCTCATATTATTTATTTATTAGAATTTGAGTCAACTCATTCATCTGTATCCCCGATGTCTTTGGTTCCAACGAGGGCATGTGTGCTAGACCATTATTAACAGGAGACTAATCACCCTGTATTTACTGATTAACCATAGAGTAGTGCTTAGAGACTGTCAGAAAACAGCCAGTTAATGGAGTCCACTAGATTAGAATTTCCTTTATGTTGTAGTGTGAATTGTTAGCCCAAGATGAGCTGTAAATTACATTGGCAGGGTTTCTACTTTTTAAGAACACTATTATGGTAAATTTTTATTTCTTTGGACATGCACATGTTTTTTCCTGTTTGCCTTAAGAAGTTAAGGTCATTATGTAGCATAAATATAAAAAATTAAGCTCTTTTGATATTGACATGTAAAACAAAACAAAATGAAAAACTCCTACTTTAATACTGTCTTTTAACATGAGAAAAACAGGTTTTATACATGATTAGATTAATCAGTTAAATTGAATTTTAACAAAGTTTTGCCCCCAAATGTTTTCTTGTTTTTTCTTTGTTTGTTTTCTTATTTAGACTGAAGACAAACATGAAACATTTATCTTAAGATAAGTCCACTTTTTATTCTTCAGAAATTTGTCAGACTTGAAACTTTTAGCTGCCCTTCTCCCATAATTATGATGCCAAAATAGCAAAGTGAATGAACCAGCAGTCTGTGTCTTCCCTGATATTAACAACAAATATGGAATCCAAATATTGTGTGCCTGAATGTGTATATTTATTTATACTTGTAATGTCCACACCTCAGACATTTATTATGAAAATAGTCAGTTAAGATAGTCAACCTAGCGGTTTGCCAGCTCACCTAGGGGAGCTTTTATAAAGTATGGATTCTCGAGCCCTACACCCTAAAAATGTTGTTCACAGGCTGAATATGTGACTTAGGAAATCTATATTCTTCAAATATAGAATATTATGCTTCTTAGTTATCAGTCCAGTGTGGGAACAACTGAACTAGAACATTTGCTAACCCTTGACATAATTTTGGTGGTGTAAGATATTCTGCATTGATAGAAATTTGTATATCCCAGGACAAAGTGATATTATGTTTGAATTTCTCTCCTTGTTACAGTTTACAATAGGGATGCAGGATAACACTATACTGTTATATATTGACTCACTTTATAGTAGAAGCACAGCTTTATCTTAAAAATAGGGAAAGGAATTCTAGTTCATAAATCTTCTCATTTCCCTCTTTAGTTTAGTGCATTTTGTTTTGTTTTGGTTTGTTTGTTTTTGAGATGGAGTCTCGCTCTGTCACCCAGGCTGGAGTGCAGTGGTGCAATCTCAGCTCACTACAATCTCCACCTCTGGGGTTCAATCGTCCTGCCTCAGCTTCCCAAGTAGCTTGGACTACAGGCGCCTGCTACCACACCTGGCTAATTTTTTGTACTCTTAGTAAAGATGAGATTTCGCTATGCTGGCCAGGCTGGTCTCAAACTCCTGACCTCATGATCCGTCTGCCTTGGCCTCCCAAAGTCCTGGGATTATAGGTGTGAGCCATTGCACCCAGCCTACTTCTGTGTTTTGACTAAAATATATTTTATATATAAATATGTTATATATAGTAATAATCGTGATTATTATTATCATTATTTGGTCATAATATTTCTTTTAGATTGCCAAAGTACCTCTCACTGAAACTCGTGGAATAAATAAACAACTACAAATATTTCATTATGGTTAGAGGCAATGAATGAGGCACACTTCACAAAATTGGAAATTGTAGTATGGAGCCACAAAAAATAAATAAGATTTCCACCAGTAGAGGAGTAGAGAAAAGATATTTTCAGGTAGGACACAGAAAAAACAAAGGCACAGGGCTTGAAGTTTCACAGTACATTCAGAGTTGGATAAGTAGCTCAGCATAGCCAGGCTCCAATATATATGGGAGCCATCATGGCTTGAAATATTCAATCTTCTTCGCAAACACCACATGATTATCTCAATAGATGCAGAGAAGGCCTTCAACAAAATTCAATAGCTTTTTATGCTAAAAACTCTCAATAAACTAGGTATCTGCAGAACATATCTCAAAATAATAAAAGCTATTTATGACAAACCCACAGTCAATATCATACTGAGTGGGCAAAAACTGGAATTATTCCCTTTGAAATCTGGCACTAGACAAGGATGCCCTCTCTCACCACTCCTATTCAATATAGTATTGGAAGTTCTGGCCAGAGCAATCAGGCAAGAATTGAAATAAAGGGTATTCAATTAGGAAAGGAGGAAGTCAAATTTTGTCTCTATTTGCAGATGACGTGATTGTATATTTAGAAGACCCCATCATCTCAGCCCAAAATCTCCTGAAACTGATAAGCAACTTCAGCAAAGTCTCAGGATGCAAAATCAATGTGCAGAAATCACAAGCATTCCTACACACCAATAACAGACTAAAAGGGAATCAAATCAAGAGCCAGCTGCCATTCACAATTGCTACAAAGAGAATAAAATACCTACAACTATAACTAACAAAGGAGGTAAAGGACCTCTTCAAGGAAAACTACAAACCACTGCTCAAAGAAATAAGAGAGTACACAGATTGAAAAACACTGCATGCTGATGGTTAGGAAGAATCAATGTTGTGAAAATGGCCATACTGCCCAAAGTAATTTATAGATTCAACACTATCCCCATCAAGCTACCTATGACCCTCTTCACAGAACTGGAAAAAACCACCTTAAACTTCATATGGAACCAAAAGAGAGCTCACCCAGCCAAGACAATCCTAAGCAAAAAGAACAAAGCTGGAGGCATCACGCTACCTGACTTCAAACTATCCTACAAGGCTACAGCAATCAAAACAGCATGGTACTGGTACCAAAAAAGAGATGCAGACCAATGGAACAGAACAGAGGCCTCGGAGGCAATGCCACACATCTACAACCATCTGATCTTTGACAAAGCTGACACAAACAAGCAATGGGAAAAGGATTCCCTGTTTAAGGAATACTGGCTATCCATGTGCAGAAAGCAGAAACTGGACCCCTTCCTGACACTTTACACTAAAATGAACTCCAGATGGATTAAAGACTTAAACATAAGACCTAACATCATGAAAACCCTAGAAGAAAACCTAAGCAAAACCATTCAGGACATAGGCATAGGCAAGAACTTTATGACTAAAACACCAAAAGCATTGGCAACAAAAGCCAAAATAGACAAATGGGATCTAATTAAATTCCAGAGCTTCTTCTGTACAGCAAAAGAAACAATCACTAGAGTGAACCAGCAACCAACAGAGTGGGAAAATATTTTTGCAATCTACCCATCTGTTAAAGGACTTATATCCAGAATTTGCAAAGAACTAAAACAGCTTTACAAGAAACAAACAAACCCATTCAAAAGCGGGTGAAGGATATGAACAGACACTTTACAAAAGAAGACATACATGAGGCCAACAAACATGAAAAAATGCTCATCATCACTGGTCATTAGAGAAATGCAAATCAAAACTACATTGAGATACCATCTCACACCACTTAGAATGGCGATCATTAAAAAAATCTGGAGACAACAGATGCTGGAGAGGATGCAGAGAAATAGGAACACCTTTACACTGTTGGTGGGAGTGTACATTAGTTCAACCATTGTGGAAGACAGTGTGGTGATTCCTCAAGGACCTAGAAATAGAAATTCCACTTGACCCAGCAATCCCATTACTGGGTATATATCCAAAGGATTATAAGTCTTTCTGTTATAAAGACACATACACATCAATGTTCATTGTGGCACTGTTTACAATAGCAAAGACCTGGAACCAACCAAATGCCCATCAATGATAGACTGGACAAGGAAAATGTGCACATATATACCATGGAATATTATGTAGCCATAAAAAACGATGAGTTCATGTCCTTTGTAGGGATATGGATGAATCTAGAAACCATCATTCTCAGCAAACTGACACAAGAACAGAAAATCAAACACCACATGTTCTCACTCATAGGCGGATGTTGAACAATGAGAACACACAGACACAGGGAAGGGAGCATCACACACTGGGGTCTGCTGAGGGGAAATGGGGAGGGACAGCTTGGGTTAGGGAGGTTGGGGAGGGATAACATGGGGATAAATGCCAGATATAGGTGATGGGAACATTGCCGTGTATGTACCTATGCAACAATCCTGCATGTTCTGCATAAGTACCCCAGAATCTAAAGCACAATTGCAATAAAAAATGAAATATATATATGTATATATACTGAAGATTTCTTTGTGTGTGTATGTATATACATATACATATATACATATATATATACAAAAGAAATATTCAGTATTCAATGACAGGAGTAAAGAATTCAGTCTTGATTCTAGGGCCAATTGTCTGGAGTGGCTTTTTGAAGAAATGTGTTAAGATAGATTCTGAGGCTGCATCTGGCTCTGCGGTTGATTAGGGCTTAGCCGTGGGCATAAGATTGGGCAGCAGAGTATCACTGCCATACATTTTGTAACCCTCCACTACACGATGTAAATTTTATATATGTATTCTTGATGTTAGTGATTTCTTTCACACCTTCTTTTAACTCGGTAATCAAATGTTTCTGTCCTGCTTTTGATTCTCATTGTGATATCTTGGATTGTATATTGAGATCTTTGAGGGATTCATGAAATGCTGAACCTTTCACAAGGCTGTTTTGCTATTGGCTGTTATTTCAATCCTGTTGGTAAGCACTGTGGCAGGACTCGGCTGGAAACTAGCAAAGTGGTAAAAACCAGGTGAAATACAATGCAGTGTTCACTTCTGCGTTTCTGAATCAGTGATCAAGTCAAAGGGATGACTGATTAATAGTTAATTTGATTTGCTGCATGTATGAATTTTCATTTGAAAGCTGATGGGGCACAGACATATTTTTCTCCAGAAGAAAAAGTGCTGAAGTAGAAATTAAACCCCACTTCAGCTTTTACCAAGAAAGCTCACACCGATTATTCAAGCATCCACATTATATATATATATATATGTATATGTATTGATTGGTCTGTTAACTTTTAAATTTATTAGTTTGGAAACAAATCTGAATACTCTATAAATGCTTTAAAGAAATTTTAAAATGCATTTTATCTCCTAAAAACATGCAATTATGTGAAACTTCCTTTTGTTGTTCCCACTATTTTTTAGTTATATCTAGAAATATCATCTGGACAAAATATGTAGGCACTTTATAAATATCATTTGATAATTTTCTGTTTAATTAGCATATTTTTTCAGTTTTAAGGCTTTCTTAGTGGGACATGTTAGCAGTCTGAAATCAGGATGTGTACATTGTAATTTCAGTGAACATTTCATTGAGTGTTTCCTGTCTGTTTCATCTCCCACTTCCTCACCTCCACCTCCCATCCTCACCCCCAGTACCAAAAGGCCATTATTGAATTTATGTTGCTTCTTGGGCATTTTAGAATTGATGATATGTGCAAAGTGCATGCTTAAATGATAGATGGCTCTCATTGACTTGGCAAAAATGAGGGAGTGAGAATATTGTCTGACCAAATAAGGCAGAACAAGAATTCCTTTGATTTCCAAACCATTGTCTCCCCCATCCTCTTTATTTTGAATGTGGCTCTGTGTATGCCTGACAAGTGTGAGTTTGAGAAGACTTCTGCACTGTCTAAAGGAGCAAAAAAACCGTATCAGGTACCTTAAAATTATCTCTAATATTTTAAAGTTATTTTAGTAAGCTGATGAGGTCAATTAGTTATTGGTACTAGAGGGAACACTTTTCCTTTTGCCTAGAGATTAGGTTAAAACTTAGAATCCTAAAATGTTAAATTAAAGGGGTTTTTTTTTTTTTTGACAGAGTCTGGCTCTGTCACCCAGGCTGGAGTACAGTGGCACGGTCTTTGCTCACTGCAACTTCCACCTCCTGCGTTCAAGCGATTTTCCTGTCTCAGCCTCCCAAGTAGCTGGTACTACAAGCACGTGCCACCATGCCCGGCTAATTTTTTTTGTTTTGTTTTGTTTTTTGTATTTTTAGTAGAGACAGTGTCTTCCCGTGTTAGCCAGGATGGTCTCCATCTCCTGACCTGGTGATTCACCAGCCTCAGCTTCCCAAAGTGCTGGGATTACAAGTGTGAGCCCCTGCACTCGGCCTAAAGAGAGAATTTTAAATGTTGTCCATCCAGGCAACGTTTTTGTTTTGTTTTGTTTTTTGAGATGGAGTTTCGCTCTTGTTACCCAGGCTGGAGTGCAATGGCGCGATCTCGGCTCACCCCAACCTCCGCCTCCTGGGTTCAGGCAATTCTCCTGCCTCAGCCTCCAGAGTAGCTGGGATTACAGGCACGCACCACCGTGCCCAGCTAATTTTTTGTATTTTTAGTAGAGACGGGGTTTCACCATGTTGACCAGGATGGTCTCGATCTCTCGACCTCATGATCCACCCGTCTCAGCCTCCCAAAGTGCTGGGATTACAGGCTTGAGCCACCGCGCCCGGCCCAAAGTTTGGATAAGGAATCTTGCCCTCTAGGAACCTTCTTCTAGCTTTGGGTTCACAGTTCTGTTTGATAATTCCTCAGCCCAATGAGGAATTATGAGATTATGAGAAGTTCTTAGACTCCCTACCCATTACTTTTTTTTTTTTTTTTTTGAGACGGAGTTTCACTCTTGTTACCCAGGCTGGAGTGCAATGGCGCGATCTCGGCTCACCGAAAACTCCGCCTCCTGGGTTCAGGCAATTCTCCTGCCTCAGCCTCCCGAGTAGTTGGGATTACAGGTGTGCGCCACCATGCCCAGCTAATTTTTTGTATTTTTAGTAGAGATGGGGTTTCACCATGGTGACCAGGATGGTCCTGATCTCTTGACCTCATGATCCACCCGCCTTGGCCTCCCAAAGTGCTGGGATTACAGGCTTGAGCCACCGCGTCCGGCCCTACCCATTACTTTTGACCTAAAAATACCAGCATTTAATCCAATTGAAATTTTCTGGTTGCTATAAATGAATTAAATTGCTTATTCCTCAGCAAAATGTTCAAACCTCAGTTGTGCCACCTCTTAGCTCTGCTGGTCACATTACTTAATGTCTCTGAGCCTTAGTCACTTATTCAAGTCATTCAAAAATGATTGTTGTAAATGAAATGTTCCAGCATAAGCCTAGATGCTGAGTATACATTGCTAAACAACACAGATATAGCTCCTGCTCTTAAAGAGCTCTGCTCATGAGAATTCATGAGAATGAGTTGCCAATTACAAAGCAGAAGATAAGTTCTGTGATAAAGATAACTTCAGCTTGGAAATGGGGGCACATGGTGCAGGCAGGCCTTTCAGAGAGATTACATGAAAGCTGAGATATGAAGGATGTTAGTAGTAAGGCAGTTAAGAGGAATTAGGAGTGCTTTTATTTCCTCCACTGTAAAATGGGACACACCTTCCTTATTGGGTCATAGTAAGAAACAGAGACAATAAATATAATGCATCAGGAATGTACCTGATAATTCAGTGTAGGGCCAGAAAACACATATTAAATGTATACTACTATACGCGATTGGGTTGAAAAATGAGTAGGATGCTGGACCCATCCTCCTGGGTCCTGGAGGCCAGAAGTAGAGCTCTAGCTCCCTATATTGTCTCTGCTGCTCTTACCCAGTCTATTGTACTTGCCTATTTACATGTCTGAACTTGGAGTCTACCAGCTTAGTGAGGCCAGGAATGCTTCTCTCTTGCTCACTGCTGCACTCTTTATGCTCCCAGTTTCCTGGTGCCTGTGGACTTTTATTCATCTCATCTCTTGCAGCAGATGTGGCCACCTCCATTTTCCCTTTCCTTTCCAGATCACACCTGCCCGGCATTCAATTTCCAGTGCCTACATTTATCTGTCTGAAAGTTTTCTCTGGCTGTTGAGGCCCATTCAGCTCATGCAAGAGGAAGGGAGGCAGGAAATGTGAGGGAATGAAGCCTGCTCCAGATTCTTTTAACAGTGTCAGATAACAGGTGGTAGAGAAGTACACCAGCTCCCTAGCCCCTGGGCAAGACAGCTCCAAGGTGTGTGTTCTACACTGACTCCCAGAATCTCCCCAGTAGTATTTAATTCTAGTCACTCATAGCAGAAACTTGATCAATAATTTTTTTTCCATTGACTGTTTTCTCTTTTGTCTTACTTCCCCCACTTCCTTACCAGTGATTCCTGGGATTCCCCCTCCGCCATTTATACTTTAATCCTTGTCTTAGGGTCTGTTCAAAATAAAATGTCCCATAAGCATCTAAATCCCGTCCTATTTTTAGGGAATGTCACCGCCTATAAAGAGCCCATCTCCCATGATTGGAACTGAAAACGTCAGATACACTTGCATCTCCAGCTGTCCTTGCAGCCAGGGTTAGGCACTTAGCTTGCACTTTGCCAATCAGGCACACCAACCCCAGTCTCTAAACTGGAAGCTAGTCATGAAGAGGTAGGAAATGTCCAGAATTGATTCTGTTGACAGACGGTGGAAGATACAACAATCTGAATGGTAGCTTTCAAAATCCAGTGTTGGTGACATGTGGTGCACCCGAAGACATGGAGCATGGCAATAATGGTGGCTTCGCCAGAGCACTTCTACTTTGAGATTTTTGAGCACTGCCCCTTCCCTTGTGGTCTCCCAGCCTGGTTCTTGATTCTCTCAGAGATTCTTTGAGCTCTCCAATATCTTTACAATATATTTATTTCCTGCCAAAATGTCAAAGTTTGTTTTTGTAACTTGTCACTCAGAATGCTATCTGTTTGTATCCATCAAGATCCAGCTGGGAAAATAACCTCCTAGGTCATTCAAACAGATTGGATTTAATGCAGATACATGGTTAAAAGGGTGGTAGAGAAGCTGGAAAGCCCTGCAAGGAGCAAGGAGGCAGCCCGGCAATTAGTAGCAGCTGGAAGCTGCTATCACCCTTCGGGCTGTGGGACAGTGAAGAAAGAGCTTGCTGTTTAACTGGACGTAGAACCACAGTAGGGGTTGAAATAGGCCTGTAAGTCAAAAGGTTGTTGACATGTACATGTAATAGAAACTCAAATACTTTTGGGCTAAATGAATAAAGGGATTAATCAGGGAGAAGGCTGAGACCAGAACTGCATATTATACCAATTCCAAAAGGTTAGGGGAATAAGAAGATTCTCTCTAAAAAGAAGCAATCCTAGGAGGAAAACAGGCAAAGATAGTGTGTCCTGGAAACCATAGCTCTGAAATAATCAAATCTGCCAGACTCTTAACTGAATTTCTACCAAACAGACCTCCGAATTCTTCACTGAGTCCAGAGGACTCACAGTGCTTATCCATAAGCTCTGGGCATCATAGCTTCTACTCCAGGCTATTCCCTTGGTAACTTGTGTTATTAAGGGGGATAACAGTGCTTGCCAGTTTTACTTGGGCAAGATGAGAAGCAATGAATAAGGAAGATTTTAGAATACTTGGCAAAGAGAGAAATGTGTCACAGCAAGAATCTTAATTAATAAACTAGAGATAAGCACATTTACTCTCAGTTTTAATTTATGGACTATCCTATATGGCTTACATGAATTAAAGGAATGTATTACCTCTGTTAGTGACAGCGCTGCCTTACTGCATAAAAGAAAGCAAAAGTCTGTGAAGTTTATGGGAAGAAACATAGTCAAAAGGTAAGAGCATAGGTTTTTCTTCTTTCTTTCTTCACTTATTTATACCTCTTTTAGTAATAATTATTTTAGTAAGTATGTATATATATGTCAAAATCATATACATTCATGATGTTTTGAAATATGTGTAAATTAAGTTAATTAACATATGCATTATCTCATACTTTTTTGTATGTGGTGAGAATATCATCTAGTCTCAGCCATTTTCAAGTATATAATACATTGTTATTAACAATAGTTACCATGTTATTCAATAGATTTCTTGAACTTATTTCTCCTAAGTAAAATTTTATAACCTTTGGTCAATATCTCCCCTCTCACCCTTTCCCCAGCCCCCGGTGCCCACCATTCTACTCTTTGCTTTTATGGGTTTTAATTTTTTAGATTCCACACATAGGTGAGATGGTGCCTTGTCTTTCTGTGACTGGTTTATTTCACTTAGTATAATGTCTGTGAGTTTCATGCATGTTGTTACAAATTACGGAATTTCTTATTTTAAGGCTGTATAGTATTATGTTGTGTATATAGACCATGTTTCTTTATTGCTTCATGCACTGATGGATGCTTAAGTTAGTTCCGTCGCCTGGCTACTGTGAAGAAAGCTTCCATGAACACTGGAATGCAGATATGGGGAAAAGTATAGATTAGACACTCAGACCTCATTTTAATCTCAGCTCTGCTGCATATTAGCCTTGTGATTTTAAATGTATTTCACAGTGAGTTTCAGCTTATATTTAAAATGCATATTATTATAATAATTCCTGGCTTAGAATTATGATAATTTTTATGATTGTGTGGGCAAGGCTTCTCCCACGATGCCCACACAGAATGGGCACTTCATAAATATTTGTTCCCTTCCTCTATCTCTCCCCTTCCCCTGCCCCTTCTTTTTTTTTTTTTTAAACCATTGCTATAAACTAGGGGACAAAGTGAGAAAGTAAACCAAAACGCTTTTTTTAAGGGAAAAATAGGGTAGCATGAATTGGTTTTATAGAGAAATGCTTAAAGGATTGAAACCCCAAACACCATTCTCCCACTCATTATTGAAAGCACCAAAATCCATGGGAATTATAAATCCAGAGCCATTTGGCTCAGAATTTTACATGTTAAAAAAATTCATCTGCACTTATTTTGCTTCTTACAAAATTATCACTTCCCATAGCTGCCTTAAAATGTCTACTTGCTTATATTGTGTGTGAGATTTCATGCTTAGGTGGTGTCTTGGTGTTTCTGTGACCCAAGCAAGGAGTTCCTGTCACTGTGTCACACTGTTTCTTCCTGACACAGCTGGAAATACGATCGCCTCAAGGCCTGTCACAAAGGACTGGGCCTTTGCTACAGGTCAGCAATAGCAAGGAGTGTTGCCAAGATACAACACAAAACAAGACCTTTAGGTCTCCCTCTGGGTTTCTAGAACAGCTGTCTCTAGCTCAGCTGTTGAAGTTTCAACTCCTTCATTGAAATCCAAACACATCTGTCCCCCAGACAGGAAAATACCTAATAAATTGTTTTCCTCCATGCTGGCTCATCTTGTGGTTTTATGTGGCTCTTAAAGACAGTGTGAGGGCTGAGGACCTCAGCAGGGCCTGCCCAAGGACAGAGGCACACCCGGTGATAGGTCACTAATGTAGAAAAGTGTCATGACCCCTGGATGTCACAACCCTTAGGCTGTTCACAGATTGGCGTGGCTTTAACACATCATGTAGAGCTCTGGCAAATTCAGGCCTCACTTAAATGTTATCCTTATGCAGCCAACCTGCATGCCTTCTCTTTCGTTTTTTTAATTATTATTTAGCTGAATCCTTTTTTGTTCATTTAATTTCAGAGCACCACAGGGATATTTACCCCCTTATTAATACGTCAGTTATCTGTGTTTAAATGTCAAGTTTTAGTATTGTGACTTGCTGTTTTAGGAAATATTATTTCAAACCAAAATGTAATCTTTTTTTTTTTTTTTTTTTTTTTTTAAAGAGATCATAGTGTCAAGCCAAACTTAACTTAGGTTCTAGGCAGAAGAGGTAAAAGCAACAAGTTTTCCCTCCTTCATAATTAGGTTATCCCTGCAGGTTCCTTTTCCAGACAGGAAAACCCCTTCCAGGGTAATGGAGACCCATGTTATGGGTTGGTGAAATAGAAAGTTCTTCCCTTCCTGAGAATGTTCCCTGGCAGTGCAGACTCCATGGTGGGTGCTTCCACCATGCCCTGTAGTCTTGAGACCTCTCTTAGAACCTGGTGCTCTAGAATCACTGCAGAAGCACTAGGTTCTCCTATACTCCCTCCTTCTTTCCTTCCTTCCTTCCTTCCTTCCTTCCTTCCTTCCTTCCTTCCTTCCTTCCTTCCTTCCTTCTTTATTAATACTAACCAAATGGCCATAGTTAACCAAGTCCTGTTCCTTGAGGATTACTTCAGATGTGTTTAGCCATTTATTTTAATATCTAATTTCATATTCTAAATAGAATACTACCTCTACACACTTCTAGTATGGTAGATAACAACTTCTCCCTTAAATCCTTTTGGTCTTCCTTTATCCTTCCAGTTTATTACATCACGATTTTCAGGGTTTGTATTATTGTGACAATGGAAATGTTTTCTGTTGAGCCGAGGAGCATACTATCATTACAACTCCTTTCTTGTTCAATTGTCATTTTTCCTAGAGCTGATAATTTACTCATTAAAAAAAAAATGACCTGGTTTTCTCTGTACATGTTATTGTCTTTGCTTCCCCTAATATCCGACAATATTCAAGACACTGTTTTCAGCACAGTATCAGTTCCACAATTAATTTTTTTATAATAACTTTATAAGATAGGTAACTATAATCTGTGTACAGATGAGACGCATGAAGCACAGAGAAATTAATTGGCTCACATAAGATGGTAACTGGCAGAGCAAGGACTCAAACCTGGGCAGTCTGGCTCCTGCACTCATGTTCCCAAGCATAAGACATATAGCACCTGGATGCATAACTACCTACACTAGCAGCTGTACCAGCTAATCCAATTAGTTGAATTTTTTTTTAACAGAGCTCTTCCTCCTCCATATGCCTCTGGACTCTTGTTGCATCTGTATTGCTTGTTTTCTAATCCTAAGTAGAGTTGTCAAATTCAGACTTATTTTCATTATTTTCCAGGGAATTTCTTTCATCTTCCTCCTGTGTTGATTCCTTATTTTCTGGATATAATATTGTCTTTCTTGCATTAGGTAAAGCTCATCTTTTAGAAGACTTCTTGAGAAAAGGTGTGTGGGTGGTCAAGATTCCTTCCATCTTAAATGGCAGAAAACATTTGTATTTTTCCTTGCTGGTACTGGGTATTTACTGCCATTTTATTTTTGATTATGTATACGTGACCTATTGTTTCCTTTCTTGAAAGTTTTACTGTCTTCCTGGTGTACTGAAATTTTACAACAGAGCTGGGTCTTTTTGCATTTATTGTGCTAGATGCTGAATAGGCCTTTTCAATATAGGAACTCATGTTCTTCAGGTCCAACATTTTTTCCTTAATCTTTCTTTTGATATATTTTTTTCTAGATCTGATTGGTAGAATGTTGCGCCTGCTGCAGTGAGCTTTTAGTTTCTTCTGTTTGCCTTCTATTTTTTTCTTAATATTTTGAGATATTTTCTTACCTTTATTTTCCAAATCTTACATACACATGCACACAGTTTTAGTTATCATAATATTTAAATTTCTAAGAACATTTTGTTTTTTAATAATTACCTCCACTTATATCCTCTTTTTCCTACTAGCTTCCTGACTTTAAAGATAAATAGCTTATCTTGTATCTATCTCCAAGGTCATTAAATATAGTTTGATTAAAGTTTCCTTCTTTTAGTATATTGCCTCTGTTTCTTTTGACTTTCCTTTCTTCCTTCCTTCTGCTTTCGTGTGTTTATCTTTTGTGCTGGACGCTTTCTTAAAATGTCAGATCATTCTTGGCTATCTGTTCATATTTTAAAAGTTAGATATAAAAAAAAATGCCCATAGGAAGTTCTGTGCAGTGGGACTTGGTTTGTGGCCTGTGAGGTACACTGTGGAATAATTGGTTGAATTGGCTTTTTAATTTTGGGATCCCTATAGGTCAGTACCAATAGGCCTTCATTATTAGAAACAAGCTACAAAAAGTAAAAACAAAAAAATTAAACTGCCATGGACAACCTATGTCTATGAGGTAAAAGTGGATAGCCTTTGGGTGTGTACACTAAACTTATTGAGTGATACCTACATACTGCCTTCCATGATGAATAATAACTTTCACCTGGAGTTTAAAAACCGCTAGAATCACTAAAAGGACCTGCTATTTTCTATATGCCGTGATCATTTTTTGCTCTGTTTTTTTTTTTTTTTTTTTCAATCTGACTGCTCTGCTGTTTGACAAAGAATGTTACCACATGCCAAACACAAGGTTTGGGAAAGTTCCTCATATTCCTTTGTGGCATATCTCTGCTCCTGGGCATGGGGTAAGCAGGCATTTGGTGACCTCTCTGCTTATGTTGCCTGGTACCCTGAGGCTCTGGCAGAATTACTGTGAGGCCGTTCACCTTGGCTCAGCCTGAAATCTACTCTGACAGATTTATTGGCTCTTAAACATTTATTCAAGCAGAATGTCTAAACCAATATAAGGTTTCATTCATTTGCCCTGCAGGGAGAGAAAGAGAGATGAAAACTGTGAGGGGTGAAACTCCACAGAGATGTAACTCCACCCCAACCCCACCCTTGCATATTTACCAAGAAATGAAATTATCATTTCCTTCCTGTTTTACCTCTCTTTTCTATCAGAGCTTTTCTCAGTCTATTGGTATGTGAAAAGTACACTGAGGAAAGGAAATTAACAAGATCAATCAATAACCACTTACTCCTTTATAGCATATTTGTTTTGTAAGGGAAAATATTGAATAAGATATGTAAGAAAATTGCAATCTTCTCTAGATTTTCTAGGAATTGGGATGGAGAAAATGGTTTGAATTTAAATAAAATTGAATTTAGAGCAATAAGGAAAACCATGTAATGAAAACCAGTGCTAATATTATCTATATTATTGATGAAAAAATATAGCTTAGAGAGGTTAAATGACTAGGCACAATTTACTCAGATGGTAAGTGTTGAAGTTATAGCCCAGTCTCAGGTTTCAGTTCCAAAGGTCATGTACTTCTATTGAATGAGTCAGTAGTCTACAAACCTGACTGACACAGCTTTCTAGCTCTACCTGCTTAGAGCATTGACATGCTTCTGTGTGCTGAGACACATAGAACTGCTGGATAAAACAAAACTATTTTGCATACAAAGCCGATAGAGAGACAGGTAAACAGAAAGAAGAGAGGAAATGTCCATGTTCCACAGATAACGAAGAACCTTATAGCCAGCATGGTAAATGCATGAGCTGATGCCAGAACAGTGAAGAGGGTATTAGACCTGGCCATAGGACCTAACAGCTACGGGTTGGGCTTTAACACACATATAGAATAAACGACTTAACCTTGGGCCTGTGAAAGGTGAGAACTTAGAACTGAAGACCTGCTCGCCTCATTCAAGGGGACTACAAAACAGATTGTTCATGTGCTAGAAAGCAACTGGTAAAATTCTCACTGATTAGATATCTGGATGAGAAAAAGTTTCTCATAGTAAATAGAAATTTAAAAAACTGTGCTGGCTGGGAATGGTGGCTCATGCCTGTAATCTCAGAGCTTTGAGAGGCCAATATAGGGGAATCACTTGAGGCCAGGAATTTGAGACCAGCCTGGGCAGCATAGCAAGATCTCATCTTTACAGAAATCTCAGAGTTTAGGATGAGTTCATGTCCTTTGCAGGGACATGGATGAAGCTGGAGACCATCATTCTCAGCAAACTAACATAAGAACCAAAAACCAAACACTACATGTTCTCACTCATAAGTGGGAGTTGAACAATGAGAACATGTGGACACAGGGAGGGGAACATCACACACCAGGGCCTGTCAGGCAGTGGTGGGCTAGGGGAGGGATGGCATTAGGAGAAATACCTAATGTAGATGATCAATTGATGGGTGCAGCAAACCACAATGGCTCATGTATACCTATGTAACCTACACGTTCTGCACATGTACCCCAGAACTTAAAGTATAAAAAAACTCAGAGCTCTGAGAGGCCAAAGTGGGAGGATAGCTTGAAGCAAGAAATTCAAGACCAGCCTGGGGGACAGAGCAAGACCCCATCTTTACAAAATATAAAAATTAAAAAATTAATTGGTCATGGTGGTGCACCTATAGTCTTAGCGACTTGGGAGGCTAAGGCGGGAGGATGGCTTGAACCAAGGAGTTCAAGGCCGTAGTCTTCTATGATTGAGCCACTGCACTACAGCCTGAGTGATAGAGCAAGACTCTGTTTCTGAAAACAAATCTGTGCTGTGCATAGTTATAGAATCCAAATTTTACTCTATTTGCATAGTATAGGAATCTCAAATGGATATATTAATGTAGATGTCATAAATACTTCAGGCTAGTGTAACTCCTGGAGTTTCCAGAGGAATCAAATGTAAAACTTGTCTAAAATGTTACTACCACATCTTAAGGTACACAGGAATGCCACAGGGAAGAAATATTCTAGCTGAAAATATATTCACAATGAAAAAGTACAAACCAAATAAAGAGTTCAAATATGGAAGAGTCAGCAGACACATATGAGAGAAATAGCACCCTAAGAACATGAGATAATGTAACAATCTAAAACTGTCTAGAAATTAAGAATATTTATACTCTTTAAAGAGATAGAGAGGAATAAAAACTCTCATGAAAAAACAGGACATTAAAAAAGAATGGGAACATCTGAAAAACAACCAAATAGAATAATTCAAGATAGAAGAATCATAAAATTAAACATAGTGGCCAACTTTAAGAGCATATTGGGCATGGTTGAAGAGAGAGTTAGTGATGTGAAAGCTGTATCTGAGGAGATTACCCAAAGTGCTGCAGAGAAAGATAAAGAGGGCTACAATCCAAAAGAGAAATTAAAGGATATGGAAGATTAAATTAAAGTTACAACTTAGGTCTAATGGAAGTTTCAAAAGGAGAAAATGGAGAAGGTGCAATATTTTAAGTGAAAATGGCTGTGAATTTTCTAGAACTTATAAAAGGCAGAAGCAGATTGAATTTTCCAGAACTTATAAAAGGCAGAAGCAGTCTCAGATTGAAGAAGCACACCAACTCCTGTGCATCATATAAAATCTACAGCTAGATGCGTCATTTGAAGTGCAGAACACTGAAGACAAGGGAATTCTAGTGGAAGATCAAGTGGAGAGAAAAGACAGTATATGAAGAGAAAATTATTAGAATAACAGAGGACATCAGCCTAATAGCGACCAGAAGGCAAGTCTGACCAGTTATCTGAAACTCCTGAAAAGTACATTAAAATACAATATTATGGTTCTACTTCATACTCCAAGGTAGGTTCAGAAATACACATATTAAAAAAAGCTTCTTGGATCATCAAGTAGTTTTAAAAACTCTTTTATTCCTTAACACCATATACATAAGCAGACGTATATGTATGTATACTCACACACACTGATCTCAAGGCTTTAATTTACTTCACAGCCTCCCCCACTAAAAAAATGAAGGAATTAAAATCATCACCAAGGATCATTTTTAAAGTGTATTTTCCCCCAATAATTTCTAGAGGAGCTATGCTATATGGTGCCAGAAGCTTATCCAAAAAGAACAAGGAAAAGGCATACAAACATCTTTGACCTCACAGTTCCATTTCTGCCTCCATCTTCACTAACATATGCATGATTTGGATTGAAGGACATGTTGTTCCACCTAATAATTTCAGAATCCTATGTGTTTGTGTGACAAGATGAATGAACGATCCCATGCTTGTGGAACCTTTGGCAAGATATGCTTCCTATATTTCATATTGAATATAAAAGGACACTTGACCTGCCAGTACCAGAATTTAGTCTACTTTGCCTTCATACACATCTGTTCTCAGATTAATGGTGGTTTATGTAATTGCTATAATAAAGGATAATTTTATATTAAAGTAATACTGGCTACAATTAGAACATTTATAATAGTCATGCTTTTTGAACTAGTAGCAATACCTCCAGGAATTTATCTTAAATATCCAAAACATATACATACAAAACCCCTTTATCCTCAAATATGTTCATTCCAGTATGAATATGATAGGAAAAACTCCGGAAGCCTCTAGAAAAGTTGGAAGGCAATAAGATCTTGTCACACTGTTCCAAACACAGATAATAATGTATTTTTTCTTGGCTTGAACTCCTCACACATATACTTTGCTTTTTTCCTTTTAATAGAGAATGCTTAGATAAATAATGGTACATCCACATGACAGATCTATGCCAGTATAAAAATTATGCTTTTAACAGGCAGTTCAAAAAAAGAAGAAATAAAAATCTGCCATATACACATAAAGAAATATCTAACCTCATTAGTAATAAGGGACATAATTTCTTATTTATGTCAGAATACATAAATAAAAATACCACATAGTTTTTCTATAATGATTAGTAATAGCCAGTGTTGGTGAAGTCATAGAGAAATGTCACTTGGCTGCTGGTATTATCAGTCGGTATGTCCTTTCCAGATAAAAGCTTGGTAGTATGTAGCCAAAGCCTGAAAAATTCATGTAAATTATTTTTTGCTTAGCAATTCCATGGAGTGGGTGTGTATGTGTATGTGTTTATATATTTTTTAATTAGGACAAGTATAGCATTTCTTATATTATAAAAACTTGGAATATCCTAAGTGCCCAAAAGTAGAAATTATTTAAATAAAAGTTATGCTATACAATACGATACAGTTAGAAAAGATATTAATAATACATAGGTAATAATAAAAAATTATAAAATTCCATATAAAAAATAATTTTGTTAAATTATATATAAGAACACATAAAATGTCAAGAAAATATGTAGTAAGAATTGGTAATAATTATCTCTGAATGGTAGAGACTATGGTGGTTTTTATTTTCTTTGCTTTTTGCATAGCGTTTTCTTTTACATTTTGAAATGAAAATTTTAATATTTTAATAAAAATAAAATACAAACTTAGGTCATAAAAATTCTTTTAATAAGATGAGATAATGCCAATATGGCAAAAGATAGATTGCTTTACAATTACAACTAGGTAGGAATGTGTACATTAAAATAAAGAAAGAAAAAAAGAAAGAAAGAAAAGGAGTGAAGGATGAAAGGCAGGCAGGCTGAAAGACATCTCTTCTAACCAGTTTTCTTTGACCAGTAGAATTTGGGGCAAATATTTTCAACTCTCATGAACTTTTATACTTTCTAATATATTACCAATTTTATACTTAGAAAAACAAGAAAGAATTTTATTTTTTAAATGTAAAATTGAACTTAACAAAGTAATCAGCATCTTTCTGCCATATTTTATTTTATTCACTTGTCTGCTATATCAAGTCTCCATTTTTAGGCCTAACATCAAGTTTCTGGGCTCAACCAAGCCACCACTTTAGGGAAATTTACATAAAATTTCTCTACTGAATTTATTATTTCAATCAGTGACAACAAGACTTTCTAGAATCCTCTTGTGACTCTAGCAGGGAGCTGAGCAGGATTAGACCTTGCTCATCTCCACTCAGCATTCCATCTCTGTCTCCAGGGGGGATGGAAAGCTGCTATGAGATCTTGGCACCACTTTGCAGACTCATGTTGTAGTGAATTTGCTTTTTGGCTTGAACTTCCCACACATATGCTTTCCCTTTCCGCTTTCAAGCAGAGGGCTCCTTGCCTGCACCAGTCTGGATGTCAGCAGGTGGCCTGCTGGCCTCAAAAGCTTTCTGCATGAATTACTGTGTGTGGTTTCTGCACATTGAAACTTGGCACCCACACATACACACACCTCCCTTGCTCCTTTCCCCTCCCCCTGCAACACTGTGTATTCCATAGAAGCCATCAAGATTTTTGGCTTGGATATTGGGCCAAAGCAAGACTTTCCTCAAAGAATCACCTAATTTCTGCTTATTAAGATACTGTACCTCATTTCCCTTTCCAGACAAAGCACGTGTTCCCATCACTTTCCAGCTTGTAGGCTCTCCTTCTCTAGTCCAGACTGCATATAACTACCGGATAAAGTGGATCTGGTCACTCAATGTCTCTAGAATCTTATGTAGCTGCCCTCACATTCAGAATTATGTATGTATTTCTTAGGGGTGAACAAGGTCCTTCATGATAGGACCCCAAGTTATCTACTCAGCCCTCATCTTTACCACACATTTCCCATGTTTTTTCTGCGGCATAACATGAGGTATCCAGACTTTACCTGCTTTCTCACTCTTCTCTGCTTTTCCATATGCTGTTCCTTTTGCCTTTGCAATTTTTTCCCTGGCCAATGCCTCCTTATTCTTCAAAAGTTCATTTGAGTGTTTCCACTGGAAAGCCTATCCTGACTCCAACACCTTCCCCTGTACCCCAATCCAACTCCGGATACTCCTACAAACATGGAATAGTATTTGCCAGTAATATCTGTCTTTCACTGGATCCTAAGGTCCTTGCAGGCAGAGATAGGGCCTTTTTGTGGTTTTATTCTAGCACCTAGCCTAGCTTTGGGTAAATAGCAAGCACTCAAAAATGTATCCAGCAATTCTGCTCATGGGTATAATCCCAATATTTGCAAGACATGTTCAAGAATGCTTACAAAAGCATTACTTGACTTAATCCCAAACAGAACATGATCTAAATGTCTAATACATGTGGAATGGATAGTAAATCATGTCACTTTAAATAAATCCTTTACAACGAGGAGACTGAATGAATTACAACTACATGCAACAATATGAATGAATCTCACAAACATAATGTTGAGTGAAAGAAGTCAGACATAAAAGAGTCAGTGATGTATAATTCCATTCATATGAGCTCAAAAGCAGGCAAAAGTTGCATTCATGGTATTAGAATTCATGACAGTAGTTACCTTGAGGATATAGAGTAACTGATAGGGGGCAACTGGGAGCCCAGTAATGTTCTATTTCTTGATCTGGGTGCTGGATACATGGACATTGTTACACTGTAAAAATTCATCAAGTTGTATATGTATGATTTACACATATGTGTATATTTTATACTTTCATAAAAATTTTAATTGAGAAAAGTTCCCTTTGTGAAACATATTTCTCTGTGGCGTTTAGGATAGTGATGTAAATGGAGAGTGTAAGTTTGACTCAAGTCCATCGCCAGCTTGACTGATGCTCTTTTCCCCACTCAGAATGGTACTGCATGGTAGAAGAGAAAAGTAAGAGAAAAACCATTTTCCTAGACAAAGGTTAGCATTTGCTTTAAGAAATGTGATGGTCGCGGGGGTGATGGAGTCAGCAAACCATCATGGCATGCAGTTACCTATACAACAATCCTGCAGGATGCAGGATATGCACATGTACCCCAGAGGCCAAAGTACAATAGAAAAAAAAGAAAAGAAAGAAATGTGATGGTCAATTGTGTCAGCAGGTGTTCTTTGGATAGTTTGACTTCTCAACTTGAATTTCAGAAAGTACAAATAATTTTGGAGTAAGCAGGATATAAATAAACAAATTAGAATTTTCCTCTTTTCTTGTTATCTCCATCCATCAGCTCTTAAGGCTTCTGTCTTCAATGAAAATAGGCTTATTGGCTTGCACACATCAATCAAATCTGTCACAGACCTTATTGATTCACATTTTACCACTGCAGTTTAAAATTGGTTTTCCTCTTCTTGCTACAAGAATTGTCCTTAATTATCGAAATTAATGACTTTGAGCTGAAGTTTTTTTGCTCCAAATTTTAAGCCTATAAATATCAGACTATGGATATTAAAATAATACATTTTCTCTCTTTAAACAAACACACAAATGTGGAGAAGGAGCCTGGAAGTCTTGTCTCTGAGATAGCGTCAGTCATCTTGGCGGCTGCCTTCTGCAGCCTGCACACTGGAGCCAGTCCAGCCATAGCTGCCATAACTCGCCGGATTTCTCTTTTACATTCCGTAATAAAAGACTTTCAATGTCTGCACAGATGGGAATTCTGCTGCCACCTTCTCATTTCACATTTCCTGCACTTTCTTTCCAAAGCGCTCGCCTGCCTGAAATAGAATCGTAGTTTTTTTCAGTCTACGTGTAGGAATTTAGTGGGAGAATGGACAGGGTATCTGTAGTTCCGTATAATTACCACACCATGAAGTAATTTTCCTGTTGACTATAAGGTACTTAAAGGAGGCAGAAAGGTGCTCAGAGGTTTTTCAGAGAACTGCACCTGATTTTCTTTCTGGAGACAGTTGGAAAGGGCCCATGAAGAGGCAGGATGTCAGTGTTGACCGCATGAGCCTTTAGGAAAGAGGAGGCAGTAGCCTTTGCCTGGCTTGCCACCTACTAGGCTCCCTCACGAATCCCCTGCCCTCATGAGATCTCTTCCCAAAGGGATATCCCCCCATCCTCTGCCTTTTTAAACTGGGCTCCCACAAGGATCAAATGTCCATGTTTCTCTCTGCCTAGTTGAATTCTCTCTATCCTTCAAGACTATCTCTGATCATACCTTTTCTGGGAAGCCTTCCTGAATAGCTTGAGCTGGAAGTAATTTCCCCTATGTCTGAACACAGAGCCTCTAATGATCGCATATTCTTCTGTTGCTCACACACAAAGACAATATGCAGTAATAAAAGCTAATGAAATAAATGACATTTACTGAGTACTTATGTGCCAGGCACTATCTTTTCACTTTACATGTGTGAAGCCAGAATTCTTACAGTGATTTTTATGGGGTAGGTTATATTATTATTCCCATTTTACAGATGAGGATCCTGAGATATATTATGATATCATACCTAATCAGATCAGAAGCTCCACTTACCATCTCTCTGACTTATTGATTTGCCTCTTTCACCGCACAAAGCTCAGGTCCTTGCAATCAGTAATTTCTTGGCTAATATTTGTCTATTTATTAATGTGCTTAATGGAACTTCAGACCATGAAAGTAAAATTTGAAAAACATTTCTGATGGTCAGATACACTACTTTTCATCTTCTGTCAACAGGGCAGGACTGTGAAATGATGTGGTGGGGTTGATAAAAATCACCATAATAAAAAAAAATCCTTAGTTAATATGCACTGTATGCCAGATGCTGTGGTAAGTGATGTATGTTCATTACATTTCTTAATCTCAGGTTTTACCCCACTAAAGGATCAGAGAGAGATTGAAAAATGCTTTCAATAAGATCAAATAAATAGATGAAGGCAAAGGGAATACAACTGTTTTAAGTTAGAAAAATCCTAGGTTTAGTTATTACCCCAGAATGACTGTTCTAAGGATCCTCCTTTGGTGGTGAGACACAAATTTGACTCTAAGCCTTCTAGTGTTTATGGCAAAAACAGACACACAATCAATTATAGCACCTACACACTAAGCTAAAGACAAACCAGCTATTTGAAGGTAGCACTCATAAATGTTGAATCAAACCATTTCTTCTTACAATTCTCAACATAGGCCATTCCCATCTTGCAGAAGAGCAGAATGGTAAAATCCATTCTAGGAGGAGGCAGATTACTGGGCTTAAGTATGCAGTTGAGTTTGGCTTAATGTACGATACCTAAGAGCTGGATGGACTGCACATGTTTCAGAAAAATTCTCTATGAATGTTATTTCTCATAACCACTGTGTCATACTCTCTGTGCCAGACGATTATCCTTCCTTTTTCAACTAAAAGCTGCGTAGGTATTTTGGTATAACTCTTATTAACATCCTTTAGAATTAGCATGCCAGGAATAGTCTTTGGAAAACCTAGTCCTGTGGGCAATATAGAACTTTAAAAACTGACTTTTCCATGGGGAAAATGAAATCCAAACTCCTTTGTATTATTTATGGTACTTTTCACAACCTGATCTCAACCTGCTTTCTAGACCGAATTCATTGTCCTCCTTTCAGCACCTTCATGCTTCCTTCAAACCAGTCTCATGAAAATGTTCAGTGCTTTTACTCATTGAAACCTCATAGACACTTCCTAGAAACCCCTCTTCTCTTTCCCTTCTTCCCTGTTTCTCCACCTAGTGGGTCTTGAAGGACGTTGCCTTTCCTGCAAACCCCGATTCCATCTAACAATTGATTTTACCCTATACTAGAGTCCTATAGCATCTTGCTTATATCACATTTTATTATCCTCTTTTGTTAGCATCTCTGATTTTTCTGCCAAACTGTGAGCTCCTCCAGGGTAGAATGTGTTTTATTTACCTTTGTATCTCAGCACTGGGGACATAGTCTGACCTGGACTCATTTCACCAAGTATTTATTGTTTCCTGCACTGACAAAGTGAGCTGGGACAATTCTTATTCTAAGATGCTACATAAAAAAAAAAAAAAAAAATGTTACTCCACAGGTGACCCACGTATGTTTCCATTATTCTCTGAAGCTATTTGGTGCTATGCAGATTGATTATTCAGTACTATTTGGTATAAAAAGGATAATCTAGTAAATGGGTTGAACTACAAATGGAATGCACTAAACTCTTTTTTTCTCAGTTTTTTCCAGATTTGAAAAGCTCCAAAGAAAGCTGTACCTGTATGTTGCCATTTATTTCAAGTGTTTTCTCTTTTTGTGTAACATCTGTCATGCCAAAGAATTTCACTTGTGTTTGGCATGTGGATGAATCACTTCAGCCACCAATAAAACGTACAGCCCTTACAGGTAAAACAGAGCAACTACCCCAGAAGACCTTGACAATATTACAGCAGAGCTAAGAGGTGGGTCAGAAAGGAAAAAAATGACTTTCTTCCTACTGGCCTGACATAAATAGGACTTTTAAGAACTAAATTACCAAATTTTCCTGTCGTTGAAAGGACCTATTTGGGTAAAGGTCACAGTAAGTATTATGCAAATCTGATCTTATTTCTGGACTTCAAAAATCTTTTAATCCTTCATCCATTACAAAAAGTAATATTATAGACATTCAGAGCCATATAAGCACTGCACAAATATGAAATTTTTCACAAATGGAGTTTCAAAAATGTGTTGAGCAATGGAAATATTTTGGGTATAGAAATTGGAAACAGTATTTGAAGAGTTACTTTGCATCAATTTGCTTATGGCTAATATTAACCAGTTCAACAAAGTTAATGCCGTGATGGGAGGGGGACAAATCTTGGGAAGGAATATTCTCATCTTGCAAAGCATCTGCCTCAAGGAATGCCTCTGTAATACTTTTAGACAAAAAATACTGAACTAACTCCACAGGCCCAGAGGGTTCAAGGATTCTGAGGACTCAAGGTTCTCAAATTCCTTCATCTAGATGTTCTTATCCTATGTCCCAGGATCCCATTTTCTTTCCCTATCAAGGCTAGACTTCAGAATATGAGGTTTAGTAGAACTTCAAATTGAGCCTTCTCTGCAATTTGACTCTCTCAGTTAGGTCCTGGGACTGATTTTAAGCCAATAGGCCTTAAGATCACATTATCTGACTTCAAATTATGGTACAGAGCTATAGGAATGAAAACAACATCATATTAGCATAATAACAGACACACATACCAATGGAATAGAATAGATAACCCAGAAACAAATCCATGAATCTACAGTAAACTTATTTGTGACAAAGGTGCAAAAACATACATTGGGGAAAAATAGTCTCTTCCATAAATGGTGCTGGGAAACTGGATATCCATATGGAGCAGGATGAAACTAGACCCCTATCTCTTGCCATACACAAAAATAGAATCAAAATGGATTAAAGACTTAAACCTAAGTCCTCAAACTATGAACTTACTAAAAGAAAATATTTGGGAAACTGTCCAGAACACTGGGGCAAAGACTTCTTGAGTAATATCCCACAAGCACAGGCAACCAAAGCCAAAAAAAAATATGGACAAATAGGAACACATCAAGTTAAAAGCTTCCACACAGCAAAGGAAGCAATCTACAAAGTGAAGAGATAACCCATAACAAATTGAAACTACAGTGAGATATCTCTGCAGTGAAAATGGCTTTTATCCAAAAGTCAGGTAATAATAAATGCTGGTGAAGGTATGGAGAAAAGGGAATCCTCATACACTGTTGGTGGGAATGTAAATTAATACCATCACTATGGGGAACAGTATGGAGGTTCCTTACAAAACTAAAAATAGAGCTACCATATGATTCAGGAATCCCATTGCAAGGTATATACCAAAAAGAAAAGTAATCAGTATATTGAAGAAATACCTGCACTATCATGTTTATTGCAGCATTATTCATAATAGCCAAGATTTGGGAGCAATTTAAGTGTTCATCCACAGATGAATGGATAAAGAAAACGTGGTATATATACTGAAGAGATACAGTCATTTACAACAACATTGTTGGAACTGGAGGTCATTATGTCAAGTGAAATAATCCAGGCACAGAAAGACAAACTTTACATGTTCTCACTTATTTGTGGGAGGTAAAAATTAAAACAACACTCTTGTAGACAGAGAATAGAAAGATGGTTATTAGAGGGTGGGAAGGGTAGTGAGGGGAAGAGGAGATGGTTAATGGGTACAAAAATTCGAATGAATAAAAACTAGCATTTGATAGCACAAGATTACTATAGTCAATAATAATTTAATTATACATTTCAAAATAACCGAAAGAGTATAATTATATTGTTTGCAGCACCAAGGATAAATGCTTGATGTGATAGATACCTTATTTGACCTGATGTGATTATTATGTATTGCATTGCCTCTATCAAAATATCTCATGTGTACCATAAATATATACACCTACTATATACCTACAAAAATTAAAACACAATGAAACAAAATGAAAAAATTGGCTGATTTCTCATTCTTCAGCTCTCAGCTTAAATGTGACTTCACTTAAGTCCTAGGGAGTTCTTCCTTCACTGTTCTATCTGCAGTAGATCACCTCATAAACTTCATCATCCCTGCACACTCTTTCCTTTATAACATGTATGACAATCTTTAATTATTGCATGTGTGTGTATAAAATTTTTTGTCTGTACTTAGAGCTAGAATAAGGCCTATTAAAATGTAGTGCTAGTTCAGGGCTTGGCACAAAATAGACTCTTTTTAAATGCTATTTTTTATTTATTTATTTATTTATTTATTTATTTATTTATTTATTTATTGCATTTTAGGTTCTGGGGTACATGTAAAGAACATGCAGGACTGTCACATAGGTACATACATGGCAATGTGGTTTGCTGCCTCCATCCCCATTACCTATATCTGGCATTTATCCCCATATTATCCCTCCCCAAATCCCTACCCCCAACTGTCCCTCCCCTAGTCCCCCAACCCACAGACCTCAGTGTGTGATGCTCTCCTCTCTGTGTCCATGTGTTCTCATTGTTCAACACCTGCCTATGAGTGAGAATATGCAGTGTTTGATTTTCTGTTCTTGTGTTAGTTTGCTGAAAACAATAGTTTCCAGGTTCATCCATGTCCCTACAAAGGACACAAAAATCATCATTTTTTATGGCTGCATAGTATTCCATGGTGTGTATGTGCCACATTTTCCCTGTCCAATATATCATCGATGGGCATTTGGATTGGTTCCAAGTCTTTTGCTATTGTAAACAGTGCCACAATGAACATATGTGTGCATGTGTCCTTATAATAGAAAAATTTATAATCCTTTGGGTATATACCCAGTAATGGGATTTCTGGGTCAAATGGAATTTCTATTTCTAGGTCCTTGAGGAAGTGCCACACTGTCTTCCATAATGATTGAACTAATTTACAGTCCCACCAACAGTGTAAAAGTGTTCCTATTTCTCCACATCCTCTCCAGCATCTGTTGTCTTCAGATTTTTAATGATTGCCATTCTAACTGGTATGAGATAGTATCTCAATGTACTTTTGATTTGCATTTCTCTAGTGACCAGTGATAATGAGCATTTTTTCATATGTTTGTTGGCCTCATATATGTCTTCCTTTGAAAAGTGTCTGTTCATGTCCTTTGCCCACTTTTGAATGCCTTTGCTTGTTTCTTGTAAATCTCTTTTAGTTTTTTGTATATTATGGATATAAGTCCTTTTTCAGATGGGTAGATTGTGAATTTTTTTTCTCATTCTGTTGGTTGCCAGTTCACTCTAGTGATTCTTTCTTTTGCTGTTCAGAAGCTCTGGAGTTTAAATAGATCCCATTTGTCTATTTTGACTTTTGTTGCCAATGCTTTTGGTGTTTTAATCATGAAGTCCTTGCCTATGCCTATGTCCTGAATGGTTTTGCCTATGTTTTCTCCTAAGGTTTTTATGGTGTTAGGTCTTATGTTTAAGTCTTTAATGCATCTGGAGTTAATTTTAGTGTATAGTGTCAGGAAGGGGTCCAATTTCTGCTTTCTGCACATGGCTAGCCAGTTTTCCCAACACCATTTATTAAATAGGGAATCCTTTCCCCATTGCTTGTTTTTGTCAGCTTTGTCAAAGATCAGATGATTGTAGATGTGTGGTGTTGCCTCTGAGGCCACTGTTCTGTTCCATTGGTCTATATCTCTGTTTTGGTATCAGTACCATACTGTTTTGATTACTGCAGCCTTGTAATATAGTTTGAAATCAGGTAGCATGATGCTTCCAGATTTGTTCTTTTTGCTTAGAATTGACTTGGCTGTGCGGGCTCTCTTTTGGTTCCTTATGAAGTTTAAGGTGGTTTTGTCCAGTTCTGTAAAGAAGGTCATTGGTAGCTTGTTGGGGATAGCATTGAATCTATAAATTACTTTGGGCAGTATGGCCATTTTCACAATATTGATTCTTTTTAACCATGAGGGTGGAATGTTTTTCCATTTGTTTTTGTCCTCTCTTATTTCATTGAGCAGTGGTTTGTAGTTCTCCTTGAAGAGGTCCTTTACATCCTTTGTTAGTTATATTCCTAGGTATTTTATTCTCTTTGTAGCAATTGTGAATGGCAGTTGGTTCTTGATTTGGCTGTCTTTTAGTCTGTTATTGGTGTATAGGAATGCTTGTGATTTTTGCACCTTGATTTTGTATCCTGAGACTTTGCTAAAGTTGCTTATCAGTTTCAGGAGTTTTTGGGCTGAGATGATGGGGTCTTCTAAATATACAATCATGTCATCTGCAAATAGAGACAATTTGACTTCCTCCTTTCCTAATTGAATACTCTTTATTTCTTTTTCTTGCCTGATTGCTCTGGCCAGAACTTCCAATACTATATTGAATAGGAGTGGTGAGAGAGGGCATCCTTGTCTAGTGCCAGATTTCAAAGGGAATGCTTCCAGTTTTTGCCCATTCAGTATGATATTGGCTGTGGGTTTGTCATAAATAGCTTTTATTATTTTGAGATATGTTCCATCAATACCTAGTTTTTAGCATAAAAGGCTATTGAATTTTGTTGAAGGCCTTCTCTGCATCTAGTGAGATAATCATGTGGTTTTTATCTTTGGTTCTGTTTATGTGGTGAATTACATTTACAGACTTGTATGTGTTAAACCAGCCTTGCATCCCTGGAATGACCTACTTGATCGTGACGGATAAGCTTTTTCATGTGCTGATGCAAATGGTTTGCCAATATTTTATTGACGATTTTTGCATCTATGTTCATCATGGATATTGGCCTGAAGTTTTCTTTTCTTGTTGAGTCTCTGCCAGGTTTTGGTATCAGGATGGTGTTGGTCTCATAAAATGATCTGGGGAGGATTCCCTCTTTTTGGATTGTTTGGAATATTTTCAGAAGGAATGGTACCTGCTGCTCTTTGTGTGTCTGGTAGAATACAGCTATGGACCCATCTGGACTGGGGCTTTTTTTTTTTTTTTGGTTGGTAAGCTATTAATTGCTACCTCACCTTCAGCCCTTGTTATTGGCCTATTCAGGGTTTTGACTTCTTCCTGGTTCAGGCTTGGGAGGGTGTGAGTGTCCAGGAATTTATCTATTTCTTCCAGGTTTACTGGTTTGTGTGCATAGAGTTGTTTGTAATAATCTCTGATGGTGGTTTGTATTTCTGTGGAATCTGTGGTGATATCCCCTTTATCATTTTTTATTGCATCTATTTTATTATTCTCTCTTTTCTTTTTTATTAATTTGGCTAGTGTCTATTTTGTTGATCTTTTCAAAAAACCAGCTCCTGGATATATTGATTTTTTTAAGGATTTTTTGTGTCTCTATCTCCTTCAGTTCTGCTCTGATCTTAGTTATTTCTTATCTTCTGCTAGCCTTTGAGTTTTTTTTATCTTGCTCCTCTAGCTATTTCAATTTTGATGATAGGGTGTCAATTTTAGATCTTCCCTTGCTTCTCATGTGGGCATTTATTGCTATAAGTTTTCCTTTAGAGGCTACTTTAAGTGTGTCCCAGAGATTCTGGTACGTTGTGTCTTTGCTCTCATTGATTTCAAAGAACATCTTTATTTCTGCCTTCATTTCATTGTTTATCCAGTCAACATGCAAGAGCCAGTTGTTCAGTTTCCATGAAGTTGTGTTGTTCTTATTTTCTGAATTCTGAGTGCTAGTTTGATCGCACTATGGTCTGAGAGACTGTTTGGTATGATTTCAGTTCTTTTGCATTTGCTGAGCAGTGCTTTCCAATTATGTGGTCAATTTTAGAGTAGGTGAAGAATGTATATTCTGTGGATTTGGGGTGCAGAGTTCTGCAAATGTCTATTAGGTTTGCTTGGTCCAGGTCTGAGTTCATGTCCTGGGTATTCTTGTTAATTTTCTGTCTCATTGATCTGTCTAATATTGACAGTGGAGTGTTAAATTATTGTGTGGGAGTCTAAGTCTCTCTGTAGGTCATTGAAAACTTGCTTTATGTACATGGGTGCTCTTGTATTGGTTGCATGTATATTTAGGATTGTTAGCTCTTCATGATGCATTGTTCCTTTTACCATTATGTAATGCCCTTTTTTTGTCTCTTTTGATTTTTGTTGGTTTAAAGTCTATTTAATCAGAGACTAAGATTGCAACTCCTGCTTTTTTTTGCTGTCCATTTGTTTGATACATCTTTCTCCATCCCTTTATTTTAAGCCTATGTGTGTCCTTGCACATGAGATGGGTTTCCTGAATACAGCACACCAATGGGTCTTGACTTTTTATCCAATTTGTCAGTCTGTGTCTTTCAATTGGTGTATTTAGCACATTTACATATAAGATTAATATTGTTCTGTGTAAATTTGATCCTGCCATTTTGATGCTAGCTGGATGTTTTGCCTGTTAGTTGATGCATTTTTTTCATTGTGTTGATGGTCTTTACCATTTGCTATGTTTTTGTAGTGGCCAGTACTGTTTGTTCCTATCTGTGTTAAGTGCTGCTTTCAGGAGTTCTTGTAAAGCAGGCCTGCTGGTGATGAAATCTCTGAGCAATTGCTTGTTCATAAAGGATTTTATTTCTCCTTCACTTATGAAGCTTAGTTTGGCTGGATATGAAATTCTAGGTTGAAACTATTTTCTTTAAGGATGCTGAATATTGGCCCCCACTCTCTTCTGGCTTATAGGGTTTCTGCTGAAAGATCTGCTGTGAATCTGATGGAATTCCATTTGTGGGTAACCTGACTTTTCTCTCTTACTGCCCTTAGCATTTTTTCCTTTATTTCAACCCTGGTGAATCTGATGATTATGTGCCTTGGGGTTACTCTTCTTGAGGAATATCTTTGTGGTGTTTTCTCTGTATTTCCTGGACTTGAATGTTGACCTGCTTTTCTAGGTTGGGGAAGTTCTCCTGGATAATATCCAGAAGAGTGTTTTCCAGCTTGGATTCATTCTCTCCATCACATTCAGATCCACCTATCAAAAATAGGTTAGGTCTTTTCACATAATCCCATATTTCTTGGAGGCTTTGTTCATTTATTTTTACTCTTTTTTCTCTAATCTTGCCTTCTCATTTTATTTCATTGAGTTGATCTTCAATCTCTGATATCCTTTCTTCTGCTTGGTCAGTTTGGCTACTGAAACTTGTGTCTGCCTCACCAAGTTCTTGTGTTGTGTTTTTCATCTTCATCAATTCATTTATATTCCTTTCTAAGCTGTTTATTCTTGCTAGCATTTTGTCAAACCTTTTTTCAACGTTCTTAGTTTCTTTACATTGGGTTAGAACATGATCTTTTAGCTCAGAGAAGTTTGTTATTACCCATCTTCTGAAGCCTGTTTCTGTCAATTCATCAGACTCATTCTCTATCCAGCCTTGATCCCTTGCTGGTGAGGAGTTGCGATACCTTGGAGGAAGGAGGCATTCTTGTTTTGGGTATTTTCATCCTTTTTGCACTGGTTTATTCCTATCTTTGTGGATTTATCTACCTGTGGTCTTTGTGGTTGGTGACTTTCAGATGGGGTCTCTGAGTGGATGTCCTTTTTGTTGCTGATGAAGTTATTTCTTTCTGTTTCTTAGTTTTCCTTCTAGCACTCAGACCCCCTGCTGTAGGACTGCTGTAGGTCCACTCCAGACCCTGCTTGCCTGGGAATCACCTTCAGTGGCTATAGAACAATAAGGGTTGCTGCCAGTTTCTTCTTCTGTTATCTTTGTCCCAGAAGGATACCCACCAGATGTCAGCCTAAGCTCTCCTTTATGAGGTGTCTCTTTGGTTATACAGGGGTTGGGAAGCTTCTTGAGGAGACAGTCTGTCCCTTACAGGAGCTCAACTGCTGAGCTGTGAGCTCCATTGTTCTGTTCAGAGCTGCTGGGCAGGTACTTTTAAGTCTGTTGCAGCAGAACTCATAAATGCCTTTTTTTCCCCAGGTGCTCTGTCCCTGGAATGTGGGGCTTTATTTAAAAGTTCCTGTCATTCTGCTGCCTTTTTTCAGAGATGCCCTGCCCAGTGAGGAGGTAGCCTGGTCACAGACTGCCAGCAGAGGTGTTGCTGAGCTGCTGTGGGCTCTCCCTAGCTGCTGTGTGAACTTCCTTGCCATTTTGTTTATAGGTGTATAGTTAGAACTGCCTTGGTAATGACAGTCTGCCTCAGTAATGGAGGACTGTCTCTGTAATGATGGACTGCCTTGGTAATGGCAGACTGCCTCAGTAATGGCGGACTGCCTGGGTAATGGCAAATTGCCTCAATAATGGCAGACTTCCTCGGCAATCGCGGACTGCCTCGGTAATGGACTGCCTCAGTAATGGTGGACTGCCTCTGTAGTGGTAGACTGCCTCGGTAATGGTGGACACCCTTCCCCCCACAGAGCTAGACCATCCCGGGTCCAGCAGTGCTTGCTGTGAAATTCTCAATCCAGAGTGTTTCAGATTACTGGTGTTTGTGGGGTAGGACCAGCTGAGCCAGATCACCTGGCTCCCTGTTTCAGTCCCCTTTTTTTCAGTTGAATGGGTGACTGTCTCCCAGGCATTCCAGTCACCAGTTGAAACAGTGCCCAGATTTGTGTGAGTTTTTGTGCAGAGACATGCTGCGCCAGCTGAAACAGCTGTGCTGGAGACTCATGGTGCTTTTCCACCTGGAAATCTCCTGGTCTGTGGCCAGTAAAAATTCATTTGGAAATACAATGATCACTCACCCTCTGCATTTTCACTGGAAACTGCAATCCAGAGCTGTTCCCATTAAGCCATCTTGGATCCTCAACCCAAAACAGACTCTTAATAAATATTTTGTAGTTAAACAAACATCTGAATTACTTCATTATGGAACTGGGGACCATTATTCTAAGTGAAGTAACTCAGGAATACAAAACCAAACATCATATGTTCTTATTCATAAGTGGGAGCTAAGCTATGAGGACTCAAAGGTATAAGAATAATACAATGGTCTTTGGGTACTCAGGTGAAAGGATGGGAGGGGGTGAGGAATAGAAGACCACACACTGGGTAGAGTGTACCCTGTTTGGGTGATGGGTGCACCAAAATCTCAGAAATCACCATTAAATAACTTATGTAACCAAACACCACCTATTTCCCAAAAAACTATTGAAATTTAAAAAAAGGATATATAGTGAAATAAATTTATTTCATTGAGATTGAGTGTATAAATGATATATAAAACATTTCAATTATATTTTTATGTGCACCAAACTCTAGATGCAAATGATATTTCATAAAGTTCAAAAGTGTTTTTTATTAGAACAATGACTTGATGCTACACCGAAAATAGCAGTATCTCTAGAAACTTTATGGATTTTTAATGCACAATGATGCTTCAGATGCTCACATCTGTCATTCTTGCAATATTTTCTTGAAATTTGTCAATTTCTTTATCTATTATAAATAAATCATGCAAAACTTGAGTTGTGAAAGAATGACACATTTTGAGAGCACTAAGTATAAATGATTATATATACAGTGAGGCATAACCTTCCCTCGTGCCCACCAGCCAAATCGTTCAAATTCCTTTGATGCTGGAGTTAAGTAAGAAAGGCAGTGTAGGACTGAAATAAATTCACCTCTGAAATGCCAATCACAGAAGTGCCCATCAGCTTTGAGCCCTGCCTTGATTGAACATTGGATATGCATGACAATGAGCTATGTGCCACTGTCATAGGATTTGTCTCCATAATCAAAAAAATGTGAGGGCTAAATTTCAGGTGCACATTAAACCTACTGCGGGTAATAGATCATGATCTTTCAAAGCCATGAACAATCACTTAACGTCCATTTCCTCTTCAGCCACCTGGAACATCAAATCAAGAAGCATCCTTGAAAGGCTCAGATTTTGAATTGCAAAGTGATACCCAAAACATCTAGCTATTATACATAAAGCTGGGCAAGAAGAAATAAAACAAGTGGTGGATTTTTAAAAGAGAATTTTGGCTTGCATCTTTTATACATGAGGTAAAGGAAACTTAAGTTGAAAATTTTTTCCAGAAACCAAATCTTTTGTGACTACAGTTCTTTTACCAATGTAATAATGATGTCTCCTGCAGTTATCACTGGAAATACATAGAAGGGGAATGCTGGTCTCTAGAGCTCATGAAATTGCTAGGACTGATTGCAAGTTCATCTCCATGTAATAGTGTGTGGGCTTTCACAGGCACAGAGACTGCTTCTAGTACTTATTTAATAATTTTCCCATACTACATTCCCCTAGATAATTTCTATAAGAATATAAGAGGCAGGACATAATTTGAGGGGTCAGTAATTGGCTAGAGGCCTTGGAGTTTCATCAGTTTCTACTTCACATAGGAAAGAACAATATTGGCTATTATATTTTGAGTACCTGCAATGTACTGGTTTCTATTGCCTGCATTATCTCCTTCAGCCCTCTCTGTAGCACCCTATTATTTTTTTAAGCGGATGACAAGAAATGAGACAAATCACCAATGGGCACAAACAAGTAAGTGGCAGAGCGTGGATGAAAACCATGTCAGACAGCCTCCAAGGCTCATGCTCTTTCCACTGTGCTATGTGATTTTTGATTGAAGTCTGTTAAATATCAATCTATTCTTCCAATCAATGTTAAGATCAGTGCTCACTAGGAGGGAAGGTTGGGCCATTGACTTCCAAAGAATGTTTCCTATTTTTGAATCCAAATTTAGCTTCTCTGATAGTTTCCCTTCATGGGCTCACAGCGATTCCTGCTGACATTTCCAGCCAAGATAGTAGCATCTTTAGCCCTGCTGAGACTTCTTCCATTACTACTGGTGGTCAGGAGCTAAAGCTGGTTCCCACTGGAGGCTATACCCTGGAGCTTTCTATAGGAGGAACTCTCTTTAGCAGTGATTGCTCTCAGAAGTGGTGGCTTTCACCAAAATTACCTTCCTGACACCTCTTGCCTTCTCTCCTATCAGTGCAACCCATTGGCTTCAAACACTTTTTCTGAGGCAAATCATCAGCATAGTCCAATATGGACTCTACAGTCTCAAGCAGCTTTTGCACCTAATAGGTGACTATGAATAAAGCCACATAGTTCTTTGGAGGAAATTACTGTAATTCCTATGAAAATTTCCACTCACTGCCATAATTTTGGCTGCCCCGCTCAGCCCTATTTTAATTTGCTTGAAGCCAGGAACTACTCAGCTTTCTCTTAATTTCCTAGGTGGATTATTCCCAAGGAGACAGAAAAAGAAAACTACTTTCTCCCTTCTGGAAGTATCTGGATTCATATTACATACAGATAAGATGATGCAAAATCTGAGAATCTCCCTTCGTGGGGCAAAGGAGCATCTAAACATATCAAGATCCAGGTAGAATCCAAGAAATTCCTTAGTAATTTTAAATAGTTACATGAGGGAGCTGTGTTGGAAGCAAATTCTCCAGCCTTCAATTAATCATCATCCACTACCTACCACTCCCTAGACAGCACTGCATGGAGCAGAAACAAACCTTCCCCACTGTACGCCACCAAACAAGTGTTCTAACAGAAAATACTTCAACTATTAAAGGCCTCACTCTCATCTTAATCCATCTGCACCACTCATCTGTTTTTAAACTACTATATCTTAGAAATTATTTTTAATGTGTTTAGAGAATATATTACCAGCTCAATAATTAGCTTCTTGGAGATAGGTATCTGGTACTACATTTACTGAGCTATCTATATCTTTCAGCACAGTGACTTTCTAGGCAGTGAGCACTCTAAAAATATTTCTTGGTTAATTAAACCAGAGGCTGTGTGTTCTATAAAATAATATCATTTTTTATTGTGCTAGTTTTGCAAACATAAGATATGGTATGGTGCAGACATATTAAAACCTGGGTGTATAGGCACACTGACACTTAAGATACTGAAGAATTTGTCTTATAGAGAAATGCATATAATCACCAATTCTTTAATCCCCTGAAGTGCTTATGTAATGCTCCATTGAAATTCGATGTTCAAATTTCAAAATTTATTTAAAAAGTCAAACCACATTAGAGTCCCATCACTCATTGCAGTTTTCTGATTAATTAGTTACAGCACACAAATGAAGCAAGTTTGCAGTTAATGAACTACAAATAAATCTATCTGTAAATAATAATTACCACTAATAACCAAATTAGTTAGACTTCAGATTTGTTCTCTTTGCATTTACATTAATTTGTTTCTTTTACCCTAATCAGTTAAGTTTCATCTAAAGATAATTGGACAGATATGACTCTAGAATGACAGTATGAGGAGCTCAAAGCTACTCCCATACAAAACAGCTTTAACTGGTGAAAATTATTTTTAAAACTAGTACCTATTTAAAGTCTATGTAAATTTCCTAAGGGCATATATCAAATGAAGACATATTTATTCAAGAAAATCTATATGGTCAACTAATATTAGACTAGCACACCAAAATATACCATGAGGAAAGGAAAGGAACATTTTTTCAATAAATGGTGTAGGGTAGACTGGATATCCAGATGCAAAAATTAAAAAAAAATCAGACCCTTATCTTATACTATATATAAAAATTAAACTAGATCAAAGACTTAAATATAAGATCTTAAGCCATAAAACTCCTAGAAAAAAAAAAAAAACAGGGAGAAGTACCTTGACACTGCTGTGGCAATAATTTTTTGGATAGCATACCAAAAGCACAGACAACAAAGCAAAAATAAATGAATGGGATGACATCAAACTAAAAAGCTTCTGCACAGCAAAGGAAACAACCAACAAAATGACAAGACAATCTCCAGAATGGGAAAATATTTGCAAAACATATTGTTGTGGGACTTTTCCTTAGTTCAGTTAAAGGTAGGTGTATTATTAGTCAAGGTTCTCTAGAGGGGCAGGACTAATAGGATATGTGTGTGTGTGTGTGTGTGTGTGTGTGTGTGTATATATATATATATATATATGAGATGTTACTAAGTATTAACTCACATGATCACAAGGTGCCACAATAGGCCATCATTAAGCTGAGGATCAAGAAGAGCCAGTCCAAGTCCCGAAACTGAAGGACTTGGTTTCTGACATTCCAGAGCAGGAAGCATCCAGAGCAGAAGAAAGATGTAGTCTGGGAGGCTAGGCCAGTCTAGTCTTATCAAGCTTTTCTGCCTGCTTTATATTCTAGCTTTGCTGACAGCTGAATCGATGGTGCCCACCCAGATTAAGGCTTGCCCAGCCCACTGACTCAAATGTTAATTTTTTTTGGCAACACCCTCACAGACGCACCCAGGATCAATACTTTGTATCTTTTAATCCAATCAAGTTGATACTAAGTATTAACCATCACATTGGGGTTCTTGTTTATTCCACAGCCACAAAAATTTAGGCTCCTGGAAGGGTTGAAGGGTGAGTAAAGAAGAGTTTAGTTGAGTGAAAAGGGGTACTAAGAGGGAAACAGAGATCCTCTGCAATGCCAGAGTCCCTGTTAGAGTGCTTCTTGCCCACAGCTTGAATCCCAGTTTCCACACAGGAAGAGGAGGGGCCAGGCTCCTCCCCAATGCTAATGAAGTGAACTTCTGTGGCTCCACCCAGTGCGCATTTCTCCCAGGGTGCAGGCTGGTTGGAATTTCTCTGGGGGCCCCCTTTCACCGTGCTGTCTTCATTCCCCTCTCTTAAGAAGGACATCTAACTGCCCTTAGAATAAGATTAGGACCAAGATTGGTCTTAACTGCTTCCTGCTGACAGGGGGTGCTGTTTTGGGAAAATGGCAGTCAGAGCTCCCTCAGAGGCCTATCAAAGGGTTCCTAGAAGAAAGGGCCATCTATCAGAGGCTCTGACTACGTGACAGTTTGAAATTTGATGGCCTAAAGTCAAGATCAGACAAATGGGGTTATTAGAAAACATGCATCAAAACAAAACAAAGGGAGGAGTAAGGACAGCTCAAAAATTCTTAGGCCTTTTATGAGTTTGCACAGGGAGAAGGAGGCTGAAAGACTGGTTAAGAAAAAAAATTTTTACCCTTTTGCTGACATGTTGGGCTTCTGGTTTCTGTTCCCCTGAGCCTGATCCTAAGCCAACCAGTTTAAGGTTTGAGAGAGAAACTCTTTTCAGTTTAGAGGATGCATCTGAGGGGGGTGTCCTGTCATACAGAGATACAATTACCTCTCTGTGAAGAGAGAACCAAGGAGGAGAAAGGAAAAAAGGTTTTTTATTTTTGTTTTTTTCAAAGGAGTCCCATTTGTTCAGGATGAATTTGAAAGGGGTACAGACTGAAGTTGAATGGCTACCCATCTAGAGAGAGAGGAGCAGGCATGCCTAGTTCCCTTCTCTTCCTAGCAGGTACGCAGGATAAGTGAGGGAGAGAGGGAAGAGCATCCTCTTTTCCTTTTCTGTCCTTATATCCCCAAGTCCTGGTGACCTCAGCTGGTGCCACCATGAGTACCAAAGTGGCTTGCACCCATGCAGCAGAGGTCTCTAGGGGTTGGAATCATCTGCTCTTACCAACATATGCCCTATCTCCCCTTCTGTCAGTAGCCTTGGAGTTCCCTAGACCTCATTTATGCCATGGATACTAATGTGGGCTTTATCCATGAAACAGGAAGCTCGGGCTTGGCTTAATCGGCAGGAATTAGCCACACTCACTTGTGCTGTGTCTTTTAACCTCGGTTGTCATCAGCCTTTGGATTCCTTAAATCCAGTTCTCTTTCCTAGGGCTTTGACCCAAAGCTTGGAATTGAGTTTGGAACAAAAACATATCTTAGGGGCATTGAATGGACTCCTTATCATAAGCCAAATGCTAAGGTGGAGTTATGGAAATGAGACCCCCAAAAAGGGAGAGAAAAGGATGTCTTGTGATACACCCAGATAAGTGGTGGCTATAGTTATGCTTGTAGGATTTGAGTGACTTTGGTTAGCTTTCTTGGTCTTACTTTCCTAAAAAAGAAACCTCAGAGTGATGGGCATCCTATTTATTCCAATCACTTAGCAGAATTTGCGGGATAACTGCTCAGAACTAGAATACTGATCCAGATTTTTACACTACCCATTCTTCTTGTTTTTTTCTGAACTGCAGCCAGAGACTGCTGGTTGGTTCACAGGAACAAGCAGGATTTATCTAAAATGTAGGCAAAAACTTAAAAACAACTAGTGAATTTAGAATTTAATGACAAATGTATGATAAGTTTTGGAACATAATTTCTTTCTCTCCAGCCCTCAGTTTTATTAAAACAAATTATGATAGGGCTGAGTGGTTTGCAAAATAGACTAGTTTTATACTTGTCCTGATGATTTTCATAAAGTGCAGCAAGCATAATTATTTCTACATAAGCCTTTTAGATTGGCTTTGATGGAATTCTATTCTCCAAAGGATCTCAGTCAAGATTTTTAAAGCCCAGCCCAGCCATGGGTTTATCCTCAAATACCTGTGAGTTGGGTGATCCTGTCATCTTAAGATCCCAAGATCAAGTTGAAGTTCCTGGACCTGTTAGAAAGTGACATTTTTTTTTTTTTTTTTTTTTTTGAGACGGAGTTTCGCTCTTGTTACCCAGGCTGGAGTACAATGGCGCGATCTCGGCTCACTGCAACCTCCGCCTCCTGGGTTCAGGCAATTCTTTTGCCTCAGCCTCCTGAGTAGCTGGGATTACAGGCACGCGCCATCATGCCCAGCTAATTTTTTGTATCTATAGTAGAGATGGGGTTTCACCATGTTGACCAAGATGGTCTCGATATCTTGACCTTGTGATCCACCCGCCTCGGCCTCCCAAAGTGCTGGGATTACAGGCTTGAGCCACCGCGCCCAGCTGAAAGTGACATTCTTTACTGACCACAGGCTGGGAATCCTGTACAGGGAATTTGTAGACGCAGGTATGAGGCCAGTCTCCCCACGGGGCTTTCACCAGCCCTGCAAATTGAGACTGACCCCTTAAAGAGAAGCATGTCCTTCCAATTAAAGACTTGGTAAAATAACCACTTTTCCAATTGTGTCCTGTTGCAAAAGAAAAATGGATTCTTATTCCACTGATGCAAACAACAATATTGCCATAAGAATACTCACAGATAGTTTCCAAATTTTATGGGAACCAGGCAGAGAAAAACAAACGTTCCAAATCTTGCTCATAGGAGTGTATTACCTTATTCAATTATGAAAGGCCATAAATAGTTCAAAACACATTTCCTTGACTCTGAAAAACAAAAGAAGGATCAGCAATATTCCTTGAGAAGTGGGTGATTTTGCCTGCTGTCATCTCCAGAGTAGTGGTTCAGAGATTTTGCCAGATGAAGAGGCAAGTCAAAATAACGTAAGATGTAGAAGCTTCTTCCCCCAATTGAATTTATCTGGTACAAAGTGTGGGTAAATTCAATCCTAAAGGCACTCTCAAGAACGATGGAGATTTTGGTGACAAGCAATTAAAGAGGAGGCTGGTAGCTGCCTGAGAGCAACAAGCAAAACTGTAAGCCAGCTGGATTTTGGATATTTTAATAATTGGATAATTTTATTGGATAATTATTAAATATTGGATATTTTAAATATCCAATATATTTGGATATTTATATTGGATAATTATATATTGGATATCCAAATTATCCAATATATTCAATTATATATTGGATATATATTGGATATTGGATAATTATAAATATTGGATAATTATTAAAAAATAATAATTGGATATTTTAATAATTTAAATTAAATAAATTTAATAATTTAAAAAATAACCAGAAAGAACCAGGTGATGAGATAACTCTAAGATGACTCCTCCTGTGGTCAGAGAAGACCTCAAAGCCTGACGCTGTCAAGACACCCAAATTTAATTAGATCAGAGTGTGGAGCAATTTATGCACCATCACATTGTTTTTAAGAAATGGAGTAATCGACCAGCAATTAATGAAGCCTAACAGCTGGATGTGATGCTACAGAGACATGCAGTTTAGAAGACAGATAAGAAATAGAGAGAAAGAGAGACCTGCCAAAACCAGTCATCCCAGGATAACCATGCCCATGCCCAAGACTGCACCCTCTCAAGAAGATCAGAGGCTTCACACTGCACAGGAAATGGACTTATTCAAATATTCTAACCAAGTTACTAAATAAATAAGCAAGTAACATGAAAAAACATGGAAAAAGGAAAATAATTAGTATCTAAAGTTGCTACAGTACCAAAACAGCCTTACAAAAAATGGCAAAGTTATTCAGGCCAAAAGCAAGTGACCACAGACAATAATTTAAATCTAGATAAAGAAAGCACTAACAGAGGTGATAATGTAGTTATAAAAGATAGGCATATTTCTTCTCCTTTCTCTTAACTTACTTTAAAAAAGTGGTATAAAGTAATATGTATGTAATTATATTTAGTAGAAATATAATATACTTGATCATAACAGCAAAAAGGAGGTAGGTGGACAAAGCTGTATTGTAGTAAGGAAAGGACACCATATGCTCACTGAAGACTACAGAAAAAGAGGAAGAGAATAAGAAATGGCAAATTAGCTGGTGTATATAATCCCCCAGAATATATGCTTGCTTTCTTTTCTTCTCTCAGCTCATTTAAAAGACATAAAATTATATTTTTAGTAATAATTAACCCCATTAAAAAGTAGGCAAAGACATGAACAGACCCTTCTAAAAAGAAGATATTTATGCAGCGAACAAACATGAAAAAAGCTCAGCATCACTGACTGCTAGAGAAATGCAAATCAAAACCACAGTGAGACACCATCTCATGCCAGTCAGAATGGCAATTATTAAAATATCCAGAAGCAACAGATGCTGGTGAGGCTATGAACAGATAAGAATGCTTTTACACTGTTGGTGGAAATGCAAATGAGTAAGACAGTGTGACAATTCCTCAAAGACCTAGAACCAGAAATATTATATGACCCAGCAATCCCATTACTTGGTATATACCCAAATAAATATAAATTATTCTATTATAAAATACATGCATGTGTATGTTCATTGCATTATTCACAATAACAAAAACATGGAATCAACACAAATGCCCATCAATAATGGACTGGATAAAGAAAATGTAGTATAATTACACCATGGAATACTATGCAGCCACAAAAAGGAAAACAATCATGTCCTTTGCAAAGACATGGATGGAGCTCGAAGCCATTATCCTCAGCAAACTAACGCAGGAACAGAAAACCAAACACCACATGTTCTCACTCATAAGTGGGAGCTGAACAATGAGAACACATGGACACAGGGAGAGTAACAACACACACTGGGGCATCTTGGGGGGGGTGGCAGGGAATGGAGAGCATCAGGAAAAATAGCTTATGCATGCTGGCCTTAATACTGAGGTGATGGGCAGCAAACCACTGTGGCACACATTTACCTACATAATGAACCTGCACATCCTGCGCATGTACCTCGGAACTTAAAAGTTAAAAGAAAATGTTTTTGAGCCACCCGGGACACCATTAAGAAAGTGTATTAGCTCGTTTTCATGCTGCTGATAAAGACATACCCAAGACTGGGCAATCTACAAAGGAAAGACATTTAATGGACTTACAGGTCCACATGGCTGGGGAGGTCTCACAATCATGGAGGAAGGAAGGTAAAAGGCAATTCTCACATGATGGCAGACAAGAGAAGAGTGACAGCCAAGTGAAAGGAATTTTTTCTTATAAAACCGTCAGATCTCATAAAACTTATTTGCTAGCACAAGAACAATATGAGGAAAACTGCCTTATGATTCAATTTTCTCCCACTGCGTCCCTCCCACAACACATGGGAATTATGAGAGCTATAATTCAAGATGAGATTTGGGTTGGGACAAAGCCGAACCATATCAGAAAGTTAAAAAATAATCCTCGAATTGTAGAAAATATTCACAAATCATGTATCTGATAAGGAATAAAGAGCTCTTAACTCAATAATAAAAAAATTAAAAATAGACAAAGGGGGAGGAGACAAGATGGCAGATAGAAGACAGGGCTAATGTGCAGCTCCCACTGGATGGACAGAACAGTGTAGAAACTCACATCATGAACTGTTGCTCCAGAACCACAGCAGGAATGTACCAGGAAAACTGAAAGAATTCACCGATCAGTTGAAAGAAGGCCACTGGGCCAGGCGCGATGGCTCAAGCCTGTAATCCCAGCACTTTGGGAGGCCAAGGTGGGTGGATCACGAGGTCAAGAGATCGAGACCATCCTGGTCAACATGGTGAAACCCCGTCTCTACTAAAAATACAAAAAATTAGCTGGGCATGGTGGTGCGTGCCTGTAATTCTGGCTACTCAGGAGGCTGAGGCAGGAGAATTGCCTGAACCCAGGAGGCGGAGGTTGCAGTGAGCCAAGATCGCGCCATTGCACTCTAGCCTTGGTAACAAGAGCGAAACTCCGTCTCAAAAAAAAGAAAGAAAGAAGGCCACTGCAAATTCCACGGGACAGGCAAAAAACTGTGAGTTCCCGAAGTGTGAGAGATGGAACTAGTGAATCTGAAAATCTAGATCACAGGAGAAGACGTTAAACCTTACCTAAAGCTGACACAGATTTAGGGAACCTCATGAAATACAAAAGTAGAGGCATAGGTGGGTGGATCATCTGAGGTCAGGAGTTTAAGACCAGCCTGGCTAACATGGTAAAACCCTGTCTCTACTAAAAATACAAACATTAGCCAGATGTGGTAGTGTGATGGCAGATGTCTGTGATCCCAGCTACTCGAGAGGCTGAGCCAGGGGAATAACTTGAACTTGGGAGGTGGGGGTAAAGGTAGCAGTAAGCCAAGCTCGCGCCACTGCACTCCAGCCTGGGCACCAAAGTGAAAAAAAGAAAGTAGAAGCAGGGCCTAAAAGGCACTTCCAGTCTCCAGCTGAAACTCAGGGAAGCCATCACTGACTATACCTCACAGGAACTCGCAGGGAAAGCAGCCAGTGGAATTAGGGAGGTTTCAAAAGGAAAAAGAAGCTTCCAACTGAAATTACTAATACTTTTGACTGGGCACAAATTTTCTTGAGCAGAATCCAGAGGATGAACAGGAACTTCTGGAGATATGGGTGCAGGAACTGCTGCCGACAGAGTGGGCAGATGGGAGGGACAAGGTCCACAGACTCTGCTTGCCTTCTCAGTGGGGAAGCTCACCGCCTGGAGCAAGGTTTGAGTGGGACACTGCAGGAGTGAGACAGGCCTCACCAACTGCATGGGAGCTGGGTGAGGCCTCTCACTACTGGCTACCCCCACTTCCCTGGTGAACTATATGACACAGCAGAGGCAGCCAAAATCCCCTCTGGAATATAACCACATTGGTTTGAGAACCATCCTCCATCCTCAACAGTGACCGTGGCAAACCCTGCCCAAGGAGAGTCAGTGCGCAGACCTGCCTAGCCTTGCCCCCACCTCATGGTAAGTCTCTACCTGCCCTGGTAGCTGAACACAAAAGATAGAATCTCTTTGGAGCTTTATGGCCCAGCCCATTGCCTGAGAAACCAAAAGACTTACCCTGGCCAACTTAGGGAAAGCTTAGATCTTCCTATGACTACCTTAGTTGGTTATTTCTTGAGAGTGTCACCTCCTGGCTAGAGGCCAACCAACTCAAACCATTATAGCAACTCCTGGCAGAAGAACCCTGATCCAAGGAGGGAGAAAACAATAGCTAATTCACTGTCTGAAACATCTTGGCTAACCAGAGGTCCTGAATGTGTCCACATGACAACTTGACTGCTAGCCTAGCTAGAGAAAGGCTACGTGGAGAATCACATCATAAACTTTTGCTCAAATGACTACTGCAGGTATGTACCAGGGAAGCTGAGAGAATCCACAGACCCTTTGAAGGGAGCGGATTCTCCTGCAGGCCTGGGAGACAGCCCAAAAACTGTGAGTCCCCAAAGTGTGAAAGGGGAATCATCTGCTCCCAGACATACACCCTCACTGGGGAAGCTGAAGGTTCAGATCATGGGAGAAGGATTTGACCATCTCTGGAGCTGAGACAGGTGAAATACAGGGGTAGAAGAAGCAGCAGGAAGAGCCCTGTGGGCTCTCACAGTCCCCAGGGAAGCCATTTCTGACTTTGCCTCACAGAGGTCCTTGGGGAGGGCTTCCAGAGGAACTGGGAAAAAAACACACAGAGAAGGAAACTTCCAGCTGAACTTTGTAATGATTTCAACTGAATGCGAAGTTTCCTGGACATAACCTGGGGGAGGGGATGAATCTGGAGTGCAGACACAGCACAGAAGCCATAGCAGGCAGGAGGTGCAAAACCTGAAAGCCCTGCTTGCTTTCACAGCCAGAAGGTTGGCAGCCTGGGGCAAGTTCTCAGCCTTGCTCATCTGCTGCCTGGAAACAAACCTGGTGATGTTGGGAAGGGGGCATGGCGGGAGTGAGACTGGCATTTTGGGCTGCATAGCAGCTGGGTGAGGCCTGTAACTGTCGGCTTTCCTCCGCTTCATTGGCGACATGCATGACACTGCCATAATCCCCCTGAGAACATAACTTCGTTGGCCTGAGAACCACACCCCCACTCCCCGATCCCCCACAGAAGCCACAGCAATCCCCACCCAAGGAAAGTCTGAGCTCAGACACACCTAACCCTGCCCTCACCTGATGGTCATTCTCTACCTGCCCTGGTAGCCAAAGACAAAGATCTCTAGGGCCCTGCCCACTGCCTGACCATCCCTATACTGCTACAGCTGATGCTCTCTTGATCCTCCATCTCTGGGCATGAAGCCAAATAGCACAAAACTAGTGCAACAAACAAAACTACAACTAAGAACCCTCACAGAGTCCATTTCACTCCCCTGCCACCTCCACCAGAGCAAGTGCTGGTATCCATGGCTAAGAGACCAGAAGATGGTTCACATCACAGGACTCTGTGTAGACACCCCCTAGGCCTGGAGCCAGGTAACTCTGCTGGGTGGCTAGATCCAGAAGAGGAATAATAATCACTACAGTTTGGCTCTCAGAAAACCCCATCCCTAGGGAAAGGTGGGGAGCACTATACCAAGGGAGTACCTGATGGGACAAAAGAACTTGAACAGTGGCCCTTGAGCCCCAGGTCTTCCCTCTGACATAGTCTACCTTAATGAGAAGGAACCAGAAAAACAATTCTGGTAATACAACAAAACAAAGTTCTTTAACACCCCCAAAAGATCACCCTAGCTCACCAGCAATGGATCTAAACCAAGAAGGAATCTCTGAATTTCCCAAAAAGGAATCCAGAAGGTCACTTAGTAAGCTAATCAAGGAGGCACCAGAGAAAGATTAAGTCCAACTTAATGGAATTTTAAAAAATGATGCAAGATGCAAAGGAAAAAATTTTCAGTGAAATAGATTTCAGTGAAATAGCATAAATAAAAATCAGTAGCAGCTTCTGAAAACAAAGGACATGCTTATGGAAATGCAAAATACACTGAAAAGTCTCAGTAATTGAATCAAGCAAGCAGAAGAAAGAACTTCAGGGCTCAAAGAAAAGATTTTTGAATTAACCAAATCCAACAAAGACAAAGAAAAAATAATCAAAAAATGAGCAAAGCCTCCAAGAAGTTTGGGATTATGTTAAATGACCAAACCTAAGAATAATTAATATTCCTGAGGAAGAAGAGAATTCTAAAAGTTTGGAAACATATTTAAGGGAATAATCAAAGAAAACTTCCCCAGCATTGCTAAAAATCTACACATCCAAATACAAGAAGCTCTAAGAACACCCGAGAAATTTATCACAAAAAGACCATCATCTAGGCACACAGTCATCAGGTTACCTAAAGTCAAGATGACGAAAGAATCTTAAGAGCTGTGAGGCAAAAGCACTAGGTAACCTATAAAGGAAAACTTATCAGGTTAACAGCAGACTTCTCAGCCAAAACCCTACATGCTAGAAGGGACTGGGGCTCTATCTTCAGCCTCTTTAAACAAAACAATTATCAGCCAAGAATTTTGTATCCAGTGAAACTAAGCTTCATAAATGAAGGAAAGATACAATCTTTTTCAGACAAAAAATGCTGAGAGTATTTGCCACTACCAAGCCAGCAGGAAAGAACTGCTAAAAGGAGCTCTAAATCATGAAACAAATCCTTGAAATACATCAAAATAGAACCCCCTTAAGACATGAATCTCACAGGACTTATAAAACAATAACACAATAAATTTTTTAAAACCCAGAGTATTAAGGCAGCTAATAGTATGATTAATAGAATAGTACTTCATGCCTCAATACTAATAATGTTGAATGTAAGTGGTCTAAATCCTCCACGTAAAAGATGCAGAATGGCAGAATGAATAAGAATTCACCAACCAAGTATCTGCTTTCTTTAAGAGATTCACCTAACACACAAAGACTCACATAAACTTGAAGTAAAGGGGTGGAAAAAGATACTCCGTGCAAATGGACACCAAAAGGGAACAGGAATTGCTATTCTTATATCAGACAAAACAGAGCAAGTGCTAGTATCCATGGCTAAGAGACCTGAAGTGACAGCAGTTGAAAAAGACAAAGAGGGACATTATATAATGTTCAACAGGAAAATATCACAATCCTAAATATATATGCACCCAATATTGGAGTTCCCAATTTTATTTAAAAAATTACTTCTAGACCTAAGAAATGAGATAGACAGCAACACAAGAACAGTGGAGGACTTTAATACTCCACTGATAGCACTAGACAGGTCATCAAGAGAAAAAGTCAACAAAGAAACAATGGATTTGAACTACACCCTAGAACAAATGAACTTAATAGATATTTACAGAACATTCTACCCAACAAATGCAGAATATACATTCTTTTTATCAGCACATGGAACACTCTCCAAGATACACCATATGATAGGCCACAAAACAAGTTTCGACAACTTTTTAAAAATTGAAATTATATCAAGTACTCCCTCAGACCACGGTGAAATAAAACTAGAAATCAATTCCTAAAGGAACCCTCAAAACTACACAAATACATGGAAATTAACCTACTCCTGAATAGTCATTGGGTCAAAAATGAAATCAAGATGAAAATTTACAAAAATTTTTAACTGAACAAAAATAATGATACAACCTATCAAAACCCCTGGGATACAGCCAAGGAGGCGTTAAAAGGAAAGTTCATAGGCTTCAATGCCTACATCAAAAAGTCTGAAAGAGCACATGTAGACAATCTAAGGTTGTACCTCAAGGAACTAGAGAAACAAGAACAAACCCAACTCAAACCCAGTAGAGGAAAAGAAATAACAAAGATCCCAGCAGAACTAAATAAAATTGAAACAAAAAAGAAAACAAAAGATAAATGAAACAAAAAGCCGATTATTTGAAAAGATAAATAAAATTGATAGACCATTAGCGAGATTAAGAAAAGAAGAGTGGGCCGGGCGCGGTGGCTCACACCTGTAATCCCAGCACTTTGGGAGGCCGAGGCGGGTGGATCACGAGGTCAAGCGATAGAGACCATCCTGGTTAACATGGCGAAACCCCGACTCTACTAAAGATACAAAAAATTAGCTGGGTATGGTGGCGCGTGCCTGTAATCCCAGCTACTCAGGAGGCTGAGGCAGGAGAATTGCCTGAACCCAGGAGGTAGAGGTTGCGGTGAGCAGAGATTGCTCCATTGCACTCCAGCCTGGGTAACAAGAGTGAAACTCCATGTCAAAAAAAAAAAAAAGAAAAAGAAAGAAAAGAAGAGCGAAGACCCTAATAAGCTCAATTAGAAACGAAATGGGAGATATTACAACTGATACCACAGAAATACAAAAGATTATTCAAGGCTGCTATGAACACCTTTATATCTATAAACTCAAAAACCTAGAGAAGATGGATAAATTCTTGGAAATATACAAACCTTCTAGATTAAACCAGGAAGAAATAGAAATGCTGAACAGACGAATAACAAGCAGGAAAATTGAAATGGTAATAAGAAAATTGCCAACAAAAAAAGTCTAGGACAAGATGAATTCACAGCTGAATTCTATCAGACATTCCTATTGACACTATTCTACAGGAGAGAAGAGAATCTTCCCTAAATCATTCTATGAAGCCAGTATCACTCTGTGAAATCAGTATCACTCTAATACCAAAACCAAGAAAGGAGATAGAAAAAAAGAAAACTACAGACCAATATCCCTGACAAATAGAGACGCAAAAATTCTTAACAAAATACTAGCTAACCAAATCCAACAGCATATCAAAAAAATATGATCAAGTGGGTTTCATACCAGGGATGCTTTAACATATGCAAGTTAATAAACGCAATACACTACATAAACAGCTTTAAAACCAAAAATCACATGATCATCTCAATAGAGGCAGAAAAAGCATTTGACAAAATCCAGCATCTCTTTATAATTAAAGCCCTCAGCAAAACCAGCATAGACGGGACATACCGTAATGAAATAAAAGCCATTTATGACAAACGCACAGCCAACATAATACTGAATGGGAAAAAGTTGAAAGCATACCCCCTGAGAACTGGAACCAAACAAGGATGCCCACTCTCACCACTAAAACCTAGGCATGCTGGGTGGCTGGGTGTTTAGCCAAATTTCCTGCTCCTTCCCTCATGTGAGTATGTAGGAATGTAACTGTTCCTTTAAATATGGCCATGTGACAAGTTCTTATTAATGGAGGTGTAGGTGGGGTTTTAAGTAAAAGGGATTCTTTCTCCACCCTTGCCCCTCTACCATCTAAATGCTGAGAACTCAGGCCCTGGGAAATGGCAAACCATGCAATAGAAGAAAGCATCCTTTTTAAACCCACAGGTGGAAGAAAGCTACTGACTGACCAGAAAAGACTCTTACATGAACAAAGAAATACGCTTTTATTGTGTCAAACCACGGAGTTTTGGCTTTGGTACAGCAGTTCCCATTGCCCTAGTTATCGTACTGGGAAACAAAAGGAAATATGGGGCAAAAAGTATGGGTTGATGGATCAAAAACTGGGGACACAGAGCCATGTCATCTGAACCAGAAAAGAACCTGGAACAAAACAGATCAATTCTTTTACTCAGGGACTAAGGGGACCAGCGGACACAACATCCTTCAGACCATGCCCTCCCTCACGCTACCTTCATTCAGTTGCTAAACCTGCCTCATTCTGCTAAATGTTCAAGCAATATCTGCTTCTCTGCATTCTCACTGATGCCACCTGGGTGGTCATCTTCATCTGCTGGCTGAAGTACTCCAGTACTCTAGTCCTGTGTTCTCTTAGCCACCCCCTGTTCCCTCACAGATCCGTTCTCCATCATCATAACACACAAATGGGATTCTGACCCATTCCTTTGGCCCTGACTTGAACCCTTCAATGAATTCTCAGTGTGATTACAATCAAGTTCAAACCCCTTTGCAGTACATATGTGGCCCTGCCCGATATGGCTTCCATTTCAGCTATCACCTCTCCAGTCCTTAGACTCTCTGTTTCAGCCACCGTGAACTTCTTGTGGCTCCCTGAGTGGGTCACACTTCTCTTGCCTCTTTATCCATTGCATAAGACACTTCCACTTGCTAAAAGTCCTTCCCCTTCTCTCCTGTTCACATCCCTTCCTTCCAACAGTTTGACTGCCACTCAACCTAGCTGTCAACTTTTCTGAGACGGTTTCTCTGACATATTCAGACTGAATTACCTTCTTATTTTCTGTCTGTCCTTAGTACCCTGTTCATGCCCCTATCAAAGCCCTTTCATACTCTACTTAATTGTTTTTCTGTCAGTATCTTCTGTTAGACTGATGCTTGAGGGCAGAAACACCACAATCACCATTAAATCTGAGCACTTCATGGGTATTTGGCATAGAGAAGGTGTTCAGTACTTTGTTTTTTAGCTGGGTGGACGGGTGGGACAAATAATTTGTTACAAGCCTAAGAAAAAGTCATACATAGGCAATTAGCAATGTTGGTTAACTGTTAGTGAAAATATAATCACATTTTTTCATACATTTATTTATTTAATCTGATCTATAAATGTCTTTTAACATATGATTTTTCAAAGTTGCTAAGTTTGACTCTTTTAAAGAATGTGACTGATCACTTAATGATTTATTTATTTATTTATTTTTTATTTTTATTCATTTTTTCTTTTTTGGGGGGGGGAGGAAGGCAGAAAGGAAAGGAATAAGGACGGTAGGGAGGAAGGAAGGGATGAAGGAAGGAAGGAAGGGAGGAAGCGGGGAGGGAGGGAGGGAGGGAAGCGAAGAAAGGAAATCAAGCAATGAAAGAGACATTGCCGACCTGGATCTAGAGGTTTACAAGTTGATTTCTTTTTTTTTTGAGAGAAGGAAAGAAAAAAAAAATAAGGAGAGGAAGAAAGAGGAAGAGAAAGAGGGAGAGTAAATGGAAATATTGCTTTATTTTGAAAAAAATTGGGTATTAATAATGGCCAATCAATGTTTCATTTAAACTAATGGGTAGGTGTGATGTGGTATTGACAAGAATGTATATTTTGTGTATTTGAAGTGGAGAGCTCTATAAATATTTATTAAGTTTACTTGTTCTGGATCTGAGTTCGAGTCCTTGATATCCTTATTAATTTTCTGTCTCATTGAATCTAAGTCTCCTATCTGGGTGTTAGGATCGTTAGCTCTTGTTGTTGCATTGATCCTTTTACCACTATATCTTTGTTGCTTTAAAATCTATTTTATCCGATACAAGAATTGCAGCTCCTGCTTTTTATTTATTTATTATTTATTTTTGCTCTCCATTTGGTTGGTAAATCTTTCTCCATCCCTTTGTTTTGAGTCTTTGTGTATCCTTGCATGTGAAACAGGTCTGGATCACATTACACACAGAAAGAAATAACCAGTATTAGCCTTTCTAAAAATACACCAAAAAGTAAAGAGCACCAACATAAAGAAGAATTTACACCAACAAATGGATAAAACAGCCAGTCAACATCAAATGGCAGTAACCCTAAATTTAAATTGACCGAATTCCCAATCAAAAGACACAGCCAAAACCCAACGGCATGTTACATCCACTTAATGATTTATTTGTTGGTTTGTTTGTTAATATGTGAATAGACAAGCCAGTCATCTTTCTCCCTCTCTGTGAGCCAGGTCTGGAGGAAACCTGGTTGTTGGGTCAGGAGGAATGAGGCAAGCACTGAGTGAAGACCTTGGCTCTGGAGTCAGAGCTTTCAGAGTTAAGTCCTGCCGTGTGATTTACCAGCCATGTGACCTTGGGTGATGAATTAATGTTTCTGGAGTCCTTAGCAGAGTGCCTGGTATATATTAAGAATGTAACAGTGGGTAGCAATAATGATCAATGTTATATTCTCCACAAAAATTATCTTTATCATTTTATCAGTGTCCTTCCTTAATATTGTTAGACTGTGACTAAGGCATCACCGGGGGTTTGTACACTGTGTGCAGGAAAAGTAACAGCCCTATGCAAGAAAGCTCAGCCCTATGAGATCATCAGGAAAGACCTAATGCTCCTCGTTGGACAGACAAGAAAATCCACACTCAGCAGGGTTAGGAGACCGGCTCCAAGTCACGTAGCTCTTAGGGGCAGAGGTGAGAGTCAAACCAGAATTTCTGATTCCAAAGCCAGTTCTCTTTCCACGATACTGCACGGCCTCTGGGTATTAGCGTTTCCAGGTCCCACATACTTCCAAATTTTTAAGGTCAATAAGACTCTGGATACCAAATATTCACACTGGGACTACCTGTTCTTTTCTCTCCATTTGCAGGTATGTGGGATTGTGGGTCCATGGGGCATTCTGCCCAGACTTTAGAGCTCTCGGATGTGCCTCCCTTCCCCAAGCTGTCTTCTCTGCCAAGCGCACAGACTGGCTCCCATAGAGACTGAAGTACCCTTTCACAGATTTGCTTCTGTGTCTCTCCCTGAGACTGGGCTGGGATTGCAGTCTAACTCTTGCACTTCAGAAGTCCAGAGAACCCAAGGCTTTTGTGCTTTGTAGACACATGCCACAAAAACTGAGCACACTTACCACTTGAAGAAACATCAGAATGTGCCAAATCTCTGAAGTCCAATTCTTAGTGCAAACTGCCAAAGCAGATGACACTTGCAGTACTCAGAAGGTCATAACTTGTCCAAGCTCAATAGGGCCTGAAGCCTCTTCTAGTCTGAACTGTTCATTTTGCAGAGGAGGAAATATGGGCATAGAAATGGGCAGGAACAAATGTCCAGGCTTGGTGATAGTGGCTGTGGGGTGTCTTCTGGGTCCCATTCCATCATCCTTCTCATCACATCCATATGCATCTTCCTGGAGCCTCATGATAATTGGATACCCCTTACAGGGACCAGTTGCCTCAGACATAGACATCTGCTTAGGACATTAGCTGTCACTATAGAGAGCAATTTTGACAAAGGCCATTGTTGGCGATTAGGAACACCTCCTAAAAATGAGATGTTCTAAGGGGTCCCAGTACCTCGGGGCTGCGTGCAATAGGGGCCTTAAGAAAGGCTCCTAGACTATCTCTTCATTGCCTGTATTATATTTTGTGAGAATGTAAACCTACCTCACTATTAATTTTAGCAAAATAAAATTAAAAAGAAAACAACCAAACAAAAAGAGATGTCAGGGGCCGGGCGCGGTGACTCACGCCTATAATCCCAGCACTTTGGGAGGCCGAGGCGGGTGGATCACGAGGTCAAGAGATCTAGACCATCCTGGTCAACGTGGTGAAACCCCGTCTCTATCAATACAAAAAATTAGCTGGGCATGGTGGCGCGTGCCTGTAATCCCAGCTACTCAGGAGGCTGAGGCAGGAGAATTGCCTGAACCCAGGAGGCGGAGGTTGCGGTGAGCCGAGACCGCGCCATTGCACTCCAGCCTGGGTAACAAGAGTGAAACTCCGTCTCAAAAAAAAAAAAAGAGAGAGAGAGAGAGAGAGAGAGACGTCATACAGAAAAGAAGTATGGGCAGTTTTAGAGATGTTTCAATAATAGTGCTCATCACTGGTTCTCCAGTATACAGAAATATATGCTGGAAAGGTTCATTAGGATCCTTCAGTCAAGCCAAAGGCTGGAATACGGCATGTGGTTTCAGGCATCCAGTAGCAGAGATTAGCTCTTGAGTGCGGTTGGAAATAAACATTGCCCCAGGCATCTACCCTGTCCTTAGTTTAGTGCCTCCCAGTAGGTAGAAGGCAAATCTTTAGGGACCAAGATGGTTTTATCAGTTGCAGAAAACTTAGATGTTTCCAAAATCCCATAAGATATTGAAGTCTTAGAACCTCCCAGGGGATTCCTGAGCTAGAATTGGCTTCAATCAGACAGACAGTAACATATCTAGTGTCCTCTGTTCTTCACAGTTTCTCATCTTCTGGACCTCCACTTCTAGTCCTAAATCAGAGATAGGCAACTCCCTGCAGTAGGGTAATGCCACATGCCAGAGGGCTGAAGGAGGTCTCTCTACTGCACAGGACCATTCACAGGCAATGGAGTGAGTCTGAAGGGGATCTGAAGGGGAAAATTGCCTTTTGAGCATACTAAATTCCATCACATTTAAGGCAGGAGACCGTATTTCTTTATTCTTAAGCCTCCATTATCCTTCTTGGTCCCCAGTGCGAGGAAAAGACTGAATAAACATCTGACAGATGACTAGATAAATCAATGAATGAATGAAAGAATAAAGTGAGCGAGTGAGTTAGAAAAAGAGTTAACTATATAGGCTGGAGAATGAATGCCAAAAAAAAAAAAAGAAAAAACCCACAAGGGAATGGCCAAATCTTAATAATGCATGCATGAATGCTCATGAATTCTATTATGGAGAAAGAAGTTCATCTGTTTATATAATTCCTATCAGTGCTGTATTTCCTCTTATGTTCTTTACTTTCTTGAGCTCTTTAAAACAAGAAACTTTTAACTATTTTGTGCCCTGAGCATTTAAATAACTTTTTGGTGTTATTTCTTTCATTTTTTTTTTTTAGCTAGCAAAATATTTATTCTGATGAGCTATTTTTCACTAAATCTCGCTCAGTGTCTTCGTCTGTAGTCACCACTTGGCCTTTTCATCACTATATGCATTAACACCCTGGTAGGTAAGAGACAAATGGAGGCAAAATAGCAAAGTGGTGGAGAGGAGGGTTCTAGAGGCAAACAGCCCTGCGGTCCTGCGTCCTGAGGCCACTGTTGAACAGAGCGGCTTTGCACAAATTGCTTAGCCTCTGGATTATGATGGAACTTGCCTGTGAATATGATTATAAGTAATCCTGTAAGGACAATACTTTTCATTGTGTTAATCACACAGCAAGTGATCAATGAATTTTAGTTACTGGTATCATTATATTGCACTGCTATACTACTATATTACATTAAATCATATTGAATGCTATAAATCCTATCATCTATTATATTGATTGTGGCCTTGTGAAACCAGTGTCTACAGATGTGTTGAATAAAGCCACATCTTTCAGAGTTCTCCTCCAACCACCTCCTTAACTTCTTCCCCAGATCGAGGACGCCCTTACTTCTCTCTTAACGTAAATCTTGAAAGTAGTACCCAGTGGTCTTCATGGAGAGAAATCTTGTTTTTAATCTGAAACAACGTTCAGCTACACCCATGGCTGGGCTCTCCTGGCCTTCCCTACATGTGTTCCCATCCCTCTCATTCAGCAGAGGCCATCTGAGTTCAGAGTTCTGATGTGAGACTTGTGTTTGAGGAAGAAAAATCATTTCTCATTTGTTGACCTGACTTTCACCCTCTCCCTCCAGCATTCCAAACTCCCACTCAAATCAACAAGCTAGAATTTTAAACTTGGTTGGAATTATGAAAGCTTGAGGTTATTAGAGACCAAGGATAGGGCAGGAGCTGAGTCTGACAGCTTGTTTTACTCTCTGAACTGATCAAGGCCAACGCAGTGTCAGGGAAAGGCCAGGTTTTCTAGTAGCCTTGGGCTGTTGGCCTTATGCTAGGGAAGGAAGGCGGAGCTGAAGATGTGGCATCAAATTAGAAAAAATAAGGTGCATCGATTCACTCAACTCTGTGCTTAATCCTGTGGCAAACAAGTTGCTTAACTTCTCCTCTGCACTTCTTTTCACCTTCTTTAGGTTATAGGACCCAGTTTTTTAGGTGGTAGCAACGCACTCAAGGAAGATGCAGCCCTTCCTCCAGCCTGAGAGAATGAAGCATCATTGACTTATACCAACCATAGCAATCCCATTTCCCTTTGCTCATGATTTATTTGGGAATGCGCAAGTGACCCAGTCCTGACCAATCAGACCAAAGAAACAGTCTATTGGTCAGCTCATCTCAGAAGATCTTTGTTTCCTGCTATGAAGAGAAGCAGTAAGTTTCTTCCTGCCTGACTTAAACGCAATTGTGTGCAAACATGTTACTTGGAGCTACAGCAATCATTTTGTGACCATGAGGCAATAAACCAAGGACAAAGGATAGAATAGTGAAAAGATAGAGTATCATTCAACTGCTGGACCAATCTGGAACCATCTGCTTTCAGTCTCTCATGATTTGTGAGATTATTAAAAATTTCTATTGTTTTAGCTGCTATTTCTTTTCTCTTACTTGCGACTGAAGACATCTTACATAGTACAAACACAATCCAACTTGGGTTGTAATTTATCTATTTTCAAGTCTGTGTGTTCTATATTACTGATTTTTGTATTTAGCACTGAGTATAAGCCTGTTACTTAGTAAGACTTCAGTAAATGACTGTTTAAAAACATCTTAAGTGACTTAAAAAAAACGTCTGAAGTTGCTGAAATATGAAGCCCAGGAACCAATTTCAGGTTCTATATAATTCTTGCTTCCTTCACTTTTCGAGTATTCCTCATGTCTGTCTAATTCTACCTTTACTAAAATGAATGAATGATTGAGAAGGACTATGAAAACTGGCTGGTATAGTGGCTACTGCTGAGAAATGTCTCTTGAAAATTCCCAGAAATTCCATCAGCCACTTTCAGACCTAATTCTCTGATGATCAGTGTTTCTGAATGCAAACCAGTGTGCATGATCAGTGGACTATTTAAAGTGATATTGGCCTAGAATATCTAGGACACAAAGTATGCATTCGTTAAGCATTTGTTTAACGTCTCTTATCTACCAGGCACATTATTATGCATTGGGCATGTAGAGATGACCAACCACGTGGCCTCAATACTTGAAAAGCTTACAGTAACCCAATAGGGTTAAAGGCCTAAAGAGGGGTATTTACAAGTCTCACATCCAGTCCTCTTAGCATAGTATGGTGCTACCACTGAGTTAATTAAGATAGCAAAGTTCCTAGATATATATCTTTGATGAAATGGTTTCCATACAAACTTCCCAAGCTTGATCCTCCCCAGCTGAGTTCATTTTGGAAGGTGGCTTTCTCCTCTCATCGACCAAGGTTCTTAACATGTACCCTATGTTCTCTAGAGGCACCCCTTGCCCAGAGTGTGCTGTCTGCATGGTTCCCCCAGAACACCTGTTTCAAGGGAAAAGAAGTTTGATCATTCAATGGAGATTTGGGGGGCCACTTTTCTACATAGGAGGATTATGAGTAGTGCCATGCTCCCCTATGAATTAGGAAATAAAAAGAAAATATAAATTAAATCCCTTTCTGGCTGGGCATGGTGGCTCATGCCTGTAATCCCAGCACTTTGGGAAGCCAAGGTGAACAACTTGAGGTCAGGAGTTCAAGGCCAACCTGGCCAACATGGCAGATCCCCGTCTCTTCTAAGACTCAAAAATTAGCCAGGTATGGTGGCACACACCCGTAGTCCTAGGTACTTGGAAGGCTGAGGCATAAGAATCACTTGAGCCTGGGAGGCAGGGGTTGCAGTGAGCTGAGATTGTGCCATTTCACTCCAGCTTGGGTGACAGAGCGAGACTCTGTCTCCCCACCCCCCAAAAAAGAATAAAATAAAAAATAAATTAGATCCTGTTCGTCTGAGCTAACTATGACTTCTGAAGGAAGTCAGAGCTCTTATGCTCTGCATGTCTGGTTCATCAGCCTCAAGGCCACCTTTCGGGTCCACATGAAATATAAGTGCACAAAGGCATCAGACTGAGCATTCTTAGTTTCTCCACTGGTCTGATTGTTGCAGAAATTGCCAAGAACTGATTTTCTGCCCTTCCTTCCTAACAGACAAGCCTTCCTGCCCTCCCTGACACAGCTCTTTGCTGTCTCCTACTCTCTGGTCATCAGGCTTTTAGAGATGCCCTGGTCTTCCGCTAGTTGCCCCAGCTGTATTTTTTCTTCTTGGAAATGCATTGATTCCAGAGCCTGAATGGGAATAAATCTCAGCTCCTCCATTTAGTAGCTATGGGACTCAAGTTACTCTTACTCCCAGTGGCTCAGTTTCTGCACCAGTAAATCGGAGGTTTACCAACTTTCCTTCCAGAATTACAAAATTCTGGTTTGGCTCTGTGTCCCCACCCAAATTCCATCTCGAATATTAATCCCAGTAGTACCCACATGTCGAGGGAGGGTCCTGGTGGGAGGTGATTGGATCCTGGGGGCAGTTTTCCCTATGCTGTTCTTGCGATAGTGAGTGAGTTCTCACGAGAGCTGATGGTTTAATAAGTATTTGAGAGTTTCTCCTTCACACGCTCTCTCTTCTCTCTCCTGCCACCATGTAAGACATGCCTGCTGCTCCCTCATGATTATAAGTTTCCTGAGACCTCTTCAGCCATGTGGGACTGTAAGTCACTTAAACCTCTTTCCTTTCTAAATTACTCATTCTGGGGTATTTCTTTGTAGCAGTGTGAAACAGACTAACACAATTACCATCATGGGCTTTCAATTGATGAACTTGCATCACTGACTCTCCCACCCGCAGCTGACCTCCTACTGTGATTGTTTGCCATGCAGATGCTTGTTTGTGGAGCTGCAAGCACACAAGCATAACCATCATGGTGTTTAAGATTCATTCTGTATCTGGATTTATGCACTTCATGAAAAGTCATTAAACCATCCTTATTATTGCTGTCTTGTTTCCCCATATATGTTGTACTTTAATAAAATATTTACTTAGTTTTTTTTAGGTATGTTAAACTCACCACACCATACGCGGCTTACTTTCTCACTCTGCTGTCTTTATTCCTCTCTCTACTTAAAAGGATTACGCATACATCTATACTTATTTTCGAAAAATAACAGAACAGCAAAATTTAAAAATTCACAATCATCTATTCCCATTTCCAGCACCCAGAGACAATCATCACTAATATTTTAGAAGGTGCATATCATATTTTACAATAAAAAGGAAATATTAATAAGGTTTTATAATCTTTTTTATATAATCTGCCTGTAAATTCCAGAATATTATTTCTAAAGACTGTATTATGTTCAATTCAATGGGTATAGCACAATTATTAAACCGGTCCCTACCGTTGGAGATATAGATGGTGCTGGTATTTAGCAATGCTGCCATGAAGAGCTTTGGAGCTAAATTATTGCATTGCATTGGGGTTTCACTCCTCTCAAATTTCAGTTATTCACACCACTCCTTCCAGACTCCTTTAGGCTTCTTGGTCTTGAAGGAATTCAGAATTCTTTATTATGCACTACATCTTCTGGACTTTTCTTGTGAAAGATTCATGTATCACTGAAACAAACAACGGGCTTGATAGAGCCATTTTCAAAGATATGATGGGAAGGAACAGAGGCACTTCAAATCACAAAACCCATTTGCTGGAGTAAGTGGGCACAGGGGACCTTAGAGTCTCAGACCCCTGCCTTGCTGAGGGCTGATCCAGCATAGAAGCCCTGTGGCACCTTACAGCGGAATTTGCTTCCTGAGTGTTATTTGCAGTGTTTCTATAGTGCTAATGACTGCAAATTGCTAATGGCTGCGAAAAGCTAATTGTTGTGCAAGGTGTTTCTCTCTGTCCCAATTGCCAGGGGAGTGCACAGTCACGGTTAAACAGAGACTCATTAGCACCTCTGACATAGTCCTCCTGGGGAATCCTCAAAAGAGCCTGGAAAATAACCAAGTCTCCACCATCCAGAGCTGGGAGGCTTTGTGCCTGGCCAGCAACAAAAAGCAAGGGAGGCAAAGATCTAGGAAGTACCACCTGGAAGGAAACAAAGGGAGCAGGAATGGTGTGTGTTGTGCTTCAGCTGGTGAACCGAAGAAGCAGAAAGGACATGGTCTTTGCAGGCAAGTTTCCTAAAATTATACCAATGAATGTAGTAGCTAGGAAGTGCCAGGCCCTAGGCTCAGGACTTCACAGCTTTTTCTCTTTAAATCACCCCCACTTTTCAGAGGAGTACACTGAGGCTCAGAGAATGAATAATTACACACACACACACAGAGATTAGGAGAGAAATAATTTGACCGCTAAACTTAATTCATTATGTTCCCTAAAACTGTTCCTTAAAACAGTTGGGCTGTTTAAAAAACATACCAGCAACAAGCCCACATTGGCGGATGAATGTTATTTTTCTCCTGGATTCCTGTAAGTAAAGTGCAGTGTCTCACTCTGCTTCCACAGATGTCCTGTATTCTAAGCTATCAACTTAAAAAAATCTGTTTATTTCCCTGTACTTTGACTTGAGAGTAACAATTCACGTGATAAGGCAAACTTAGGCATAATCATGTTGGTTTGAATTCATAGTGCTACAATTTTTACAAACCCTTTTTTTACTTCTTTATGGACTCATTAGCTTAGAATTTCTCAGCTAGAGGAGTTTCAGAACCGCCTCCTCCTTCCCCGCCCCCACAAGTTCTTTAAATGTGTCTTGTAACCTGTGCCTTCCCTTTTCCCAGGCACTATAACCATTTGTTGCTTTGTGCAACACACATAGTTGTGTTTCCAACTCTGCACAACTTTTTCAAAAAGAGATTGAATCAACAACAATAGAAATTGACGGAGTAGCTATGCCTGGAATTGCCATAAGACTGTTTGCTTGAGTTCATCCCGCACACCCTTTGAAAGACAAAGTAGAGGGACCATTCCTTTGGGAATGGCAGTCTGCTAACACAGTACAGAGCAAAGAAACATTGAAAAGCAAAATGCTGCCATTTACAGTTGCAGGAAAGTTGCCTGGGCAACCCAGAGACTCAGGGGATGAAGAACTCGCCTCACCTGCTATCCTTGCCATCTTTTTTCCTGCCTCATTAGCTTAACAGAGATAGCAGGTGCCTGTATTGGCTTGACTATTAACAGGACAAAGAATTAGCATTAAAGTTAATGTTAAACTCTCAACAAACTCAATTGATTCAATAATGAGATTTGGTGTGGGCCAAAAAAATTAACAACAGAGAGGTTCACATTATTTCCAGCTTCTCAGGATGTGCCTTACAGCTGATGAACTATTCCTGACAATTACTCTAAGTGGATGATTTAGTGCAGTAAGAGAAGTTGATGCAAATGATGTCATCTGAAAGTTAAGAGAGAACACAAAGGGGCAAGCTCTGGAATTGGTAAGAAAATGGTCCCTCCTGAAAGTCAATCCCATTTTGATGCTATCAGGTCTCAGTCCAGAATGGGTTTCTTCAACTCAGGTTGAGCAAAAAACAGCCCTGCCATTCCTGTTGGTCACTATGCACCAGAGCAAAATGAGGACAGTCTATTTACAGTGTTGCTGAGCTGACAATTGCCAATAGCTGTCACCCCCTGGTTTAAAAGACAGGACCCTCACGTGAGAAGACCCCTCCCTTGCTTGCATGTGAGAAATGCAAGGTCTTCCTCCAGCATCTGAGTTCGTGGTCAGAATAGGAGCAACCATTTGCAAAAGGCTCAGTAAGCTGGATGTATCTTTGTGGTTTCTTCTTGCTGGGAGTTTGGACAGAGGCCAAAGACATTCATAATTCCTGGAAGAACATCCCCGTCCTGCTGTGTTAATGCAAACCATTTAGGAGAGAAACAATGGTAATCTCCTCCCCTAAATCTGTTCTCATCCTGAATTTCTTTTCTTTACTTTTCTTTTGGTGAAAGGGTCTACTTACCATCATTTGCCTAAGCCAGAAACTCAGCAGTCATTCAACAGCTGCTGTCCCTTCGCCACAGTAATTCAGTGTCCGAATCTGGTAGTTTATACCTCTTTCATATTCCTTGCATTTTCTCTTCTCCCTTCTCATTTGTTCTTCCCTGTTTCAGGATGCTATCTTTTCTTGCTTGAATTACCCTCTATAATAGTCATCCAAAGGGCTCTCAGCTCCCAGGCTTGTCACTCTGTATGTTACAGCATGATTTTTTTGTTTGTTTGTTTTTACAAAATTCTTTATTATTATTATTATTATATATAAGTTACATTATATTTAAGCAGAACATGCAGGTTTGTTGCATAGGTACACACATGCCACGGCGAACTGCTGCACCCATCAACCCATCATCTATGTAATGTATTTCTCCTAATGCTCTCCCTTCCCTAATCCTCCACCCCCCATAGGCCCTGGTGTGTGATGTTTCCCTCCCTGTGTCCATGTGTTCTCATTGTTCAGCTCCCATTTATGAGTGAGAATATGTGGTGTTTGGTTTTCTGTTCTTGTGTTAGTTTTACAGCGTGATTTTTTAAAATCCAGATCTGACCAGTAAATAATCAGTTTACCATTGAAAATATCTGACAATTCTCCAAAGCTGTAAGGATGCAGTTCAAAGTCTTTAGCTTAGCATAAACAAAATGTGAAGGGCAAATATTTTATTCATCTTATTCTGGTATGGTGTAGAAGCTCTTGAAGCATGGGTAATGTCTAGTACTATTTTCTTGAGGAGGCAAGAGAACAAATAAGGGCTACTCAGATGTTGGCTATGTGGTTAGACCTAAGAATTATGTGTGATAGACATATGAGTTCTGGTAATACGAAGCCAAAGCTAGGGTAAGAATTATATCATAAACTGAATGTCTGTGTTTCCCCAAAATTCATAGGTTGAAATCTTTATGCCCAAGGTGATGGTATTAGAAGCTGGGATCTTTGTGAAGTAATTACCTCCTAAGGTTGTAGCTCTCATGAATGGGATCAGTGCCTGTATAGAAGGGACCTTAGAGAGTTCTCTCACTGTCTTTCTACCACCTGAAGTTATGATGCGACGTTGACTATCTGCAACCCAGAAGAGGGACCTCCCCTGAACTTGACTGCTGGCACCCTGATCATGGACTTGCAGCCTTAAGAACTTGGAGAACTTGGCCGGGCTCGGTGCTCAAGCCTGTAATCCCAGCACTTTGGGAGGCCGAGGTGGGTGGATCACGAGGTCAAGAGATCGAGACCATCTTGGTCAACATGGTGAAACCCCGTCTCTACTAAAAATACAAAAAATTAGCTGGGCATGGTGGCGCGTGCCTGTAATCCCAGCTACTCGGGAGGCTGAGGCAGGAGAATTGCCTGAACCCAGGAGGCGGAAGTTGCGGTGAGCCGAGATCGCGCCATTGCACTCCAGCCTGGGTAACAAGAGTGGAACTCCATCTCAAAAAAAAAAAAAAAAAAAGAACTTGGAGAACTTAATTTTGTTGTTTATAAGCCACCCAGTCTACACTGTGTTAAAACAGCTTGAACTAAGACAAGTTGCAAATAAGATATAGGATGACCAGTTAAATTTGAATTTCAGAAAAACAATGAATAATAATTCAGAAAAACAATGAATAATGCTTTTTGTAGATAATGTTCCATGTAATCTTTATTTATCTGAAGTTTGAAATAACTGTATATATGTTTTTTTTATTTTCTAAATATGGCAACCTTATACCATAGCACTGAGTATAGGGTGGGACACAAGTGTGAGTGGAGCTTTCAGGAGAATCTGTAGGGGAAATCTAAAGTCCAATGTAAGGAAACGGACTGCCAGTTAAATATAGCAGGTAAAGATGCAGGTGAATGTCAACTCCATCCAGAAAAATCTCCAAAATAATACATAATCAAAAACATAAATTATGTTGGAAATGGGAATAGAATATGACAGCAGATGATAGATGTCCAAAAAATTTGGATATACAAAGTACTATATATATGATGACCTACGTAGCATGGTGGAGAAAGATTGAAGAGAGAAGCTGATTGAGCTGCAAAAGTGTGGAAAGTCTCAGAAATTAGAGGCACTGGGGTTCTAAGGAGACATTGAGGTAGGGAGTGATTAGTCGAAAATCTTCCTAAGAAGAGGGTGGTGCCTGATGCCTTCCCTACATCATGCTCAGAGGAGGTGAGAGGTATACTGAGAATATGAACCTGAGAGCTCCCAGAGTTAAGCACATGAGGTAAAGGGGATAATGGAATACTGTGCTAAAACATAGTAATTAAATAAAAGCCTACATTGGAAATGATGAGATCCCCACTTCTGTTCCTATCCTGCTGGGTTTTCAGATTGCTGACATACTGGCTTAACAGAAAACCCATGGATACTTGCAAGCAATTCACCAGGAAAATTACTGTGTTTCTAACTAATCAAACCATCCCTGTCCAATGTTCATAGATCATCCATTCAGCTTCCTAGTGACAGATTCTTAGTCAAGAAGAGATAGCCAGGGATGGCTGATATTTAAGGACAACTTTTCTAAAGTGGAAGAGAGATCCCAAACTAAACAAATGGAAAAAGACAAAAGGTACTTGGAGGAAAGAAAGGGCCTATAAGAAAATTTCAAAAAATATGCTTACTATTCTTGGAGAATAATATAGCAGTTTACATCAATGAAACAATAATGGGATGCTATTTTAAAAATACTTTCAAAGCAAGAAAAAACAGAGAAGTAAAATATAGAAATAAAACACTCATTAAATAATTGAAAGAAAAGGTTAAAGAAACCTCAGAAAGTAGAACAAATGATCAAAGAGATAAATAATAGCAGGAAAAACATAAAATAGGAGGAGCAGTGCAAGATCAAACATCTATTTAATAGAAATTCCAGAAAGAGAAAATAGAAGGAAATTATTAACTAAAACAAGAATATAAATCTCCAGGTTGAAAGGGCCCATTAAGTGCTTAAAACTGTTAGTTTAAAATTAACAGCATACCTATGTGAATGTACTTAATGCCACTGAACCGTCCACTTAAAACTGGTGAAGATGGTACATTTTGTCATCTGTATTTTACTGTAATGAAAACAACCAACAAAACACACCAAGGTAGATATCCATTGATACCAGTGACACATAGAGGATCCCTAAAGCGTTTGGGACCAATTAGGAAGAAAAGAAGTCTCACATAAAATATCAAGCATCAGAAATAGTATTTGACTTCAGCCACAGTGAAAGTTATTAGGTTGGTGCAAAAGTCACTGCTGCTTCTACCATTACTTTCAATGGTAAAAACTACAGTGACTTTTGCACCAAACTAACAGAAATAATTGGGCAATGCCTTCAAGATTTTGCAGGAAGGCCAGTCACAGTGACTCACGTCTGTATTTCCAGCACTTTGGGAGGCCAAGTTGGGCGGACTAGTTGAGGCTGAGAGTTCAAGACCAGCCTGGCCAACATGGTGAAACCCTATCTCTACTAAAAATAGAAAAATTAACAGGGCATGGTGGTACATGTCTGTAATCGAAGCTATGTGGGGTGTTGAGGCAGGAGAATAGCTTGAACTCAGGAAGCGAAAGTTGCAGCGAGCTAAGATTGCACCACTGCATTCCATCCCGGACAAAAGAGAAAGACTCTGCCTCAAAAAAAAAAAAGGATTTTGAGGAAAAATTACTTCCAGCCAAGAACTCCATCTCTTGGCAAATTCACCTTAGTTTCTCAGTACCAAGCAATGTTTCATAGTAAACTCTTGGGTAAATATTTGGTAGATGGAGGAATGCATGGATAGTCTTAAAGAAAAATTAATGTTATCCAAATTTGAAGCCACAGGAAGAGGCTTCACACTCCATATTGAATCTTGGTGCAAAAAAGAGAGAGAGAGAGAGAGAGAGAGAATTTTATCCTAAATCTCTCCTAAGGAGCAAAATGCTTATGTTCATTTACTCAACAGGTGTCTACTGAGTGCTATGTCCTACACTCTACTAAGGTCTGTATCAGGGGTCCCCAACCCCTGGACCACAGACTGGTACCTGTTGGTGGTCTGTTAGAAGCCAGGCCACAAAGCAGGAGGTAAGCAGCAGGGCAGCAAGCATTATCACTTGAGCTCAGCCTCCTGTAAGATCAGCCTCTGCGTTAGATTCTCACAGGAGCAGGAACCCTATTGTAAACTGCCCAGGCAAGGAATCTAGGCTGCATGCTCCTTATGAGAATCTAATGCCTGGTGATCTGAGGTGGAATGGTTTTATCCCAAAGTCATCCCATCCAACCTCCCTGGTTCATGAAAAATTGTCTTTCACAAAACCAGTCTCTGATGCCAAAAGGTTCGGGATCCTTGGCCTATATGGAATATTAGATAATGTATTCTTTCATTGAATGTCTTTAATTTTAGTTGGTGAAAAGAGAAATGTATGTGTATTAAATCAATACTAGAAGCTCTATACAGCAATATAACATGTCACAATGCAGGATAAAATCTAGTGTCAAGGTAGAAATCCAAACAATGAGTCCAGAATGGGGAATTCACTATGGGCTGGAAAACTCAGAAGAGGACTTACAGAGGAGGTAGAACTTTCGCTGACCTTTAACAGATAAGATTAGGTCAGTAGAGAAAAATGGAACATTCCAGCCAGGGAACAAAGAAGACAAAGCTGAGAATCAGGCAGACCCTGGATGGAGCAGAGAGTTGGTGTCAGGCATAGTGGGTGCTGAGATTCGACTGGCAGAGACACACGTTGGAGGGCCAGAATACCAGACCAAGAGGGCTGGGTTTTATAATGAGAAGCCACATGTGATGCCGTCCCCAAACTTTAGATCTCCCTAATTATAACTACACAAAATTAGCAACTCCTTCCATTATATTTTCATAACCTCCTATCCACATTTCCAATGCTATACATATCACCATGAATGATGGTGGTTTGTTTTGTGGCTGCCTTCCCCACTAGGCCAGCAGATCTTAGGAGCCAGTGCTGTCTTTACCATTAATTCTGCACTGCTTTGCACAGTACTATGAGCTTGGGCCATACTTTCGGAGAAATAGAGTGAAAGGATAGTAGAGGCTGAGACAGACTCATTGTAGGGAGGATGCACATTGCTGTTTCTATGCCATCTCTTTCTGAAACTGCCTCCCATAGTCACCAGTACTCTCGTCTACACCACAGAGCTATGAAAACTCTAGCCCTGGGGAGAAACATGGATATTTTATGCTTCTAACTACTCAAGTGTCCGTCCAGAATTAGAACCTAAAGTAATCCCACCAGTCTCTGGCCCCAGGATATTCTTCACAGACAGTACTGCTTGGCTCTGAGAGTGATTGCCCTGTCTTGATGCATGCTTCAATGAAATCAGTTCCCCAAATCCTGCAAAACAGCTCAGGAAAGTAAATAGACCCCCTACCCACCCACTTCCTTTTGGCTCAAAAGAGGCCCCTCCTTGCTACATAAATATATATGGCTACTCCCTACTTCAGACTTTAGTCTTAACTCCTAGCTTGGAGAGTTCTGCTGCCAATTTAACATCTGTCAATTCCCAGTGCCTCACCAAGGCCATCTAGCAGTAGGAGCCAAATGTCTGCTTTAGATTTCCAAAGCAGTCTTCTCTGCTCTCCTAGGATTTCTGCCGACTCCTGAGAAGCGACAGGAGCAACATAAACATGGCTCAGGTGACGTGGTGCTTACTGTGCTGGGAGGTTTGACCACATGATTTCTCAGCATCTCTAATTTCTGTAGTTACCACTGGGGGGATATAACCTACATTCACTTTCATTTCTAGACAATGTACCACAAAATCATCTTTTTAAAATATCTTAAAGATTAGTACATTATCTTGTTTTCCCTGAAGTAATACATACACAGCTCCTAGCAGTTAGCTTTGCGAATTCTACCCTGAAATGGCACCACAGCCAAATGTAATTAAATGAAGGAACTATGCTTTGTTTCTCCCCTGCCTCCCACCTCAGAATTACTCCGTATTTCTTTCCTTATGAATCTGGAAACAGCTGGTAAATCAATTCATTCTTTTTATTCCTTTTATCTCAAGCTAAAGCTGGGAAGGCTTTGTTAGCATAAACTTCTTTTTCTAAATAAGTAGTTCTCTGGATTCAGTCTTTCAATAATTTATTGAGCAATTACCTTTGAGTAAAAAAAGTTTTTCTTAGAAAGACACAAAAATAAATAAGACACAGTTTCTACCCTTGGACAGCCCCTGAGGGAAGACAGACATAAACGAAGAATTATAATATGAAAAGTATCACTGTAGAAGCGTTTACACTGTGCTGGGGAAACCCAGTTATCAGAGACTAGCCATGTCCAGGAATGTTGAAGAAGCCATTCCACAGGAAATAACATTTAGTCTGGGTCTTAGAGTCTGGGGTTGCTGAGAGGAAAGGACCTTCTAAGTCAGGCAAATAGTCCATGCCTTTGTACACAGGTGTCAAAGGTCCCACAAAAGGCATGTCTTAAGACAGTTCAGTGACAATCAGCTAATGGAATAATGATTTACTCACTGAAATGCTAAACTGAGGATGACATTCCTTCTCTTGGCTTTTTGGTCTCTTGGTCAGCTGGCTCTTCTCAGAATAATGACTCGATGATGTTAAGAAAGTTACAATTAAGTGTCCCTATTTGTAAGATGTTTGTATAGTTTGCCCAGGAAAATGTCATTTTATGCTAGTTGTCCTAGTACAAAGGGTAGCAGTGCCCTCTTTCACACTCCAATGTCTCTATGCTTAAACAGTAAATAATTATGGCTGCTCTACTTATTTGAAAAGTAAAATGTATGAAATATTTATCTGACCAACTGTCTATTGGTAAATCCAATCATCTTACTTCAAAGCCAAGAATGGTTTCATACTTGTAAGAATAAAACACCTTTTCCAAGATAGATTACTTGTAGGCAGTGGGTAGACTCAATGAATACAGAGGTCCTTCCAAAGCACACAACTCCGTAATTAGAAGATGTTTCTCCCCTGATTCTTTTGAACTAAGAGACAGAATACAGAGGTCCTTCCAAAGCACACAACTCCGTAATTAGAAGATATTTCTCCCCTGATTCTTTTGAACTAAGAGACAAACAAACAAGAAAACCCTTGCCTCTTCTCCTACCTAACAACATTTCTCACAGACTGACAGAATAGGATATTTCATGTTTACAGGAAATGCAGTAGCAGGTTACTACTGGAAGAAATGGCCTTTGTCTTCCTTTTTCCAATGGGCTTTGTACCAAACAAAATGATTTCCGTTTGTGACTAAGTCAAATGTCATTCCTCCTCCCTCTAGCTGGAAAAATGAATGAAATGTATTGAGAACTCAAGGCAAAATAGCACAGAAAATCAGTCCCCATCTTTGCATTGTCACCACAGCAGTTAGAGAACTCTGATTCTAAAATCTGATTCAACAAATCACAAATACTTCCTGTACCAGGCCTTGTGCTAAGATATGGGAATACAGTAAGAAATAAGCTGTACCGCTGATTCTTATATCAATCAGAAAAGGCTACATTATATTACAATTAAAAGCAGTCCAAAAAAATCCTAAATGACAAAGGTTTATTTCCCAGACTTCATTTTAGCTATGAATCAATTAGAAACTCTACTTTGCATAATCTCATTCTGGGATCTAGGCTAAAGAAGCAACACTACCAGGAATGTTGTCAGTCTCTGTGGGAGAATGGGAAAAATGTGAAGAAGCACACATTAGCTCTTAAAGCTTCCCTTATAAAGGCATATAATCTGTTCACATTTTATTGGCCAAAGCGAGGCATGTGGCCACACCAAATTTAAAATGAAGGAGAATGACAATCCCACCATATGCTTCAAAGAAGAGGGAGATGAAATAATTCTGTACAAACTTAATGACAGTGATAATCAACACAGAGATAATATTTTAAAAAGGAAGATAGAGAAAGAGCTTGGTCACACTCTCATACCTTAACAGAGAAGCTTGTATAGAACTCTGCTTGAGCTTAGCACTTTATAAATATGTAATCATAAAATGCAACACTCTCAGGAAATTTTTTAATAAATTTTCTAGTATTAAAATAATAGCGAGTAAGGACTACAAGAATTTGAAATGAATGTAAATGCATTAAAGTCAATAATGGCACTGAAAACAATAGGACTTCAAATATGTAAGGGTTACTGGACATCACCTAGACTTCTTGTTTTGTTGGTGTGGGACTTAAAATGTCAGCCTCATTGTAAACTGAATGTGGATTTCTCCATCCCCTTCCTAATACAAATATGTATAAATGCATATGTATGTATATATGTGTATATATATGTGTGTATATGTACATATATGCATATATATGTGCATATATATATATACATATATATGGAGAGAGAATATGGCTGTGCTTGATGGAAAGAATGAGGAATTCCCAATTTCCATAAAACACCCAGAGTTTATTACCAGGATGATAAGCATAGAAGCTAATGCTGAGACAGCCTAAGGTGACATTAGACTAGGTTGTGAACTACAAGCGAGAACAGAGACATGGTTAGGACCCATGTGGGGTAGAAACCATGCACCAAAACTCTGCATAAAGCCAAGACCCCAAATGGTTATCTTCTTTACAAAAGGAGATTAGAAAAGCTTTACTTTCTGGCCTAGAGAAATGGCTAGGAATTCTCTTTTCTTGGCCTTGAGATTGGGTAAAAAGTTTCTCATTAGACACACAAAAATCTAAATTGTATTATACACAGGTATGATATTCCTAAATTAGATCGCCCATGTGGTATGGAAATTCTAAGCAGACAAATCGATGTGTAATTTAGTCGTGGCATAGTAAACCCAGCATGGGGCCTGATTAAAGAAGATCTACATTTCATCTGGAGGAAGATATTTTGAACTCTGTCCTTACAGATCATCTAAGGGAAATAGGGGTGAGAAGGAGTTGATGATAAGCTCAACATAAAGCTTAGAAAATATATGGTGAGAAACTGCATCTATCATAAAAAGGAACTGATGACAGAGTGAAGCAACCTTCAAGAAATTGTAATAAGTACGTTTCAAATGATAACAAGATTAAAGAAAAAACCCCATAGTGAAAGAAGAGGATGCTATTTAATAAAAAGACAAAGAAGACTTTTTAAAAAAAGTTAAAATTACCTACAGGGGACAAAAAAAAATTCTAAAGATGATCTAATCAAACTAAAGAGCTTCTGCAGAGCAAAAGAAACTATCATCAGATTGAACCAGCAACCAACAGAATGGGAGAAAATTTTTGCAATCTACCCATCTGACAAAGGGTTAATATCCAGAATCTACAAAGAACTTAAACAAATTTACAAGAAAAAAAAACAAACAACCCCATCAAAAAGTGGGCAAAGGTTATCAACAGACAATTCTCAAAAGAAGACCTTGAAGCAGCTAATAAACATACAAAGAGAAGCTCATCATCACTGGTCATTAGAGAAACACAAATCGAAACCACATTGAGATACCACCTCATACCAGTAAGAATGGTGATCATTAAAAAAGTCAGACAACACAGATGCTGGAGAGGATGTGGCGAAATAGGAACGCTTTTACACTGTTGGTGGGAGTGTAAATTAGTTCAATCATTGTGGAAGACAGTGTGGCGATTCCTCAAGGATCTAGAACTAGAAATACCATTTGACCCAGGAATCCCATTACTAGGTATATACCCAAAGGATTATAAATCATTCTGCTATAAAGACACATGCACATGTTTGTTTATTTCAGCATTTCTCAAAATAAAGAAAAAAACAAAATCTAAAGAGAAATAAGCAACTCTATGATCTTATTGGGAGGTTTTTAACATTACACCTCAATTGGGAATTCAAAAAACACAAGGGACAAAATAAAAAGCAAAAGCAAAGCTCTAAGTATGTAGAAGATCAACACGATTAAGAAATTTGACTTAATGCATATTTATTGTACTCAAGAATTGCAGAATACCTTTATTTTTTTTTATAAGCAACCATGTAACATTCACAAAAATTGATCATATTCTGGGCAAGTCTTCACAAATTTCCAAGCATTTAAAACTGTGCTCTCTTTCCAGAGTGAAATAAAGCTAGAAGTCAGTAACAAAAAGACATCTGAAAATTTTTCTATATATTTGTAAATTAGGAAATATTCTCAATAGCCCAAAGGTCAAAGTAGAACTATAAGGGAAATTAGGAACCTTTTCAACTTAATTATAACAAAACAGTTTAAAACCATAGAGGATGCAATTTTAACAGTACCTAGAAATTTATAGCCTTGTGTGCTTGTATTAGAGAAGATAGGTTAACAACTAATGAGCAAGGCATCCATCACAAAACTTCAGGAGGAAGAACTGTAAAACCCAAAGAAATCGAAGAAAGGAAATCATAAAGATAAGAGCAGAATTTAATTAAATAGAAACAAAAACAAATGAAGAAGATGGAAAAAAAAACAAATGTTGGTTTATTTGGAAGCTAATATAATTAACAAATCTCTGACAAGGACAATCTGGAAGAAAACCGATAAGGCACAATAACCGATATTAGGAGTGAGAGACGTCACAACCATAGATGCTGCAGATATTAAAAAGATAAGTTATTCTGAACAAATTTATGTGACTAATTTAAAAGTTTTGATGAAATTCATAGTAATATATAATTTACTAGAACTGTCTTTGACTTGAGAGACTGACTCAGACTGACTACTTCTCAAGCCCAATTCTAAATCCCCTGAAGAAAGAATTTAGCTAGCCACTCTTCAGTTCGGTGATGATACCAGATAAAATCAACCGAAACAAGAAGGTTGCATTAAATCACAAAAACGTATCTGCCGGGGGTCAGTACTGAGCAGAGAGGGAAAAGTTCTCAGAGGTACAGGGTTATGTGGGGAACAGATACTCCAAAGAATAAGTGCAAAACATGCTCCACCACTTATCAACATATATATTAGAAATATTTACTTGTATATATTTTCCCATAATTAGAATTCTTCAAAGCTCTTCTTACCAGAGTGTCTGGAATATGGTGGAGCTCAGTCCTGTTTATTGAAAAAAATAACTTAATTAAAAATTATAATGTCTTCGGGATTTCATATTTTTAGCTCTGAAATAGGAGTAACAGTACTTTATCCCTGGAAACATGGACTTGGATTCAATAATACTAAGTGCTATTGTTTAAATGTGTCCACTAAAAGTTCATGTGTTGGAATCTTAATCTCTTTGCCCTCATGAGTCGATTAATGAATGAATGAGGGCTCTGCCCTCACAAGTGGATTAATGTCACTATCACAGGAATGGCTCTGTTATCACAGGAGTGACTTTGTTATACAAATGAGCTCTCATTGACTGTCTTGTTCATGCTATCTGCCATCTTATGATGCAGCAAGAAGGCCCTTACAAGATGCAGGCACCATGATCTTAAACTCCTGAGCCTTTAGATGTGAGTTAAGTAAACCTTCTTTTTCTTATAAATTACCCAGTCTATGATACTCTGTGATAGCAATAGAAAATAGATTAGGACGCTGTGGCTCTTTTTTAGATCCATGATCACATGTAAGATTTCAAGAAATGTATTTTAGTGGACACAGATATCTGTAAGATTGAACTGATATGGGAAAGGCTGCACTAGTGTCATAACTTCCTTAGCTGTTGGGAGTGGGACCGACGCTGATCTCCATTTCTGAGCTCTCATTCCTTGAGCACAGATTTTAGAAAATACTCCTTCTATCTGGGAAGGGCTGACCTTTCTTAAAGAAAGGTTCTGTTTCTTTTGTGAATTTTATCTTTGGTCTTTTGTCCACCTTTTTCGGTTTGTGGAAAGATCTGATTCCCAAATTGCAATAAGGTTTATGGAAACCAGGTGAATTTTCTCAAACATCCCGTCATAACTCAAACCCAATCATGTAATTTTCCTTTATAAAAATCTTTGTGGTGAATACATACATTTTATTCTACAGATTTTAAAGATATCGCATTTTTTAAATCCAATGAAATCTCACTCTAAGACCCAATTTTTATAGTTGGCAGAAAATTCAATCACAGTACTTAATGTGGGTTCTTTCCTCTGCCTAGAGTAGCCCAGAAACCTTACATAGTGCCCATAAAAAACGAATGTAGCTTGTAATGTACTGTCATAGATGCCACTGATATCCTCGCTTTCCAAACCTACATGGCACCTGACGTGTTGACATCTCTGCAGCTACTGTGCCAACTGATGCATTTGCCTAGCAAGAAGCAGTAGTGCCTGGGACAGGCTTCTCTGAATCACCTCTCTGAGCTCACTATCTAGGTTACCAGGTTTGCCTCCCTGACTTTTTGGTCAACTGCCAACCTTAGTTCCTTCTCTACCTAAAGAAACACCTCTCTCTTTCTTTATGTCTCTTTCTCTTTCTCTCTCTCTCCCCTTCTCTCTCTCTCTCTTTCTCTCTCTCCTTCTCTCTCTCCTTCTCTCTCTCCCTCCCTCTCTCTCTCTCCCTCCCTCTCTCTCTATCCTTCTCCTGTCTCTCGCTCCCATTCTTCTCTCTCCTCTCCCTAGCCAGCATGCTGAGCACAATCTCCCCACAAAGCAGAGTCTTTGAACACATGCAAAAAGAATGTTGTTCTTCCAACAGCTTCTCCTTTGGCCCTGCCAAAGCTCCAGGGCAAGGAAAGAGAAAAGCTCAGGCTGTCTTCTTGAAAGGAGACTGCAGTGAATTGGGTAGGAATAAATGAAAAATGCAAATTAATAATCATAAAATTATCCTGCTACACCTTCAAATACTCTCATTTTTAAACAATAGAATAGAATTCAAAATCCTTAGCCTGACCTCTAAGGCCTGCATTGTCTGGATTCTGTTTGCTTTTCTAGTTTTTATCATTCCCTATGTTTCTAATGTTCTGCAGAGCTGCTAATAGTTCCCCCACATTCCTCTAAGGCACTTTCATGCTTAAGAAACTGTGTTCAAACTTCTCTCTGTTGTGTACCCTCCCCCAATCCCACTTCCCCAACTCTTTAGTAAACTTCTATTCATTCATGTACAAAAATGTATCAGAAGGCTTATCCCCTCAAGGAGGCTTCTTAAGGTGTAACTGACACTCTTCTGTAGACCTTACTATTCCCTCTAACGTTTTGGAACATTTTAAGATATAAATATCTGTCTTCCTTTACAATTCCATTAAGTCCTTGAGGACAGTAATTATTTCTATTCATTCCTCCATTCCAATATCTAGCTCATGCAGCTTACAGATGATGCCCTATAAATAACATAAATAGGCAATCAAGAAATAACAAAATAGAGAAACAGCATGATTGGATCTACAAGCATGTGGGCTCAGAAGCCTTGGTCTTGGAGATGGTCTATATCTGTGTGTGTGTGTTTCACCACCACCTTCAATCTGAGGTCATTTGATATGTAGGAGGCATATCTTTTCAACAATATTTATGCCAGAGCCTCACTGTTTTTTCTTTCAATGTATTCTACCTTAAAATTCTTTACATTTGTGATGTGAATTCCCAGCCATTGGCTCCTGAGTCCACTGTTGGATCTTCACTAATAGTTAAAGCCAGAGGTCCAATATTAGCAGCCAGCCGGTGAAATAGTTGGTCCTATTTGACTTGGTCTGCAAATGCTTTCTTTTAAAAAAAATCTGTGTTCAAATGCTGATATGGTTTGGCTGTGTCCCCACCCAAATCTCATCTTGAATTGTAACTCCCACAGTTCCCACATGTCATGGGAGGAACTCGGTGGGATGTGATTGAATTATGGGGGCAAGTCTTCCCTGTACTGTTCTCGTGATAGTGAATTGAGTCTCACAAGATCTGGTGGGTTTAAAAGTGGGAGTTTCTATAACAAGCCCTCTCTTTGCCTGCTGCCATCCATGTAAGATGTGACTTGTTCCTCCTTACATTCTGCCATGATTGTGAAGCCTCCCCAGCCATGTGGAATTATAAGTTCAACTAAACCTCTTTCTATTGTAAATTGCCCACTCTCAGGTATGTCTTTATCAGCAGCATGAAAACAAGCTAATACAAATTCTCTTCACATAGTTACCTCTTCACATAGTTACCTCTTCTCCTTAGCTCTTGAAGGTATTTAAATCTGCGTCCCCTAATCTAAGCCAGCTCTCCGTATAAGCCAGTCAGCCTTTAAATCCTTCCCACTTTCAAGCCAAGAGTTTGTCTAATGGGCAGTTGACCATTTTACCATGGTGGCTATCTGAGAATGCACATGTGTTGAGATGAAAAATGGTACAGGGAACAGAAGGAGAGATGAAATGGCAAGACACAAGAGGAGAAACAGAAAAACAATGGCTCCTGTCAGTTCGAGTTCTGCCCTGTCCCCAGTCCTTCTTTATTCTAGCTCAGGTGTGCATGTTGACAGGTGTCCTGTCCAAATGAGAATTTGCCTAGTGTTGGGAGAATCGTGTCCACCCCACTTGAATAGTGTTTATCCACTTCTATACAATAGGTGTTTTAATAAATGCAGTTCTGTTCAGTTTAACAAGTAATTGTTTTGAACTCACACTGTGTTGGGCTACATCCTGGAGCCACAGTGTCCACGTGCTTGGAGAACATACAGTTTGGAGAAAAAGACTGACATAGACCCAGATCACTACTGAATAATATTAATTAGTATTATTAGAATATAATTAGCAATATTAACTAATAAGACAGCTATGCAAAAGATAATGGGGGAATAGAGAGAAGAGGCCTTAGGACCAATATGAAAAATCAAGGTAGACTTCCTGAAGGAAGTACCCGAAGTACCCTTTGTGCCAGGAAAAGAAAGACACCCAGGGCTCATGGTGAGGATGATGGTTACCTAAGAGATAAGGCTAAAAAATAGGTTATGACAGATATAGTATGCCATTTATTTAAACTATAATCCAAATTCAATGGGGATCCCTAGAATATTTTTAAAGTAGGGAAATGAAGTAATTAAATTTAAATTTTAGAAAGTCAATCTGATGCTCTAAATAGATACCCTATTTAAACTATACTATGTTATTTTAATGAATGCAAGACAAAACTATTTGTGGGTGCTTGTCTGTCATACCTATGTGAATGAATGTTCGTGACTATATGTCTTCTAGAAAATTCTAGATGTTCCTTTCCTTTCATTATCTGTTGTCTTGCTTTGGGCACTGAGATAAGGCCATTTGAAACGAAAGGCTACAAACCAGCCAAAGGCAGTCAAAAACTTCCAAAAGGAACGTAAAACCTAGGAAACTCCAAATTTAAATTGGCAAGTCAATTAATCCTCTGAAAATTTACCAGATACTTCCTGAAACTTGTTTTATCTAGTTTTGTTTAATACTCTTAGTTCTCACGCCAATTCAGCTCCAAATTTAAAAACTATATATATTTAGGGCCTGTAAATGTGAATTGTGTGTTTTTGTCATTATAGTAGAAGTACCTTTATAAATTTTTAAATGAATGCCAGTACTTGCAAATTGATTCTGCATGTTTTCCATTAAACTTAACATGAATGATTAACAAATCGGATCTCAATGAAGGAGAAATTACAGGGACTATTTATAAGGCCATCACATTTCAGCTTACCTCAAAGCGGTGGCTTCTACCCCATTGATCATATTCTGTTTGTGAATATTCTGGCTTTCATAAAACCAAGACTTCAAGCAGCTAAATCTTGCTTTAAAGAGAATTTCCCACTAGGTTACTTTCTGTAAATCTGAAGATAAATTACAATATGAGTATATCTGTTTGCAGGGCAGGATCTTTGCAGTGGGATTAGAGGGGAAGAAACTTCATTTTGTCTTTGTCTCTCAGCTCCCAAATGGATCCAGGCATGTGATTTGTCACTTCCATAGTTACTGCTGAAAGCTCTTTGAAAACATACTTCATAGTTTCTGGTTTCTGTCTTTTTCTAAGAATTTTGAATAGAATAGAATTGTGGAATTTGTGAAGTTGATTCTCTAAGTTTTCTTGTCCCTCACTTTGACCCTCATAGGCACCACCTTTTGATCCCTGGATTTCCCAAATTACTCCTGTAGCTGTCCCAAACAGCCCTTCATGATCCAAAGCAGGTGTTCTGTCCTTTTTATCTCCCAGTTCAAATTTGGAAGTCAGTTGGCTGGAAAATGTCTTCTCACTAACCTATTAATGGCTGAGAGGCGTTTCATATGTTACCCCTTCTGGAGAGGTTTGTATTTTTACTAGAACTGATTTCCCTCATTCAAAGAAATAAATCTATGAAGATTTTGAGATGGAGTCTTGCTCTGCTGCCCAGGCTGGAGTACAGTGGCACAATCTCAGCTCACTGCAACCTCTGCCTCCCAGGTTCAAGCAATTCTCCTGCCTTAGCCTCCTGAGTAGCTGGGATTACAGGCACCATGCCCGGCTAATTTTTATATTCTTAGTAGATATGGGGTTTCACCATGTTGTCCAGGCTGGTCTCAAACTCTTGATCCACCCGCCTTGGTCTCCCAAAGTGCTGGGATTACAGGCCTGAGACACCATGCCTGGCCCAACTGATTTATTTTCTTAAGCAATATTTTTTTCACTCCCTCATTTGGCCAATTGCTGCTGAATTAAGTTACTACCATGTCAGAGAAACTTTGCCAGGAGCTGATGGATGCCCAGATGGGACAGACATAGATCTTGCTTTTAAGCAGCTTACAGTGGAATAAGCAGCACAGCCTTTTGGACAGGAGGCACCAGGCTAGCAGGGTCCTTATTTACTGCTGTAGCCTAGCGCCTACAGAAAGCCTGTGTTTCATAGATGCTCAATAAAATTTGTTGAGATTAATTAGGTAATTGAGAAATAAAGAAACCAGAGGTAAGTTAAGCTTTCCATATTTTCTAGAACCTTGCAGGTGGTGGCAGGGAGGCCATCCATTTTGGAACTAGAAGTTTTATGAGACCCCTGTAAATGCAAACACACCTTTGATTGGCTGTGGCTGGTGCTGCTAAGAGCAGAAGAAAGACAAATCGAACCTCCCCAAACTGTGAGTAAAACAAAAAGCAAAAAATCGAAGCCTGCATCTGAAAGATGGAAAGGAGAGTCTATTGAGTTCTTTGAAACTCTAGTTGGGAGCTCTAGGGTTTTAGCTACAAGTCAAGATGAGGAGCATAAGAATAATTGAATCAAAATAATCAGGATAGGAATAAACTGATGAAAGACATGTTAATATTTTGTGAGATTTTTTTTTACTGTGGCTGAGTTTTTAGATTTTTGTTAAAATAATAGCATTTACTATATTAGTTGCTATAACGTAAAAGCCTGGATAGCCATTGAAATAATATACAGATTGTGATTAAAATGTGTGTGTGTGTGTGTGTGTGTGTGTGTGTGTACACACATAAAAACAAGTTTGAAAGAAAATACATTAAATTTTAAGTAACAATGATTATCACAAGGAAGTAGAATTATGGATGATTTTAGGTTTTATTCCTTTATTTTCTTATTTTCCCAAAATGTTTAAATAACCAATGTTTGTAGCCAGAAAAATGTTGGTGTAAAGCAGTAGTAATTATTTTTTAACACCACTAAAACATTTTCCTGAAAAGATGTGTGTGGAAAATTCAAGATTGTAATTCTGGGTGTTAAAAGAGGTTCAACAGAGATTTGTCTCTTAAATGCCAGTGAAGACAAACATCCTGCTCCCAAGCAAGAATCTGCACTTCTGACCTGAAAGTGCAGTTAAGTACGTTTTGCTTTAATCTGATTAAAAAAACAAACGCAACGTATCTAAATAACAACTCTGAGGGATGAAAAGGCAGCAAATGTCAAATTCTCTGAAAAGCTCTTGGACTGGGGAAGGTGGTGATGGAACTGGACGTGAAGAGATGGGAAGAAAACGACAACTTTCCCTAAATTCTGATTCTGTGATCATATTAAGTTGTGAAAACTCCTCTACTCTTTCTCCCCGCTTGAGTTAAGATAAAACTAAAGTCACATGTAGATCTTCTACGTGTAACCCAAACTGGATTGAGCTTTTAACAAATCTGTTGGTGACATTTGTCCTTTCCTGTTTAAAGTACTTGAAAAAAATGTCTTTGTGGTATACACAAAAATATAAACAATGACTAAAGCTTAGGAAAGGTAGATTTTGAGATTGCTCATGTTCTAAATTTTATTTTTCCTATGAGCATATATTACTTGTACAACAAGAAAAATAGAAAGGATAGCACTTGAGAGGATCAAGATTAAGTAAAACAAAACAAATATGTCTGAACAGAGATGAGACAATGAAAATATACCCACCACTACTATTGGTTTTCTTTGGGACCGAGTGTAAGGGATGGGTAAGTTTCCACTGTTGCTTTCTTCTTAGGTGTTTGCCATACTTCCTCCAACGGGCCTGAGAAAATTATACATGTAGCATTATACTGCTTTGTAAAACACAAAATTGCATACCTATATAATATACAGTTTTTGCATGGAAATGTTTGGAAGTATTTAGACTAACCTGGGAAAGTGATCTTTCTCTGGGAAGATGGATTAAAAATGAGAGAGGAAGAAAAGTTGCTTTTTTTCATTGATCTCAGTGTTCTGTTTGATGTTTTGCAACAAATATGTATGACTTAGTAATTTTTACAAACAAAGAAATTGAATAGGAAAAAAAAAACACAAGAAAATCTTGACACACCTAGGTTAGCCTCAGTTGGTTCTTTCGTACTCTTTCACGTGTGTTTCCTTTGGAACCTAGAGAGGAAATTTTTTTCTGTTGTGTAGCTCCACCGTGTCAGTCTGGGCTCTCAGGTTATGGACCCTTTAGATGACTTCAAATACATTTAAAAAATAAATATTTATTTTCCCATAAAATTCTCTCTGTTTTTGCAATGTAGTTGAAAAGCAGGGAGCCAAGAAGAGCTAATTTGGAATCCCAAACTTCTTTTCATTTTCCATGTTAATATAGCTCGGATCTGTGTCCCTGCCCAAATCTTGTATTGAAATGTAATTCCCTGTGTTGGAGGGTGGATTTCTCATGAATAGTTTAGCACCATCCTTTTGGTAATGTCCTCATGGTAGTGAGTGAGGTCTCATGAGACCTTGTCGTTTTAAAGTGTGTAGCGCCTCTGCCCTTATTTTCTTGCTCCTGCTTTCACTATGTGATGTACCTACTCTCCCTTGCCTTCCACCACGACTGGAAGCTTCTTGAGGCCTCCTCAAAAGCAGATGCCACTATGCTTCCTGTACAACCTGCAGAACTGTGAGCCAATTAAACCTCTTTTGTAAAAAATTAATTACCCAGTGTTAGGTTTCATAGCAATCTGCGAATGGCCTAATACACGTATCTATCATGGAGGAGATGATAGGAACTATATTTGTCAGTTTGGCTTATTTTTTTACTTTTGAAAACTAGACTGATGGGTAAATAGTACTGTTCATCTCATTTAATGGTGTCCCCTGTGGCTACATACAGAGCAAAATAATAATCTACAGAGGTCAATAATTTTAGTAACCCAAACCCTAGCAAATTCTTCATGGCATTTCCATTTATTTTATCAGCTTTAAAAAAGGAGAATTCTGTCTTACAAGAAACCAAGGTCGTGGAGTTCAAAGAACCATTTTGGGAGGGCTGTAGTGTTCAGTTGTGCAGACTGGGCACTGCACAAAGGTACAGTGTGACTTCAGTGTTGTGCCTACCCACAGTTCTATCTTTCTTCCTGTGATAGGTTGAATTCTATGCTCTACCACTTTTCAAAAAAAAAAAAGATATGCTGGAGTCCTAACCCCCAGTCTCTCAGAACGTGTGCTTACATGCTGATAGTGTCATGACAGAGCTAATCAAGTTGCAATAAGGTCTTTAGGATGGGCTCTAATCCAGTGTGACTGGCATCCTTATAAAAAGGGGAAATTTGGACACAGATATGCACAGAGGGAATATAAGTTAAAGACACAGGAAGAACACCATGTAAGGGACAAGAGATGGCCAGGTCCACCAGAAGTTAGAGGAGAGGCATGGAACAGATTCTCCCTCACAGACCTCAGATAGAATCCACCCTGCTGACACCTGAATTTCAGACTCCTAGCCTCCAGAACTGTGAGATGGCAAGTTTCTGTTGCTTAAGCCCCCAGGTTTGTGGTACTGTGTTATGGCAAGCCCAGGAAAATAATATGCCCCACTCCTAGGCTGAACTCTTCTCAGTTTTTGTCTTTCCATGCCCTTTTTTCCCTACTTCCTCTTTCTGACTTTTCTTGTCTGTGGAAACTCATGTGTAATCCTCTCCTGTGCTCTGGGTTTTATTGGCTAGTTGAAAATGTGGTCAGTGTGTTCACTAAAATAAGGAGACCCTAAGGAATTTCCAGAAAAGAAGAATGCCTGTGCAGCATCGCTGTTATTAGTCATGGTGTTTTTGTTTAATTTATATTTCAGGCCTTACCAAAGCAAGTGTGTTTGACTCTATGTAGCATATAGTGCACATCCAAAGTCATATTTGAGCAAATACCGCCAAATAATGGCCAAATGAATGCAGAACATTGTGTTCATCAAATAAAAGTGAATTCTGTACTTCATACAAATCATCACTTACTTGCCAATGTGATACTAAAGCACCTCTGTGCTGTCTGTTTTACTTTCTGCCCAGCAGACAGACTTTTTCATGATCATAGGAATTGCTTTTTATCCTAGCAGTCAACAAGTATATAAGCTTGATTTGATATAGCAGTTTGTCAGAAATAAAGATAAAATGAACCCCAAGCGACATCTCAAGCAGTGCTGAAACCAGTGCTTTCCAAAAGGTACTGTGTTCTGATTTGTCAGGATGGGATCTCACCAGCAGCATTCCCAGCCAGGATCAGACTGCACTATCCAAGTAGTAAACTTAAAGCTAAAGTAGTAAACAGAAACTTTGGTTTCTTTGGGGAACAAGAGGAAGAAGCATCAGTAGGCTCTTTTCTCTGAAAAGTACACCCAGAGTCTTGACATCTTGCAATTCCTTCAATCTTTATGTATGAGGGTAATTATGCCTCAGTTCCCAAAGGTTTTGTAGGAGCATCACTCATCTCAGGCCAGGTTTCTCTCACACAGTAACATCTGTAGATCTACTAATTATAGATATTCTATATGCTGTAGCATATGTAGATTTACTAGTTGCCATTGAGGACCACTTCACAGCTTCTTGTCAAGCGCCATTCATTTGACGGCACCGTTACCATAATTTTCCTGCAAAATTACTTATAATGAAGCATTGCAGTGAAGATAATACCCCTATTACTCTATATGAACTATTTTTAAATGAATCCTGAGATATATTTGTGAATTCTATCACAAAAGCTGCTTCATACCATTGAACAAATTGTGCATGATGATAAGTGGGGAATGTTTCTCACAGCCTGTTTAACCACGTACGTAGGCGAGAGTTCAGGAATCCAACAGACCTGGGCTCTGGGTCATAGTTTCCTAGTTACTGTCTTCTTAAGTGCATGGATCAAAGTAAGAGAAAGATATTCCTGTCAGGGTTTCTGCAGGTTTTTTTTATCCTGATACAGAAATAATGGCTTTGTAGTTTGGATGGGTTTGTGTATTTAGCTCAGTTGTTTTTTTTCTTTTTCATGGTGGTTCCAAAAGTGTTGTCCCAGACCAGGGGAATTAACATTACCTGGAAACTTTTTTTTTTTTTTGAGACAGAGTCTCACTCGGTCACCAGGCGCCAGGCTGGAGTGGAGTGGTATGACCTCGGCTCACTGCAACCTCCGCCTCCCTGGATCAAGCAATTCTCCTGCCTCAGCCTCCTGAATAGCTGGGACTACAGGCAGGCGCCACCATGCCCAACTAATTTTTTTTCTGTATTTTTCATAGAGACAGGGTTTTACCATACTGGCCGGGATGCTCTCGATCCCTTGACCTCATGATCTGCCTACCTCGGCCTCCCAAAGTGCTGGGATTACAGGCATGAGCCACCGTGCCCAGCCAGAAACTTTAAAGATACACAAATTCTCAACCACACCTAGAGAATCAAATCTGCCCCCACCGGCGCGCTGTGTATGACTGATGCATGCTAAAGTTTGAAAACCACTGGCCAAACTAAAGAAAGGCTTCAAGCTGAGTTTAGATGCAGAGACTTGAATAATTGCTACACAATAGAGTGAGAGGAACCTGGCGTTCTTAGGTACAATCTGGGAAGGGGATGTGTGAAGACTGGACTCAGTAAGATTGTGAAAGCCTCAGGCATTGCATGAGTTGATGTGGGCAACCATTATTATGGATAGTGAGAAGACCAAGTCCAGAGGTGCAGGGACTAATAGGACAGGAACAGCAAGGCTGTCTAATATGTTCTACAATTTATTTGCTGTGTGATATGATTTTATAACCTCCTACCTCAAACCTATAAATCTTCAGTAAAATTTCTCTTGCATGCAGTAGGCTTACATTGGTGGTGACCTTATTTTAGGGAGGGTGAGAGGAAATTTGGATACATGCCAAGATGAGATAAATACATTAGTGGATAACAGAGCAGAAGATAGCAATGGAGCCAGAAATGAGAGTCAGACATGATTATACTCCAGGGTAGAGTTTCTCAACCTCAGCATTACTGGCATCTTAGACTAGATAAGTATTTACGGAGGCTGTCATAGTCCTTGTAGAATGCTTAGTAATATTCCTGACACCCTAGATGCCAATAATACCCCTACCTTAAGTTGTGAACATCAAAAATGTCTTCAGTCATTGCCAAATGGAGGGCGTATTAGTCTGTTTTGTGTCACTAGAAAGGAATACCTGAGACAGGGTAATTTATAAAGAAAGGAGCTTTAATTGGCTTACGGTTCTGCAGGCTGTACAGGAAGCATGGTGCCAGCATCTGTTCCTGGTAAAGGCCCCAGGAAGCTTATAATCATGGTGTAAGGCAAAGGGGGAGTTGGCATATCACATGGCTAGAGCAGAGGCAAGAGAGGGAGGGAGGAGGTCCAGACTCTTTTAAACAACCAGATCTCACATGAACTACTAAAGCAAGAACTCACTCATCACCAAGAGGGATGGCTAAGCCATTCATGAGGGACCAGCTGCCACGATCCCAGTGCCTCCCACCAGGGCCCTCCTCCAACATGGGTGACTGCAGTGAGGGGACAAACATCCAAACCATATTAAGGGGGGAAATGACTGCCTTTAAAAACCACTGCTCTGGCATCTTCTGGGTACCCTGGATTTTCTTAAGGACATGTAATGGGGGAGATAATTGGAGTGTGGTGGGCCATTCTCATCTGAATCATAAGTAAACAGGATATCTACATGGCTGTTAAAATAAATCTTAGAGTTAGTATGAAAATGTTGAAAGAATATTTATAAAGTACCTAATACAAATAGCACCTCCTTCTTTTCCATTTCTATTATAAACACATTTAGGAGACCCAGATCGATGATGTTCATAAAGATGTGTGCATTGCTTTGTTTAACTATAACTGTGAGGGGTCTGAGATTTTTCTGTTTGCAAGCTAACAAGTTAACCTACCACAGCTCATGGATGTTAAGACACAAAACACCTGAGTTAGAGAATAATAGACAGTTTATTACTCAGCAGTAGCAGCAGCCAGAGTGTCAGCATTCTCTTGAGATGATTTTCCAATCCCAGTTTCCACAGGATGACACAAAGAGGACAAGATGATACATTCACACAAGTCTCATCAAGGTTGCCTGACAAGAGAGGAACCTCGAGCGTAGGGATCCCGAATTTTTTCCATTGAACTGTTAGCATGTCTGCCCTTTGCTCTGGAGGGAGATACTATCTTTACATTTGAAGTTGTTCGTTTTACAGACAGACATTCTTGAAATGATAGTCTTGAACAAAGGCAATCAGTGCCTCTGCTCACAAGATCTGCAGAAACACTAGACAGTTTTCCAACTCTTCTATACTGTAGGCTCTTTGGAAACTGGGGCTAAGTTCATTCATCTTTATAACTCTAGTGCCTGTTACTCAGGGGTCATTAATAAGCACTTTTTGAATATAAAAATGTTTGGAAAGCTGAGGCAGGCGGATTGCCTGAGGTCAGGAGTTCGAGACCAGCTTGGCCAACATGGTGAAACCCATCTCTACTAAAAAAAAAAAATACAAAAATTGGCAGAGCCTGGTGGCAGGCGCCTGTAATCCCAGCTACTAGGGAAGTTGAGGCAGGAGAATTGCTTGAACCTGGGAGGTGGAGGTTGCAGTGAGCCGAGATCGCACCATTGCACTCCAGCCTGGACGACAAGAGTGAGACTTCATCTAAACAAATGCATAATAAAATAAACGGCAGGGCAGTTTAAGGAGCCATGGAGCCCAGCTGAACACTGTCCATGATACAGTGCTATTAGCTTCTCATTGCTGCTGTAAGAAATTACCATAAACTTAGTGGCTTAAAACAACACATGTTTATGTTAGAGTTCTGAAGGTCAGAAGTCTGAAATGGGTTTTACTGGGCTAATGTTAAGATGACTGCAGGACTGTGTTTCTTATGCAGGCTATAGGAGAAAATCCATTTCTTGCCTTTTCCAGCTTTTAAAGACCTTATGTTCCTTGGCTCGAAGGCCCTTTCTCAATCTTTAAAGCCGGCAGCATAGTATCTTCAAATTTCTCTCTTGCTGTGACCTTTCTGTGTCACTCTTTCACCTGTAAAGACCCTCGTGATTACTTTAAAAACAACTGCATAATCCAGACTGTTCTCCCTCCTTCAAGATCCTTTGCTTAATTAGAGCTTTTACCACATAAGGTAACATATTCACGGTTTCAGGGAATTAGGATGTGGGAATCTCAGGGACCGTTATTCTGCCTACCATGCCAGACTACCCTTTTGTGAGTGGTCAGCTTTTACCCCTTCAATAAGACTTACGTGAGAAATAAAGCATAGTCATTCTGGTTTGAGAATCAGGAGTGAACTTTTTCCTTCACACTATTTTCTCACAATTTACATATGGAATACACTTAAAAATTTCTTTACAATCCTCTGCTTAGCACTCAAAGTATGCTAAGGAAAAAGTGCTTTCCAAGAAATAGTAGGCAACATACTATGTTTACTTGTGATTTTTCCACATTATGTATAGAAGAGATTATGTATATTTTCTATTCCATAAATTTCTTCTGTAGGAGCTAATTTTTGCCTACAGCAAGAAACAAGTGCATCTTTAAAGTCTTGGTAAGTATGGTTGAACATGCTTTAATGACCTTCTTATCTGAGAGGAAAAAAAAATTTTGAGCTAATATATGCTAGGAGTTTTACTAAATGACTAACCTTATCCATCAGTTAATCCTCAAATTAGATGGGTGCTACCATGACTGTAGTTCACAGGTGTACATTATGCCTGGTGCCCAAGGCCCAATGCCTTGTGAGTGGTAAGGTACAAGTCACACCCTGACATTCTGACTCCACAACCCTCAAACATAGTACTTGGGCTAAATTTCTTTCTTAGGTCTGAGTCCTTCATTTATTTTTATGACATAGGACATACATACAAGTTGCATCCAGCACGCCCACATGACATTACCTATCCCAGGGGTTGACAAACATGGCCCATGGGCTGAATGCATCCCACTGCCATTTTTTGTAAGTGAATTTTATTGGAATACACCCATGCCAATGCTTTTGCATAATGTCTGTGTCTACTTTCAGGCTATTATGGTAGAATTGAGTAGTTGTGACAGAAACCGTATGGCTTATAAAGCCTAAAATAACTACCGTCTCACCCTTTACAGAAGAAGTTTGCTGACTGTTATGGTTAATTTTATGTGTCAACTTCACTGTGCCACAGGGTGTCCAGATTAAACATTGTTTCTGGGTATATCTGTGAGGGTGTTTCCAGATGAGACTGGCATTTGAATCAGTGGACTCACAGGTGTAGACGGCCATTCCAATAGAAGTGGCCGCCATGCAGTCTCCTAAGAGCCGGAATAGAAAAAAGGCAGAGGAAGGAGGAATTTCTTCCTTTTTCTTCCTACCTGCCTGCTTGCGATGGCACATTCATTTCACTTATCCTTGAATTGATACTTACACCATTAGTTTCCTTGCTTCTTAAGCCTTCTGATTAAAACTGGAATTGCATCACTGGCTTTCCTAGGTTTCCAGCTTGCAAACAGTATATTATAGAACTTCTCAGCCTCTATAAATATGTGAGCCAATTCCTCAAGTAAATTTCTCTCCATATCTAGTTAGATAGATAGATAGATAGATAGATAGATAGATAGATAGATAGATAGATAGACAGATAGACAAATAGATTTTCTATTATTTCCATTTATCTGGAGAACCCTGACTGATATGCTGACTCCAATCTAGACCAGAAAAAGGAGCATTGGCAGCACCTGAAAGTCTCCCATATGCCTTTCCTGTTAATAACCCCATCTCTCTTCCCCATCAGTAACCACTATCCTGCCTTTTGTGGTCCTCATTTTCTTTTTCTCCTACATGTCGCTCAACAGTAGTTTAGATTTGCCTTTTTTTTTTTTTTTTTACTACGTAAGAAAGAATTATGATAGATTACTTGTCCGAGTATCCTGCTGCGCATGCACATGGGTTTCTGTTAGGTATACATACAAGAAAAGATTTAAGGATAGATTTACTGGGTCATAGGGTATGTGTTATCTTCAGCTTTAATAGATCATTTCAGGTTCATTTCAAAGGGTTTTTGTTTGTTTGCTTTGTTTTTTGTTTTTATTGACAGTGGTCATACATATTTATAGGGCACATAATGTTTTGATACATATAATGTATGGTGATCAGATCAGGACAATTAGCATATCCATCATCTCAATCATTTATCATTTACTTCTGTTGGAAATATGCAATATCCTCCTAGCCTCCTAGCCATCTGAAAATATGTAGTATACTATTGTTGACTACAGTGATCCTACAGTGGCATAGAACACATTATTCCAATCCAGTTGTCATTTTCTGTCCTTAAACGGGGTCCCCACACCCCGGGCCACTGACTGGTACCTATCTGTGGCTTGTTAGGAACCAGGCTGCACACAAGAGGTGAGCAGTGGGTGAGCAAGCATTATTGCCTGACCTCCACCTCCTGTCAGATCAGTGGTGGTGTTACATTCCCATAGAAGCACAAACCCTATGGTGAACTGTGCATGCAAGGCATCTTGTTTGTGTGCGCCTTATGAGAATCTAATGTCTGATGATCAGAGGTCTAACAGTTTCATCCTGAAACCATCCCCCACCCACTGTCTGTGGAAAATTGTTTTCCACAAAACCAGTGCCTGCTGCCAAAAAGGTTGGGAGCTCCTGTTTTAATAAGTCTCTCCTTAAACCTCCCTTCTCCTTACTCCTCGCAGCCTTTTTGTATCCTCTGCTTTACTGACTTCTGAGATCAATTTATTTAACCTTTCATGTAGGAGTGAGAACACTCATATTTATCTTTCTGTCCCCAATTTGTTCTACTTAATATGATGTCCTCTAGCTCCATCCATGTTGATGCAAATAGCAGGATTTCCTTCATTTTTTATGACTGAGTACTATTTTATTGTGTGTGTGTGTGTGTGTGTGTGTGTATATACACCATATTTTCTTTTTTTATTTTTATTTTTTTAAAAGATGGGGTTTCACCAAGATGGCAAGGCTGGTCTTGAACTCCTGACCTCAGGTGATACACCCACCTCGGCCTCCCAAAGTGCTAGGATTACAGGCATGAGCCACCACGCATATTTTCTTTATCCATTTTTCCCTTGTTAGACATCTAGGTTGATTCCATATCTGGGCTACTGTGATCAGTGCTGCAATAAAGATGGGAGTGCAGGTATCTCTTCAATATAATGATTTTCTTTCCTGTGGATAAATTCCAAGTGGTGATATTACTAGATTATATAACAGATTTATTTGTAGTTTTTTGAGGAACCCCATGCTGTTCTCCATATTTTCCACAGTAATCGCACTATTTCCATCAACAGCATATAAGCCTTCGCTTTTCTCCATATCCTGGGCATCATTTGTTATTTGTTTGTCTTTGTGATAATAGACATCACTGGGGTGAGATGATCTTTCACAGTGGTTTTGATTGCACTTTCCTGATGATTAGTGATGTTGAGCATTTTTAGTATATTTGTTGGCCATTTGTATGTCTTCTTTTGATAAGTTTAGATCATTTGTCCATTTTTAAATTATATTGTTTGGGATATTTTTCTGTTGAAATGTTTGAATTCCTTGTATATTCTGGATCAATCCCCTGTTGAATGAATAGTCTGCAAATATTTTCTCCCATTCTGTAGGTTGTCTTTTTACTCTGCTGATTGTTTTATTTGCTGTGCAGAAGGTTTTAGTTTTACATAATCCCATTGGTTCATTTTTGCCTTTGTTGCCTGTGCTTTTGAGGCCTTATTCATAAAGTAGTTCCCCAGACTAGTGTCCTGAAACATTTTCCCAATGTTTTCTTACAGTAGTTTTATTGTTTCAGGTCTTTGATCCATTTTGAGTTGATTTTTGTGTAGAGCTGGGGTTCTAGTTTTATTTTCTCCATATAGCTATCCAGTTTTCCTAGCACCATTTATTGAAGAGACTGTTCTTTCTATGATGTGTGTTCTTGGTGCTCTTGTCAAGAATCAGTTAGCTAGAGATGCATAAATTTATCTCTGGGCTCTCTGTCCTGTTCCATTATTCTATGTGTCTGTTTATAGTCTAGTACTGTGCTGTTTTGATTACTACAGCTTTATAGTATATTTTGAGGTCTGGAAGTGTGATACCTCCAGCTTTGTTTTTTGGTTCAGGATTGTTTGGGCTATTCAATGACTTGTGGTTCCATACAAATTTTAAAGTTATGTTTTTCTATTGCTGTGAAGGATGTCATTGGTATTTAGATAAGGATTGCATTGAATCTATAGATTGCTTTGGGTAGTACGACCATTATAACATTAATTCTTCTGATTCATGAGCAAGGGATTTCCTTCTACTTGCTTCTATCATCTTCAATTTCTTTTCTATTATTTATTTATTTATTTTATATTTTTAAGCTTTTATTTTAGGTTCAGGAGTACATGTGCATGTTTGTTTTATAGGCAAATTTATGTCACAGGGGTTTGCTGTACAGATTATTTCATCACCCAGGTACTAAGCTTAGTACCCAATAGTTATTTTTTTTTTGATCCTCTCTCTCTTCCCACCCTCTACCTTCAAGTAGGCCCCAGTGTCTGTTGTTCCCCTCTTAATGTCAATATGTTCTCATCATTTAGTTCTCACTTTAACTGAAAACATGTGTATTTGATTTTTTGTTCTTGAATTAGTTTGCTAAGAAAAGGATCTCTAGCTCCATCCATGTTCCTACAAAGGATATGATCTTGTTCTTTCTATGGCTGCATAGTATTCCATGGTGTATGTGTACCACATTCTCTTTATCCAATCTGCTGTTGATGGGCATTTAGGTTGATTCCATGTCTTTGCTCTTTTGAGTAGTGCTGCAATGAACATATGTGTGCCTGTGTTTTTATGGTAGAATAATGTATATTCCTCTGGGTATATACTCAGGAGTAGGATTTTGGGGTAGAATGGTAGTCTGATTTTAGCTCTTTGAATAATCACCACACTACTTTTCACAATGGCTGAACTAATTTAGACTCTCACTAAGAGTGTGTACACATTTCCTTTTTTCTGCGAGCTTGTCAGCATTGTTATTTTTTGACTTTTTAATAGCAGCCTTTCTGACTGATGTGAGATAGTATCACATTGTGGTTTTCATTTGCACTTATCTAAAAATCAGTGCTATTAAACTTTTTTCATATGTTTTTAGCCACATGTATGTCTTCTTTTGAAATTTTTCTGTTTGTGTCCTTTGCCTACTTATTAATAGGACTAGGCTTTTTTTCTTATAAATCTGTTTAAATTTCTTACAGATGCTGGATTTTAGACCTTTGCCAGATGACTAGTTTGTAAATATTTTCTCCCATTATATAGGTTATCTATTTACTCTGTTAGTAGTTTCTTTTGCTGTACAGAAGCTCTTTGGTTTAATTCAATACCATTTGTCAACTTTTGGTTTTGTCATGATTGCTTTTTACATCTTTGTCGTGAAATCTTTGCCAGTTCCTATGTCCAGAATGGTATTGCCTAGGTTGTCTTTCAGAACTTTTACAGTTCTGGATTAAGTCTTTAATCCATCTTGAGATGGTTTTTGTATATAGTGTAAGAAAGAAGTCCAGTTTCAGTCTTCGTCATATGGCTAGCTAGTTATCCCAGTGCCATTTATTGAATGGGAAACCCTTCCCCATTGTTTGCTTTTGTTAGCTTTATCAAAGATCAGATTTTTGTAGATGTGTGGCCTTATTTCTGGGCTCTTTATTCTGTTTCATTGCTCTAGGCATCTGTTTTTGTACCCGTACCATGGTGTTTTGGTTACTGTAGTCCTGCAGCATATTAATAGTTTGAAGTTATGTAATACAATGCCTCCAGCTTTCTTCTTTTGCTTAGGATTGCCTTGACTATTCAGGCTCTTTTTCAGTTCCATATGAAATTTAAAACAGTTTTTTTCTAGTTCTGTGAAGAATGTCATTGATAGTTTGATAGGAATAGCACTGAATTTGTAAATTGCTTTGGGTAGTATGACCATTTTAATGATACTGATTCTTCCCATCCATGAGCATGGAATGTTTTTCCATTTGTTTGTATTATCACATATGTCTTTGAGCAATGTTTTGTAATTTTCATTGTAGAGATCTTTCACCTCCCTGGCTAGCTGTATTCCTGGATATTTTATTCTTTTTGTGGCAATTGTGAGTGGGATTATATTTCTGATTTGGCTCTCAGCTTGGCTGTTGCTGGTGTATAGGAATGCTGGTGATTTTTGTATGTTGATTTCATATTCTGAGACTTTGCTAAAATTGTTTATCAGCTGAAGGACCTTTTGAGCTCAGACTATGGAGTTTTCTAGATATAAGATCATGCCATCAGCAAACAGGGATAGTTTGACTTCCTCTTTTTCTCCTCAGATGCCCTTTATTTCTCTCTCCTGCCTATTGCTCTGGCCATGATTTCTAATACTATGTCAAATAGGAATGATAAGAGAGGGCATCTTTGTCTTGTGTCAGTTTCAAAGGGAATGCTTCCAGTTTTTGCCCAGTAAGTATAATGTTGGCTGTGGTTTTGTCATAGATGGCTTTTATTTTGAGGCACATTCCTTGAAAACCTAGTTTATTGAGAGTTTTTAACAGAAAGAGATGTTGAATTTTATTGAAAGCCTTTTCTACAACAATTGAGATAATCATGTGGTTTTTGCCCCTGTTTATGTGATGAATCACATTTATTGATTTATATTTGTTGAATCAGTCTTGCATCCCAGGGATAAAGCCTACTTGATCATGATGGATTAGCTTTTTGATGTGCTGCTTGATTCAGCTTACAAGTATTTTCTTTATATGCTCTTCAACGTCTTTCATCAGTGTTTGTAGTTTTTCTTGCAGAGGTCTTTCACCTTCCTGGTTAACTTTATTCTTAGGTATTTTGTTATTTTTGAAGCTACTTTAAATGGAATTGCCTCCTTGATTTCTTTTTCAGCCAGTTTGTTGTTCATATATAGAAATGCTACAGATTTTTGTATGCTAGTTTTGTATACTGCAACTTTACTGAATTCATTTATTCTTTCTAAGAGGTTTTTTGTAGAGTCTTTCCATTTTTCTATATGTAAGATTATGTTATTTGCAGAAATGGAAAATTTGACGTTTTCCTTTTCAATTTGAATATCTCTTATTTCTTTTTCTTGCCTAATTGCTCAGGTTAGGACTTCTAGTACTGTGTTGATCAAGAGTGGTGAGAGTGGGCAACATGTTTTTTTCCAGTTCTTAGAGAAAAAGCTTTCAACTTTTCCCATTCAGTATGATGTTAGCTATGAATTTATCATATATGACCTTTATTATGTTTTGGCACTTTGCTTCTATATGTAATTTATTATGAGTTTTTAATCATAAAGTGATGTTAAATATTATCAAAGGCTTTTTCTGTATTGAGATGATCATGGGTTTTTTTCCCTTATTCTATTAGTGTAATGTATGATGTTTATTGATTTGCATATGTTGAATTATTCTTAGATTCTTGGGATAAATCCAATTTGATCATGGTTATTATCATTTTGATATGTTGTTGGGTTTGGTTTGCTGGTATTCTGTTGAGAATTTTTGCATCTATGTTCATCAGGGATATTGGCCCTTTTTTGGTTGTTGTGTTGTTATCTGGCTTTGGTATTAAAGCTAGAATGGCATCATAGAATAAGTTTGGGAAAAAAATCACTTTGCTTCCATTTTTTGGAGTAGTTTGAGAACTGGTATTAATTCGTTTTTAAAGTGTCAGTAGAATTCAGTGGTAAAGCCATCCATTCATGAACTTTTGTGTGTTGAACGACTTTTTATTACTGACTCAATGTTGTTAATTGTGATTGGTCTGTTCAGGTTTCCTAGTTATTCTTAGTTCAATTTTGGTGGGTTGTATGTGTACAGGAATTTATCCATTTTCTCTAGATTTTCAATTTTTTTGGTATGTGCATTCATAGTACTCTCTAATGATTATTTTTTTTTTTATTTCTTTAGTATTCATTGTGCCATCTCCTTTTTGTTACTGATTTTATTTATTTGGGCCATCTTTAATTTTTCTTAATCCAGCTAATGGTTTGTTGAATTATGTTTATCTTTTTTAAAAAACAGGTTATTGTTTTATTGATCTTTTATAATTTTTAGTCTCAATTTATTTTGCTCCTCTGATCTTTATTGTTTCTCTTCTTCTACTAACTTTAGGTTTGTTTTGTTCCTGCTTTTCTGGTTAGTCAAGATGCTTCCTTAGGTTGTTTATTTGAATGTTTCTAGGCTTTTGATGTAGACATTAAATGCTGAAAGCTTGCCTGTTAATAATGCTTTTGCTGTGTCCCATAGATTTTGGTAGGTTGTGTTTCTATTCTCATTTATTTCAAGGAATTTTTAAATTTTATTCTTAACTTCTTTCACTTATTGATCATTCAGGAGCTTGTTGTTTAAGTTCCACATATTTGTATAATTTTGAATGTTTCTCTTGTTACTGATATCTAGTTATATTCCATTGTGATCAGATAAGAGACTTCATATGATTTTGATTTTTAATTTCTTTTTGAGACTTATTTTGTGTCCTAACATATGGTCACTCCTGAAGAAAGTTCCATGTGCTGATGAAAAGAATATATATTTTTCAGCTATTGGGTGAAATGTTCTGTAAATGTCTGTTAGGTTTATTTTGTCTATGGTGCAGTTTAAGTTCAATGTTTCTTGTTGATTTCCTGCCTAGATAATCTGTTGGGGTGTTGCAGTCCCCAACTATTATTGTATTGAGGTCTATCCCTTTAGATCTAATAGTATTTGCTTTATATACCTGGGCAATCCAGTGTTGAGTGTATACGTACTTAGAGCTGAAATATTCTCTTGTTGAATTTATCACCTTATTATCATATAATGTCTTTATTTGTCTCTTTCCAGCTTTTAACCTGAAGTCTGTTTTATCTGCTATAAGTATAGCTATATGCTTGTTTTGGTGTCCATCTGCATGGAATATCTTTCTCTATTCCTTCATTTGCAGCCTGTGTGTATTTACAGGTGGGATAAGTTTCTTGCAGGCAGCATATAGTTAGTTCTTCTTTTTTAATCCACTCAGCCCATTTATATCTTCAAATTTTCATTCGAAATTTGATAAATGAAAACTTATTCCTGTCATTTTATCGATTATTTTCTGGTTATTTTATTAATAATTTGTTCTTTACTTGATCTTATTGTTTACTTTTGTTATTGGGTCTTTTCTGTAGTGATAAGATTAGATTCTCTTTCTCCTTTGTGTATCAGCTGCCAGTGAATTTTACAGTTTTACATGTTTTCATGATGGTGTTTGTACTTCCATATGTAAGACTACCTTGAGCATTTTCCATAAAGCTAGTTTAGTAGTGATGAATTCCCTCAGTGTTTGCTTGTATGCAAAAGATTTTGTTCTTCATTTCTGAAGGATAGCTTTGCTAAGTATAATATTCTTGCTTGGCAGTTTATTTGTTTTAGTACTTTGAATATATTATCCTATTTCTTCCTGGCCTTTAAGGCTTCTGCTGAGAAGTATTCTGTTAGTTTAATGAGGATTATTTCATTTGTGACCTGAAACTTTTTTCTTGCCTCTTGCTTCTCTTAAAAATCTTTGTTTCTTTTTCTTTTGTTTCTTTTTTTTTTTTTTTTAACAAGGACATATATAAGTTTAAAAAAAATGTGGCCTTACTGGATCAAAATTTTTTGTTCCTTTTTTACTTTTAATAATTTGACTATAATATGTCACGAAGATGAATTTCTTTGGGCTTCCTTGAGCTACCAAGACCTGGATGTCCATCTCTCTCCAAACCTTGGGAAGCTTTCTGCTATTATTTCATTAAATATGTTCTTCTTACCTTTATTTCTTCTTTTCTTCTTCTGGAATACTCATAGTGTGAGTATTTATTTGCTAAATAGTGCTCCATAGATCTCATAGGCTTTCTTCATTCTTTCTATTTACTTATTTTTCTCTGTTTGTAGTATTTCAAACTTGTCTGCAAGTTCAGAAGTTCTTCTGCTTGGTATAATATGTTGTTGAGGTGCTTGATTGTATTTTTTATTTCATTCATTAAATTCTTCAGCTCTAGGATTTTTGTTTGGTTTTTTTTTATGATATCTATCTCTTTGCTAAATTTCTCATTCAAATCATGAATTTTTTAAATTTTATTGACTTGTTTATCTGAATTATTTTGTATCTCACTGAGCTTACTTAAGAGTACTATTTTGAATTCTTTTTCTGGAATTTTATACATTTTCTTATGATTGAGGTCTATTACTGGAGAATTATTATTTTACTTTGGAGGTTACACACTTCCTTGCTTCTTCATGTTTGACATATTCCTACATTGATTTCTACACATCCAGGGATAAAAGTCACCTCTTCCAATTTTGTAGAGGAGGTTTCATAGGGAATGACTTATGCAGATGAATGGGTTTTGGAGTGTCAGTTTGGTGGTATGTGTTGGTCTTGGCTTTAGGTAGACTCAATAGTGTAGTCTTCAAGTCATTTCTTTAGTTGTAATCCACACTAGTGATGTGTGTGAGTTTCTCAGTTTCTAGGCTGAGAGCATTTGTGGTGGAAGTGGTGTGACTTTTCCAAGGGTAGGCTCCCCAGGTTGTTTCTCAGGTTAGGGGCACAGGTGTGCACATGATACGTCAGCCAATTTGGTGTCTGGCTCATTTGAGTTGTAGCCGTGGGGCTCTTACTCTGGCTGGGAGCACAGGTACCTAGTAGTTTGGCCATCCTGAGGGAATGCCTGCCAGGAATGGCCTGTGGGGCTGTTCCTCAGGCCTAGTATACAGATATACATCTGCTCACTAACCTGGGGGCATGTCTGCTAGGGGCAATCCACAGGACTCTTTCTCAGGCCCAGGACATAGCTGCATGACTATTTGGCTGGCCTAGGAGGTTTGTTTGTGAGTGATGGCCCACTGAGCTGTTTCTTGGGTCCAGGATGCGGGTGTACCACTGCTTGGCTGGCCTGGGGCCTTGACCACCAAGGGCAGCCTGTGGAGCTATTTCTCACTCCCAGAGTGTGTGTCCACAGCTCCTTGGCCAGCCTAAGGGAGTTTCTGCTAAAGGCAGCCCACAGATCTGTTTCTCATACTGATTATGCATGCCAGACTGATGGGCTGGTCATAGGCCTGTCTGCAGGGGTTGGGGCACCTCAGGGCTGTTTCTCAGGCCCTGGGCCCAGGTGCATTGCCATTCTGCTGGCCTGGGAGCATGTCAGCTGCTTGGAGGCTTGAGAGTCTCTCTTGCTCAGGGTAGCCCAAAGTCAGGCTTACTCTGGGCAGCATTGCCAGTCTGTTCCTCTGGCTGGAAGTGAGGGTGGCAGGAATTCGTTTCTCTGCTGTATAGGATCAGCCTTATATTCAGTCCTGGGCCCAGGCTCTATACTGCTGGGATTGTGGGGTCAGTTTCTGGTGTGGGCACAGTAGGATGAAGATGGAGTTCCAGTGCTGGAGAAGTACAGTGGCTACTGGTCTCCAGAGCAGGGAATACTCCAGAGGTGGCTCTGGTCTCAAAATGGCACCATGCTGCAGCAGCATGGCTCACAGGGAATGGGTGGAGGGGTAGGGAAGTAAATCTTGTGCTCCCAATCCAGAGCAATGCAGCTGCATGAATCTCCAACACCTCTTCAAACTAATAGACTATGGGATTGTCCTGTCATAAGGACTGGGTGTTTGAGGTGGTAATGTGGGTTGGTGGAGATCTTCTGCTTACCTTCCTCCACACCTCCCAAAGAAAAGTGCCTCCTGACTCCAGGCAGATTTGATCTAGGCTGGGGAGATGAGGCCACACAGTCCAGTGCCTCCATACTGCCCTCCTGGACTTCTGATCACCACAGATGTGTCTCTGTTCGCATGCACTCCAGCACTCTCCCTTCAACACTCCAGTCAAAGCTTAGTTGTTTATTCATTGCCTTGGTGCTTTCTTGTGAGAGGAACAAATGCCAGGCATCTCTAGTAACCATCTTGTTGACATCACTCTATCTATAGTCTCCAAAGGGTTTTATAGACTTATACTCCACCTGTTGGCCCGCTTTCTCATCAACATTGATACTATCAAATATATGAGGTTTTATTTGTCAGTTTGTTAAGGATGCCTGCAGGGAAAGTTATCTCACTGCGGTTTAACTTGTGTTTTCATAAATACAGATTGAGGACCTTTTCATATGCCTATTGCCCACTTGAATTTTCTTATTATCTGAAATTCTTACCCTTTTTTCTATCGATTTATGTTTTTCTTATTGATTTCTAGTTCTTTATACATTCTGGATACTAGTCCTTTGTAAGTTATATGTAAGGCAAATCACTTCTCTCATTCTGTGGCTTTCATTTTCACTCCTTGTATATTGCCTTTTGATGAAAAAAAGTCTTGACTTTTTTTTTTTTGAGACAGAGTTTTGCTCTTGTTGCCCAGGCTGGAGTGCAATGGTGCAATCTTGGCTTACTGCAACCTCTGCCTCCTGGCCTCCCTAATAACTAAGATTACAGATGCCCATCACCATGCCCAACTAATTTTTTGTATTTTTAGTAGAGATGGGGTTTCACCATGTTGGCTAGGCTAGTCTTGAACACCCGACCTCAGGTGATCCACCCTCTTCAGCCTCCCAAAGTTCTGGGATTACCTATGTGAGCCCACTGCACCCGGCCCAACCTTGACATTTTCTAACAGACTTCTGAGGATGTCTTTACCTAACTCTGCCCAGGCCATGGACATGCCAGGTGGTATATGTCCGAAGCTCAGTTTCAGGCAGGTATGAAGTATTCCCAGGGGGCTCCTTGGCCTCTGTGATAACAAGAGGGTGAAGTAGACAAGTAGGCAGTAAGGATGAAGGCTCACTTGTCTTCCTCCATGACTGCTGAATCCATATCTTGGATTAAGCCCAACAGAGAGAAGTCTTTGTATCCCCTGCAGACTATCTACCCATATCTACTCTTCTCTTCTTTTTAAAAATTAAATTTATTTTATTCTGAGTGACAATGTATTCTGCTTGAAAGTTGTATGAATTAATTTCTCTTGTAGATAGGAGTGACCATATCGCTAAGGTCCAGCCAATGAGATGGAAGTGGAAATGGTTGAGTGGGGCTTCAGGAACTCTCCTTAAAGGGGACACAGACCCAAGCTCAGGTACACATTTGCCCTTCTCCTTCCTCCTCCTTACATCCTAGAATTGGATACAATGGCCAAGCTTCTAAAAGTATCTTGTATGTTGAAATGGACTTAAGGTTTGAAGGTAGGCACTAGGCAAGGATGGCGGTGCAGAAAAGTAAGAGGGAATCTGATCCCTGTGATAGAATTTGCTGTGCCAGCCCTGGACTTGCTACTTCCAGACATTTATTACTAGAGATAAAAATAAATAAACCTTTAATTGTGCTGGCTCTTGCTATTTTCAGTCTTCTGTTAGTTGGCACCTTTTTCTACTTATAGCTGATGAAGTCCTCTGGTAGTGAGCTGGGTTTGGAGCAAGTTTTCCTGGGATCCCATCCCCAGCTGCCCCATACTTATCTTGTGTCCTTGAGCAATTTATTCAAGTTCCTTGTGCTTGCTTAATTTCCTCATATGAGGAATGGAATAATTAGAGCACCTACCTCACAGTAATTAAGAGGATCAAATTAGATGATATTATGAAGTGCTTAGAATAGTCTTGTCACAATCTTCATTAAATAAATGTTATTTTTGTTATGACCATTATAATCATTACACATGAAAGAAAAACGCCTGTTCATATATTAATTGTTTGACTTTCTTCAATGTTCTTTTATCTACTGTTTCGTTTAAAACTGCTCAAGTTCTACTCATCTGAGTCTTACGTCACAGATAAGGAGAGAACGCCCTGCCTTTTCTTCCTCTGTACCTGGAGAAAGATGAGAGTTGTAGGTGTGTATTTGTATACGTTTCCTCCTTGATTTTTGACACCAAAGAATGGCCTGGTTTTAATACAAATTATAGATCCAGTATTTTATCTTAAGCTCAATGTCAGTGAAAACTCTGGCAAGCCTACAGTTTTTTCATTCCATATTTTAAATTGCTTTGCAAACTTTATATCAATGCATCACTTCCACTCAGCATGAAAATGTAGCCATCTCTGCCACACAGGGCAGGATAAGGTGGACAAAGCTTTTGCAGACATATGTCACTGTTTTGCAAGAAAAAAAAATACTGAAGAGGCAAAGAGGCTCACTTCAATCCAAAGGCAGAAAACCTCAAGCAGAAATCCATCCAGATGCCCCTCAAGTGACTCCCGTGGTGATGAAAATAGGAAGGGTTGAAATTGAAAATGACATGGGAAGAATGAGGCACCATCTGAGGGAGACACAAAAAACACAAGCCCATGAATGCTATTTGTTCCCACTGTATTATTCAGCATCGGCTGTTGACCCTTTGTCATTTGCATCCTTTTGTGTTGGGCCACCTCAGAGATTTCTGGTTTTCAGAGACAGATGATGAGTTCCAAACCCACTCTGAATAGGCCATTTGCTGACATTTGTTTCTCTAGCAAGGGTGAATGCATAGGGCTTGTTTGCAGCAGGACGGCTGCACAATGTCTTACTCCTGCGTCAGTACAGGGGCAGCAGCAAGACAATGGCCAGCCCTCGGGGGGGCAGCCCTTAGGAAGATCACCAGCCAGGTGCATGGCCAGGAGGCAGCCAGTTTGGGTTTATTTTCAGAAGATGCTGGTTCACATTCTTCTGGGTTTGCCTCTGAAAACAAGGCAGAATCAATAAAAAGGAGTCAGAGAAGAAGCAAATTATCCATGGAAAACAAGGATCTGAATTTAGCACTCTACTGAGCATTCTGAAGATTACAAACACCAGGCTGGCCAAGTGGGTGTGCCCGGCAGGGTTCAAAGGAGAAAACTCCTTATGCATAGTGGCCAGAATGCAGGCTTCACTCAATCCTGAACCAAAGTGCTCATTTCTACAAGGCCAAATGGCCTGGAAGCTTAGCTGGAAAAAAAAAAAAAAATCCATCTCCTCCTAAGTCTGCAAAACCCCAGGAAAACTTTTGTGCTCAGGGAGCTCCATACACTCAAAAGAAGCTGCTCAAGGCCCTGTTTGATATGCAGAGGTCACTGACAGCACATGGTCTAATAAATGATGAGGGGATAATTCATAACACCAATTATTTTTTTCTACCAGACTGCATGTGCTCCTCTGAGTCTTAGCCTGGCTGTCTTCTTTATGCTTTTGATAATTATTTAATTTGTCTTCAATCTAAATAGATGCTGTTTGAACTGCTTTTGGGGGCTGGTAGAGAGAGTGACTGATTATACAGCTCCCAGATGAATAAATGCACTTTTTCCTTCTCTCTGATCATAAAAAAAAGCAGCACTTTAGATGCACTGGTAGACATAAAGTAAAGTGGCGAACTGAAGCAGTTTCCTCTATAATTTTTGACATGCAAATGTTCTTTTGGAAATATCCAGGTATCTAATGGCAAAGTACAGCTTTTCAAATAAACAACTGAATTATGAACAGTTTGGATAAGGTATAGGATAAGGAACACTGCTTTCTTAATTTTTGTAATAGCATATTATAAGAAAAAAATATGGATCTCTTAAATCTAATATTAAATGATTATACATCCTACATAAGAACTCTGTCTTTACCCTGGACTTGGCACTTCAATAATATTTAGTTGATCACTCTAGAAACTTTGAGTTCCGGCCATTTAAGATCTGATGAAAAAAGAGGATGGATTTTTTCTAAACTCAGACTTCTATGCTGCTGTCAGGTGAGAAATGTTTAAAACACTATGCAAACTATAGGGTTGTTGTAATTGTTTGTTTTGCTAGCCACATCAGTGATAATAATGTAGATAGTTAATCCTAAAACATCAATGTATAAATTCCATGAGTAATGTGATTTCGTACAAAACTTAGCTGAGCGTGGTGGCGTGTGCCTGTAGTCCAGCAACTCGGGAGGATGAGGCAGGAGAATCACTTGAACCTGGGAGGCAGAGGTTACAGTGAGCCGAAATTGTGCCACTGCACTCCAGCCTGGGCAAGAGAGCAAGACTCCATCTCCGAAAAAGTATATACATATGATTTCAAATCAGGTCCTCTTTCTGACTCAGCAGAGCTGAGAAATCCAACTGTTGCCAGAGACTGGATTATACCCCTATCTTGGGACCTTGTTAGGCACTAAAGTAGTATTTAGGGGGACTCCTGCTTTATGTTGTATGATTCCCATTCAGCTAACTATCAGGCAGTGTAATATAGCACCTGTGTTCTTCCTGTAACCCCAGAGGGTTAGAAGGATTAGTGAGATAATCCCACTGTAAAACGTTTTGACCATCAAAAATAAAAATGGGAGTCACGGATCATGCCACTGAGAGAGGGCAACCCATGACTGTATCTTCTGTGAAGCCATCACTAATCCCACACAGACCCAGTTGTCCCTTCCCCTGTGGTCTTCTGACCTGTATACCCTTCTCTCTGGCAGTCATCAGAGCATGTTGTTAATGTGTCCTCAAGATACTGGGAGAACTTGAGGAACCGTATCTTATTCATCTTGGTGGCACAGTGGGAGCTCAAGAAATATTAGTTGAAGAAATGATTATATGCCAGTCATTTCTACTATCAAAAAGTATTGCCTTGACTCAACATAATCTTCTTTAGTGAATACCATTCTTTTTATTTTGATGAGAGGGATATAAGAGGGGCTAGGTGTGGACCAGAAGAGCCAGGAGCCAGCTTAGCTTCCCTCTGGTAACTGACGTTCACTTGTTTTAGCCAGAAGCATCTCTGAGTTTTAATAAAGCATTCTTGCAGTCATTATGGTCATTTGATTCCTCACCAGAGTTGGGAATGATGACCTACAGAATGGCTTGTGTCTTTGCTTTTGCCAAACAGAAGGTGATACAGCTGATAGGAGAATGGAAGGAAACAAAAATATGTAGAGTCCCTACTATGTGTCATCTGTAACAACATGTTATCTTGAACGGTGTCAGACTAGTGATCTGCAGATCCAACCTGGACTGAGATTACCTTTGATAGTCCCATGTATTTTTAAGAGATTTGATTTTGAATACTGTAAGTCCAGCAGAGCAGGTATAGCTCATTGGAGTCCCCATAACCCTGCCTATTATCTCACATGTGATCCATTTTACAAATTAATGTGACCTACAAGACTCTGGCAGGGAGTCAAATTTGTACACTCATCAGTTAAACCACCTTTAAAATTTTCCTTTTATTGTTATATTAAACACATGAAAGAGCTAAGACTTAAGGCAACTTATCGGCTTAATGCTGTAGGCAGCCTTCTGAAATGGCTTCCAATTGTCCCCACCTCCTGTTATGCACTCCTGCTGCTTCTATGGAGCCTGGATCTGATGACTTGCTTCTATATGTTTATAGTATGCAGCAAAAATAATGGAAAGCCACTTCCAAGATCAGGTTATAAAAAACTGTAACTTCTGTCTCGCTGTCACTCTCTCATTCAATCTTTTCCTCTCCTGGCTTCTCACTTTGATGAACCAAGCCCTCATGTTAGAGGGGCCCATAAAGCAAGGAACTGAGGGTGGCCTTGGCCAACAGCTAGCCAGAACTGAGGTCCTCAATTCAACAGCCCACAGGGAACTGAATCCTGCCAACAACCACTGAATGAGCTGGAAGTAAATTCTGCCCCAGTCAAACCATGAGATACCTGTGGCTGGGCCTGCGCCTTTATAACAGCCATCTAAGAAACTCTGGACCAATACCTCAATTGCAGCAGTGGAGAAGTTCTGAAGCAGATTACCCCACCCAGCCACACCCAGATTCCTGACCCGTAGAAACTGGGAGATAATAAAAGTGTGTTTTCAGCTGTTACCTTTGTGGAAATGTGTTGTGTATTTATAGCCTTCTAAACAAATACAATGGCAGAGTAAGAAGTAGAACCTTGGCCTCTGGCCTTCTATTCATCACACAATGCACTGTAGATACTGATGGCATGGAGCCCTGTTAATCCGTCACCAAATGTCCATGCTGTTACGCTTAGAGTAAAAGGAATCGTCCTCATTTTTCGGCCAGACGAAAGACTTCACAAGCATTAAAATAGCTCCAATTGATCAAAAATTAAACAGAGCAAGATAGAATTAAAAAATGAACACAAGTCACTGGAGTGTTATGCTTGAAATTATGTCTATGTTTAGGGAGGGAAGCTTGGTTCTTTAAAGTTACTTTCAGAGGAAGTTTGTCCATGTTGGGGAAAAACATATTCTTTTTCCCTCACGCCACTGTCCATGGCAACGCAGGAGATTCTGCCAGACCAGGAGGGAGCTTTGGGTGGGAAAGCTCCACCTGGAACTGCTCAGCTGACCTTGATGTTGCTGGATCCCTGGTGTCCATCGGAAATGAACTGGAAGGGTGGGGTCACGGCCCCACAGCAGGCGGTCCCTCTGGTCTTCGCCCTTATCATCCTTCATGATACTTTTTCCCTGCCTTGGCTTGGGGCCAGCCCTTCTGTCCTGCCATCTTCTGAGACTGTGAATAATTCCCTCCCTTCATTTATATTGCTTCTGTGAAGTGTAACTTTATCATGTTCCTCCAGAGCCTTCTCTTTTTCTAGGTTATATAAATTTAGCTCTTCACTCTTTTTTATAACTTGCCCTCCAATCCTCTTGCTAGTTTGTTAATTTTTTATCATTTCTTGCACAGGTACACACCCTTTTTGCATAGTAAAAGGCCATGGGAAACAGGACTGAACAAAATGTGAAAATGCCAAAATTTAAACTGAGAAGTGGGGGAAATAGGAAATGTCTTTAGTCTGATAGTAAATGCATGGAAACGTTTTTGGAAAGGCCCATGAAAAGAATGTCGTTTTACAAAGGTTATGGGTTTTGGAAATTCTATTCAATTTCTTCCTCCAGATAGAGAGTCCTAATTAAAAGTAGCCTATGAGATGTTTTCAACTTGTGCTGAGGGCTGGGCCATGAGCTATCTTTCTTTTGCACCCCTTTTCTCTCTTTTCCCACTCTAATCTTTTCTCTCCCCAGAAAAACAAAAACAAAATTCACTTGCACCCCCGCTGATCTCAACAACTCAAATGAATTCCAAAACAGGGAGAGCCACAGAGGAGAAGCCACCTTCCCTCAGGTGAAGGACAGGGGATGGGCACTGACTCTACCCTCCCCACCCCACCACCTAGGGGTGACAGCAGGGCTCTCCCTCTGTGTTTAAAGTCCGCAGATGTTATGGGGACAGATACCCTCCCTACCTTGCCTCTGAGCTTCTCAGCTCACAGCACCTGCATCTGGGGAACACCCCTGGGGTGGCTTTATTGCACTACGGGAAATACTTGAGGCAGAATCAATGACTCTATGCCTTGTGTTTATTTGTCCAGGAACACACTCAAAACCCAAGTTCCTTTTCTTTTATGATTTCAAAAGCTTTGTTTTATTTCTCTCTGCCTTTTTCTGGCCTCCTTAATGTTTCTGCTGTAAGGAGTTGAAAATAAAAATGACCCAGGACTTACTTCTATGTGGCCACTTTTAGTGTTAGGGGCTAACAAGAATGACTGCTTTCTAGGCTTTCTCTGTTACAATAGTGAGGTGCGAGGCGCCGCGTACATTGAGACACGACTAACACAGGATAACATCTGGGCAACAATAGCATGCTTTTCAACAAACTCTTGTGGTTACACATTTACTTCAGATCCCAGGAACTTTCCAAGCCTTAACTTTATACTATCTGCAAAATGTGGTTTTCCCTTTTCTACTGCTAGACACCCTGAACTGCAAAGAGGTTCTGAGACTTCCATTTTCTACATTGTTGGCTGTACAAGCCAGGGTACCAGTTTTTCCAAAACAGCCACCTGATATAGCTACCCTATGAAAGGTGAAATCATGAGACCTTCTGCCATTTCTTCACTATGTATCCTTTAGCTCTTAGGCTGTTACTTGTGTTTTGAAGTGTTTATACTTACTTTAAGAAGGTGGGACTTACCTTTGCAAGAACCAAAATGCTATGCTAACAAATGCCAAAACTTCACAGCACACAGCAAAAATTTGACCTGGGCCTGGTAACTTCAGTAACTTCAAATAAATTGGTAGTTTATATATTTTAAGAAAATTTGTTCCAGACCCTTGCTATGGGCTTTAGAGGCAATGAACTTTAGATGTGATGGTGTAAAGTAGGCACTATTTTTATTCCCATTTCTCAGATGAGAGAACAGATTCACAGAAAGAGAAAATAGCTTGTCCAAGATTGCAGAAACCAAGGCCTATCTAATTTCAAAGATTCATAGAGAAAAATGCTTGAGAGGTGAAGATTCTCTCTATGAATAATCTGATGTTGATACCCTGTCCACTAGATGATGCATTGCAGGAATCTCACTGTAAGCACAGTGATTTTATATGATTTGCTTTATCTATGGTTCTGATTTGGGCAGCAGTTTCGCTTGATGAGCTTCGGAGTCAGAGAGCTCTCACTGAGTGACAGCTCTAGCTGTGAGATTTTGAACAGTATAGTGAAATGGCTATTAAAATAAAATTATACACAACCTTCAATTCCGCAGTCCTATCAATGAGAATATAGTCCTTAGAAATAAAAGGGCCAACCACATAAAACTACAATACAAGGATAATTACTTCAGATTTCTTTATAGCAGAGAGAAAAAAATGAAAAAGTGAATGCTTATCGTAGGGGAATGGCTGAATAAATGGGCTATATCCAAACCATGGACTGTTATGCAGCCATTAAAACAATAAGCTAAATCTAATTTGGAAAAAAAACCTCCACAAAGTATTGTATAATGAGCAATAAGATAAAGGTAAGTGTATACAACAGAAAATGATTTCTATAAGTCAATGACAAACCCCCCTGTGTTTGAGATTATATAAGCCTGTGGGAAAATACATTAAATAATGTCATCAGACAAAATACAATGTTCATTCTTAATTTTTAAAAATTGCAGTAAAATAATGTTAGGCAAATCAATTCCATGGCAAAATAAAGTAATTCAGTCATAACCTTAAAACTAGCATTGTTTAATGTGAAACACTAAAATAGTCCCATCATAGTTAAAAATGGGACTGGACACATACTAGAAGTCATAGCCAACACAATTGGGAAAGAGAATGAAATCATAATTCTTAGAGTTATGAAAAGAGTTAGAAAAGAGAAAGGAAAAAATGTTATTATTTGCAGTGGCTATCACTGTATACTTGGAAAACAAGAAAACTATTACAATCAGTAAGAGAATTCAGAAAGGTATTGGGGTACAGAAATAACAGATAGAAACATTAGTTTTCATACACACCCGTATATATGCACATATATGCAACAATCACATAAATTATATAATGTCAGAAAAGACCACATCAATATAGCAACCAATACAGGAATTAAGTAAAAAAAAAAAAAAATGTAGAACCCATAAGGAAGAATGTTTATAATAATTCTGAAACCTAAAACAATTTTTGGGAAAAATGGAAATACAAACACACACCATGGTAAAGATATGAATTTTTCATGTTAATTTATAATTGTAATGCAATCCCAAGGAAAATACCCAAAAGCCTGTTTTTTAAAAGACTAGATAGTATGATCCTAAAGTCACATGGAAACATAAATCAGAATAACCAGGAATACTCCGAAAAAAAAAAAAAAAAAAAAACAATGGTGAGATGCAGGGAAGTAGCCATACTAGATATTAAAACATATTAAAATCCTCTATTATTAAAACAGTGTGATAATAATACATGAATAGAGAGACTGAAGGAATAGACTAAAACTCCAAAAAAGACATATGTACAGACATATATTTATATAGAGATTTGAATTCAGTATATGATCAAAAATTTATCTCAAGTCAGTTATGAAATGATTCAATAAATGTTACTGGCAAAATTGAAGATCCATCTAGAAATAGATATAAAATTAGATGTATGCTTCAATCCACACAGTGAGACTGTCTCCAAAAGGATCAAAGTTTTAAATTTTAAAAACTGACAACAGAAGAGTTCTAGATGAAAACATGGGAGAATTATCTCATAACACTGGAGTGGTGATAGTCTCTCTAATTAGGACTCACATCTGAAAGTAACCAAGGACACAACTAGTAAATTTGACTCTTAAAAGAAAGGAGAAAAATTTCTCCGTGGGAAACATGCAGTACTTAAGGTCAAAAGCTAAAAGACAAACTAGGAAAAGCTTTTTGCAACTCAAATCACAAAAGGCTAACGCTCTGATATATAAAAAAGCACAAGTAGAAAATGGACAAAGAGTACAAATAGGTAATGCACTAGAAAGGAAATATTTAGTGTAAATATTTCACAAACATATAAAAAGATGCTGAACTTCATTAATTTTAAGACATATAACTCAAAATACCCTGATAGCAATTTTTCATCTATCAGATTGGCAAAAATCCAAAAGTTGAATAAAAAACTATCAGTGAGGCTACAGGAAAACAGGCACTCTTAAACTCTGCTGGTGAGAGGACAAATTCACACAGTCTGTGGAGGTCAATGTGGCAGTGTCTACTAGAATTATAAGTGCCTACCTTTACTCTTTGACCCAACAATACGTTCGACATTTACATTAGTGCTTAGATTTTAAGACACATGATACATGTGAGTAGATGTTTATTTTAGCATTGTCTATAAGAGCAAATAAATAAAAACAAGTGCCCATTAATAAAGAGATGAAGTAAATCATAAATTTTAATTTTAGAAATTAATAAAATAATGATATGGCTTGGATACTTGTCCACTCCAAATCTCATGATGAAATGTGATTTCTAATGTGGGAAAGGTTTCAGTCATGGGAGCTGAACCTTCTTGAAATGTTTGGTGCCCTTCTCATGGTAATGAGTGGGTTCTCACCCAATTAACAAAAGCAAAGTCTGGCATAAAGAAAGTGCCTTTGTATTCCGAAGGTAGCTGAGGGGGAAAATTACAGGCTTTTGCTTTTGGAGCAGATTGCAGGTGTTTTAAAAGGCAATGTGACATGAATGGCACTCAGAGGAGGAAAATGCAGGTGGGGTTCATGAACTCATTTTGATGCCACATCCCACTGGGTGATTGAGCTAGCCACTGCTGGCATCTTTGTGGGCAGAACTAGGTTGTAACAATGGCAAAAACTCTCTAGGTGGATGAGAGTTTCACGGAAGAAAACTCTTATAAATCAGAATAACCAGGAATACTCTGAAAAAGTAGGCATACTTTGGGTTGTAAATTGACTGTTTTTTGAGGCAATCTCCTGGTGGGAGAAAGTTCTGCCCTGGAGCTTCTAAGCATAATGAACTTGTCCTACAGGGTGCCTGGCGAAGAAGAAGTAGGAGGTTATGATTGCATTTCTAATGAGCTCATGTTCTCCAAGCTATACCTGGGCCTCTTTGAGCCACAGCTGGAAAAACTGGGATTCAAGGAGCAGTGTCCTGAGGCTGCACAGGGCCCTGGGCCTGACCCAAGAAAGCATTCTGTCCTCCTAGACCTCTGGGCCTATGATGAGAGGGGCTGCCATAAATGTCTTAAGGTCTTAAATGTCTTTAAGGCCTTTTCATTATCTTGGCTATTGGCAATTGGCTCCTTTTTACTTACACATATTTCTGCAGCCTGCTTGAATTTCTCCCCTAAAAATGGGCTTTTCTTTCTACCATATGGCCAGGCTGCAAATTTTTCAAACTTTTATGATCTGCTTCTCCTTTAAATATAAGTTCCAACTTTAAGTAATTTCTTTGCTCACACAAATGAGTGTAGGCTGTTAGAAGCAGCCAGTTCACTTCTTGAATGCTTTGCTCTTTATAAATATCTTCCTCCAGATACCCTAAATCGTTATTTTCAAGTTCGAAGTTACACAGATTTTTAGGGCAGGGCACGATGCAACCAAATTCTTTGCTTAGGCATAACTCATGTCACCTTTGCTACAGTTCCCAATAAGTTCCTCATCTCCATCTGAGACCTTGTCAGCCTGGCCTTCACTGTGCCTATCACTACCGGCATTTTGGTCATAACCACTCAAGCAGTCTCTAAGAAATTCCAAACTTTTTCTCATCTTCCTGTCTTCTGGGCCTTTCACACTCCTCCAACTTCTACCTGTTACCCAGTTCCAAAGCTGCTTTCACACGTTCAGGTATCTTCACAGCAGGGCTCCATTGTTGGTACCAAATTTCTTCATTAGCCCATTCTTGCGCTGCTATAAAAAAAATCTGAGACTGGGTGATTCATAAAGAAAAGAGGTTTGATTGCCTCCCTGTTCTGTAGGCTGTATAGGAAGCATAGTAGTTTGTGCTTCTGGAAGCTTCCAATCATTTGGCAGAAGACAAAGGGAAAGCAAGGTGTCTCATGGAAAGAGCAGGAGCAAGATAGGGAAGGGAAGTTCTACCTACACACTTTAAAACAACCAGGTCTTGTGAGAATTTTACCATGAGGACAGCACCAAGGAAATGGTGCTATAATAAATTATTCATGAAGAACTCACCCTTATGATCCAATCACTACCCACCAGGCCCCACTTCCAATATTAGAGATTATAACTTGACCTGAGATTTGGGTGAGGACACAGATCCAAACCATGTTGTCTCAGTGGAAGTAGGTGATAGTAGGAAAGAGAAAAGAAGAGAGAAAAAATAATTCAACTCTCTTTTAGAAAAATAGGGGTACTGGTTACAGCCTCACCAGAAGCTGAGCTGATGCTGGCACCATGCCTCCTATGTAGTCTGCAGAACCATAAGCCAATTAAACCTTTTATCTTTATAAACTTATAAACTACCCAGCCTCAGGTGTTCCTTTATAGCAGTGCACACATGATCTAACACCAGAAATTGTATTAATACCAAAGAGTGAGGTGTTGCCATAAAGATACCTGAGGATGTGGACGTGGCTTTGGAGTCAGGGAATAGGCAGAGGCTGGAAAAGTTTGGAGGGCTCAGAAAAAGATAGATATGGGAAAGTTTGGAATTTCTTAGAGACTGGTGAAATGGTTATGACCAAAATACTGATAGAGATAGGGACAGTGGAGGCTAAATGGAGGTCTCAGATGGAAATGAGGAAGCTTATTGGAAACTAGAGTAAAGGTCGCCCATGTTACACCCTAGAAAAAAAAAACTTACCTGCATTTTGTCCATGTCCTAGGAATCTATGGAAGTTTGAACTTAAGACTGATGATTTAGGATATTGAGTGAAAGAAATTTCTAAGCAGCAAAGTGTTCAAGATAGGGCTTGGCTGCTTATAAAAACCTTAGATTAGATGTGGGAACATATAAATGACTGGAAATTGGAATTTACATTTAAAGAGTACCCTTGTGCCAGAGAAAGTAAAGTCCCTTTCAGGAGAGGAATCCAACCAGGCTGGGGAGCAACCATTTGCTAGAGAGATTAGCATGACTAAAATGGAGTCAAGTGCTAATATCCAAGACAATGGGGAAAAGACCTCAAGGCATTTCCGTAGTCTTCCAGACAGTCCCTTCCTTCATAGGGCCAGAGGCTTAAGAGGAAATGTATGGTTCTAGGGGTCAGGCCCAGGGCACTGCTGCCTTGCTTAGCCTGGGGATGCTGCTCCTTGCATTCTGGCTGCTCCAAATACAGTATCAGCTCAGAGGGGCTCAGGTGCAACTCAGGACACTTCTCTGGAGGACACAAGCCATAAGGCTTGGTGGCTTTTATGTAGTGTTAAGCCTGCAGGCACACAGCATGTAAGAGTAAAGGGGGCTTGGAACCTTCTACCTAGATTCCAGACAATGTATCAGAAAGTCTAGGTGTTCAGGCAAAAGATACAATGGTTGGCCTGAAGTAAGCTCTCTGTAAACATCATTTCTTATTCTCTCACAGGACTGCTATGGAAAGGAGAATATGAAAGCTACTGATGCAGAGCAGGCCTTCAATGAATGTGCATGTCCTCTGCTGTCTCTTCTTCCAATTCCCATATCACCTACCTAATAATAGGCTTCATTGCTGGCAAATGTTCCCTGTCTTCTCAACAAAGTTTCAGAATCATCTTTCCTGACAGTGTGCCACCATAAAGGAAAATACACCTCAAAGGTGTAAATAGTGACAAATGACTTGTTGTCTCAAAGGCCGTTTACCCTCCTTATACTAAATTTCTCTAATAATCGTAAGCCACAGATTTAGTCTTGAGCTGCTCTGCTACAAGACAGTAGAATTATAAATGCAACTTAAGAATCTTGATCAAATTCTATTGCACATTAACAATTACACTCAGTAATTTAAAAATTCCTGGTGACCAAAATTTAAGATATGCAAATTAATTAATTGACCAATGCTTTTTAGCTCTCCTTTTTTCTCCCTTCTTGATGTTAATGTTTGCATTGACTGGATCTTCTTACTTCAATCTAAGGAGAAATCATGTCTCAGAGTGTGTCATAGATCACTAATTTGCTCAGCAGTTATTCGGCGCCTGCTAAGTGCAAAGCATGATGTTGGTCTCTATGCACAGTACAAGAAAAACTGTATAAAAGTCATGACTTTGCTTTAAAAACTGAATAACACAAAGTAAACCAAAAATTGGAACAAGAAAATAAGATGTAATTACTTCCAGTCTTTTCAATTTAGAATTTTCCTATGAAAAAAGAGATTAGTATGCCAAAAATTTATATCATAAAACAGACAGGGAATACTAACCTACTTTAGATACTGAACTTCACAGTTTTTGAAACACCCAGCTACACTATACATAAATAATGCAGGGTGATTATTAATTATTCTTATCTTTTCAATAAGGGAAAACTAAACATGTTTACTATGCTATATTTTATAGGCAGAGTTTAATTAACATTTGGAGATATAAATCTCACTTTTGAATAATATAACATATAATTCAAGTCTTGTTTGGAGCCTAGAGGGGCAGATCAGTGAGGCATGAGGAAGTTTTACTTTTGTGCACTATCTTGTTTTTTCCACAGTCCTTCAATATGGCTGCCATTGTTCACACCTTATAGGCAATACAGAAAGGGCTTAGGAAGAGAGGGCCCTAGCTCAAGTCTCCCTGGACAGTGAACAACCACATTTTGGGTTTGCTTGCTGCAAGGCACATGCCCTTGGCCCTCTTCACCCCAGTAGCCAGTTCTGCTTGCACTTACACTGTAGGTGTGAGTGAGACAGAAGGCTAAGGCTAGGCATGCCCATGCCACAGTGTCACCAATGGCCACAGGGGAACCCAACTCTTTGCAGTGGCCTCCTAAGAACAGAGAACTGAAAAACAGGCCATGATTTCAGATCTTAAGCCCTTAGAAGAAAGTGCTTCTGGTTAAGGAGAAGAAATCTACTTTTCAGCCTTTGCAAATGATCACTCAGCTATGCAGCATTTTTTTAGGACTGCCTTTATTTACACTATTTCATGACATTTCACACCCTAGCTTCACCTGAGCTGTCCTTCTGAAATCTCCTCTCTTCTTAGGAGTCTGTGAGTTATTCTGAAAAGGTTGTGTCAAATAAAAATTTTGTTATGCATGTCTGTTATCCAGAAAAATCTGACTAATTTTTCATTCAGACACTAATCATTTTGGAAATACCAGGGCAACTGGGAGGAATTTCCAGGTTGAACTCCACAGAATAAGACTATTTAATCCATTCCTGTTCATTTCCCATGCTGTAGACTTTCTGTGCCCTCCTCCATGACCTACGTAATCTCTCTTCCAAAAAGCAAAGGAGCCTCTAGTTAATATGGTCAGGAAAATATGCAAAAGAATCTGGGATAGAAGGGATGTAGATATAACCTGATTCTGTAAGTATCCATCCATCTCTTTGAATAAAAAAAATAGGAAAATGGGTCCCTGTCATGAAAAGAATATAAGATAAACTCCTGTTTTTCTTTCTTTTTGTTCTCTTCATTTCTCCATGACAGCAGTAGTAATAGTGGCCACAACTTCAAGAGAAATCTCATCTTTCCAGCCAGTGAATTGGGAAAGTATACCCCATGGAGCCAGAGAGTAAAAAAAAATATTGCAAAAGGGGGAATGGGAAAAAGAGATCCCCGAATTCCACATATGAATTGATACAGTCGCAGGTTCACCGCAGACTGTGCATGTGCGCACCCAAAGAAGCACAAGCTTTGAGAAGTGAATACCATAGAAGCCACTGCCCACATCCAAGACTAAACCTTGCTGCAGCATATGTGAGAAACAGATCCAAACAGACTTTGAACATGGAACGGATATTGGAACCACTGTTCACAGAAGATAAGACAGGTTTATTATCTGCTTAAAACACAAAAACCAAACAACAGAAAATCTATGTTCTCCAGAGGATTTTAATAAGACCCAAAGCTTCACAGCATAATATACAAAATGTTCAGGCAAAATCCAAAATTACTAGACATACTAAGTACCAGAAAAATCTGACCTACTCTCTTTTTTTTTTTTTTTTTTTTTTTTTTGAGACAGAGTTTCACTCTTGTTACCCAGGCTGGAGTGCAATGGCACAATCTCGGCTCACTGCAATCTCCACCTCCTGGGTTCAGGCAATTCTCCTGCCTCAGCCTCCTGAGGAGCTGGGATTACCAGCACGTGCCACCGTGTCCAGTTAATTTTTTGTATTTTTAGTAGAGACAGGGTTTCACCATGTTGACCAGGATGGTCTCGATCTATTCACCTTGTGATCCACCCGCCTTAGCCTCCCAAAGTGCTGGGATTACAGGTATGAGCCACCGTGCCCGGCCCAAATCTGACCTACTCTCAAGTAAAAGGTGCTGGCCAGGCGCAGTGATGCACACCTGTAATCCCAGCACTTTTGGAGCCTAAGGTGGTGGATCACCTGAAGTCAGGAGATTGAGGACCAGCCTGGCCAGAATGGTGAAACCCCGTCTCTACTAAAAACACCAAAATTAGCCAGGCCTGGTGCCGCGCTCCTGTAATCCCAGCTAGTTGGGAGGCTGAGGCAGGAGAATCACTTGAACCCAGGAGGCAGAGGTTGCAATGAACTGGGATTGTACCACTGCACTACAGTCTGGGCGACAAAGTGAGACTCCTCCCCCCCCCCAAAAAAAGGATGCCAACTCTGAGGTGACCCACATGTTTAAACCTTTCTTCATGAGGTAAAGCTGAGGTAGGGCACACTTCAGGGAAGGAAGAGAGGGAAGAGAACTGAACTGCTTGCTCCTTCTCATCTCCTGTATCCGTCAGTCAAAGTTTGCCGACAAAAAATTAACTCGTCTTCACTTTTTTGGTTGTATCACATAGCCCCTTTGGAAGCCCCTAAGCAAGCAAGAGATCACGTCCTAAATCAGAGGTCAGGAAACTTTTTCTATAAAGTGCTGGATAGTAAATTTTAGCATATTTACAGTCCATGCGGTTTCTTTCATAACTGCCCTGTTCTGACATTATAGTGCCAAAGCAAATATATGCAATACATAAATAAATGGGCATGATCGTGTTCTGATCAAACTCTATCTACCAAAACAGGTGGCAGACTAGATTCAAGGCACAGGTCACAGTTTGCTGACCCCTGTCCTCTAGGGTGACTCTTCCTCCAAATTAAGAAGTAGCAGGGAGATCTAGAGACTTCAGGATGATGGTGTACATGGTAAAACCACCGAAGCCTATGATTGAGGCCATTTGTCATCTCCTTTGCCATGGCAGTGTTGGATGGGATATGATGCCAATAGACTAGATGTCTGTAAGCCCTGAGATGGGGAAGGCACTGTGGATAAATCCATACCAGGAACGTCACTTCAAGGGTAAATGGTTACCCTCTCCAGAGTAGAAAAGATCTAAAATAATGAATATGCCACTAAGTGTCCGGGTGGTCTTTCCAAGGATGGTGTCATATTGCAGGCTTTGTGTTGATCATTGCTGGTGGTTATTTGGCCTTTATCGGTAGCAGTAGCTACACAATCCTTGATGAAGAGAGCACATTTGGGTCTATACAAGGCTTCCATTCCTGCTACCATGGCCACTCTGTTAGCCCACTGCAGAATCACTAGAAAAGCCAAAAAAACAAAAACAAAACAGACAAACACACTGATTAGTACCCATAGGATGAAACATTCTGACGACCTGGCTATTAATAGATTTTTCTGCAGTTGATTTCTTTAAGGGTAGGCACCAATAGGACATCCAAATGTCTATACAATTATGCTCATTCTCACAGAACCATCCATGGACCTCTTTCCCAGACCCCCTAGTCACTGATTTTCTGGTCTTGTTCTTTTCAGTCCCCTCCTCAAGCATCCATTCACCACTGCTCTTGAATCAATGTCTATCCTTCAAGCTGCCTCTTTCTCCATATAAAATCATGGTAAGTCTATTGTACACAGCTCTGTCCACTACAGAATTTCCCTTCACCCTTTTCCTTCACCACCATTTCAGGTCAAACCTGCGTGGTGCTGTAATATAGCGGCTGCTCATTTACAACTAGCACCAAAATATTGCTCAGACTCATCAGTGAATTGGGCCATAATCCTTTAGACCTTCATTAGTCAATTGTGGAAAATCTCTCATTTGTCAAAGTAATGATGAGTGAGGGAGAGGCATCAATGTAATTTTAGTAGTTAATACAGGGATCTGGGCCATCTGATTTTGTAATTTATTCATTCTTTAGGAGGTACTGGAGCCTTGTCTCCAATAAACTCCTTTCATTATACAGTGATTTGCTGTTGTGCCTGCTCTACTACTTGGTTGAGTGGACCTGGTGATATCCAAACCATAAAGAGCATCTCAGTTCATAGATGCACTTGGCACTCATGATTAGGTGTGAGGTCTCCAGTGGGAAACATTTAAATGGCAGGAGCTGTTTTTCAAACATTATAATTCTCTGCTGAAGAAGGCATGGCCTGCACCAGAACTCTATGGATCTGCCCACAGCTCATTTTTAATGACTTTCCAGAAACTGCATACATTATCTTTATCTGTCCAAATCATTAGCCTCCACTGAAACTGTAGCTCGTTGAGTCCAGACATGCTGTAGAACCCTATTTTTGCCCTGGGCCTTGTTTGAAGTCTTCTGAGTCAACCCATGAATGAGTTTCAGAAAGATTCCCAAGCATAGTATATGCTTCCTCTAAAACCTAGAATGAGATAAAGATGTTGTGCCTCATCGCAAATGATAGGAAGTGAGAGGTGCACAACTTGTCTTTTACACTAGAGCAAATGCCCCAGCACATCCTTCACTACTGGACACCTGAAAACTTCACCGATGGGGCAGACTTAAATCTTCTTTTTTCCTGTCTCCCAGCTTAGGGCATGTATATTTCTTACTAGGGCAGCTAGTGTACACTCCACTTCTAGTTCATCCAGTCCACTTAACATATTATCAGTACAGTGAACCAATGTGATATTCTGTAGAATGTCAAGATGATTCAAGTATCTAGACTAATTAAAGCCTTACAGCAATACAGTAAACATATACTGATATCCTCTTCATGTAATGACATGCTGCCTTTGATTCTCCCCATTGATGCGTATCCAGAAGAAAGCATTCACTAAATCCATAGCAGTAGATTATGGACCAAAGGATATGTTGAAATTTTCTACTGAATACACTACATCTGGCCTAACAGTTGTGATTGTGACGTTGCTTGGTTAAGTTAATGATACTCCACTTCCCTAAGTATTCTGATATATTCCTTAACACCAGGGAAATCTGGACATCTTTCACTTCATTTTTATAGAGGTCATCATCATGTTCAATATTCCAGATCCTTTTCTAAAGAATATTGAACAAGCTCCAGATATCCTTGCAAAATCACTGAAGTTCAAATCATGGTGCCTTCCCCATATCAATACATTCTTCTCTATCCAGCCTATATTCTGTGCCTTCCATCCCTCTCTCAGCACAACATTCTCAGGATCCATTTTCATACAATGTGTTCTTCTGGAGCTTGTCAGTATACATCAGCCAGATCAAATAATTCTCTTGATATGTAAACTATTCTTATTTCCAAAAGCAGAGCTCGTACTTTCTCACTTGGACTGTGCTGACTTCTGACTCTGTTTATTGGCCTGAAAAAAATGAGAAGTGACAGGGAAGTTACTGAGAAGAATAAGCACCATTGAATGGCATCCAGGCAAGGTGGGCTGTTTGTCTAATGGAGAAAGCACAGAGAACTTGGGAGTTTAAAATTCTCAGGTTCACTTGTGCTGATCTCCTCATTCTATGTCTTAGTCAGGGCCCCAGTTTTCACACAAGAGGCCTGTCCATTATACATATATAACTATACTTTGCAGGAACTGGGTTTTATAATCAGATCCTAAGCCTGATTTTTCATCACAGTCTACCTGGAAACTTTAGGAGCTAAGAGTTTCTTTTAAAGACACTAAAGAGAGATTTTCATAGTGTACAATTATAAGCCCTGGGACCAACACTTTCCTTTTTGCAAGGAGTATAGTACAGTCACATTACTCCAAAATATATATAATTATCATTGTTCTTATACGGATGAAATGCCACAATTACCAGATCTCTCAACGCCTTGCTTTTCACGTGCTCCTCACCTCAACCAGCTGCAAGTGAATGCCTGAGGACTTGCGACATCACTGCATACCAGGGGTTCTTAACAACCCATTTACTACTTGCATTGCAGTCCTTATTATTTGATTTCTGATCCGTGGGCAGTCAAACTCCAAATCTTACTGAGGGCCTGCTTTCTAGAACCATTTCTGAAACAAACTCTTAGCCCAAGTGTCCAGAAAACAAAGTCTGCCCCAAAGATTATGTGTGAATATATTTCTTAGAGCCCAGGGCAGTGAAAATAATGGAATACAGAGTTGAAGCACAAGGACGGAAAGCAATAGAAGGTAACGCGTTACCACTGGGACACTAGTTCACAATGAGCCATGAAGAGATTTAGCCAATGACTCACCAGCTTCACCTGCCCAGTCATGCAGGAAACCTCCATACACGCTTTTCCTTGGAACCACATGCTGTAGGGAGGAAAATAGGATTTGTCTGATGGCTCCCTCCTACCTGCCACTCTTAAAACACTGCTACAAAGACTTGTTTCTGAGTTGTTTTTCTTAGTCTTTTCAGCAGTGTATGGGAAACTCTGCAGTGTGTACCTCATCAGTGTCTAGAAGTGACGGTAGGAGCTGGACACTCTGTGATTGGTTGTCCTCAGGCAGTGGAGCCAAGTGGACTAACAGGGAGACACCTGTCCACAAGAGTGGCTTAGGGTTAGTGGACACTTACTGCACCCCTGGGCATTGTGCAGGATCTTGGGAATACAACAGGAATATTTTCTGTGATCAAAAAACTTTGCCTCGTGAAGATAACAAATACAAACGCTTTGTAAAATCCTAGTTTTAAAAAATCATGTGGCTTCCTAGAGGTAAAGTCCAGTCATGTCTAGAGATTTGGCAGATATTCCTGACAGCAGTGACTTAAGCATACCCTGAGAATAACCCTATGGTCTAAACACAATGTCTGTTTGGAGTTCTGAGCGAGGGAATCTGGGAGTGACCAACCTGCAGATTCATTCCTCATCTATGAGGAACATCTAAACCCCTGGCCCATGCCATGGAATGCAGGCCACACAGGGAGTCAAGGCCCTTTGTTTTAGGTTAAATGAAGGCTGCTAGGTGGAAGCTGCCTGGGGAAGGATGTTAAGTGAAAAATGCTAGATAAACTGCATGCTTTTTACAAACAGTAGTGGTCCTCCTGTCCAGTCTGCTGCTACTGGACTGCCTTGTATGTAAGTCCCCTCAAAAAACCCCAGGCCTCATTTGCTAGCTCTGGGCCTCTTCTTTGGCCTCCCAAACATGGTGCCATCCCTTTTGAAATCAGTAGGAGTCCAGCATGACAAGTTCCCAGAGGAAAAGGTCATAAACTGCATTCAGTTTTGTAAAGCCAAAGTCTTTAGTTAGAAAGGAAACAAGAGTTCGTTTAGCTAGCCCTTTATTCAATCACCTAATTAAGCTTCTATTATCTTGAGACCCAGAGAAGTTAAACATCATCCCACTCCCCGTCTGTCCCATTCTGCATAACATATTCTAGTATCATTAGCCATGCACTTTCCAAATCAAAGGTATTACACAACCTGAGATTTTGTAAATAGCATTTGCTGCCCTTCTGTATGAGTCAGGATTGACTAGCATACACTGCAGTATCAACTCCGGAATTTTATGGCTTTAAACAACAAAGGTTTGTTTGTGTTCATGGTAGTCATTCGAGGACCCAGACTGATGGACTGTTTATTTTAACACAAGCTTCTACAATTTCTGTAGCCGTGGAAAGGGAATATGGTAAATCACATATACGTGTTTAAAGCTTCTGCCTAGAAATGACATATATCACTTTCACCCACGTGTCATTGACTCAAGCATGTCATGTGACTATACTTACATGTAAAAGGACAAGGACAGGCTATTCTACCATGTACCAGAAAGGGGGAAGAATCCAAAATACTTAATGGTTAGCATTAATGACTAGCACCTGCCTAAAAGCTTTTTTCTACCATCCTAATTCCTATTCAAGCTCAGAGATTCAGCTCAGATGTTATCTATTCAGAGAAGCCTCCTTGGTGTGTGCTTCCCACCTGCAGCGTGGGTGAAAAGACCCTATCTGTGCTTCAGACTTCATACACTTACTTCCATTATTGCACAGACAATATGGCACAGACATTCTCCACTTGTCCATCTCCCACATAGGACTGAGTGTTCCCCAAGGACAACAACCACTTTTTACCACCGTGTGCTCAGCACCCAGCACAGTACCTGCTACATAACAGACACTCAAATGAGTGTTTTTGTTGAACTGAGCAAAGCTGGGCGACCGCACTGAAAATAAAACTTCCTTTGTGTAAGAATCCATTGTGCCAGAGCTAACTGAAACACCGTGCAGTGTTTTAAACATTTTTCAATGCCAGACTCTCCTTTCCTGTTGTTGATCAAATTACAGTGACATATTCAGGTGATAAAAAGAGCTCCCCTTAGGCAGAAACTAAATATAAACTTTCTAGAAAACTCTTGCCTTCATCTGTTTCACTAGTCAAGTGAACCTTGCACAAATCCTCAAGTTTTGAGTTGTTTGGGGTTTTTTTGCCCCTAAACAGTTTATTCTGCAAGGAAGTAGGGCCTGGACTGGGAAAGTAATTCATTTCCCTCACTCTTTGTGGAGATGTAAATCAGGTCATAAGCAAAAGTCGTTTGGAAATCTTATTTCTCTATGGGCTCATCTATTCTGCTCTGCTGAGTGGGTGAATCCCAGGAGCACTCATCCTGTCTTTTCTATGCCATTAAGACAGAAGAGGAAATTGTGCTTACAGATTTCCTGAAGCCCAGACTCATTTGATTGTGGTCAGGAAAACTTAGACCAAGTTCACTGGGAAACTGAATCCAGAGCCAAAGACAGCTCCGTGGCAGTATTGGGCTAGTGGTAAGGCAGAAATGACTTAGTTCTATGTGGATTCTCTAAAAAGAAAGAAAAGAAAACCTTTTTCTTCTTTTCTTTTTTTTAACCTAACACGCTTCTCAGTTCTTAAAAGAGCATGTTCTAATACCTTGCTACTCAAGGTATAGTGCAAAGTCCAGCAGCATTTATATCACCTGGGACCCTGTTAGAAATTCATAATTTTGACTCCTTCTCTATACTTGCTGAATTAGAACTTGAAGTTTAGCAGGATCCCCAGGTGATTCACGCTGGCATTAAAATTTGAGAAGCCCTAAGCTAGGCTCTGAACACATTTTACGGAGGCTTCTCATTAGTGTAAGCACAGCCTTGCCTACCACAGTCGTCATCTAACACTTTGGGAAAGATAAACATCCCTTGAGCCAGAAAGTATAGCAGTTTCTCTTTTCATTATTTAGGAGGCAATAGGTGATTGAAGGGAAAGGGAAAACCATCATGTGTCCAAGGATCTCAAGGCCAGTTCCTCCTGTAGACAGCTCTCTTTATAATTGAGCAGTCGTCAGCCAGGTTGAAAATACAAGCAGTCCATTTACTGTTGGCTGATACAAGAGATCCAGAGACACCGCAAAACCATCTCCAAAGATTCCCAGCCTCCTATGCTACAAGCCTCAACTGGCAGCTCTTTTACAGCCTTTGCCTTAAGTGAGAGTATTGAGAAGTAGGAGATAGCAGGGTCGGTGGACTGGTTACAACTTCTCCCTTCTGCAAATACATGGACTCTTCTGCCCATTTCTCCTCTCCTCTGACTGTTGTTTTCTTCTTTGTGCTGTCTGTCTGATTTCCATGAGTTCTCTCTTTCTCCCGTTTTCCTCTCTCTTTCTCCCCAGTTTCCCTCTCTCTTCACCACCCATAACATCACTTAAGTCTTCTGGTAACTTGACTATCCTGTAATACAACATTGTCTCATTCATCATTGGCCCTTTCTTGGTAGATATTTTAGTTCATGTCATTTCATGTACCCCAAGATGATGATATTTTTCTAATGACTTCTGCTATCTTTTCATTGTAGTTTTGTATCATTACACAATGATACTGAGTATTTCATGTGTTCTTTTTCAAAGTGACCAATGCTAACGCACTGCATGTAGCCACTTAAGAAACTCAGCATGCTAGGCCAGCATGGGTAAAGGTCTTTATCCATTATAGATATCCTCTCCACTGTCTCCTGTACTATCTCCAGTGGCAACTGACCTTCAGCCTACAGCCTATTCAATCTCCTCCATCTTCAAAAAAATCTTGTTTCAATCCTGTTCTCCTTAAGCATACCACCCTATCTCCTTTCATTTAGTATGCCTATCTCCTGTCTACCTGCATTTATCTTTTGCACTGCCACCTAAGTAAACTTTCTAAAACATAAGCTGTTAACTGCACCCCCTGCTGGAAATCTAGTAATAACATTCTTCCATTAATGCCCTTTGCAGCAGAGTCCAAGCCTTACTTACCAACCTATTTCAGGTCATCCATTACCCCATGGTGCTTCCTGTTGTCTTCTAAACACCATAACAGGTTTTCTTGCTCCCTACCTGTATCTGTTAATTTTTCTGTGTAAATTACTTTTTGCTTTCAGTATCTGCTGAAGTCCTGCTTAATATTTCAAGAACCAGTCAAGGTCACCTTTCTTGTGTCAGAAGCTTAAAGTCTTACATGACCTTCTCTTTGTTCCTAAGCATCTTAGCCACTCCTCTGTCTCATTAATTGCCATGTGAATGTTTATATTTCTGTAGTGTGAGCTTCTTGGACTCTTGGATTTTTCTTTTACTTGTCTCTATACCCCAACTTCAATATAATGCCTGATAGAAAAAGATATGCAAATGTTTATTGAATTAAATTTCATATATCTCTAGATTTTTTTCAGTTTATTTTATGCTGTCAATTTTAGACTCATAAGTCGATTATCAATTCAATCAGGAAAGAGTCATTTAAGAGATACAAAGTTGGAAAGCATAGTTTCTGAGAGGTGTGCAGTTCTGGGTGGGATCTTATTTCCCGGAGGAAAATAAGTCATGGAGAATCATCAAGCCTTTTAGCCCCGAATTTCCTCTCCCCATATGCTTTCGATTTGACCTGCTGAAAAGCAACTTCTCTAGCCTCCTCTGCTGCCAAGAGATTACCCTGGATGATCTGGCTATCGTGAAGAAGGAAATGCTGGACCTGGCCACCACTGGCCAGATATCCACTGGAAATCAGGCCAGAGGCTAGAGTTATCAGCAGTTAGGCCTCAGCACTTAGGGGAGTTGAATAAAGGAAAAGGAAGCTAGAAAACTGTGAATGGTTTCCACATTTCCCTTACGGAGCTAAGGAACAGGTGGCAGGCTGTGTTGTTGTTTTTTTTTAGGGGTAAAGTGGTGTTTGATTACATGGATGAGTTCTTTAGTGGTTATTTCTCAGATTTGAGTGTACTCATGATCTAAGCAGTGTATACTATAACTGATATATACTCATATATATGTGTGTATGCGTATATATGTATCTGTATTGTATATATGTATAATGTCTGTCTGTGACATAATTTTGAGTGATAAAAAGCAAATGGAAGAATAATACATGTATTATCACTCTTTGAAAAAAAAAACAAAACTGTGTACACATGCCTGAATGCCTTTGTGTGCATTTTCACAAAGTGACTTGGGGTTGAGGTGATACACATTAATCGTAAATAGTGATAGATAACTTCTATCACTAGCATGGAGTGTGGCTTAGGAGTTCAAAAGGCTTTCAGGAGGCAATTTGCTTTCTTTTTTCTGTATCAGTCATGTTTGAATTGTATTCCATCAACAAGTTTTTTTTTTTTTTTGAGATAGGGTCTCACTTTGTCACCTGGCTGGAGTGCAATGGCACAGTCACAGCTCACTGCAGCCTCAACTTTCTAGGCTCAAGTGATCCACCCACCTCAGCCTCCTGAGTTGCTGGGACCACAGGTGTGTGTTACCACATCTTGCTAATTATTATTATTTTTTGTTTTTTTTGTCGTGACTAATCCCTATTAGGGTGTGAGCCAATAATTATTTGAGATTACTCTTTCTGGCATTTTGATAGGTCATGCTCAAGACATAAAAATTGTCTGTAACATGGCACAGAGTAATATCAGGTCCTTGATGAATTTAGCGATTCATATTTAGTTTCTTATCCTGGAATCAAAGAGATTGGGTGAAGATGCTTCCTCCCAGGTGGAGTAAGGAATATTTTTTTTTTAAGTAAGGAGAGGAGGAAAGAAAGAAAGAAAAAGCGTGAAGGAGAGGAAAAAAGAGGAAGAAAAAGAGGGAGAGAGAACGGGAATGTTGCTTTATTCTAAAAATGGGTGTTGAAAACCTCTTTTCTGCCAATAATTGTGCTTAATAATGGCCGATCAATATTTCATTTAAACCTATGAGTGGGTGTGATGTGGTACTGACAAGAATGTATATTTTGTTTGTTTAAAGTGGAGAGCTCTATAAATGTTTATTAAGTTTACTTGTTCCAGATCTGAGTTCAAGTCCTGGATATCCTTATTAATTTTCTGTCTTGTTGATCTATCTAATATTGATGTTGAAGTCTCCCATTATTATTGTGTGGGAGTCTAAGGGAGTCTAAGTCTCTTTATATGTCTTATGTATCTGGGTGTTAGGATCGTTAGCTCTTACTGTTGCATTGATCCTTTTACCACTATATCTTTGTTGCTTTAAAATCTATTTTATCAGATGCGAGAATTGCAACTCCTACTTTTTATTTATTTATTTATTTATTTATTTATTTTTGCTCTCCATTTGGTTGGTAAATGTTTCTCCATCCCTTTGTTTTGAGTCTTTGTGTATCCTTGCATGTGAAATGGGTCTGGATGTAGCATATCGTTTGGTTTTGGCTGTATCTTTTGATTGGGGGATTTAGTCGATTTAAATTTAGGATTACTGCCATTTGATGTTAACTGGCTGTTTTATCCATTCATTGATAGAAATTCTTCTTTATGTTGATGCTCTTTACTTTTTGGTATGTTTTTAGAAAGGCTAATACTGGTTGTTTCTTTCTATGTGTAATGCTTCTTTCAGAAGCTCTTGTAAAGCAGGCCTGGTAGTAATAAAATCTCTGAGTACTTGCTTGTTCATAAAATATTTTATTTTTCTTTCATTTGTGAAGCTTAATTTGGCTGGACATGAAATTCTGGGCTGAAAGTTCTGTTCTTTAAGGATGTTGAATATTGGCCCCCACTCTCTTCTGGCTTGTAGGGTTTCTGCTGAGAGATCTGCTGTAAGTCTGATAGGCTTCCCTTTGTGGGTAACCTGACCTTTCTCTCTGGCTGCCCTTAGTATTTTCTCCTTCATTTCAACCCTGGTGAATCTGATGATTATGTGCCTTGGAGTTGCTCTTCTTGAGGAATATCTTGTGGTGTTCTCTGTATTACCTGGGGTTGAATATTGTCCTGCTTTGCTAAGTTGGGAAAGGCTGTGTTGGGAGCACCTTACAAACCCCAATGAAGTCTTCTCAGTCTCTGTATTGCTTACTCAGCTGGGTTCCAAGCTTCAGGTACATGGTTCCTCTGGATGACACTGAGTGGAGCTGCCCAGAGCCATGCTGTGAACAGGAGAAATGACAATCCTGAGGCCTCCCAAACTGGCTTTACCTCTGCTGAGGGCAAGTAGGCTTCTTGGCTGGCTCAGGAGCTCCAAGTGATCCAGTGGAGTAAAACTGGTATGTTTTACTCCATAGAGGTTTTGGGGGGCATTCCTCAACTACCCCCAAAGCAGGAGTAGACTATAACACACATTTTGGACTTGCACTTGCCCAAGTCCAAAATGGGTAGATACTTTGGAGTTTTTCAGATGTTTCATGGTGGAAAAGGGGCGTCCACATGTTCCAATCAACTCTCCTATTGACAGATATCACAGGAACTGTTCTCAGAAGAAACACCCTCTCCCCACATTTCATGTTGAGTTCACATCATCATGCTGTGACTGAAATAGAAACTTTACTAAAAATCAGTTAGATGTGTTAGTGTGTGTGCAAGAATACTGTTTATCTGTGTCTATGTAAGTAATTGCGATGTCTGTTTGAGACAGGGTCTCACTCTGTGGCCCAGGCTGCAGTGCAGTGGTGCGATCTTGGCTCATTACAGACTCCAGCTCACAGGTTCAAGTGATTCTCCTGCCACAGCCTCCTGAGTAGCTGGATTACAGGCCCCCATCACCATGCCCAGCTATTTTCTTTTGTGTTTTTTAGTAGAGACAGAGTTTCACCATGTTGGCCAGGCTGGTCTCAAACTCCTGACCTCAAGTGATCTCAGCTTCCCAATGTGCTGGGATTACAGACGTGAGTCACCACAGCCAGCCCAGGGGATGCTTTTTAAGTATTGAAATACTTATATTTTTCTGGAAACAATATTTTTGAAATATTTTTTAAAATATTGAATCATAGTATTGAAATACTTATATTTTTCTTGGAACAATTTTTTAAATGTTTTCAAAATTCTGAATCTGAATCTTTACAACTTGAGATGTACCCAGAGAGCTAATTGCTGTGTTGCAATTTCTAATCCAACAAAACTATACTCATATTTCGAAAGTATTCTTCTATAGCTCCATAGTCCTCAAGAGGAGAATGAAAATGGCAATCGATGAAACCAAGTGGAATATTTCTTATTCCAGTTCAAAGACTTTCTGAAAGAGAATAATATAAACAATACAAAATTGAACTGGATGCAGGTAACTGCATCAGGTACATCTACAGATGATGAGACTGGAAAAGTTCAAGATGAACTGGCAATGCTCTCTTTAAAACAAAGTTATAGCTCATGACCCACAGAAAGATCCTTGAAAAAGAAGGAACTTTCCAGAAACATCTCCCCAAAGTTATCAAATAAGAGGAAGGATTATTTGAAAATGTTAGGTTGGGGGAAAATAATTTGGAATTAGTTTATAACCCTAATGTCACCATTCATTATGTCTGACACTCAGCAGCTGGACATAGTTGCAGGAAAGTAGTCTCTTATTATGACACCTTTTTTTTTTGTAAACTAAACTTTTAAGTAGTCATACATAATTTTTAACTTTCTGACATTGCTAAAGTTTTCCTTTCACATAATTTTTTAGTAATTATTTTATTAATGTACTGCTAATAAGCAATTTTGCATTAACAATGTATGTTTAGTACCCATACATTTAACAATTTACATTTTTACTTAAGGTATATTTAATTTTTAGTTAAATATTTGGTTTTATTAAATATTCGGTTTTATTTTTGCTTCACAACTCTGAATACATTAAAAAACATAAAATGCCAGTATCAATACTAATATTTTAATGTTATGCAAAACCAATATCAAGTTACTGAAACTGGCATTTTGCTTTGGAACTGTAGTCAAATAAATCAAATAGTAAAACAAGAATAAAATAATAAAACAATAAAAACCTATAATCATACACATTAACACACATACATTTATCCACATATGTAGATGCAGAGGGAACATTTAAGGCATAAAACTGGTTTCTTTATCTTTCCCTCTTATGTTCCAGTTTCCACTATTTGTTAAATTGAATGCTAAACAAGTTTCTCAGAGCTTCTCAAAATTAGGACTATCATCTCAATCTGCTTAAAACCATATTTTGGTTGCTCCTATGTCACGATCAAATAGAAATTACAGGATACCAGAAGCCAGAGGCGGGCCGAAAGGGTTTCATTGTTTTAGCTCTTAATACATGTAGTGTAAGCAGTTTTCATACATGATGGATTTCCTCCTCACCTTTGAGAGAGAGATTCATCCATCGTCAGTTCATTGCCTATGAGCTGGATCACTTACTCAGTGGCTCAGGTCAGTGGGTGCTGACCTCTGAGAGGGTTTCACTCTCCACAGCCAGCTCCCTGCAGCATGGACTCAGGCCCCCATTCCAAGATGGACATGTGTTCTGACCTTCTCTCTTACTTGCCACAGGGAGCCTCAGAGGCCCATTAAATGTCTAGTTAGAACTCTTTCAGTGCATTTGGATTAGGTTTCTCCCTGTTCTTCAAAAAAAAAAAAAAAAAAGCAAAGTATAGTTTCTAAACAAAGAAAGACTACTCCCTTAACATGGCATTTGCAGGTATTATAAGTTTTCTTCCCTTGATTCGGGTTCTCACTCAGGCTGTCTTCAGGAAGAAAGAGCTTGCCCAAGGTCAGAGAGATAGTACGTGGTTCAGCCAGGACCCAACCTCAAGTCTATCTGCTTCAAGAGCTTATGTTCTTCCAGATCTATCAGCTCTATCTATAACATGCTTCAGAATCCCTTGGAGGACTGGTTAAAACACAGATTGCCAGTCCCTTTCCCACCCCGGGGGTGAGGGCCCACAAATTTGCATGTCTAATAGGGTCCCAGGTCATGTCCTCACATAACACTTTGCAGAGCCACATCATATCAATACCTTCCAACCTCAAAGGAAACTTGTTAGGAGGTTCCCCTCCTCCACCACTCCCAAGCAATTTTGATGTAGGTGATCCACAAGTGACATCTGGGATAAATTTATACCAGCTAACAGTAGCTACAGGTAAGTGTACAGTATCTGTAATTCCAAACAGCATGACACAATAAAGTGCTAAATACAAGTTTCTAAATAATTAGATGTTAAAGACAGACAGCAATTAATTTTTAATGAGCAATAGCAGTAACCAAAGATGACTTCAGTGACACATTTGGGCCAGAGCAAACCACATAATTTGCAGGGTTTAATGCAAAATGAAAATGTGAGGTCATTTGCTCAAAAAGCAGAGGAAGCATGTTAATCGCACTAAGATGTAAAATTTTCTTTTCTCAGTCTCTCAACTTGTTATGCTGATTTCTACTTGCTATTTAATGAAGTTCTATATTTTAAAAAAATTGAATTCTTACCATAAATTTTACCATTCATCTTTATGTCATGCAGTGTCAGCTTTGAATGAAAATTTAAGAGCATTTAATTCATATGCAAAATCACTGATACAACACAATTTATATTACAGCGTTCCTACATATGTGTGTATTTCATTCTTGCCAAGAGAAAAAACACTGCACAAAACTGAGCTTCTTTTGTTTCACTTCTTCACATGCACACATTCTGTCAACACTTTCCATCTTCAGCTCATTGATCAGTAAGGAAAGACTGAAGGAAAGGAACTATGGTTGTCCTGTCTTTCCCTTGCCTTCTCTGTTACCATTTCAGTGTTAAATGGTTAACTAATACAGAGAAGTAACATGGATAAAAAAGGGTGTAAGATTTCATTGTCAACCTTTCTTATAGCACCACTGCCTTCTTTCTGTGTTGGAGGTAAGTTCTGGTTAGAGCAGAAATCAGGGCTTCTGTAGGATATCAGCACCCTTCTTACTTCGTTATACTCAAGATGCTTTCCTTGTACTCAGTTTGAAGTGCCATTCATGATGGGTCCACCAAAATCCTGTGCTCGTGGAATATCTTGACTACTTTATGTGAATAGGGGAAAAAAGAAGGAAGGAAACTCATATTTTGTGGATATCCCCTGCTCATGTGTATGCTCCACCATCCCATCAGGCTTCATGGACAAAACTCAAGTTCAAAGATAAAATTATTAAGAATTTCATGACAGGGATCACCGAGAATTAAACCATATGTGGGGCTGTTCTGAGCATGGGGTCCTGTGCCCTGCATGGGTTGCATACCCACAAAGCCAGTCTATTTCGGTGCTGGAATGATGACGCAGAAAACAGAAAATTCTGAAGGGCATTACAGACAGAGGATCAGGTGAGATGGAAGGGGTGGAAGGAGGCACACATTCAGTGCCATAAAAATGTAGACAAAAATCTGTCAATGATAGACTTGGTAAAGAAAATGTGGTACATATACACCATGGAATACTGTGCAGCCATAAAAAGAAACAAGATCATGTCCTTTGCCGGGACGTGGATGAAGCCGGAAGCCATTATCCTCAGCAAACTAACACAGGAACAGAAAACCAAACATTACATGTTCTTACTTGTAAGTGGAAGCTGAACAATGAGAACACATGAATCCAGGGAGGGAAAGAACACACACTGGGGCCTGCCAGGGGCAGTGGGAGGGAGAGCACCAGAATAAACAGTTAATGTACGCTGGGCTTAATACCTAGGTGACAGGTTCACAGGTGCAGCAAACCACCATGGCACACGTTTACATGTGTAACAAACCTGCACATCCTGCACATGTATCCGGGAACTTGAAATAAAATAAAATTTTTTAAATATAGGTGAAATCATATTCTATCTCAGAAGAGACTTCGTTTCTATTAGATCTACGTAGTGATATGTAGACCTATGTAATAGATTCCAGGTCCAGGGATCTAGCTGGCTTGGAAGAGCTTATTCTCTTGAGAACAGTACCCTCAAATCATGAGGCAAGGTCTTTTTTCCCCCTTTTCTCTATTAAAAATAAAGCTTAAATTCATACATAAGATTCAAGGTAAATGTGAGATTATTTTGGTTTTATGTGTTATATTTTCTCTCAAAAGCAAGAAACCATCTCATGAAAGCTATATATGTTATTGATCAGTGTAATAAAAGTTATCAGAAGATAATTTCCAGCCTCGAGTGCCTAGAGGATATTTTGGTTTCTTTAATAAAATTTTAAAGAAGTATTCCTACTTGTTTGTAAGTTTTTTATATGAAACCCTGTTTATTAAATCATATTGTTATACTTTCTTTTTCCCTTGGTTATTACTATAAAATTCCAAGGTGAAATGCCAAGTATGTTGGGGATTGTTTTGTAACAAAGCTAACATTTTATGAAAGAGTAATATCTCTTTGCTTTTCAAATTACTACTATGTGAGCTAAAATTAGGTTCTTATATCTACTTTTATAACCAAACTAAAAGAAAATTCTTACCAAAGTACCATTATCAACTTATATGAAATGCATTCACTTTTTGCCTGGAGATTACACATTGTATGTTGTAAATTAATGTTATGAGAATCTGGCATTTAACATTTCAATATAAATTTCAATTTTAAATATGATATCAAGTATTTTGTAATGAGTTTTAATATATTTAGTTAACACGGGGTTCTAGACTAAATTCTGTTATTTGAGATAAAAGAATTGTCTTAATTTTTAACTTTTAGCATTAAAATTAAATTAGACAAGTAATTTATTAGTACCTTCACATTGCAAAAAATGTAAACAAACAGATAAATAGCAGTCCTCCCTGATGATGGCCTCCTGAGGTAACAATTGTCATCAAAGTAAGAGATAGAATTTATATGATTTTCTCTGCATTTATGTCATAATGTATATACAAAAATTTGATTTTTTAATATGTCATGTCATTTTGAGATTTTGTTCTAAAACTTGCTGTTATAAAAACAACTATCAATATGTTATAGAGTTCTAAATAAATATATTCATCGTTTTGTTTTTTTTTTTTTTTGAGACAGAGTTTTCACTTGTCACCCAGGCTGGAGGGTAGTGACACAATCTAGGCTCACTGCAACCTCCACTTCCCGGTTTCAAGCAATTCTCCTGCCTCAGCCTCCTGAGTAGCTGGGATTACAGGTGCCTGCTACCACAACTGGCTAATTTTTGTATTTTAAATAGAGTTGGGGTTTTACCATCTTGACCAGCCAGGCTGGTCTCGAACACCTGACCTCAAAGGATCCATCCACCTCAGCCTCCCAAAGTGCTGGGATTACAGGCATGAGCCACTGTCCCTGGCTTGCATAGATTTCTTAATTTTGACTGCTGCCAGTATTTCTTAGGTGTTTGTTCATGTATTCCTCTCTTAATGACACTTTAGCTGTTTCCAATTTTTTACTTTCCATACAAGCTATAATAACAGCCTGCCATGTGCCTCTTTGTTCATATGCAAAGGTATTTTTGAAGATTCAAATGATACGGATGTAAAGGTGTACTCCTGCCTGGGCAACAAGTGAAAACACTGTCTCAAAAAAAATAAAAATAAAATCTATATGAATACATTTATTTAGAGCTCAATAACATATCAATATTTGTTTTTATAAAAGCAAGTCTTAGAACAAAATCTCAAAATAACATGACATATTAAATAATCAAATTTTTGTATATACATTATGACATAAATGCAAAGAAAATCATACAAATTATACCTAAAGGTATACCTGTGAAAACTTGTTATTTTGAACCTTTTGAAATATTTGGATAAAATATACTGAATCTTTAAAAATATTTAGGTAAAGACTTGTGTGGGTTCTCTTAGGAGTGCAAATTGAGTCTATATTCAAAATGTATTAATAAAATTAAGTATATTAACAGAGGATAAAAATCATAAAACACATACTAATCATGTGCTTGATAAAATCCAGCTCTTTGTGATGGTTAATTTCATGTATCAACTTGGCTAGGCTATGGTATCCAGATATTTGGTCAAACATTATTCTAGATGTTTCCGTGAAGATATTTGTTAGATAAAATGAACATTAAAATCAATAGACTTAGAGTAAAGCAGATTACCTTTTGTAATATTAGTAGGCCTCATTCGATCAGTTAAAAGCCTTAAGAGAAAAAAGACTGACCTCCCCAGAGGAAGAAGAAATTCTTTCAGTAGACCACATTCAAGCTTAAACTTCTCCATCGGGTCTTCTTTGAATCTCCAACCTTCCAGCCTGCCCTGCAGATTTTGGATTTGCCAGCTTCTACAATGGTGCAAGCCAGTTCCTTAAAATTATCTATCTATCTATCTATCTATCTATCTATCTATCTATCTATCTATCCATCCATCCATACATCTATACATCTATCCATCCATCATCCATCTTCTTGGTTATGTTTCCCTGGAGAATCCTGACAAACTAATACACTCCTAATTTTAAAACAAAAACAAAAAAGAAAAAAACACTTAGTTAATTAGCACTAGAACCAACCTTTTTGAATTTGATTCTAGTATCTGCTGCAATATATAATAAACAGCATACTTAATGTTGAAACACTGACATTTCCATCTAAGTTGGATACGTTTGGTTACTGTAACAATGGTTATTTAAAATTGTACTGAGGTCCTTAAACAAAATGATACAAAATAAATTTTTTTTTTTTTTTTTTGAGATGGAGTTTTGCTCTTGTTGCCCAGGCTGGAGTGCAATGGCGCGATCTCGGCTCACTGCAACCTCCACCTCCTGGGTTCAGGCAATTCTCCTGCCTCCGCCTCCTGAGTAGCTGGGACTACAGGCATGCGCCACTATGCCCAGCTATTTTTTTTTTTTTTTTGTATTTTTAGTAGAGACAGGGTTTCACCATGTTGACCAGGATGGTCTCGATCTCTTGACCTCGTGATCCACCCACCTTGGCCTCCCAAAGATACAAAATAAATTTTAAAAGGAGAGCTATGAATATGGGGAAGACAAAGACAAAACTGTAATTATTTGCAGGTGATATGATAAGCTACCCAGACCATGTGAGACAACAAATGATCTGTGCATTAGGAGGTCTTCCCATCTCTGTGTCACGTCTTTGGCTCTCACCTTACACTAGTGCCTTCCAGTTTTCACCTCCTGCTCCCCTCTCAGGTCGACAGCTGTGATTTCAGTCTTTCTGTGAGGTGTTCTCAGGGACAGAGCTCCCTGCTTGTCATCACAGTTTATTGTTGGTTCAGCACAGTCTCCAGAGCAGTGCCGTTTCCATAGTTCCAATCTCTGTGTATGGATGTTCATAAACCTAAAACAGGAGAAGTTCATTTACAAACTCTTTTACCATAAAATCACACATGTAAGAAAATGGGGGGTTACTGACAACAAATCAGATTAGAAAAAAAGAAGGGTATGGCTAACGTCACACCTCTACTGAGGGAGATGGAACTGGGACCAAGTACCTTGACTCTTAATCTAGTGCTCTTTCCTTATACCACATGGGCTTGTGAACATAATAGTAGTAACATTTGTTGAGTGTTTACATATGCTAGGGATTATCTTAAGTGCTTCATATGAATTCGTCTGCTTAATTTTCACAACAGCTCTGCAAGGTGGATATTCACTTTTATTGTTCCCATTTTAAAGCTGAGACAATCGAAGTACAGAGAAGTTAAGTAACTTGTCAAAGATCACATGGCTAGAAAAATATGGAGCTAGAATTTGAACCCAGTTTATCCTTCTCTATCATCATCCCATGCTTTCAAGAAGCCTCAAGAAAAATTCCTTCCTGGGTTTAACCTCTTTTCCATTAAAATAAATAAATAAATACAATAGTGAGGTTTTCTAAAAGGCTACTTAGAAAAGACCCAATACAGAGTATAGTTCCTGGCCTGGTTGGGTTCTAGTCACTCCAGTATCATCAGCCTGTCCCTCTGGTCACTTCTTCCCCAAAGGTACATGCAGTCAAGATTATTTACCCATCATTTCAGCTAACTCAGTAATATCCTTGCCAGATATTTGTATTAATATTATTCTGGAAAGAACATGGACTTCAGAGTATAGACATGGGTGAGAACCCAGGTTTTTCCTCTTCCTGGCTATGTGGTTCTTCTCTTAAGGCTCTCCTCCTTTGAGGGATCATTGTCAGGAGGAAATAAGTCATTTTGCTCCTTTACTTAAATATTTTTCAGCCCAGATGCTACATTGGTATAGTCTTGTATCTTTAGTAAGAGCCACACAGTAGAAATCTTAAACCCATCTCTGCCGCTCACCAGCTAGGAGACCTTGAGCAAGTACTTAACCTTGGTTACATTCCTCTGTGCCTCAGTTTCTTCACCTGTATGGGGATATTAATGGTATCTCCCTCCTAGTATTCTAGTAAGCACTAAATGTATTCAAATATGTAAAGCTATAGATGAGAATGTGGGAAACAGAATCCATTATGTGAAAGATGGCTATTATTATTATTATTATTGAGTTGTGTCTGTCCTGGAAATACTGAGATGAATGAGAAGCTCATAGTGAAGGAGTCAGATGCATGAAGGGACACTTAGAATCTAATGCAGTTAAATGTGGTAACAAAGATGTGCACTGAGAGTTCTGAAAGTCTAGAAAAGAGCCCCCTGGCCTGTGATAGGGAGATAAGGGGAATCTTGCTGGAAGAGGGTTACCTGAGCTGAGTGTAAAGGATGGATTTGGAATCAGTCAGTGCTGTCAGAAGTGGGAGGCGTGATGTATGACAGCCTTCAACCTGGTAGACATGAAATACATGTTTCATCCCTCCACCTTGCCCTCCCATCTTGTTCCCTGCAGATGGCTTTGCTTTCCAGGCTGACCTCATACATGCAGACATCCCTTGGTCTGAGTGTACAACCTATCTGCATCTTTGGCTACCTCCTTGTCTAGGCCTCCTTCTCTTCAGAAGGAAAAGCAGCAATCTTGTACATTTCCTTACTACCAGGACCGGAACTGCTATATTCCCCTTTAACCAGGTGGGATAACCCCATCAAAACCTGACCAGGTCAACTATATAGTTACTCTACAACCTTGCAAATCCCATTCCCACAAAGCAAATAGAAGAATCCTCACTGACCCCAAACATGCTCCCAATCAACAGAAAATCAGCTTCATTAGCTTATAGTCCCTCCAGACTTGCCTGTAGGTTGCCTATCTTTATAATGATAAATTAGCTGGTGCGTCTGTATTATCATCCTTGCTCTACGGCATGCCCATTTTATCTGGAGCTCTTGACATGTTGAAGTGGACAAATTAAAAAGTGTATATTCACAGAGAACTCTGTGTGTGTGTGTGTGTGTGTGTGTGTGTGTGTTGTTGTTGTTGTTGTTGTTGTTGTTCTGTAAGGAGACTGTCTGTTATGAGACTAGAAGTCTCCATTCTTAGTCTATTTTTCAGTTGGTGTAAACAAGTAGTAGTGCTCTGGGTTTTGGTTTTGCTTGTATATAGCAGGTTTTCTTCCCCAAGCAAAAAATACCATCATTAATAAAAAGGAAAAAAATAAATGACAGATTATTCAGTCTAAGACAGTATCCAGATTCTGACTTGAGTGTTCTCTAAGTTAACTCAACACTCTAAGTATAATCTCAACAACAAAAATAATTAGCCGGATGTGGTGCTGCATTCCTATAGTCTTAGCTACTCAGGGGGCTGAGGCAGGAGGACCATTTGAACCTAGGATTTTAAGGCTGCAATGAGCTAGGATCATACCAGTGCACTCCAGTCCAGGCAACAGAGCAAAATCCTCTCTCTAAAACAAAAAAGATACATAGTTACAGTGCCATTCATGTTTTTAAAAGTCCTGTAGCATGTGTACCTGTAAGTGTGTGTAAATGCACGGAACAAAATTAGAGAAACACACGGAGCTATTAGATTGAATTACATGATATTGTAACATTTGAGTTTTTGACCTAAAAAATGGCAATATCATAGGGTTCGAGCTACTATTAAAATAATTAAATGGAGTACAATACAGAAGGTATATTTAAGAGAAGGAACACATTTAACAGTATTCTTTAAGTCTTTATAGGGGCTATGCATTTGTGTATCATGAAATAAAATGTTTAATGTTTTAAAAGTAAAACTCCAGATTTGACATATTAGTTATGAGTAATAATTGTTTACCTTGAGATATATGTCTGCATGATTAATATGTGTGCACCTGGTATGGTGTATATATGTGTGTATATGTATAATTCAGAAATAATCCTATTACAATCATCATTGCAAACCTTACAATGTACCAGGCACTGTGCTAAGCACTTAAAAAATATACCACTCAATCTTCACAATAATCTGAGAAAAATATTAGACCCATTTTTCAGGTAAGAAAAGGACCACTGACACCAAATAACTGTCTACACCTTATCTGAGAGAGATTAACATGTCTACCATCACAGGACTAGCATGTGGTAGGATGAAGATTTGAAACTGAGCAGTGTAATCCGAGAGCACTGATTGGAATCACTATGCAACCAAGGCCTTAGACCATGTGCCTCCTCCCTATATTGTGGCCCCTGTTCGAAACCACAGCTTCCGTGTGGCAACCATTTAGACCACCAGTGGCTGTTGTGCCACTGAGATGATCCTAACTTCTACCCTTTTTCACATTGTTTCTTTTGGATCCCACTTTTTGAAAGATTCTTACTCTGATCAACATGTAATAAATCATAAATAAATTCCATTTATTCTATTATTATTTATCCATGTTTTCATCTGCATCCTAGACAACACAACTGGAATATTTAAATAGATAATACAACTGGAATATTTAAAGATATGTTTTTTAATGAAAGGACCATTTACAGAAATATTGGTAAGTTTAAGACAGTGGGTCTCAACTGGGGGATAACTTTGCCCCTCAAGGGACATTTGGCAGTATCTGTAGACATTTTCGGTTGTCACAACTGGGGTGGTGGCTATTGACATCTAGTGGGCAGAGGCTAGGAATGTTGCTAAACATTCTACAATGCCCAGAACAGCCTGCAGCAACAAAGAATTATTTGGCCCAAAATGTCAATGGTGTTGAGGTTGAGAAATCCTGCTTTAAGGGAACAGACAAGAGATGGTAAGTTGCTCAGGACCTAGCAACAGGAGGAAGCATTACCACCCCTAGGTCTGAGAGGGAGGAAAGGAAACAGTGTTGCAAATACCCAGGTGAGATCTGGGTCATGGAAAAGAGAGCTGCCTAACAGAAGTTGTGGTCAAAGAGGGGAGTAGCCATTCCCAGAAGAGCACAAAGAGGGTAAGCAAGTAGAAAAAATTCCACATTTTTTTCTCCTTCCACCTTCTAATCTTCTGGTGGTGCTTTAGGGTGCTCAGGTGTTGCAGTTGTTAAGGTTGGCTTTTCAGAGCAAAAGCAGGGCAAAGAAGGAAGAAGGTTGAAACTCAGGGGTCAGGGAATGAGAAAAAAACAGTATAATGCAATTAATAATTTCAATGTTCAGTAAGGAGTCATCATTACAAAATGTTACGGATTGAATGTTTGTGTCCCTCCAAAATTCATATGTTGAAACCCTAACCCCAGTGTCATGAGGGGTTTTGGGGAAGTGGGGACTTTTCATGCAATTAGGTTTAGATGAGTCATAAAAATGGAATCCCCATCATGGGATTAGTGACTTTATAAGAGGACAAGATTAGTGTTTTCTTTTCCTCCCTCTCTCTGTTCCTCTCCCTCCCATACTTCCTCCCTCTTCTCCTTCTCATTTTTCCCCTCCTCCTCCTCTTTCTTTCTCTCTCTCTTACCCCTCCAGTTCCCCCTCCCTCCTCCCTTCCTCCTCTCCCCTTCTCTCTCTCCCACACTTTCTACTTCTCACATGAGGATACAGCAAAAGGACAGCTGACATGCCAAGGACCCTCACAGGGAGATGGATTGGCTGGCACCCCGATCTTGGACTTCCCAGCCTCCAGAACTGTGGAACAAATTTCTGTTGTTTAATCTGCCCAGTCTATGCTATTTTGTTAGAGCAGCAAAAACAACTAAGATGCCAAGAAAGTGGAGATACATTGTGAAATCAGGTACACCCTGGCTGGACAATGGTGCTGGACTATGGTGCTAGTATGCAATAAGTCAAGTAAGCAAACCAACTCTGGGCAGTTGCTGCTACCCTTTCCTTTATTTGGAGTGCGGTCCAAGTCTGACCTGTCCTGGAAGCAGGATGTTAGGTATCATCACACCCTGATCCTGGCTCCAATAACCTGACAAGGTCACTAATCATTCATGTTTCCAAATCCAGTCATCAAGAGCCAATCAGAATGTCCAATGTAAACATCAAATGGATATAATTCCCACCAAAAACATAAAAACTTGTTGTGTCAAAGAGCCTACAACTCATTATAGCTCCTTTAGAACTTTAAAAAATGTCAAAAGATCATTCTACCGAGCCTCTATGAGCTCCGGGCTGGAAGCTCCTAAATGGCACAGCATGCACTTATTCCAGAGGTCACAAAACTTTCTGGTAGGTGCCACATCAGACCGAAAGTGCACCCTTGATTGTTGGGGTGGGACCGTCTTCCAACAGCCATTAAAAGGTTGGAGTCATTCATAATATCAAATTTGTGAGTTCCATGTTGAATATTTAAAATGGTTTTGACCCACAGATCTTAAGCCTCCTTAAATAGAAATAGATCTAATAGATCTCTTTAGTATTTTAGTGGCTATCCCAGGGGTTTAAGAAAAGCCAAGAGCTGAGTAGGCTGAAGTAATATGAGAAGACTTCATAAAGAAAGTGGCCTTTAACTGCATATTGATTGATGTGTAGAATGTGTGGAGAGAGGCAAAGTGATTTTCCCATAGAGAAGAGTTGGGGCAGTTCTGGAAGAGCTTCTGTGTTTAGGATATTTGACTTGGCATTCACTTACCATGAGAGGCAATATAAGCTAGTGGTTAAAAACACAGCCTCTGGAAATATCTCAGTCTCAAAGCCTAGCTCTACCACTTATTAGATGTCTGTGCCTCAATCATCTCATCTATCTCACTGAGGGTAGTAACTTACCACATGGGTTCACAGTGAATGCATTAATACATATAAGTACTGAGTAAGTATTTCCTCTATATTGGCTGTTCTTAGTATTCCAAACAGACCAATCAAATTGGGCTAAATTGGAAGGATGCATTCCAGTTGGACTGTCAATACCTTCTTACAGATGAGAGTTACTGAGATGAAAAGAAAATTAACTATATTCTTCTACTTTATATAACTGGGTTGAGGAAAGGCTAGGACTCAAACTGAGGAGCCCTGCTTGTCTCTCTCTACATTTGTGTCTTCCTTCTGTGTGCTCAACAAATGTGTTTCACTAGATGCAATAGAAGAGCCAACACAGCTTCATTCTATTTTTTTTTCACCCCTTGGCTGAAACAACCTATTTCATCGCGGAAGATTGTGTTGCTGTGTTACACACCCCAATGCTGATATGGGATACCTCAATCACTCCAAGGCAAATAAGTTTAGATGCTACCTAGGCTCTGTTCCTTTGCTTTCTTGAAATGAGTTTTCTACCTTAGTGTTGCTTTCATTTTATAAATCTGACACATAATAGTAATAACAAAAACAAGTAACACCACTGATTAAACACTTACCTACTGTGCTAAGCATTATTATTATTATTTTTTTTTTTTTTTGAGACGGAGTTTCAATCTTGTTACCCAGGCTGGAGTGCAATGGAGCAATCTCGGCTCACCGCAACCTCCACCTCCTGGGTTCAGGCAATTCTCCTGCCTCATCCTCCTGAGTAGCTGGGACATAGGTGCGTGCCACCATGCCCAGCTAATTTTTGTATTTTTAGTAGAGACGGGATTTCACCATGTTGATGAGGATGGTCTTGATCTCTTGACCTCGTGATCCACCCGCCTCAGCCTGCCAAAGTGCTGGGATTACAGGCATGAGCCACCGCGCCCAGCTGTGCTAAGTATTTTACAGGTAATCTCTCATTTAATCATTACAACAGCATCTTATTACCTCAATTTTTACAGTTGTTGGAGTAAGGATAAAAGAATTAAGTTGCTTGCCTAAGACCACACAACTAGCGTGTTTAGTAGTTGGAATTTGATCCCATGTCCTTATGATTCCACTGTACAGTCTCCTTAATTCATGATGTGTTGCTTGGAATATTCTATCAGCATAAGATTAAGAATTATAATTGTCAAAGTCATCAGAAAGAACTCAAACTTTGTTTCATAAGATGGGATTATTTTACACAGTAGAATCTTCTCTTCAACCACAGTTTACACAGAAGCTCAATATACAGAGATGATCGACCTGCTTTTCTGGTTACAGTGGCACAGCCCATATTTAAAACTACTTGCCTCCCCCCATAAAGCCTTTTCATCTTCCACCCTTTACCTCTGATGGAAACTGAGGCATGTGGCTTAAAAAAAAGCAAGTGAAATGCTAATAAAATGTAGACACTATTTGAATACTAATGAGAGGTGTTCAAATGTAGCTAGAAATGTGATTATTCATATCCATAAGAAAAAGCTGCTCATTAGTATTAGTGTGGTGTTATATGATTGTCCTCATGCAGTAGAGATTGAAATAAATAAAAAGACTGCAAAGTTGCATAATCATTCAGACTAGCAAGCCACCTAAGGGATTTAAAATGCTTTCTTTAAGAAATATAGCACTGGAGGGGTAGAACAAGATGGCAAAATAGAAGGCTCCACCAATCATCTCATCCTTCCAAGGACAACAATTTAACAACTCTCTACAAAAAAAAAAAATCTTTGTAAGAACCAAAAATCAGGTGAGCACTCATAGTACCTGGTTTTAACTTCTTATCACTGAAAGAGGCACTGAAGAGATAGGAAGGACAGTCTTGAATCACCAATGCCATTCCTCCTGCTGCAGCATGGTATGGAGAGTATTTGTATGCCCTGGGGAGAACCAGCAATTGAAGGCACTGAACTCAGTGCTGCCTTTGTTGTGGCAGAAAGCAAAGTCTGACCAAACTCAGCTGACACTCATCCATGGAAGGAGCATCTAAACCAGCCCTAGCCAGAAGGGAACAGCTGATCACAGGGGTCAGAACTTGAGTTCCCACAAGCCTTGCCACCACGGGCTAAAGTATGCTGGAACCCCAGATAAACTTGAAAGGCAGTTACAAGGAATGCAAGAACTAGATCAGTCCTCAGGCTGAACTAGGCACAAAGACAGTGGACTGGGTCAGATGTGGCAGAGAGATACACATGATCAACTAAGATACCAGCCCAGGTGGCTAAGGGAGTGCTGGTATCACCCCACCCCAATCCCAGGCTACACAGCTTGCAACTTCAAAAGAGACTCCTTGGTTCTGATTAAGGAAATCAGATGAAAGAGTGGGGAGGATTTTGTCTTGCATCTTGAATAGTAGCTCAGCCACAGCAGGATAGGGCACTGGTCAGAGTCACGAGGCCCCTTTTCCCAGCCCTAGCTCTCAGACATTTCTAGACATACTCTGGGCCAAAGGGAACCTGACTCCTTAAAGAAAAATGCCCAGTCCTGGCAGATTTCACCACCTGCTAACTAATGAGCCCTTGGGCCCTGAAGAGCCAGCAGTAATACCACCCAGGTACATCAAGTGCCTTGGATGAGACACTGAGACTTTTTGGCTTTAAGTACCAGTTCAGCCACAGTGGGTAGGGTACCAGGAGGGCTCTTGTAGTCTTTGATTCCAAGATTTGGCTCTTGGATGGGATTTCAGGACCTCCTCTTGCCCAGAGGGCGCCCCACTCCTCTGAACGGTGAGTCCTAGGCCAGGCAGTATTTAACACAGTCTGGCTGAAGAGCCCTCGAGCCTTAAGGGAAGGTCAGCAGTAGTCTGGCAGTACTCCTGATGGGCCTGAAGTGGTGGTGGCCATGAGGTGAGATTCCTCTGCCTTTGGTGAGGCTTCTCTGTTTTTGGAAAGGGAAGGGAAGCATGGGAAGGGTTGCATCTTATGATTCGAGTGTAGCTCAGATGCAGTACAGTAGAACACCAGATAAATTGCTAAGATTTTTACTCTTGTCCCTGGCTCCTGGATGACACTTCTGGACCCACCCAGGGACTGGGGGAACTCTCTGTCCTGAAGGGAAGGACATAGGCTTGGATAGCTTTGCCACTTGCTGATTATAGAGCCATAGGGCTTTGAGTGATCATAGTGGTAGCCAGAAGTTGTTATAGAAAGCGTTGAGTGAGCTCAGTGCTATGCTCACTTCAGGTCTGACCCAGTGTGGTGCTAAGGGTGGTGGCCAAAGGAGTATTTGTGTCACTTCAACCCCAGGTCCAGGTGGCTTAGAAACAAAAGAGAGACACTATTTGTTAGGGAGAAAGTAAGGAAGGAGAACAAGAGTCTCTGCCTAGTAATCAGAATTCTTCCAGATCTTAACCAGGATCTTCAAGTTGGTACCTCTACAAGTCTGCAAGAACCACAATATTACTGGGCTTGGGGTATCCCCTAAAGCAGTTACAGCTTAGATCACAAAACCCAAGTCCTTTTAAATATCCGGGAAGTCTTCCCAAGAAGGATAGGTACAAACAAGCCCAGACTACAAAGACTACAAGAAATACCTAACTCTGTAATGCCCAGACACAAGTTTTGAGATGATCCAGAAAGATGTCTCCTCACCAGATGAATTAAATAAGCCACCAGGCACCAATCCTAGAGAAACAGATATATGCTACCTTTCAGACAGAGAATTAAAAATAGCTGTTTGGAGGAAATGGAAAGAAATTCAGGGTACCACAGAGAAGGAATTCAGAATTCTATTAGGTAAATTTAACAAAGACATTAAATAAAAAGAATCAAAAAGAAATTCTGGAGGTGAAAAATGCAATTGGCATACTGAAGAATACAACAGTCTTTTAATAACAGAATTAAAATCAAGCAGAAGAAAGAAGTAGTGAGTTTGAACACAGGTTATAACAAAATACAGTCAGAAGAGACAAAATAAATAAGAATAAAATAGAATAAAGCATGCCTACAGAATCTAGAAAATGGCTTCAAAAGGGCAAATCTAAGAGTTATTAGCCTTAAAGAGGAGGTAGATAAAAAGATAGGGTAGAAAGTTTATTCAAAGGGGTGATAACAGAACACCACCCAAACTTAGAGATATCAATATCCAAGTACAAGAAGGTTATAGAGCATCAAGATTTAACCCAAAGAAGACTACCTCAAGGCATTTAATAAACTCCCAGAGGTTGAGGACAAAGATAAGATTATAGAAGTAGCAAGAGCTTCATACAATGGGGCTCCAATACATCTTGCAGCAGAATTTTCAGTGGAAACTTTACAGGCCAGGAGAAAATGACATGACATATTTAAAGGGCTAAAGGAAAAAAAAAAAACTTTTACCCTAGAATAGTATATCTATCAAATTCTTCTACAAAAAAAAATAAAGATAAAAACTTTCCCAGTCAAACAAAAACTGAAATATTTCATCAACACCAGACCTTACCTACAAGAAATGCTAAAGGGAATACTTCAATCAGAAAGAAAGGATGTTTGTGAGCAAAAAGAAATCATCCGAAGGTCCAAAACTCATTGGCAATAGTACGTACATAGAAAACCACTGTGTTTGTCCATTCTCATGCTGCTATAAACAACTGCACAAGACTGAGTAATTTACAAAGGAAAGAGGTTAAATTGACTCACAATTCCACATGGCTGGGAAGGCCTCAGGACACTTGCAATCACAGCAGAAGGGGAAGCAAACACATCTTTCTTTCATTATGGCAGAAAAGAGAAGTGCCTAGCAAAAGGGAAAAAGCTCCTTATAAAACTATCAGATTTCATAACTCACTCACTATCACAAGAACAGTATGGAGATAACTGCCCCTTGATTCAATTACCTCCAACTGAGTTCCCCCCACAACATGTGGGGATCATGAGAACTACAATTAAAGATGGGATGTGTACGGGGATACAGCCAAACCATATCATTCCACCCATGTCCCCTCCCAAATCTCATGCCCTCACATTTTAAAACACAGTCCTGCCTTTCTAACAGTTTCCCAAAGTCTTCACTCCTTCCAGCATTAACTCAAGGGTCCAAGTCCAAGATCTCATCTGAGACAAGGCAAGTCCCTTCTGCCTATAAGCCTGTAAAATCAAAAGCAGATTAGTTACTTCCTAAATACTAAGGGGTTACAGACCTTGGGTAAATACACTGGTTTCAAATGGGAGAAATTGGCCAAAAGGGGCTACAGTTCCCATGAAAGTCTGAAATCCAACAGGGCAGTCATTAAACCTTAAAGTTACAAAATTATCTCCTTTGACTCCATGTCTCACATCCAGGTCATGCTGGTGGAAGAGGTGGGCTCCCATGGTTTGGGGCAACTCCACCCCTGTGACTTGGCACAGCTCAACTACTGGCTGCTTTCACAGACTGGTGTTGACATCTGCATCTTTTCTAGGCACACCATGCAGGCAGTCAGTGGGTCTGCCTTTCTGTGGTCTGGATAATGGTGGCCCTCTTCTCACAGCTCCACTAGGCAGTGCCATAGTGGGCACTCTGTGTGGGGGCTTTGACTCCACATTTCACTTCTGCACTGCCCTAGCAGAGGTTCTCCATGCAGGCCCCCCCACCTCCGGCTTTAGCAAACTTCGACCTGGACATCCAAACATTTCCATACATCCTCTGAAATCTAGGTAGGGATTCCCAAACCTCAATTCTTGACTTCTGTACACCCGCAGGCCCAACACCACATGTAGGCCATCAAGGCTTGGGGCTTGAACCCTCTGAATCAATGACCTGAACTGTACATTGGCTTCTTTTAACCACAGCTGGGATGCAGTACCCAAAGTCCTGATACTGCACAAAGCATCAAGGCCCTGGATCCAGCCCACAAAATCATTTTTTCCTCCTAGGCCTCCAGGCCTGTGATGGGAGGAGGCTGCTGTGAAGATCTCTGATGTGCCCTGGAGACATTTTCCCCATTATCTTGGCAATTAACATTTGGCTCCTCATTATGTATGCAAATTTCTGCAGCTGGCTTGAATTTCTCCTCAGAAAGTGGGTTTTTCTTTTCTATTCCATCATTAGACTGCAAAATTTTCAAACTTTTATGCTCTGCTTCCCTTTTAAACATATGTTCCATTTCCAAATCATATCTTTCTGAATACATAACATTGAATACTTTTAACAGCACTCAAGTTACTTCCTGAACACTTTGCTGCTTAGAAATTTATTCTGCCAAATACCCAGATCATCTCTCTCAAGCTCAAAGTTCCACAGATCTCTAGGGCAGGGGCAAAATGCCTCTAGTCTCTTTGCTACAGCAGAGCAAAAGTACCTTTATTCCAGTTCCCAAAAAGTTCCTCATCTCCATCTGAGACCACCTCAGCCTGGACTTTACTGTCTATTTCACTATCAGCATTTTGGTCAAAGCTATTCAACAAGTCTCTAGGAAATTCCAAACTTTCCCATATCTTCCTATCTTCTTCTGAGCCCTCCAAACTGTTTCAACCTCTGCCTGTTACACAGTTCCAAAGTCACTTCTACATTTTGGGGTATCTTTACAGCAGTGCCCCATTACTTGGTTCCAATTTACTGTATTAGTCTGTTCTCATGTTGCTATGAAGAAATAACCAAGGTGGGGTAATTTACAAAGGAAAGAGATTTAATGGACTGACACTTCTGCATGGCTGGAGAGGCCTCAGGAAACTTACAGTTATGGTGGAAGGCACCTCTTCACAGTGTGGCAAAAGAGAGAATAAATGTCCAGTGAAGGAGGAGGGCCATAAAGCCACCAGATCTCATGAAAACTAACTTACTATCATAAAAATAGGATGGGGGAACTACCCCCATGGTTCAGTTATCTTCATCTGATCTCTCTCATGGCACATGGGGATTATGGGAACTACAATTCAAAATGAGATTTGGGTAGGGAGACAGCCAAATCATATTAACCACAGAATATTATAACACTGTAACTATGGTGTGTAAACCACTCTTAAGTAGGAAGACTAAACAATTAATCAACAAAAATAATAACTATAACAACTTTTTAAGACATACAGAGTGCAATTAGATATAAATAGTAACAAAAATTAACAGCTGGAGGATGAAGTTAAGGCATAGAGTCTTCATTAGTTTTCTTTTTGCTTATTTATGAGTTTGTTTATGCAAACGGTATTAGGTTGTTATCAGCTTAAAATTTTGGGCTATAAGATAGTATTTGGAAGTCTCATAGTAGCCTCAAACCAAAAATCAAACAATGGATAGAAAAAAATAAAAAGCAAGTGACTAAATAATATCACCAGAGAAAGACAGGAAGGAAAGAAGAAAGGAAAAGATCACAAAGCACCCAGAATACAAATAATAAAATGGCAAGAGTAAGTGCTTGTTTATCAATAATAACAATGAATGTATATAGACTAAATTCTCCAATTAAAAGTCATAGAGTAGCTGAATGGATTAAAAAGAAAAGACCCACTGATCTGTTGCCTACAAGAAACATATTTCACCTTTAAGGATTAAAAATAATCCTATAAGGATTAAAAATAAGTTGGAAAAAAGATATCCCATACCACTGGAAACAAAACAAGAGCAGAGGTAGCTATAATTAAATTGGAAAAAATAGATTTCAAGACAAAAACTATGAGTAGAGACAAAGATAATCATATTTATATAATGATGAGGGAGTGAATTCAGCAAGAGGATATAAATTTTAAATATATATGCATGCAACACTGGAGCACCCAGATATATATAAAACAAATATTATTAGAGCTGAAAAGGGAAATAGACCCCAATACAATAACAGCTGGAGATGTAAATACCCCAGTTTCAGCATTGGACAGATCTTCTAAACAGAAAACCAACAAGGAAACATTGGACTTAGTCTACATTATAGAACAAATGAATCTAACAGATAGTTACATAACATTTCATCAAGACTTACATAATATACATTCTTTTTCTCAGCACATGGATCATTCTCAAGGATAGACCACATATTAGGTCACAAAACCAGTGTGAAAACATTTTAAAAGTTGCAATTTAAAGCATCTTCACTGAATCCAATGAAATAAAACTAGAAATCAATAATAAGAGGAATTCTGGAAATTATACAATATGTGGAAATTAAACATTATGCTGCTGAGCAACCAGTGGAACCATGAAGATATTAACCCATTTATACTTGAGGTTGTAATTTTTTGAATTAGAAAAATCAGACTTTAGCAGTGACCTTAAGCAACAGAATATAAATAACTCTCACATGCTTACTGTTCCAATAACAGAACACTAGGCATAAATGGGTTGCATGAATTTGAAAAATTTCTTGAAACAAGTGATAATGGAAACACAACATACTAAAGTCTATGAGATACAGCAAAAGCAGTACTAAGAGGGAAGTTTATAGCTATAAATGCCTACATCAAAAAGAAGAAAAACTTCAAATAAACAACCTATCAATGCATCTTAAAGAAGTAGAAAAGCAAGAGCAAACTGAACCCAAAATTAGAAGAAACAATAATAATCAGAGCAGAAATAAATAAAGTTAAAATGAAGAAAACAATACAAACGATCAATGAAACCAAAAGTTAGTTTTTCAAAAAGTTAAACTAAATTGAGAAACCTTTATCCAGACTAAGAAAAAAAGAGAGAAAACCCAAATAAATAAAATCAGAGATGAAGGAGATATTACAACAGATACCACAGAAATTCAAAGGATCATTAGTGGCATAACCATCTATAGCAAATAAATTGGAAAATCTAGAAGAAATAGGCAAATTTCTAGGCACATACAACCTAACGAGATTCAACTATAAAGAAATCCAAAACCTGAGAAGACCAATAACATGTAAGAAGATCAAAGCCATAAATAAAATTTCCCAATAAGGAAGAGCTCAGGACCTGATAGCTTCACTGCTGAATTCTACCAAACATTTAAAGAACTAATATCAGTCATACTTAAACTATGCAGAAACATATGGGAAGAGGAAATTCTTCCAAACTGAATGAAGCCAATATTGCCATGATACCCAAACCAAACACACATCCAAAACAAAAAACAAAAAAAACTATAAGCCAATATCCCTAATTAATATTGATGCAAAAATCCTCAACAAAATACTAGCAAACCAAATTCAACAACACATTAAAAAGATTATTCATCATAACCAAATGGGACTTATCCCAGGGATGCATTCAACATATGTAAATCTGTCAATGTGATACATCAGATCAACAGAATGAAGAACAAAATCCATGTGATCATTTTAATTGATGCTGAAAAGCATTTGATAAAATTCAACATCCCTTCATGATAAAATCCCTCAAAAAATTATGTATGGAAAGAACATATCTCAACATAATAAAGACCATACACAACAGGCCCACAGATGAATGGAGAAAAACTGAAGGCTTTTCCTCTGAAATCTGAAACACAATAAGAATGCCCACTTTCACCACTGTTATTCAAAATAGTACCAGAAGTCCTAGCTAGAGCAATCAGACAAGAGAAAGCTATAAAGGGCAACCAAATTGAAAAGAAAGAAGTCAAATTATCCTTGTTCATAGATGATATGATTTTATATTTGGAAAAACCTATGTACTGCACCAAAAAACTGAACTAATAAGCAAATTCAGTAAAGTTGCCGGACACAAACTCAGCATTCAAAAATCAATAGCATTTCTATATGCCAACAGGAAATAGTATGAAAAATAAATCAAGAAAGTAATTCTATTTTCAATAGCACGTATAAAATTAAATACCTAGGAATTAACCAAAGAAGTGAAAGATCTCTATCATGAAAACTGTAAAATACCAATGAAAGAAATTGAAAACACCAAAAAATGAAAAATTATTTCATGTTTATGGATTGGAAGAATCAATATTGTTAAAATGTCCATGCTACCCAAAACAATCTACAGATTTGAGGCAATCCCTATCAAAATTCCAATGACATTCTTCACAGACCTAGAAAAACACTATCCTAAAATGTATATGAAACCACATAAGTCCTAGAATGGCCAGAGTTATTCTAAGCAACAAGAAGAAAATTGAAAGAATCACATTACCTAACTTCAAAGTATACTACAGAGCTATAGTAACCTAAACAGAATGGTGCGGGCATAAAAATAGACACATAGACCAATAGAACACAATAGAAAACCCATAAACAGATCCAAACACAATGAACATTTTTGACAAGGGTGCCAAGCACATACACTGGGGAAAAGACAGTCTCTTCAATAAATGGTGCTGGGAAAACTGGATATCCATACCGAGAAGAATAAAACTAGACCCCTATCTCTTGCCATATACTGAAATGAAATTAAAATGGATTAAAGACTTAAATCTAAGACCTCAAACTATGAAACTTCTACAAGAAAATATTGGGGAAACTCTCCAAGACAACGATCTGGGCAATGATTTCCTGAGTAATACTCCAGAAGTACAGGCAACAAAATCAAAAATAGACAAATGGGATCACATCAAGCTAAAATGCTTCTGCACATCAGAGAACGCCATCAACAAAGTGAAGAGACAACCCACAGAATAAGAGAAAATATTTGCAAACTACCCATCTGACAGGGAATTCATAACTAGAATATGCAAAGAGCTAAAACAACACTATAGGAAAAAATCTAATCTGATTAATAAATGGGCAAAAGATTTAAATACACGTTTCTCAAAATAAGACCTACAAATGCTAAACAGTCATATGAAAACATGCTCAACATCACTGATTATCAGAGAAATGCAAATTAAAAATTGAGCTACCATACAATTCAGCAATTTCACTGCTGAGTATATACCCAAAAGAGAAGAAATCAGTATATGGAAGAGGTATCTTCAGTCCCTTGTTTGTTGCAGCTCTATTCACATTAGCCAAGATTTGGAAGCAACCTAGGTATCCATTAACAAATAATTGGATTAAAAAACTGTGGTCTTTGCACACAGTGGATTACTATTCAGCCATTAAAAAAAGAAAAATAAAGAATGAGATTCAGTCATCTGCAACAACATGAATGAAACCCGAGATCATTATGTTAAGTGAAATAAGCCAGACACAGCAAGACAGACATTGCATGTTCTCACTTATTTGTACGATCCAAAAATCAAAACAATTGAACCCATGGAGATAGAGAGTAGAAGGATGGTTACCAGTGGCTGGGAAAGGTATTGGGGAAGGGAGGCATGCTGGGAAGTTATGGATGGCTAATGGGTACAAAAACAAATAGTTAAAATAAGACCTAGTATTTGATAGCACAACAGAGAGACTATAGTCAATAATAATGGTATTGCACACTTAAAAATAACTAAAAGTATATAATTGGATTGTTTGTAACACAAAGGATAAATGCTTGAGGGGACAGATACCGATTTTCCATGATATGATTATTACACATTGCATGCCTGTCCCAGAACATTGCATGGACCCCCTAAATACATACACTTACTATGTATTCACTAAAATAGAAATGTTTTTTAAAAATTTAAAGGAAATTTAGTACATTGTCTACCGGTCAAGATAGAGTAGGCTATGTTATAGGGAAGAGATATCAGATGCTTAATACAACAAAAGTTTATTTCTCTTTTGTGCTCCAGATCATCCTAACTCCAACATTTAAGCTGATGGAGCAGTCATAGTGTGCAAGGTTCCTAGTTACCCTAGAAAAGACAAAGAAAGCTTCAGAAGTATCATGTCAGGAGTTAAATGTCTGGCTTAGGAACATACGTTTCCAGTTAAAATTCAGCCAGAGTCACATGGCCTCTCCATCCTAAGGCAAACGGCAAATGCCTAGAAATAGCTGGTGAGCAGCACCAAGGACCATCACAGGAACCTAGATGTAAAAACTGTGACAAATCACTGCATGACTAGGTTAGGTATTGGGAATGTGAGTCCTGAACTGAACCAGCAAAGCACATGTTCCAAAGTTAAACAGCCAAACAAGGAAGATGTTGACTAGAAAACAGGACGTAAAAGGTAGCAGGGGAAATGTTTATGTAACCTACAATACATTATTTTTCAAATATTCAGAACTGATTGCAGACATGAGTACTAAAGTATAAAAACATTTTATTCAATGTTTTATATATTTTATTTATTTATTTATTTATTTATTTGTTTATTTATTTTGAAGCAGTCTTACTCTCTCCCAGGCTGGAGGGCAGTGGCACGATCTCAGCTCACTGCAACCTCCACCTCCTGGGTTCAAGGGATTCTCCTGCCTCAGCCTCCTGAGTCACTGAGATTACAGGTAGCTGGGATTATAGGTGTCTGCCACCACACCTGGCTAATTTTTTTTGCTTTTAGTAGAGATGGGGTTTCACCATGTTGGCCAGTCTGGTCTCAAACTGCTGACTTCAAGTGATCTGCCTGCCTTGGTCTCCCAAAATACTGGGATTACAGGCTTGAGCCACCATTGCCCAGCCATGTTATATATTTTATATTGCTATACATACACATCTATATAATACATTTGTTTACTGTGATTTACAGGAGAATTTGTACAATTATACAGATAACTTAAAGGCAAAGTCATCCTTGTGTCTACTACTTGTATACTTGAGATGAACAGTTTTCAGGGCTATGATAACTCAGGCAATTGCCTCCAACTCTTCAGAGTCACTCTGTGGTGGTAGACACAGCTTATTAAGTAATGTATTGATGTGGCTTGAAGAAGTTAAATAAAATCTAGCCCCTGAACACATCAATGGCTTAGGAAACAATGCTCTTTTCTTGGGACCAGGCGTCCTAAAAATACTAAGGCTAGGCAAGACCTTCAGATGTCATAAAACACCAATTTCAGATTTTTATGCTTCCGAATATTAAAATGAAGAAATGTCAAAAGAAGGTAACAAAATGCAGTAAATAGTGTTATTTTTAAAAATTAACAGAATACATTTATCTATGCCATTTTAAAGACACAAAGAGGATTTCTATGTGTTTTTAATTCACAGGTCACCATAAACAATGTGGTCAGAATGGGATGCAGGTTAGAGCTTATGATGGCCTTCCTCTGGGTCTGCTAGCATGCCCCTGTGACTTTATGTCTAATCTCATTCAGAGATCTCTGACACAGAACTCAGGGCTCCACAGGAGTGTGAGGACTGTCCCACCCTTCCAACCCAATAGATTCCAAATTGGTTTTTTACTAGTCATCAGTGACACTGGGATGAATTGAATTCACTTTAAAATATGAAATCCCAGCATCCTTTGCCTCCTGGAAGTAGCCCCATTCCACACTGCTTCTCAGCCCAGGCCCCATCAATGCCTAGAAGTCAGCTCAATTATGCAACTGAAGCATTTGAGCTAGAAGAAAGCCATTCTCCTCCATGGCTTCCTGCCTCTGAGAGCGGACAGTAAGAGGAGACCCCATTGTCAGGAGAGGATGGAGATACCATTCAGAAGACATGCTGATTGTTAGCAAGCACAGGACTGCAGCTGTCTCTTCAGAGAGGCTTTATGGATCATAATCTGAGGATGGCAAGGGAAGAACTGCAGGTGAGGATGAGAATTTGGGCATGTCTGTGCCATCCCGAGGGCCTCTCTCACCACCTTGGTAGCTGCTCTGTAACATGTTCCTTCCAAGTCCCCAACTTTCCAATATTCCTTTGTCATTTCTGGTGCGGACCTTTTGACCGCTGTAGTTACCATGGTGTAAGACATTTAATTTAAGGCACAAGGCTAGGGTTCAGATCCCAATGGGAAACATATTTGTTGCTGGATCTTTTGAAAATTACTCAGTACTGCTAAGCCAACATTTTGTCAGTTCTAAAAGAAGGAGATAATACTCATCTCATAGGACTGCTGTGAGAATCAAGTATAAACACCTATAAGAAAAATGTATTGTAAACTACTACTACCCCCTCCAGCCTCCTCCAATATTGCCAGGAATAAATAGTTTCCATTCAGCCACAGCCTATGTGCTCCCTGGAATTAAAGCTGGTTTAGAGTTTACTGCTTCAAATGCAAATGGAAAAGTAAACCATTTAGAGAGTATTCCTAGTGGACCGCAGTGCCCTCAAGGTCAAGACCATTGACTTATTCATCTTCACACTCTGGCATCTAGCCTCATTTCTGGCACCCAGGAGTCATTTCACATCAAGTAAATTTGTGAGTGCAGAAGAAATCAGTTGTTCCATGTAGACCACCTCTTCTCATGAAAGTGTGTGATCTCAAGAGGCAAGGCAGTTGAGCAGCTAGTTTGGGGATCTGGGGATTGATATAAGTCAGAAACTGGAATGAGCATGTGGTAGCCTAAGGGATGGGAGGGGTGAGTGTGGTGCTGACCCTATGTATGGGTGAACCTGAGACTCAGGGCCGCTTAAATGCTGCATCCTAGGTGCCTCACTGTCTAAGCTTAGTTCCAGTGCTTGGCAACCCTGTGTTCAACCACCTTCCCTTTGGGAGTTCTTCAGAAATTGCAGAGGATTCAGGCTCAATCCAGATTTGGGGTAAATCTCCCATTTATTCAGAATGGATGAGCTATGAAATATTATGGCTATTAAGTATTGAGTATTGATTAGTGCATGATTTTATTCACTTCAAAGCAGAAAGATCACTGGTGTGTGAGTGGAAAGATCCCCCGTAACCCTCCGCTCTGTTTCCTCACTTTTCAAATGAAGTGTTCTCCGTTTTAAAATTCTGTATTTTCAGATTGGCAGAATATTAATAGTTGAAGCTGGGGAATGGGAACATGGGGGAACATTATACTGTTCTTTCTTATTTGGGGTATGTTCAAAACTTTGCATAACATTAAAAAAAATCTGTGTTTTTCTCTAAATATTCTCCACTGCTGATCCATTTTTGAAGACATCAAACATCACAAATGACTCAAATATATCCCAAGGCTGTTTCAAATCTTCAGATTAATAAAAATCATTATGGCATAAAATTTGCTGTGATCACATTCTCCCAAGTCCTGGGCAATACATTACATAAATAAAAATTAAGTTTTATGTGATCTGCTCAGACCCTCTCTGAGAGTAACTTCATACGCAAGAGCAACACTGAGATGCTGCTGGTCAAGTACAAGCATATTTCAGATAAATTACTCATCCTACATGAAGGACTGAAATTTTTGCCTCATCAAAATGATACCTTGCCGTACACCAGGGACTTTCAGGTCAGGTGCAAATGCAACTACAGAATGTAGAGAATGCAAAGTGTGGTTCCCTAACTCAAATGTCAACAAAATGCGATTGTATTTATTTTCTGCAACTGAACAATCTGATTTCTATTTCAGTTTCCCTGCATGCCAAAATAGCATAGACTGAATCACAGTCTATTTTGGATTTCCCTTTTCTTTGGAATTGCATGTAAGTCTGGGGAGGGTGTTTAAATGGTATCATTGTGAAAAGGAGGCACTCTGTATCATCTCGGCAGACCAGCATCCTTTGAGACATTCCCATTCCCATCTGTACATCTATTGCCCATGAAAGCAATCACTGGGTTATCCTTCATGCCTACTGCCATGCTCCACTGGGGGTCAGGAGCAATTCTGTGGCCTCCCACGCCACACTGAGCCATGGTAAGATCCATGAGGCTGTGTAGAACCCCATGTACCAAAACATCATATAGTCACTCTTTCTGTGAGGCATAATCTCTTTCCCAGGGACCTACTTAGGACAGGGAGGCTCAAGGCGTCTTTCCTCTCAGACTTCCCTAATCCAGTTGGAGGTGCTATCACCTTCCAGATTAGTAACAGTCAGAGTAGAATGGAATAAACCCCCATATCTTCTTCCCCAAATCCACTGTATACCCATTACTGGCTTCCCTTCTATTCCTCTTCATCATCACCACCACCACGATCACCTTCTCCCTAAATTCAGGGAATTTTTTTCTAGTCTAGAAGTAAACCATCTTTTTCTAACTCACCAGGTATTAGTCCAAATCTACTGTTTATGCTTTAAGTGCCCTCAAGGCTAGACTTATGAAATTCAAAAACTTTATTCTGCTGTTATATAATCATTAATTGTCCATGGTGATGAACACCATGGATTACAGGGCAATAGAAAATAATAGGGAAATTGAAATTCCTGTTAATATTTTAAAATATTATTCTGCCACAAATATTCTCTGGTTTTGTTGCAACTTGCAATTTCAAGAGCTTCATCTCATCTTCAAAGCTCTTCATCCCTTCAACTCATCCTTGAGGAGTTCTAAAATATGTTTTTATGTTGTTCTCCTCCCCTGCTGATATGCTTTGGCTGTTCCCCATCCAAATCTCATCCTAAATTGCAGCTCCCATAATCTCCATGTGTCATGGGAGGGACTCTGTGGGAGGTAACTGAATCACAGGGGCAGGTTTTTCCCATGCTGTTCTCATGATAGTGAATAAGTCTCATGAGATCTGATGGTTTTACAAAGTGCAGTTCCCCTGCCCACACCCTCTTGCCTATCACCATGTTACACATGCCTTTGCTCCTCCTTTCCTTCTGCCATGATTGTGAGGTCTTCCCAATCATGTGGAATTGTGAGTCCATAAACCTCCTTTGCTTTATAAATTACCCAGTCTCAGGTATTTCTTCATAGAAGTATGAAAATAGATCAATACACCTACTGACTGCCTTCTGATGCCTAAAAAGCATGAGGTGCCGCTATAAAAGTTGCCTGTTACATTTCCTGTTGCTGCCCAAACAAGCAGCACCATGCGCCACGTCAGTGATGGCTTTTCTACATTCTCAGTGTCTCCAGGGGTTTTAGATAAACAGCTCTTTTAGCTTGTACTCATTGTTTAACTTTGTTAGGTGTGAGCTTATAGGATTGGAGCAAGGGGTGATCTTAGTGACAGACATGGCCCTTGTTCTCCAATGCCTTTAGACTGTTTGTGGTCCAAGCATGAAGTTTCCATACTCTTTTTCTTTAGTGTGTCTCATCTCACAGGCTCCTGGGTCCCACAGGCAAAGAGGGCTATGCTGGGCCCTCTGGACATGCTCAAACAGGTTTAAATCCTAGGATAGAGATAGCCCAGGTTCTCAAGATGAGACCCACCACCTCACATTGAAAAACGCATTGATACCAAAGACTGATTAATATGCATGTAAATGTTGGCATTTGGCACTCATTACACCTATAGGTAGTAGAGGCTCAGAAGCCAGGGCTGAAAAATTTTGTGTCTATTCATAGATACCAGTCTGGCTACCGCCACCTCTACTCTGAACTGAGAGAGTAAGGAGCGTACCTGGGAGGACAGTCCATGCCCTAGAAATTGAGGAAGATACTTTCTTCCTCGCTGTTGGGAGTATAGTGGCTTCTTTACTATAGTCACCCCATTCTCTTCTCAGATAAACCCATTGGCAAGTATCATTTTTAAATCTTTCTTCTAAAACCATGGAATCTGACACATTAGAAAAATAAAATTCTTCTCTGTGGTTGGCTGAATAGTATCCCCTAAATATGTCCATGCCATAATTCCAGACTCTGTAAATGTAATATTATATGGCAAAAAGGTCCTTGCCAAGGTGATTAAATCAAGGACCTTGAAATGGGGAGATTATCCTGGATTATTCTGGGCCTGATGTAATCACAGTGGTCCTTATAAAAGGTATGCAGGAGGAGTCAGCATCAGAGGAGAAAGCTATGTGAGGACAGAAGCAGAGACTGGACTGAGAGGTCTACAAGCCAAGGAATGCCAGCAATTTTGAGAAACTAGAAGGAGAAAGGAACAGATTTCCCCCTTGAGGTCTGCAGAGGAAATATACCCTGCTAACACTTTGATTTTAGCCCTGTACAGCTCATTTCAGACCTTTGATTTCCAGAACCGTAAGACTTCTAAAACATTAAATTCTGGTAATTGTTACAGGAGCAATGGGAAACGCAGACTCTCTCACAACTCAGCAGAATTAGTGAAACAGCTTGTACCTTTTATCTAGAATTTTGCCATATACCTCGGGAGCTATCTAAGAAATAGGAGATTGAGAGCACCTAAAAGCTGTGTTTCTTGCCAAGGAGATGCTTGAGATCAGTTTGCCTATTTGTTACCCATGGACTGGTAAGCTTTCTGCCAGATGGTGACATTACATTGGACCTAGAATCAGTAGACCACTGATATGGTTTGGCTCTGTGTCCCCACCCAAAGCTGATGCTGAATTGTAATTCCCAGTGTTGGAAATGGGGCCTGGTGGGAGGTAATTAGATCACCGGGGTGGTTTCTAATGGTTTAGCACCATCCCCTAGTGCTGTCTTGTGATAGTGTTCTCACAAGATCTGGTTGTTTAAAAGTGTGTAGCACCTCCCCCTTTGTGTACTCTCTCTCTCTCTCTCTCTCTCACACACTCTCTCCCCCCCCTCCCTATCCCCACCGGCCATGTGAATACCTGCTTGCTTCCCCTTCATCTTCCACCATGATTGTAAGTTTCCTGAGGGCTCCCCAGCAAAGCCTCCTGTACAGCCTGTAAAACTGTGAGCCAATTAAACCTCTTTTCTTCATAAATTACCCAGTCTCCGTTCTTTATAGCAATGTGAGAAAGAACTAATACAACCACTTTGAACCCCGGCTGTCATTAGCCAGTTGAATGATTTATGGTAAGTCACTTATTCTTTCTAAAATGGAGAGGATCAATGACTGCTTAAAAATATACTGTGAAAACCCAGTGAGACAATAATATAAGTGAGAGAACTTGATATCCCATAAAAACCTTCACATGTATAAGGTATTCTTATAGATAAAAATATGGCATAGGGTATATAAAAAATATTCTAGTCATTTGCATTTCTTGCTCATTTTTATTTCAGATAAATGGAAGTTACTTGGATTTTCCTTTAAGGAGCTCAGATTTCATCAAAAGCATTGAACTCTGTCTCTAGGGTCATTTCCAGCTCTGCTACTCTATAATTCTAAATGTCAGCCTGAATGAGGCTGTAATAGCCCCATTAATTCTCTCATGGCAGATAGAGACCAAAAGTCCAGAACAAAGCTAGAATTGACCAAGAATGAAGGGTAGCATGGGCCAGGGTACAGACTCCTACATAAGAGTGTTTTATTCATGCTTTCTTTATTCATTTATTCATTGCACATATATTCACTGAGTGAATACAGCATATGCCAGGGGTTATGCTTGGCACTAGATAAGTTGGAAAAGGTGATTGGGGGACAGGAAGAGTTAGGAAAATGAATAAGACAAGGTTTGTGGCCTCAGTGACTTTACATCAGGTAGGGTAGGTAGATAAGCAACCCATGGCAGCCTAAATGTCTCCAGACCTCATTCCCCTGTGGTCTCCAATTAGGTCACACGACTTTTATACCCACATCTCATTGATTTCCATAGACCCATCTACTCACATAGAAAGCCAGCCCCTTGCTATATTGCCCAGTGTTTCTGGAGGCCTGCAGGGATATCTCACACATGCTCATCAACATGCTGTACCTGCTGGCTGCTGTGCTCACCAGGCACGTGCCATCTGTTACCCGCAGAGCTCTCAGGCAGGACCCCTCTGTATTTCATAGATGTGGTTAAATTTGGAACCAACCGTAAATCCATGCCATGGCAACCTAAGCCTCCCCAACAATTCCCAAGCGTTTTCATGGGTTCCATCCTCCGTACCCATTTTGTTTACCACTTAACCACTTCCAACATCCTCCTCCACATCCTTGCTGAAGAATTCAGCTACTTTTATTGTTTCCAAAGAAACTCATGCACATCAAGCACTTTGTGTCCTTCATTCCCTCCTTCCTTGACTTCATAGATTTAACTGGCAACTTGCATATAGGGAAAGGACAGAGCAGAGATTTGAAGGAAGCTCACATTGCAGAGGGCAAGACCTTTCACCATCTGCTGGCTCCAACCCTCTCTCACTCTTCTCCTTACCTCTCTCCCCTTCTCCTAAGCCATCAAGCACACCCTCTCCCCAAACCTTCCACAGGCCAGTTCCACTCATGCCCAGATGCACTGGAGACTAAGCTCCCACTGCAGGTGCTTATTATAATATTTTCCCAATACAGATCTGTGGAATCCAGAGGAGTGGCTGTCTCACATGCAAAATTTTTCAGGATAAGAGAATAAACGCAATCCACAAAATTTCTCCCATTTCATGACCTAAAGCACCAGCATACATTCTTTCTGGGTTCCAGTGTCATTTCCAGCAATATAAGTGTGCGGACATAAGGCAGACATCAACCACACAAGCTGCAATGTGATTTCCAGTTACTGCTGTTTGTGTTGCTAAGGACGTTGAGGTGGGCGTGGCCTGAGCACCTGCACCCTGGCGATGACAAATCAGACACAGCAGGACCCAGAGCAGGTGCCCTTTTCCTTTTTTAGGATTCTGACTGTTTCAAAGTATCAGTCATGCACCAGATGTCACTAAAGGAGGTTTTATTTGAAACAGTCTGACTTAATGAGGCTCAGATTGTTGCTGTGAGCTTGTGGGTAGGGGAGTATGTGTACAGAAGCAGAGGTGGATTTACCCTGGAGCTAATAAGCCTCATGCTTCAGGGCCTGTCACTTGGTAAGTTTCTTCCAAAGCCCTGTCCCCAATATTGTATTCACTTCTTAAACAGCACTCTCAAATTGTTAAGTCTCATGGTCTACAAAACCACCACCCCAGTACACCAGAGCCTTTGGCCCATGTTGCCACCAGGGCTGAACACAAACATGCACACACATGTTCATGGGGTCAGCCCTTGCAAAATTAGAAAATGCAAAATCTGTCTCTGACATCCTTCTCCTCCACCTGCCTGTTTTCTCAGAGCCTGTGGCCTTGCGTCTTAGAATTCTCCATGCTCCCACTAACCATGCATCCCCACCCTGCTTGGTGCACTCAAATGCCTACTTTCCCACACCCCGTGATCCAATACAGTGGTCTCCAAACTATAGCCCATGGGCAAAATCTAGCCCACCACCTGTTCTTGTAATTAAACTTACACATCTTGTGTGAGGCTGCTTTTGTGAGGCAGAATTGAGTAGTTGCCACAACGATTAAATTACCCCAAAGTCTGGAGTATTTACTCTGTGGCCCTTTACAGAAAACAAGTATGCCAACCTCTGGTTGAATCCTCAGTAACTTCATAACTAATATTGACAATTCATTTCATCAGCCAAAGATCTAAACCTATTCATGTTCTCTCGTACTGCTTCCCTGTTCATTTGAAATGAAAACCAGCTGTTGCCCAGGCCCCACAGATGTCCTGTGGCCAACACTGCCTGACTCTCCGATCTGTGCTGACCATTCCCTTTTCACTCACTATTCCATGCTCTCTTTCTTTCTGTTCTTCAGAAATGCAAAATTGGTTCCAGCCTCTGGGTCTCTGCACTGGCTGTTTTTGCTCACTAAAAGTCCTCCCCGCCAAATCTCACATGGCAGGTTCTTTACGATTCAAGTCTTGACTCAAACATTGTCTCCCCAGACAGGCACTCCATGACTCTTATCAAATATTGTGCCCTGCCTTCCGTCACATGTGCTGGTTTTGTGTTACATGTGCTGGTTTTTTTTCCTATAGCTCTTGCAATTATCCTGCTTGTTTGCTTGTTTATTTGTTTACCATTGGTTTCCTCCAATGCTGTGCCTCTGGAACCACAGGCTTGTCTATCTTACTCAGTGTTCTGAAGTATCTAGAGCAGTGCCTGGCATATAGTAGCAGGCTATCAAGAAACATCTGTTAAACAAATGAGCAGAATGGTGATGCTTTAATAAGAGGATTCTGAAACTTGAAAAGGGACAGCCATTACTACAGGAATTTCAGAATTACACACACAGCTGGAATTTCAGAATTGCACAAATTGTACAGCTCTAGGAATGGCCCTCCCTACATTGCAGGGAGATTAACCATGGGTTCTGATATGGTTTGGCTCCATGTCCTTAGCCAACTCTCATCTCGAATTGTGATCCCCATATGTTGAGGCAGAGACCTGATGGGAGGTGATTAGATCATGGGGATGTTTTCCCCCATGCTGCTCTCATGATGGTGAGCAAGTTCTCATGAGATCTTAATGGTTTAAAAATGTGGCACTTCCTCGTGCTCGCTCGCTCTCTCCTGCTGCCATGTAAGACATGCCTTGCTTCCCCTTTGTCTTCCGCCATGATTGTAAGTTTCCTCAGGCCTCTCCAGCCATACACAGTGGTGAATCAATTAAACCTCTTTTGTTTAGAAATTACCCAGTCTCAGGTAGTATCTGTATAGCAGTGTGAAAATGGACTAATAAAGGATAATCAGATTTTCTTTCTGAGACTTTTGAGGATGTAGGTTTTAGGTTTAACTCATGACCAGGAAACCACTCAAAGCTCATATAGATTTAGTGCAAGCCAGAGCTTAGGACTGCCACTGGAGAAAGAAAACTCACGTTACGGTTCAGGCTGAACCCATGAACCTATTTGTTTATCACTGTGATGTATTTCAATAGACAGCTTCTGACAGTGGAGAAATAATCAGAGACAAGGCCTTTGCTTTAAAACTTCCTTCTTGGTAGCAACAAGCATCTTTAGTTTTATGCGTAGTCCTGACATTAACCAGTGATTTTTTTTTTCCCCAAAAATCTCTCCCTGTTGCTGCTCCCATTCATGCTAGCCTCACTTCAGTCACCCTGGTCAAGCTCAGAACATTCTGTATGTGCTTCCACTTTCACAACTTTCTTACTCTCTTTCCCATGTCTCACCATCACCACTTGCCCCAGGCCTGGCCATTTTCAAAGCTATACTTGTATCCTACCTCCCGCTATCCCAGAAATCTCCTAAATTAGCATTAACGTCTTCTTTTCTAACACCCTATTGCACTTCCTTTCTACTATACTAGTTGCCTATGACTGCATAACGGACCATCCAAAAATGTTTTAACCACTTAAAACAACTGGCATTTTATTTTATCTAATGATTTTGGATCAGGAATTTGGACAGGGCTCAGCTTGGCAATTTTTCTTCTCCACATGATATAAGCTGAAGTCACTAGATGGAATTCATCTGGAGAATGAGTAAGTGTGGTCTAAGACAGCTCACTCAATGTTTGACACATTGGTGGGAATGGAGTGTCTAGATGGCATCTGGCATGTGTAGGTGAGTAGTCAGGCTTCCTTTTAGCAACTCAGAGAACCCAGATAGAGTTCCAGTAGACAAGAAATGGAAGCTTCTTGGGTTGCAGTTTTATCTCTGAAAATAAAATCTGTCATTAATGAAATGGTCTCCCAGATAGCTCCAGCCCCAAGAGTCTCATGCTTTAACTCCATCTCAGAGTGTGTGCACTCAGCCATTAATCCCTTCTTTACTTGGAAAGCAGGAGATTTTAGGAATCTCAGGCAAATTGCAGCAGAAGAGTTTAAGAGCTGTTTGTCTAAAGGACTAAGAGCTATGAACCAACATGGTAGAACAGGATTGCTAATGCATACTTCACTAATTTGGCAAAAAAACAAAGCAAAACAAAATACAGACTTCTTTATATTCTTTAACTGATCCAATATTCCTTATTAACTGTCAATCTCCCTCCTAATCTTGCTAGATAGTAGGGATATGGGGTAAGAATAGAGGCAAAATCTGACAATTAATAGTACTACATATTCAAATGCTTCTTGGAACAAACATTCACACAGTTTTTTAAACTCTTTGAACAGAGCTGTTTTCCCTCTCTTCTTCCTGATTTTCAAGATGGCTTCTGAGTGGAGATGAAAGCTTAAGAGTATTTCTGATAATTGAGGGAGTGCAAATATAGAAAGGGGCTTGAGGTGGTGAGAGGAAGCTGGCCTGGGTACTGCCTCTCTCTGCAGAACTGGCAGATCCAGAGAACTGACCTCACGATTGGCATTTGCTGAGGGCAATTTCATCTGGCCTTATGACATCAAGTTTATCCTTGGATGCTCATGGCTGGCCTTTGCTGTTGAATTTCCTGTCCTGGGTGGTTGCCTATTTCTGACACTAGCCCTTCATAGCAGCTATGTGAGTTCTCACTGGGCCATAAAGCAACCTTCAAACCTTTTACCCAACACACCAAAGTTCAGCAGAGCCCAGAGAGCTTCCAGAGGCTTGTCCCTCTAACCACTTTCCTCTACTGGTCCTGCCCCATATCCTTCTACCAGATTTATCCTAGAGACCCGAAGTCCCCATAAGACCGTGCTTGGAAGGAAAGCCACAGCATTGCACAACTTCAGGAATGGCCATTCACAAAGAGTACAATGCAACTGGGGCCCCTGCAGTTGCAAAGCACAGAGGTTCCAGTGAGGGTAGCAGGCCACCAACCTCAGTGTCGGATTCACTCAAGATTCTCCCAATAAGAGAAGCTATAAATGCATGTGTTTAACAATTTGGCTATTCTCTGGTTCCTCTCTTCTTATTCCCATAACTCCTCAAGCCTAAAGATGCAAGATTTCTCCCTGCCTATCCAATGTAACCAAGGGTTCTCTTATATTCTATGCTAATTTTTCTCTATCAAGGTTTATAGAAACTCTAGGAGTCAGTCCACCAGCCATGATTCCTGACATTAATGGGAGCTCAAAGAATTTAGGAATTTATTTCTCTTCACCAAAGCCTGGCTTTGAAGACTATTATCTTGCTAGTGACTCAAAAATCCTATTTGCTAGTCAAAGATGAGAAATGACTCTACTGCTAGAGTTGGCCTCCACCCTTTCCCTGAAGATCTGAAACCCATCGCTTCAATGAGTAGAAGGCCCCAGAGCAACCATCTTTCTAGGAGATAGAATACTTCAGAAATTATATTTTAAATTATTAGCCCTCATATGCATATATGTTACAAACATTATTTTCATGTATTTTACAAATATTGACATTACAGGGCTCTCAGGGGTTAAAAAATAAGATGAAAGCTTCTTTTTTTTATGCTAATAAAATATTCACTAATAAGAAGTGAATATTCCCCAGGTCCTTTCTTAACTGGGGATGAAATCTTTGCACCTAAGGTGGTAACTGAGGGATGGATGAGATAATTCCAAACCAGAGCGTTCATAAAATGGGGGGTACACAGGTGAGATTCACATGTGATAAAAACACAAGGCTCGCAAATGTGGTGAGCGTATTCAGAGCAGATGCAGTCCCTGTTATCACTTGACAGAACCTCCTTAGGATGTAGAAGTGAATCCAAAATAGCAGCGATTCCATGCTCCAACTTCGGCTCCCATCCTAATCACAGACTTCAGCCGAGTTGAGGCCATGTCCTCTGGCAAGGCTTTCTGTGTAACTTAAATCAAGTTTCATCCCTGATTTATTAGGATTTTGTTAAATTGCTAATACCATTATTCTGCCCCCATCCATTTCATCAGCAGCAGTTTAAACTCAGTCGTCTTGAATCAGTCACAAACAGTCCCAAAGGTTTATTTGGCTTTATATTTCTTAACACAATTTATAGCATTCAAATATTGAATTAGATTTCAGGATGACATTCATCAAGCCTACTGTAATATGCCCTTGGCTTTTTTCTCTTCATCTCTTTCATCTATCTTGGCAGTAAATGTGCTGCTGCTTTACCTCTGTTCCATATGATCAGGTAAGATTGCTTTTTCTTTCCTAGGCTTCTATTTCCGCAGTGCCTTAGAGCTCATCTACATGGATTGCTTAAGTTTCTTTCCTTTCATAAAGCTTTGTAATAAACTCTCTTCTTCAAATACATTCCCCCAGGGAGTACCCCAGATTTGGTCTTTTTCAAATGCAGGAATTACTGCATTTGATATCTTTCCCAAAGATGGGATATTATCTTTCCCAAAGAACAGATCAGGTCTCATGGACCTCCAAGCATGTGTGTGTTCATGGGAACGAAAAGCTGAAATACTATGATCTAGCCTGGAAAACTCATTTAGAGGGCTCATAGTCTGCAGTGGAATACTCTCCGATAGTTAAGTTTCTAGGACTCTGGCCTAAGAAACAGAGTTCCCAGGATTAACAGAAATATGACTGTTCTGTCCTGAGCTCTCACAGACTCTAAGAGGTTAGACTGGGATCAGCCAGTCCAACCCCACTTATTTCATAACTGAGGAATCTGAGATCTAAAGAAACTGCTACAAAAGAAGCTTATCATCCCAGTAAGTTGCCAGGCAAAGTCTCAGATGTGCCCTGTGGGTTTGTTAGCATTAGTCATTCCCAGTGTTACAAAAATTCACATCGTACACACTTCAAGAGAAAAAGAGCACAGGCTCTGAGAATGGGCAATCTCGAGTTTGCATTAAAACTCCACCACCTACTGGATATTCAGGCAGAGTATATTTCTCACTTTGGAAATGGGGTACAACACTGCCACCCTGGAAAATCATGGAGCACCCACACAGCCCATGGGACACTGCAGAGCTCGGTGAACGGCAGCTAAACAGTAATGTTAAAGAGCCTGGGGCATGGACATCTGGGGGAACAGGCTTGGGAATTGGGAGGTGGGTGGAACCTGAGAACGAATAGAGAGGTCAGGGAAAAACCATGTGTGAGTTTGGCACAGTCTACCAATGCCTAGTTTAGGATTGCAGGATCAATTCAGAGGACTGATTATCTCAGCCAGCCAAACCGCAACAACTCAGACAATTCAATTTTCTGGCGTTCTCTAGATCCTACCTCATGTCATTCATTTAATTCTTGCTCCTTCTTCACAAAGAGAAGGAACAGAGGAATTAAAGAGAGATGAAGAACAGGCTGGTCAGAGCCTGCCATCATTACAGCAGGAAATCTAGACTGCACTTAAGTGAGCCCCCCATCTCTCCCTCACTTTTATTACTGGTGCTAAATACAGTGAGTGCATATTTTATTGTTCAACTGCTTCTCAAAAATAGAAGTCCTTTATATCACTTAGTCCTACTGGTACACGGCTGGGCACAAGGACGGGCGTCTAATAAATCATTTGTAAAGTCATGAGGCTGAAAGGGAGTTGATAATAAACCCACTCATTTTCACACTGAGAAGATGGAATAAGGAAGTAAACTAGAGAAAGGTAACAGATAATCAGCCCTTCTTATGTTTGGATGTTAGAGTTGGTATAACACTGTCCAGAAGATCAAAGCTCAATCCACACTCCTTCCTCCTAAGCATGCTTTATGTCTCTCTGTTCAAAGTGACCAGAAGGCAGCCCAAGGCTTCTGTTTTCACTTAACATCTTGGCTGAATCTTGCAATATTGTTTCATTTAGTGGGTCCACAGTTGTGTAAGAGAACAATTTCCTCTTCCTTGAAACTTTTATATGGCCTTTGTTCTCCTGCTAGGCCAGTTCCCAACTAAACTTGAATTTCCAGTTTGGAAGTGAACACATGGCCTTGTGATTTAATACATTCTTGGTAGTAGAACTGGAAAGATCTGTCTAGAAATATTGCATACAGCTGCAGCTAAGATCCAAGACTATTGTTTACCCACAGAGAATAGTAGGGCCAAAAAAAAATTCTATATTGAGGTTCAGTGATCCCAAACTCAGACAACTGTCATCAAAGCTGGGCAAGTTAATGCCACCGTCTGTAACAGCTGGGTTTCCACAAATACCACCATGCCTCTCACTCTTCAGAGGTATTATGTCCCCAAAGCCATGTTGGTTTTACTAGACTGCCTGCTACTTGGCACCATTTCAATGTGTGAATATTTTCATTCAAGATCTCCCCATCTGCCAGCAGCCTAGGCAGTTATGCCCCGGTATGCTGGTGGTGTTCTTACAAGGGGATCAGGCCACTGGGATTGTAACACCTGCCTCTGGGCGATGCAGGAAGTAACCAGGCAAAACAAAAGAACACAGGATATGGCTGCAAATAAACAGATTGAAAATGCTGCATGCTGTTGGTGTAGCGAGTTGACAGAAGCCCATCTGGATATCATCTACCTCTTGGAAGCAGAGTCAGATATCCAAGAGGTGACAGATGCACACATGCAGAATTTTTATCCCACATCAGTGAACTTGCAAAGTTTGAATTCTCTATAGTGCTCCATTTTTTGGGATATTTGCACAACCTAATTATGATACCTTTTCAGGGACACCACAACTTTCACAATGCTTCCTGGGATTCAAAAGAGTCAATCTAATCACCTGCTAGTCTCTAGGAGATGGATAATGAGAAAAGTCAGAGCTGCTATGTCTTCATCCTGGTGACCTCTCATGGAGAGCTTAATTAAAGTGTTTAGTGGGAAGAAGGAGGGTATATGGTAGAAGCAGGTTTTAATTTTCTTTCTTAGCTAAAAATGATCTATTATTCTATCAACACTAATAGAATCCTGATTTATTTCTCAAAATTTTCATAGATGATTTCATGTACTTTTGTAGGTAGTTCTGATATATAGTAGGCAGTTTTTCTTCTGCTTGCACTGGACATTTAGAGTGGTGCCTTCCCATGCCATTTGAAAGCCAAGGGGTTGATGCCTAGGGACAATGTTTTGCATACAGTAAGTGCTCAATAAATATTTGTTGTGTTGAATTAAGAAGAAATAAATATATTCACATAGGGAAAAGGGCAGGGACTTTATGAGAAAAGAAGTCGATTGTTCCCATAATCCCCAAGAATGATCCAGCAGTGGGATGTAGGGGTCAGATGAAGTTGACGGCTCATCAGAGCAGGTTGTTGTCAGGATGATTCCAAGTCCTTCATCCATACTACTCATGCCCCTGTTAGTCAGGGTTTTGTAAGGATGCAGTGGTGAAGTGGCAACTTTTGCTATTTACTAGCTACATAGTCCTGCACAAATTATCTAATCTTTCTAAACCTCAGTTATCTTATCTGTAAAATGGTAATAATAATGAAATTTATCTAGTGTTGTTCTGGGGTCAGCTTTCACTGGCTTATAAGAAGTGATTATCTGCTTCTCTTCCGGAATCTGAGTTCATTGGTTTCCCCTAGAGAGATGACAATGGCCAGGTAGGAGCATTTACACCATGAAATCAGTAAATGCTACAAATCAGAGCATATTTTTCTTGGAGAGCCAGCTGTTAAACATTTTGTGAGTATTAAATAAGATGAATCATGTGCAATAAGATAATTCCTTGCATACAGCAGGTGCTTCAGGATTATAAATTATTACTATACTTCAGAGACTCTAGGGCTTTTATACATTTTTACATCTGTGAAATCAGGAGGTTATTCGTAATCAATAGCATGTTATAATTGGCAGCATTTTTTTCTCAGTGGCTCACAAAATAATGGTTTGTGTCACAATCAATGGAGTGTTGAGTCAATGAAACATTATTATTACTATCATCATCATCCTCATTGTCATACTAGGCCTTTTATCACAATCCATGTAAATTATCTTTAAAATGTAAGAAAAAACACACTAATGTGCCACCATACATAGTAGTAACCTGCTGATTCAGAAGAGAATCTTTGGAGTAGATGAGATCTCCCATCTTCACCCCTGCCTACAACTGGCAGCTCGCCCTCTCCTTTCCTAACTCCTCCTACACAGCCCCCTCTCAGGAATGATCCTATGGGCCCTCTAACATGTTTGAGTGACTCCAGTGAATGTGGCTTCCCATGAGCAAGTTTGCACTGGCAGCCTAATGGCTCACTGGGCAAGGGGAGCTGAGATCACCTGCTAAAGACGCTTAGAGCAAGCAGAAGAAGAGGTCTTCTCTGGTGTAGAGGCTTTCCTGACACTGAAATGATCATGCAGGTTGCTGTTTGCAGAGCTGCTAGCTTTACAATTCTGTTGCCTTGTGGGTGATACATATCCGAAACTCAATACATGTTTGTTGAATAAGCCAATGAATGATTAAATGGATAACAATAATCAGGATATACCAACTATGAAGATTTTAATAAGTGAAATAATCAAACGTTATTTACGATGTACTAATTTGTACTCAGATATCTTGCTGGTGGAATGTAAATTGCTTTAGCACTTTTAAACAACAATTGCTGGTATGCATTAAAATTTTGTATGTGCCTACCATGCACAAACTAGAGTTCACAAGGATCATCGTAGCTGTGTTGTCTCTAGTGAGAAAAAAAATTGTAATGAGTCTATCTATGAATAAGGAATGGTTTAATAAATGCTACTATGCCCGTAGCCATTCTATATGCAGCAGTTAGGAAGAACGAGATCAGTCTGTATATATTAACAGGAAAAGAAATATTAGTGAAATAAGAATTTACTGAACACTATACAAAATATGATGATTTTTAAATTTTTTAAATATGAAAACCATTTTTTCTGTATTTTTGTATATGAGCCTAAATGCACAAAAGAATGTAATAACAGTTACCTCTAGAAAGGGGTATGGTCTAGAAGGTGTATGGTCAAGGGAGACGTTAGCTTTGCTTTTATGCTTAGATTTTAAATTTTACAACCGAAATATATTTATGTATTATTTGTAGAATTAACATTTTTTAAAAATAAAAGGGAAGCATAACTAATAAATGTTTAGGCTGAGGCATAAATTTGTGTAGCAGCTATGTGAGCATGTTCACTGCTGAGGAGGGAGCTGACGTGTCTGAGCTGCGAGCGGCCAAGCACAGCAGTGCAGAGCTCCTTCGAGTGGATGCTCCTCCAACTCATAGAGATTATGAGCCAAGACAGGAAGGCAGGGGCCCCCAGAGGCCACTGCAGTGACAGTCACCTCCAGGGCTGTCTGGCAGGAATGTACAGGCTGATGGGATGGCAGAGGCCCTTCTCCCCTTTGCTGATGCCCAGTGAGGTGGGAGTCAGGAAGTGAGGGGTGAGGGAGAGAGGATTGGAATCATCCAAGACAGACGCGTCTACCTTGTTACTGCACCAAGAGCCAGGCCTCTCCGTAGATGACAGTTCAGGAGATGTGATGATTTCTTCCCTCCTCCTTCATCACCTCTACTCTAGGCAGGCTGATTTCTCTGTGTTGGCACCAAGTGCAAACCCTCCTCACACCACGGTCATAGAGCCAGATGATAGCTCAAAAAGTTGTCTTGCTTGCTCCTTGCTAGGAAGTTAGGAATTAAGCAGGCCCTGGAAAAAAGTCATCACAATACATATAGAATGTTCTTTTTTCTTCCTTGGAAACCAAAATATTTGTTGTCCTTTTGTGAGTTCAAGTCCTTATTTTCTAAAATTTTCACAGAATGGGACTCCATCACCTTGCTGGGTCTCCATCCAACTGTCCATCTATTCATTCATCCACCCAATCACATTTATTTAGCACCAACTACAAATGTACCAGTACTATGGGACACCTGCTCTTTAAGGTGGAGAGTTTCAAAGAAGGCTTTGAGGATTTGACATGAAGAATGGGTACAGTAAGTGAGGCATATCCCGGCAAACTTTTGGGAGTGTGACTGTAGGATTAGAGTCAGATGAGGGAAGGGATCAAGCAAGAGTACTCCAGGCTAAAGGGAAAACATGGACCGTAACACATCTCAGCAACTCAAACTCCCCTATACCCACAGAACTAAAAAAGCAACTCTAAACTTTGTAACGAAGAAGTGAGTTAGAGTGACTGTGAAACAGGAGAGTTCCCTGTTCCCCCTATCAGTACTCTCAGCTCCCCTTCTCATTACTCTCAGACAGAGGTGTGGCTTATCTGTTTGGTCACCGCCCTGCTGCTTCTCAAAACCACTGTGGGAAGGGGAGCACGCAGACGGGCAGGTGCAGAGGCTGGCAGGGAGCACTTTGGGCTCCAGCCCCATGGTAGGGTCTAGGGGTGGGTGCCTGCAGTCCCAGTGTTACAAAGCTCTCTTAGCCTTGCTGTCCACAGATGGCTCTAAGTGTTAACCAACTCAATAGACCTTCTGCCTTTTTGCAAGGTCAGAGGGCCAGTGTGACAACTTTCTGTATCCCGAGCTCTTATCCAGCATCCCAGAAGTAACTGGTCACACATGGGCTTGAAGAATGAATGTGGGGTTTATTGAGTGGTGGAGGCATCTAAGGGCTGAACTCCTTTCCTACCACCCCTAGCTGAACTTTCCTCTTCCTCTCTCTCTGCTGCGTCCTTCTGCCGTCCCTCTGCTTGTCTCCTCATCTGCTGGTCTGCTCCTGGAGCCTGGGGTTTGGGGTTCATATGGGTACAGGTTAGGGAACATGGCAGGCCAAAAGGCAACTTCTTGGGTGTGAAAACAAGAATGCCTGTCCTCATTTAGGGTCACAGGTCTTCAGGCTTGAGGGTGGGGCTCTTGCCAGAAAACCCCACTCTTCTACCTAGTATTTCTCTGTCTCCTGTCTATATCACCTGTAAGATGCTAGATGGGTTTTTACAAAGCATAGGAGCATCATTCAAAAGGATTTTCAGGCATGTTAATGAAATACCAATAAAGCCATTGAGACAGAAATGCAGTTAAGTGATTCAGGTCTGGAAACCGAATTTCTGACAAAGGGAAGCTTGTTTAACAGGGTGATGGCATTTTTCACTTCCAAACTGTGGACAGCTGTACAGTCTGAAGTGCTCAGGATAGACTCCGTCAAGCTGAAAGGCAGGAATCAAGTTTCCCTAAGCCAGGTTGTTGGAGCCCTTTACCTCCTTGGCCAGCCTTTTTAAACTGAAAAATCAGTTTTAATTAAAAAATCAGTTCCAGTGGTTCTCCCATGCTCAATAAAAGCATCTGCACACTCTAACTTTCTTTCAAATACCTTGCCACTTTTACTCCAGACAGAGCCAACATAAAAGCTGAGAGATAAATCAAATTTCTTGTCAGAATATCAGGTAGGCTGGGGACTGCTGGGGAAAAAAAGGAACCTGCTGTGGACTTCAATGGCTCGAGAATTGGCAAAAACATGTGAAATGATTCCTGAAGAGCGCAGGTGAGTGCTCTGCAGGTGGCCAGGCAGGCACTCTACACTCCCTCAGGCTCCAAATCCAGCCCGGATTCCTGGTAACATGTGCAAACGTGTATTCATAAAACACTTGGTGGTGATACTCTAACAGGGAGCTGGACAGTCATTTTATTAATGATTAACTGACAACACAACCAAAGCTCATTGAGCAGCTACTGTGTGTCCTTAGAGTTAGAACTCAAGGATGGAATGGGGGAGAGGGATGGCTGCAAAATGGGGTTAAAAGAATTCAAGCCTTGCAGATATCATGCTGAACCCCTCTTGACTTCAATAGGAATAGCATCGTGTTTGAGAGGCTAAAGAAGAGATCTGGAACCAGTGAATGAGACAGCGTTTATGGAGGGAACTTACATACAGGGCAGTTCAGTCCAGTGGTGGTGGACTAGACAGAAGAACTGTAACAACTTGTAAAAAGCAGGCAGTTTATACAGCGTTTTCACTTAACACCGTCCTCCTAGCAACCTCTACCCATTAGCCTTCACTTAACCCAAAACAACAGTCTTGATATCCTGTACAGCCTGGGCCAGGGGATAAGGAATCAATCTCCATGCTGGCTGCTTCTGGATTCCTTAGCTTAGAGCTGCAAACACACATTCTTCTTAGACCATAGGGTCATTCTCAGGGTATGCTTAAGTTATGTTATTGCTGTCAGGTGTGTCTGTCATACAGAAGGCTCTTGATGGATGTAGTACACAGTGCAGATTAGGGAGGGGCCTTAGAGTCCCACTTTCCCATTCATTCACTGTGTGGCTTTGATCTGTGCACTTCAGTTTCCTCTTCTATAAAATGGGATCAATACTATCTTCTACTTCAGGTGGTTATGATGAAAAGAGATGAGCATAAAACATTTAGCTCAAAGAAAAGAAGGCATTACTACAAGGGCAAAAAGTAGACTGCTAGGCATCTTTTTATGAGTGAGCCAGGAAAACAGTAGGAGCCTAGAGGTTCTAGACATTTTTAAAATAAGAGCAGTGCAAATTATAGCTATATACACCTCCTGAGGGCAATGCCTCAAAAACAAATGCATTGGCTTCCTTTAATTCTGTATTGGTTTAATTCTACATGGTTACAGCTTGAATTTTTCAAGTATTCAAGTTATGGAAATCACCCTTTGCAAGAACAACATTAAAAAAATTAGAATCTGAAAAACAGATGCATTCTATTTGGAATGTAAATTAAGCCTTTAAAGAGGCTTTTAAGAGGTAGCCTTTCCAGGATAATAACATTGCAAGGACTCTAGGTCAATTATTCTTTAACCCAAATGTCACCTGGCTGTGGATACAAACAGGGCTACATCTAAATTAAGGCCAAAATTACAGTGCCTCTGAGAATCCCAGTCACCCAAGCAAATTATGAGTACCCCTTGCCCTGGATATTGCTAGAGCACTCTAAGGGTTGTCTCCATGTGCCCATGGGGACAGGAACTGTGACAGCCACACAGTCTCTCTCCCTGGTTCTCTCTCTTGCCACAACCCACTTGCCCTGGTTAGTTCTCAATAAGGAAACTCTGTTGCCCCTGCAGCTGCTGCCTATCATGGGATGCCAGTAACCACACCAAGCATGCTGTCCTTCCTTGAAACTGAGGAGTTAATTAGATCAAGTCTGCCCACCCTGCTTACTTTTAGTTATGGTTTTCCTTTTTCCATGAAGCTGATGGCTGCAGAAGCTAAAGGTTTCTCGTCTGAACAGCTGAAACTTAACTTTCACTGGCTACTTTATAGATAACGTTCATAGGTTGCCATGGTAATGAGCACATCAGTTGTTTTTTAGTAACTCGGGCCAGTTTCTGTTCAGTTCAAATCAGTTGAGACCACTGTATTAGTTCGTTCTCATGCTGCTAATAAAGACATACCCAAGACTGGGTAATTTATAAAGAAAGAAGGTTTAATAGACTCACAGTTCCACATGGCTGGGGAGGCCTCAAGAAACTTACAATCATGGTGGAAGGGGAAGCAAACATATCTTTGTTCACATGACAGCAGCAAGGAGAGGTGCGGAGCAAAAGGGAGAAAATCCCCTTTTAAAACCATCAGATCTTGTGAAAACTCACTATCACAAGAACAGCATGAGGGTAACTGCCCCGTGATCCAATTACTTTTCAGTGGATCCCTCCCACTATAGTTCAAGAGGAGATTTGGGTGAGAACACAGGCAAACCATATTATTCCACTGCGGGCCCCTCCCAAATTGCATGTCCTCACATTTCAAAACTCAATCATATTCTTCCAACAGTTTCCCAAAGTCTTAACTCATTCCAGCATTAACTCAAAAGTCCAAGTCAAAGTCTCATCTGAGACAAGGCAAGACACTTCCACCCAAGAAACTGTAAAATCAAAAATCAAGTTAGTTACTTCCTAGATACAGTGGGGGTATAAGAATTGGGTAAATGCACCCATTCCACATGGGAGAAATTGGCCCAAAATGGGGGACTACAGGTCTCACACAAGTCTGAAATGCAATAGAATAGCCAAAAAGTTCCAAAAAGATCTCCTTTGACTCCATGTCTCCCATCTAGGGCATGCTGATGCAAGAAGTAGGCTTCCATAGCCTTGGGAAGCTCTGCCCCTGTGGCTTTGCAGGGTACAGCCCACCTCCCAGCTGCCTTCATGGGCTGGCATTGAGTGTCTGTAACTTTTCCTGGCACATGGTCAAGCTGTCAGTGGATTTACCATCGTGAGGTCTGGAGGACAGTGGTCCTCTTCTCACAGCTCCACTAGGCAGTGCCCCAATGAACATTCTGTATGGGGACTCTGACCCTACATTTCCCTTCCACACTGTCCTAGCAGTGGTTCTCCATTAGGGTCCACCCCTGCAGCAAACTTCTGCCTGGGCATCCAGGCATATCCATGCATCCTCTGAAATCTAAGTGGAGGCTCCCAAACCTCATTTATTGACTTCTGTGTACCTGCAGCTCAACACCATGTGGAAGCTGCCAAGGCTTGGAACTTGAACCCTCTGAAGCCAGGGCCTGAGCTGTAACCTGGCCCCTCTTTGCCACAGCTGGAGCTGGGACACAGGGCACCAAATCCTTGCCTACACACAGCAGGGAGTCCCTGGGCCCAGCTCACAAAACCGTTTTTACCTCCTAGACCTTGGGGCCTGTGATAGGAAGGGCTGCCATGAAGACTTCTGACATGCCCTGAAAACATTTTCCCCATTGTCTTGGTGATTAACATTCAGCTTCTTGTTACTTATGTACATTTCTGAGGCATTAGTACATTCTCATGTTGCTAATAAAGACATACCTGAGAAGGGTAATTTATAAGGGAAAGAAGTTTAATTGACTCACAGTTTCTCAGAACAAGGGAGGCCTCAGGAAACTTACAATCATTGTGGAAGTGGAAGCAAACATGTGCTTCACATGTGGCAGCAACAAGAAATGCCCAGCAAAAGGGGGAAAATCACCTTATAAAACCATCAGACCTCAGGAGAACTCATTCACTACCATGAGAACAGCATGAGCGGAACTGCCCCCATAATTCAATACCTCCCACTGGGTCCCTCCCATGACATGTGGGGATTATGGGAACTATAGTTTAAGATGACATGTAGATGGGGGACACAGCCAAACCATATCAACCACCAACCCTTCAACTGGGCCTGCATAAATACTCAAGAGGTGGCTTTTTGATGTCAGAGGGCTAAAAACTTCACCCTCATATCATGTTAATGCTGCTTTTTTCTGTACATATGTCCTGTGAAATGGCATGAACGCCTATACTTGTATAGAATGAACCTGTTACTTCATTTTCCCCACTGCTAAATGATATGGACAGAAGACAAGAGAATGATCAGAAGAGCAGAATAATGGCAGGAACAGCACAGCAGACAGAAGAGAAGGAGCGTCTACACACCGAGAGGAATTTGACTGAGGACAGTTGGAGAGGAGATCAGCCACTGGACTGCCAAACTGCAGGGGAAGATCATCTTCTCACTCCATCCCCCTTGCAACTCCCTACCCATCCTACTAAAAGCCACCTCCACCTTTCAATAAAGCCCCACATTCATCCTTCAAGTCCATGTGCAACTGGATTCTTCCAGGATGCCAGACATGGACCTGGGTACCAAGAGGGCACTGAGCTAGTTAACACATAAGCCATCTGTGGATGGCAAGACTAAAAGGCACTGTAACACACACTCACTTGGGCTTTAGGAGCTGCAGGCACACACCCCGGACACTACTGTGGGACAGAGCCAGGAGCACTCAACCCGGCTCCTGCACCTGTCCATATGCATGCTCCTCATCCCTTATGTGGTTTGAGCACACACAGCAGCTGAACAGGCGAGCCACACCCCTCTCGCACATCCCACAAAGTTAGTCAGGGAACTCTCCCATTCACTTTCATGTCTTAGACCACCCCACTTCCCTAAGCCATAAAGATACCTAAGTCTTATCTTCAGGGAGATGGACTTGAGAGCTGTTCTCCCACCTTCTCACTTGGCAACCTTGAGAATAAGTCTTTTCTCTTTTGTAAAACCTGTGCCACAGTGATTGGTTTACTGCACACAGGCAGAATGAACATGGACCTGGCTGGTAACACCAAGATCCCAAAGCTTTCAGATCTTGGGGAGCCAAAGCAACAGTAGATGCTCTGCAGAGGTGTGTAAACCAAAATTAAATTATAAGCCCCCACCAACCATCTTCCTTCTTGGCAGGGCGCTCTTAAAATTTACTCCAAAGACTGGTTCAGGCCATGATGAGAAATGGGGGTTGGACATGCCTCATTATACCTCTGGCATTAACATTAACATAGAGTTTAAGTCTGATGAGAAGATTTTATAGTCCATTCTCTTTGAAGCTTGCTATGTGAAGGCTTCATCTGCATGATAAAACTTTGGTTTCCACAACCTCTTATTGCAGCCCAGACGAAGTTTCCTTCCTATTGGTCCCAGATCTTCAGATAAACTCAATCAATTGTCAACCAGAAAATGTTTAAATAACCTGGAAGCCCTCACCACCCCTACTTTGAGTTGTCTCACTTTTCTGAACCGAACCAAGGTATTTCTTAAATGTATTTGATTGAAGTCTCATGGCTCCCTAAAATGTACAAAACCAAGCTGCACCCCAACCACCTTGGACACATGTTCTGAGGACCTCCTGAGGGATGTGTCACAGGCCATGGTCACTCATATTTGGCTCAGAGTAAATATTTTTAAATATTTTACAGGGTTTGACTCTTCATCAACAAGTGGTATGAGTGGGACCTATAAGCCGGAGACTACACTTTGTAACCTGGGCCCAGCAGCTACTCTGTGTGGCCAAGGGTCTCAAAAAGTCGTGAAATTGATTCTGTTACTTTCTGGCCATAGCTGGCAATGCCACAGAGACATTTGTTGACCCAACAGGGAACAAAGACCAGGCTATCCCTCCTAAGATCTTCACCTCCCTTGTCCTCTGCTGTCCTAGCCCCAAACACACTTCGTCCACCTTCCCAGGTCCTAAAAAGAGCCCCCCGGGCATCATCAAAAACCATTCTTAGGTGTAGTAAAGCTGGAGATCCCCAGCAGGGAATACACATCAGCTCCATCAAGCCAAAGGAGCGGCTGTTGTTTGCAGCCTTGGTAGTCTACAAACCTAAAATGAGGTCTTCATTAACTTGCAAAGAAAAATAAGCTGAACTTGCAGCCTGATTTTGTTTTAAGTTTAGTGGGGAGGAATTAGCTATGGTTTATACCTAACACCTGCTAGCTCATCACAGCTCTTTCTGTCTCTCTCTAGGACCTGGTTAGGGTGACAGAGGCAATAAAAACTGTTGAAACATGAAACTATACCAAATAGAAAATTCAGATGATTCACTACAGATAAACTAACTTAGTTAATATTCATTAAAAGTTAATACAAATTATCATAGTAACAGTTCCTTCAAAAGACTGGTTGGTAAGGTTGTGATATACTAATTAAAATTATCTGGTTATCTGAAGATCATTATTAAACTTCTTCAATTCTGCCTAAAATTATCCTCTTCCATTTCAGTAAATTCATGAGAGAATTTATTTAAATGACTTAGTGTATTAATCTACCACATATTACTGAATTTCTATTGTCAGACCCTGTTTTAGGGATGATATATTATCATTGACCAAACATATCAGGCCCTGACTCCATGGATTTTCCTTTATAGAAGGACAGACAAAAAACTGAAAATAAATATATATTAACAGAGTCAGGTAATGATTAAGTGTTGTGAAGATAAAGAAACTCTAGGATGAAGTTACTTTAGACAGGCTGGTCAAACCAGCCTCTTTGCAGAGGTGACATCTGAACAGACAAAGGATGGAAATGGGCAGCATGCCATATGGTTATCTAGAGAGAAGCATGGTCCAGGGCAGGGAACAGTATATGCAAAGGCCCTGAGGTGCTCGACATGCTTAAGGAGCAGAAAGTAGGGGTGGAGAGTATTGAGAGGTTAGGCATACCACCAAGAAGTGGTCCAGAGCCAGATCTTATAGGGTCAGTAGGTCACAGTGAGGGCTTGGGCTTTACTCAGTATATTGGATGACTGTAGATATTTTGGACGCTAGAATCTACACATATTCTGATCATCTCTGTAGTGGATGCTATGCTGAGCCATCCAGATGATTTGATCCTCTTTCATGACCTGTAGACTCATTCCCTAGTTATGGTGAGTGTTGCAGACATTGCTGGTTTAAAGGAGCCACCTCACCCAACCTCACACACCCTCCCACAGCCAGCGGTAGCCAATGACTGGTCAGTGTGTGGCTACAAGGCTCCACCCTCTGGCCTCCATTGGGATAAGGCCGAAGGTCAGAGCAACTATAGAGCTCACAGAAAGATGGGCTGAACCCTCAGCTACAGCTGTATTACATTCTAGCATATTCCTCTGTGTATTTCCATGTGCATCATCCCAAACAGGTGTTAATCCTGAGAGCACTACCCAATAAAACTCTTGCACACAAATCTTAGAATATCGGAGTCTCTGCCCTGGTAAACTCAACTGATGGCAATTGTGAGCAATTAATTACATTATAAAGGCCTATACCTGTACATAGAGAAGTACAAGATGACAAGAAACCTATTCTGATCCATGAGTTAATTTTTAAATTAAATTTTTGGCATAGGCTAATCACTTTTTGTCATTGGGCTCTTTAAAAGTGGAATACCGACAAGAAAGGTGGAGGAAGTGGAGAGTATTCTGAAGAGTTAGAAACTGTCTTACTCTATTTTAGTTATCTTTACTTCTCATGAGTCAATCAATTAGTTCCTTTAAGGATACAGAGACTATATTAACAATATTTGACTACATGTGAATAAATGTCCAAAAGTAGAAATGTCTAGGAGTTTGCCAGCCTGGCCATCATAGCAAAACCCCCATCTCTACTGAAAATACAAAAATACTAGCTGGGCATGGTGCCGCATGCCTGTAGTTCCAGCTACTCACAAGGTGGAGGTTGCATTAAGCTGAGATGGCACCACTGCACGGCCTGGGTGACAGAGTGAGACTAAGAAAAAGAGAAATTTCTAGGAGTTTGATTACCCACTTTTCCTACTTTGGAAAAATATAAAATGCTCAACATAGGGAAAATGTTACTAAAATGTTTCAAAAAAATTCTGTTACTAATAAGCGGTCCGCTGAGTATACCTGCTCAGCTGAATTAAATTTGTCATACATAATCTATACCGGCATTTGATATTATTGGCATAGTACGAAATTGAAAGTTGAAAGCATATGATAATTTACCCACCAAAATATGACCACCAATATACCTGACTTCAAAACAATAAGAATGAGGACAAAACTCTAATTTTTTTTTACCTTGCCAAATTCCTACCTAAGGGGTCTGGGGAGTCATGCCCTACAAACCATAAATTCTCATCAGATGGGTTTTATTCAACCCTATGTATCTTGACTTACTTTCCAATCTGACTCTGGCATAACATTACATGATAAGAAAATAACAATATTTTACCCACAAATATGTTTCTTTGCTATATTTTGAAATAGCCCTGAAAAGCCATCCTTCGTGGAAGAAATTTGCATCTGTAAAGAATCTCTGTTAGCATAGCTAGCTCTTTTACTTCCAGGCCCTCCCAATCCTGAAGAGATTAACCGAGAGCCTAGAATCCTTCAAAGGTCTGAATAGGAAACATTTGTCATCTATAATCTCTAAAAGCAGCCACTATGAGACTTCAAAAGAACCTTGATCTTTGGGATACCAAGGCAGGCAGACCACCTGAGGTCAGGAGTTCAAGACCAGCCTGGCCAATATGGCAAAACCTTGCCTCTACTAAAAATAAATGAGCCAAGATCTTGCCACTGCACTCCAGCAATAGATCGAGACTCTGTCTCAAAAAAGAAAAATCCTGGTCTTCACCATCTTTTACTTAACCTGAGCATTTCCTTTCTATTGATTCTGGACCAAACCAATGTATTTCTCGACTGTATTTGATTGATGTCTCATGCCTCCCTAAAATGTATAAAAACCAAGCTACACCCTGACCACACTGGGCACACGTTCTCAGGACCACCTGAGGGCTGTGTCCCAGGCCATGATCACTCATATTTGGCTCAGAATAAATCTCTTCAAACATTTTCAGAATTTGACTCTTTTCATCAACAATGAAAAGGTGCCTAGCCCTGCACGTTATTGCTATGATTCTCCTGCTAGTTGCTTAGCCAGTGTCTATTGCTGCTTCTCTTTACTAACAGAATCTCTACATTGTTGGTGACAATGTGCCCAACTATAGCCAACATCTCCAGGTTTGGGAAGGCTGGGCAGGGTGCAGGGAGAAGTAGCTAGAAGTCATTTGGTGGGGGTTTCAAGGAGGTGCCTCAGCTGGTGAGGTAGGGACCTTTTTTCAAAACACCAACCGATGAGTCCCACCCAGCAGTTTCTGATGCAGTTGGTTTGTGGTGTGCCCAGAATATTCTCGCTTCTAACCAGTTCCCAGGTGATGATGTAGCTACTGGCCTGGAGACCACACATGAAAACCACTGCCTTTAGCTAGAGCCACAGTGGCTATTTTGTGACTAGAATATGAACTTCAGGATGGAAATCAAGCCCTAAGGATTGTAGAACATAAAGACAGAAGAATCTGGGTTTCCACTCTTCGCTTTGAGTTATCCTTCCTGCCTAGATATCCCTTTCCTGAGGAAAAAATTAAACTCTTATCTTGTTAAGCCATGTTGGGCTTTCTACCGCATTCAGCTGAACCTAATCACATTTGATTAAAAGGCCTTAGGCCATATCTAATATTTCCTTCCTCCAACTTTTTAGAAAATACTAAGTCTTATTTTTTCTCCCTAAATTAACAGGAATTGGAATGTGGCTTTAGCATTTGAGCACTGACAATAAAAACCTTGAATCTTATATTAAATTTGGCTGTATAGCTTCAGACTATCAGTGAATCAGTGCTTATCCTAATAATTGCATGAGAAATTATGCACCCAGAACCCAGGGTGCAGAGGTGGCAATAAGGTGATTTTTCTAGCAGTAAATAAACTGTCTTCAGGACAGGGACAGAGAGAGTCCTAAGGCCTATTTCCCTGACATATCCATATAGGAATTTTTCTCCCCCCATGGAAACCATTGGGTCAACAGATCAACAGACTTTTGTCTCTTATTCAGAAGCGAGGAATGATAAGGCTATGAGCTCATTCCAGTTCTCATCCTGTCTCATTAAGGAGGAAAAACTTCACAGTGTTTAAAGTTCCTGTGATGAAAAGTTATTTTGGAAAATTACAGTATTTCTAGAAGTTCTTGGTTAAAACAGAGAATTTTGTGTGCTTGCTGCTTGAAATATGTTTCTATCAAAGATTAAGAAACAGCATGGCCATCAGTCTCAAATAAGAACATAGATACGGCCAGGCACAGTGGCTCATACCTGTAATCCTAGCACTTTGGGAGGCCAAGGTGGGTGGATCACAAGGTCAGAAGTTTGAGACCAGCCTGGCCAATATAGTGAAACCCTGTCTCTACTAAAAATACAAACATTAGCCGGGGAGGTGGGCACCTGTAATTCCAGCTACTCGGGAGGTTGAGAAAGGAGAATCACTTGAACCCAGGAGGCAGTGGTTGCAGTGAGCCAAGATGGTGCCACTGCACTCCAGCCTGGTGACAGATCAAGACTGTCTAACAACAACAACAAAAAGAACATAGATACTTGTAATTGGATGTTGCCATGGGTCCTTATTTTCTGCTCTGGTTGAAACAACTAAAGGGGTCAAAACACTGATTCCTCACCCACACATTCTCCAAATAGTTGCCTGGTGACACTTTCAGAGGTTTTCTTGCAGAAAGAGGGCAGACCCTGCCTTGCCCATCTCCATCACCAAGGCAGGTACGTTAGCTCCAGGACAAGTGACTATTTCGGTGTTTCACAAATTCCACCTACAGGATAAGGGTCAGAAGTGGTGTGGGTAATTCAAGCATTGGAATTCAAGCATTACAGAGTACATACAATGGACAATTGGATCTGCATTTAAAGGCAGAGTATCTGGGAAGAAATAAAAACACTCATCCTAGTCTCAGAAACCTAGGCTTTACAATGTTCAGCAAATATTTTTTCAAAAGCACTTCGTTGATTTCCTAGTTTATAGCCTTTTTCCCCAATTTTCAAACTAACCTACAGAATATCAGTCTTCTGTCTCATAACTTCCTCAGATGCAGTAAGCTAGCTCTGGGTCACTCCATTGAGTCTCCCCCAAAATGCACGTTTCACTGTGGTTCCCAATCTCTCACACCAGCCCGTGTGGCTTCTCAGGGTCCAGCCTCTTTGTGCCAACAGGGCTGAAGCCAAATGGGGAAATTAGGTGACCGAGGGATCAAAGAACATGGCAGATTGTGTGGTTGCCATTTACTTTATGCAGAATTAAATCTCTCCTGAACAGAAGGCAAAGGTAGAGCAAGTCACAGGCTAACAATCTAGAGTTTTGGCTTTTTATTTTTAGCATGAGGTCATTAGCTACTGATCCTCCCTTGTGGGTGTGATAAGCATTCAGCAGCTCCCAAATAGAGATGAGACCAAGTTTCCCTCCACCCCTAACTCTCCCATACACACATAGACCTCGGTAATTAGGACCCCTCTCCTTTTCTTGCCTTTATACATATTCAGCAAAGTTGGGTGTGGAAAGGGTGGGTCATATCCATGAGGGATAAATTTGAAGGAGCCAGCAGATGCTCCAGTGCACAGCCACGATCAGTCCTGCATGTAACAAAATGAAGTTCTTCATTACATCATCCCAGGGCACAGGCAATGGGGCGAATGTGTAGTTAGTCATTCTTGCAAAAATGAAGTTAGAAGAGCAATGATTCAGTACCCAGGTAGCTGCTGAATGTTCAAACGATTCTTCTTCAAGGGGCCCTGGGAAGGCCCGCCCACTTTTTAAATATAATAATTTTCTCCTCTTTTGAGAGACCTACCCAGAATCACTTCCAAGTTCTGGGTTATTCGTCAGGCAAATCCTTCTCTATCTCTCTCCCACCTCTCCTCTAATCTCCCTTTTGCTCTGAAGAAAATCCCCAATCGCCCTGAGGCATCTTCTTCTTTGAATAGCCCCATTCCTTTACCCTCTTCCTCAAAATCCTTCCTCTTTTATGCAGTAGATATGGATGCCCTAATATACATGGAACCCAAAAGAATGGGAACTAATGCAATTACCTTAAAGGACAGGAGGTGTAAGATCTTTCTAGGGCAGAACAGAAAAGAAACAGGAAAAACAATTTACTTTCCATATTAGTATTCCTGGATTCCTAACCTTTCACATGTATAGCCATCACTGTGGGTACACTGAGGACTTCAGGCATGTGCCAATACATTCTTACTACTGTAAATGTTAAATAACAAGAAAACAAATAAGTTTCTGGGATGCACTCAGTGGGTGTTTCGTCTTTGCAACGATTATTGGCATCTGAAGTCCTGTGTTGAAGAATTAGAATCAATAGTTCTTTTTCCATTTCAATTTTTGCAACACAGTGGGAATAATTTCTTTTTTTTTGTTTGCTTAGATTTATAGGCGAAAGCTCACAAGGGCATGTTTGAGATGTTAGCCAAGGTGTTCACATTCCAATTTCCTAGGAGGTACTCAGTGAGATTCTGGAATTGATAAAGCACTACTGACCTCTGGCACTACTTGACCTCTGGCAGTAGATCCATCCAGCCCCACAAAAGCTAGAGCCTGAGGGGGCAAAGTCAAGAGCCCAGGTGAGGATCAGCCATTTCAGAAGGATACACAATGCTGCCTCGTCAATAACAGCAGCCTCTTTTTGGTCAATTAATGTTCTCCCAATGGTCCGTGAGTGCGAATGACTTGAGATAGTGATGGTTCCACAGAATAAATCAGAAAAGCCTCCTGTTATTAGAAAGGTATGACTCCAGAAGTAATAAAGCACATCATTTTCATTTTATCTCCCCACGAAAAGGCTTGGACCAAACATCCTAATGCACAGCTCCCAAAATGCAGATTATTTTCAGCTTACCTGCAGAGTTGATTTTCTTTTTCCTGATGGCCTCCTTTCCTTGATTAAATCCTGCAGCTTTGTTTGATACATGAAGTCAGAACTACAATCCCTGTAAACAAACCAAATTTAAAATGCAATTCATTATCTAGAAGGCTGTTTCTTTCCCTGATTTGTTTGCTGAAAAGGAGAGTGAAATATGAGAGGAGAAACAAAGAAAAGAAAAAAAGACAACAGGACAATGGAAAGAAGGAGATGAAAGCAGAAAGGCAGATGACAAATACGGTAAATAGATTTGAAAGCAGATGTGCAATGAATGAAAATCTGTCCAATTATTTTCTCAATTAAAAACTGTCTCATCCTGAATGTCTATATCAGACTCTTATCTACATTCACTTATTATTTTCTGCATCTCTATCTTGCACACAGAATACTGTAGGAACCTCTCAGCAATGGATTTATTTGATCAGAAATTATACTAATGAGGATGATTCAATAAAAGATTTCTAATAATGTGGAGAATTTTTGGTAGTTTTTGAAACACAGGATTTAGAAAGTAACCAACAGCTTTAGGCATCATGATCATTGTCAGGTCATCCTTCGGTATCGTCGTGGATGCCACTGTTGATATTAGTAAACCTGCAACATAACTATTTTGATCCCTAAAGCAAACAAGAATTAGGTTGAAATTACAGTCTCCAGATTGGATTTAATGCCTTTTCTGGATGTACAGAGAAACCTAGGTGGCATTTAGCAAATGAGTTAATTTCTTGCTTTAACGATGCTTAATTAGCAAACATCAGGCAACTGGAACGAGTAGGCAGCTTCTGCAGGAGAGGACAAGGACTTAAAAAGCCTATAATTCCCAGCACTGTAGAAATCACTAAAAGGACTATAAGAGTTTTTTTTTTTTTCCAATTTAGACTTGTCGAAAACAGTGTGAAATAAACATTTTCTCACTTTCAAAAAGCCACCTCTATCCTCCAGACCTTGATCATGGTGGGGAGGAAGACAAGCAGCTTGGGGCTTGGTGCTTATTAAAGGCTTGATAGACATGAGCTGAATCAAAATCTAAGCAAGAAGACCAGATGATTTTAAGGGACCCCATTTACATCACAGTTCCTGCCCCATCACCACACTCTCTAAGTCTTCTCTCCTATAATCCCACTATTAGGAAAGCATTCCTTTGATTTAACAAGCTTGTATTTAAAAAATGAAAACAAGTCATTGGGAAGTTAACGTAATTGACAATAAGGAGATGTTCATCATTCCTCCAGCAGTAAGACTTAGTTATCAGGTGTTTGTTTCTTGCTAACGGAGAGTGAAGTACTTGCAGTGAGGAAGTAGGAATTCTACTAGCATTAGACCTGGGGAGTTTTTAGGACTCAGAGAAGAAGGAAAGATTTGGGCATGGCACAGAGGTGGAGGCTCTGGACACTAGAACACATAGAATAACTGTGGGGAGGAAGGAGGGAGAGAATCTGCCTCAAAACATACTCTGGTTGGTTTTCATACAGGCAAGGTAATGCCCAACTGCCAATTTAGTCCCACCCCTAGCCACTCAAGGCCCAATCAGGTGAGAGGAAGGTGGGGCCTAAATATCTGCCCCCCCCCACCCCCACCTTCCTTGACTGTTTCTTTGGCTGCCATCCTGAATTACACACAATGTACCAGTTTTCATGTCTCATTTCAGAAGGCTGAACTTCCTATTTTCTACCTGCACGTGTCACTTATCATGTACACTATGTTTTGTTTTGTTTTGTTTTTTTACATTATGCTTTTAAGCCTTAATTACTGTTCCCATGCCAAAGTTACTTTTCCAATAAACTGTCATTAAACATTCTTTAGGACAGGTTCCTACCAAGCTCTTTTCTCCCCATCCTTGGCTCTAGCACTCCACTAAGCATCAATGATCCTTCTTAGTCAAATTTTCAACCTGGCCTTCCATTTTTCTAACATCTACTTTTCTCAGATGCTAAACTTCTCTGGATCTTTGGCTGGGGCCTTTCATGTCTTTGAGACTAGCAGTACTGTGGCCAAGGCGAACCTGCCCCGAGAGTGATGAGCAAGTCACCAGGCCTCTTTGGCCTCACCCAGTGTCAGTGGCCTTGATGGCTCAGCAATGCTTGCCTTGTGTAGGCACATGGCACAGGTGGGGAGGAGGTGGATGTACGCTGTCTATTGCCAAATTCTGCCTCCTTCTCTGAGTCTGCAAAAGAAGAGTGGGAAACTTAGAAGAGAGGCTAAAGCCCCAACCAGGGAGTCAGAGAGACCTGGATTTGAATTCTAACTCTGCCACTTGCTGGCTATGTAACCTTGGACAAATTACTTAACATTTCTAAACATCAATGACATTATCTTTAAGAGAAGCAAAATAATCCTACTTCCTAGGATTATTTGATGAATGAAAGGAGATGACGACATATGTGCCAATCCTATATATGTAGACAACGTAGCATATATAGAGTGTTATTGCCTAATTATGTCATGCCTTGCCAATTCCTCAACTGTGATAATGAGCTCTTGTGTACAGCTTTGCCCACGGTTTGCCCCAAGCATAAGGGAGCCTTCCGTGAATATCCAAATCCAGCCCACATGGTTTGTGTTGTTTCTCCCCTTTCTCATGAGCAGAGCTGCCCTGCAGTGGGCAAGATGGATGCCCTTAAATCCAGCCTCTCAGGGCTTTTTTAAGTCTTCCCTTTTGGCTAACGGTTAATAACATAACTCTATCTTCCCACAACGCTTTCCCTTCGGCTGCCACTTTCAGAACTAATCGCTTATTCTAGTCACTAATGGCTCCTACCAACAGCCATGTAGCTGGCATCCCTTCCCATACACTCCTGTGGCATTCATATTTCATGAAGAACAATAGGGTAGGACCATACAGCAGCTCTTGGAAAAAATGAAGTGTAGAAAAGAATGAAATAAAATGGCTGGCTTACTTGGAGGAAAGTGTGATGAGCCCAGAGCCAGTTTCCTCAGGAGTGGTTTATAGAGAAGGATTTATTGCACAACAACAAGCTTTTATTTATTATTTTTCTGGCAAGCATTTTTGCATTATTATTCATTTGGCAATTCAGCTGGGTATTTGGAGGTGACAGCTTGCCAATTCTTTTCACAAACATTTTGGACTTTAACATCTTAATCTGAAATTATGGCAGTAATTACAAGGGGGTAACGGGTAGGAGGGTGTGGGGAAGGTAGCAGCATGTTGAAGACGCTAACAGTAAGAGGAACTGTGCTAAATACGTAGTTCTGACAGTTGCAGATAGAACGTTTGCCTGCTGATGAATAGCAGGAACAAGGCATGAATGTATTGCCCAAGCTTGAGGTTTTGCCCCCGTTTAAAAAATGATCACACCTATGCAAGCCACAATGGCACTTTTCTCCTGTTACATTACCTTTGAAGGCTGCAGAAAATCACTGAGGCAATTCAAAAGTCATACATAATCAATCAATATTTGTTAGGTATCTACTCTGTTCTTAGTGTGCTCTTTAGTCTTTTATCCCACTTTATTTTCTTTATAGCACTTGCTACTATTATTTGTTATATTCCAGCTTATTGGGTTTATTATCTGTTGACCTGATGCAAGTATAAGTTCCATGAGGATGGGAGCCTTGTTGGGTGCGGTTCACCGCTACATCCCTAGCTCCAAGAACATTGTCTGGCACACAGTTGTGGCATAATCAAGATTTATTGGATGAATGAGAGAATACTAAATGCCAAGGCAAATTAAAGAATGGTAAGACATTTTTCCTAATCTTAGTTTATAAGCTAGCTGGAAAGCAAACTGTATAAATGCTAAGAAAGCCTGCAAAGGAAAGTAGTTGACTCAAAGATTTTGGGTCGTCTTTGAAGGGTATTCCCTACAGGTGCTTATTATGTGATTCCTGTGAAGAAAGACAAATAACCGGTCACTATCCCCTTTAAAGATTTACTGCTAAGAATAAGCTCAGGTCGTTCTTGGACTTGCTTTCCCAGCCCCTGCTTTGCACACCTGACTCTAGTCTACTTCATTCTGATCTCATGGCTGAGGTCCAGGAGCTTCTCCACCTGCCAGTGTTGTTTATTGATTTGCCTCCCCTTATCCCCATTCAATACACCCAGAGAGTGACTTAATACAAATGCACTTCCGAAAGAAACATCTTCAGAAATATCAACACATATTTTCAAATTGTGTTGCAAAAAATAAATCCATGTAGCTGTTAATAGTAATTTAAAAGAAAAGGGTTTGCATTATCAAATAGGTTTGGGGAACACAGAATTAATTGAAACCACTCCCATAGTTTGTTTCCAAGTCTTTAGTGCACTGGTGTGCAGTTAAGTATCTGAGAAATGGCCATATTACATAGTGGTTACTTCCTCCAACTCTATTTCACCATGGACCCTTTCTCTTCTAAAATATACATAGTCTATTGCTATTACTGGAACTTAATCTTTAAAATACTACTCTACAACGTTTATGGAAGAAGGACATATAGAAGTTGTTAGCCTGAGTAAGCCCTTGGGGGGTTTGAAGATTGACTAGTCGATTGACCATTTAATCAAGAATTAAGTTTAAGTTCATAGGGCCAGAACCATAAGAACTCAGAAGAGAAAAAATCAGCAAGGTTTATGGAAGAGATGGAGTGCAGCTGGGATTCACATTATAAACAAGATTCTATAGATAGAAGAGAAAAAAGGAAATTTCAAGTGTGGGCAAAAGTTAAAGACAGGACGTCATGACAATGAGTACTTTTATTTTCAAATTTTAATTTACTAAGATCCCTGGAAATTCAGTGGGACTCGATTAATGCAGCCTAACATCAGTCCTACTTTTTCCTATTAACTCAGTGTGTTAGTTTGCATTTTCTAAAGCAGACACTAAGACAACATTAAGAGTATAAGAATTTTATTAAGGGAAATTCCTGTGTGACAGAAAATGGGGACAAAACAGGGAAAGCCATCAGACCACTATGCAAGTCTGATCCCAAGTGAAGGAGAAAGGGAAGGAAAATTAAGTAGAAGCACCTACTAAACTGCCGTGAAGTTTAAGGAGGTTTCAGCAATACTGTCAGGGAGTCCTTATGTCAAGTCAGCCATCAGAAGAATCCTGTATCTTCCCCAGACTAACTCGGCCTTAGCATTCCTGCTGTGTGAGCAGCCAGCTCCTGGGAAGCACTGCCTTTGTACAAATAAGGCGATGAATTTTCAGAGCTCAGCTGCTGGCCCCTTGATCAATTAAACTCCTTGTAGTTTGGGTTCAGCAGGCACGTTTTTGTCACCATCACTCTGAAGACAGATCTTTAGAAAAAGTCAACTGACCTACACATGAGAAACAAAATGCCCAGAAAGTGAAAATTGTCCATCTGAAATCAATGATAAAGGCAGAACAATATCTGATGCACATGACCATAGACCTAGGCTGGAGACTCTTGCTACTTCTCATTTTGCAATTCTCCAAATGAGAATATCTTAGTTTTCCCAGGGGTGGATTCAGTTACTGTGGGATCTCAAGCTTGTAAAAGTGTGTAGGGGATGAAGGAAGAATATCATTAAGAAAAAATATAAATTACAAATACAAAATCACCAGGGATTCTCCCGGGGCCTTGAAAGAGGCCCCTGTAAGTAAGAAGCCAACTTAAACCTCATTTGCTTCATGATAAATCCACTCCTGTTCATCTGCAAAATATAGCAAAGAGACTTGGAGTATATTGCATGAGCACATTGAAAAATAATTCACTGCTGATTGATTCACGAAAATGTAAAATGCCCCACAAGTGTTTAATTATCTGAACTGTGTGTGCTTTTCACGGAAAAGAAACAGCTGATGAGAGATGGAGCGAGCAAGCCACTGAGGTTAATGCACAGAGAATGACCCTGGCGTGCTCTTCCCAGCAGAGCTGACTGAGCTGCTGACACAGACCCAGGAGGACATATTCTCAAAACTTGGCTGCAGTCAGTCCTTGGAGGGGATCGCATCCCAGTGTGGCCTCGCTTATCAGACTTACTCTTTCTCTTTAGCGATACAGAACAAGGGAGCCAGGGGAAACCTGTACCACAAAATTAGTTGTTCTTTTAACCAAGCAACAAAATGGAGTGCGAAAGACAGTCAATCCTGAGGGCTACAGCTAACGCCTGTGTCGTTTGAAAAGATCCAGGAGCCACAAGAAGGTTCCCAGAAAATTTTTTCTTGGAGGTTTTCAGACTTCTCAAATTATGATGTATCTAGTGAAAGCAATAAGGCAACAAAAAAGAGAAAATACAAGAGGAATGAGGAAGAAAGAGGGAAGAAGTGAAGAGAGAAAAGGGAAAGGAATATGGGGTAGAGAGTGGAAGAGAAAGAGGAGCAAAGGACTAAGAAGGTCACAGTTTTTAGCTCTAGTGGAGCCAGAGGCCTAATTGCTTCTGGACCTTTTAACATCATTTTAATATAGAGTAGGACCCAAAGTATTCATACAAACCTAGGTAGGGGAAGTGCTGATACAGGATATGCCTTTGTTATACGCTGATAATCAAAGGGCCTTCACCCCTACAGTTCTCTAGTTTGGTTGCCAGTCTATCCAAAAATTTTACATCAGGAATAGCCTTTCTTACAGACAACAATACTACGGCACGGTTCCCAACTCAACCCGGAATGCCGCTGTACTGCCTGCCTTACAAATCCAAGCCGTCCTCCAGGCCTCACCTTCTATCACCTATTTCCTCCCACCCCCGCCACCTCATTCCTTGCTGTCTTGCTCTCACCCATACTTTATTAACCTTCTCATTTTTTGTATTTTTCTCTACCTAGCCCCATTGCTTCAACGAAACAGATCCTTGTCTGACATATTTTATTACAACATATTGTCATTTCCTGATGACTTATGTATTCCCCCATGTCCTGCAAGCTCCAAAAGGTTTATTGTGTATTAGGTAGCACCTATCACAGTGGATGACATACGGCAGGATCAATATTTCCTGGAAAAATGAATGGCAAGCATCTACCTGTGTGCATATATGCTCTTCTTTACTGAAGACTCCTATGGCTTGTGCTTAGTAGGCTACTTTTCTTTAAAATCCTGCTTAAAGTTTGTCTTTTCTAGAACATTTTTAGAAATGCTTACTTCTCACAATCTCACACACACTCCTGATTCTTAATTTTGGAAGCTTCTACGTGCTTTCTTTGTTTTCCTTCTATGAAGTAGCTTGCATCAAAACTAAGGACCAAGAAAGGTTGTACTAAAATTATTTATCTACTTGAAAATATCAGAGAACAACCAGAAAAATTAGGATATAAGAGGCCAAGACCCCAGAAAGAAGGGGATTTTTCTGATATGACCCCCAACATTCACCTCAGAGCTATGTAGTTTTTTGGCATGTTTTGCTGTGGGTCAGAAGCCAGGCAAAGGGTGGTATCTAAGAGACAGAGGAGACAGCCGAGCTTTCAACAACCCTCTGGAACTAGGAAGGAGAAAATGCAAGTTTGTGGCTGCCAGTGCATCCAGGATTTGTGTAGTCCAGGCTCTGAAAGAAAGGACATGCAAAGAAGTGGAGGTGGTTTCCCCTGCAAGGCATTTGGTGACTGAATGAAAGGCTTCAAAACCAGGTTAATACCATCTGAAAGTCAAGGTGGAGTTTTTAGTAGCCTCTTAGCCCCAGAGAGACCAAAATCAGAGTCCAGGATAGACCCTATTATACAGCCAAGATCTCATCCGAGAACACTGAAGGAACCTCTAGGAGTAGGACGAAGTCATGAGTAATGTGAGGTTTGCTTAGTTCCTAACTGTACTGAGATGAAGTGTCCCTGATCTAACAGCCTGTCAGAGGATAGGGTAAACTCTCTCTAAAAGAAGACAACATCGCTCAGAGCCTCTCCAGTTCTCCATATACAATGTCTCTAGCAAGCAATAACAATGTACTAGGAATAAAAAAAATTGAAGGACAAAGCAGAAAAACAGAAAAGAGAAACAGACCCACAGGTAAATTAGATACCGGTATTCTCAAACATTGGTTTGACCACATACAGGAAAACTAAAAATAAGATGGAGAATTTTACCAAGCACTAGAATCTATTTTTTTAAATAATTAAATGAGAATTATACAAATGGTATTAAGATTGCAATAAGTGTATTTAACAGATTGTTGACATTGCTGAAGATTACTTCACAAAAAGTCGAGTCAGTCATAAACATACAAGCTAAATCAGAGATGGATAAAGAGTGTAGAATAGTAAAAAAGCAGAAGACAAAACTCAAGGGAAAGGTCTCATATCTTTATAACTGGAATACTAGAAGGAGGTAAGAGAATGGAAAAGAAGCAATATCAGAAGAGAAAATGATAATTTTCTAAAACTTTTGAGAGATTCAAGAAATCCTAGATTCTAAGAAACTGGCCATGTATATATATACACACACACACATACCTAGACACATTATAGTAAAACTACCAAACACTAAAGGAATCTTAAAAGCTGCCTTATCAAAAGACTCGTTATAGGAGCAAAAATTAGGCAGACAGAAGACTTCCCCAGAGAAACAATGGAAGCTAAAAGACAAGAGAATGACATCTTTAAAGTGTAGAGAGAAAATATTTGGCCTAGTTCAGTGGCTCACCCCTGTAATCCAAGCACTCTGGGAGGCTGAGGCAGGTGGATCACAAGGTCAGGAGATTGAGACCATCCTGGCTCACATGGTGAAACCCCATCTCTACTGAAAGTACAAAAAAAGATTAGCCAGGCGTGGTGGCACATGCCTGTAGTCCCAGCTACTCGGGAGGCTGCAGCAGGAGAATCACTGGAACCCAGGAGGCAGAGGTTGCAGTGAGCTGAGATTATCCCACGGCACTCCAGCCTGGGGGACAGAGTGAGACTCCATCTAGAGAGAGGGGGGGAGGGGAGGAGAGGAGAGTAAATACTTGCCACTCTAGCATCGATCACCTGAGAAAATAGCCTTCCAAAATGAAAGTAAAATGAAGACCTTTTGAGTCAAATAAAAATTTAGAGAATTTTCCCCTTTGTAGACTGCACTTACAAAAGAGAGAAGAAGAAAGAGGAAGGGAGGTTTCTTTGGAAAGAGGAAAGTGGAACTCCAAAGGAATTACAGAAATGCAGGCTGCAATAAAGATCAATGAAAAAGAAAAAATTGTGGAAAATTTTGAATGACAATAACCTGTAGTAAACAAGGATGATAGTGGGGTTTAAAACACATGCAGAATCAAACTGCATGACAATAACAAAACACGCAGAAAGTCATTCACTAAGAAATGCACTTATTTACTGTCCATTTTGTGTCATCAGTGTTTGGCACGTTGGAGGGCACACAGTTTCTTATAGTTGTTGGTTGAATGCTAGTTGAAAACCGAGAGGGAGAAAAGAGAGGACCAGAAAAAGAAGTTTAATGGCAAAGCTGTGCTCAGCCCACGGATTGTTTTTGCAGACCAGAACTCTTGGTGCTGATTTAAGAGTCTAGATTTGCAATTAGACTACTTAGGGACTAGTGACATTTTAAACTACTTTCCATTCTACAAGCATACCTGAGATTAAATCTTATATCTCATTTCAAGAGTCTGAGCCCAGGGCAGTTCTCTGCATGCGAACCCACCTGGTGTCCAACTTTTATCCAAGTCCTGATACAATTACTTTCCACCTCTCTTCCCTAAATAGTCTTCTCTAAGTGGCAAAGCATTGAGAAACCCAGAGTAACCTCCTAGGCCTGTATGGAGGTTGTGGTTTTTTATATTGGCTCAAGCCCCTCTTTCTCCAACTGTTGAGGCTTTGTTCTGGAAGAAAGCAAGGTTGACGGAGGAGAACCGGGCAGCCTGTTGCAGGAACGTGCCTGCAGAGCTGTCAAAGTTCATTTTCCAAGCAATTCTTCCAGCGGTCTTAAGGTGACAAACTGCTTCTGCCTTGTGGATGATTTTGTTTTTAAAGGGAAAGCCCAGGAGGCTTCAGGCAGTTGCTAAAGGGGAGGGAATAAGATGATAGCTTTAGCTTTTTCTTTACCTCCCCCGACCTAACAAAAAGATCTGGCATGGAAGATGCAATATGGGACTGACAGACTGTACAATGAATTGATTCGATATGGAATATTTTAGCAGCCCTTTTATAATTTCCCAGACTCTTAACAATCAATTTTTAGTTCATGTGTGAATGATCAAGTAGGTCATGATGCTCTCCCACAAGGTTAAGGAATAGACAAGATTGATAGAGGCAACCTCTGTCAGCCAAGAAGCAATTGCCCAGAGAAGAGCCAGCCTCAGTTCTGCTATTAGATCACTTGATTCCAGTTCTTATTCTGCCTCTCAGAGGCAGGCTCTGAGGCCAATCATTTAACGTCTCTGAGCCTCACAGATAGTAATACCTATGTAACCTACTGAACATGACTTTTGGGGAAGAGCAAATGAAATAACATATATAAATAAGCTTTTTAAATTGAAGAGTCCTGAGGACAATTGAGGAGTCCTGTGGCTGGTTGTAGCCATGGGATCTCCAGCTGCATGCAAGAGCAACCTGGAAAGACTTTGACAGCACAGGTCAGTAAATACCTGCAGCTGCCACTTGGCTTTCCTATAATGTTTAAAAAAAAATGCTGCAAATATTGCAGATTGTGACAACTGAGGAATAATGCTCAGAAGAAAAAGCTAAGATTGTTTAGAACTGGAAAGATACTTAGAACTTTCTGGCCTAATCCATTTATTTTTCAGATCAGAAAACTGAGTGAAAGTCAAAGAAATAGTTGCTTTCCCAAATTAATGAAATTAGAAAAAGAGGGAGAACATTTCTCAAATCCATTCCAAATTCTTCAAAGAGTCCTCCTGGTGCACAGGGGTCAGGATTACCAGATTCCAGTGTTTACTATTTCTTGTTCTTTGATGTCCTCAGACAGTCCTGAGCTGGGGGAGGAGATTAGCAAGTGATCAAAGAGGAATGCTAATAGATATAAGCATCTATCTGATGTTTTCCTCCTGGCATAATATCAGGAATTTAAAAAGCACTAGGAGTCTCCTCTAAAGAATGAAGGCAACTTATCTGAAGAATGTTATGTCAATAAAATTACCTTCCAGTGAAAGCCTGGACACACCTCCTCGGAATGAAAAGTTATGCTGGATGCCACTTCAGGACCATTTTCTGAGACCTCTGTGGTTCACTTGTAGCTGTTCAAAAGTCAGAAAGGAAAGCACGGATCTCCAAAGGATCTGACATCACCTCAAGAGCATGTGGAAGGAGGAAGAGTGGACATTTGATATGTGAGCTGGTGCAGAACGTACCGCTTGCAATCAACACCAAGAACTAAGTACTCAGGCAGTTCCAGCTGAGCAGGTATGGGGGAAGCTCTTCTGAGAGAGTCCACCCCAGCATCCGTCCACCAAGTATTTATTGAAAGGACTTGTATTAACTACAAACATCCACTAGATGGTCATTTGAGGTGGGTTGCTGAGGCATCTGTGACCTTGTACACACTCAAACTGCATTCTCAGAAGGCTGTTTTCAGAGTTCCTTATCACACCACACACTCCACTCCCTGTCCTGTTTTCAGCGTCAAGGGGTTTCATTCCCATGCACAAATAACATACACACAGTGCCTCTATATTTTTCCATGTCATGACCTCGAATGCCTTGTATATAAGCTTGAATATGTTGCCATGAACCCTGTACATCTCCCCCTTCTTTAATTCTCAGAGCATGCTGGTCATCCAATGCAAGGTAAGCTTCTATCGTTCTTCCCTGGTCATAGATGCATCCGGTGGCAGCACAGAGCCATCTGCAGATGCCTAGCAAACAGATACAAAAAAGAGTAAGTATAGTGGTTATTACCCAAATGTGTATGTTTAACCCAGACAAACAAGTGTTCAAGTTTAACCATTGAAAGCCTTCTTGTAACTGTTGATGGGTACTTGTTTGTAATTGCTGCAACCATTCTTCAAGTTGTTTCTTTAATTCATAGTCAAGAGTAGAAATTTGAAAAGACAAATGGTTGTGATAAGCTCCTTGCAGATGTACTTTCCTAAATAATTGCAAGGTGGAATCTCCTTCCCAGTTTCAGGTTAAATTTACAGGCAGCCACAATTCCGCATGCCATTTTAAAATCATGACATAGGTTATATTTAACTGTGTAATGTTTTGATGAGACAAGCATGTAGCATACCAGTTACTGGAAGAGACTTTAATACTATAAAATGATTGATTCTGCTCTATGTTAGGAACACCTTGCCCAAACAGAAGTATATAAGGGTCCATAGTACAAATCAGGACTGTATCAGTAACATTATTGTGCAAAGAAAAGGTATAGTTGCCACCACTAGTAATAAATTCACCATGTGAAATAACTTGTTCAAAAAAGGGAAGTCTTAATCTCCAGATTTGGGTATGATCAGGGCTTAATGCTTATTTTACTTTTAGGTGTAATATTGGTCCTGAAAGCCCGTACTCTGACCAGGTGATAGAACTATTGGAGAGACTCCCAAATCCAATAGTCTGATTTGCAGATATAAAATAAGCATGGGGACCCCAATCAAGTAAGGTGCCATTATTAATCAGAGGCCCTTGACGCAGCACAGGGTGTCTTCACAGAGACCACTGGACGGCCTCAAACTTAAATCACCAGTCCCTACTCAGACGGCATATAGGGATATCAGGCACTCGCGTAGCTTCATTAGTGACCTCAGTAAGATTAGTAGTAACAGCAGAAGTAAAGGTCAAATTTGCAAGCTAAGCATCCCTTTTGGGCTGATAGTACAGATACTCCTGAGGAATGAGAGTAAGACACTTATCGTGTGCCACTGTGGAAAAACAAAGAGGGGGATTGCTAGACAATAAAGTCAAGGAGTCATTAAGTGTAATCCATCTCACATTTTCAATTAAGGGGTAAGACAGGGGCACCTATTGACCTCCTGTCCAAGAACTATCATGAAATGACCAAGCAGGTCAGCGTCCCACCATGTAATAACATTGAAAACAGGGGGATTGAGAACAGGACTCCAATAAACATGTATTTGAGTTGATGCCACTTGGCAAAGGACAAGAATTACCAGCACCGAACATCTGTGTCTGTCTTACTTTCTCAGAAGTTTCCCCAGTTACCGCCAGATACGTAAGAAATGGGTTCTCTGCACTTGCAGGGGCTTCCATGGTGACAAGCCAGACAGTTGCTTGTTGATCCAATTTCTTTAGCTGTCCTTGGGTAATGTCCGGTGCCTTCCGAGTCATCACCGTCATTGCTGGTCGATTCTCCAACAACAGGTCCTTCATGATTGGGAGGGGGTTGTTGTGGTCTCCTGTTCTCAGGGACAGAGCCCCATATTCCCCCTTTTTATTTATTAAGATATACTTTAAGAGTTTGATGAGTTTATTTTATAATAACCTAACCAGTTGAGTTATAAGGAATGCCAGTTTTGTGTTGTATGTGTTAAAGTTGCAGTGCATATGCAAATTGAGCGCTAAGATTGTAAAGTTCATTATTAGTTTTTATAGTTTGTGGAAGCCTAATGTTATAATAGATTTAAGCAAATGAATAACTGCATCTTTAGTTTTTTCTCCAGTCCGGGGGGTAGCATGTATAAGCCTGTATAAGTGTCCACGGTAATGTGGAGCAATTTAAAACATCCGAAGGGTGGATACTGAGTAACATCAGTTTGCCAGATGGCATAAGGCACCAGACCTCATGGGTTGGCACCAAGCCCTAAGGAAAAGGGAGCGAGAGAATGTCATTGTCGATTAGGACAAGTTTTAATAATCATGCGAGCTTGAGCAAGTCAAATGAAACTGTTGTTTAAGACTGTGGGTATTCTGATGAAAAAGGAAGCATGATCAGCTTGAGTTCACAAAAAGCAGGAGAATCTGCAAACCACATTTGGAGCCATACCAGAAGATCAGCTCGTGCATTCCCTTCTGATAAGGGACTGGGTATCCTAGAATGAGAGTGAATATGTGTGATGTAAAGATGGTGATGATGGGCACATAGGAGCTCTTGCACTGCAAGAAGCAAAGCTAGTAAAGGTTCATTGGTAATGCCCTTCACGTGTGCAAGAGCTAGTAATGCTATACACCCCATAAGCAGAATCGCCAACTATATGTATATTTTGATGAGGAAAGTTTGTAAGGCCCATATCAGGGCACCTCACTCCACCCGTTAAAATGTTCCTGGATTTTGTGCTGCCAGTGTTGCATGGCATCTTGCCACACTGGAGCTGGTTTTCCAGTTTTTCCTGAATCATCTGTAATGACAGTAGTGGAGTGAAGCAAGGACCCAGAGACAATAGATACAAATTTAACAGGCACAGTTTGTAAAAAGTTCAGGAACTTAGAGGCTGGCAAATGGAAGCTGATATTACCAATAAAGTCAGTCATTGCTATTTGCCAATCAAGATTATAAGCTAAAAGTACGAAATTGTTCCTAACAATAGGAAAGGAGTAGCAGGGTTATATTCTGACAATTGGACACAACGTCGGTGGCCCTTTATGAAAAGAGAAGCTATTAAATCTGTTGTCCTTTGTATGCATTTCGAGGGGTTATGAGACAGGTAAATAGCACATAAAATACAGAAATGGCCAAAGATAAAGCCGACCTGTTAAACTAAGGCATGGAAGAGATGGATATTTTAAGTGATTTTTACCATATATTGGCCTTTGAAAGTCATCAGAATGTGACTGCAAGCTGCCAGGGTAATAAATCTGCAATGAGTTCGTTTAAGTGTATAAAAAAAGAAAACAAACAACTTTAAAAAATGTTTTTAGGTGCTGGCCATTTTCTTGCATTAGCCTTCAGCTGGAATGTTTCAGAAGTGAGCTTGGGAAAGCAGGGCTGTGGCCAGTTTCTTCCCATCTGCTCCGGGCTCCTTAGGCAGCCTCACTTCTTAATAGCCTGCCACCTGTTGCTGCTCTTGCCTTGAGAGGAATGAAGCCCACAAGTAGCCGCAAGAGGCCAGAAAACAACCAGGTGGTAAAGTGTAGGAATATAAGCACGAAGGCAGGAGGCAAGAGGGTAGCAGGCTGGGAGAAGACCTCTCCTCTCATCCTCCAGACCACCTACGCTTGGAGCCAACCTTCTTAGGTAAGGTACTGAAAATATACTGGGCTTTTTGTTATTTTTACTACCCCCAAGCAGAGAGGCTCAGGGGAGGAGCCACAGGGTCTGCTTCAAAATTTCCCAGCCAAGGTGTTTTTAAACATTTTATAAAAAGCGAAACAAGCATCTTACGGCTGCATCTATCTTCTGAAGATGACAGCAGCTGGCATAGCTCATCCACCTCAGCCTAGCATTTGACATATGGCTATGGGAGAGCACCCCTTATCATTGGGCTCCTCCCCAGGGCTCTGTACTCTAGGCTGCTCCACACCCCTCTGCCCACCTTAGGTTAATAAGGTTGGGGTGCACATGGACTGTTTCTTAGCCCTTTCTATAGGGAGCTAGGGAAAACAAGGAATTGCTTGTCAGCTGAGACATGCAAGGGCTGTCAGGGAAGGGCAGAAGTAGGAAAAGCAGCAGCACAGCAAGCAGCAGGTCACTCTCTGGGCACAGTTACTAAGGCACGTGACTATGGTGAGGAGGATTCTTAGGACTGGGCTGGAGCTTCCTGCAGCCTCTCGGGGACTTGGTCTGTGCCTCTTGTCCTCCCCTCCATCACCGCAAACCCAGAAATGGGCAACTCGCCTAGACTGCCAGTGACTAAATAGGCACTCCATGGCATATTAGCAACTCTCCTGCCCCAAGCCTCTGTGGGCAACAAGTAAGCCAGAGCTATCTGGAATAAAACCCAGGAATCAGCATGCAACTTTCCTTTATACTCTAGGGAAACAGAAAAAAGACAAGGCCAGAAAGGCCCATGCTGGAAGTAGGAAGTAAGAACTTGCATATTAGGAAGACAATCAGCCACTTTCCATCACTCCTGGAGGCACCCCTCCAGTGGGGAAGTTTGTCAAGGAGATGCAGCCACTGGATCATATAGATGTTTGCTGACCAGGGGTCTTATCCAAGAACTGTCCCTTGGGTGGCCTCCAATCTCCTTATGAGGCATAGGAGGCACTGTTCCTTAATGTTGCCAACAGATGCAGGTCCTTTTAAGGGTGGAAGAAAAGAGGGCAACAGCTTATCTATTGGGGGAGAAAAAGGCTCTGGTCCGTCCTTATCCTCACTAAAAAAAAATTTTTTCCTTATTCCCCACAGAAGGGAATGAAGCAGGGAGAGAAATCTCTCCCGGTTATTCTGGTTCCTGTTTTTCCCTGTCCTTTGAATCTCCTGAATTCCCTTCACGTGGAGAAAATGGGCAGTCTGACGGCAATCTAGCAGAAAAGAGGATACAGTGCAAAGCGTACCAGCTCCCAGGTGGTCAAAATAGCAACATTAGTAAAATGACCTTCCTCATACGGTCTTTTCAGGCAGCCACTTACCCACTCCCATAACTAAATCTAAGGTTCCTTCATCAGGAAACCGAAGGCATTCCTGCCGAATTAAGAGGATAAGCTTGTGTAGAGCTCCAGGCTCTAGAGCGCACTGAATAGCCTTAAGTAGCAGTTGCACTGTTTTAAAAAATACTTTCTGCTCTTTGGTCATTTCTTGACTCTTGATAACCCAGCCCCTGATGTTTTTGCACGTGCATCCCATCCTCCTGATGGGAGTCAGGACTGTCCCTTATCGGGATTTCCTGAAAATGGATGAGCTCTTCACCTTTACATGTAAATTCAAGGTACTCATATCGGGATCACTAGTTGCAGAGCTTATAGCTTGCAGTGAATGCCAAGAACGAAGTACACAGACAGTTCCAGCTGAGCAGGGCTAGCAGGTAGCTCTCCCAAGGGAGTGCGCCCCAGCATCCAACCACCAAGTGTTTATTGAAAGGGCTTGTATTAACTACAAACATCCACTAGATGGTCATTTGAGGTGGGTTGCTGAGGCACCTGTGACCTTATACACACTCAAACTGTATTCTCAGGAGGCTGTTTTCAGCATTCCTTATCACCCCACACACACTACTTACTCCCCGTCCTGTTTTCAGGGTCAAGAGGTTTCATTCCCATGCACAAATAACATACACACACTGTCTCAGTATTTTTCCATGTCCTGACCTCAAATGCCACATGCATAAGCTTGAATATGTTGCTATGTGCCCCCTACAGCTTACACCTTTGGTGTGCATGACAGATATTTGAAGATATGTTACTTAGGTCCTCACAAGCATTGCCATATTCAATAGAGAGCCTTCTTCATTGAGTGCTAGGATAATTCCTGATAAACTGGGTTGGAATTTCTCTAGCTGGACAGTTCTGGGGTCTATGCAGAGAAGATAGGTCCACTATCCACTTGGCACAAGGCACTTAGAACAAGTTACTTGAGCCCTTGATCAAATCACTGTTAAAATAAAACTTCCTACCCTAGTCTCCTTCAGTGCTGCGTGACCTCAGGAATCTTTGAAGATGAAGTGGTCATTTGATCCTGAACTTACTACCACCACCATAGCACGAATCAAGGCTTTCCAGCAAGTCTTTTGTTCCCCCCACCCTTCAAAGGTTAGAAATCAAAGAGCCTCAGCTCTCAGTGGATCCCAGATGCTGCTGGGTAACCCAGCCACATGTTGGCACTGTGTCAATGCCATTGTTTAGACTTGGGTGTTACCCAGATCACATTAATCCTTAATCGGTGTTTTCCTCTGATGTGGCAAGCTCTAGAGCCTGCCCCAAATCTTGAGATTCATTGATTTCATGTCACCAGGGACTGAATAGAACACCTCTATTTCAACAAAAATAACTCACTGACTCAGAAACAAGACACAGCCTGTCCCCAAGGGGCCAAATCACCAGGCAAAAGAGACCTCCCTAAAGTATGGCATGGTCCCTTTGTTCTGTGCCAGTCAGCTCCAGCCTGAAAGTGTGTTGTCATCTGTGATTCATCCCTTCTTTCATGCAGGGTGACTGGGGGAGGAGGGAAGGGCTGTGTAAAGCCCTGCTATATTTCATTGATAAAATATGGCCGGTTCCTGCCAAATCAAAGGGGGCAAAGGGAGAGCGCAAGGATGCACTGAAGTAGAACGCTAAACCACATGACAAGTGGCTGTGGCTGCAGGCAGCTGAGGAGGGACAATGGTAGACTGGCTTAGCTGGCCACTGGCCATTTTGAGCAAAAGCACATCAGAAGATCTAGGGGACAGAGGCAGAGCCACGAGTACTGATATAGCCCATAATGACCCCTAGGGACACTACACAGAGGCAGGCCACACACATTTGCAGTGTGAGAAGAAGCACAGTGGGTTATTTTAGTCATCTCTTAAATACATGCTAATGCAATGCTGTCTTATGAAGGAGTATCACTGGCGGGACAGTTATACAGAGAGGAGGAAGATCATTGCTGGCATGGCAATAAAAACACAGATGTATATATGTATCGGTGTGTATACATGCACACATATATACACAGAGACCTATTTTTTAAAAACAATCTGTTGCCCTCTCCTTTCAGATACTGTCTGAAGCTACTCAAATGCAGACAAATGCTTGCTTACTGGGCTAAAAACCAAAATTAATATTTAAAAACACTTTTTAAAAAGTTTAAATACTTTTTGAAACAAGTGTAATACAAGTGTAAATATAATTAGTTTCAATGAGAAAAATATTCATGTAAAGAAAAGACAGGGAATTGAAGATATTTTCTTAAATATTTAATTGAGTTAGAATATGAGATTGTCTTGAATCACTTAATTAGAATTTGGACTCCTGATCTCTGAACTCAAGAAAGTTATTTTCAGTGGTCAAGGAAGTCACTTTAAAATTCAGAGTGGGGGACCACCAGCAGACATCCGCAGAGACAATGGTGACACTCGTGCTGAGAGGCTGCCTCTCAGCCTGCCACCTTGGACTCCTCCCAGTGACTCTGTGTATCTAATGGATTTGTGTTTTACAATGATAATTCCAATAGCGGGATAAGGAATGACTTACAGGTAGGGGAAGATTGGAGGTAGGGAGAATAGTTTTAGGACATTATTGTATGAGGTTCCTAACACATTGTGGCATGGGAATGGAGACTCTGGAAAGGTAAAATTGGTGGCACTTGGGTACTGATGATATAATGAGGCAGGAATTATATTCCAAAGACAAGAAGAGAATCTTGCCTTTACAGGCCTGGTGCCCAGCTGTAACAGTTCACTTTCTAGCATATGCTATAGTAACCCCTAAATCTCAAAGGCTTAACACAAGGCTTATTTGGGGTTCACATTAAGTCCCATGTGATTCAAGCAAAGCAGCCTTGTCCATCCACTGACCCTTTATCTCCAGTACCTGGTCTCTGATTTCCCACAGAAAGGGGAGATAGATGGAGGAAAGACACCAGCTCTTCACATTTGATCCGGAAATGGCACGGCTCACTTCTGCCTACAGCTTATTGGCTTGAACTAGTCCCGTGGTACAAATTAACTACAAATAAAACTGGGAAATGTAAGGGCATTCATGGAACGTTTGGTAAGCACTAAGCAGCTTACATGTATACATGAGACCACATTAGTTGCCAATGTTTAGTAACACTGAGCCTCGATCTGTTTAATGGCAGCACCTCAGTCTTGCTGCAAAACCCGAACATTAGCTGTATCCCCATGGCCTCCGGGACTAATGTGCCCGTGTTCTTCTCTGCTGGGCTCATAAGGTGCCTTATAGCTGCCTGTGTGCCTGGTGTTAATCAAAGCTGTCTTCTGTGCCAGGCTGCTTGTACGGTGAGGGTGCCAAACAGGCAGAATCCTGGGAGGAGTGGGCAAAACATCCCTTTCCCAGCTCTGCACTCTACTTGACTTCAAGCCTAGATATAGCAGTGCTGTGCCAAGAGCCCCCCTAGAGTCTTAATAAGTCTCCTCAAATCCTTACTCTGCCCCACAGGAGTGAAGACAGGTGTGGGCAGGCTCCGAAAGGCCTGTCCCATGTCATCTTCTTTGTTGCCTTCATCCTATCCCTCTTTCTTTCCCAGGCACCTCTACCTCAAAATGTCTGCTTTCTCCTTACCCAAAGACCAGAAGTCTCCATGGTTATGAGTGGATACAAATAGTTACAGGGTGGGCGGTGGGGAGGCAGATACCTAGTTCTACTCACCAGAAGAAACTGAGGCTTGCCAAGATAGCAGATATGGAAAAGTGGGTATTCCACAGAAGAGGCCAACTGATTTCAGTTGCTAAAAACTGCATGGTGAGCAAGATGATGCACAAGGCAAAGCAGTCCAAAATATGGCATTTGATGTTTACTTTTTGCAGCGTGTGCTGTAGACACTGTAATCTACAGACCAAGGTTTTGCTGTCTTTCTGCAGGTCATGGCTGATTTACTTCTGTCATCTGATAGGCTTCTGTTGCTGTCCAAGTCACTACTCCAGTGTGAAGATAGCCTTAAAGAATAGCAAAAGTGACTAAACATATGTACGTAGTGTTGGGTTAAGAGAGGAAGAGAAGGACTGCAGAATAGCCAGAGTTTCCTTTATTCAAATGGAAACTAGAGTCAAGGTGTTTTCCTCCTCCAGGTCATCAGGGTAACCTGTGGAAGAATCTGACTTAGTGCTGCTATCCTCTTAAGAAAAATACAGAGCATTATAATTTAGAAAGGGTTTTAACAAAATTCACCTAGTCCAATCTCTCCCATTTTATAGATAGGGAAACTTAGACACAAGTGGTTTAAATAAATTCTCTAAATTACAAAGCTGACAGGCCAGTATAATAAAATATTTAATTCACGACCTACTTTCCTTTTCCAGATCCTCTATACAAATCCTCTATCCCTCTACCTCTTTTCCTATCCTCTCTTCTCATTAAAATCGCCTTAAACAAAGAGTATGAATTAAATGAATGACATATAGCATACCTATCCATGCTTTCTCTTAGCTAAAGTAAGATTAAGGCATTATCTTGGATGTCAGCATCCATCAGCAGACAGGTACTCCTGGGGTTTGTCAGCAGGTGCAGGAAAGAGGAAGCTTGCTGATTGAGCATTTTTTTAGCCCAGTGCACTCTCAGAGGAAACAGCCAGGGCATCTCATGTTCATCATTGCTTACTGTTGAACCCTTAAAGCATTAAAGTAACACAATGTATGGGGGCTACAAGCCCCTTTATTGGTAGACACACTGAAGAAACAAGATGTTAGAGAGTCAAAAAGAAATTAACATGGCCAGGATGTTGCTTTGGTACATCTTCCCATTGTATGTAAGCCCTAAAAATCTTTCCCCAGAGTAATGTGTTACCTTCTCACTGAATGATGAAACATCAAATGCACACCATTAGAGACGTGCTTGGAAATTTTTTTTCTCCAGAAGTGATGGGCTGCGTGATGATGTAGAGTTAAAAGCAGTCTGCAGACATAATTACGACAAGGAGCTAGTCACTTAACCCCTCTGACTTTCATTTCTTTTGTGTTATTTCCAATTTATAAAAATGAAGGAATTGAATTAGGTGAACCTCATGACCCCTTCCAGCTCAGACATTTCAAATCTATAAACACAAAGCCACCTGCCTCACATTGGGATTAAACTCATAATTTTGTTTCACTAGTGGTCTGTCTTAATTAGCACAGAGAAAAGGAGAGGATAGAGTTTTTATTTGGTGGTTGGACGCTAGGAACACCCAGGTTCTTAGTTGGAATCCTCTTCCTCAGAAAGATTATGTTTGCAGTGTGGCCACAAATCTCTTTGCTCCTAACTTACTAGTTTGCTGATATGTAATTTTAAATTAAGTGAAAGATAGCTTTGAACAGATAACTATGCTAGAGTTAAATCCACAGCTTTGTTGAAAAAAACATGTTTTTCTTTTTTTTTTTTTTTTTTTTTTGAGGCAGAGTCTTGGTCTGTCTCCCAGGGTGGAGTGCAGTGATACAATCTTGGCTCACTGCAACCTCTGCCTCCTCGGTTCAAGTGATTCTCCTGTCTCAGCCTCCTTAGTAACTGAAATTACAGGCGCTAGCCACCACACCTGGCTAATTTTACTATTTTTAGGAGAGATGGGGTTTCGCCATCTTGACCAGGCTGGTTTGGAACTTATGACCTCAGGTGGTCCACCCGCCTTGGCCTCCCAAAGTGCTGGGATTACAGATGTGAGCCACCATACCCAGACTAAAACATTCTTGATTGCACATGAGAATCGTATTAAACTCTACATATCCCAGTTATCTAAGGCTTCCAGAAGAGGAGTGACATGAAATCTCCTTGTGAAACATTGACGTCTCCTTAGGAAGATGAGTATGAATTGGAGTTTCTAGAGGAGGCTTTCTTCTGTAAATATAATGGCCACTTAGGGTGGATACTGTTCATGGTTAATCAAGTCTGTATGAGTTTACCCAGAAAAAAAATTAGTTGGTTGGTTCTTAAAACTTTTTTAAATTAAGTACATTCAAACCTGTGTAAAGATGTGACATCCCTGTGTGAAAGAAGATGCTCTGTTCTCAGAGCTAATGGAAAATGTCGTCTATGTAGAACCAATTATTGTCAATGGTTCATTCATTCACTCTTCAGCCACACTTTGAGTGCAAGAAATACTCTAGCATTATGTGCAGATACTGTGACTATAAATAGAGATGGTGTATGTCCTCAAGGGACTCATTGTCTAATGGGAAGACAAACATAACTTTAGTGTATGCCATCTATAATGCAGACACAGTGGGGAGAAAGACTATGGGAGACACGAGTAAGTCGTAGCTAGGGAGAGCTGGAGGTAGCACTAAGAGGTAACATGTGGGCTTTATCTTCCAGAATGGATGGCAGAAATTTGCAGTGGAAATGTCGGGAAAAGGTATTTGTGCTAGACATCCTGTTTGCCCCTCCAGATCCCACACTTCTGAGCTGGATGAGTCATACCGACTGGCTCTTGAACCCTTTGGCCTTAACATATAACAGTTCAATGGGTAGCCTAAACAGGCAGTTGGTGGAAGAGGAGAGTGAGGTTAGGATATTTTATTCCCCTGGTTTCATTCCTAAGAAGTTGCTTCAGGCTGATTGTTTCTCAGTCTAAAGTTAAAGGTCATGGCTCCCCTCAAAGTGACTTCAACAGGAACCTCTCCTTTTGAGTCCCAATGAATACTCTCCCTTCTTTTCTAGCACATGAGTGGTAAGTCTCCACTGTGGCTGATCCTATATTACTTCATCAGCCCTTGAGGTTATCCTCCCTGTATTTCCCCCTCCTGTGAAAGTTTCCCTTTATACAGAAATCCCTTTGGGCATCATTTTGGGTGTGCTACCTTTTCCAGTTGGGACTCTGGCTGGAACAGCATTTGAGAATGAGTGGACAGACAGATGAGACAAAGGGTGGAAACCGTACCATGTGTTTGGGAGTCACTGGAGCGTTCAGAAGTGCTGTAGTGTAAGGCGTGCCCTAGTGGGGCAGAAGTGTCAGATGTGTGTACACTATAGCATCAGGATAGGACAATTAGGTCTGAGTTTATAAGGGCCAACCTGGCAACAATGTGAAGGATAAACTGGAAAGCAGGAGTTGGGAGACTCCCCTGTGGCTCCAGCTGCCTCCAGAAGGTATTGCTGTAGTTCCAGCTCTAGTTGGATGATGTCAGCAGCTGGGCTCCTGCAACACAGGAGGACCCTCTTCCTCTGACTCTGCAGCCTGCTGTCACTAGTTTGATTATTTTGCCATCCCATATTTGGTTCTCAACTCCTCCATCACCTGGGTAACCAATGGCTTGGTAGTAAATTTCTTCTTTTGTAAATACTAGAAGTGTTTTCTGTTTTACTATTTAGACCAGATGAATACAAGGGCCTTAACAGCCAGGATGATGAGGTGGCAAGGAGTGATATATTATATTCCAAGGGGGAAAACTCATTGGCAAAGAGCTGCAATCCCCTCTCAACCCAGAATGGGGTTATTCTCTTTAATAAGAGGTAATACAGTGGCTTTTGCCTGGATTCCTGAGCAGGCTGCCGGGGTTAGACAGCCTGCCTCATTGATCCCATGTGAGTGTTCTAATCTGGGTGCCTTGTTTTCTCACATGTAAAATGAAGATAATTGTACCTGTTTTATGAGGTTGTAAGCATTAAATGAGCTAATACAGCATGTATAAAATGCTTTAAAAAGTTCTTGCTGGATATTCAGTCCCATATAAATACTAGCTATTATTACTTGCCTAGGGCCTCTGAGTTGGAGCATGAAGAACTGGTGCCTCTCTAGGTCTCAAATACCAAGGGTCATCCACATTTTTGAATCATAGGTTTTAGCTGCGATATCCTTTTTTAGGATCACAGCTTTGAAGTTTGGAGGAAGCCTGCGCTGATTGACAGGGATGCTGTGAGGAGAAATAATTTTCCGGGGGCAAGTAGTGGTTACCATGGTTTCCAACTGGCAGAAACTCCAAGGTCAATTCCTTGAAAATATTTCACTGCTGATAGGAGCAGGGTGGTTTCTCTATGTTCCTAATCACTTCCTCTGCACCAGGGCAGTTTGTGCCCATGTTAAGCCTTGCTTTCAGGCAGCAGGAAAGAAAAATCTGAATAAGTAGACATCAGAAAACATAGCCATCCAGCTGACCACTGACCATGAAGTCAAATAGAGTTGATTCCCCAGGGGAGCCAGAAAAGGGAAGTGTCATTTGGAGCAATGAAATTTTAATAACCACAGAGGGAATAAAGCATTTTGTTACAGGACTCAGGTCTGCAATGATAAAGATCACTGGTGACAGCTTATACGGTCTGAAATTTTAGTTCTGTTCTCTGAATGACTAATTTTTACTTCTCCAGAAATGCCAGTCTCAAGGCACTGGGAGAAATCACAGTGCACAAAGCCTTGGTAAAAGCCACAGCACAACCCGGCACCTGACTTAACTCTCTGTTCTGCTTCTATTTCATCCTCAAGTCAATTCTCCATACTTGGGAATTAAACTCCTCTGACAGCCCAGCTGCAATATCTAGTAAATGTTTTTTCTCTACAGAGTGGTTCCAGTTGTTTCCAGGAAGCCTTTCCTGCAGGGAAGGGGATTACTTTCAGAAGCCTGTTCTCCAGGGAAGTGGCCTCCCCACAGGTGTTGAGCATTTCAGAGCAGCCCCATTAGCCAGGCTCTGAATGTGGGTGTGTTCATCGTGGACAGGCTGAAGAGTCCTTTTATAGAAGAGCTAAAAGATGCAAGTTTCTCTACCATGGAAGGACTCTGCCTGAGTAAAATACCAAATTAATTAAAATAAGAAAAATAACCTTTTACCAATTAGTAACAACTCAGAAAATGCCACTAAAAATTAAACATTCAAATGGCTTTTTGTTTTTTGGTTTGATATATATATATATATATATATATTTTTTTTTTTTTTTTTTTTTTTTTTTTGAGCGGAAGTCTCACTTTTAGCCCTTACCCACAGGCTGGAGTTCAGTGGCGCGATCTTGTCTCACTGCCACCTCTGCCTCCTGGGTTCAAGTGATTCTTCTGCCTCAGCCTCCTGAGTAGCTGGGATTACAGACACCTACACGATGCCTGGCTAATTTTTTGTGTTTTTAGTAGAGACAGGGTTTCACCATGTGGGCCAGGCTGGTCTCAAACTCCTGACCTCAAGTGATCCACCTGCCTTGGCCTCCCAAAGTGCTAGGATTACAGGCATGAGCCACTGCACATGGCCTCAAATGCTTTTGAAAATGTTTTTAAATGGCAGCTTAGAGAAGTCAAACCAATGTTGTCTTCTGCTTATGCAGAATAACACTCATCTTTTTATAGGAAAGTGAGGGCCTAGCCATCTACTTACAAACTTGTATTAAAGACTGAAGAAAAAGAAACTGTGTTTAGGATTTGTGACATTTTTTAATGGCCACATATTCTTTGTAGCTGCTTCTATCGAGGTGAAGTCCATTTCACCTGCTCTTAAATCGAGGCTGGTCTTGAAGATTGCTTTGATTAACAGAATGAGGGGGAAGTAAAGTTGTGAGGCTTCTTTGTCTCTAATCCTTTTGGATATAGCCCTGTGTGAACAAGTCTTAGCTGAGCTGGAGTGCTGGGAAGGCCACATGGAGGAGAACTGAGGCACTCTGATTAATGTCACCAACCACCAGTAATGTGAGTGAGGCCTTCTCAGACTACGCAGCCCCTGTCAAGTCACAGATGCTGGCTGCTGCATAAGTGATCCCAGAATAAAGCAGTAGAAGAACCATGTATTAGTCTGTTTTCATGCTGCTGAGGAAGATGCTTAATGGACTTCCAGTTCCACATGGTGGGGGAGGCCTCACAATCATGGTGGAAGGCAAGGAGAAGCAAGTCACATCTTACAAGGTGGCAGGCAAAGAGAGCTTGCGCAGGGGAACTCCTCTTTTTGAAACCATTAAATCTTGTGAGACTTACTATTGTGAGAAAGGCAATACCTGGGGGAGGTAATTGACTTGCCCCCATGATTCAGTTACCTCCCCGAGGTCCCTCCCATAACGCATGGGAACTCGACATGAGATTTGGGTGGGGACACAGCCAAACCATTCAAACCATCTACTTGAGCCTAGCCCAAAGCATTGACCCACTGAATCATAAGCAAATAAGATATTTGGTTGTTTTAAGCCATTCAATTTTGGAGTGGTTTGTTACATAGCAATAGATAACTGCCATAGGATTCATAACTAGTTTGCTGCTTGATTCATCTGAGAAATCAAGAAAATCATATTCAATTACAAAAAACAGTCAATGGAGTGTTCCAATTTACTAAATCTTTTAGACAACATTAGAGGATTGGGGATGTTATTTAGAAAATGTAAACAATCTGTCAATTTGATTCCCCCATACATGCTTATTCTGAATATTTCACTTCTCAAAAGCAGTTATCTTTATATAAATTATCTGTAAAACTGACAAATCCTGACAGAATTATCCTGGAACAATATAGTCACAGGCTTACTATCATTATTGTGATTTACTACTGTTCTGATCATAGGTTTATATAAACTCTCTCCCTGTTTAGTAAATAATTTAACCCGGCCCAAAGATAGATTGTGGTAGGTAATCTCTAAGTTGAAGTATCATGCTGGGTAGGAGTCTGTTTGGGTCAGTCAAGTAGCAACAATGTGTTTTTAGGTTGGAGCCCATAGCCACAACAACAAAGGTGGGAGTGTTGGGTCATGTAGTATCAGCTTGACTTCCTGTAAGGCTAAAGGTTGAGAAAAACCACGTGGGCAGTTGACTGTGCCTACATGATGGAGCCCCAGTGAGAATTCTGGATATCAAGGCTTATCAAGCTTCCCTTGTTGGCAATATTCCATGAATATTGTGACACATCAATGCTGCCAAATAGCACTTTCCTTCCGCCATGGGGAGAGGATAATTAGAAGCTACCTTTCCTTGACTCTGCCCTATGACTTGCTGCTTCTTTTGGCTGATTTTAATCTGCATCTTTTCCTTGTATTAAACCATAACCGTAAGTATAAAATAGCTTTCAGTGACCTCTGTGAGTCTTTCTAAAGAGTTATCAAAACTGAGAATGGTTTCGGGAATACCTTGAACTCATAATTGGTTTAGAGTTCTATAGTCCTATGTGAGCTGTTCCCCTAACTTTGTAATTAGTTAACTTTTGTACTTCCTTTCAAGATGCAGTTCAACCCTGCCTCCAGGAAACCTTTTCTTACCACTCCAATTAAAAAAAAAAAACTTCCTCTGAAATCTTATATTGCGTAGGGCTTGCTTGTAATTCTTACAGTATTTGGAAAATGGTTTCCGGCTTTGTTATTGATCATATTGATAGGCAGATCTATCATATGTCATGTATTAGATTTTAGGGTTGTGAGGACCCACCCTGTTTCTTGCACCCTTTCTACTAGCCAGCACATTGTTTTCAGTTAAACATTGTGGTGCTTAACACAGAAATTGCTGTTTCTTGTATCAACTAGCAATTTCTGAAATGTAGGTTACTTTTGTATTATCAATAAGACCAAAATAATTATTCATTTAATAAGTATTTATTGACTGGGCATGGTGGCTCATGCCTGTAATCCCAGCACTTTGGGAGGCTGAGGTGGGCAGATCATTTGAAATCGGGAGTTCGAGACCATACTGGCCAACAAGGTGAAACCCCGTCTATACTAGCAATACAAAAATTAGCCGGGCATGGTGGCACGTGCCTATAATCCCAGGATTCTCCTGAGGCAGGAGAATTGCTTGAACCCAAGAAGCAGAGGTTGCAGTGAGCTGAAATTGCACCACTGCACTCCAGCCTGGGAGACAGAGTGAGAGTGTCTCAAAAAAAAAAAAAGTCTTTATTGAACATCTATGTGCTAGGCTCCAGGGATTGGCAACAAGAAAAATCAATTCCTATTTTTAGGAAGCTTCCATTCTGGCAAATAAAGATGACAAGTCAATCAACACATATATGCTATTTTTTTTTTTTTTTTTGAGGAGGGCCTCAATCTGTTGTCCAGGCTGGAGTGCATGGTATGATCATGATTCACTATAGTCTTAACCTCCTGGACTCAGGCAGTCCTCCCACCTCAGCCTCCCAAGTATCTGAGACCACAGGCATGCACCACCACATGTGGCTAGTTTTTAATTTGTGTGTGTGTGTGTGTGTGTGTGTGTGTGTGTGTGTGTGTGTATGTAGATGGGATCACGCTTTGTTGCTCAGTGCTCAGGCTGCATATGTGCTATTGTATTAGATAGTGATAAGCACTAGAAAGAACAATCAAGTAGAATAAGAGAATAAAGTGTGATGAGGATTATTAGTTTAGAGAAGATGATCAAGGGAGACTTGTCAAAGCAGGTGATATCTCGGCAGAGATCCAAATGAAGCAAGAGAGTGAACCATGCAGATAAGGTCTGCAAACCTGGTATAAGTTTCTACTGTCTAATGACTTCAGTAGCCAAATGCATTTGAGAATGTGGCTGTCTGATTTATTGAATGGTGGATTTTTTTAAAAAAAGTTTTTTAATGATTAAGGAATTCTAATCCATTCTTAACACATAGATACCTTCCCATAGTCCCTTTAAAAATAAAAAAAAATACTGACATATAAACAGTCTGCATGTGGAAGAGGAACAAAGAAAGTTTATAGCTAATTGAAGACAAAGTTCAACCTTGTAACAGTCTTTGTTTCAGTTTTCTTGAGGAGACACTCAGGGGTACAACTTCTGTCTAAATAATTATCCCACTGTGGGGGGGACCCTTAAAACAAATCATCCCCAATAATAGCCTTTGTTAGACTGAGGAAAGTGCAGTTGAAGTTTGACAAGATATCGCACAATTCTAAAGAGAAGTGAGTGATTCAAATAAAAGGATCTTCGCGAAGGTAAATGTGAAGAATAACTTTGTGAATGTAAATCACAAAATCTAGAGAAAACTGTCGCATACTTTTCACTGTATTTTGTTTCAGTAAACAAGTTTCACTTATTTATTTTATTTCATTTTTGGACAGAAAGAAATCTCATGAGGAGAACTGGGAACTGGAAACTCCGAGAGAAGAAAGGTATGACTTTTAAAGATGGTGATTGTGGGCCGGGTGCCGCGGCTCATGTTTGTAATCTCAGCACTTTGGGAGGTCAAGGTGGGTGGAGGTCAGGAGTTCGAGACCAGCCTGGCCAACATGGTGAAACCAAAATTAGCTGGGTGTGTGGTGCACGCCTGTAATCCCAGCTACTCAGAAGGCTGAGGCAGGAGAATCACTTGAACCTGAAAGGAGGAGGTTGCAGTAAGCTGAGATGGTGCCACTGCACTCCAGCCTAGGCAACAGAGTGAGATGCTTTCTCAAAAAGCAAAAAAGACGGTGATTGTCAGGGCTGTCCCATTTTCACCTTCTGATTTGCTTGGTCCTTGTCATTGTTCTGTTCTTCATGATGAGCAAGGAATGTATAATGGCCATCCTGTTTGAATATGGGAATTACTCTCCTCACAGGCTCTTTTCTTTGGCACTCTTGCACATATGCACTAAAACAATTAAATGTCATGGAAATCCTAAAATACCTTGAATCATCAAAAGAGGCTTAAATTATGTCAGGACAGCTGTGGTATTCTGTATATTATGTATTCTAGTTCTTTAAAAACGATGAGCCAGGTATTGTGTGTGCAGTTAAGACTTGACTAATCTGAATACTCGTTAACTAGGATATACCAGAACAAAGAATTTTTCAAGTTTTTTCTCTAGCTATCAAGACAAGATGTCGGCCGGGGGCATGGCTCAAGCCTGTAATCCCAGCACTTTGGAGGCCGAGGCGGGTGGATCACGAGGTCAACAGATCGAGACCATCCCGGGTCAACATGGTGAAACCCCGTCTCTACTAAAAATACAAAAAATTAGCTGAGCATGGTGGCGCGTGCCTGTAATCCCAGCTACTCGGGAGGCTGAGGCAGGAGAATTGCCTGAACCCAGGAGGCGGAGGTTGCGGTGAGCCGAGATCGCGCCATTGCACTCCAGCCTGGGTAACAAGAGTGAAACTCTGTCTCAAAAAAAAAAAAAAAAGACAAGATGTCTTGGTTTGAAATAGGTGGGAAAGGGGATATATGAGAGCCCATCTGGTGGTCATGGTAGTTTCAGAGCTGAAGTCCATGTTTTTAAGTCTCCAGAATATCACTTTTGTTTAATAGCTTCCCTCTTCTCTTTCTTAATTCCCCAGCAAAAGGGTAAGAATTTTGCTGAGAAATGGTACCATGAGAAAAAGTGGAGAAAAGAGGAGGCGGATCCGCCTCAGAGGAGTTGCTATGGAGCAGGAGAAAAGAGGGACGTGCTTTGCCCATTTCGCTCTCTTCTCTGCTCCAAACATACTAGAAGACTGGTATTTAATGTGTTGGCAGTGTCTTTGTAGAGAAATGAACATCTTTTCTGAGTTCTGGGGGAGGGAACATGCTGATTGCCATACCTATATTTGTCAAATGGGAGTCATGCTAAGAAACTGAGAAATAAAAATAATTTTAGGGTAGAGTCTTACGAACTTAAAATCCATTTATTTAGCATTAAATAAACACCATCTAGATGCCCAGCCCTCAGCTAAGTGATATGAAGGACATTAAATAAGTGTAACAGATAGTCCCTACTTAGTATCCAGCATCTAGTTAACTCACGTATTTGGCCAAGGGTGGTGAAAGACATGAAAGAAATATAATGCATGGACCCGGCTTTCCAAGACCTCATGGTTTTGTGGGAAATGAAAGACATGCACTTGAAATATTTAAAATGTTTAAATGTTCCTCGGCAGGAAATGTAAGTGCCTGGAGGGTTTGCAGAGTCTAAACAGTAATTTCTTAGAAGGGAAAACAAGGGTGGGGTGCATTGGGATTAATTGATGAGGAAGGACAGGCTGTACCTGTGGGGTTTTTGTTCATAAAGCATTTTAATTCATGATGAAGTATACTCACTATAAACCCATGAAGAGAAATTTAGGCAAACATATATATACAGGACAGCAATGCTATAAAATGAGCCAAGGCACTGCTAGAAAAAATAACATAGCTTAAATATATATTAAACCCTGTAGAGAATTTTAAAATATTGAACATAGTTACTATGTGACCCAGCAATTTGACTCATATGTGTATACCCAAAATAACTTAAAACATATGTCTTCCCAAAAACTTGTACATGATTGCTCATAGTGGCATTATTCACAATAGTCAAAAAGTGGAAACAATTTAAATGTCTATCACTTGATGAATGAGTATATAAATTGTTATATCCATACAGTGTCATATTACTGAACAAGGAAAAGGAATTAATAATGACACATACTCTAACACAGATGAAGTCTGAAAACATTATGCTAAGTGAAAGAAGCTATACTCAAAAGATGACGTTACGTGATTCTATTCATATATTCAGAATGGACAAATCCATGCAAACCAAAAGCAGATTAGTGATTCCCAGGGGTTGGAGAGAGTAGAGAACAGGGAGTGACTGCTTAACAGGTGCAGGTGAGGTTTTTTTTTTTTTGTGGGGGGGCGGATGATAAAAACATTCAAAAATTAGATAGTGATGATGGCTGCACAACTTGGTGAATATATTAAAACAAATCACTGAATTGTACACATTAAGACAAATTTTATGGTATTTAATTGTATCATAATGAAGCTGTTATTAAAAGAAAAGCCTAGAATGAATAACTCAAAGTTGCTAAGAATGCTAGCTCCTAAGAGTACAATTACAAAACAGACACCTGAGAGATGAAGAAAAGAAATGGGCAAGACACAGGAGATTCATAGAAACAAGATTCTGTCTGGAGCTTTGTTTCTCTTATGTTGTGTAAGGATTAAAAACAAATTGTATAAGATACACCTCAAGCAAGGGTGAAAATGGGGTGTTACATGTTATTTTACATTGATAACTTTAAGGCATGGAATTATTATTTGTAAATGCCTTGTTAAAGATATGTCAAAGTGATATCCTGTTTTTTAAAAAAATCCTATTTAGAAATAATTTCAAATATATGGAAAGATGTAAGAATAGTACAGAGAACACTCATATATATATTCATTAACAGCTTGCTGTACTTGCTTTATCATTTGTGCTTGTGCTGTCTCTCTTCCTCTTACCCCTCCTCCCTTCTTCCCATCCCCTTTCTCTCTTCTCTCTATGTATATATATAAATGTATTTATATTTACATATATCTCAAGTATCTATCTCAATATATAACATTTGAGAAAATAATATATATTTGAAAGTTTTAAATATCATGTCCTTATACCTAATTTATCAATATACAGTATATATTGCCAAAGAATAAGAATATTATCTTATAATGTTACATATCCAGAGTAACATTACCAACTTCAATAAATTTAACATTGATATAATACTTTATTCAGCTTCCAATTTTGTCAATGAACACAGTGTGTTAGTTATCTATAGATGGATAACAAATTACTCCAAAATGTAGCAGTTGAAAATAGCAAACACTTGTGATCTCAGTTTCTGTAGGTTAAGTGTCTGGGTATGGCCTAGCTGGGTGCTGTGACCAGGCTATAATTAATATGTAGGCTAGGGCTGTGGTCTCATCTGAAGGCTCAATGTGGGGAGGATCCACTTTCTGGCTCTCACATGGTTGTTGGCAGGATTCAGTGCTTCACTGGCTGTTGACCGGGAGTTTCTCTCAGATCTTCACCAAATGGTCCTCCCCATAGGGCTCTTCACAGCATGGCAGCCTGCACCTTAGAAAAGGGAGGGAACAAGCTTCGCAAATGGAAACTTCCAGCATTTCTTTGTACCTTGCCTTTGAGGTGACATTCTGTTATTTCTGCCATCTTCTACTCGTTAAAAGCAAGTAAGTCAGTCATTAGCAGCCCACATTCAAGGGAAATTATTATACAAAGTGGCAAATATCAGGAAGTAGGACCATTTTAGTGGCTGCCTACCAGCCCCAGTAATGTTTTTCAGTACAGGATTCAGTCTAAATCATACATCATAGTTAGTTGACATATCTCTTCAGATTTTTTTCTTCTTCATGATACATTTTAAAAACACAGTTCCTGTTTGTAAGATGGAATGTTCCTTATTTAGGGTTTCAATAATGCTTCCTCATTATTAAATTCAGGATATGCATTTCCAGCCAAATAGTACAACAGTAGCATTATATCCTCTTTAGGGCATCATATCCAGAGGAACATATGTCTGTCTGTCCTTTATTGGTGATGTTCATTTGATCACTAGTCAAGGTGGTACCTGATTTCTCCACTGTGTAATTACCATTTTACCCCTTCCAACTAAAAGGCAATCTATGGGGAAACACTTTAAGAACATGTAAATTGCTCATTCATCATCCAAAAATTTATCTAAATTTAACATCAGTGACTCTTGCCAGAAACAGTCTTAAGTACACAATGGTGGTTAAATAATAATTTTTCCCCCAACTTCAGCTCTCTTGACAAATCTACCAGTTGACACTAGGTATTTGTATTAGCCTGCTCAGGCTCGCACAACAAAATACCACATACTGGATGGTTTCAGCATCAGACATTTATTTCTCTCAGTTCAGAGGCTGGACATCCAAGATCAAGATGCCAGCAGGGTAGGTTTTTCTTAAACCTCTCTCTTCAGTTTTGTGGATGACGGCTTTTTTGCTGTGTCCTCACTGGTCTTTCTCTGTATATGCCCCAGGTGAGTCTTCTTCCTTTGAGGTTACTATTTTTAGTGGGTTTGGGCCCTACCCTAATGACTCCATTTAACCCTTACTTTCCTCCTTAAAGGCTCTGTCTCCAAATATAGTCACATTAGGGGTTACAGCTTTAACATATGAATTTTAGGAGGACACGATTCTGTTTATAACAGTATTCTACTGTAAAAAGAGCCATCCTTTTCATACATTTATTTATTTCTATGCTTTTTAATATATAGAATAGATTCTATATACTTTTTTTTCCAATGGTTTATAATTTGTTACTACCAATAATTATTTTGATGTTCAAGCTGTACCAGACATGGGCAGGGAAAGCCTCTCCAGTCTGGTTCCTCTGTCCTCATGACATGGCCCTGGTATGTTTTGTGCACTTCCTTACATCCTGGAATAACAAGACATTTCAGGCTCTCACTAAATAGAAGAGGTGCTTACACACCTTGGGAATGTACTAAATGCCACAGGATTATACACTTTAACATAACTGGTTTTATTATGTGAATTTCACCTCAATTTTAAAAAGAAATTCCAGGCTTATCTTGCATATTTTCTCTGCAAAACTAAGGCCTCTGCCCTGGAAACATTCTAAGGATCCCTTGCTCTGCCTAGTTAGAATATTCCATTCAAAAGCAAGGTGTGGCTGTTAGGTGTGGCCACTGCTACCAAGATTTCTTCATAGCATGGCAGCCTGTACCTTAGAATAAGCGGGGGAGGGAGGGAGTGAGGGAGAGAAAGAAAGAGATAGATCCCATTAATACATATTCATGCATACATACACATTTCAGAAGTTATGAGTCCACAGCAATACCTCCAATTGCAATCCATTCTTCTTACATCCATGTCTTCTCTCTTTCTATATTTACAACTTTTTTTCTCCACAGTGAGAACCCTGGCTCACAACAACATCGATGTATTTACTGATTTGCTCAATACTGTGAAATATCTAAAATCATTTCAGAATTCTTCTGCGTCCATGCTGCTACAAAAACAAAGCCAGTAAAAAGGGTTTAGTATTTAAGTCCTCCCCGACTCACACCCTACCTAAGTCTAATGGAATATGGTCTGATGCATATGTATAAACTATTTGGATTTCTCTTCCCCCTTTTCAGTGTGATTATTCATTTGAAATACGATTGCGTTCTTTTTTTTTTACATTTGGTTTTTTAGTATTTTTTTCTCCCCTCCCCTACTTGTTGGTTTAATTTTTTAAATAAATAGAACATTAAAGTTTTCAAAAATCAAAATCATACAAAGAGCAATACCACAGAAGTGTTTCTCCCTCTTACATTCCTTCCACCATGTTTCCCGCCTTCTTGTTGTTAGGTGACCCACTTCATCTCACTTCATTCTTTACTGGTTTATTCCTCCTAAATTTCTCTTTTTTTGAAAGATAGGCAGGTACATATATTTTTCCCATTTTTCTTTTTCATCACAAAGGTTAGCACGGTGTATCTACTCTTTTGCAGTTGGTCGGGAAGAAACACTTTCCATGAGCTTTGGAGACTAGCAGCCTTCTCTCCAGTATCTTATGTTCATTCAGCAAACAATCTGAGTGTCCACAGAGAGCCAAGGCTGATTAGTGAGTCCCAAGTCTACAGTGAGCTGGCTTAGTAGTGTAGACCTTTCTCAGGAATGTTTCACGCCTAGCTCAGCCAAAGGGCGGCGCCCTACATTGCATTCTTTTCTGTGCCTTGTTGACACCCTGTATTTTCAATGTGTATACCCTTGTAGATGACCGTTGTAACCCCTCACCTCCGCGGAGTACAGACATATTATCTAAATTCTCCTTGTCTGCCCTGCCCCACAAGATCAGTCCTCCAGGAACAAAGCTTCCTCCTCTACTATATCATGATGCTCAGCTCCTTCCCCTCCCCTCCATCTCTCGACTTACTTCAACAACTATCTCCTCCCCCTCCCCACCATCTCTCTCTCTCTCTGGAGCTTATGCGCCCGCAAACACACACAAACGTGTTTTCTTGAAAGGCTTAAATTTCCCATAGCAGTGGGGGGCTCCCAAGGAAAAGGAGTGAAAGTTTTAAAAGTAGGTGCTTGCTGGGTAATTTGCCATTAAACATCAGGGCACCGTTCTAGTAGGGGGATGGCTCTTAAACCCTTCACTTCTGCTCGCCAGCGTCCTGCCTTCAGCCCCTAAGGGAGGGCTGCCTCTCTAAGATCAGCAGCTAGGGGGGTGCAGGGCGGGGTCAGGGGGACAGCTAAGCTAAGTGGAGGGCCCAGGAGGCTGGGCATAATAACCCCAGTGACGTGGTTGCCAGGCCCGGTGCTCAGGCAGCAGCCAGAGCTTTCCCGGTTTTGCCTTCGCCCAGTCCCGGCACTTCAAAGCTGGTGAGGTCCAGCCGTCCACCTGTGGCTGTTCTACAAAAAAAAAACCACTCCCAGGAAAAGCAAGGAGTACATGACAGCCAGAAGTCAGACTCAGACCAGATGACGACACTAAGGAAAAAAAAAAAAAAAAAAAGCAAGCCACGGGGGTCCTCATAGGGTTAACGCAGCCTGGCGTACACAAAGGAGGAGGACTAGGGCGAGGCAGCACGAGAAATCGGGTGCAAGCAGTAGAGAAAGAAACCTTCCACCCTTTCTTTTTGCATTCGGAGGTACGTTTTCATTCAGAGTAAACCCAACCACAAATGCGGGTAGCTGGGAGCATGCCCCCACTTAGGCAGCTGAAAGAAAGGATGAAAGACCCTCCCAACGCTTTTGATGCAGGCTGCATATATTCGAACACATTTTGAAACATGCATCTGTGCAGTGTTGGGCCTGGGAACCCCGGCAGCTAGGGTCTGGCTGTGGGCGGGTGAGAAGGAAAACGTTGCCTGGCGTAACCTGCGTCTGGAATGAGTTCCCGGAGCAGCGCTAGGCAAAACCCGGAGTGGATCTCGGGAAGTAAAGCGGGCGCTGCTCCAGGGCTCAGCACGCGGCCTCCTAGGCGCCGAAAGGTCCACTGTTTGCGCATACCACCCCTGAGGGTTCGCTAGCGGTGGGAACCTGGAAGGGGCCGAACATGCTGTTCAGAATAATTTAGGAGGCAGAATATTCTTCCTGCTTGGTAGTGTGAAATCACTTATTTATGGCTTCCATTCAGTCTCCGGTTTGCAGATAATCCCCCTTTCTAAGTGGTAAAACTCATGAATGTTGATCTTGCAAATCAAGCTGACACTAGCAGCTTTTGTCCACTGGGGCATACATCAAGGCCTGCCTTCTCCCCAGCACGTTTCCCCCCTCATCGCCATGCGCAGCTCAGCCTCCAGGATTCATGAAAGGCGTGCTCCGCCCCAAAGCGACCTGGGGGTCTCAAGCAACAATCCAGGGACTTGTCTGCCAAGCGCTCGGGCCCCACTTGGAGCATCCTGTTCAGAGCCTCCAAGAGAGGCCCTCAAGACAAATGGCCCCGACAGGAGGAGGTCAGCCGATGAAGGGCTGCGGGAGCTGGAGGCCCTTGCCCAGAGGCCTAGGCATTCGTCCTTAAACACGCAAGACGAGCCAAGCCCGGCAAAAACACAAAACCCGGGCTCGGAGAGAGGAAGCAACGAAACAATCGCATTTATGTAACGGGAGGATGGAGGGGAGAGAGAAGGCAAACCCAGCCAGGATGCGAGGATCTGAATGAGATCAGATGGGGGACGGCGGATGTCAGCTACACCCACAGAAGCCATCAATAAAAGAGGCTTTGCTAAAAGTCTAGTCGACTGTTGATTTTTAGAGTGGCTAGGTGGTAACTCTGGATCCCACTTTAGTAAGATGCATTTTAATTAATGCTAACGAGTTTATTAACTGCTCAAAGTTCCAGAGGAATGGGTGTGAACTGCAGCCCAAATATGGCTTTGAGTATCGTGTGATGAATGTGACTGCTGCTCGAAATAAGAATACAGCCACAGGCACTATCATTCTTAAGGATCCAGACTCATGAATAAAGATATTCATGCTTGCTTTAAATTGTGTTATATCGCAGTGTCCAAATGGGTCTCTGTAGCAGCGGCACCGCTCATTGTGCTTCAGAAAGGTGCTGTTTACCTGTGTGTTTCCCGTCTTTCTGTTGAGAACCATTTCAAAGTTGAGGTTGAGCTGTGGGAAGGATATATTTCCACACACAAGTCTGTACTTTCAAAAATTACCTTGGTTGCTTGGTACAGGATGAGTAACCAAGAGGGTCAGTGTTCCTGCTGGCCTGGCAATATTTCTTGCCTCCCACCACCCCACCCACTTCCCCAGTTTACAAGCCCTGCCCCCTCCCCCAAGTGAAGCAGGAAGAAGTTGAAAGACCTGCAAATGACAGGCTAGTCCTCTGCCTCTGGGTCCCAGCCAACAGGAGCCCTGATTCTTGGCCTTTCTTAATTGACTTTCAGCTCTTTCCTGTGACTGTGACCACCATAGAGTTCACAAGACAAGTCATCATGCAGAGTGGTTGAAGTCTAGTTTTCTGAAGAAGAGAGGTGATCAGAGTGACCATCTGTGGTTGGCATACATTTCTCAGACAGAGGGAATATGGTGGGTTAAGGGACCGTGGGAAGAATCTCATCCATATATCCTCGTTCACTCTTTTTTTTTTTTTTATTTTTATTTTAATTTTTTATTGCATTTTAGGTTTTGGGGTACATGTGCAGAGCATGCAATACAGTTGCATAGGTACACACATGGCAGTGTGTTTTGTTTGCTTTCTCCCCTTCACCCACATTTGGCATTTCTCCCCAGGCTATCCCTCCCCACCTCCCCATCCCACTGGCCCTCCCCTTTTCCCCCCAATAGACCCCAGTGTTTAGTACTCCCCTCTCTGTGCCCATGTGTTCTCATTTTTCATCACCCGCCTATGAATGAGAATATGCAGTGTTTCATTTTCTGTTCTTGTGTCAGTTTGCTGAGAATGATGTTCTCCAGATTCATCCATGTCCCTACAAACGACACGAACTCATCATTTCTGATTGCTGCATAATATTCCATGGTGTATATATGCCACATTTTCCCAATCCAGTCTATCATCGATGGGCATTTGGGTTGATTCCAGGTCTTTGCTATTGTAAACAGTGCTGCAATGAACATTCGTGTGCATGTATCCTTATAGTAGAACGATTTATAGTCCTTTGGATATATACCCAGTAATGGGATTGCTGGGTCAAATGGAATTTCTATTTCTAAGGCCTTGAGGAATTGCCACACTGTCTTCCACAATGGTTGAACTAATTTACACTCCCACCAACAGTATAAAAGTGTTCCTTTTTCTCCACATCCTCTCCAGCATATGTTGTCTCCGGATTTTTTAATGATCACCATTCTAACTGACGTGAGATGGTAACTCAATGTGGTTTTGATTGGCATCTCTCTGATGACCAGTGACGATGAGCATTTTTTCATATGATTGTTGGCCTCATATATGTCTTCTTTCATAAAGTGTCTGTTCATATTCTTTGCCCAATTTTGAATGGGCTTGTTTGTTTTTTTCCTGTAAATCTGTTTGAGTTCTTTGTAAATTCTGGATATCAGCCCTTTGTCAGATGGGTAAACTGCAAAAATTTTTTCCCATTCTGTTGGTTGCCGATTCACTCTAGAGACTGTTTCTTTTGATGTACAGAAGCTGTGGAGTTTCATTAGGTCCCATTTGTCTATTTTGGCTTTTGTTGCCAATGCTTTTGGTGTTTTGTTCGTGAAGTCCTTGCCTACTCCTATGTCCTGGATGCTATTGCCTAGATTTCCTTCTAGGGTTTTTATGGTGCCAGGTCTTATGTTTAAGTCTTTAATCCATCTGGAGTTAATTTTGGTGTAAGGTGTCAGGAAGGGGTCCAGTTTCTGCTTTCTGCACATGGCTAGCCAGTTTTCCCAGCACCATTTGTTGAACAGGGAATCCTTTCCCCATTGCTTATTTTTGTCAGGTTGATCAAAGATTGTATGGTGTAGATATGCTCTGTTGCCTCCGATGCCTCTGTTTTGTTCCATTGGTCTATATCTCTGTTTTGGTACCAGTACCATGCTGTTTTGATTACTGTAGCCTTGTAGTATAGTTTGAAATCCGGTAGTGTGATGCCCCCCGCTGTGTTCTTTTTGCTTAGAATTGACTTGGCTATGCGGGCTCTCTTTTGGTTCCATATGAAGTTCATGATGGTTTTTTCCAGTTCTGTGAAGAAAGTCAATGGTAGCTTGATGGGGATAGCGTTGATTCTGTAAATTACTTTGGGCAGTATAGCCATTTTCACGATATTAATTCTTCCTAACCATGAACATGGAATGTTTCGCCATCTATTTGTATCCTCTCTTATTTCGTTGAGCAGTGGTTTGTAGTTTTTCTTGAAGAGGTCCCTTACGTTCCTTGTGAGTTGTATTCCAAGGTATTTTATTCTTTTTGTAGCAATTGTGAATGGCAGTTCGTTCTTGATTTGGCTTTCTTTAAGTCTGTTATTGGTGTAGAGGAATGCTTGTGATTTTTGCACATTGATTTTATATTCTGAGACTTTGCTGAAGTTGCTTATCAGTTTCAGGAGTTTTTGGGCTGAGGCGATGGGGTCTTCTAGGTACACTATAATGTCGTCTGCAAATAGAGACAATTTGGTTTCCACCTTTCCTATTTGAATACCCTTTATTTCTTTTTCTTGCCTGATTGCTGTGGCTAGAACTTCCAGTACTATATTGAATAGGAGTGGTGACAGAGGGCATCCTTGTCTAGTGCCGGATTTCAAAGGGAATGCTTCCAGTTTTTGCCCATTAAGTGCGATATTGGCTGTTGGTTTGTCATAAATAGCTTTTATTACTTTGAGATATGTTCCATTGATACCGAGTTTATTGAGGGTTTTTAGCATAAAGGGCTGTTGAATTTTGTCAAATGCCTTCTCTGCATCAATTGAGATAATCATGTGGTTTTTGTTTTTGGTTCTGTTTATGTGGTGAATTACGTTGATAGACTTGCGTATGTTGAACCAGCCTTGCATCCCCGGGATGAATCCTACTTGATCATGATGAATAAGTTTTTGATTTGCTGTTGCAATCGGCTTGCCAATATTTTATTGAAGATTTTTGCATCTATGTTCATCATGGATATTGGCCTGAAGTTTTCTTTTCTTGTTGGGTCTCTGCCGGGTTTTGGTATCAGGATGATGTTGGTCTCATTAAATGATTTGGGAAGGATTCCCTCTTTTTGGGTTATTTGGAATAGTTTCAGAAGGAATGGTACCAGCTCCTCTTTGTGTGTCTGGTAGAATTCGGCTGTGAACCCGTCTGGACCTGGGCTTTTTTTGTGTGGTAGGCTCTTAATTGCTGCCTCGACTTCTGCCCTTGTTATTGGTCTATTCATAGTTTCAGCTTCCTCCTGGTTTAGGCTTGGGAGGACACAGGAGTCCAGGAATTTATCCATTTCTTCCAGGTTTACTAGTTTATGTGCATCAAGTTGTTTGTAATATTCTCTGATGATAGTTTGAATTTCTGTGGAATCTGTGGTGATTTCCCCTTTATCATTTTTTATTGCATCTATTTGGTTGTTCTCTCTTTTCTTTTTTATCAGTCTGGCTAGTGGTCTGTCTATTTTGTTGATCTTTTCAAAAAACCAGCTCTTGGATTTATTGATTTTTAGGAGGGTTTTTCGTGTCTCTATCTCCTTCTGTTCAGCTCTGATCTTAGTTATTTCTTGTCTTCTGCTGGGTTTTGAGTTTTTTTGATCTTGCTCCTCTAGCTCTTTCAATTTTGATGATAGGGTGTCAATTTTGAATCTCTCCTTCTTCTCATATGGGCACTTATTGCTATATACTTTCCTCTAGAGACTGCTTTAAATGTGTCCCAGAGATTCTGGCATGTTGTGTCTTCATTCTCGTTGGTTTCGAAGAACTTCTTTATTTCTGCCTTCATTTCATTGTTTATCCAGTCAACATTCAAGAGCCAGTTGTTCAGTTTCCATGAAGCTGTACGGTTCTGGGTTGTTTTCTGAATTCTGACTTCTAACTTGATTGCACTATGGTCTGAGAGGGTGTTTTTTATGATTTCAGTTGTTTTGCATTTGCTGAGCAATGCTTTACTTCCAATTATGTGGTCAATTTTAGAGTAGGTGTGATGTGGTGCTGAGAAGAAGGTATATTCTGTGGATTTGGGGTGGAGAGTTCTGTAAATGTCTATCAGGTTTGCTTGCTCCCGGTCTGAGTTCAAGCCCTGGATATCCTTGTTGATTTTCTGTCTGGTTGATCTGTCTAATATCGACAGTGGAGTGTTAAAGTCTCCCATTATTATTGTGTGGGAGTCTAAGTCTCTTTGTAAGTCATTAAGAACTTGCCTTATGTATCTGGGTGCTCCTGTGTTGGGTCCATATATGTTTAGGATCGTTAGCTCTTCTTGTTATATTGATCCTTTTACCATTATGTAATGGCCTTCTTTGTCTCTTTTGATCTTTGTTGCTTTAAAATCTATTTTATCAGAGATGAGAATTGCAACTCCAGCTTTTTTTTGCTCTCCATTTGCTTGGTAAATCTTCCTCCATCCCTTTATTTTGAGCTTTGTGTATCCTTGCATGTGAGATGGGTTTCCTGGATACAGCACACTGATGGGTTTTGGATTTTTATTCAATTTGCCAGTCTGTGTCTTTTGATTGGTGCATTTAGTCCATTTACATTTAGGGTTAATATTGTTATGTGCGAATTTGATACTGCCATTTTGATGCTAGCTGGCTGTTTTGCCCATTAGTTGTTGTAGATTCTTCATTATGTTGATGCTCTTTAGCGTTTAGTGTGATTTTGGAATGGCTGCTACTGGTTATTCCTTTCTATGTGTAGTGCCTCTTTCAGGAGCCTTTGTAAAGCAGGCCTGGTGGTGACAAAATCTCTGAGTACTTGCTTATTAGCAAAGGATTTTATTTTTCCTTCACTTCTGAAGCTCAGTTTGGCTGGATATGAAATTCTGGGTTGAAAATTCTTTTCTTTACGGATGTTGAATATTGTCCCCCACTCTCTTCTGGCTTGTAGAGTTTCTGCCAAGAGATCTGCTGTGAGTCTGATGGGCTTCCCTTTGTGGGTGACCCGACCTTTCTCTCTGGCTGCCCTTAGTATTTTCTCCTTTATTTCAACCTTGTTGAATCTGACGATTATGTGCCTTGGGGTTGCTCTTCTTGCGGAATATCTTTGTGGTGTTCTCTGTATTTCCTGCATTTGAGTGTTGGCCTGTCTTGCTAGGTGGGGGAAATTTTCCTGGATAATGTCCTGAAGAGTATTTTCCAGCTGGGATTCATTCTCTTCGTCACATTCTGGTACACCTATCAAACGTAGGTTAGGTCTCTTCACATAGTCTCACATTTCTTGGAGACTTTATTCATTCCTTTTTGCACTTTTTTCTCTGATCTTGGTTTCTCATTTTATTTCATTGAGTTGATCTTCGACTTCTGATATTCTTTCTTCTGCTTGGTCAATTCGGCTATTGAAACTTGTGCATGCTTCGCGAAGTTCTCGTATTGTGTTTTTCAGCTCCTTTAATTCATTCATATTCCTCTCTAAGTTATCCATCCTTGTTATCATTTCCTCGAATCTTTTTTCATATCTTTTTTCAAAGTTCTTAGTTTTTTTGCATTGATTTAAAACATGTTCTTTTTGCTCACAAAAGTTTCTCATTATCCACCTTCTGAAGTCTAATTCCGTCATTTCGTCACAGTCATTCTCTGTCCAGCTTTGTTCCCTTGCTGGTGAGGAGTTTTGGTCCTTTCTAGGAGGCGAGGTGTTCTGGTTTCGGGTGTTTTCCTCCTTTTTGCGCTGGTTTCTTCCCATCTTTGTGGATTTATCCACCTGTCGTCTGAGTAGTTGCTGACTTTTCGATTGGGTCTCTGAATGGACACCCAGATTGTTGATGATGAAGTATTTCTGTTACTTGGTTTTCCTTCTACCAGTCTAGCCCCTCCACTGTACAACTGCTGAGGTCCACTCCAGGCCCTACTTGTCTGGGGTGCACCTATAGCAGCTGCGGAACAGTGAGGGGTGCTACCAGTTTCTTTTTCTGCTATCTTTGTCCTAGAATGATGCCTGCCAAATGTCAGTCTTCTGGATATAGATTGGTCAGGGAGCTGCTTGAGGAGACAGTCTGTACTTTATAGGAGCTCAAGTGCTGAGCTGTGAGCTCTGTTGTTCATTCAGGGCTGTTAGGCTGCTATGTTTAATTCTGCTGCAACAGAACTCATTAAAAAACCTTTTTTTTCCCAGCTGCTCTTTCTGAAGGGGTTGGGGCTTTATTTTTGAGTGTCTGCTGTGCTGTCCTGCCCCGCTAGGAGGCAGTCTAGTTACTATTTGCCTCCGAGGCTCTGCCCTGCTGGTGTGAGGTTCGCCCTGTTGCTGCAGGCTCTGCCCTTCTGCTGCGGTCTCCGCCCTGCTGCCACAGGCTACGCCCTGCGGCAGAGTCTCTCTGTTGTACCGGGTTGCCTCGGCAATGGCAGGCTGCGTCAGCAATGGGCATGTACCTCAGTATGGGCTGATTGCCTCGGTAATGGCAGACGCCCTCCCCCACGGAGCTGTGCTTTAAGGGAACCTCCTCACCAGGAGCATTTGGAATTGCCGTTTTGTTTGTCGCACTGCGCTACCCCAAACACTGTGTCCCTGGGATTTCCTGGGCTAGCTCACTGTCCAAGTCCCGTTCAATCTCAAGTTCAGCCCTCTTAGGTCTCAGTTTGCCGGTTCAACAGGGCACCCGTAACAGTGCGCTTTTGTATGGAGCGCTGTGGAGCACCTCTGCGCTCCAGCGTGGGCCGCAGCCACACCGGCTGCTGGCTACACCAGCCAAAACCTCTGCCTGGCATCCCGCATCTCTTTTATACCTGGGAATTTCCCCGTTCTGTGGGCAACTAAGATCCGTCTGGAAATGCGTCCCCGATTCACCCTTTCCGCGCATCCAGCGAGAGCTTCAATCCTGGGTTGTTCTCACAGCGCCATCTTGAGTCCTCTCCCATTGTTCACTCTTTTACATTAGCTGTGTACTCCAGTCCTGGAATCCAGTGGTGAGCAGAATGCAGTAAGTTATCTGCTGCCCTTTTGTGGGATGAATTCTTCAGGAACAATCTTGGCTTTGAGATTCTTACCTGCATGCCTTCTTGGATCTTGGTGTTTTCTGTTTGTTGGTTTTGACAGTATCCAGATTGTAGGTTATTTTCATCCACGCAGTATTCCTTCCCTCTCTCTGGCCTTTCAAGAATGGCCCCTCTCTGGCTCCATGTGGCTCTGGTGAATGAGGACATGTGACCAACAGGGAATATGACCAGGCCAATCCTATCCTCCTTTCCAGGAACTGGGATTTTCAATTGAGAGACCCAGATTATAAGAAGTTGAACAAATTATCCCATAACCACACCCTAAGGACAGGGCACCTAAAGGGTCATGAACCCTGGAGCTGCCCTGTTGGTGGTACCTTCCACAACCTATTCTTGAGCATTTCTCTCCATTTTACAGGCTTCAAAAAACATTTTTTGTTCTTGCTTAACTTCAATTAATACATGAATACACAAGTCATGTAGAAAATTGTAAGTTTAGAAACCAATTTATTTGGTTCAGAAAACTTCATTAAAGTGTATTACAAACAACTATTAACATGAATCTTATGTATGTGTTTACTACCTGGGTTGGGAAATGAATACGATTGGTAGCCTGGGTGCCCTCTCTACCCCAATGTGTGCCTCTCCTTAATGACAGATCCACCTTGCTCTTCCCTAACCACTCTGCTGACATTCTTGATCATCATTTCCTTGCTTTATGTTACGGTTTTATCACTGATGTATGCACCCTGCACGTGTTGCTTAGTTTCATCTGTTTTAACGTTTGTGTGAAAGAAGGGTTTTGTCTTTACTCAACATTGCATTTGTGAGAGTTATCCATGTTGTTATGTGTAGAAGTAGGTTATCCATGGTTTGTTGCATGGTAGTCCATTTGTAAATATACCACACTTATTTATTCATTCCATCCCTGATAAACATTTGCATTGTTTCCACCATGACTATTACAAGTAGTGCTGCTATAAGCCTTTTTGTTTATGTTTTCTGATATATGAAATCAAATTTCTCCAGGGGAAATCTCAAGGAGTACAATTGCTGGGGCATAGGGTTATGTACATTTTCACCTTTCCCAGATAATGCCAAACTATTTTTCCAAAGTAGTTGATCCAGTTTACAACCCTACCTGCCCTAACAGAGAGTATGAGAGATTCTGTTATTCTACACCCTCTCCAAACTTGTATTTTCATCTTTTTAGCTTTTGCCCATCTGGTGACTTTGTTTTTATTATAATACCAGATAATGGATGAGTTATGCAGCTTTCCATATTTGTATTGGCCATTTTGTTTCCAAAAACTAATTACTATTTCTTTCTCTTTCTCTCTCTTTCTCATACACACACACACACACAAAGATACACAAACACAGATACACATGTGTATATGAACAGTTCAACTTAAATGATCAAAATAAATAGATCAAATTTCATGTTTTAATTCAACCACCAAATTCAAGGAAAATTGTGTCCAAATTTTCTTACAGAATACATTTGTTGTTTAGATTTATCTCCGCAGGCATCATTTCTTATAACTTCTGGTGCTAATTAGGAACTCTTAGCCTTGAAACTATTTTATTTGACTTTCCACTTGGAGATCTGCCTGATTTCACTAAAACTTGACATAAATCCCTGCTCTTGGAAATAACTATTTGGTTTATGCCTATTGAGTGAGACATGCCTTAACCATAGATGCTGGCATACAGCTGAACAACTATCCTTCAAAAAAAGCCTGTCATGAAATGAAAACTTTATTTTTTCTTTCCTCTGATGGATTTGTCTGTTCATGTCTAATGAACATATAATGAAAACAGAGTATCAGCCAGCCCCAGGTATGACCAAACACACATTTGCGCCACTATATTTAGGCATTCCGCAAACTTCCTCCTCTCTGCTCACTTGCCACCAATTTTTGTTCTGTGTTCTCCTCTTTGATCGATAAAAGCATAAGGAGGAAATGTAAGGCAGAATAAAACTTAATGAGAACCTTCTAGGTGCTAAAACATTAGGATATGGGTTTGGATTCTGTTCTAGCCCAGGGGGACTAGAACAGGAATGGCAAATTCGTTTCATTTCACATGTCAATTCTAATTTGCAATAATGTATGGAAAAAATTCCAAAGTCACACTTGGGTTTAGGAAAGACTGTCATGACAGTTTAGTCACATTTGCTATGGTGTGAGTGAATAGTTCTGTCATGTCATCTGTTATCTAGAGCAGTGGTTCTCAAATTTGGCTGCCCCAAAGGGGACTCATCTGGGGAGCTTTTACACATAGAAGTCAAGTTTCCACCCAAGCCAACTACATCAGAAATGCTGGGAGTGGCCCAGGAATCAGTATTTTTCAAAACTCTCAAGGTGATTCCAATGAGTAGGCCAGATTTGAAATGCATAGGTGTAGGGCAGCATTATTGAAACCTGTTTTTATTATTGCCACACCCTCCATCACCACAGCCTTTCCAGGGTCCTTTTTTTGGGGGGGCGGGGGGGGAATGGAGTCTCACCCAATCGCCCAGGCTGGAGTGGAATGGCATGATCTCTGCTCATTGCAACTCTGCCTCCCAGGTTCAAGCGATTCTCCTGCCTCAGCCTCCCGAATAGTCAGAACTACAGGCACACGCCACCATGCCCAGCTAACTTTTTTTATTTTTAGTAGAGACGGGGTTTCACTATGTTGGCCAGTCTGGTCTCGAACTCCTGACCTCATGATCCGCCCGCCTCAGCTTCCCAAAGTGCTGGGATTACAGGTATGAGGCGCCGTGCCCGGCCTTCCAGGATCCTTTTAAGATATATATTTTTTCAATTGCTGCCTCATGAAATGTTAATACCACAGATATACTGTGTATGTGTTTATGTGTTATGGTTGTATCTGTGCTTTATTTATAAAGGGTAAGATTTTGTCAATGCCCTCCACCCCACAGCCCTTGACTAATTTTCACCCACTTGAAAGCAGTACTGGCCCTGTTGAGAATCCATGATCTGGAGAACAGGAAATAGCTTTTAGAGGATAAATTATAATGTCAAAAATAATACTTGGTGCCATTTGAGACTCGGATGTTAATAATTTACTCTTTGAAAGTAAAACTGCCACTGTAAGCATAGCAGTGGAGGTACAAAATTCAGCGCTGTGGCTACAGATTCACTGGATTATTTGTTAGTAGATGTTAGTGATAATGAAGGGAGGCTGCTAATTGAAGCGGGTGCTGTCTGATGCGATGTCCCCTGCTGGTAGATAAGTACTAAGAAGTGGAAATGTTGACTTTCCTAGGAAAAGAAACCGCTGCTATGGTAAATCATCCCCAATTACTCAGTCATTAATTTTATTTTTTATTATTTACAAAATTATTAACAAAATACACTCATCAGTACCACATCACACCTACTCACAGGTTTAAATGAAATATTGGTTGGCCATTATTAAGCACAATTATTGGCATAAAAGAGGTTTTCAGCTCCCATTTTTAGGATAAAGCAACACTCCCATTCTCTCTCCCTCTTCCTCTTTCTTCCTCTCCTTCATTTCTTTTTTCTTTTTTTCTCTCTTTTTTTCCAAAAAAAGGAACTAAATAAATGCAAAAGATAAGTGAAAAAAAAATTGCTAATGTCCAAATTTATTATTAGAGTTGACCATCATTTATTATTCTTTTAAGAATATTTTCTATAATTATATATAAGATTATATCTTTTCTCTAAAAAGTTTTTTCAGTGGTTTACCTGCTACATTGATTAAAAAAACAAAGAAAAATATTAATTTTTTTTTCTGATGGAGGTTTGTGCTTTATAGTGGTATCTGATGCTTCACTATTACTCAGTAGCTTAAAGAAAAAACTCTTAGCATGTGTGTTAACCTAGAGGTAGACATTTATCCATCCATAAGCTACAGGGATCCTTGTCATTATGTATTTTATTTTTAATTTTTTTGAAATGGAGCCTTGCTCTGTTGCCTGGGATGGAGTGTAGTGGCACGATCTTGGCTCACTGCAACCTCAGCCTCCCAGGTTTAAGCAATTTTCATGCCTCTGCCTCCCAGATACCTGGTATTACAGGCGTAGTCACCATGCCCAGCTAATTTTTTAATTTTTAGTAGAGACGGGGTTTCACCATGTTGGACAGTTTGGTTCGCTCAAACTCCTGACCTCAAGTGATCTGCCCTCTTTCACCTCCCGAAGTGTGGGACTACAGGCATGAGCCACCACACTCAGCCTTAATATGTATTTTCACTTTTACTTTACAACTGAAAAAAGCTCAATATTTTATAAATTATGTCAGCTAAATACACATTTCAAGGCTTATAAATAAGGTCAGGATGCAGATGTAGCTGATTCTCTTCCATTTCTCAAAGTGTACCCTAGCCAGTCTTGATAGCTGGCTTGAGTGCCAATCCTGATGCACATTTGCCCTGTCATCTTGGGCAAGTGACAACCCAGCTGTGCCTTGAGGTCACATTTGAGGAACTAAAAAATATCTGTGTTACCACAAAGGCTTCCAGTAAGAATAAACATAAAGCTGTTTCTTTGGCTGGGCATAGTGGCTCATGCCTATAATCCCAGCCATTTGGGACACCAAGGTGGGAAAATCATTAGTCCAGGAGTTTGAGACTGAGATCAGCCTGGGCAACATAATGAGGCTCTCAGCTCTACAAGAAATTTTTTTATAAATTAACCAGGCATGGTGGTGTGTGCCTGTAGTCTCAGCTACTCTGGAGGCTGAGGTGGGAAGATCACTTGAGCCCAGGAGTTGGAGGCTGTGGTGAGCTGTGATCATGCCACTGTACTCCAGCCTGGGGCAACAGAGCAAGACCCTATCTCTAACAACAGCAGCAACAAAAAAGCTGACTTACAAAAGTAGAAAGGTCCTACACAGATGAAAGATAACGGTGATCTAATGCCACTTAATATTTTTCAGTCCCCTAGGTTCCAGTTGCCCAAAGATGAGTAAGACACTCATTCTGGTCTCAGTGAGATCCCATGGACAGCCTTCCTGCCAATACATCCTATTGGTGGTTTTAACTACATGTAGATTCTTGTCCCCTAAAAGGAGAAGAGGTAGACAAGCTTACAGACAGGGATCACGTAACAAATACTCAGGCACAGTGAGTATTGTATAGAATAGGCAGTTGCAGTTCAGGACTGTCTTTTTGGTTCGTAAATTGCCAAAGCATCCTCAGTGCCATGGTATATAACCACAGCACCGTCTCAGTAGTTTAACATTGTCACAGTTGTGCTCTGTGTATTTGTCCACTGACACCAATTGATCAGTTCTGGGTCCTTTATTAAGAATAAACACTTTGAGGGCAGGACCTGTGAGTTCCTCAGTGGGCCACTGAGCTCACAGATTCCTGATTCCAACTGCATGCTAACCATTGGAAATAGGAGCGGACATGGGTATTGAACAGTGAGGGAGGCAGAGCACTTAACAGACCCAGGGCCTTATTAATGCCAATGTCATTCTTAGCCAAGTCTCACCTAAGCCCTCATCTGAAATGGTGAGTTCCCACCTATCCTCTGGTTTGTCTCTGGCAAATCCTGCTGCAGTCCAGAACAGGGCTGCCACATTGCTCTCAAACATCCCAGTGTTTCTATGCTTTCCTGCCCTCACCGCTTCTTCTATAAGCCCCATGGCAGCAGCTTTTAAGACTCTCATTTAGTGACACACAGAAATGAAATGAGAATGCACTGAGCTGAACCTGCTGTCAGCACACTGGATGCAGGAGAGGAAGATTTCCCCAGCTGTGAGACAACCTGCCACACTGATCCCATTACCAACAGCCCCTCCTGCAGAGGAAAGGAAAGTCAGTCAATGCCCAGCCTGAGTTTAGCATTGGCAGGCTTTCTAGTACATCTGGGAGCCTGAGAAAGGAAAGACAAGACACGGAGAGAAAGGGGCAGCTGAAAGAATGACTTAATAAAGAGCCACATGAGTCGCCTCAGCCTTGGGGTAAATGAAGTTTGCTGTAGGAGGCTCCCTTGGCAGGAGCTCCCATGAGACATGCCAGCTGCCTTAAAAACCCTTTCCACTCCTTGCAATTAAAAGGCAGCACCCTCGTGTGCTACACTCTCAAAAATGTGCGTAACGCATTTCAGCAAATGTAAGTGACAGATCCCCCAATCTTGAGCCCATCTGTGATGGAGCTTTTCAAGCCATGAACTAATAGAGAGATGACACAGGCCAGCTGGTTTGAGTTGGAGCCTGAGAAGCAGGGAGAGATGGGGGAGTCACAGTCTTGCTGCTAGCGGTAAGACCAATGTGTTTATTTTTTAATGATGAGCACTTCAACACCAGCAGCCTGTTTTCTATACTCAAGGCCTCCTTAAAGTTCAGCTCCTTCTAATTATGTAAGACAGCCAGACCTATGAAGTATGGAACAAAAAGTTGTGGTGGTGGTATTACAGTTGTTTTAATTTCATTTATTTTGTGTTCCTGAGAGAGTACAGCAGATCACATATAATCTCAGGGAAGTGTGCTGACATAGCAGTTTCACTGAGCTCAGAGACTCTGCAAATTAGAATAATTGGCCCAAGCATCAGTTACATTTCATTTTTCAGAGATCCCAGTTGCATTAGGCACTATTCTAAAAAGGGCAGCCACTTTCTTTCCTGATTTAATCATCACTATCACATTTTTATAGCAGATAAATCTGGTATAGTCTTCACCACATTTAAGGTTGGCTATTGATCCAGCATGCTCCCAAATTTTTTTAGGACATAAAAACCTCCTGGTAATGCTGTAACTCTGTAACTACCTACAACAGGTGTCAGAAGTGAGAGCTGTTATCTGACCCCATGCCCAGCTGAAGCACTGTCTCCCTCCTCTACTCCTACATAAAGTGTTATCTGCTCCCAGGAACACTCTTCCACCCTCTCCTTCTGTTGAGAACAGGACATTCACACGTTACTTCCCCAACTCCTGCCCCTCTCCTTGATTCACAACAGAGCAGAGACTGGAACAAGAGCACCTCAGTTTCAAAACGTTTATCTCTTCTAGTTGAAAATAATTTTCTAAATCATTGCCAAAATACAGCTTTCATCCTCCAGCCTTATCCATTAGAATATATGGCAACTACCGCCCAGCTAAACATGACATATTACTTATCCCCATATTCACAGTATTGATTCCCAGGACTTGTAGGACTTCTCTGAATATGCCTGTTCATAAGCATGCTGGAGCCTTTTGGTTAGAGTTTTGCTCCAGAGCGTAGTTTCCAAGGCTGCATTCTGCATGCAGAATGTTAAAAAAATGTTAATACCTGTTAATAGGAATTCCTTACAAAAATGGTTCCATGGTCCAGGAGGTTTGGGAACCACCAAATACCAAATATCTTTTGGAGATTCTTAATTTGAATTACCATAGTAAAGACTCTAAAAAGTCCTACAGTAAAGAAAATATCCTATTGCCCAGCATTTTACAAACACATTTGACCCAGAATATACGCAGATACCTTGAGAAAACACAACTGTCAGAGGAGAGGAACAGGACATTCCTGAGAAGATGCCAGTAATCATGGATGGATGCTAGGACACCTTGTTAAATGATGTTCAGCTGTGGAGTGTGCAGGGGTATCCTGGACCCAAACTTAGTGTTGTATAGCATTTATTGAGTTCCTGTGCCAAGCACTGTGCTAAATCCTTCACCTATGCCTAACCTCCTTTATTTTAATTCCTACAACAACTCCATGAGGTACATTTTACATCTGCCCAATTTTGGAATGAAGGGACAAAGAGTTTAAGTAGTCTTCCCAAGGTTACACAGTCTTGAGTGAGTGGACGAATGAACACTGAAGTCCCAGTCTACCTGTCACCAAAGTCTGTCACCTTAACCAAAAAGCACCCTGCTTTCCTGTGGAATCTTCAGGTTCTCAGAGCTGCCTCAACAGAAATTTGAATAAGGACAAGCGTGAATCAGGAAGACAGACATTGTCCCCAGGAGCTCTAGAATTGAGAAGTCAGAAGCCTTTCCTACTCCACCCTCACCCAATCTAGCCATTGTGACTTACCTAAAATGAGTAACTACTAGAATCATAGATCTGACTTAGTATCCCCAGTGATGGTGTCTGAGTGGAGAATCCAGAGCTGTGATTCTTGTGTTTCTGTTACAGGTGTATGTTGCTCTTCTTACAGTGGGGACAGAAGCAGAATCTCTAGCTTGAGCCTCAGAATGAAGACTTTTAATTGCTCAAAGCATTATTGTGTGCCAGTAGCTGCTCAGTGTTATGATATTCTAAGTGTGGTCCCCACGTCGGCAGCAGTAGCATCATCTGGGTACTTGATAGAAAGCCAAATCCTTGGGCCCCACTCCAGACCTACTGAATCAGAATCTCTGGGGGCGGGGTCTAAGAAACTGATTTAGCAAGCCCTTCAGAGGGTTCTAAGACACTCTAAAATTTGAGAAGCCCTGATCTTGTTAGCCTATATCGCTCATCTTATAGATGGACAAAACTACATCCCAAAAAGATTAATGGCTCACTCATGGTCCTAGAGTGAGTAGTGATGGAGTCAGGTGGAGGAGATAGCTGTTAATTTTACCTGTTCAGTGTCTACAGCCCTTTCTTTTGGTAATAGTACCCAGATGTTGCTCAGGGTATCCTTCTTTCTCCTGTTTGTGTGATTTGGATGGGGACTAACTGATACTCCCAGATTCAAGGGTGAGGACATGACTGAATCTGGCCAAACTGAGTAATTTCCCCAAACTTTGACTCCAACCTGGTCACAGACACATGGATCACGGATGGACACATGACTAAGCCAGGCCAGTGAAACTGGGATACAGAAATTTTACTGGAATCTTGCAAGAAGCACTTTCTTTTCACTAAGATTGATAGCTATATATAAGCATGACATTTAAATGGCCTTTGCATCGTGAAGCCCACCCAATGAGAAGTTTCATCAGGAAGGGGCTTCTGGCCTTGTTTCCCTGCTCTGAGCTCCAAAACCTTGATTTGAAGTGTCAGCTCAGCCCCAATCAGTCCACTACCTACTTAAACAACACCCAAATTCTCTGCAATATTTGGCTTACATGCTTATTCAGAGCAGGGAGAGAGAGTGAAATGTGACCCTTCACTCTGGGAGTTATAAGGAGTTTACTAAGCATAAAGATATTCATTGAGCACTAAAAGCTAAACTGTGGGCTCTGATGGAAATATTTTTATCCTTCAACAGTGATAATTCCTAAGAAATGTGGCCAAGTGGATAGTTCTGGTCAGGACTCCCCAACTAAGCAAAAGTGTGGATACCCAGATATTACGGAATTCTCTTAAACACACTTTAGAAAGAAAGCAATAGTTCAAAGCTTTTCTACTAATCCTTCTATATTCAATATTAACTAAATTACGAGTACTTCCAAATAGCAAAATTGTTCTCACTTTGAAATAAAAGTCTTCAGTACTATAGCCTCCCTAATCAATACATGACCTGAGCTCAAGAAAACTATCTTCCACCTTTGGTGTAAAACTGTAAGAATCCATTCATTGAGCATGATATGCCAGGTACTTTGCTAAAACTTTGGTGGGTGTCATCTCATAATCCTAGAAGCAGCCCTTTGAGGGATCAATTAGCTAGTATCCTATGAGCATTCACTATATACCAGAAACTTTAAGCACTCAACGTGCATTTAAATACATTAACTCATTTTATTATTTCACTCTGTTACAGGGTTACATAGTTAGCAGAAGGGAGGAGTTTCAAATCCTGGCAGTCTACCACAGTGTTCACTTAAGACTACACAGTACTGCTTTTGAAACGGAAGTGGCGGAAAGTAAGACAAATGAGCAACTTCCTTTTGGTGCCCTCTCCAGGTTAGTGAACCAAATAGGTTCTAGGTTAGAATCGTCACCAGTAAAAGCAGGGGCTAACATTAGTGATCTCTCAAGTTTCTTTTGGATCTATTCTAAAGCTATAGATTTTTTGACATGATTTTTTCACTACCTCCAAATAGTGAGAACTCTGGAATTTCTGTGTAAGAGAGTTTTAGAAGTGGCAACCTGTTAGATGAAATTAGAAAACTTGAAACTACAATTAATATGGACAGTATGCTATATTGGCTTACATGCTTATTCAGAGCAGATTTTAGAGGCTAGCAGTTAACAGAAATTATAATAATGCCTCTCCCAGAAGCTACCCCTTGGTGTCTTCAGATATGAGTCATTGTTTCATAGGTGTGGGAAAAGAAGAAATTCCTGCTTTTGGGAAACATGCATTGGGTTGGGTCTGATATTGAAGAATTTTGCTCTTCTTAAATTGTGGAGGTCATCTCACCCTCCAGATCAGCCAAGCAGAGGGTGACAATGAATCCATACATGACAAAAAAAAGCACTCATGCTTCAGCCCAGATGTAAGTCATTTAGCTAAAGGCTTTTCCACTGGAATAAGATTTTGGACTTAATTTTAATCGGCAGGTTTTTCCTTTGAGAGGAATTTCAAATCTCCCTCTTAGGAAGGCCATGTTTCCTTTGCCTTGGTAGGCCTCAGGAGAGAAAATAGGATTCTCTGGAAAAAGCTATCACTTAGGAAATAATTGATTGGCTATTGCTCTGGATTTGATTTGCTAAGCTGAGAACCTTCTACACGAACTGTGGAGGGTACAAGAATGAATGCAAAGTGTGTGAAGTTTTTAAAATTTGGTGGTCTAAGCAAGGTAGAGGTTGTCTGGCAGAGCAACAGCGTTCCTTAACCCTGTTTAATTTGGCTTAATGTTCACAAGCCATAGAGCGTACAAATAGGACAGTCGCTAAATGCTTTCCTCCTTTGAACAAATTGTTTCAGTACCTGCAGATACCACCATTGTACTCCAGCGGCTTGAAATAGCACTTTGGTCACAGTGTCAGTCCCTAGTAGACCTTCCAGTTTTTCTAGCTGGTATGTCCCTAGTAACTGTGATAATGCCTCTCCCAGAAGCTAACAAATTAGTTCAGGTGGGAGAATGGCGCAGGGAGAGAGCTGGCTTCATATGAAAAAGTAAATGCTTTCTAGGCCTATCGGGATGCAACAACGTAGAGGAGATCACAAAGGGGTGTCTAGCTCCTGTGTGGGCGGAAGGAACACATGTAGAGAATGTGGCAACAGTGGAAACAAGAACTCTCTCTCGGTTGGGTGTGGTGGCTTATTGCCTATAATCCCCTCACTTTGGAAGGCCAAGGCAAGGGGATTGCTTCAGCCTAGGAGTTTGAGACCAGCCTATGCAACATGGCAAAAGCCTGTCTCCACTGAAAATACAAAAATTAGCCAGGCATGGTGCACATGGCTGTAGTCCAAGCTACTCAGGAAGCTGAGGCAAGAGGACCGCTTAGGCTTAGTAGGTCAAGGATGCAGTCATCTGGGATCGTGCCACAGGGCTCCAGCCTGTTTGACAGAGTGAGACCCTGTCTCAAAAAAAAAAAAAAAAAAAAAAGAAAAGAAAAAAACCACAAACCTTCCCTATCATCAGATATGTGCCAGCTGCTGGGAATGGAAAAACCGTAAGACTCAGTGCTGTTCTAATAGAGTAAATACTACTTCAAAAGGTTAAAGAGGACGTGGATGGTGCTGAGAAACTGGAGATGATGATTATAAACTACTCATTTCCAGAAGTCTGATGGTGAAGAGAATGGTAGCTCCAGGTGATTGCAATGTTAAGTGAAGAATTAATTTACAGCGTGTGTCTGAGGGTAGGGTTGCCTGAACAATATTAGTGAATGGTAGAGCCATGTCCAGGACAAGGAGAAACCGACGGTGTCTTTCAAGGTACTTCTCCCATGGTATCAGTACATCTGTTCGCACGTTGATCTATTGGTTTACCCCATTCTGTTTACTGTGCACTAGGCCAGTGCTAGACTCTGGAACAAAATGATGTCCCCTGACACACACACACAAAATTCACTCTCACTCTTTCTTCTTCCCTGAACTCCTTCCCCAGAAACCGCTTCCAGGTGTGCTTCTGCCTCATGCCCACAGCCACACAAAGCCAAGGCCTTCCAACTTTATCACTTTCTTTGTTTTGAAGAAGGGTCGGAGGAAGTGCTTTTACAAGGTGTTTTGTGCCTTGGGCAAAGCCCGCAGGACCTGATGGTTTGGCGCCCCCAAGGGGTACCCAATAGACCTCATTCCTGCTCATTGATACATAAGGGGAACTGAGGGACCCACAGAGGCCAGACTGAGTGACAAACTTTATCATGTACCCTAAACTTTTCTCATAATTAGGGGTCAGGGGAAGGGAGACTGCAGTCCCTGGAAGGTTTCTTTAGTATAACTTGAAGCTGAGAATCCTGAGTTGTGAAATGAAACCCAATTCTGCTCTGCCCTAGTCCTGTGACATTGGACAAGTGGCTTATATTTCCTCATCTGTAAAATGGGGCCAATAATGTCTAATTTGAGTGCTTTTGTGGGAATAAAATTAGATAGCGCTTTGGAGATAAACCTGAAAATGGTGCAGAGAAGTTCATATGACCCGTGTTCTCAGTCTCCGAAGTCTGGAGGGTCCTTGCTATCTCAGCGAGTAAACAGAGCTGAGACCAAGCCAGTCCCACTCCTAGAAAGTTATTCCTCATATCCAGAATCAGAGCAGCTCCAGACACACTGGAATGGCTCAGAACAGGGGGCACTTGTGTGACCAGGTGCCAGTTGGTCTTGGTATGAAACCGGGTTCCCCATGGTCAGCTGATCCCATGTGCATGGGGATTGCCTGGCCTGTTCTCTAGATAGCAGTTCAGTTTCCATGGATCTCAACCCGGCATGATGCAATCAGTAGGGATGTGAGGCGTTTGTTGTTTTGCTTTTCCCTTAGTCTTTAATCATCGAGTGGGAGTCAAAAACTCACTGCCTTGGCAAGAAACCATAGGCTTTGTAATCAGTCCTTCCCTGAAAATCAGGTCATGGTGTTTCAAAAGACAATTTTCTAAAGAAAGATGTTTTTTAAAGAAGTGTTCAAACTTGCTGGCATTTTCACAAGGATAGTATTGATCTTCCATGTCAACCTTCCTGAAGAAGTGTTTGTCTGCTTTTCACTATTGCCACTTGCAGTATGTCTTATCAAAGTAGAGGGCTGGGGTGAGACAAACCTGTGTAATGAAGAAACTAAACAGAGATTCAAAAGTGTTAAGCCTCCCCTAGGGGGAATAAATGATCACTGGGACTTAGACTATCTGTAGAAAAATGAGCTGTCTACACTTAAGTGTTGGTACCTTTCATCATAAAAATCATAGAATATTAGAGCTAAAAGGAGCCCTAGAGCTTTTCGGTTCGGTCCCTTCATTTGATAGACATAAAAACTTACACCAGACAGGTGGAGTGATTTGCCTAGGGTCACCCAGAGAGTAAAAGCTTTAGGACTTGAACCTATGTCTTCTAACTCTCAAGCACAAAATCCTATTCACCGCATTTGTCTTATTAGCTTCTTCTAGGAGACATGTTGAGCTTTGTAGAATGAAGTTAGAAGGATAGTATTTATACACAGAGGGGCTGAACTCAGTGAAGGTGGGTGGGAAGCATGGGGAAGTTGAGCAGGGGCCCTTTATTAGCCCAGGAAGGGAGTCAGCCAGCAAGGAAGAGCTTGCTGAGGTATGGGACATCTCTGAGAAGGACAAAGATTGTGACTGTTGGACATTACTTTAGGACATTCAGAGAGGTTTTAGGACAAATTTCTGATCAATCACAAACCAGAAGAGGGTGGGGGCAGTGACCGTGTTTGTGTTGTACACTTCCATACCCCCAGCACCTGGCGTACTCATTCATTTATTTACCACATTTACGGAACAAGTAAGCTTCTGGGGAGAAAATGAGGTGCAGGTAATGCCATTGGCTTGCTCCTTGTGATGATTACAGTTTCGTGGCAGAGGGAGAAACCAAATTTTACACACATAAATATAAAAATGACAATGTGCTGAGAAAGCAAGACTATACATTTCCACAGATAGATAACTTATGTTGTAGGTTCATGTATTTAAAAAATAGATAAGAAAAAACACACCAAACTCATTGTGGGAAAGCGACTGGGGAATCATGCTTTAAGTGAATTTCAGGAGTTTTTAAAAATAAAAATGCCCTTACGTGTTAGAAATCAAAATAGTGGTCATTTCCTTTGGGAGGTGGTATAGTGACTGGAAGGGAGTAGGGGAGTTTTGATTTGAGCATTGGGTGTGTTCACTGGGTAAAAATTCATGGGGCTAAATTTTTAAGTAGGATTTTTCTGTATGTGTTACATTTCCATGAAGTTTATCCAAATTGTATTCAGGTGGTATTTTTTTCTATTCATATTTTTATTATAACTTCTATCATATTATTATTTAATATACTCACTTCACGTATACTACTCATGAACTGGTATAGTTTTGTTTCAGTATGAACTTGGATTAGTTATAAGTATTTTCTAAAAATGTATAAAAAGTATAAAATCACTAAAAAAGTATAAAAAGCATAATTAAAAAGTTTTTTAAAAGGAACGAAGTTGACTTATGTAAAGTGCTCAGTTAAAACCACAAAAGGCAGACAAAAAGTATCAGACAAAAACAGGAACCAAGAAGAAAGGCAATGAACAGGAAGCATTAACAAACGTGGTAACACCAGTCCGACATGTCAAGCCCTCGAATGGCAATGAACCAAATATACCAATTAAAAGACAGAAATTATTGGAATGGATCAAAATTAGGACCCAACTACACGTGGTCTACAAGAAACCCTCTTTTAATATGAAAACATATATATATTTAATGTAAATGCATGAAGAAAGATATGTCATGCCGACACTAATCAAAAAAGCAGAAGCACCTATATTAATTTAACTAATTTCAGACAGAGCAGACTTCAGAGCAAGGAAAGTTATCAGAGGTAAAGGTGAGCACACTATCATGATAAAGGGGCGCATTTTCCAAGAAAACATAATATTATAATCTTTAATGCATGTGCTCCTAACAACAGTGTCAAAATATTAATACATGAGTCATAAACTCATAAAACTTCAGGGAGAAAGAAATGAGTTCACTATTATAGTTGCAGGCATCAGCACCCCTCTACCAGAAATGACCAGATGCTGTAGGCAGAAAATCAGTGAGGACATAGCCAAACGCAATAGCACCATCAATCAACTGGATATAAGTGACGTTATTGACCATTTCCTCCAACATAAGCAGAATACACATTCTTTTCAAGCTCACATAAAACAGTCACTAAAATAGACTGTATTCTGGACCATAAAATATACTTTAGCAACTTGTAAATAATAGAAATGCAATGTCTCCTCTTAGACCCCAGTGAAAATAAACTAGAAATCAGTTAAAGAAAAATAGCACACAAGTTTTGAAATATTTGGAGATTAGATAAAACATTTCTAAAAAACGTGGGTCAAAAAATCCCAAGAGATTTTAAAATATTTTGAATAAAGGGAAATTAAAAGACAACTTATCAAAATTTGTGAGATGCAATAAAAGCAGTGTTTGGAGGAAAATGTGTAGCATTGAATGCACATATTAGAAAAGAAGAAAGTAAAATCAGTAATCAGAGTTTCCACCTTAGCAACTAGAAAAAAGAAAAGCAAATTCAATTCAAAATTGCGGTGGCTTGCACCTGTAATCACAGCACTTTGGGAGATCAAGGCAGGGAAATAGCTCAAGCCCAGGAATTCAAGACCAGCCTGGGCAACATGGTACAACCTCATCTCTACAAAAAACACAAAAATTAGCAGGGTATGGTGGCATGTGCTTATACCCACTGTTACTCAGGAGGCAGTAGGATTGCTTGAGCATGGGAGGTTGAGGCTACAGTGAGCTATGCTCATGCCACTGCAGTCTGGCCTGGGTTAGAGCCTGTCTCAAAAAAAATTAAATCCAAAGTAAGCAGAAGAAAAGAATAAAAATTAGAGTGAAAATAAAATAGAAAATAGGAAGTCAATAGAAAAAAATCAACAAAACAAAAAGCTGGCTGTTTGAATGAAAAGATCAGTGAAATCAATAAGCCTCTAGCCAAACTAACAAAAAAAAAAGACAATAAGGATTCCTAATATCAGAAAGGAAAAACGGGACATCACTATAGATTCAATGGCCATTACAAGGTAAATAAAGGGGTACTACAAATAACTGTATGTCCACAGATGTGATGAATTAGATAAAGTAAGCCAATTATTTAAAAGATACGGTATGCCAAAACTCATATGGGAAGATACAGACAACTTTAATAGTCCCATATCTGTTACATAAATTGAATCAATAATTAATAACTTTCCAAAACAGAAAGCAGCAGGCCCATCAGGGTTCACTGGTGAATTCTATTAAACATTTAAGGAAACTATACCAATGTAATGCAATCTTTTTTAAAAGATAGAAGCAAAGGGAATACTTTCTAACTTACTCTATAAGGGCATCATTACTCCAGTACCAAAACCAGACAATAATTTTACAAGAAAATAAAACTATAGACCAGTATCTCTCATAAATACAGGTGCAAAAGTCCTCAATAAAATATTAGGAAATTGAATCCAACAAGGTATAAAAGATTTATACATCGTAACCAAGTGGGATTTGTTGTAGGTATCGAAGGCTGGCCCAATGTTTGAAAATCAATTACTGCAATCCATCGCATCACAGGCTAAATTTTTTAAATCACATGAAAATACCAACAGACACAGAAAAAAACACAACAAAATTCAACACTCACTCATGATTTAAAAAAAATAAAAACACTCTGCCAACTAGTAATACAGTTTGGATGTGTGTCTCCACCCAAATAACATGTTAAAATGTAATTCCCAAGTTGGATGTGGGGCTTGGTGGAGGTGATTGGATCATGGGGCTGGGTTTCTTGTGAATGGTTACTAGTACCATGCCTTAGCTACTGTTCTCACAATAGTGAGTTCTCGCAAGATCTGGTTGTTTAAAAGCGTATGGCACCTCCGCCATCTCTTTTTCTCACTTCTGCTCTGGACATGTGACATGCCTGCTTCCCTTTTGCCTTCCACCTTGACTGTAAGTTTCCTGAGGCCTCTCCAGAAGCCAAACAGATGCCAGCATCATGCTTCCTGTACAGCCTGCAGAACCATGAGCCAATTAAATATCTCTTCTTAAATTACCCAGTCTCAGATATTTCTTTTTTTGTTATTATACTTTAAGTTCTAGGGTACATGTGCAGAATGTGCAGGTTTGTTAAATAGTTATACATGTGACATGGTGGTTTGCTACATCCATCATCCTATCATCTACATTAGGAATTTCTCTTAATGCTATCCCTCCCCTAGCACCCCAACCCTCAAAAGGCCCTGATGTGTGATGTTTCCCTTCCCTGGATCCATGTGTTCTCACTATTCAGTACCCATTTATGAGTAAGAACATGGGGTGTTTGGTTTTCTGTTCTTGTGTCAATTTGCTGAGAATGATGGTTTCCAGCTTTATCCATGTCTCTGCAAAGAACATGAACTCATCCTTTTTATGGCAGCATAGTATTCCATGCTGTATATGTGCCACATTTTCTTTATCCAGTCTATCATTGATGGACATTTGTGTTGGTTCCAAGTCTTTGCTATTGTGAACAGTGCCACAATAAACATGAATGTGCATGTGTCTTTATAATAGAATGATTTATAATCCTTTGGGTATATTATACCTAGTAATGAGATTGCTGGGTCAAATGGTTATTTCTAGTTCTAGATCTTTGAGGAATTGCCACACTGTCTTCCACAGTGGTTGAACTAATTTACACTCCCACCAACAGTGTAAAAGCATTCCTATTTCTCCACATCCTCTCCAGCATCTGTTGTCTCCTGATATTTTTAATGATCACCATTCTAACTGTCATGAGATGGCATCTCAGTGTGGTTTTGATTTGCATATCTATAATGACCAGTGATGATGAGCTTTTTTTCATATGTTTGTTGGCTGCATAAATGTCTTCTTTTGAGAAGTGTCTGTTCATATCCTTGGCCTACTTTTTGATGGGGTTGTTCGGTTTTTTTCTTGTAAATTTAAGTTCTTTGTAGATTCTGGATATCAGCCCTTTGTCAGATGGTAGATTGCACAAAGTTTTTCCCATTTTGTTGGTTGCCAGTTCACTCTAATGATAGTTTATTTTGCTGTACAGAAGCTCTTTAATTTAATTAGATTCCATTTGTCAATTTTGGCTTTTGATGCCATTGCTTTTGGTGTTTTAGTCATGAAGTCCTTGCTCATGCCTGTGTCCTGAATGATATCGCCTGGGATTTCTTCTAGGATTTTTATGGTGTTAGGTTTTATGTTTAAATCTTTAATCTATCTGGAGTTAATTTTTGTAAAAGGTGTAAGGAAGATTCAGTTTCAGCTTTCTGCATATGGCTAGCCAGTTTTCCCAACACAATTTATTAAATAGAGAATCCTTTCCCCATTGCCTGTTTTTGTCAGGTTTGTCAAAGATCAGATGGTTATAGATGTGTGGCATTATTTCTGAGGCCTCTGTTCTGTTCCATTGGTCTGTGTCTCTGTTATGGTACCAGTACCATGCTGTTTTGATTATAGTAGCCTTGTGGTATAGATTGAAGTCAAGTAGTGCGATGAGTCCAGCTTTGTTTGTTTTTTTTTGTTGTTGTTGTGTTGTGTTGTGTTGTTGTTGTTGTTGTTGTTTGCCTAGGATTATCATGGCTAGGTGGTCTATTTTTTGGTTCCGTATGAGGTTTAAAGTTTTTTTTTTTTTCCAATTCTGTGAAGAAAGTCAGTGGTAGCTTGATGGGGATAGCACTGAATCTATAAACTACTTTGGGCAGTTTGGCCATTTTCATGATATTGATTCTTCCTAACCATGAGCATTGAATGTTTTCCCATTTGCTTGTGTCCTCTCTTATTTCCTTGAGCAGTAGTTTATAGTTCCCTTAGAAGAGGTCCTTCACATCCTTTGTTAGTTGTATTCCTAGGTATTTTATTCTCTTTGTAGCAATTGTGAATGGGAGTTCACTCCTAATTTGGCTCTCTTTCGTCTGTTATTGGTGTATAAGAATGCTTGTGATTTTTGCATATTGATTTTATATCCTGAGACTTTGCTGAAGTTGCTTATCGGTTTCCGGAAATTTTGGGCTGAGATGATAGGGTCTTCTAAATATGCAATCATGTCATCTGCGAACAGAGACAATTTGATTTCCTCTTCCTATTTGTTTTTTTTATAATTTTTTATTGCATTTTAGGTTTTGGGGTACATGTGCAGAACATGCAAGACAGTTGCATAGTTACACACATGGTAGTGCGTTTTGCTTCCTTTCTCCCTTTCACCCACATTTGGCATTTCTCCCCAGGCTATCCCTCCCCAGCTCCCAGGCCACCCACTGGCCCTCCCCTTCTCCCCCCAATAGACCCCAGTGTTTAGTACTCCCCTCTCTGTGCCCATGTGTTCTCATTTTTCATCACCCGCCTATGAGTGAGAATATGCGGAATTTCATTTTCTGTTCTTGTGTCAGTTTGCTGAGAATGATGTTCTCCAGATTCATCCGTGTCCCTACAAACGACACGAACTCATCATTTCTGATTGCTGCATAATATTCCATAGTGTATATGTGCCACATTTTCCCAATCCAGTCTATCATCAATTAGCATTTGGGTTGGTTCCAGGTCTTTGCTATTGTAAACAGTGTTGCAATGAACATTTGTGTGCATGTGTCCTTATAGTAGAACGATTTATAGTCCTTTCGATATATACCCAGTAATGGGATTGCTGGGTCAAATGGAATTTCTATTTCTAAGGCCATGAGGAATCGCCACACTGTCTTCCACAATGGTTGAACTAATTTACACTCCCACCAACAGTGTAAAAGTGTTCCTATTTCTCCACATCCTCTCCAGCATCTGCTGTCTCCAGATTTTTTAATGATCACCATTCTAACTCGCATGAGATGGTATCTCAATGTGGTTTTGATTTGCATCTCTCTGATGACCAGTGATGATGAGCATTTTTTCATATGATTGTTGGCCTCATTTATGTCTTCTTTTGTAAAGTGTCTGTTCATATCCTTTGCCCATTTTTGAATGGGCTTGTTTATTTTTTTCCTGTAAATCTGTTTGAGTTCTTTGTAAATTCTGGATATCTGCCCTTTGTCAGATGGGTAAACTGCAAAAAATTTTCCCATTCTGTTGGTTGCCGATTCACTCTAGTGACTGTTTCTTTTGCCGTGCAGAAGCTGTGGAGTTTCATTAGGTCCCATTTGTCTATTTTGGCTTTTGTTGCCAATGCTTTTGGTGTTTTGTTCGTGAAGTCCTTGCCTACTCCTATGTCCTGGATGGTTTTGCCGAGATTTCCTTCTAGGGTTTTTATGGTGCCAGGTCTTATGTTTAAGTCTTTAATCCATCTGGAGTTAATTTTGGTGTAAGGTGTCAGGAAGGGGTCCAGTTTCTGCTTTCTGCACATGGCTAGCCAGTTTTCCCAACACCATTTATTAAACAGGGAATCCTTTCCCCATTGCTTGTTTTTGTCAGGTTGATCAAAGATTGTATGGTTGTAGATATGTTGTGTTGCCTCCGATGCCTCTGTTTTGTTCCATTGGTCTATATCTCTGTTTTGGTACCAGTCCCATGCTGTTTTGATTACTGTAGCCTTGTAGTATAGTTTGAAATCCGGTAGTGTGATGCCCCCCGCTGTGTTCTTTTTGCTTAGAATTGACTTGGCTATGCAGGCTCTCTTTTGGTTCCATATGAAGTTCATGGTGGTTTTTTCCAGTTCTGTGAAGAAAGTCAATGGTAGCTTGATGGGTATAGCGTTGATTCTGTAAATTACTTTGGGCAGTATAGCCATTTTCATGATATTAATTCTTCCTAACCATGAACATGGAATGTTTCTCCATCTGTTTGTGTCCTCTCTGATTTCGTTGAGCAGTGGTTTGTAGTTTTCCTTGAAGAGGTCCCTTACGTTCCTTGTGAGTTGTATTCCTAGGTATTTTATTCTTTTTGTAGCAATTGTGAATGGCAGTTCGTTCTTGATTTGGCTTTTTAAAAGTCTGTTATTGGTGTAGAGGAATGCTTGTGATTTTTGCACATTGATTTTATATCCTGAGACTTTGCTGAAGTTGCTTATCAGTTTCAGGAGTTTTTGGGCTGAGGCGATGGGGTCTTCTAGGTACACTATCATGTCGTCTGCAAATAGAGACAATTTGGCTTCCCTCTTTCCTATTTGAATACCCTTTATTTCTTTTTCTTGCCTGATTGCTCTGGCTAAAACTTCCAGTGTTATACTGAATAGGAGTGGTGAAAGAGGGCATCCTTGTCTAGTGCCGGATTTCAAAGGGAATGCTTCCAGTTTTTGCCCATTCAGTATGATGTTGGCTGTTGGTTTCTCGTAAATAGCTTTTATTACTTTGAGATACGTTCCATCGATACCGAGTTTATTGAGGGTTTTTAGCATAAAGGGCTGTTGAATTTTGTTGAATGCCTTCTCTGCATCAATTGAGATAATCATGTGGTTTTTGTTCCTGGTTCTGCTTATGTGGTGAATTACGTTTGTAGACTTGCCTATGTTGAACCAGACTTGCATCCCCGGGATGAAGCCAGACTTGCATCCCCGGGATGAATCCTACTTGATCATGGTGGATGAGTTTTTTGATTTGCTGTTGCAATCGGCTTGCCAATATTTTATTGAAGATTTTTGCATCTATGTTCATCATGGATATTGGCCTGAAGTTTTCTTTTCTTGTTGGGTCTCTGCCGGGTTTTGGTATCAGGATGATGTTGGTCTCATAAAATGATTTGGGAAGGATTCCCTCCTTTTGGATTATTTGGAATAGTTTCAGAAGGAATGATACCAGCTCCTCTTTGTGTGTCTGGTAGAATTCGGCTGTGAACCCATCTGGACCTGGGCTTTTTTTCTGTGGTAGGCTCTTAATTGCTGCCTCGACTTCTGACCTTGTTATTGGTCTATTCATAGCTTCAGCTTCCTCCTGGTTTAGGCTTGGGAGGCCACAGGAGTCCAGGAATTTATCCATTTCTTCCAGGTTTACTAGTTTATGTGCATCGAGTTGTTTGTAATATTCTCTGATGATGGTTTGAATTTCTGTGGAATCTGTGGTGATTTCCCCTTTATCATTTTTTATTGCATCTATTTGGTTGTTCTCTCTTTTCTTTTTTATCAGTCTGGCTAGTGGTTTGTCTATTTTGTTGTTCTTTTCAAAAAAACAGCTCTTGGATTTATTGATTTTTGAAGGGTTGTTTGTGTCTCTATCTCCTTCAGTTCAGCTATGATCTTAGTTATTTCTTGTCTTCTGCTAGGTTTTGAGTTTTTTTGATCTTGCTCCTCTAGCTCTTTCAATTTTGATGATAGGGTGTCAATTTTGAATCTCTCCATTCTCCTCATATGGGCACTTATTGCTATATATTTTCCTCTAGAGACTGCTTTAAATGTGTCCCAGAGATTCTGGCATGTTGTGTCTTCGTTCTAGTTGGTTTCGAAGAACTTCTTTATTTCTGCCTTCATTTCATTGTTTATCCAGTCAACATTCAAGAGCCAGTTGTTCAGTTTCCATGAAGCTGTGCAGTTCTGGGTTGGTTTCTGAATTCTGAGTTCTAACTTGATTGCACTATGGTCTGAGAGACTGTTTGTTATGATTTCCATTGTTTTGCATTTGCTGAGGAGTGCTTTACTTCCAATTATGTGGTCAATTTTAGAGTAGGTGTGATGTGGTGCTGAGAAGAAGGTATATTCTGTGGATTTGGGGTGGAAAGCTCTGTAGATGTCTATCAGGTTTGCTTGTTCCAGGTCTGAGTTCAAGCCCTGGATATTCTTGTTAAATTTTTGTCTGGTTGATCTGTCTAATATTGACAGTGGAGTATTAAAGTCTCTCACTATTATTGTGTGAGAGTCTAAGTCTCTTTGTAAGTCATTAAGAACTTGTCTTATGTATCTGGGTGCTCCTGTATTGGGTCCGTATATGTTTAGGATCGTTAGCTCTTCTCGCTGTATCAATCCTTTGACCATTATGTAATGACCTTCTTTGTCTCTTTTGATCTTTGTTGCTTTAAAGTCTATTTTATCAGAGATGAGAACTGCAACTCCTGCTTTTTTTTTGCTCTCCATTTGCTTGGTAAATCTTCCTCCTTCCCTTTATTTTGAGCCTTTGTGTATCCTTGCATGTGAGATGGGTTTCCTGGATACAGCACACTGATGGGTTTTGGTTTTTTATCCAATTTGCCAGTCTGTGTCTTTTAATTGGTGTATTTAGTCCATTTACATTTAGGCTTAATATTGTTATGTGTTTATTTGATACTGCCATTTTGATGCTAGCTGGCTGTTTTGCCCATTAGTTGATGTAGATTCTTCATTATGTTGATGCTTTCTAGCATTTAGTGTGATTTTGGAATGGCTGGTACTGGTTGTTCCTTTCTATGTGTAGTGCCTCTTTTAGGAGCTCTTGTAAAGCAGGCCTGGTGGTGACAAAATTTCTGAGTACTTGCTTGTTCGCAAAGGATTTTATTTTTCCTTCAGTTATGAAGCTCAGTTTGGCTGGTTATGAAATTCTGGGTTGAAAGTTCTTTTCTTTAAGGATGTTGAATATTGGCCCCCACTCTTCTGGCTTGTAGAGTTTCTGCCAAGAGATCTGCTGTGAGTCTGATGGGCTTCCCTTTGTGGGTGACCCGACCTTTCTCTCTGGCTGCCCTTAGTATTTTCTCCTTTATTTCAACCCTGGTGAATCTGACAATTATGTGCCTTGGGGTTGCTCTTTCTGCGGAATATCTTTGTGTTCTCTGTATTTCCTGCATTTGAGTGTTGGTCTGCCTTGCTAGGTGGGGGAAATTTTCCTGGATTATATCCTGAAGAGTATTTTCCAGCTTGGATTCATTCTCTTCGTCACATTCTGGTACACCTATCAAACGTAGGTTAGGTCTCTTCACATAGTCCCACATTTCTTGGAGACTTTGTTTATTTCTTTTTGCGCTTTTTCTCTAATCTTGGTTTCTCGTGTTATTTCATTGAGTTGATCTTCAACTTCTGATATTCTTTCTTCTGCTTGGTCAATTTGGCTGTTGAAACTTGTGCATGCTTTGCAAAGTTCTCATATTGTGTTTTTCAGCTCCTTCAATTCATTCATATTCCTCTCTAAGTTATCCATTCTTGTTATCGTTTTCTCGATTCTTTTTCAAATCTTTTTTCAAGGTTCTTAGTTTTTTTGCATTGATTTAAAACATGTTCTTTTAGCTCACAAAAGTTTGTCATTATCCACCTTCTGAAGTCTAATTCCGTCATTTCGCCACAGTCATTCTCTGTCCAGCTTTGTTCCCTTGCTGGTGAGGAGTTTTGGTCCTTTTTAGGAGGCAAGGTGTTCTGATTTCGGGTGTTTTCTTCCTTTTTGCGCTGGTTTCTTCCCATGTTTGTGGATTTATCCACCTGTCGTCTGAGTAGTTGCTGACTTTTCGATTGGGTCTCTGAGTGGACGCCCAGATTGTTGATGATGAAGTATTTCAGTTACTTGGTTTTCCTTCTACCAGTCTAGCCCCTCCACTGTACAACTGCTGAGGTCCACTCCAGGCCCTGCTTGTCTGGGGTGCACCTATAGCAGCTGTGGAACAGTGAGGGATGCTACCAGTTTCTTCAGCTGCTATCTTTGTCCCAGAATGATGCCTGCCAAATGTCAGTGTTCTGGATATAGAGGTGTTATTCATTCAGGGCTGTTAGGCTGCTACGTTTAATTCTGCTGCAGCAGAACTCATAAAAAAACCGCTTTTTACTCAGATTCTCTGTCTTGCAGGGGGTTGGGGCTTTCCTTATGAGCATCCGTTGCACTGTCCTGCCCAGCTAGGAGGCAGTCTAGTCACTATTTGCCTACCGAGGCTCCACCCTTCTGGTGTGAGGTCCGCCCTATTGCTGCAGGCTCTGCCCTGCTGCTGAGCTCTCCACCCTGCTGCCACGGGCTACACCCTGGGGCAGAGTCTCTCTGTTGTGGCGGGTTGCCTCGGCAACAGCAGGCTGTGTCAGCAATGGGAGTTTACCTCAGTAAGGGCAGATTGCCTCTGTAATGGTGGACGCCCCTCCCCCACCAAGCTGCACCATCCTGGGTTCAACTGTGCCCGCAGTGAAACTCTCCACCTGGAGCGTTTGGAATCACCGTTTTGTTTGTCCCACTGCGCTGGCCCAAATGCTGTTTCCCTGGAATCTCCTGGCCTGGCTCACTGTCCAAGTCCTGTTCAATCAGATGGATATGCCAATCTGACCTCTCAAGTCTCAGATTGCCGGTTCAACAGGGCACCCGGACCAGTGCGCTTTGTGCGGAGTGCTGTGTTTCACCACTGTGCTGTGCGCCGGCCACCAGCTGCACCGGCCACCGGCTGCACCAGTCAAAACCTCTGCCCTGGCATCCCGCATCTCTTTTATACCTGGGAATTTCCCCATTCTGTGGGTAACAGAGATCCATCTGGAAATGCGGCCCTGACTCACCCTCCATGCATTCACCGAGAGCTTCAATCCTGGGTTGTTCTCACTGCGCCATCTTGAGTCAGTCTCCCCCCTCTTTTCCTATTTGAATACCCTTTATTTATTTTTCTTGACCGATTGCCCTGGCCAGAAATTCCAATACTATGTTGAATAGGAGTGGTGAGAGAGGGGCATCCTTGTCTTGTGCCAGTTTTCACAGGAAATGCTTCCAGTTTTTGCCCATTCAGTATGATATTGGCTGTTGGTTTGTTATAAATAGCTCTTATTATTTTGAGATACATTCCATTGATATCTAGTTAATTGAGAGTTTTTACCATAAAGTGCTTTTGAAATTTTTGAATGCCTTCTCTGCATCTATTGAGATAATCATGTGGTTTTTGTCTTTGGTTCTGTTTATATGATGGATTACACTGATAGATTTGTTTATGTTGTATCAGCTTTGCATCCCAGGGATGAAGCCCACTTGATTGTGATGAATAAACTTTTTGATGTGCTCGTGGATTCAGTTTGCCAAAATTTTATTGAGGATTTTTGCATCAATGTTCATCATGAATATCAGCCTGAAACATTCTTTTTTAGTTGTGTCTCTGCCAGGTGTTAGTATCAGGATGATGCTGGTCTCATAAAATGAATTAGGGAAGATTCCCTCTTTTTTGTATTGTTTGGAATAGTTTCAGAAGCAATGGTACCAGCTCTTCTTCTTCCTCTGGTAGAATTTGGGTGTGAACCCATCTGGTCCTGGAGTTTTTTTGGTTTGTAGGCTATTAATTACTGCCTCAATTTCAGTCTATTCAGGGATTCAACTTCTTCCTGGTTTAGTATTGGGAGTGTGTAAATGTCTAGGAATTTATCTATTTCTTCGAGATTTATTCGTTTATTTGCATAGAAGTGTTTGAAGTAATCTCTGATGGTGGTTTGTATTTCTGTGATAGGTGGTGATATCCCCTTTATCATTTTTTGTTGCATCTGTTTGATTATTGTCTCTCTTCTTCTTTATCAGTCTGGCTAGTGGTCAGTTTTGTTGATCTTTTCAAAAAAATCAGCTCCTGGAGTCAATGATTTTTCTGAAGAATTTTTTGTGTGTCTATCTCCTTCAGTTCTGCTGTGATTTTAGTTATTTCTTGTCTTCTGCTAGCTTTTGAATTTGTTTGATCTTGTTCCTCTAATTCTTTTAATCATGACATTAGGATGTTGGTTTTAGATCTTTCCTTTTTTCATTTGTGAATATTTAGTGCTATAAATTTCCCTCTAGACACTGCTTTAAATATGTCCCAGAGATTCTGGTATGTTGTGTCTTTGTTCTCATTTGTTTCAAAGAACATCTTTATTTCTGCCTTCATTTCATTATTTACCCAGTAGTCATTCAGGAGCAGGTTCTTCAGTTTCCATGTAGTTTTGCAGTTTTGAGTGAATTTCTTAATCCTCAGTTCTAATTTGATTGCACTGTGATCTGAGAGACTGTTACTATTTTCTGTTCTTTTGCATTTGCTGAGGAGTGATTTACTTCCAATTATGTGTTCAATTTCAGAATAAGTTCGATGTGGTGATGAGAAGAATGTATATTCTGTGGATTTGGGGTTGGGAGTTCTGTAGATGTCTATTAGGTCTGCTTGGTCCAGATCTGAGTTCAAGTCCTAGATAACTTTGTTAATTTTCTGTCTCATTGATCTGTCTAATATTGACAGTGAAGTGTTAAAGTCTCACACTATTATTGTGTGGAAGTGTAAGTCTCTTTAACAGTCATTAAGAACTTGCTTAAGTATCTGGGTGCTCCTGTATTGGGTGCATATATATTTAGGATAGTTAGCTCTTGTTGCATTGATCCCTTTGCCATTATTTAATGTCCTTCTTTGTCACTTTTGATCTTTATTGGTTTAAAGTCTGATTTACCAAAGACTAGGATTGCAACCCCTGCTTTTTTTTTGTTCTCCATCTGCTTGGTAAATCTTCCTCCATTCCTTTATTTTGAGCCTATGTGTGTCTTCTTTGCACGTGAGATGGGTTTCCTGAATACAGCACACCAATGGGTCTGGACTCTTTATCCACGTTTCCAGCCTGTGTCTTTTGATTGGGGCATTTAGTCCATTTACATTTAAGGTTAATATTGTTATATGTGAATTGATTCTGCCGTTTTGTTGCTAGCTGGCTGTTTTGCCCATTAGCTGATACAGTTTGTTCATAGTGTTAATAGTCTTTACAATTTGGTATGTTTTTGCAGTGGCTGGTACTGGTTGTTCCTTTCCATGTTTAGTGCTTCCTTCAGGAGCTCTTGTAAGGCAGGCCTGGTGGTAACAAAATCTCTCAGCAGTTGCTTGTCTGTAAAGGATTTTATTTCTCCTTCACTTATGAAGCTTAGTTTGGCTGCATATGAAATTCTGGGTTGAAAATTCTTTTCTTTAAGGATGTTGAATATTGGTCCCCACTCTCTTCTGGCTTGTAGGGTTTCTGCTGAGAGATCTGCCATGATTCTGATGGGCTTCCCTTTGTTGGTAACCCAACCTTTCTCTGTGGCTTCCCTTAGCATTTTTTCCTTCATTTCAACCCTGGTGAATCTGACAATGATGTATCTTGGGGTTGCTCTTCTAGAGGAATATTTGTGGTGTTCTCTGTATTTCCTGAATTTGAATGTTGGCCTGACTTGCTAGGTTGGGGAAGTTCTCCTGGATAATATCCTGAAAAGTGTTATCCAACATGGCTTCATTCTCCTACCACTTTCAGGTACACTGATCAAATGTAGATTTGGTCTTTTCACATAATTCCATATTTCTTGGAGGATTCATTCATTTATTTTCACTCTTCTTTAATTTTACATTATCACTTTATTTACTTGAGTTAATCTTAAGTCTCTGATATCCTTTCTTCCACTTGATCAATTTGGCTATTGAAACTTGGGTATGCTTCACGGAGTTCTCGTGCTATGTTTTTCAGCTTCATCAAGTTGTTTAGGTTTTTCTCTATGCTGGTTATTCTAGTTAGAATTTCATGTAACTGGCTGGGTATGGTGGCTCAAGCCTGTAATCCCAGCACTCTGGGAGACCAAGGTGGGCGGATCACCAGGTCCAGAGTTCATGACCAGACTGGCCAACATGGTGAAACCCTGTCTCTACTAAAAAATACAAAAATTAGCTGGGCATGGTGGCTCATCCCTGTAATCCCAGCTACTTGGGAGGCTGAGGTAGGAGAATTGCTTGAACTGGGACCAGAAGGCAGAGGTTGCAGTTAGCCGAGATGGTGCCACTGCACTCCAGCCTGGGCTACAGAGCGAGACTCCATCTCAAAAAAAGAAAAAAAGAAAGAAAGAAAAGAAAAGAAAAAGAATTTAATGTAACCTTTTTTCAAAGCTCTTAGCTTCCTCGCATTGGGTTAGAACATGTTCCTTTAGTTTTGAAGTTTGTTAATACCCACCTTCTGAAGCCTGCTTCTGTCAACTTATCAAACTCATTCTCCATCCAGTTTTGTTCCCTTGCTGGCAAGGTGTTGTGATCCCTTGAAGGGGAAAAGGCATTCTGGTTTTGGGAGATTTCAGCCTTTTTGTGCTGGTTTCTTTCCATTTTTGTGGACTTACCTACCTGTGGTCTTTGAAGTTGGTGACCTTTGGATGGGATCTCTGAGTGGAAGTCCTTTGTGTTGATGTTGAAACTATTTATTTCTGATGGTTAGTTTTCCTTCTAGCAGGCACCTCTGCTGCAGGTCTGCTGGAGTTTGCTGGAGGTCCACTCTAGACCCTGCTTGCCTGGCAATCACCAACAGGGGCTGCAGAACAGCAAAGATTGCTGCCTGTTGCTTTCTCTAGTAGCTTCGTCTCAGAAGGGTAGATGCCAGCCAGAGCTCTCCTGTATGAGGTGTCTGTTAGCCCCTTCTGGGAGGTGTCAGCCCCTGTCAGGATAAACAGGGGTCAGGGAGCCACTTGAGGAGGCAGTCTGTCCCTTATCAGAGAGTGAGTGCTGTGCTGGGAGATCTGTTGCTCCCTTCAGAGCTGCCAGGCAGGGATATTTAAGTCTGCTGAAGCTGAACCCACAACCACCTCTTTTCCCAGGTGCTCTGTCCCAGGAAGGTGGGGGTTTTATTAATAAGTCCTTGACTGGCTGCTGCCTTTTTTCAGAGATGCCCTGCCCAGCAAGAAGGGAGTCTAGTGACAGTCTGCCTGCAGAGGCCTTGCTGAGCTGCTGTGGGCACCACCCCGTTGCTATGCAAACTTTCTGGCAACTCAGGTAGGTGGTTAAAACTGCCTGCCTGAGCCTCAGCAATGACAGACACCCCTTTCCCCACCAAGCTTATACATCCCAGGGTGAGCTCAGAGTGCTGTGCTGGCTGTGAGAATTTCAAGCCAGTGGGTCTTAGCTTGCTGGTCTTCCTGGGGGTGGGACCTGCTGAGAGAGATCACTTGACTCCCTGGCTCAGCCCCCTTTTTCAGGGGATTGAGCAGTTCTGTCTCACTGGCATTCCAGGCACCACTAGGGTATGTGGGGAAAAAAAAAATCTGCTGTGGCTAAAATGGCGAACCAGTTTTGTGCTGGAAACCCAGGGCACCGGAAGGAATCTCCTGGTCTGTGGGTTGTGAAGACCATGGGAAAACCGCAGTATCTGAGCCAGAGTGTCAGGAAAAGTCCCTAATGGCTTCCCTCAGCCAGGAGAGGAACTTCTCCAGCTCTTTGCACATCCCGGGTGAGGCAATGCCCTACCCTGCTTTGGCTTGTCCTCCTTGGGCTGCACTCACTGTGTAGCAAGTCCCAATGAAATGAACCTGGTACCTCAGATGGAAATGTGGAAATCACCTGCCTTCTGTATTGCTCTCACTGGGAACTGCATGCTGGAGCTTTTCCTATTTGGCCATCTTGGTGGAAATCTCTGATACTTCTTTACAGCAGTATGAGAATACCCTAATGCAACTAGGAATAGAAGGGGACTTCCTCAGGTTGAAAAAGAGTATCTACCAAAAAAAAAAAAAAAAAGAAAAAAAAGAAACTAAAGCAAACCTTATCCTATTGATGAGAAACTCAAAGGTTTTTCACTAAGATCAGAAACAAGGCAAGGATGTCCCCAGTCATCATTGCTTTTCAAATTGTACTGGAAGTCCTAGACAATGCAATAAGATCAGAAAATAAAATAAAATAATTATAGATTGAGAAGAAACAAAACTGTCTTTGTTCATAGATGACATGATTGTCTGTTAGAAAATCCAAAAGGATCAACAACAGCAACAAAAATTCCTGACACTAATGAGTGATCGTAGCAAGTTTTCAGGATACAAGGTTAATATATAAAAGTCAATCAATCAATTTTCTGTATAACAAATAATGAAGGAGAATTTGAAATTTAAAACAGAATACAATTTATATTAGCACTCCTAAAAGTAAAATGCTTAGATGTAAATCTAGAAAAACACATATGAAATCTGTAGGAGGAAAACTACGACTCTGATGAAAGGAATCAAAGAACTATTTAAATGTTCACGATAGGAAGACTCAATATTACTGTTTTGGTTTTTCTCCACTTGATCTATATATTCAATGTGATCCCAATCAAAACTCCAGAAAGTTACTTTGTGGATATCAACAAAAGAATTTTAAAGTATATGGGTAGGAAAAAGACTCAGAATAGCCAACATAGTTGTAGCACAGAAAAACAAAGGTACAAGACAAACACTACCTGACTTAGACTTCCTATATAGTTGCAGTAATTACGACAGTGTGGTACAGGTGAAAGAATAAACAAATAGAACACTGGAACAAAACAAAGCCAGAAATGGGCCCGCATAATATAGTCAACTGATCTTTGACAAAGGAGCAAAAGCAATACAGTGGAGAAAAATTGTCTTTTCAAGTAATGGTACTGGAACAACTGGACAGCTACTTGCAAAATAAAAAACGAATCTAGATACAGATTCCTTATGCCCATTGCAAAAATTAACTCAAAATGGACCACAGGGCTCTGTGCGGTGGCTCACACCTATAATCCCAGCACTTTGGGAGGCCAAGGCATGCAGATCATCTGAAGTCAAGAGTTCGAGACACGCCTGACCAACATGAAGAAACCCTGTCTCTACTAAAAATACAAAATTAGCGGGGCGTGATGCTGCATGCCTGTAATCCCAGCTACTCAGGAGGCTAAAGCTGGAGAATCGCTTGATCCAGGGACGTGGAGGTTGCAGTGAGTTGAGATCACGCCATTGCACTCCAGCCTGGGCAACAAGAGCAAAACTCAGTCTTAAAATAATAATAATAATGGATCATAGGCCTAAATGTCAAACAAAACTGTGAAACTCCTAGAAGATAACATAAGAGAAAATCTACATGACCTTGGATTTGGAGCTGGCTTTTTAGATATAACACCAAAGATATAACACAAGTAAATAAACAAAATTGACAGACTCAACTTCATTAGTATTAAAAGCTTCTGCTCTGGGAATGACGCTGTCAAAAGAATGAGAAGATGCCACTGGGAAAAATATTTGCAAAAGACACATCTGATAGAGAACTGTTACCTAAAACATACAGAGAACTATTAAAGCTCAACAATAAGAAACAAATTTGATTAAAAAAATAATAAAAGCCAAAGACCTTAACAGACTTCTCACTAAAGAAGATATATAGATGGCAAATAAGCATATGCAAAATGCTCCATATCCTATCACCTCAGGGGAATGCAAATTAACGTAACACTGAGATACTGCTACCCAGCTATTAGAGTGGCCATACTCTTGAACACAGACAACACCAAATGCTGACAAGGATGTCATACGACAGGAATTCCCATTGATTGTTGGTGGAAATATAAAATGGTAAAGCCACTTTAAAAAACAGTTTGCAGTTTCATACAAAAGTAAACATATTCTTACAAAACCCGGCAGTTGTGCTTCGTGGGCTTACCCAAAGGAATTGAAAACTATGTCCACACAAAAACAGGCACATGGGTGTTTATAGCAGTTTTATTTATAATTACCATAACCTGGAAGCAACCAAGATGTCCTTCAGTAAGTGTATGGATAAATAAACCATGGCATATCTGGACAATAGAACAGTCAGTGCTAAAAGAAATGAACTATCAAGCCAAGAAAAGACATGGAGGAAACTTAGTGTGTATTACTGAGTGACAGAAGCAAGTCTAAAAAGGCCACATACTATATGATTCTAACCCTGTGACACTCTGGAAAAGGCAAACTATGAAGAAAGTAAAAAGGTCAGTGGTTACCTGGGATTATGGTGGGGAAAAGAGATTAATAAACCAGGCATAGAGGACTTCCAGGGTAGAAGTCCTCTGAAATTATTCTGTACGATATGATAATGGTGGATAGATGTCATTGTACATTTATCAAAACCACAACACCAAGAATGAACCGTAATGGAAGCTATGGACTTTGAGTAATTAGGATGCGTCAACATAGGTTCATGAACTATGACAAATATACCACTCTGGTAGGGGATGTCGATAATGGCGGAGGCTATGTATGTGTGCGGGGGTGGTAGGGAATAGATGGAAATCTCTGTATCATCCTCTCAATTTTGTTGTGAGCCTAAAAGTTCTTTATAAGATAAAGTTTACTTAAAAAAAACAAAGCATATTTCAGAGCTGCAGCTCTGCCTGTAGATAAAATTTTCCACTATGGAACAGAAAACCAAATACCACGTTCTCACCTATAAATGGGAGCTAAACTTTGAGCATGTATGGACACAAAGAAGGGACCAAAAGACGTCGGGGCCTACTTGAGGGAGGAGGGTGAAGATCGAAAAACTACTTATCAGGTACTATTCTTATTACCTGGATGACAAAATAATCTGTGCACCAAACCCCGACAAGATGCAATTTATTTCCCTGTACAACAAACCTGTATATACATGTACTCCTGAACCTAGAATAAAAATGTTCCACTGTGATACCTAGAGAACAGTTACCTTTCCTCATTCTCAGCCCATACCATAATAATGGTAAGACTGAAAGGCCCAAAACATGATCTCCCCACTCCTTCCATTCTCCCACCAAAGTCCCCACAGGCTCACAAAGGTGAACCCAAAACTCAGCTACCAGGAAAAAGAGAGAACCTGCTTAAAGGTTGAAAGTGGGTGATTCTCACCACTTCTAAATTTCAAGTTATTTGAAATATATTTTACTGATTTAGCTAGAGCATCCCTTTCCCCCATTTGGGAGCAGTGATTAGAAGCCTAAGGCTGAATGGAGCAAGAAACCACCAGAAACCTTTCTCTTCAGTAATTCTCTTTGAAGGAAGACATAGCCACCATGATGATTCTTTAGTCCCTATCTCTCTTGGGAAGAACCAGAGGGAACCTCCTTTAGTTCAGCAGTCTAGTAGTCACGGATAAACTTTTGAGCACTGGCTTTCCTTACCTCACTTCATGATGTTTGACGCTTCTTTTTTTTTTTGTTAGAGATGGGGTTTCATCATGTTGGTCAGGCTGGTCTTGAACTCCTGACCTTGTGACCACCCACCTCGGCCTCCCAAAGTGCTGGAATTACAGGCATGAGCCACCATGCCTGGCCAATGTTTAACTCTTCTAACCTAGAATGGTGGGGAAGAATGGATAGGATGACACACAATTTGGTGTAAATAAAACTGGAAGGATCAATAGGTCTCGACTGGCACAAAAGAGAGAGGAAGTGATGCATCTATGATTACCCACATAATTAGAGACAAAGTTTATTCTAGAACCCCAAGACCCTGAAATTCTGCCTAGCATTTTACTCCCAGTTTTTCCTACCTGCTGCACTCTGAGGTCCTTGTCAATCCTCATATGACTGAGAATAATAGATGATTGAATTAATAAGTTATAACATTATCAGTTTCCAAAAGATGTGATGGAAGACTTTTTTTTTTAAGCATTGTGTATCTTTGCTACAACTAAAATTCCCTTCAATTGGAAGGCTAACACTTGTCATTCATTCATTCACTCAACAAACACATCATTGTGCCCTTAGTTCTAAACATCAGGCCATGCCATAGGACAGAATGAGATGCACATAAACAAGGTCTACTAACCTTAGAACCTAGAGGCTGAAGCACTCCAAAATCTGACCTGAAGGAGAGACTGGGTGTTTCTTCTATGAAGAGACCCTTGAAGATAGAATGTGGAAGGTTTTCTTCCAGGTCACTTGGAAGTGCTTGGTTTAAACTCTCTTACTAACTGGTAGAAAGAGTAACCCAGGGTCAGAAGAAATGGACAGTCAACCCTTTCTCCTACTCAGTAATGAAGGCTAGCCTTCCGAATGCATATTCTTGAATGATATTATTATTCTATGACTTATAAAGTCTATCCCTTGATTTAATAGTAGGGTTAACATGTTTCTTTAATAATACATCGCAGTGTTAAGTGACAGCTTGAATTCTCCGAGCAGGAGTAATGCTGAGTAAGGCTATAAATTATCCTTAAGCCCTGCTCTTTTTAGTCACTTCCATTTTTCAGTAAAGGAAAATAAACTTCTTTCCTCATTGACTTCTATCCCTCTTTTTTTATAGTAAACATTAAGAGACTTGCATATCGGGTGTCTAGTCATCTCTGTCTGGTCTTGCTTTGTCATTAAGTGTTAGTTTAAGAGATGGATTGCCTGTGAAGCTATTCTAATTCGTGATGCAGTACTGTCGCTAGCCTATAAATAATTAACGAAAGGGGACTTTTCTAGTGAAGAAAACTGTCGGGCCCATTAGATTTAAGTCCAATTTCAGTTCCCTTCCTGTAACTTTTTATTGAAATTTTTACAACGAAGAATCAACTTTCAGTAATGCAATTAAATGACACTAATTCAGACTGTAGAGGCTTAAGCGGGGGAGGGGGGACCAGTTAAAAATGCATGAAAAACATGTTTTTTGAAGTGAAAATTTATTAAGAAATCCCATGAATGAATTCTGCTACCAATGGCTTTTCTAGTGGAACTGTTCTAGTAAGAGATGGCTTTGTTGCCAAGAGTGACTCACACTAGCTTAAGTAAAGGGGGACATGCATGAGGACAGCAAATGCTCTCAGTGTTCCATGCGTATTTCCTAAGCACTCCCTGATTCTTACATGCCGAGGTCTTCTTAATGAAAGTCCACCTAAGCACTATCTCTGGCTGTAGGAGCATGTGAGGCCTATGCTGGCTAGATTGGAAGTGTTGGGTAGTTATCTATTCCTGCAGAGGAGCCTCAAACAAGGGAAAGCTGAAGTTGGTAGATAAGTAACTGAGCTCCTCAATGCTTTCATGGGGCAATGCTGAGGCATGTTCGACAGGCCGCCAGTGGGACTGTACCCCAATGGCCCACAGCAGTAACCTCCTTATCCACACACATTGCGTTGGCTCTCTTTCCTTCCTTGTTTCAATTTCCCGCTCTTCCACCAGTGTTCCCTGGGACCACCTCTCAAACAAACTACTTGTTTCAGGTCTACTTCTGGAGGAACCCAACTATAAGGCTGTCATGAAAGGAATGAAAGGCTATAAGAGATGGTCTTATTTCCTGTTTTTTCCTTCCCTACACATTATTAAAAGAAAAAGTTTAGACCCAACAATTCATGAATTGGGCAACACTCAGACAAGCTGCCATAAAGTTAGTAAGTGTTATCATCCTTTAGTAAAAAATAGGTGAAAAACCTAAAAAAGAATACAGTGCTATCTAGTAAACATAGATGGTCTTTTCCATGTACTTGCATGTGGTCGAGAGAGATAAGTATTAAATTTTACAGTGAAAATGGAGACCAGAAGAGGTTTAGGTCACTCCACTCAGCAGTATGAGCACTGAAACTTTACAGGACAAACATGGAAGAAAAATAGTGGAATCTCCTGATAAGGCTACAGGTAGGCTTCTGCCTTCTTTGTGTGTGGTGTAATGAGTTGGCTGCCTTTGACTAGGTGAAGATTGGATATTTGCGACTGGCTGAAACGTGGCTATTTGTTACCAAAAAAAAAAAAAAAAAAGTCCTCCTAGTTATGTTCTGGTTTATGTAGTAAGTTCAGTTGCAGTTTGTTAAGTAGAAATTCAAAGTACAGAGATAGCCTTAGGCCAGTGACCACCTGCTGTTCAGTTTAACAGTGTCTTAGCATGCCTTATACAATACTGTTGACCTTTGAACAGCAGGGTTTAAACTGCATGAGTCCACTTGTGCATGGATTTTTTTCAATAAACATATTGGAAAATATTTTGGAGATTTGTGATAATTCAGAAATACCCGCAGATGAACCACACAGCCTAGAAATATCAAAAAATTTAAGAAAAAGTTAGATAGGTCCTAAATGTCTAATATATATGTAGATACTAGTGTATTTGATCATTTGCTACCATAGCTATTATTAAAGTTAAGATGTAACGAGACTAATAAAAACACTGACCATGCATGACACCATTCACAGCAGAAAAAAATATAAATAAAGATGGATTCTTAAATCATAACTGCATAAAATTAACTGCAGTACATACTGTACTACTGTAAAAATTTTGTAGCCACCTCCCATTGCTATTGCAGTGAGCTCAAGTGTTGTGACTGTCTGCTTAAAATGCCCTGATGTTAATCATCTCTGCATGAACATTTGTTTGCCCAGTAAATCGCATATTGCAGTAAAATGTGATCTCTTGAAGTTCTTGGGTATTTTCCATCACGTTTTGTACAATACCATAAACCTTGAATAACACTATGGAACCCATACAAAGTGCTACTATTGATGCTGGGAGTGCGTCCAAGAAGCAGAGAAAAGTCATGACTTTACAAAAAAAAGTTGAACTTTTTCCATACCATAGATTGAGGTCTGCAGCTGCATTGCCTGCCGTCTCAGAGAGGTGATTTATCCTGTAAACAGATAACATAAATTTACGGTATTGGTAAATACAGTACAGTACTGTAAATGTATTTTATCTTTCTCATTATTTTCTTCTCTTAAATTTTTTATGAGATGGAGTCTCGCTCTGACACCTAGGCTGGAGTGCAGTGGCTGGATCTCAGCTCACTGCCACCTCTGCCTCCCGTGTTCAAGTGATTCTCTTGCTTCACCCTCCCAGGTAGCTGGGATTACAGGCACCTGCCACCACACCTGGCTAATTTTTGTATTTGTAGTAGAGACAGAGTTTCACCATGTTGGTCAGCCTGGTCTCAAACTCCTGACCTCAGGCGATCCACCTGCCTTGTTCTCCCAAAATGGTAGGATTACAGGCGTGAGTCACCATGCCCGGGCATAAGATTTTCTTAGTAACATTTTTTTTCTCTGTCTTACTTCATTGTAAGAATAGAGTAATAACAAATGTAACATTAAAAATGTGTATTAATTGACCATTTGACTAGTAAAGCTTCAGTCAACAGCAGGAGAAGTTTTTAGAGAGTTAAAATCTGTGTATGGACTTTCAACTGCTTGGGGGTTGGCATCCCTAACCCTTGCAATACTGTTGACCTTTGAACAGCAGGGTTTAAACTGCATGTAGACAGTGTGTTAAAGGGTCAACTGTACTCTGTTTATATTAGAAGTTAAATAACGTTTGTGGGATGAATTAGTGATATTTTGTAGGATAAAGTGGTTTGCTAACTTCTGGTTTCCATTGAGGCTCAATTGTGGACCCTTAGCAATATGCAGGAAGAAGGGAGATGCTGACAGCTATAGGTCAGTTAATTGATTGTATTGTTAAAGATTTGCAATCACTCTGAAATCCTCTTTCCCAAGGATAAATTCTGTCTCTAAGGTTGATAATGAATCAGCTTAGGTGTTTTGTGTTTCTGTTGTTTCTAGTCTGATTGTCTCAGATCTAGATGCTGTGCACTTAATGAAGAATGACGCGTACACATTGGGAGGCAGCCTTAGAGAGGGATTAAAAACAAGGAGGGGCTCTGGCACCACACTGTCTACTTGAATCCTGGCACTGCCACTTACTGAGTGACCTTGGACAAGTTGTTTAACCCTCTATGCCTGCTATCCTCATTTGTAAAAATAGAAATCACAATACTCTCAGCCTTGTAGACTCATTATGAGGATTATTTCTAGAACAGCACCTAGACTCTGCTTAGTACATAGTAAGTGACAATAAAGTTAGCAAGTATTTTCGCCATTTACTAAAAAGTAGGTAAAAAGCCTAAAAATAATACATCACTCTCTAGTAAACATCGACTGTCTTTTCCATGTGCTTGCATATTGTCAAGAAAGACAATTCTTAAACCTTGTAGTGAAAATGGAAAATACTTATGAGTAAGGTTTGCCATTACACAGATAGATGGGGGTGAGGGGATGAAAGAAGAAAACCAACAGTTGTTGAGGGTCAGCTACATGCCAGGCACTTTATGGAAATTACCTCGTTAACCCATACAGTTCATGGTGTTCAATCCAGGTCTGCACAGCTTCAAATCTTGCTGTGCTACTTTCCCTCCCAAATAAAACAAAATTCCTGCCCAACTGTATCCAGTGAACTGTGTAAGAAGGCATGACTGTGAATTTGAGTCTGCCCAGTCATTGTGACCTTGAGTGACCTCTCTGGTCCTCTATCTCCTCCTGTTTTCCACCTTAACTCTCTTTCTTTTCCTGTGTGGGAGACTCTTTTAGGATTAGCTCCAGATACTCAAGCCCCTCAGTGTCCCCATCCTGTTTCTCCCTATCTCTAGACCCTGTTGGCCATGGTGCTTCAACTGCCAAACCCATTGTGAAGCAGCTAAACTAGTGCCTGAGCTGGGAAGAACAAGGATCCCAGGCCCCCGGGTGTGCCCTGAGCTGTGCATACTTCCTCTTGCCTGTGACTTGTTTTCATTCTATGGAACAGAGCAAAGACTTGACTGTGGCTCCAAAGGAAACATGGTGCATCAGTACTGCTTTGGGCATTGTTGGGGAATCTTTCCTCTGTTCCCAGATTTCAGTGGAGCAAGTGACTTTTCAAAATAGCAAATCAATTTGAGGTTTCTTTACAGAGTTGTTTTGATGTTAAGGTCAGGGAGTGACTCCACCTTTGTCCTTAAGTGTCACTGACATGCCATGTAGTTAGGTAAGCAAACTATCACTGGTAAGTGAGGTTGCATAGAGACCTTCCAATACCCTGCTTAATAACTTATATGCAAATATGCCCACTAGTAAAGAATAAGTGTTATGTAAACAAGGAAGTATGCAAATTCTGGTCATGCTCCCCAGCAAAGGTTTTTCATGCAATAAACTGACTGCCATTTTTGCAGGATTTGATAAATTGGACAAAACATGATCAGCAAGTTCTTTCTGCCTTTGCTCCCCTTACCTAGTCAAGACTGATAAAATATCATTTATTTAATGACATATGCATTGCCTATTTCCATTGCCTCTGGGAACTTACACATGCAGTCTTTTTTCTTTAATTATCTGACTCCCAACATTCAATATTTTTTCAAGATCTAAAGTTATTATTTCACTTTTGAATTAATTGCTTTTCCCCACCAGGCACATAATCTCTAATCATTTTCTTCAGAATAAAGTTGACAATTCATTTTTCTCCTAAGCAATAAGACATGACTGCCTCTGTGCATGATGAAGGGTTCCACAAACTTGACTTTATGGTGAAGCACATAGCAATCCTAATTGCATTTAACCACAAAAGTCTAATCAGCATAGAAATTCGAATATAGACACTTACTGAATAACAGCACCAGAAAGGACTTTACAGATAATTTATTATCAGCTCAGCTTACAGATGAGAACACTCAGTCCCAGAGAGATCTGGGTCTAAAATCCTGCTTCCCAGGGCCTTTGTACAGTGCTGTTTTTTCTTAAGCTAACCTACTTTCTCATATACTTTACATTTTGAAAAAAAAAATTATTGAATGTACTTGACAAGAAATTTAATTCCCTGAAGAAAATGTATATTTTAAATTTTACTGCAAGACCAGGTCAAATGTGACCTACACCAGGCAAAATTTCCAACTCTCTGCGCAGGCAGGAAGAGCTTTTTCTCTCTGAATTCCCGTATAACATTCTTCACCTATCACCTGACACTTGCCTGTTTCCACCTTGCATTCCATTTACTTGGGTCCATGTCTTACCACTTCTAGTACACAGTGAGCTCCTTAAGAGGAGAATTTCTTTAATATCTTTGTGATTCCCTAAGTGCTTAGTACACTGATTATGTGAGTGTGGATGTAGAATCTCAATCTCTTTCTCCCGTTTCTTCTCCCATGCCCCTCTAAACTTTTTCCAAGAGTCTCTAAAATAATATTGACTCTTGTATTCTGAGGAAAGAATTTTCTATTAACTTCAAACTGGCAAGATAATGGTGCAGTGTAGGTGATATGCAGGAGGAGTCTGCAACTCGATAATGTAATAGTATTGTACTTCATGTCTTTATTTCTGGCTTTCAGTAAATCCAAGCATAGTGAAATACAGCTCAAGTTCAAACTTGTGGGATATTTGAAATAATTAAGGAGTTTAAATTCATTTTTCTTCTTGAGCTTCAGTTTTAAGAGTAATTTAATTAAAATTTGCAGTTTGCTTTTTGTTATTGTTGCTTCTAGAATTAGGATTAAAATGAGATTCCATAGCAGCCACCTAGGAGAAAGTCAAAGGTTGGGCGGTATTATTTAAAGGCCTCTTCTAGTGGTTTCACATCTTCATTCATTTGGTCAGAAGGTATTTATTAAACACCAGCCATGTGCCATTTTGTTACTGGACTAGGTTCTATGAATACACAGTGGTGAATAAGGAAGAAGTGGTTCCCTTCCTTCAGAAAACTCATAATGATGGGGAGGGCAGGTAAGCCGGTGGGACATTATAGTAAGGCGTGAGGGCTTTGGTGGGAGAAATAGGGCTTCTGTGGAAATGCACAGAAGAAGCATTTACACTCAGTCATGAAGACAGCAGAGAAGGCTTTCTGGAGAGTGGTATCTCTGCTGAAGCCAGAGGGCTAAGTGAGAGTTAGCCAGGATAGAGAAACCACACATGCAAAGTCTCAGAGGCAAGAGAGATTGAGAGCTTGATGTATTTAGGAAGTGAAGGGAGCCCAGAATGCCTAGGGTTTGGAATGGCAGCTCAATTACAACAGGGGCCTCAGTAATGTGAATAAGTAAAGTGGGCCTTTGTGACCTTTCAAGAAAAGGCACTGCAATTCGACTCCACTGCTGACTGCCAGGCAGAAGCATAGCCCTGTATTAGTATATTTACAAATTTTCCAATAGAAACTTAGAGTCCAGATTTTTATGAGAAATTGGCCAATTATTAAATGTTAGTTATTAGAAAATGTTTAAAACACAGTGTGGTTTAATTACTGGTCTGCCAACTGGATCCAGCCTATGGCTATTAGTTTATACTCTCTGATCTAGAGCAATGATTCTCCAAGTGTGGTTCAGAGACCAGCGTCAGTATCACCTGTGAGCTTCTCAGAGAAATGTCCACCTCACACCTAATGAATCAAAAACTCTGTTTTGGGGCCCAGTAATCTATGATTTAATGAGCCCTCCCGGTGATTCTGATGCAGTTAAAGTGTGAGACTCACAGGCTTAAAGCTCTGCTGTTCAATATGGTAGCCGTATGGGCCATTAAACAGCTGAAATGTTGCTTGTCCACACTACGACATGCACCACATGTATAGTCTTCAAAGATTTTGTATGAGCAAAATGTAAACTATCTCAGTGATATTTTTTGTATTGATTACATGCTGAAATTACATTTTTAATATATTGGGTTAAGTAAAATATATAACTGAATTTGATTTCATCTGTTTCTTTTGATTTTTTAAAATGTGACTCCTAGAACATTCAAAATTACACGTTTTATTTTCATTGCCCAGTGCTAGTCTAGATAGAGTATATTTTGTGAAGCAGAGAACAATTAGGCTCACAAGGCTTTTGTAGGTCATGCCGAAGACCTACACTTTACTTTGAGGGCAAGAAAAGGAACCCTCAAAATGATTAAAGTAGGATAACAATTCAGATCAGATTGGCGTTTTAGACAAACGCTGACTGGAGTCTGTCTCATACAGTGAAGGGGTGCCAGGTTATAACACGCAGAAACCAGATGGACTAATCCAGTGGGATGATTATGGACTGGGATTGGCATAATGCGTATTCAATTTAATACATTTATTCAGTGCGTAGTACTTAGGTGAAGGGGGAAGTTTCACCCAAAAATGAATAATATAATCTGTGTCCTCCAAGAAGCGTACAGTCTAGGACAGAAAAGAAACCCTTAGAAGCAGCTTGAAGTTCTAACTGAAGTACTAGTTAGGAGCGAGGACTCGAGCTTGTCTGCCTGCAGTTTGTATCCCAACTCCATTATTTACTAGCCGGGGGACCCTGGGCAAGTGACTTAACTTCTCTAAGCCTCCATTTTCTTGTCTGTAAAAGAGAATTAATAGTGTCTAGCTCACACAACTGTTGCAAAGACTGTGTGTGTGTGTGTGTGTGTGTGTGTGTTGCCATTTTTATCACAATCTAATGGGAACTAGAGTGGGAAGAAGGGGCTAAATTAAGGAATTAGCCACCCTCCACTCTGCTGGTGTTGTGGTGATGTTTTAAAATGCTGCTATTCCCAAATCTGAATGCAGAAGAACAGTATGTCTGCAGTTTCTTCAGGCTGGGGCTACTTTGATTTAAGTTTTTTCATTTTGTCAATTTATTTTACCCCAACCTGCATTTTCCAGCACTCATGCTTTCACTTCTCTCCAAGAGTCCACTGCAAGTTTCTCCGTCTTGTTCAGATCATCATCATCATCATCATCATTATCATCATCAAATAAAGTCCTTCATTATCTCCCCTTTCCGATCTAGTTCCACATGTCCTTTGTCAGCTTGATGAAGGAAGTGAGTAATGACTATTTCCAATACCATCTGACCAATGTGAGATAAGAATTAATCTTCCTTGATTGCTGAATGGGCTTTGAGCAGAAAAAAAAAGCTTCAGGCAGACATTTCTTGTGAATTGTTTGAAAGCTGCACATTCTAAGCTCACTTTTTCAAAGGCAGATGGTGAGTGACTTTCTGATGGCTGACCAAGATGGAAATTTCAAGAACAGTTTGTCCTGTCTTATGTCTCACTCTCCCTCCAGTCTCAAACCTAATTTTACGTCTACAACAAAACCTCTGAGTCCTCACCCCTAGTCTCTCTGTTCCCATTGCGCTTGGCTCTCACTTCCTTATAGCATTCATCCTTTTCCGTGCAATAAATAAACACGTAATACAAATGACCCATCAATATGGAATTATCAATACAATGAAATACATGCAGTGGTTAGGAAGAATGAGGCAGCCCGTTATGCACTGATATAAATGTTCAATAAGGTAAATTAAGAAAGTAAGGTGCAGGACAGTGCACATATTTTGCTACATAAAATGTGTGTTTAAAAAGGAAAAGAAAACCACAGTATTTTATTGACTCTAAGGCACCATAAAAAGCAAATGTGTTTTTATTTTATTTATTGCTAAGAAAGGAAAATTGTTGCCAATTAAAGTTATGACATCATAGATTGAAAAACACTGATGTCTTTCAAAGATGTAAAAATCTGTGGGTTTAGTGTATTTCTATTGGCTTATGTGGAATATCTCCAGTTCTCACATCCCTTTTGGGGACTGAGCTGCTCTGACCCAGTGGGCTTCTCATTCTGTGTGGGCTGTGCTGCCTGTAAATATCCCTCTGAAAGCTGCCAAGGGGAAGCGGCAGAGTAAAGTGTCACATACTGGTGTCTTTGCCCGGGGTGCTGATGTATGAGTATCCTTATCTGATGTACATTCTTTGTACTGCTTGCTTGCTTGGAAGTTAACAGAAGTGAAAGAACTTTGAACTAAGTCCAAGTTATGATTATCATACATTCTATAACCACGGCCAGATGCTGTGATTTATACTTGCTCGGCTTTATAAAGGAGGTAAAATAATTTGGTACTCATTGGGTGATGAGACACCACTGCAGGGGTCTTAAGCTTAGGTAGTTACTGCATCAGATTTTCCTTTTAAATAAGAACTTTGAGACCAGGCCTGGTGGCTCATGCCTGTAATCCTAGCACTTTGGGAAGTCAAGGTAGGGAGACTGCTTGAGCCTAGGAATTCAAGATGAACCTGGACAATAATGGGATTGTTATTCTCTACAAAAATAAAAATAAAAATAAATTAGCCAGGAGTGGTGATGTGTGCCTATAGTCCCAGCTACATGGGAGGCTGAGGTGGGAGGATCACCTTGGCCCAGGGAAGTCAAGATTGCAGTGAGCCATGATTGCACCACTGCACTCTATTCTGGGTGACAAAGTAAGGCCTTGTCTCCAAAAAAGAAAAAAAAGTTGGCTTTGGCCTTGTAGAAGAGAGGAGTATACTGAAATGATCAGGGACGGTGTTCTTTGTGATACACAAAAGATGCAGTTCCTGAGTGGGCTGACTTGGTCTTTTCCCCAGCTTTGAGCACAGGACATGGCATGGGGTACCCTCAATATGGTTTTAAAATGAAGATCATTAAAGGAAAGCAACAGGCTGAAAGTTGGGAATAGACTTTGAAAGCAATGGAAACTGATATTCAACCCTAGGGAAACCGTCTCTATTTTGGTTGTTTATTAAGAACTTGGACTCCCAGTAATGTTTCCAGCAAATCTGTAGAAATTCTGGTAGACTGGCCGGGAGCAGTGGCTCATGCCTATAATCCCAGTAATTTGGGAGGCCGAGATGTGTTAATCACCTGAGGTCAGGAGTTCAAGACCAGCCTGGGCAACAAAGTGAATCTGGTCTCTACTAAAAATATAAAAATTAGCCCAATGTGGTGGCACACACCTGTAATCCCAGCTACTTGGGAAGCCAAGGCATGAGAATCACTTGAACCTGAAAGGTGGAGGTTGCAGTGAGCCAAGATCAGGCCACTGCATTCCAGCCTGGGCAATAAAGCAAAACTCTGTCTCAAAAAGAAGAAAAAAGAAAGAAAGAAATTCTGCTAGGTTGGCTGATTCAAATGCCCACTGATGAAAGTGTGTTCAGAATTTCAGAATTACACCCCTGGAATACATCATGCCCTGCAAAACAGCGCAATCCCTTTCTAATACTGTTATAGAACAAAGAAACTACACTGTGTCCATTAGAGTGGTCCTTTCCTGGAAGTAGTAGTTATCTATATATGGGGCTCTTGCTTGAATCTGTATAATATGCTCTTAAATAGAGCCTACATCTCCAAATCAACCAGCTTAAAAATGCTATAATGAATACAAATTATCTGGACTTGTTTTAATATACATTATTACTATCAGGCTGTCCCTCTCCAGAGAGACACTCACTTGCAGTCACATTTGCTCCAAATATTCCACATGCCAAACCTACTAAAACTTAGTGAAATAATGTTATTTCTGATAACATTAGTTCTTAGCAAACAACAAAGTACTATCTTCACCACAGAGAGGTAATTGAAACTGGTATCATCTTTATGGATCAGCTTCACCAAGAGCTACCAGCCTGAGAAAATTTCTCCAGAAGCCTAGAGGTGAAGAAAAAGCTTGTACTTTTTCTTGAGATTCCTCCTGTCAGCTCAGGGAGCTGGCAAAGGACTAGGCTCAAGGCTCTGCTATTTGAAAACTCTGCTTGTCTGGGGCACCCAGAAGCGCACTGACCATTTTACAAAGTTCAATGGTAGGAAAAATAGGGGTTCTTTGCTTTCTGAAAAAACCCTTATTAGCAGCAGAAGCGGTTGAGAGAAAATATGACATCTCCTTTAACAAATAAGGGGCTTGGAAAAGAAGACAAGGTAAAGTAATTTTGCAGTTTCTCTTTAAAAGAAGAGGAAGATGGACTTGTTAAGAAAATAAGTGTCAAAAAAGAAAATAAGTGTCAGGAAGCTTTAACCAACCATAAACATGATTGAGGAAAAAAAGCAATCATTTTCAGTTGTTTTTTATATTCATTGACTATAATTGGAAATAAAGTGTTTCCAGCAATGATATAAAGGTAAAGTGGGGCCAGACAGGATGGCTCACACCTATAATCCCAATACTTTGGGAAGCTGAGGTGGGTGGATCACTTGAGGCCAGAAGTTTGTGACCAGCCTGGCCAACATGGTGAAACCCTGTGTTTACTGAAAATGCAACATTTGGTGTGTGGTGTGTGGTGTGGTGGTGCATGTCTGTAAACCCAGCTACTTCAGAGGCTGTGGCATGAGAATTGCTTAAAATCAGGAGGCAGAGGTTGTAGTGAGCTGAGATCCTGATACTGTACTCCAGCCTGGGTGACACAGTGAGACTCTGCCTCTAAATAAATAAATAAATAAATAAATAAATAAATAAATAAATAAATAAATAATTGGCTTATTGCTAAAAAATAGAGACAAAATTTGTAGCAAGAATGGGTTTCAATTATTTGTGAGAATTAATCACGAAGGAGGGGAAGAATCCCAACTGATGTCAACCCAAATATCTGTTAGAAGAGCAAATGTTATCTAAATTGTGACACACTTACACACTGGAATATCATACAGCTATTTAAAAAATGAGTTTCAAAGTGATTATACCCTTTTGCACTGTATAAATGTATAAATTCCAGTTGCTCCATTCTTGTTGAGGTCCCTACTGTCAATCTGTTTATAGCCGTTCTAGTAGGTATGTAGTGGTATTTCATTGTGGTTTTATTTGGCTTTTCTCTGATGAGAGATGTTGAACATCTTTGCATGTGCTTATTCCCCATTCAGACATCTTCCTTTGTGAAGCATCTGTTCAACTCTTTTGTCCATATTTTTATCACGTAACTTGTTTGTTTGTTGAATCTTAAGAGATCTTTACATGTAAAAATTCAAGGGACAAGCTCTTTTTCAGATACATACTGCGAATATTGTTTCCTAGTCTGTGGCTTGCCTTGTCATTTTCTTAACTGTCTCCTTCAAAGAGCAAAGGTTTTTAATTTCGAAGTACATATTATCTACATTTTCTTTAATCGGTCATGTTTTTGTGTCCTGTTTAAGAAATCTTGGCCTAATTCAATACCACAAAAATTGTATTGTATATTTTCCTTCTAGAAACGTAATCTTTTATCTCTTGATTTTATGATCCATTTTTATTCATTTTGAGTTAGCTTTTGTGTATGTTATGAGGTCAAGGTTGAGGTTCATTTTTATTCCCATACAGATATTCAGTTGCTATTTTCATATAAAGTTAAATCCTTACCTTATATAGCAATCTGATTTCTCAGTATTCACCTAAGAGGATTGAAAACATGTTCACTCAAAGATTTGTATGTCAGTGTTCACAGCAGTCTTATTTTTAATAGCCAAGAGCTGGAAACAACATTTAGAAAAGGCACAAAAATACCTGAACATAAACGAGTTTCTAAAACCTTATGTTAATTGAAAGAAATCAGACACAAAAGACTACATCCTATGTGATTCCATTTATATCGGATCCTAGAAAAAGCAAAATTATAGTGACAGAAAGCAAATCAGTGGTTGCCTGAGGTTGGGGGTGAAGTAAAGAGACTGACTGCAAAGGGGTGTGAGAATAATTTTTAGGGTGTTGTAAATGCTCTATATCTTGATTATGGAGATATTTCATTACTGTACACAAGTACGATAACTATTTTTAAGAAAGATAAATTTTAGTGTTTGGGACTTGTATCTTAATAAACCGGGGGCAAAGATACTTAACCAGGAAAAAAATGGAAAGGAAGTAAATTAAAGAGGGATTCTTTCTGGAGAACTAACACTTTTTGCATTATGTAATGTACCTCTTTATCCCTGATGATTTTCATTGATCTGAAATCTGGTTTGGCTGATGTTAATACAGACTCTCCAGCTTTCTTTTGATTAATGTTAACATGGTAGATCATTCACCATCCTTTTCCTTTTAATCTGTATATGTCTTTATGTTTAAGGTGAGTTTCTTATAGGCAACACAGAGCTGAGTCCTGTTCTTTTAGTATACTTTGACAGTTTCTGTCTTTTAATTTGGTATCTTTAAAGTAATGTTTTAGGTCGGCGCGGTGGCTCATGCCTGTAATCCCAGCACTTTGGGAGGCCGAGGTAGGTGAATTGCTGGATCCCAGGAGTTCACCAGCCTAAGAAGCAAAATGAGACTTTGTCTCCACAAAAGATTTTAAAAATTAGCTCACTGTAGTGGCACACGCCTGTAGTCCCAGCTACCTAGGAGGCTGAGGTGGGAGGATCACTTGAGCCCAGGAAGTTGAGGCTACAGTGAGCCATGATTACACCACTGTACTCCAGCCTGGGGTGACAGAGTGAGACTTTGTCTCAAAATAAATAAAGTGATGTCTCAATGATTATTGATACAGTTGGATTAATACCCACTATATTTGTCACTATTTTCCAGTTGTTGCCCTTGTTTTTTCTTTGTCTTTCACTTTTTCTGCCTCATCTGGTTTTGAGTATGTTGTATGATTTTACTTTTTCTCCTCTCTAAGCATGTGAATTATGCATTTTTATTATTACTTTTTTTAGTGGTTGCTCTAGAGTTTTTAATATATATTTACAACTATTCCAGTTCACTTTCAAATAATACTAGACAACTACATGGGTAGTTTAAATATCTTATAATAAAGTATTCCCATCTGCCACTGTCCATCCCTTATAACACTGTCATCACTGATTTCACTCATTCATGAGCTATAACCATGGAATACATTATTGCTATTATTATTTTGAACAAACTGTTACCTGTCGATTAGGGAATACAAGAAATAGAAGGTTTTATTTTACTTTATTTCTTCTCTAATACTCCCTTTCTTTACCTAGATCCAAGTTTCTGACCTATAGCATTTTCCTGCCTCTTTTTTTTTTTTTTTTTTTTTTTTTTTGAGACAAAGTCTTGCTCTGCTCTGTCACCCAGGCTGGAGTGTAGTAGTGAGACCTCAACTCATTGCAACCACTGCCTCCTGGGTTCAAGCAATTCTCCTGCCTCAGCCTCCTAGTAGTCAGGACTATAGGTGTGCACAACCATGCTTGGCTAATTTTCTATATTTTTAGTAGAGATCGGGGTTCACCATATTGGCCAGGCTGGTCTTGAACTCCTGACCTAGTGATCCACCTGCGTTGGCCTCCGAAAGTTCTGGGATTACAGGCATGAGGGAAACTTCTAACATTTCTTGCAAGGCAGGTTTACTGGTGATAAATTCCCTCAATTTTTGTTTGAGAAAGTTTTTATTTCTCCTTCACTTTTGAAGGATAATTTCTCTGGGTACAGAATTCTTGGTTGGTGATTCTTTCAACACTAAGTGTTTTATTCCAGTCTCTTGTTGCCTGCATGATTTCTGAAGAGAAGCCTAACTTAATTCTTATACTTGCTCCTCTATAGGAAAGGCATTTGTGCCTGCCCCCCACCTTGGCTTCTTTTGAGGTTTTTTCTTTTTCTTTGATTTTCTGCAGTTTGATTATAATATGCCTAGATATAAATTTTTTTGGTATTTGTCTTACTTTGTGTTCTCTGAGCTTTGCGGATCTGTAATTTGGTATTTATCATTAGTCTGGGAAATTCTGTCACTGGTGCTTCAAATATTTATTGTTCCTTTTCCTCTTTCTTTCTCCTTGTATTTCCATTATGCATATGTTATCCCTTTTATACTGTGCTACTGTTCTTGGATATTATGTTGTGTTGGTTTTTTTGGATTTCAATTGTGGGAGTTCCTGTGGAAATTTTTGTAAACTCACTAATTCTTTACTTGGCTGTGTCCAGCCTACTAATGAACTCAGCAGAGACATTATTTTTATTTTGTTTTATTTTTTTTGAGATGGAGTCTCGCTCTGTCACTCAGGCTGGAGTGCAGTGGTGCGATCTTGACTCACTGCAGCCGCCGCCTCCCGTGTTCAAGCAATTCTCCAGCCTCAGTCTCCTGAGTAGCTAGAATGTGCCACCATGCCTGGCTAATTTTTTTTGTATTTTTAGTAGAGACAGTGTCCCATCTTGTTGGCCAGGATGGTCTTGATCTCCTGACCTCGTGATCTGCCCTCCTCGGCCTCCCAAGACAGTCTTTATTTTTGTTATAGTGATTTTGATTTCTCGCATTTCCTTTTGATACTTAGAGTCTTCATTTATCTGTTTACATTACCCATCTGTTCTTTCATGTTGTCCACCTTTTCATTAGGACACTTAGCATATTGATTATAGTTGTTTTAAATTTATGGTGATAATTTAACATCTCTGCCATATCTGAGTCTGGTTTTGATGCTTGCTCTGTCTCTTCAAGGTGTGTTTTTAAAATTTTTTTGTGCAATATTTTGTTTCAAGCACACAGGATATACAGGGTAGAAAGAGTTTAGATAAATAGGCCTTAGTGTGAGGTTTTTTGTTTATCTGGCTAGAGGTTAGGCTGTCTTTACTGTTTGCTGTACCTAATAGTACCTAAAGCTAAGCTTTCCTCTGGTCCTTATCTTTATCTTTCTTGTTGCTTTTGAGTTTCCTTAGAGATTTTAAAAATATCACCTGAGATGTACAGTTCTTTCCATTGTATTGCCCTGTAATTATACAGGAGCCCTGCTGATGTAGTGGTAAGGTGTTAGGAGAAGAAAAAGCTTTAGATCGTTTTATAATTAGATCTGGGTCTTTTAGTGAGCATATGCACCTGGGTTGTAACCTTCATGAGTGCTTCTTAGTTTTGTTTTTTGATTTTGCCCCATAAGAGAGACGGGAAGGCTAGAGAATATTCTAGTTGGGATTTCCCTTCCTCCACATGGCTTAGGCTCTGATACAGTAGTTACTCTTGAAGGCAGGCCTATTAAGAAGAACAGAATATTCTGGTGTCTGTTTAAATATTTGCTTTTTCTTCCCACTGCTGGAAATACAAAGTTATACTGTTCTGATCTTCTGTGAGAATCTAATAAGGCTCCTGGAAGTAAAACTCATAAAGCATGGGCCCCTTAAGACAGGATCCCTTGGATTTTTTTTGCTCTCAAACTGTCCACACTGAAACTCCAGCAATTCCTTAGTTACAGATTAAGTTTTCCTCCTCTGGTACTGGTGAGTTTGCTACTCTTGGACTTCTGCTCCTGTAGGTCATGATTGTCCACATCCATTTGATATGGTTTGGATTTGTGTCAAAATCTCATGTCAAATCGTAGTCCCATGTTGGAGGAAGGGCCTGGTGTAAGGTGCCTGGATCTTGGGGGTGGATTTCCTCCTTGCAGTTCTCATGATAGTGAGTTTCACAAGATTTGGATGGTTAAAAGTGTGTAACACCACTCCATTCACTCTCTTCCTCTTGCTTCTGCTATGTAAGACATGCCTGCTTCCCCTTCACCATCCACCATTATTATAAGTTTCCAGAGGCTTCCTCAGCCATGCTTCCTGTACAGCCTATGGAATCATGAGCCAATTAAACCCCTTTTCATTAAATAACCCAGTCTTAGGTAGTTCTTAATAGCAGTGTATGAGAACAAACTAATACAGAAAATTGGTATAGAGAGTGGGGTATTGCTATAAAGATACATGAAAATGTGGAAGCAGCCTTGGAACTGGGTAGTGGGCAGATGTTGGAACAGCTTGGAGGGCTCAGAAGAAGACAGGAAGATGAGGGAACGTTTGGAACTTCCTAGAGACTTGTTCAACTGTTGTAACAAAAATGTTAATTGTGAAATGGACAACAAAGTCCAGGTTGAGGTGGTTTCAAATGAAGATGAGAAACATATTGGGAACTGAAGTAAAGGTCACTCTTGCTACGCTGTAGCAAAAAGTCTAGTGGCACTGGACCCATGCTCTGGGGATCTGTGGAACTTTGAACTTGAGAGAGATGATTTGGGGTATCTGGCAGAAGACATTTCTAAGCAGCAAGGCATTTAAGAGTGGCTTGGCTGCTTTGAATAGCATATGCTCATGTGTGTTCACAAAGAGATGATCTGAAACTGGAATTTATATTTAAAAGGGAAGCAGAGCATGGAAGTTTGGAAAAGCTGCAGCAGGACCATGTGGTAGAAAAGAAAAACCTATTTTGAGGGGGAGGAATTCAAGTCAGCTGCAGAAATTTGCACAAATAAAGGGGAGCTGAATGTTAATAGCCAAGACTGGAGAAAATGCCTTGAAGGCATTTCAGAGACCTTTGTGACAGTCCCTGCCATCACAGGCCCAGAGGCCTAGGAGGGAAGAATGATTTCATGGGCCAGGCCCAGGGCCCTGCTACTCTGCCCCACCTCAGGACACTGCTCCCTACATCCCAGCTTCTCCAGCTCCAGCCATGGCTAAAAAGGCCCCAGATGTGTCTCCAGCTGCAGCTCCAGAGGTTGCAAGCCATAAGCCTTTGTAGCTTTCATGTGTTGTTAAGCTTGCAGGTACACAGAGCGTAAGAGTTGAAGCTTGGGAGTCTCTGCCTAGATTTCCAAGGATATATGGAAAAGTCAGGATGTTCAGGGAGAAGTTTGCTGCAGGAGCAGAGCCCTTATGGACAATCTCTACTAGAGCAGTGCAGAGGGGAAATGTGGTATTGTAATCCCTACTCAGAGTCCCCACTGGGGCACTGCTTAGTGGAGCTGTGAGAAGAGGGCAACTGTTCCCCAACCCCCAGAATGCTAGATCCACTGACAGCTTGTACTTTGCACCTGGAAAAGCCTCAGGTACTCAATGGCAGCACTTGAGAGTAGTCATGGGAGTTGAGCCCTGCTGAGCTACAGGGGTGGAGCTGCCCAAGGCCTTAAGAGCTCACCCCTTGCATTGATGTGGACTTGGATATAAGACAGGAAGTCAAAGGAAATTATTCTGGGGATTGGGGATTTAAGATTTAATGACTATGCTGCTGGGTTTTGGACTTGCATGGGGCCTGTAATCCCTTTGTTTTGGCCAGTGTCTCCCTTTTGGAATGGGAGTATTAAGCCAATGCCTGTACCTCCACTGTATCTCGAAAGTAACTTCTTATTTGACTTGTCTTAGAGAGACTTTAGACTGTGGACTTTTGAGTTAATGCTGAAATGAGTTAAGACTTTGGAGGACTGTTAAGAAAGGAAGATTATATTTTACAATGTGAGGAGGACATGAGATTTGGGAGGGCTTGAGGGTGAAATTATATGGTTTGGATTTGTTTCCCTGCCCAAATCTCATATCAAATTATAATTCCCAATTTTGGAGAGGAGCCTGGTGGGAGGTGACTGAATCAGGAGGGCAGATTTCCCCCTTGCTGTTCTCATAGTGATTTCTCACAAGATCTGGTTGTTTAAAGTGTGTAGCACCTTCCCCTTTGCTCTATTCCTCCTGTTTTTGCCATGTAAGATGTGCCTGTTGCCCCTTCACTGTCCATCATGATTATACGTTTCCTGAGGCCTCCCCAGTCATGTTTCCTGTATAGCCTGTGAAACTGCAAGCCAATTTCAACTCCTTTTCTTTATAAATTACCCATTCTCAAGTTCTTCATAGCACCACAGGAATGGACTAATATACTGCCTGGCTGTATCTTCTGTTTTGGGGGCAGTGTTTTCTCTATGAACTCAGTTCTTTGATAAATCTCATAAGAGTTGCTAATTTTCAAGTTTGTTCAGTTTTTTTCTTGTTGTGTGAATGTGAGAGATAATGTCCAAGTTCCATAAAAGCTATACCAAAAACTGGAAGTCCCCAGTGATTCTCTCTGAGTGGTAATATGATGAGTATTTTTTTCTTTGTACTTTTCTTACTTTCAGTCTTTTCTCTCTGATAATATGAGTGATTCTGAGTGGTAATATTATTCTTTTCTACAATCCATTTTATAATTAAAAAGAAAAGTTGAAATGTTCTTTATAGTAGAGAAAAATGCAACGAGTTCAATCTCTGTTGACTTAGAGGAAAATATTCAAGGTACTGTTAAGTGAGAAAGGCAAGTTGCAGAGAATAATACAGCACTTAAAAACAAAAGAATAAAACCCTGAAACATTCTTAAAGCAGAGCTGAGAACCAAAGTCATCTACCCTCACAAAGCTTACTGGCCATATTAAAATGATTTTCCTATTCCATTCTCTTATCACTTTATTATTCCAGAAGACTCTTACTCAGACAAGTTGTTCTCAAAATTCTCACCTTGCTATTTCCACAAAACCTGCCCTAGCCAAATCCCTATATTGACACACTTTAAATTTCAATAAAATCTGATCTTGACCTCCTTCAAAGAAACTACCAAACTCCATCAAGGTGATGGTTTCCCTTACTACAGCAAAGAATAAATTCAACTTAATCTTATCATTAGGTTATATGTTGTTGTTGTTTTGTTGAGATGGAGTCTCGCTTTGTCGCCCAGGCTGGTGCGCAGTGGTGTGATCTCGGCTCACTGCAACCTCTGCATCCCAGGTTCGAGCAACTCTCGTGCCTCAGCCTCTCAAGTAGCTGGGATTACAAACATGTACCATTATGCCTGGTTTATTTTTGTATTGTTAGTAGAGATGGGAGTTTCACCATGCTGGTCCGACTGGTCTTGAACTCTTGACCTCAAGTGATCCACCTGTCTCAGCCTCCCAAAGTGCTGAGATTATAGGCATGAGCCACTGCACCCAGCCTCAGGTTGTATTGAGATAACTGGGGAAGTGACATTTGATAGCCTCTATATATGTGTTAATGTGTGCAAGAGGAAAGGTGCAGAAGTAACCACATCAGACGATTAAAGCTTATTGCCTGGTGGGGGTGAGTAGATGCTAAATTAATTTTCTTTGTATTATTTCACGGGTTGTGGTGGATACATGTCCCTTTTATAATCCTAGAAGAGGAATTTAATTAAATTTTTTACAAGAGAATTAAGAAATACATGTATTTGCTTGAGGGACTATGAGTTTGTTCACTTTGAGGTTTATAATCCAACAGTGAGCCTTGCTTCGTAACTGCACTTGGGTTCACAGACAAGGTGGCCTCCCTCTTGTGTATAAAAAAAATCAGTGTTTAGAAACAGAAAACTTGCTTCCCTGTAGTCTCCAGACTTAGTTGCCTGTATTATTCAACTTAGCCCTTATGGAAAGTGACACCGAACACAAAAACCTTTTTGCATAAAGGGGCTCAGGCATCCGGAACATGTCACTTGACTTCTATGAAGCTCAAAGTCCTAAACACCAGGGATGAATACAGCTCACCTGGACCAAGGTTTAGCAATTCTAGGCCTATCAGTCATTATTCCTCACCTATGCTCTCTTTTTTTATTGCTCCTCCCCAAGCAAAACAGATTAACACACTATATGACAGTATATACAAATAAGAACAGAAATTGTACTTTATCTAGTTTGATGCAGGTTTTTAGTAAATTCTAAGAAAAAGATTAGATTTGCCCATTTCTTCAAGATATATGTGTAATAAGATTGATAAGGTAAAACTCTTGTGGGAAAAACTTTTATTCATAAAGGGAGAGTACGTCTCTACCTTTCTGCTAAGTAAACCAAAGATATTTCCCCCACGTATTATACCACATCACTCTGAATGAAGGTTAAGTCAAGCACAAATGAAGATTGCTGGCTTGGAGTGTACATGACAGAAACACTGTTTCAGAGAGAGAAAAAAATACTCAGCCTTTCCTGTATTCCCATTGATGTTAACTTTCTTTTTACTAGAATGACAATTGTGTCCTGCGTATATATACCTGTACCAGTAATCTAAATCAATGCCAGTTTGGCCTCATGTTGTTCCTCAGGGGTGAAATAATAGAGATTATTAAAAGCCTGATAGACTAGTGTTCTCAAACTTGAGCATGTATCAGAAGTACCTGGAGGGCATGTTCTGTTAGGGGGCCCCTATCTCAAGAGTTTCTGATGTGGTAGGTCTGGGATGAGGCGTGAGAATTTGCATTTCCAATGTTTTCAAGTCATGCTGATGCTGCTAGTTTGGTTACCACACTTTGATTTCGAAATGTCAGGGCTTGAAGGGCCCTTAAAAGCCACCTCCAGTCTACTTCTTGATCTTGAGAATCTTTCTGGATGTTTCAATGACATTTAATTTATAAGTAATTTTTTCTAACATAATGCGAACCTTTGACAACACAGCAGTATATTTCAACTACATAGCTTGCAGTTACAGGACAACTCACTAATTCTTCACATTTTACAGAGGAAATCAAAACTCAAATAAGGCTATGGCAAAACCCAGAATAACCCACACATTTGACTCCCAATTCAGGGCCATGATCCTAGTTTCTCATCTAAAAAATTATATTTAAAGATAAATAAGCAAACTTAGGAGGGAAAAAGGTCTTTTTAAATGTTTATATTCCTGTTACAGTAAATCTGGTTCAAGTATATTCTGGCTATACAGTATCTCTCATGGGAAATTAAGAGGTTCATATTTAGAACAGGCCATTTTAAGGGTCTGACCTATGGAAATAGTCTCACTGAGAATCATGTTGCTGGTGGCATAACTCAAGCAGACCCAGCTGTGATGTGTGCCAACTCAGGTTCACATAGCTGACCAACACTAGAGCTAAGAGGCCAGGCGGGGATGGGGGACAGTCAGGAGACTGTTCTGCTTCAGGTGGCACTGGTGGTGGCTCTAGACTCTCCACATGGGAAGGAATGCCAGTCTGGTTGGCTATGGAACTGGAGAACTTGAAGATATAATTGCACACTAAGCATACTCTGTCCAGCACCTATGCAGATGATGAGACCTAAACACTTCTTTCTCAGCAAACTCTTGGTTTTATCAATGGGTGGGGCAAATGTGACCTTGGTCACTAAGTATGCTTATGGCATTATATCTGATGGGTGGTTCATGGCAGTAGTGATATCTAAGTCAGTAGCCTTTAGGAACCATCTGTAGCTGGGACCTAAGGGACCGGTCCTGGCCCTTGCAAAGGACTGTGTGAAGGAAGAGCCAGAGTAGCAGGGCCCAGCCAAGAAAACGGGGGTCTCAGTGGAAAGGCCCACCTCAGCCATGGGATTAGAAGGTTGAGTCAGGACTTGTCTGTAAAGCCAATTTTGTCAGTAAGTGCCAGGTAAATGGGCGCCTGAAGCTTACCAAGATCAGTTCCAGGCCTCACTCAGTGAGGGCAGGTGGGGAAGCTGAAAGGAATATGGGTTCTGCAGTCAAAGAAATCTAACTTCAGAATCCAGCTTTTAGTGCACAGCCCTTTGCTCTTCCAGCTCTTCTTTGCATTATTTTTTGTTTGTGAAACAGGAACAAGAACGATGCCTCCCTCACATTGGTTCTTGTAACTGAATAAAACAATCAATCAAAGGACCCCACATAGCCAGATACTCTTAGCTTTCTTCCTCTGTTCTTAAAAAATCCTTTGACCTTGGGAAGAACTAGGCTGATGGGCTCCAAGAGACTAGAGCCTAACCAGACAGCTGCCACAGCATGGTCCATAGGTCTGCATATGCGCATGCTCAGGATGGTGCCCCCTCCTTAGCACAGCCTCAGGATGGCCCACCCACTTGTTACTGCATGCTCACTCTGCGGGCCACCTCGCACCAGGAAGCTCACACCTGGACTGTTTACCACCAGTCCCACCCAAAGGGGAACAGACTCCTGTTCTTACCAATCATCCCTGGCTCTCATTTCCATTATAGCTAGGGAGACTAATACATGAAACACAGCCGCAGAAGGATTAGAGAACATTCTTCATACTGTAGAAATCCTGAACCACGAAAATAGTGGTTTTTGAGGGCTTTCGAAACAGCAGTGCTTCTGAAGCCAAGGAGAGGTTGTAAAGAGCACAGAAAATACAGAAATAGAAGTAGGGAAAGACGATTGTTTGCTTTGAACTGATACCAGATCATCTCAGTGAGAGAAACTAATGTGGTATACTCTTCCACAGAGGTCTCCAATCCTATTGAAGTTAGCAAATCCCAAGAAATCAACCGAGAAGGGAAACTCCTCCTGAATGCTTTGATTACTGGAAATTAACACACAAGTCGACATTGAGCCAGACAAAGAAGTTTTTCAGGAGGACTGCACTCTGTGTGGATCAAATTTCCTTCAAGACTCAAAGCAGGATATGGCATTGGCAAATCCTCATATATAAAAGCAAGAATCCTGGAGTTCCCCGTAGATTATTCTAAAAAAGGAAGCTTTCACCAACCCAGTAGTCCTGAAGGAAAACGCTCCCATTTTGATTCTATCCATTCATCAGGTTAAGGAAGAATGTGCCCACCTTTGTGCTATTTTTTTGAGACTTTTAAAAAAGATAATGAGATGAATATTACTATCAAAGTGTGAGCCTTGAAAAGATCCCGGCTGAAACAAAACAACTACAAAATAATGTTAGAACAATTGGGAAAATGTGACTATGGCTTGTCTATTAGATATCAGGGAACTATCAATTCCTTTTGTGTGATACTGGACTGTAGTTGGCTAGGAGATACCCTTTTTCTTAGATGCAAAGTATCATGATGACTGCAACTTACTTTCCAGTGGTTTGGTAAAATAACAGGGTAAGGATAAATCATTGTTGAATTTCAGTTGGATGGTATATAGGTGTTCACTGAACCAGTCTTTTGATGGAATATTTTTGAAACCTTTCAAAATCAAAAGACATAAATAGCAATAGAGATTTTCTGATTGATTAAGAAACAAAACTGAAGGCTGAGCAGGGACTTCATACGGCTTGATCCACGGCAGCATCTCTTCTGTTGTTGAATAGTTTAATGTCATGGGTGCAGCAGGCTCCCGGGTGACACACCTGGACCACTCCAAGGAGACTGGCTCTCTCAGCCTCTCTTTTTTTCCCTATCAAGTGTTCTGTAGCAAGAGCCTGCCCAGCCCTCTCCGGAAAACTGCCACTTCAGACACAAGGGTTTCAATCCTCTAGAATGCAAAGAAAGAGGCTGCATTTGTTGAGCTAAATTATCTCTTTATTAGGAAAGCACCAACACCACATTCTTGGAAATTACTGGAATTTTATTTGCCTCAGGCTTATGACTTGCAACCAAAGACATTGTGCAAAGAAAGCAAAGATTAAGTACACTTTAGGGAGAAGGAGACGATACACATTGGAAACATAGGAGATCAGGGTGACAAAAGAAGCCATCCAATACACTATATAGATTGCAATATTCAATAGCGTTTTCAACAAAACTTTTTTTTAAATCAAGAGCAAAAAAATTAAGCAATGTTTACAGTAGACATAAATCTTATACAATTCAAAAAGCTTTTGTTCAGATCATAGAGCATAAAATGGAAAAATGTATATGCAGGTGAAATCTAACTACTGTACATTTATCACCTATTAAAGTTGCTTATATGTACCACAGTGTAAAAAAACAATACCGAACAAATAAAAACCTCAAAAATTGCCTGATGAAAAATAAAATAACCAGTGGCTTTTAATGGCTTCTCCTGGTTATCAGTGCTACAAAAGACAAAAATCTTCTCTGAACAGGTGATAAAACCAGGCACAATCAAACCGTTACCAAATTAGACCCACCCATAGAAATATACTATCCACCCACATATTTTCCATCAAAAGCTTTTTCGTTTGTTTCAATCTTTGAATCTCTGAGGCCCATTTGGTCACAATATGTTACAAATATCTGTGGATGTGTGTGTTTTTTACACCATGATATCATATGTTTGTCTGGCACTATCCTAAAGCTAGTTTATAGATGATGATGATATAGAAACAACCCAGTGCCTATATGACAAATGAACTCACTGGGTAGAAATGAGACAGGGGAGGAAGGAATTCAGTTCTACCAAGGAAAAAAGGTCCATATCGATCACTCATCATCAGTCCCACTTCCTTCTGACTG